>NC_138347.1:89260560-90603060 GCF_046562875.1 Panthera onca | reverse complement strand
TATGCTGAATCCACTCAAGGCTTGGTGAACTGCTTATGTATGGGAGACAAACCACTGATTCTGGGTGGATCTGAGCATACACCTGCCACAGATTGAATCCACCCTCCATAAAATTCACCAGAAAAGAGAATTGATGGAAACACAATTTTAGTTTTTAAGATTGTGAAAAATGACATAAGTAGAGACATTTTTAAAATAAAGCCAGACGAGCCATTTTAACGGAGCTGCCCTGCACTTCTTATTTTGTAAACCTTTAACCTGGGCCAAACCACCAACATGCCAAGAAGTCTGGCAAGAATGAGAAAATCCAGGTGAAAAGACCAATAAAAGTGAACTTTTGCCGACTGACCACTTCACCTGACCAATAAATGACGAAAAAAATCTAACCCTGCTTCTCAGCTTCAAAAACTCTTTTTAAAAACTACTTATCTAGGGGCACGTGGGTGGCTCAGTGGGTTGAGTGCCTGATTCTTGACTTCTGCTCTGGTCATGATCCCAAGGCTGTGGAACTGAGCTCTGACTTGAGTCCCACATGGGGGCTCTGTGCTGAGTGTGGATCTTACTTAAGATTCTCTCTCTCCTATTCTTTCTTTCTCCCCTACTTGCACACTCTGTCTCTCTAAAAAAAAAAAAAAAAAATGTAAGAAACCCAATATTTACCAAATCCTTTTTTTTCCCCACAAAAACCTTGAGTCCACCTCAGGTAATTGAGACAATATTTGGGTTCTTACCTAAATCTGTCTACCCCAAATTACATTTGTTTGATCCCAAATAAATACAATGCCTCTTGAACTAGTTTTAGGTTGACAAAGATTATTAGATACAGTGGATTTTTTTCATTTTGTTTTTAACGTCTTTTTATTTAATTTGTTAACATTTATTTTTATTTTTGAGAGACAGAGCATGAGATGGGGAGGGGAAGAAAAAGAGAGACAATCTGAAGCAGGCTCCAGGCTCTGAGCTGTCAGCACAGAGTCTGGCGCAAGGCTCAGACCCACAAAGAGTGAGATCATGACCTGAGCTGAAGTTGGACACTTATCCAACTGAGCCACCAAGGCACCCCTGTTATTAATTTCCATTACCTGTTTTCTGGCATGACTACTAGAAGAGGAAGGAAAGAAAGAAATTGAAAAGTGGAAATGGAATTATGTGGTAAGAATGGGAAAAGAGATTGCATAACTGTCATGCCCAGTAGAAATAGTTTTGCAATTGGAAACACAATGGTCATATATACTTTCTTTAGTAGTTTAAATAAAATAGGAGATAGGAGGGTCCTGACTGACAGAAATGTAACACACTTCTCAAATGTTACCACCCAGAGGAGGAAAAATAAAAGTCAATATTACACTTTTCCAAAATGCATGTACTGGAATACTGCCAAATAATTGTGTGGCAAATTTTGACCTGTTTAGAGATGCTTATCAACAGAGGGTTCAAAAGATCAGCAGTTCTGCCTCTGGAAATTCAGAGGCTTAATTAAACTTATTTATGTATTCTAAAAATCACTTTTATTTTTAAAGCACTTATTAAAAACTCGCTTACACATTTGATTCCTAAGCCTTCCTAATTTTGACAGATGTTAAACTGCTATAACCCAGGGAAAAAAAAAAACAAACATAAAAATCTTCAATTGACCTGGATCGTTTTCTGCATTAAATGTTTGAATGTCAAAATTATTCTACTAGCTGGTATAGAATAATAATAAGAGGAATGAAATTTCAGTGTTAAATAGTATAAATTAAATTTCCTACATAAACAGTATAATGATTACAGGTATCCAAACATAAATAAAAATTTTTAATAAAAAATTTTACAAGGGGTGCCTGGATGGCTCAGTTGGTTAAGCAGCCAACTCTTGATTTCAGCTCATGTCATAATCTCATGGGTTCGTGAGTTCGAGCCCTGAGCTGGGTTCTGTGCCGACAGCATGTAGCATACTTGGGATTCTCTCTCCCTCTCTCTCTTTGCCTCCCTCAAAAATAAATAAATAAACATGAAAATAGCTTTTAAAAATTTACAGAACTTTTTTTTTGCTTTGCTTATTTTTATTTCATGTCTCATTACAGATACAAATAATAAAACAAATAGTACTGCTGACACACATTTCAAAAGTCTTTGACAAATGTTAAAAGCGAACAAAAAGGACTTTCTAATGAACTAGGAATGAAACAAAACTTTCAGTCAACAAAATACACTGTGTTGTATGATATTTTTACCCTTTGATCCTTTTCTAAGGCTTTTTAGAGTAGAAAAAATGAAGTCACCAGTCCCAATTGAAATTAGGAATAGTTTAGGTCTTTTGTCCAGTCTAATTTAGCATTCATTTTTAAAAATAAAAGTGGTGAGCATATAGAGAAGCCGAATCACTATGTTGTACAACTATAGCTAGTGTAACATTATGTGTCAACTATACTCAAATTAAAAGTTTTTTTAAAAAAACAAAAGAAAATAAAAGAGTAAAGCCAGTGTAATTTACTTCTCCTCACCTATCAGTACCTGCAATAAAATTTTTAAGTAGTTCTACATTTTCTATCACAAAGTATAAGAGGGATATGATAATTTGAATAATTTATTACAATAAAATTAAATTGATATTATGGAGACAAATGTTACAAAGTTCATTGATAATTTATTGAAAGTATTTTAATATAACAAAATATAGCAAATAATTATTTAGCACTTAGTATAGGAAGATGAATCCTGGCAGATAAATAAGACAGGTGTTGAGTTAAAAAAACAATCCACTGATGACAAAGAAATATTTGTAATATTTATAAGAGATAAATAAAGATGCAAAAAATGTCTCCCAAAATTTCTGAGCAAGACATAATTTGATGGACATGGGCAAGGTTGCATATAAATGTTTAAAGTTTTATGAATATTGACTAGCTGAGTATTTTTAGTGCTGTAGTGAAATACACTACGGAACAAAAATGACAGACCCATATATGAGCTTTATGGTATTTCAGATAAAACAGATACTCTGCCTGTTTATTTAAACATGGGAGTATTATCCTACTAGTATGATAATATCTCCAAGGGGCCCATTAAAATTTGTGTCAATCTTTGTTTCACACATTACTGACAAAATAGGACATAACCCTTTGGCTCTAAAGGAAATACAAAGAGCTGTTACAGAAAAGAAAGAAAGAAAAAAAACCCTCATGATCTTTCATGTAAATATGCTCTTAAACATTTTGAAGAAACAGATCATTGACTTGGTGCAAAAGCTTTTCCAGCCTATCATGGAAATACATATTTAACGACTTTGTAAATTTCAGGTCAATGGTCCAGTAGACCAAAAAGTCTTGGAGCTGTTATAGTATATCCTGTAAATGCACATTTAGGGAATTTAAAAACCACAGATTATTGACTTGATTATTGATGCAAAGTAGCCATTACAGTTTATCAGGTAATTAAATATCCTATCACAAGAAGTACATTTATAGGATGCATTTATAATTTATGAACAGAATTAAATGTGATACTATTTTCAATATCTTTTGGTTAATTTTGATATTCTTTTTTGGTACCTCTTCTTCTCTTCTTCCCCATTACACATTTGTCTTCCATGTGTAGTGGAGGAAAAATTTTCTATTGACCCTCTTAGGGTTCCTGTCTTGGTGTAAAAATTAAACTGATAAAGACAAATTAACAGAGAAAATCATACAAATTTATTTAATATAAGTTTCACATGACACAGGAGACTTCATAAGGAAATGAGGACCCAAAGAAACAGACTTGTGTATTTTTATGCTAAGTTTGATGAAGAGAGTGAGGTTGTGTATAAATTGGACAGGTTAAGGAGTATTCGGTAGATTCAGTAAACTGGAGGAAAGTTAGGCCTGTTTCATAAGATTCTTCTTGATGTCCCTTCATCTTTGGAGATAAGTGTACTCCTTTTCTCTGGTTATAGAAAGGGCATCTCTCACAGCTGGGTTTTCTGACAGGCAAGGTGAGAAGGAGGTCAAAGCTACCTTCTTGCTTCTGCCATTTTCTTTTGCTTTCTTTTTTTTTCTTTTAATGTTTATGTATTTTTTGAAAGAGAGAGATAGAGATAGAGTATGAGCAGGGGAGGGGCAGAGAGAGAGGGAGACACAGAATCCGAAGCACGTTCCAGACTCTGAGCTGTCAGCACAGAGTCTGAGGTAAGGCTCAAACCCACGAACCATGAGATCATGACCTGGACCAAAGTTGGACGCTTAACTGACTGAGCCACCCAGGCACCCCTGCCATTTTCTGACACTACTTCAAACTTAAATTCAATATGCCAAGGCGCCATATTTTGGGTGTGTCCTGAGCCTCACAACATACATAACTATGTTTGTCACTGAGAACCTTATGGACCTTTGCAAATGTTTGTAAATTTCCAATAAAATACATAAGTGAATACTGTACAAATTTTTCATTATATTGTAATTTTGTCAATTATAATCCAGGTCATGATTTTGGATGTATTTTTCCAATATGAAATAGTATAAAGTATTTTTCTAATTTTGATTCAAAAGATATTCATGTTTTAAAGTTAATAAAGGAGGGGTACCTGGGTAGCTCATTCGGTTGAGCCTTTGACTCCATATCAGCTCAAGTCATGATCCCAGAGTCGTGGGGTCAAGCCTTGCATTGCATTCTGCACTGTGCATGAAGCCTGCTTGGGATTCTGTCAGATCAGGTCCTATTTAATATATTTGTTTTTAAAGTAAGTACAACAAAAATTTATTTCAGTCAAAAATTTGGATTAGATGTGAACCTACAAGTGTCTCATATTAATTAATTAATTAATTAATTAATTAATTATACAAAAGAAAAATATTGGCATTTCTAAATCAAGGAAAATTTTCAATGTACTTATTAAACACTTTCCTGAGTTTTAAAACTCAATACTCAAAATTTCTACATGTTCTACTGGAATCAATACTTGATAGTAAAATGGCCCATCTTTCATTCCTTTTTTTTCCACACTTGACCTATGAAATATGTTTTTCAAAAAGAGATAATCTGAATCTTTCCTTGCCTTTTGTTATGTTCTGGAAGAACTCCTAACCTTAAAGAGGTCTTAATTATATGAATTTCTTCAGTAAGTGGTTTTCAGCTGAACTTTCCTTCTTTCTCTCTTTGCAGGCTCCATAAAACCAGCAAATCCCTGAAGCTCCCCACTCTCTTATGACAATGTGTATCTTCCTGGAATAGTCTTTATTCCATTTGTTTCTGGTGAAAAACTGTTCTCAGATGTGCTCAACACCGGTAATTCAAAATAAATGAGAAACAATGACTGTTCTCAAAGGGTTTTGCTCTTCTTTCAGGAGAAAGATTTCATATTTTGAAATAATTCTCCTTGTCTCAAGATAAAGTGTCTCTTCTGAATCCTATAACTCCTTTCCCATGCCTCCACTACAACTGCAAATTTTTTTATTTGGTAACTAGTAATCTATTTATATCCCCCCTATTTATTGTAAGTTTCTTAAGGAAAATGACTGTGGTATTCCCTTCTGTATCCTAATCTGGCTTATTGCACTTACTTTAATAAACTCTGCTAAATGAATTATAAATTTAAAGCTACAAGTACTAAAATGGAAAATGTATCATAGGTCGTGTGTAAAAGGAGCATTATTTTATTTTCTTCCCTATATTTGCATTTATTCAGAGATGACTGTTAAAACTCTTTCTTCAATTTGTATATTTGTTTATGTCTCCTTTTGGTTCCGTTAATTTTTGCATTATACATTTCGGGTTATATTAGTGTCATAAAAGTTTAGGATTGTTAAATATTCTTGGTGGATTGATCATTTTGCCATTATAAAATTTCTCTTTGTCTCTACTAATCCTTTCTGCTTTAAAGTTTGTTTCACCTGATATCACTAAAGTTAAACCAATTATGTTTTTGTTAGTATTGACTGGTATATATCTGTTTATTTTCAACATTTATATCCTTAGTATTTATAAGTTTTCTTTTTCTAGCAGCATATATATGATTTTGTTTTGGTATTCAGCCATATATCTTTATATTTCAATTGGAATATTTAATCTGTTTACATTTAATGTAATTGATAATATGTTTGGGTTTAACTCTGAGGACCTGCTACTGATTTTCTCTTTGTCCTAAATATTTATCATTACTTTTGACTCCCTTTTTTTTCCTTTGGGATTAAGTATTATGATTATTTCTGCTTTCTATTTTATTACCTTCTTAGTGGAACAAAATTTTACTTTTACTGTAATGAAAACATAGGTATTACAAAATTTTATACGAATTTATTAAAGACAAATAATTTTGTACTCTTACTATCTCCCAGACAGTATGAATACCTTTGAATATTTCACCTTCAATTACTATTACCCACCTGTATGCTAATGTTGACATGTAATGTGTGTGTATATAATATATATATATATACATATATAATTCAATAACAAAACACATCATTATTATAGAGCGCCATTATTTATTTAAATCTAGCAGCATATTTGACTTCATTTTGTTCTTCATTTTTAACTATGTTTTTCTAGCTTCAATCTGTGATTTTTCTTCTAGCTAAATGCTGTAGTATTTTCTTTCCTTATTTTTTTGAATTTTTATTTACGTTCTAGTTAGTTAACATATACTGTAATATTGTCTTTAGGAGTAGAATTTATTGATTCATCACTTACATATCATAAAAAGTGCCCTGCTTAATACCCATTACCCATTTAGCTCACCCCACCCACCATCCTCCATCAACTCTCAGTTTGTCCTCTATCTTAATAGTCTCTTATGGTTTGCTTCCCTCTCGTTTTTTTTCTTTGTTCCTTCTCATACGTTCATCTGTTTTGTTTCTTAAATTCTTCTTTAATTTAAATCTTCTGATGACAATATCTTTATTTTTATCTGTCTTAATGTCTGCAATATCATTATTTACTTATGTATAGGTAAACATATAAACTATACATAGACATATCAGTATATAAGTATTTAAAAATTTTCACAATTATAGCTTCTGATTTGATCAGTACAATCTATCATTCACATGGGGAGAATAATGATTTATAACAATACAACAATCCCAAGTACAATTCTATTCAATTAGTTTCTTACTCATTGAAAACAATTTATTTTCTTCAATATAGACCCTTTCCTCCAGCAAATTCATTCACCCCCGCCGTGGTAAACAATTTTATTCTAAATTTTGAGAATTTTAACTTAATTTGCTGTATTATTCATAATATTTTCATATGTTATACATGAAAATTAATTTCCTAAAGCCTCATTCAAAATTTTTTTATGAATTAGATGAAAAATTCTTAGAATTAAGTTGACTGATTTCTATTTAAAATATCTGGTGACACTAATAAAATCAAAACTGGTATAATTATCTATGTAATTTCTTTTTTCTGCTAATGAAACCAAATAACAAACAACTATTGCTTTACTTTTCTAGGTGCAAAAGAAAGCTTAAAATAGAAAATGATTACATGTATTTTCAAAAACTAATTATTTAAATTTGAAAGTCATGCTTCATAGAGAAATTTGTAAATACATTTTCTAAAGCTACAGGTAGTAAATTGTCATCTACAATTTTCATTTTTATAGCAATTATTTTATATAAAATATTGTGATGCTTTTTCAGCAAAAAAAAAAAAGAAAGAAATTCCTGTTTTCTGGTTTCCACAGAGTCACTAATACCATAAGGTCTCTTTGGTAAATGGAAAATTCTGACATCTCTCTACGTTGTGTAAGTTATACATTCATCATCAAATTTAAAAATGAAAAGTGTTTTTTTTTCCCCACCAAACATGTAGTTTTGATTTTTATTGAACAAATTGCTATTGAAAAGTATTATTTCATGCTTTGAAATGTATTGATAAAAAAATAAGTTATTGAATAGTAGTCTAAGATTTACACCATATAATAAACGACAAAGTTATTATAGAAAGTGCCTTCAGACGATTCTCTCTAAATACTATTGTGGGAAGTCTCAGTCTCTATTTTCTATACATTTCACGTACATTTAACCAATATCTGCCCACGTTTTTCACTGACCTTGCCAACGAATAGCCTAGCTGCTTTGTATATGAGAGAATATTTGCCCAGAGAATTCCAGAATTACTTCTGACCATTGATTGCTGAACCTATTGTGCATACTTTTTTCATTCACAGAAGTCCAGATCAAAAGAAAACCTCATAACATCTGGATTTTAGTCAGATATGAAGTTTATGAAATAAAACTTTTGGAGCTCTGGGATGGATGAATGTATTTTACATGTGGAAATAATTAACAATCGTGTTAGAGGCTAGGGTGTAGTAGACTAAAAATTTTTCATTCTTGCCGTTCCCTCATCTATGAACTCTGTCATGTCACTTTATAGTAATCTTCCATGTGACTTAAGGCTTGTAAAGCACCAGCATGTACTCTTGCTCTTTTTCATCTGTCTTCAACATGAGAATATGCTCCAGCAAGCCTGCCAGAGAGGTGAGAAGAGTGTGGAGCAGCGGCCAGTCATCTCTGCTGGCAGCCAGCTGATTCACAGATGCTTGAGTCCCTAGCCTGGAGCCAGCTGACTCTCAGACATATAAGAAAGCCCAGTTGAGACCCAAACCGCCTACCCTAAATCTCTGAACTTCATACATATAAGCTTAATAAATTATTGCTTCATGCCACTAAGGTTTTGTTGTCTGTCACACACAGTTATTGAGGCAATAGATCACTGATACTGAAATGAGGAATGCCAGAGAGAATTCCTCAGGTCAGGAAGCATGTACAAAGTCTTCTAAATCTAATTAGTGAAGGCAGCACTAGGAATAAACTAACATTTCTTACTCCCAGAATAGTGCTTTTTATCATTGCATGTGTAAACAATCTTCCTGAATTTTTTTCTGTTTCTGAAGTTGTTTTAATATAGCTGTTTCTTAGATGCTTAAAGGTAATTTTGCTAGAGGCAACTAAAATCACAACTTTCATTTTCCTTTGCAATGGGAATCCCCTATAAGTTCATACAATTTTAACATTTCTTTCTTACCTTCTTGTTCCATCTTCTAGCATGACTTAAGAAAATAAAACTTCTGGAAAAATGTCAACAGAGATCTTATCTGCCTTCCTCTTTAGAAATGACACATCTTGATTTTACATTGATATATTCTAAAAAGATATTTGAACTTACTGTAAATGTAATGTCTTCTTGTGTTTGATGTAGGAAACAAGAAATATTTCTTTGAATCTTCAAGGTGACTGTCTTTGTTCTATAGAACATTTGGACTTTAACTGAAAAAGTCTGAGGAGATTTATAGGCACTAATGTTTAGCAACATGACAATATGACTAAGGTTGAACATTGGTTAATGTCGTACTACAGAGGATATCAATAATCACATTCAGTAATTAAGGTCTCTCAAACAATTTAAATAAGATAATATTAGTGAGTGTTTCTTCATTTCAGCTTGCATTAGAATCACTTAGGGGAACAGAGTCACAGCTCCAAGAGTTTCTGGCATAACTGGCTTCAGAATTAAACTTAGTCAAGCTTCCTAGGTAAGTTTAATATATGGTTAAGGGTCGATAAAAACTATTCAAATATTTGTTGCTGTGCGTAAGTTAAAATTCTTTGATACTTCATGAAAAACTCTGAATTTGAATATTGTGGTATTTTACAGCAGTTTATGAGTGATTTGTGTTCACTGCTATCTCCAAAGCCTGTGTACTATTGCACATAACGAGTGCTCAATTAATAGTTCTTGAGTTTAAAAGTTTATGAATGAATAAATGAGTGAATGAATGAAACACACTTATACTCAAGATATACTTGTGGTAATTATTCTAGCAAATGACAATATCTCATAAAATGTTAGCAGAACCATGATTTATAAGTTCGTGAATCAGGCTTTTATTTTTTTCTTTTAATTTAATGATTCTTAATCTTTAGTGCCTAGCAGAATCATTTGGAAGCTTCAAAACATAGATTGCTGAGCTTCCACTCCAGAGTTTCTGATGTTCTAAGTCTGAGGTGAGGCCAGATAATTTGCATTTTTAACAAGTTCCCAGTGGATACCAATGCTGCTTGTCTGGGGCCACACTTTAAGAATTGCTTCTCAAATTCATATGCAGTCCCTCTTTGTGAAATCTTTGCAGGTTATCTAAAGACCTTTGCAAAGGTCTAATATATCCCATCTGCCTGATATGCTGGCATCACTTGACTTTTATCATATTGCTCTGTGGGAATTGGAATGCTAGGAACCTCACAATGACACTCTGTCTCTTCCTGCTACACTGTGACCAATGTCATCCTTTGTCTCTGACCCAGGGGTCTTATGTCTTCTACTAGTACTCATTAAACTGTGAATTTGAAAGTAGAGTAAAATCTCTGATCAGTCTCAACTCTTAACAATACATATTAAAATATAAAGTCAATTTCAAGACTTCTTTACAGCATGGTGAACAGCAGTTTTCCTGGCATGTTGTTACATTGACATCAAAAAGATCCATTTTTAATTGGAGTTCTGAATAGCTACTTCTCTTCAGACATTCTCAGCTTTCTGTTTAAGTGGGATTCTTAGAGCTTAGAGGGGGAAAAAAGAATCTGTAAATTTGGCCCCAGTTAAACCAGAAGAAAATGTGCTATGTCTTTTCTTAAAGGGTAGTCATTTATTCACAAACAAACAACAAAATAAAAATAGATCATAATGGTATAAGTAATCTCACCAAATGGATTGCCATTACCAAATGGATTGTTTGTGGCTGGCCTTTTACTTATACTAAGTACAGAACATGTGGATTAGTATCTATCAAGATTTAGAGGGCATCTGGGTGGCCAAGACAGTAAAATGTCCACTCTTGATTTCAGCTCAGATCATGATCTTACAGTTCACAGGGTCAAGCCTGACATGGGTCTTTATGCTAACAGTGTGGAGCCTGCTTGGGATTCTCTTTCTCCTTTCTTTGTCTCTCCTCCCCTTATCTCTCTCTCTCTCAAATTAAATAATTTTTTTAAAAAAAAGATTTAGAGGAGAACTGGTGTAATTTTCCCCCATAATTTTTAATTTAATAGACTTCATTTTAGAACGGTTTTAGGGTTGTAGCAGTACTGAAATAAGAGCACAGGCAATTTTCATATACTCCCTACCCCAACACATAACTTATCTTCCCCCATTATCAACATTCCCCAACATACTGGTACATTTGTTACAATTGATGAACCTAAATTGACATATTATTATCACCCAGAGACTATAGTTTACATTAGAATTTATTCTTGGTGTCATACACTTTACGAGTTTTAACAAATTTATAATGACAGGTATCACCATTATAGTATCATACAGAGTAATTTCACTGCCATAAAAAAAATCTTCTGTGCTTTGCCTAATCATCCCTTCTCATCTTAACCAATGGCAACCACTGATCTATTCATTGTTTCAGTGGTTTGGCCATATCTAGCATGTCATATAGTTGGAATCAAACAGTATGCAGTCCTTTCAGAGTGATTTCTTTCACTTAGTAACATGCACTTAAGGTTCCTCCATGTCTTTTAATGGCTTGTCAGCTCATTTCTTTTTAGCACTGAATAATATTTTATTGCCTGGATGCACCACAGTTTATTAATCTTTTTTACCTACTGAAGGACATCTTAGTTGCTTCCAAATTTGGGCAGTTATTAATAAAGCTGCTATAAACTTCCATGTGTAGCTTTTTGTGTAGACATAAGTTTTGTGTAGACTTTGGGTAAATACCAAGGAGTGCAATTGCTGAATATTATGGTAAGTGTATGATTAGTTTTGTAAGAAACTGCCAGACTATCTTCTGACTATACCATCTTCTAGTCCCACCAACAATGAATGGCAGTTTCTGTTTATACACAGCCCTGCCAACATTTGGTGTTATAGATGTTCCAGATTTTGGCCATTTTAATAGGTGTGTAGCAATATCACATTGTTTTCGTTTGTATTTCCACAATGGCATATGGAGCATCTTTTCACATGTTTATTTGACATCTGTACATCTTCTTTGATGAGGTGCCTATTAAGATGTTTGGCCCATTTTTTAAAAATTGTGTTGTTTCTTATTGTTGAGCATGACTTCTTTGTACACTTTGGATATCTGTCCTTTATTATTAGATATATGTTTTGCAAATATTTCTCCCAGACTGTGATTTGTCCTCTCATTCTCTTAACAGTGTCTTTCACAGAGCAAAAAAAAAAAAAAAAAAAAAAAAAATATTTACTTATTTTTGAGAGAGAGAGAGAGAGAGAGAGAATGCATGAGCAGGGGAGGGAAAGTGAGAGAATGAGGGAGAGAGAGAATCCAAAGTAGGCTCCACACTGGTAGAGCAAAGTCTGACACAGAACTCAATCTCACAAACAATGAGACCATGACCTGAGCTGAAATCAAGAGTTGGACACTTAACCAACTGTGCCACATAGGTGCCCTGAGGGGAAAAAAAATATTTCAGTGAAGAAAAACTTACCAATTCATTTAATCATGGATCATGCCTTTACGAGTATATCTAAAAAGACATCACCAAACCCAAGATCACATAGATATTCTCCTATGTTATCTTTTAAGAGTTTTATAATTTTACATTTTACATTTATGTCTCTGATCCATTTTGAGTTTATTTTTGTGTAGGATTTAAGTCTGTGATTAACATTTTTGCATGTGGCTACCTAATTGTTCCAGCAGCTTTTGTTGAAAAGACTATCTTTTGCTCCATTGTATTGCCTTTGCTCTTTTTTTGAAGACTAGTCAATTATATTTAGAGAGCTCCAGTTCTAATCTGTTCCTTTAATCTCTTTGTCTATTCTTTTACCAGTGCCACATTATTTTGATTGATGTAGCTTTATCATATTCCTTGAAGTCAGATGGTGTCAGTCCTCACACTGTGTTCTTTGTCCTTCAATATTGTGCTGGCTATTTTGGGTATTCTGCCTCTTTATATAAGTATTAGAATCAGTATATCAATATCCACAAAGTAATTTTCTAGGATTTTGATTGGTATTGCACTGAATCTAGAGATCAAGTTGGGAAGAACTAATATCTTGACAATATTTTGTCTTCCTATCCCTTAAGGTGAAATATTTCTCTATTTATGTAATTCTTTTTTGATCACTTTCATCAGATTTTTATAGTTTTCTTCTTATAGATCTTATATTTTCATAGATTTATGCCTAAGTATTTCATTTTGGGGTGTGGTAATTTAAATGATATCTTTAATTTCAAACTTCATTTCTTCATTGTTGATATATAGGAAAGCAATTGACATTTTTATATTAATTGTGTATTCTATAGCCTTGCTAAAATAGCTTCTTATTTCCAGGAGTTTTTTGGGTCAATTCTTTCATATTTTCTACATAGACCATCATGTTATCTACAGGCAGAGTTTTATTTTTTCCTCCCCAATTTACACACTTTGCATATACTTTCCTTGTATTAGTGTGTTAGCTAGGAATTCTGGTAACATGTGGGAAAGAAGCGGTGAGAAGGAACATCCTTTCCTTGTTCCTGATCTTAGTAGAAAAGATTCAGGTTTGTTACCATTAAATATAGAGTTAGGTAGTTAGGTGTAGATGTTTGGTAGGTATTCTTTCTTAAGATGTTCCCACATGATTAAATTTTCTGTCCTTTCTTAGTATATCAGTATACTTCTTTTTCAATTTTTTAGCAGGTGCCCTAGATTTTGCAATATACACTTACAACTAATCTGCATCCATTTTCAAATAACACTATGCTGTTTCACAGATATAGTGAGCATCTTTAATGATGACACAATCCTAATTCCTTCCTTTTGTCCCTTGCACCATTTCAACCCTTCATTTCACTTAAATATAAATAGAATGGGCATATATATATATATATATATATATACGCATATATATATATATGTGTGCGTATATATATATATATATATATGCGTGTGTGTGTGTGTATATATATATATATACACTTATATAATATTTACTCATAAGCATATATAATTGTATACATTGTTGATATTATTTTTTAAGCTTGTTTATTTATTTACTGAGAGAGAGAGAGAGAGAGAGAGAGAGAGAGTGAGCACATGTGCATGTGAATGGGAGGGGGCAGAGAGAAAGGAAGAGAGAGAGAATCCCAAGAAGGCTCTGCACTGCCATCCCAGAACCCAATGCAGGACTGGAACCCTTAAAATGTCAGATCATGACCTGAGCCAAAAGCAAGTGTTAGATGATCAACCAACTGAGCCACCCAGGTGCCCCTATTGATATTATTTTTCAACAAACTATTATCTGTTAGGCCAACTAAGAATAAACAAATAAAAATTTTAATTTTACCTTCACTTATGCCCTGTCCAATGCTCTTTTTTTTTCTTTATATAGATCCAAGTTTCTGACCTTTATCATTTTCTTTCCTTCTAAAGAGCTTTTCTTAGTATTTCTTACAAAGTAGGCCTACTGGCAACAAAATCTCTCAAGTTTTGCTTCTATGAGAAAGTCTTCCCTTCTTCTTCACTTTTGAAGGACAATTTTGCAGGGTATAGAATCCTGGGTTGGTGAGTTTTTTCTTCTTCTGGTATTCACAATACATATATGCTACATCTTTTGTAGTTACCTCATTTTTTGGATATTATTTTAACTTTTTATTTCCCAATCTTTTTTTTTTCATTTGCTTATTATATTTGGAGGTTTCTACTGAGATATCCCAAGGTCAGAGATTCTTTTCTTAGACATCTCAGTCTAATGAACACATAAAGGCATTCTCCATTTCTGTTAGTGTTTTTGATCTCTAGCATTTATTTTTGGTTCTTTCTTAAAATGTCCATCTCTCTGCTTACATTGCCCATCTTTTTTTGCATGCTGTCTACTTTATCCATTAGAGCTCTTAGTATATGAATCATTGCCTTTTTACATTTCTGGTCTTAAGTTCCAACATTCTTGTCATATCTGAGTCTGGTTTTGATGCAAAGTCTTTCTCTTCAATCTGTTTTTTTGTTTGTTTGTTTGTTTTTTAGTATGTCTGTGATTTTTTTCTTGATATCCAGGTGTGATTTTTTTCTTGATTTACCAGGTTAAAAAATGGGCCTTTAATAATGTGGTGGTAATATGTGGGGGAGGAGAGCCATTCTACAGTCCTATGATTAGATCTCAGTACCTTTTAGTAAGCCTGTGCTTCTAGACTGTGAATTTCACATGTGCATTTCAGTCCCCTTCCCACCCCGTCTTAGGTGGGACAGGATGGCTATAGTGGGTAGAGTTGGGTATTCACCTTCATCCAAGTGAATGTCTAGGTCTAACTGGGATTGGATATTTCCCTATTCCCAGGTCAGCGAGGCTGTGATAAGATCCCAGCAGTTAGGTTCTGTTAAATAATTTCTCCTAAAGGAAGACCATGTTTAAAAAAAATATTTTGATGTATTTCAAACTGATCCCCTCTCTCCTCAGGAAGCCTGAGGGAAATTTTTTTCTGATAGTCACTGTGAGAACCTGATAGAACTCCAGAGTTTAAAATTCAAAAAAGAGTATGGGCTCTCCATGACTCCATCTCCCTGAAGTTCTTAACTCCAAGTTGACCATACTGAGCCTCCAACAATTCACCAATTACAACTCAGCTTTCTCTACTCCTGCACTGGTTCCACAGAGGTTTCAAGTCATGGGTTTCTTTTCCAGTAAGTTGTAATTCTTTTTATTCACCTGTCTGTCTCTCCAATTTAGGGTTTGCCATCTGACCTCACTTCTCTTATAGATCTAAGAATGGTTGTTGATTTTCCAATTTGTTCAGTGTTTACTTGTTGTTAGGATAAGGTGGTGATTTCCAAACTTCTTACATGCCAGCCCTGTGTTATTTCTTTTTAAAGTAAACAAATCATTTGAAGCTAAAAAAGATGTCAAGTGTTATTTCTTCCCTATTTTTATATTCTCACCGTATGTTCTAATAAAAAAGGAGATAAATCTCTTAATTTTTTTTCTTGCACTTCAATCTTCATTTTATTCTCATTGGCCATTCACAACAGCCAGCTTGATCAGCAGGAAATGTAGCTGACAAATAAAAATGGTTAGACATATTTTCTTCATTATTTCTTTACTGATCCCACCTCCTTTCCTTTTCCTTATGATGAATGATTGTCAGAGAAGCAAGTTGTTAACTTAGGTTTAAGTATCCTTCTTGTACTGTCTTGCTGATATTAAGAAATTTTGACTTTGCTGATGTTGGTTTTTCATTTCACAATTATGCTAATATTTTTCATCCAAAAGTATTAACTTTTTATTTTAGGAATTTTGAATATATTGCTCATAAAAAAGTGCCTGCCGTTTATGTAAAATGAGAAGTTTAGAAATATGAACTTACAACATATATTACTTCTCATTTAAACTCAATCTTTCAGAAAACAATCTATGCCTTTTTAATTCTTTCTTTTTAGACAGAGAAAGCGTACTGAGCAGAGGAAGAGAGAGAGAATCTCAAGCAGACTCCATGCTGAGGGCAGAGCCTGATGTGGGGTTCTATCCCAAGACCCTGGGATCATGACCTGCAACAAAATCAAGAGTTGGACACTCAACCCACTGAACCATCCAGGCACCCCACAATCTGTTTTTTTTTTACTAACAGCTGTTGATGTTCTCATAAGCAGTAGAAAATAAAAACATACAATCATATATTGTATTAAAATTATTTTGTATGCTATCCTCACAAAATTTCAAAGTCCCCTCCTACCTTAAATTTGACTTATTTTTTTTTTACAAATATGTTTTTTTAAATTGAAATTTAATAGCATTTCTCTTTTCAGTGTCCTCTCAGTTATCCAAAAGTTAATGGAAAATTCAGACTTCCCTTTTCCCTTTAAAATACATATTTTTTTCCTTTAAACAGTAATTAAATTTGTAGTATATCTGATGGTGTTACAAAATTTTGTACACATTGTCTTGCCATGGGCGGAGGTTAAGCAGAAAGATAATCAAAATCTTTTTGGCCTATATTTCTATTTTCAGGGATAGGACTTATAGATGTTATGTGGTTAAAGTACCAACTCATCTTTCAGCTTACCTCATTTCCTTCCCTTTTCAATAAAAATTTCTCTTTTATCTAAAATTCTGTATATTTATCTTTTTTCTTAGCATGTTACTGCTAAGACTCTTTATTTAGGATTTTAAATAGTTTGAAATATTTAGGCTCATGTCTTGAAAGAGTTTTCAGAGAATTTTTTTCTGCATTTTGAGCAAAAAGAACAAAAAAAAAGGCTGGCAAATAAGCTTCTATTAATAATATATGTAGTTGGAGAAAACTTTAGACTTTGTTACCATGAATGCTATGATGCAGACCATTACAGCATGTCTACCAATCTGGTCATGTAAATTTACATCCATAATGACTCTGTTGCTACAGGTTGATAAACATTCTACAGTAAAAACTTTGTTTGCTTTATAACAAAATTATAACCAGGCATGATAAGAGCCTCCAGGGCAATAATTGCTTCACAGTAGGTGGCATCTACGTCTCAAATTGCTCTGCATCTGGCCTCTAAATCATCTGTACAGAAGATAGTACTGCCAGACAAGAAAACAGGAAAAGCAAGGCTTGTTTATCAATATACAAACCACATGTATTTGGAGTATCTGTAATTTATTAATATTTTTCAAAAAGAAAACCAAAGGAAACTAAGCCAGGCTTCCTAGTTTAAAAAAGGAATTAAATTTATGAACTGAGATTGCTAGAAAATCAAAGGGCTATTGTTACTGCAAGTAAATATTTCTGTCTTAGAACTTTTCTAGATGAAGGCGGTATCATAACAAAAAACTATAAATAAGAGGTAACACACATTTTGTCTAGCATATGCTAGGTACTCAGTTATGAACTTTAGGTTAGATATTACATTTTATTCTCACTCTAAATCTAGGACATAGATGGCTCAGTGGATTGGTCTAGTTTATAGGAGAGAAAACTGAGGCTCCAAGAAGTAAGGAAATTTGTTCAAACTCACAACTAGTATGTGGCCACTAGGGAAACCAAACTATTTTTATCTGATACTTAAGTTTGTTCTCTTAATCACTGGGACATTTACCTTTATTTCTGAATATGCATGAAATGTATATCAATTTCAACAATGGTACAACTCTCAGGAATAATAAACAAACATATTCATATTCATATTTGAGGTTCTTGAGTTTTTAGCTGATATTCAAGGAGGAGTGGCTGTTCCAGAATTAGGGAAGGTGTGTTATTGACCAGCATGTTAATGCATTTTCAGAAGTCATCAGGAAGACAGAACTGGCCAGGTTATGTTCAAGGCAGAATTCTTAAGCATCCGGGGACCCTGACACTTTTCTACCACATATTATCCTGTTTTATTTATCACTATGTGAAATTACGGTATGTATTGGGTTATATTCCACCCTCTGTTCATCTCTTCTTAAATGTAAACACCACGAGAACCAGGTTCTTGTCATGTTGTTCTCAGCCAAATCCTCAGAGTTTAGACTAGTAACGGAAACATAGTAGTCACTCTACAAATAGGTGCAGAATGAATGAATGAAAGAAAAAATTCTTGGAGAAGCTGTGAAGAACCATATCTATGGAAGTAAAGAACAGTAAGGAATCATTTCAAAGGACTTATTGGATGTATATTAACTCTTTCTTACTGTCTGTCTCCAATATGAAGTTGGAAACACTACTTGTAAAAATAATAAAAAAGAAGAGACATTGTTAAATAATTTCTTTGGGTCAGTTTATTCAGAGAGGATGAAGAAGTAATCCAAAGAGCAAGCCTTGAGAAAAAAAAAACTACTCAATAAGTAGAAGGAAGCCAAAAAAGTCAAAATACTGACAGAGAGGAATTCTCTCTTAATCACTGAAATTATATACCATCTGAAGGTATTTCTATCAAGAGTAAATCTGGTTTTTTGGATACATAATATTCCACATTTCACATAAAAGTACAAAATTTTGGAAATTTGGCTAGGCTTGAAGAATACTTGTGAGAAGAGATCAGATATGAAGATTAGTGATTTCTCTTCCAGATGCAAACAGACTCAAGGCCAATCAGTTGACAAGGCACTGGCCTATTTTCTTGGAACATGGGACTAATATGTGAGAGAGATTTTACACAGGATTAAGAACAAAAACTCATTAACCTTTTACCCAATTGGGCTGAAACACAGGAGAATTATACTGGAGCTTACCAAAAGAAAAAAAAAAAAAAAAAAACAACTCGGGTCTGTCAAATATTATGTAGGGAATTGAAGGGCATGGAGTCCAGGTGGTGTGTTCATCTTTGTTCCCCATTTGAAGGTCATACCTTTGCAATAGAAAAGCAGATATGAGAAATGAACAGCTGGTTGCATAAATGACATCAAAGGACAGAATTTGGTTCTTTTGGACATAATTATGCTAACAAAATCACTAGCTCTTGCAGTGACAAAGTGCATTTCATGGGTCTGGAGAGGACATATTTTTCAGGACATTCACTGACATAATCAACAAGATTCTTAAATCTCAAGAGGGAAGGCAATTGCCATGAGGAAAGGTCAATAATAAATAAAATGATGTGTATCAAGTAATACAGAGAGGAAAACAGTGGTGTGGATACCTACGATTTCTAAAGAAAAACTAGTAAATGCCCTTAGAATGCAACTAAATGTCTTTGTATTTCTAAATAACTCAGTCAAAGGTCTTAGTAAAAAGGTTTAAAAGAAATTCCATTTAAATAAAACTCAATATGTGATCAATTCTTGGATTGTTTTGTTTTGATAATAATTTTCTCTTTCAAATATTTTAGAAAGAAACTGAAGGATGTTTTTATGAATATGTAATATCCTAAATGGAGAAAAAATAGAGAAAGAGGTATTGTAAAATGATAATAGCTTCTTTAAAAAGTTTCTCATCCTTCTAAAAATCTATAAGACTTTTGCCAAAGAACAGAATGTGGTTGACACTATCACTATGGATTTGGGAACACACAGACAGCTTTTGGGAAAGGAAAAAATGTATAATTCCTATGACCTGAATTTTGTAGAGCATTGGTTCTCATCCGGGAGCAACTCTACCCCCAGGTGATATTGGCCACTGTCTGAAGATATTTCTTACAGTCACAATTTTGGGGATACTATTGGAATCTATTACGATTGGGATACTATTAGCATTTGAGATGATGCTAAAAATCTTACAATGTACAGAACTGCCCCCTTGCCCCTTGCTCCAACAAAACATTATTCAGCACAGAATCTCAACAGAATTTAAGTTAAAAAAAACCTGATCTAGGTAACAACATAGTTCCATGAATATGTGAGATTGTTTTCTTTTTAATTACAAATTACTATAATGAAAAAAGGGGAAATATCAAAACAAAGTATCATGGCTATATGGGAAGTCCCTGTTGAAACTAGAGAGCAATGCTTATATGGTAAAAATGCCAGATTTGGATTCAGCAGGCCTAGTATCTACAGCCTTTTATAGTATTGAGATGGAAGAACTCCAGTAGTCATGAGTTGGGCTCAGAATAACAGAGTAAGATTCAAATTCTCAACCTATATCAACAAGGAATCAATGGCTTTGGATAACACACTGGACCAGATGGACTTAACAGATACAGTCAGAACATTACATCCTAAAACAGCAGAATACATATTCCTTTCAAGTGCACATGGGACATTTGCCAGAATAGATCACGTACTAGGTCACTAAGCAGGCCTCCACAAATACAAAAAGATTGAGATCATACCATGCTTCTTTTCTTACCACAAGGCTATGAAACTAGAAGTCAACCATAAGAAAAAACTTGGAAAGATCACAAATACACAGAGGTTAAACAACATGCTACTAAACAATGAATGGGGTAACCAGGAAATCAAAGAAGAAAATTTTTCAAAATACATGGAAGCAATGAAAATGAAAACACAATGTTCCAAAACCATCAGCATGCAGCAAAAGTGGACCTAAGAGGGAAGTATATAGCTACCTCAGGAAACAAGAAAAATCTCAAATAAACAACCTAACCTTACACCTAAAGGAGCTAGAAAAAGAATAACAAATGAAGCTCAAAGCCAGAACAAGGAAGGGAAAAATAAGGATTAGAGCAGAAATTAAAAAAAAAAAAAATCTCAGTCTACCAAATACTAGCTGTTGACCTGTGAGGGTTCTTTTTATGAACCTCTTAAACAAGGATTAAAAATAGTATCTACCTCATTATATTTCTGTGGACATTAGGCACAATAATAAAATTAAAACACTTAGTAAAATACTTGCAATGGTAAGTGTGGGGTAAATAGCAGCTTTTATTTACTACTATTTTCTTTTTTTTTCTTTTTTTTAATATGAAATTTATTGTCAAAGTGGTTTCCATACAACACCCAGTGCTCATCCCAACAGGTGCCCTCCTCAATGCCCATCACCCACTTTCCCCTCCCTCCCACCCCCCATCAACCCTCAGTTTATTCTCAGTTTTTAAGAGTCTCTTATGGTATGGCTCCCTCCCTCTCCCTTTTTTTTCCCTTCCCCTCACCCATGGTCTTGTGTTAAGTCTCTCAGGATTCACACAGGAGTGAAAACATATGGTATCTGTCTTTCTCTGTATGACTTATTTCACTTAGCATAACACTCTCCAGTTCTATCCACGTTGCTACAAAAGGCCGTATTTCATTCTTTCTCATTGCCAAATTATTTACTACTATTTTCTTTGCTTTCATTTCTTTACCTATAAATTAAGGTCACTTGATAGGATGATTTCCAAGCTAAAATAGGATTTGAGATCTGAAAAGAAATTTCAAATCCTATGAAAAATTAACTAAAACTTAATAGAGTTATCTGTTAAAAATATCCTATTTAAAGTGGATAAATAAACTTATAGTACATAAAACTCTAAAATACAGAAAAATTTGAAAATAATACTAAAAAACACAAAATTGTAATCTGGGAGGGATAATTTCTATTCCTAATTTAACTTAAAAAATCAAACATGATTAAGAAGTTAATTGAATTGGAACAAAACTAAAATCAATGTTTTATATGTTGAGCTAAAATCTAATGACCAAGGGACATTGAAAACCAACCTAGGAGACAAGATACTAAGCAAGAATCAGCAAGAACCCTTCTCATAGCCTTATTTCCTGCCCTAGAGGATGAAATACTCAAGCTTATTAAGTAATACTTCAGACAATTCAGAATGCAGTTTTGAGAAACCTAAAGAAAAAAGACCTGAAAAGTATCATCCTGATATTTCTTTTTTTTAATTTTTTAATGTTTATTTATTTTTGAGAGAGAGAGAGAGAGCAGGGGAAGGGCAGAATGAGAGAGAGACACACAAAATCCAAAGCAGGCTCCAGACTCTGAGCTCTCAACCCAGAGTCTAATGCAGGGCTTGAACTCACAAACTGTAAGATCATGACCTGAGCCGAAGTCGGACCCTTAACCAACTGAGCCGCCCAGGTGCCCCTCATCCTGATATTTCTAAAAGAAGAGATAAATTGATAAATTCCAGCAATCCGGACTACTACTTCCCGACCGTCTGTCAATTGCTTAACTGTCAGGACTTCACCCATATCTGTGTACTCAGTATCTGTGGAAGCAGAAAGATTTAGGGGTCTCCAGAAAAAGAAAAACAGACATAGCTTTCATGGCACAGAGAAATCATTTTGGCTATCAGAGATCTGTGATCTCTGCCCTACTTGCCCAAGCACGCTTCTTGTAGAAGTTCCTAGGATGTGTCAGAATTAAAAAGAAATGCAAAAATATCAATAGTTGAGGATTTAAAGGGAACGAAGGGAACTCAGAGACTAACAGCTGTCTAGCTAACTGTATCAGAGACAATAAATCAGTGGTAAAAATTCCCAGTGCTGTTTCAAAAATAAGAAAGATCCTGCATTCCTTACCTGAGATAAGGAGCCCAGGGCTCCATCAGTTTATACTGGCCCTTGGAGTATTCCCATAGCCCCTTCTCCTTGTCTGATAGTTACCTTTGCTTCATTATCATGTTAAAATCTCTGCCTAAGGAGGAGCACAAACCTTATGAACATAATATACAATGTATGCATAGACATTATTCCTTAAAATGTATGTGCCACCTTATGCCCACCTCTACATATGATGACAAAACTCCTTTTTCTGAATATTCATCCTAACTCTAAATAAAAGAAACCCACTCACCCTGATTAGGGAGTCAAGGCTTTGGAAGTAATTCCCTGTGACCTACTTATTTGCTGCAAATAACTTTTCTTTGTGTGACAACTCCACCTGGTTGTGGTCTCTACCTGCAATTCACCAAGGAATGAACTCATGTTACTTATGTTACCTTTGTTTTAAGAAGGGTGTTTTGGTTACAAACAGAAACCAAGTGTCACTACTAATAGAAAATGATGATGAATTTTAAAATCACATTTTAAAACTCTTTGTCGATGCTCTTGCCTGCCAAAACTGTGTCTAAGTTCTCTTTTTAAAAAAATAGGAATCTTAACAAGTGTTACAACAAGTGTTAAATAAACACTAGTACCAAACTGAGACATCCTTCTTGATGGAATGTAATTTTTTAATTGAAAAAGGAATGATTCAATGTCTTCTAATTAATATCACTTAATTATTCAATTAATAATCACTTAAGTCAGTGTACAGCATGAGATAATTTGAAGTTTGGGTAAAGAGAGCCAGAGGTATTATGCTTTGTTTTGGGCAAAAATGCCTTTAAAACCCACCAGAATTACCTGGACAGTTTTTAAAATATATCAGTGCTCAGGCCCCTTTAGCAGAGATTCAGATTTGGTTAATCTGGAAGGGGCCTGGACATCAGTATATTCTCCAAACTCCCTGGTGATTCTAATACGCAGCCAACATTGGGAACTCTGCTCCAGAACAACACACTTGGTAGAATACATTATTAGCAAATGCTTGAAGGTACTTAAAAAATGAATTATCTAATATTTAGATTCAACTTCATTTTCTGAAACAATTTGCAGACTAATAATTTAGGTAAGATCACAAACATGCTGAATGCTGATTTTAGCAAGGCATTTAATAAATCTTGATTATATTACAGAAAGTTTTTTTTTTTTTTTTTTTTTAATGAGTGCTATATAATAGTAGTTTGATTTCTATCTGGTTAAACTATTGCCCAAGTTATATCTAAAGCTGTCTGTGTGTGTGTGTGTGTGTGTGTGTGTGTGTGTGAACTGTGATGTGCTCTATATGGTCTAATTCCCATTTGGCAGTTAAAGAATCTTTATTAGTGATGTGACTAGGAGGCTGACTTAAACATTACTGTGTCATGATATTAGGAACAACATATAATACATGACAAAAGTCTACTTTTAAAATAACTATAATACTAGAGTGGTAATGATAATGTTAAATAGAGGAAAAGAGGCTGACTCTGGATTTTGAGTTAAAGATTTGGTTTTGAAAGTACAAGATAATGGTCTTGTGGCTGAGCAATTCATGGGTTAACATATGTAGGAATTTAGCAGTTTGCATGTTCAATAGGAACCATTGGAGTATTGTGGCTACTTAAACAAAACAACCATCCCCAATGTAAGTTAGCTGCATTAAAAGAATAGTCACCATATCAGCATATGTATTATTCTCACTCTGCTCAAGTCATACTGGATTTGGAAGGATGTCAGATTTTTTTAATATTGTTAAAAAAGAGCTTGTCAAAAGAAAAATGAATAGGACAAAAAGGATTTTGAAGGGTGGAGATATTTTTTTAAAATGATTCAATGAGCCAGACTCTTTTAAAAAAATTTAATGTTTTTACTTATTTTTGAGAGAGAGAGAGACAGAACATGAGTGGGGGAAGGGCAGAGAGACAGGGAAACACAGAATCGGAAGCAGGATCCAAGCTCTGAGCTGTCAGCACAGAGCCCAATGTTGGGCTCGAACTCATGAACTGTGAGATCATGACCGGAGCCTAAGTCAGATGCTTAACTGACTGAGCCACCCTGTCGCCTGGAGTCAGAAATTTTTAACTTGAAAAGTAAATGTTTGTGAGGAATCCATGACCATCATCCATGATAATCATCTTCAAATATTGAAGGGTTCTCATGCCAGAAAAGTTTTGATAGATTTCTGTGTGGGTGTGGTGAACACAACTAGAAAATATTTTAGTAGGCTAAGATCTACTTTCAAACATAGCCTCTAATTGTTCACATGCAACGATGACTTGTCCTTAAGATAAGGGCCTCTCTTACAACTAGAAGTTTTTAACCAAAGGAAAGGTACTTCTTTTGAGAAATAGTGAAGGTTCAGGGGCTGGAAGAATAGCCAACAGTGGACGTTTCTTATTAGATTCCTTACAGTTCAAGAATTTATTTAAATACAGTTCAGAAGAGCAAGCAATTTAAAATTAAGAAAGTACTTAATACCAGAAATAAAATTATAAAAAGCGACTTCTAATCCTTTTCTAATATGAGCAGTTGTTTTTTTCTGGAAGAAAATCGTTATATATGCCAATTTATATATATTTTTCATCACCTTTATCCTCCTATATTCTATTTCATATGGCCACAGACTATGAAAAATGTACAAGTGTGTTTTCTGCCTTGCAATAGAATTTAATATACATTGTCAATTTTCAAGTCATAAGCAATTCAATCTTAACTAATGAACTTGAACTTAGAGTCATGTATGTATATATAAAAGGTAAAAAGTACACCTTATACCATCTTATAACAGTTTATATTTGGCAGCTGAAGGAGTGCCTTAAGATCTATCAGAACTTATTAATATGTCACAATACTAGCTTTAGAAATGATAGCCTTAAGCAAGTTCTTTTTTCTTTGAATGAACGAAATATAAGATTGTTGAAAATAACTCCTTAATGACTTCCATTTATTTTTGAAATCTATAACATGCTGTGAAAGAGAAATAAGCTTTGGCATTTCCCTACAAAAAAAACTTCAAATTCTAGGTAACTATATATAAATATTGCCTTAGTAAACTAAGCAGGAAATATATGTTCTTTCCATGGCTCAGGACCTAGTGACCATAATCAAATGGAATGCATGAAAAATCTATATCCCACATTGGATTTTAAGTCATCCAGCTATCATAAAATGCCTGAGATGTGATTGTAAAATGAATTAACCATAATCTTTACAAAGGTGTCAGTTGCACATATTTAATTTTGCATATTTCTAAAGGCTAATAAATCAGGTGAACAGAAATATATGCCAAAAGCCACAACAATTTTTATACACAGTTTGACAAAGTGTTTTTTCCATTACTTTAATAAATACACTTTCAAGCAAAGTCTTTGCCAGTGAAACTCTATAGTTATGCAAACATCCTAAACAGAATGGTAACATTTAAGTCTTTAAAACTATCAATACCTCTCACTAGATTTTCACTATATATTATTTAAATAAATGAATGAGAAAGCATAAACACTGAAATAAGATATTTTTTATATATTCACAAATAAAAAGTCCTTCTATGGCTCTCTACCTTATTAGTTTATGTGATCCTGTGTTCATATTTTCTCATCTGTGAAGTTAGAATATTAGTAACAGTATATTCTGTATTGGGTTGTTGTGATAACTAAATAGAATAACGAATGTAAAATGCTCAAGATAGGCTTAGCACATAGGAAATGCTTAATAAACGTTAGTTACTATTATTATACTATCACATCTTCTTTTGACTCTTTATTTAAAAAGTGTAGAAGATACATATTTGGTAAAAGAGCCTCTAAAACAGAATCTCTCTTTGCTTTTTCACAAAAAATATAGACCATTTTTGTCAAGGACTGAATGTGTATTCCTCTCTCATTCATATCTTAAAACCCTATTCATCAGTGTGACAGTATTTGAAGGGGGGGAGGTTTGAGCGGTAAAATAAGTTTAGATGAGGTTATTATGGGATTGATACCCTTCCTTATAAAAAGAGAAAGAGACAGGAAAGTTCTCTCTGCTCATGCACTGAGGAGAGGCCATGTGAAGACACAATGAAGAGGCAGCTGACTAGAAGACAAGAGGTCATACCTCCCCCAACACCAAATCTGCTTGCACTTTAACCTTTGACTTTCCAGCTTCCAGAACTGTGAGAAATAGCATGTTTTTAGTAACTCCAGTCTATGGTATTTTGTTACAGCAGCCCAAGTTGACAAAGACAATTTCACTCTCCTACCCACTTACACATGTGCATACCTATATTATGCACAAAAACAGGTATTCGAAAGATTTAGTCTTAAAGGAGACCTTTTGTAAAAATAGCAATGATTCATTTAGGCAAATATGTTCTCCACTGACATTGTAGTGTGATCAAAAGAACTGTGCTTATAAGGCAGCCCTATCCTCAGGCAATATCTTAAAACATTACTTGTCATATAGATGCTCTGAAAAAATAAAAAAACAAAAATAAAATTTCGATGTCAAATAAACTTAAGAAACAACACCTGTGTTGTAGACTCTGGGGCTGGAGTTCTCTCTTGTCCAGCAAGAAAGCAGGATGCAGGATTAAAAATGCAAGAGAGGCTAATGTCTGGGAGAAGACAAGAGCCCCAAGTAAGGGTCCTTGCTCATTTTTATTAGGATCAGAAGGCTTACAAACGTGGTGATGGGCATCTACAAAGAGACAATGAAATCGTGAACATTAATTCATGGGTGTGAGGGAAAGGGGGTTTTGAAGATATGCGGTGTCAGGGGTTTAGGTCAATACAAAACAAAATCCTGGCACAGGGAAGAAGGTTGTTTGTAGCAGACATGAGGCCCCACCTCTGTTTACCTAAACTTGCCTAGGGGACAAGAAAGACAGAGCATACTGCCTCATGCACCTTTCTTTTGCTAATTAGTTCTGTTCTCTGGCTACTTCCCCCTGCAGCCCTCTACAGCCCTATTTACCTGTTTACCTAATTTGGCCCTTCCTTCCTGTGAAAGCAGCTTTCTGCTATTATACTAAGTTGGGGGGCATTTCTGCCCTGAATACCTAATCTTGTTTACCTCATCTTGGATATTTTCATCCTGAGATTCCCTACTCCTATACCTTTGTCCTATACTGGGACCTTTGCCCCACTTTACTTATACTGGGGGCCTTTGCTCCATTTACTTATACTGGGGGCCTTTGCCCTGTTTACCTATACTGGGGGCCTGTGCTCCATTTACGTAATTTTATTTACCCAATCCTGTTTACCCAAACTAGGGTGTGTACATCCTATGGCTTTCTAATTCTTTATGCTTATTATGGAAAGAGTCTAAATGTCCATCAACTGATGAATGGATAAAGAAATTGTGGTTTATATACACAATGGAGTACTATGTGGCAATGAGAAAGAATGAAATATGGCCCTTTGTAGCAACGTGGATGGAACTGGAGAGTGTGATGCTAAGTGAAATAAGTCATACAGAGAAAGACAGGTACCATATGTGTTCACTCTTATGTGGATCCTGAGAAACTTAACAGGAACCCATGGGGAGGGGAAGGAAAAAAAAAAAAAAAGAGGTTAGAGTGGGAGAGAGCCAAAGCATAAGAGACTCTTAAAAACTGAGAACAAACTGAGGGCTGATGGGGGGTGGGAGGGAGGGGAGGGTGGGGGATGGATACTGAGGAGGGCACCTTTTGGGATGAGCACTGGGTGTTGTATGGAAACCAATTTGACAATAAATTTCATATATTTAAAAAAATAATAATAATTCTTTATGCTTTATTAACCCATTGGTGCAAACTTAGGAAATTCCTAAACTTATTCTCTACACACCTGTAAAAATATTCTTGGGATTCCTACACTGTAGTGAGTTTCATTATATTTAAGGTTATCCAGAATTCCCTTCCTTTGGAAAACAGCACCTTCATCTATTTTCCACAGTTACTTCTCCTCTATTGTGCAGTCCTGATGGGATTATAAATAAAAGGAGCCCTTTGTTTATAAAAGGGGTGAATATGTAAGCCAAACTACCGATTGAAGCCTATCTCTTCTGAGTCTGAAACTTAACCTGAATGTCTCAAGGACTGAAACAGTCAATCAAAAACAACTGGGGCTCATGCAGTACCTTGGTTTCCTGATAAGACTTTTCATAAATTCTTACCACCCCAATCCTTGCTTCTATATTTTTCAAACTTATTCTCTATCCTTGTCAGTTCTGTGAGCTATAAGATCTACTTTCATTATATTCCAGCTCTGCTTAATTTAGGCAATGTCTTTCTCTTGCTTGCAATGCAAGTAACCTAATTGATAAACATAAGCAAAACAAACAAACACAAATACACACACAACGTGCCAACCTTCCAGGAAAGAAATATGTGTGTGTGTGTGTGTGCGTGTGTATCTATACATCTCTATATCTATCTATCTATCTATCTATCTATCTATCTATCTATCTACCAACCTACCTACCTACCTAGTTATCTGTCTTTCATCAACCATCTATCTTCCCCGGTTTTGGTTTTTGTTTTTGTCTTTGTTTTATTTTTATTTACTAATTTTTTTAGTTTCTTTTAATATTCATTTATTTTTGAGAGAGAGAGGGAGAGAGAGAGAGAATGAGCAGGGTAGGGGCAGAAAGAGAAGGAGATACAGAATCTGAAGCAGGCTTTAGGCTCTGAGCTGTCAGCACAGAGCCCATCATAGGGCTTGAACTCATCAACCATGAGATCATGACCTGTGTTGAAGTCATACACTTAACCAACTGAGCCACCCAGGCACCCCGTGTTTTTGTTTTTTTAGAAGGAGCAAGTGTGAGATGGGGAGAGGGGCAAAGGGAGAAAGAGAATCCCAAGCAGGCTCCAAGCTCAACATGGAGCTTGACACAGGGCACAATCCCATGACCCTGGGATCATGACCTGAGCTGAAATCGAGTCCCATGCTCAACCAACTAAGCCACCCAGGAACTCCTAATCTGTTTATGTTTTACCCGGTATTTCTCTACCTGATTTGATCAAAAAACTCTTCCCATTCCGCCTCCCCTCCTTGTCTCCTGAACATCTATTAGTGCCAGTTAGCATGCTTTGAGCAACATGTTCTGATGGATTAACTGTATCCAAGAGCAATGTCTTACATCTGGAGAACTGTCTGACATCCCATAGTGGATTACTGCTTCTATAACATTCATTTCCTCCATTTCTTCATATCATCTCCATTGCATCTAAGTGATTGCACCACATTTCTCAAGTATTGAAAAATTCACACTTACACAAGAAAACTCATTTTAAACTGTAGCATCTGGGCTTTTGAAAAGAAATGTAAAGAAGTGCCATCTTTCATTAGGTTAAAAAATGAGATCAGAAATCTACCTAGGTTACTGTATTTCCCCCCCTCTGCTTTCATCTATATTGGCTTAAGGCAATTAATCAATAAGCAAGGACAAGGGGTGAAAACATATGGTCTTTGATATTTAATAAATGAATTAGTGGTGTCCCTTGCTTAAGCATATAAATTAATAAGCATTAGGTCCTTTACTTAATGAGGAATTTCCCTTTTAAAACCCAAATGAATTATCGAAAAGACCATGGCATAAATTCAAAGGCATTTTCTGACCTTCTTGTATTCTGGCCGGCATGAATTTTTAACAAGTGCTGTATATCTGAAAGTCTATTAGAAATTGTTCATATGAAAACTTTTCTTAAAATAAAAAGCTAAACTAGTAAAGCAAGGAAAGTACCTACGATAGCAAGAGAATATTTAACTTGTGGCAGAATGAAATTTTGCTCAAAGTGTTTATGATCTCACATTTTGCTGTAAAATATAAAATGTTCAACAATGGAGGAAATAGTGGGATTACTGTTAGTGTGTACTTTAAAAGTAAAAATCATAAGTAAAATAAAAATTTCTATGTCTTTATACATATGGTGCTTTACAAAAGTTCTATTAAATGTTTTCCAAGATTTTTAAAATCAAAAGTCAATTCCTACACTAAAATGTGTAGGAATTATTTTCTACACATGTATAAATTATTAATTTATAACACTAAAATGTGTTATAAAATATAATAATTTTAAATTAAAATATTTTTAATGAGAGTAAAGGTCAAAAGACTTGACATGGTCTCCTAAAACTTATCTAAACCAGTGGTTTATATCTCAGCAAAGATATTATAGATCTTTTATTAAACCTGTAGGAAGAATGGTCAATAGACAGCCAGCCTTGCTCTGCATTCTGGGACTATGGTTAAGAAAGTAGTCTTAGAATCTGTAAAGCTGCTATTTAATTCTGTGGGGACTATTTACTACAACAGTTTCTCAGAAGTCTTTTAGTAGATTAGTGTATAAATTTTCACCAATTCTCTCCAAAAGAGAAAAATAAGAATGATACAGTAAATTGTTCATGAAGCTAAGTTTGCTCACTATAAAGGATTAACCTTTCTTCCCTCATATTTTTGCTTATTACATTTTTAAATTGAATGAGAATGATAGTTGATATTGCTCTGTAGATAAAAATACCTATTCTCCTAATGTTTCTAAATCGGCAGATGAGAAAGTTGGTATCCTTGATATTTTAAACTAATTGTGAAGTTTGAAATACTTAAAATCATGGATCTAAAATTTTTGTCCTGTAACATTTAAAAGTGTTTTTTTAAATTTTTTAATGTTTATATTTTTTGAGAGAGACACAGAGAGACAGAATTCAAGCAAGGAGGGACAGAGAGAGAGGGAGACACAGGATCTGAAGCAGGATCCAGGCTCTCAGCTGTCAGCACAGAGCCCTGTTCAAGGCTCGAACTCACAAACCATGAGATCATGACCTGAGCCGAAGTCAGACGCTTAACCAACTGAGCCACCCAGGCACCCCTAAAAGTTTTATAATTTTAAAATTTTAATTAAGTTTCACCAAATATAGGTAACATTTACAATAAGGTGAATTTTTAAATACTTAAAATTAAATACTAAATCATTTCTTTCCAACTCTGTACAGAAAGATACTATTTTAGACAAAATTTATTAATATGAAAGATCCCTAATAAACCAGTTTCCCAATGGCCTATTTTACTGATTTTCAACAAGAAAATACATATGCATTCCTTAATCATTGATCTTTACTTCATTCCACATGAACATTGTTTATGACAATAAACTTTCCTTTTTTTCTTCTTGTTTAAAAATATGTGAAAGGCACTTTTTAAAATACTTATTTTTATTATTATTATTTTTAACACACTACTATACTTATTGTGCATACATTAAGTGGTTGAGTTTAATGCTATTGAGTGGAAAGCTTTATGAATGGCATATAGCCTTCACAGAAGCAATTAAGATCATCCCTCCAACCATCATGTATTGCAAAATTCAATTTGGGTCTCCAGTATACTATTGAATGTGGAAGATGAAGTGTCAAGTAGAACGAACATAATAGTTGATTAAAAATATACTAAGAAGTTAAAGAACCACCGAAGTGTTTCTTAGGTACAAGTGCAGATCCATCTGAGAAGGACTTCTTTTTTTTTTTTTTTTTTTTTTTTTTTTTTTTTTTTTTTTTTTTTATAAGGTAAAGAGGACCATGCATTGACAAATAATTTTTTTTTAACGTTTATTTATTTTTGAGACAGGGAGAGACAGCATGAACGGGGGAGAGTCAGAGAGAGAGGGAGACACAGAATCTGCAACAGGCTCTGAGCTGTCAGCACAGAGCCTGATGTGGGGCTCGAACTCACGGACCGCGAGATCATGACCTGAGCTGAAGTCGGATGCTTAACCGACTGAGCCACCCAGGGGCCCCTGAGAAGGACTTCTTAAGGACTCCCACATTTAACTTAAATCATTTTGTATTAACTTTATTTGAATATGTATAAACCTAAGATGACTTATAAGCTCATACTTACAGTTCAAAGGAATTATAAAAATAAAAATTACAAAATAAATGTAAAATGTCTAATATTCAAATTTGAACTAAAAGTAATAATACTAATCTGCTATGTCAGATGATGTTGTTTAGCTAAAACCAAGTAGTTGATTACACTGCAAATGTGGTGCTAACCTATGGTTCAATTTCTGTTAAAATTACAGGACCTAGCTATGTATTATTATAAAAACTCAATTTTTCATTCCATACCATTAATTGAACAAGTGAAAACCTGTGTTAGTACAATGAATCATAATCTCCTTTTCCCTTCTCTTGGCATGAAGACATCTTCTATTTATTTATTAAGTCAACCTCAGTTCTTTAGCTATTTATCCTCAAAAGTTAGAGAAGAGCTGCATCTGGTATAAATAAGATCTTAAACCTGATCCAAACTGTGCCTAAAACCCTGTGGGTGTATATGGTTTTTTGTTTTCAAGTTTATGAAGAAATTTCCCTTTTAAAGTTGAATATAGATTAACAGAAAAATGAAATAAAATAATTAAATAACAGTCCCAGAGAAAACATTTGTGCAACCACTTTGAAAAGCATGACTAGGGAGTGCCTGGGTGGTTCAGTTGGTTGAGTGTCCAACTTTGGCCCAGGTCATGATCTCATGGTTCGTGGGTTCGAGCCCTGCATTGGGCTCTGTGCTGACAGCTCAGACGCTGGAGACTGCTTCAGATTCTGTGTCCTCCTCTCTCTCTCTGCTCCTCCCCCATTCATGCTCTGTTTCTCTCTGTCTCTCAAAAATAAATAAATGTTTAAAAAAAAAAGAGAAAGAAAAGAAAAGCATAACTGGGCCATTCATGTCTCCTGTCTTATGTTATCAGACCTGCTTCAGATACAAATGTCTTTGAGGTAGAATTTTCGGGTAGACCTAAACAAAAGTGGGGAACTAAGCAAAAAATGATTTGATAAGTCACAAGATGGGAGTACTGGATGGAATTTTGTAGTACCACCTAAGAAAGGTCATCAAGGAAAAAAAAAAAAAACAGAATAACTGGGAACATTTAAATGGTTTGAAACCTTATCGTCATATTTAAGTACCTATCTATAGATAATAGTATACATATATACATACACACATACATAAATATTCATACACATACACACGCATATATATAATATGTGTGAATACAGTTATTTTAACCCTTATGCTTGCCTGTCATGAATGTCAGTAAGTGCTTAAAACCAAAAAAGACCCAGAAATTTATTTTAAGGAACAGCAAAGTAACTGGAAACTGAAGAGATCCAGTACAAACCTGTGGCCAGTTTTGGATGGAAAATATACCATGTGGAGACAATTGCGAGTATTAAAAGTAAAACAACAAAAACAAAAATAAAACAGACTATCAATCTCTGTGGACAAATACACACACACACACACACACACACACACACACACACATGCCTTGGCTTCTGTTAATTTATGATCACAGAAGAGAAATTATAGAAAAATATTTACATGATACACAGTGGTAAATTTACCCAAAAATGGATGCATATTCATCATCCTTAAGGGCTGCTGCTTTTCCCTCTCTGAGAACTACCTAACAGCAAGTACAATTCTGTGGTAGTATTAAAAAGAAAGGCCCCTTTGTCCTGTCCCTCCAAATCCCAATTACCTCACTACAAGCAACCAATGTTAACAGCTGGTTGATTCTTCCTTTTTTTTTTTTTAAGTGTTTCACTTATTTATTTTTGAGAGAGAGAGATTGACACAGAGAAAGAGAGAGAGAGAGAGAGAGAGAGAATGAACAGGGAAGGAAGGGGCAGAGAGAGGGACAGAATCCCATGCAGGCTTAACATTCCCCTGAGCAGACACAGGGCTCAAACTCACTAACTGCGAGATCACGACCTGAGCAGGTGTCCTACACTTAGCCAACTGAGCCACCAAAGCACCCTGCTGATACTTTTTAGCACTTTTCAGCATTCATTTACGTGTGAGATAATTTCCCACACTATTTTTACTTTTCGATATTTCTTAATATTTTGCCTATATACTCTTATGATATCCCTTAGCAACAACTGAATTTATGAATTTTTCAGGAAAGATTAGACAATTATATTTTGGCTTAACATGTAAGTGACTCTATATTTTCAGAACTTTTTTTAGTTAAAATTTTTTTGGCTTTTCATTATTGATTTTTGGTACTATTTATAGACTCTAGATATACTTTGTCAGGCACTATGAAAAAGTTTTCAATCCTGTCATTTTTCATTTAATATAATTTATGCTGTCTTTTATCATAAAATATATATTGTTATATAGTTTTGGTGTCAAATTCTCCTTTTGTGTTTTAGTCTCCTGTCATTTTTGGAAAATCATTGTAACCTTAATAATTGTAAAAGTTGTCCAATTTTAAAATTCAATCATTCAATATTTTATTTAATATACTTACATACTTTATTGATGTGGATTTACTTTGTATAATCTGAGAGGCAGGACTATAACCTTATTTCCTTTTCAACACTCCATTCTTAATCCTATTTTTTCATTTGTTCTTAGAACAATTGAATAAATAGTATATACTTTCACTTTTGATACTAAATGTCACTTTCATAAATTGTCAATCCCATATTTACATGGAACTATTTCTGGACCTTACTTAAATTTCACTGATCTACTTTCCTTCTTGTGAACTATTATCATATTAACTCAATATCTATAGCTATATGATATACTATGGTATCTAGCAAAGTAAAGTCTTAATTCATTTTTTTAAATGTCTTAGCATTTTTCGCACTTATATATTTACTAAGAAACCCAGAATCAGCTGAATTTGTAAATGGGCAAATTTAACTTCTAAAATTTCATAAATAATGGAATCATATAGCACATATGCTTTTTTTTGCCTTTTATTCACTCAACATGTTTTTCATGCTCATACATGTATTTGTCAGTAGTTCATTATTTCCATTGGTAAGTACCCCATTGGATGGATATCCTACATTTTGTTTATCCATTCACCCTTGATGAACATTTCGGTGTTTCCTTTTTTTTTTTTTGGCTATTATGCATAAAGTAATACATATTTATGTATTGTTAGTGGACATATATACAGTTGATTCCTGAACAACCCATATTTGAACTGCATGGGCCCACTTATATATGGATTTTGTACAGTATGATGTTGTAATTATATTTTCCCTTCCTTACAATTTTCTTTTTAATTTTTTTTAACGTTTTTTTATCTATTTTTGAGACAGAGAGAGACAGAGCATGAACGGGGGAGGGGCAGAGAGAGAGGGAGACACAGAATCGGAAGCAGGCTCCAGGCTCTGAGCCATCAGCCCAGAGCCCGATGCGGGGCTCGAACTCACGGACCGTGAGATCGTGACCTGAGCAGAAGTCGGACGCCCAACCGACTGAGCCACCCAGGCACCCCATCCCTTCCTTACGATTTTATTAATAACATTTTCTTTTCTCTAGCTTACTTTACTGTTAGTATACAGTATATAATACACATAACATACAAAGTATATGTTAATTGTGTATGTCATCAGTGAGGCTTCTGGTCAGTAGTTATGATTTTGGGGGGTCAAAACTAATAGGTGGATTTTCGACTATGTGGGGAATCAGCACCACTAGCCTCCTGCATTAATCAAGGGCAAACTATATTTTTGTTTCTTTCAGGGAAGTATCTAGAAGTGGAATGGCTGAACTATATAGTGCATGTGTATTTAACTTTAGTTTTATTTATTTATGTATTTGATTTTTTGTTTATTTATTTATTTTGAGAGCGGCAGAGAGCTCAAGCAAGGGAGAGGCAGAGAATCCCAAGCAGGTTCTGCACTGTCAGTGCAGAGTCCAACTCCGGGCTTGATCTCACAAACCATGAGATCATGACCTGAGCTGAAATCAAGAGTTGGAAGCTTAACCAACTGAACCACCTAGACACCCCTTTACTTTATATTCTAACCAAGAAGTTTACCAAAATGATTGTACCATCTGACATTCCCCCACTGTGCATGAGAGTTTCAGTTGCTATATATCTTCACCTACAGTTCTTATTGTCAGTTAAAAAAATTTAACTGTCTAGTGAGAACATAAACATTGTGGTTTATGTTTGTATGTTCTTAATAACTGATGGTACTGAGCGTCTTTTCAAGTGCTTATTTGTTATCCATATATCTTTTTTTTAACAGTTTAGATATTCTATTTTTAAATTGGGTTATTTGTGTTATTGCTGCATTTCAAGAGTTTTTAAATTTCTTTTTTACATTTATTTATTTTTGAGAGACAGAGCACAAGTGGTAGAGGGTCAGAGAGAGAATGAGACACAGAATCCGAAGCAGGCTCCAGGCTCTGAGCTGTCAGCACAGAACCCTATGCGAGGCTCAAACTCGACAAACCGTGAGATCATGACCTGAGCCAAAGTTGGACGCTTAAACCACTGAGCCACCCAGGAGCCCCCAAGAGTTCTTTATATGTTTTGTATACATCTATTTGACAGATATTCATATTGCAATTATTTTTCCCATTATTTTTCTTTAGTTTATGTTTTGTTAACAAAGTATTTCAAAGAGCAAGTATTTTAATTCTGATAAAGTCCCTTTTGTTAATTTTGTATATGTATGTTTTCAGTCTTATATAATAAATATTTGCCTACCCCAAGATTGCAAAAGTTTTCTTCTATGATTCCTTCTAGAAATGATACTGTTTTAGTTTTCACAATTAAGTCAATAATCCATCTCCAATTAATTTTCCTGTATGATATGAGGTTAAGAGTCAATTTTTTATTCATATAAAAATATAGTTTTTGTTGCACCAAATATGTCAGAACCTACTTGTGGGTTTCTAATTGTCTTCCACTAATCAAATATGTAACTTTTTGAAAATATCTGGCTCTGTTTTGACTGAAGTTTAGAGCAATTCTTGAAATCAGCTAGCTGAAGTCCTCTAAGTTGGCTCTTTTAAGAAAGTATTTTGGCTATTTTAGATCATTTACATTTTCAATTGTGGAAGAACTGGTGTCCTAACAATATCGAATCTTTCCAACCTTGAATGTGATATATCTTTCCAGTTATTTAGGTCTTCTTTAATTTTCCTGCATAATGTTTTACAGCTTGTAGCATCCAGCAATCCAGGTATTGCGGATAGTTTGGTACATATCCATTTGTTTGTGTTTTGGCTTTTGTTTCTATTTCTCTTCTGACAATTTCTACCCTCCTTTTTATTTAAGAGTGTATGTTTTATCTTGATAATCTCTTCCTTTAAGAATGTTTTTGTTCCTCGCACGCTGATGAGTTTTGGATTATGTCTCAGATATATTTGTTATGTTATGAAGTCTCTGGGTCCTATTAAAATCTGATAACGGAGAGTCTTTTGTATAGACTGTCTCAGCTTCTTAGGCAGTGGTTCTAATGTCAGTCCATGTTTTAGAGCTTTTGTTAGACTACTTTGAGTCTGTCTGTTACATGCACAGCTCAGGGGTGAACTGAACTTCTGTTGGTTCATACACTAAATACCCTCACCCACATTCTGACTCCCAGAGGATGCTTTTCCTGGTCCTTTGGCTTGAAAGCTAGGTTTCTCTCCAAGTTATAGTCCTGTGCCCTTCAGTGCAGTACTGTGCTAGTGGGCACATCCTCTGAACAAGCACCAAGAAAAAACCGGGAGTTTATCACATGGGAGTCACAGGACCTCTTTTTTCTGCTCTTCTTCCCTCAGGGTTTCAGGTGCCTGTAATGCCATCAATGTAGTGCAGCTCCAAGATGGGGGTCACCCATAGGCTAGGCTAATTGTTTGTAGCTGACAATTTGCTGGGTCGTATCTTATAGTCTATTTCTTAATCTATTGATGTCCACTTGCCCGTCTATTAACACTTAAATGCTTCTTTTCTGTATATGGTAGTTTTCATATAAGTGTTTGCAAATCCCACTCTATTGCTTTTGTTTCTTTTTTTGATCATTAATGCTTGTGCTTAATAACAAGCCATATGTTTTGTAATTTAAAAAATCATTATCTAAGAAATTCTTTCATATCTTTGGTATGACTTATGTTTGTTTCTCCCAGGTGCCTGAATTTAGAAACAGTCTAAAATATATTCTCAGATGAAAGATTTCCAGAAGACTTGAATGGTATGAATTTGGATAACAAACTTCTGGGAGGGCAAACTTGTCAAAAACTAAAATGTCAAATCTTGTTTATGGATACAACAACTTTAGGAAAAGTTATTTTTCTATTTTATCCTTTCATTAGGGGGTTGCCTTCCAGAAGCCATAGTTGTTTCTTCGTTTGCTTGTTTGTTTGTTATCTCTATTTAGATTTCCCAACTTGTGTGGGGCCCATGAAAATATTAAAAACCAAAGTTTTATGTCATTAGTGATTTCCAAATGACCTCAGGGCTGCTGGTAGTTTCAATCCTCCCATACATTTTTTGGATTTTGTGGTCCTCTGCTTACATTAATTGCCCATACTGACCAAATCATTGAGTACAATATGGGAATTATTACATTCCATAAAATATTGTAGTTTTTAAAAACCTGTAGGCAGGCATAAACCACAGATACTATGAATACTCTACCTGCTCTTAAATGATTTTTCTTAATCTTTCAGCAAATCATCTTGTCTATTAAAAAATTTCAAGGTCACATTCTTTGAGCTGGAAAATAAATACTTCCAAGAACAGCACAGAAGGCTGTGATTCGTATCTTCCTCAGTGTCATTTACAAAATCGCCCTGGTTATATCTATACCTTTCTTAGGGATCTAGAAAGAGAAAAACATGGAGAAATAGAAAAGAGAATATAAAAACAGAATTTTTGTGCCTTTCCATTTGTATAATTTTCTGTGAAGTGTGGTTATAATTTTGTATGGTCATATTTAGGACACTTTCATGTACACAATAAATGTAAGAAAAATATATACACAGTTTAATAAGTATTCCATGATCAAAGGACATAAGATGAATGCTTTAGGGAACAGAGAATGAAATGAGGTCAGAGCTAAATTTTGATTTAGAGAGAGGTTAAGGAATTCAAAAGTAATGATTTTCAAATGTATTTCAAGGAGTTTCTTGAAAAAAGAACTCAAGGTAGGCATGTCAACTTTATTCTGCCTTTCTTTTCTTTTCTTTTGATATCCTGCTACTGCATCAGAGCTTGCAATTTACCAAAATAAAATGAGGATGCACACACACACACACACACACACTCGTATTTCTGTTGAAAAATATAGGTTAAAGCTCAATGCAGAGAAACTATTTTTTAAATCCTGTGCTTTTTATTTTTTCTCATCAAAGATTAGAAATTCATAATACTCATATTGAGATAATGCCTTATGCCATAATCTAGTAGTAGGCAGTTAAGTAATTAAGCTCTGTAGAGTCTAAGTTATCTGTCACAATTCCACTGCTTCTGAAAATACTTCAATGTCTCCCCAGTATTGTCATATAACATTGCAAATCATCAAAACAACTTAAAATATCCTTTATGACCTGATGCTTATTTAATTCTCCAACTTAATCTCTGACCAATTGTCAGTATACTCCAGCAATGCTGATTTTTTTCTTTAGTTTCAAGTTTTTATTGGAATTCTAGTTAGTTAACATATAGTGTAATATTAGTTACAAGAGTAGAATTTAGTGATTCATCACTTATATATAACACTCACTGCTCATCACAACAATTGCCTTCCTTAATCCTCATCTTCCTATCCCTCCACCTTCCTCCCCTGCACCAGTCTTCAGTATAGTTAAGAGTCTGTTTTATGGTTTGCCTCTCTCTTTTCCCCCCTATGTTCATTTGTTTCATTTCATAAATTCCACATATGAGTGAAATCATGGTATTTGTCTTTCTATGACTTTTTTCAGTTAGCATAACACAGTCTAGTTCCATCCATTTCATGGCAAATGGCAAAATTTCACTCTTTTTTACAGTTGAGTAATATTCTATCATATATATAATATATTCTATCATTCTATCATATATTCATATATATATCATATATATTCTATCATACACACACATATGGTGTATATATATATATATATATATATATATATATATATATATATAAACTCTTCTTTATTCATTCTTCAGCAGATAGACATTTGGGTTCTTTCCATAATTTGGCTATTGTTGATAATGCTGCTCTAAACATTGGGTTGCATGTGTCCATTCAAACTAATATTTTTGTATCCTTTGGATAAATAGCTAGTAGTGCAATTGCTGGGTCATATGGTAGTTCTATTTTTAGCTTTTTGAGGAAACTTCATACTGTTTTCCAAAGTGGCTATAACAGTTTGCATTCCCACCAATAGTATAAGAGGATTCTCCTTACACTGTATCTTCACCAACACCTGTTGTTTCCTGTGTTGCTAATTTTAGCCATTCTGACAGGTGTGAGATGATATCTCATTTTAGTTGTGATTTGTCTTTCCCTGATGATGAGTAATATTGAACATCTTTTCATGTGTCTGTTTGCCATCTGTATGTCTTCTTTGGAAAAATGTCTATTCATGTCTTCTTCCCATTTTTAAATTGTATTTTTTTAAAAAAATTTAAACATGACACCCTCTGGGTGCACATGCTGTTTCCTTTTGTCTTATGTGCTTGTTACTATTTTTCATGCTAAATCTTGTCATCTATTATATTAAAAGCCACATGTCTCATGCTTATTAGAATACTGTAATTTATTTGTGATAAGGAACTAAAAATTTAATATGTGGATAGATATGAGTATGAAGATATTTGCTAACAACATTTGAAAAGCTTCCCTAAGTACAGATTATGTGCTCTACAATGTGCTCATGTAACACTGGGTTTCTCTTGGCTTTCCATTTTCTAAAAATTTTCTGTTAATTATATATTACTCTAATAATTTGTTTGACAGTCTTTTTTTTCTCCCAACTATGAGTAATAGCTACCATTTACTGAACTCATATCATGTTTCAGGCTCTGTGGTAATGCCTCAATATATACTACCTTATATCATGGAATATGGAATACCTTTATTTTGTATAGAAATCACTATCAAATATAATCAAAAAACTTCACTGATTATACATAACATTCAAAGATACTGAAATTTGAGGAGCTTCTAGGAATCAATGGAATATGCTATTTACATGTATTCATTATAGCAACCATATAAGAAAGATGCCATTAAGCCTACTTTATGAGGTAAGAAAGGAAAAACTTAAAGAGACTAAATAACTTTTTCTAAAATAATAACAAGGTTGGAATTTCAACATTTAATGCCAACAGTTTAATGCCAAAGCTCATTCTCTTAACAATTTTATTTACATTATAAAATATGTGAGAATAAGTGTCATATACATCTTGATCAATATTGAAGTCTCAGTGCTCAGCACAAAGTAGAAACTCAAAGAATATTGAGTTTTAAAAGGTAATTTATTAGCTATGGTACTGCTAAGATAGGAGACCAGGTCAGAACCTTGTACCTTTGGCTATCTTGATGTTCAGAAGCACCCATGTGATTTTCTCTAGAGTAAGCATTAATAATTTTCTATACTAAATAATTTTATAAGATTCATGAAGAAATAAGATTAATACCTATGGGATGACACTAACTGATAAGATAAAAGATGACCACTTATGATTAAGACTAAGTTAAACTAGTATAATCTGGGAAGGGAATAATAGAAATTTAGTGTTTGAGAAGAACTAAGTAGGAAATGATATATGACCAGTCAGAGGTTCTATGAAAGGTATCTATCTCTAGGCTTGGGAGAACTAATAGAGATTCAATAGCAGAAAAAAAAAAAAAAAAAGAAAAAATCTGTTCATTAATCCATTGATTTGAAATTAATATTTGAATCGTGGAATATTAGAGCAAGAATAGCTAATCAGGAAAAGGCCTGACCCCAAAATCTTTATAAAACAAACAAATCAGTTTATATGTGGTAAGATAGAACAAAAATTTTAAATCCTTGAAGGTTTAATTAAAGAAAGAATTTGAAAGATCAATAGGAATTTGCATCATCAGTTGGAAAAGGACAGGTCCTGGAGTCAGAGGGTCAATTTTATGGCTCTTGTAAAAATCCAGGTGTGAACAGCTAAAAATGATAAGGAACTGAACCATGACAATGGTTTCAGCAATACAGTTAAGTCATTTCATACCAAAAAGTAAAGAATCCAATACCTCTTGGGACTAGTGAATATGGAAGATAAAAGAAGTGAGTAAAAGATGGTTTATATGTTAAAATCAGAGAATAAATGATTCATTGTCAGAAACGTAGAAGACTGAAAACAAAAAAGGGGTCAATCTTGAGTTGTTAACATATGTGAAAACTGAATTTTACATTGTAATTTCCTATCTATCATCTATGTAATCCATCTATCATCTACCTAAAGTGTTACTTATTATTTGAAACTTAAAAATCACTATGACATTTTCCACAACAAACTCATTTATACCACCAGAATTATCTCTAACTATATGAATAAAGCAATGTGTCCTTTAGAATGCTGTGATTTATTTGTGATAAAAAAACTGAAAATTCAATATGTGGATGGATATGAGTATATGAATGTTTGCTAACAACATCTGAGAAACTTATGTGATCATTTTATAGTCATGAACATTATCTCTGATGTAAATGTCAGTTTTCTCTTGTATGAATTTGACATTCAATGATATCATTGATGGGGACAATCATTGTCCCTCTGTTTCTGTATTGTAATCCTCTTAACCAATGAGCATATTTAATAAATTGGATAAAAATAATATTATATAATGTCTAAAGTAGCTGTATTTGATAATATTTAATTCTCTAGGGCTAAAGATTTTCTTTGTGCCTCATTCAACTATCATAAGGAAACATAATTATAAATGAAATGTTAGAACTTTAAAAATATCCTTTAAGGGAGTTGGCCAATAACTCTCTCATCTTTACTCCTCCTCTTTGACAATCATGTAGTGGTTCACCACACATGGACAAGCTCAATTTTCAGCAGAGGTCTTTGGCTTAGTGTGCACTGCACCCATAAATCGTGAATGACTCTTTTTATGGGCATGCCCTTTATCAGGCACTTTAAAGATGAACAGCAGTAAACTCACATGTTCAGAAAGAAAATTGGAAAAGCAGAGGTTTTTTTTTGGAGTACCTATCTTGTTTTCTTTTCCATGTTAAAAATTATTTATATTTTTATATTTTTATTTTGTTTTTAAAATTATTTTTAAATACCCTTTGACCATACTAAGCTGATACAAAAGGAGCACACTTGGCATAAAAATAAAATATGAGTGAAAACAGAAAAAATCCATTTTGGCTATTGTCATTATTAATCAGAAAATGCAAATCACATTTAAAAATAACCTTAAATTTTTTTTGAGGCATAATAGGCATACAACTGCACACATTCAAAGTACACATTTTGATGTTTTGGTATATTTAAAGACCAATGAAACTAAGACTCTAATCAAGGTAATGAATGTATTCATCATCCCAAATTTTTCTTCCTTCCCCTCTGTAATCTCTCCTTTCCATTCCCTCCCATGCCCTGCCTTCCCAGAAACTAATGATTTGCTCTTTGTCATCACAGATTAGTTTTTATTTTTGAAAATTTTGTACACATGAACAGTACAATATGTATTATTTTACCCTCAGATTGTTTCAGTCAGCATAATTATTCTGAGATTCTTTCATATTGTTGTGGATGGATCAGCAAACTATTTTTTCAAAAGGGCCACATAATAAATATATTAGACTTGGTGGATCATGTAAGATTTCAGTTACATATTCCTCAATATTTATTTATTTATAGCCCTTAGAAATGTAAACAATAAGGATTCCTGCGTGGCTCCAACAGTTAAGCATCTGACTCTTGATTTTGGCTCAGGTCATGATCTCATGGGTTCATAAGTTTGAGCCCCATGTTGGGGTCCAAGCTGACTGCGTGGAGCCTGACTGGAATTCTATCTCTCCCTCTCTCCGCCCCTCCACCACCCCTGCTCTCTGTCTCTCTCAAAAATTAACTAGAAAGAAAGAAAGAAAGAAAGAAGAAAGAAAGAAAAGAAGGAAGAAAGAAAAGAAAGAAAGAAAGAGAAAGAAAGAAAGAAATTTAAAAAATATTCATAATTTGTGCACCATATAAAAAGAGTTCATAGACCAAATTTAGATCAGGGCCAGAGTTTGTCAATCCCTATCAAAGTTCTTTCTTTTTCTTAACTGATCAATAGTCCGTTTCATGGAAGAACTAGAGTTTGTTTATCCACTTACCTATTGATGGACATCTGATTTGGTTCCAGTTTTTGGCTATTAAAAATAAAGCTGAGGGATGCCTGGGTGGCCCAGTTGGTGGAGCAAGGGACTCTTGATTTTGGTTCAGGTCATGATCCCAGTGTTGTGGAATCTGCTGAGTGTGGAGCCTGTTTAAGATTCTCTCTCTCTGTCCCTCTCACCAACTCGTTCTTTCTTTCTACAAAATAAAGACAAAAAGTTAAATTAAATAAAACTGATATGGGCATTCATGTGAAAGTCTTTTGGACATTTGTTACCCCCTTCCTTATGATAAAAACTTAATAGTAAAATGCCTGACATGTATATACTTTTCAGAAACTCCAAATTGTTTTTCAAAGAGTAGTATGATTTTTTCTTTGCACCAACAGTGTATGAAAGTTCCAGTAACTTTACATCCTAGTAAACAATTGATAAGATCAAAACTTTTTAATGAAAACATTCTAGTTTTCATGTAGGAATATCTTATTGTGATGTTTACTTTTATTTATCCAGTGGTTGATTGTGTTAAAACTTTTCATGTGCTTATTTGCCATTTATATACCTTCTTTGGTGAAGTTGCATTTTAATCTTTTGCTTTTTTTTTAAAGTTGAGTCATTCATTCTCTTATCGGATTTTAAGAACTCTTTATATATTCTAGGTGAAAATTTTTATCATCTATATGATTTGTAAGTATTTCCCCAGCTTTCAATTCATCTTTTCATCCTCTTAGTAGTGTCTTTTGAAGAGGAGAAGGAATTGATTTTGGTGACAACAAATTTCTTTTTTTTTCTTTTATACATTGTGGTTTCTAGTGTCTTATTTGTGAAGTAATTTTTCAACCAAGACACAAAGATGTTTCTCCTGTTTTCTTCCAAAAATAGTACATCTAGGTTTTGCATTAAGTCTATAATCAAATGTGAGCTAATATTTTGGTATACAATACAAACTATACATTTGTTGTAGTGCAGGTATACTGTTGATGTATTATATTAGCTTTTACATGACTGAGCACATCTGTCCTTTGTCACTATTTTTGAAATACATTTTTATTGAATATAGAGTTCTAAATTGTCAGATTTTTTTGAGCACTTTGTTATTCTACTGCTTTCCAACTTACATTGTTTACAGACAGAAACCCCCTGTTATTCATATCTTCCTTGCTTTCTTCCTCTTTATAAATAATTTTAAGAAATTTGATTTTGATATGCCTTAGTGGTTTTTTTTAACATTTCTTATATTTTGAATTTGTTGAACTTATGCATGTGCGTTTGTAATTTTCATCAAAGTTAGAACATGTTCAGTCTTATTTCAAAAATAAGTTTTCCGTCTCTCTTTCTTTTGTCTCTTCTTTGGATACTCCAATTGTTTGTATATTTGACCTTTTGAGGCTTTCTTACAGTCCAAGAATGCTATGCTGTTTTCTTCCCACTGGTTTTGATTTGGAACAATTCATATTGCTTTGTCTTTAAGTTTATTAATTTTTGTTTCGCAGTGTCCAGTGTACTGTTACTCACACTCAGTGTTTTATTTATTTATTTTCTGTCTAGGGCACTGTTATTTTCATCTCTGTGAGTTTAATATCACATTTAAAAAATGCTTCATGTCTCTACTTACCATTCTCAATATTTCTTCCAGCTTCTTGAACAGATGGCATAGAGTTAAAAAGACTGTTTTAATGTACTTGTCTACTAATTATATAATCTGGGTTATTTCTGGGTCTTTTCTGAGTAATCAACTCTACTTATAATTATGGGTTCTATTTTCCAGTTTTTTTATACGCATGGTGATTTTTGATTAAATGTAAAATGTATTTTACCTTCTTATGTGCTGAATACTTTTTATTCCTATAATATTCTTGACATTTGTTCTGGGATGCAATCAAATTACTTGGAAACATTTTGATTCTTTCAAGTCTTGCTTTTAAAGTCACTTTATGTGAGATCAAAGAAGCATGTAGGCAAGTATTTATTTTGTCCTACTATTGAGGCAATATTCTTCTGAGTATTTCAGGCATGAATTAAGAGGTTTTTCCACTCTGTCTGATGGGGAATAAGAACATATGCAGTGATCAGTTCTCAGCTGAAGACTCAAAGAAGTCTCTCTACAAAGTCCAGAACTCTTGGTCTGTGCAGGTGTCTTTTCTTCTATATTTTATCCTAAGAACTCTAGCTACCTTAGCTTCTTTAGGATCTCAGCTCTGTCTTTTCTACCCAAGGAAAATGTTGTATTACACCCGTTTCCACCCTCTGTGCCACAGCTTGGAAAATCTCCAGTCACTGATGTCTATCAATTATAGGGCTAATCTCATTTGGTTTTAAAACCTTAAGCTCTTTGTCCTTTGGTCTAATATATAATATCTTGGAAAAACATTTTTATATGTTTTATCCAGTTTTTTTAGTTGTTCAAAGCAAGAGTGTATTTTTGGTGCCTGTTACTCCATCCTGGCTGAATGTAGAAGTCATCATTTTCAAATAATTTCATCAAGGGTAGTACTTCTTTAATTATATATGTAAGGAATTTATCCTTTTACAAGAGATTTGGCCTTTGTCATTGGCTTCTGGGAGACAAGCCCTGAATTTCATCTCTAAGCCCTGAATTTCATGCCTGCTAATATTTTCTTTGGTTTCCTGGTGGCCTTGGGTGATCAGATAGTTTAACAATATGATTTTAGGGAGGAGGGGCTGACCATGCCAGGAAGACCAAATCTATAACTTAGAGAGGGACTTTGGATAGTGTGGTTTCATTTGACCACTGTGGGGACTAGAGGCTGCGATTAGACATATAGGCAATCAATAATGCAGGGGTAGTAAAATCAATCTTGTGGAGAAATTAGCACAAAGAAATTCATGATATAAAGTAACTAAATGTTTGCAGTAAAATCATTTCTGAGTTTCTTAAAGGCCAAGGCAAGGAAAGAAGTATGAACCATGACAAGATACAAAATGTCCATGGAATAAAACACACCGTTTCTCATAAAAACTGAGATATTAGAACAATATGTACTATAAGCCTTTGGTAGGGTAGTACTCATCATCTATAAAGTTTGCACATTTTTGATATTTACCATGAATAGATTCTGATTTCAAAGTTTTGGCAATTACAAAGATAAAACTATAGTAGTTCTAAATAAAATTTGCTAGTATTTTAATTCCTTAAGAAGAAAACATTTATTATAACCCAGGAAGTTTTATAAACATTCACTGATATACAGAAATTGTCCTGAGGGAGAAAGAAAGCAGATTACAGCAAAAAACATAAAGAGACAAAATCTGAGAAGGTTAAATAAAATCTTAAAGAGAACTAATAAAAATGATTAAATGAATATTTTTCTACCTTAAATCTCCAATTTCTTTATTAATGAGATAAGTTTCCTAACATATTTGCAACTCTCAAATAGAAAAAGAACAAAAACTAATGAGCATATGGAGAAAAACTATATAACATAGGGAAAGATCTCGCATATTAAATGTAACTTCTTTGCTTCACAAAATGTAAGTTAGCTTCATACAGAAGACCACAGTGATGGCATAAGTAGTAATGCTTTATAAGGAGAAATGCCTGCCATTGCTGTTCATATTTCCATCATGATTAGTATGAATAGATACACGGAAGAGCTGGCACCGGGAATGTAATTAATAAATATTTGTTGAAATGAACACCACTCCTTCCTACTCTTCTCCCATCCTTTCTTCTAGAACAGCTCGAGGCTCAGCAAGAATGAGAGTAGAGGTAAGCAAAACAGACATTCCAAGGATGGTGAGAGAGAGAGTTTTAAAAACAGCAAGAAAAAGGAATAATAGCAACAGACCTTGATTACTCAGGACTGTAAGAAGAAGTATACATATAGATACAAATACTTGCATTCTGACATGGGAGATAAATTTGCATTCAATCTGAAAAGTTGCAGTTCATTGACATACTAATATATGCAAATTATTTGCCTAAGACATCATGTTGACAGAATAAAGGAAACAGCGTTCCTTCTTGTGGCCATGCAGGGCTGAATGCGCTAATTGTAGGATCACTGTTGCTGGTACTACATGACTTGACTTGCATGCTGCTCTTTTTCTGCCCCTACAGGTACTTGAAAATGTACCTCTTGCATCTATTACCATGACACATACCTTTCCTATCTGCCTCATACAGCGAGAGAGAATTCACTTAGCCACATACGGTGAATTTTGAAAAATGAGTTCATGGTTTGGTCAAGTCTGTCAGATAGTAGAAACACAGTTGAATCACTGAGCATTGCAAACATGCCATCTAAAATCACACATATCAAACAAACAAACAAGCCAGAGTCAGTTGACAAGTGGAGGCTAAATCCTTGCAACACGGAGCAATTCAAGCCTATGTTTGGTATCTGAACTTCTTAAAAACTTTCTGGAATATCACCAAGACTGTCTCATCAGAATTCATTTCCCCTGCCAAAGCATTCCATAAGTGTGGAAGAGATAAAACTGCAACACAGAAACATATGGGCAGAAGATAAAAGGAGATCAGTGAGCAGGAAAATATGTTTCTTAAAATCTGTGCTGCAGTCATTTTTCTTCTCAGTTTTGTTGTTTGTTTTGCCACTGAATGCCCATAGCCAACATTAAGAATGTTTCTACACAACAGCAAAAGAATAAATTGATTCTGACCAAAAAGAGCCAATTCAGTTAATAAAATAACAACAAGAACAACATCAGAGACAAATGGAAATAAAGTTGTTTGGTATTTTATAATAAATTGGTTGATTTGTTTGGGTGCTGTGGAAGCACAGCCCAAATGACTAGTAACAAAGGTAAGATTTCCATTAAGAATTTGCTTGGCCTGCAATCACAAGTCTTTTATTATTTTATTTTATTCATGTGTACATACTTATACATTATGCTATGCTCACCACAAGTGTAGCTACCATTGTCACCATACAATGCTATCACAATATCATTGACTAAATTCCCTGTGCTGTATCCTTTATAACTGTGACTTACTCATTCCATACTGGAAGCATCTATCTCCCACTCTTCTTCACCCATGTTTCCCATGCCCCATCCCCCTCGCTCTGCCAAACATCCGTTTGTTTCCTGTATTTAAATCATAAGTACTTTTAATATTTGTGTTCCATTATGCTTTACGCAATGTCTCCTGTGATGAATTCTTTGCTTTCTTCAAGGTATTATATTTGAGAAGTGGGTAAGTTTCCATGAAGGGGCTAAATGCTATTTGCGAACTGGTCTAATACCCTAACGAGGAATGCTCCCATGGGTTAGTGAGGTAGCTGTAGATGTTTATCTCAGCAAAACATTTCTTAGAAACATTTATTTTCTGCAGTGTATCTAAGGCTAAAATCATTGATTTAAACTGTTTCCACAGTTCAGTTTTACAAAACAAATAGATTTTCAGTTTTGTTTGTCTGAGTTCTTTTATAATGTCACAAATGGTTGGACAAATTCTCCAAGTCACAGATTAGCACTTGGAATGGTACTTACTTGTCTTTAGTCCAGAATTTCTAAGACAAACCCCCTTCAACTATTTTGTCAAATAGTGCCAATATTCTAAAATATTCTAAACCTTTAAATATAAACGAAATGAAGAATTTAATTAAAGAAGACCTGAGTTAAATAAGCAAAAGTTTTAAGAGAAATGCACACATCAAAAAGTTGCTGGTCATAAAATATGGAGATGCTGGTTGAAAAACTGTATAACTGATCAATAAAAAGCAAAGATGTTCACCAATATTGGTTTAATTCTTCCACTAAATACATAATTTGCATATTAGTGGTATTTGTCAAATTTTCAAAAGAAAATTGTAAAGAACATAACTGACATCTCCTATGTGAATGGCACTGATTGGATAGGACCTTAAAATAAATTGTCCTTAAAGTCAGTTTCAGCTCTTAGGAATTTAGCCAAAGCATGAGTGATTGGAGAGATTAAAGGAGGGAAAAAAGGAAGGGCACCTGGGTGGCTTAGTTGGTTGGGCGTCTGACTTCAGCTCAGGTCATGATCTCATAGCTCGTGATTTCGAGCCCCGCGTCAAGCTCTGTGCTGACAGCTCAGAGCCTGGAGCTTGCTTCGGATTCTGTGTCTCTCTCTCTCTCTCTCTCTCTCTCTCTGCCCTTCCCCTGCTCGGGCTCTGTCGCTCTCTCCTTCAAAAATAAATAAACATTTAAAAAAAATAAAATAAGGAGCGCCTGGGTGGCTCAGTCAGTTAAGCCTCCAACTTCGGCTCAGATCATGATCTCCTGGTTTGTGACTTTGAGCTCTGCGTCAGGCTGTGCTGACAGCTCAGAGCCTGGAGTTGCTACAGATTCTGTGTCTCCTCCTCTCTCTGCCCCTCCCATGCTCATGCTCTGTCTCTCTATCTCTCAATAATAATAAATAAACATTAAAAAAATTAAAAATAAAATAAAAGAGGGAAAAAAAGGAATAAAAAAGAATAACATAGCATTTCAAGACAGGGGACAAATAAGCAGCAAAAATAATTATATTTCTTAGCTTTTGGTTTTTAATTTCAAAACCTCAGTTTCAACTAGCAATGTGTAAATTCAGAATGGCCTGTCTTACGGATTGCAAATAGCAGACCTTCAACAAACATCTGTTGAACAAATGAATGGATAAAGAGTGTATATGCTAAAAACTAAGTATACAATAAATCAACTGAAAAAAAAAAACAAACCCAAAACCCAACACTGTCTAATAGACTCTTAGGAATTAGCATTTGAAGTACAATTGTTAACAATAGTTACTAACCAATCTATGAATATCTCCCATTTGTCCTGGAGATACTTTGAAAATGACAATATAAAACAGAAAATGCATCTCCTTCCCTATCCCCCCAAAGTTAGAAGTACATGAGATGGTATCAGAAAGACATAAAAGCTAAGCAGAGAATTAAACCAGGATCATGTCTTGCAAAATAGGATGGTGTCTCTGACATAGTGACATTTAAGGTGGAATCTCAACAATAAGGAGAAAATAGCTATCGAAAGAATGGGAAAATATAGTGATAAGCAAAAAGAGGTTAGTAAAAAAGCTAATGTCTGATATGTGTCATTGCCAAGCTGAGCAGAAAGTAGGCAAGTTCATTAGAGGTTAGGGGGATAATTTATTAAAGGGAGAAGAAGATGACAGGGTTCAGATCATTTAAGCACTTTTTAAGAAAAGAGATAGGTGGGGTGATTTTCACCAAACAACCGGAGGAGTTTAAGAAAATGAATGTCATTGACATTATATATTCGAGAATATTATGTTATTTATAATTACTGAATCTGGAGTTATTAGAGAATTCAAGAATGGAAATAAAGACAGTTGAGTCATCGGCATATATGTGTTTAAACCATTGCGGCGCCTGAGTGGCTCAGTCAATTGAGCTTCCGACATCGACTCAGGTCATGATCTCACAGTTGGTGCGTTCGAGCCCCACGTCAGACTCTGTGCTGAACGCTTGCTCGGAGCGTGGAGCCTGCTTCAGTTTCTGTGTCTCCTTCTCTCTCTTGCCCCTCCATTGCCCGTACTTTGTCTCACTCTGTCTTTCAAAAATAAATAAATATATTTAAAAAAATTAAACCATGAGTCTCCAGGATTTATCCTAGAGAATGGAAGGATATAGGAGAAAGGTACCAAGAAAAGGAGTCTTCAGAGAAAGCTGAGAAATTGATTATAACCACAAAGTGCAGGTAATATTTGATGATTTGGGTTTTTTAATTTCCCACTTATTTAATTTTTAAATAAGAAATTAAATTATTTAATTTTTAAATAAAAATAAAAATTATAAAATAAAACTGCCATAACATTCTTTAACTTACCTATTGTTTCTGTAAAAAGATGGGTCAGTAATCTTGCCATATATGTAAATTTATAGGAATTTGCAGATTTGCACATTTTTGAGCAGGATATTAAGAATCTCAAGTTTTATTTTATTTATTTAGTTTTAAATTCCTGCTTTGGGGAAAAAAGTACTGGGATGTCTGGGTGGCTCAGTCAGTCAAGTGTCCCACCCGTGATCCTGGCTCACATCATGATCTTGCGGTTTATGGGATCCAGCCCTGCACTGTCAGCACAGAGCCTGCTTGGGTTTCTCTCTCTCCCTCTCCCTCTGCTCCTCTCCTGGCTCCCACATGTATGTGCATGCTCTCTCTCTCTCTCAAAATAAATAAATAGATTTTAAAAAAAGAAAAAAGAAAAAAAGTACTAATGTATCAAACATATTTGTGGAAACTTGAATGTTCATTTATTGCCGATTGATTGATTTTGATGTACATTCAAATAAGTAAAATAAATGTCAGCATATTTTCTGATTTAATTCTGAAATTTTACTGACAGATACATTGATTATTTAAGGTAAATGGAAGGAGACATATTTAAGATAATATAGAGTGCTTCCAAATGTTTATGTGAATTGTTTATAGAGAATTATCTAATTTAGACATACCAAATAGATTTGGCTTAGTAAAAGTATCTCACAATTTAGGCTGATGCTTTTTTTTTAGTCACTTATATGTTTCAAATTGTCTGAATAGTAAATTAATATTATGGCCAATTTTATCTAACCTACTGATTTTTAAATAAAACATATTTAGGACTTGTTGAGTATTCTCCACCAATAAAACTTCCAAATCATTTGTGAAGGGAACCATGCAATACAGTAGTCCCCCCCCTTAACCATGGCTTCACTTTCCAAGGTGTCAGTTACCCAGAGTAAACCGCAGTCTGGAAGCAGATGATTCTCCTGATACGTAGTCAGAACATCAATAGTAGCCTAACACTATGTCAGAACGCCTAGGTCATTCACCTCACTTCATCTCATCACATGGGCATTTTATCATCTCTCATCATCACACAAAGGAGAAGGGTAAGCAATAAGGACAATGAGATATTTTGAGAAAGATCACATTCACATAACTTTTATTACAATACATTGTTATAATTGTTCTATTTTTATTAGATATTGTTGTTGATATCTAACTGTGCCTAATTTATCATAGATATGTACACATAGGAAAAAACCATAATGATGTATAAGGTTTGGTACTACCTGTGGTTTCAGGCATCCATTAGGGGGTCTTGAACCATTCCCTACAAGGATAAGGGGGTAGTGTGTATGCCACATCACCTACAATTTCAAAGTATACTTTCTCTGTGTCCAGGGTTTTAGGATAATTTAGGATAATTTAGGAATAACCTTGATATTTTAAGCAGATTTTTATTTTATATGATGGAATGGTCTAAATCCATAGTAAAATTAACCATTTGAACAATACCTGGGCATGTACTACATGCCAATTTGGGTCATATTTGGTCATACTGGTTAGTGTGTTGGGTATTGTGCAGTTAGGAATGAAATAGAATATGAGAAGGCAGATTAGGCATATAGTATTGGAATGCATATTCTATGTAAACAAGCTTAATCTTTTGACATTTTAATGTCTGCCATGGAATATGGGGCACCTGGGTGGCTCAGTCAGTTTAGCATCTCTCAGGTCATGATCTCAAGGTTCGTGGGTTCAAGCTCCATGTCAGGCTCTGCACAGCTCAGAGCCTGGAGCCTGCTTCGGATTCTGTGTCTCCCTCTCTTTCTGCCTCTTCTCTGCTCACACTCTGCTCTCTCCCTCTCAAAAATAAACATTAACTTTTTAAAACTAAAGTCTGCCATGGAATATACAGTTGCAAAAGAACTCTCAACTCATCTAAACTTATCTTCAAAGCATATGAAGTTCTCTTTTGCATCACCCTTGTTGCAGGTTCTTGCATCATCAAGTTAAGTATTGGCATTGGCAGAAACATTCTTGGTGGCGTTGTCGTTCAGTAACTGGACACGTAGCAATTTTATCCCTACCTCATTAAATTGATTGTAAGAGATTTTAGCTTGTTTTTAACTTTGTTTATTTTCACACACTTGGGAGTTTTCTTCTGAGGATCTTGAAACGTCAACTTTACGTTGTAACTATAGAAACAGTATTTTTTTGTTGTTTATTGAGAGAGAGAGAGAGAGAGAGAGAGAGAGAATCCCACTGTCAGTGCAGAGCCCAATGTGGGGCATGAGATCGTCACCTGAGCCAAAATCAAGAGGAAGACGCTTATCAACTGAGCCACCAAGGTGCCCCATAAACAGTAACTATTACTCATAATTTTAAAAATGTAAAGGAGGTCACAGGTCTTTTTATATTTTTGCGGTTTTAATTTTGTGTATGATTTTAATTTTTTTTACTTTCCATATGTGTAAAAGATGAGTACTATGTTGCATATATTCTAAAACATAATTCTATATTTATATTGGTATCAAAGTATGTAAAATGACTGGATATCTACTCCAAGGATGTATAAACTAATTATTTAAATAATTTTTAACTTTTTAAAAATACTAGAATTGCTTTAAATTTACAAAATTTGTTTTTTCAAACCACTCGTTTATAGGGTTCCTGGCACTTAAACCTTGCAAATGCCGGGATCATGCTGATATATATTTTTTTTAATGAGGAAACTTTACTTCCTGATTTATTGGCTATATAATTAAAGAATATATGAGCTTGCATGTGGAACAGATTATATTTTATTCTTAATTTTATATTTTTGAGAATAGAGCAGAGTTTTAAGCTCCCAAGGGTTTATGCATTCATACGTCAATAGCCATAAAAGAAACAGCTCTTGCTACTATACATAAATGGGTTTATTTACTTGTTTAGTATTCAGAGAATATGGGGCTATTGTATGCCAAAAAAGCTATAATATTTTCATAGAAAATTTAGTGTTTTTTCTTGCTGACTACTGTAATTGATGTGATAAAAATAGCAGACCTGAATTTCAGCCTGTGTACTCAGAGGGAGTTCTTCCATAGAGTTACTTTCAATGAGGTTTGAACCCAGCATATCATTTATCATGGTAATATGAAGAAATGTTCATATTTCTGCCCATATTAGATTGCCCAAATGTGAGAATTTTGTTGTATATCCATCTGTCAACCCATCAAGAGGCTCAGAGAAAAAACAAACACATATAACCCAGATAATGCAACGTCTTTTCTTTTTTTTTTAAAGTCTTTTTTTTATTTTTATTTATTTTTTCTTGTTTCTTGAGATAGGCCTGGATTGCGATGTATTTTCCTCTCAGGACTGCCTTCGCTGCATCCCAAAGTGTCTGGATTGTTGTATTTTCATTTTCGTTTGTTTCCATATATTTTTTAATTTCTTCTCTAATTGCCTGGTTGACCCACTCATTCTTTAGTAGGGTCTTCTTTAACCTCCATGCTTTTGGAGGTTTTCCAGACTTTTTCCTGTGGTTGATTTCAAGCTTCATAGCATTGTGGTCTGAAAGTATGCATGGTATGATCTCAATTCTTGTAAACTTATGAAGGGCTGTTTTGTGACCCAGTATATGATCTATCTTGGAGAATGTTCCATGTGCACTCGAGAAGAAAGTATATTCTGTTGCTTTGGGATGCAGAGTTCTAAATATATCTGTCAAGTCCATCTGATCCAATGTATCATTCAGGGCCCTTGTTTCTTTATTGACTGTGTGTCTAGATGATCTATCCATTTCTGTAAGTGGAGTGTTAAAGTCCCCTGAAATTACCACATTCTTATCAATAAGGTTGCTTATGTTTATGAGTAATTGTTTTATATATTGGGGGCTCCGGTATTCGGCGCATAGACATTTATAATTGTTAGCTCTTCCTGATGGATAGACCCTGTAATTATTATATAATGCCCTTCTTCATCTCTTGTTACAGCCTTTAATTTAAAGTCTAGTTTGTCTGATATAAGTATGGCTACTCCAGCTTTCTTTTGGCTTCCAGTAGCATGATAAATAGTTCTCCATCCCCTCACTCTCAATCTAAAGGTGTCCTCAGATCTAAAATGAGTCTCTTGTAGACAGCAAATAGATAGGTCTTGTTTTTTTATCCATTCTGATACCCTATGTCTTTTGGTTGGCGCATTTAATCCATTTACATTCAGTGTTATTATAGAAAGATACGGGTTTAGAGTCATTGTGATGTCTGTATGTTTTATGCTTGTAGTGATGTCTCTGGTACTTTGTCTCACAGGATCCCCCTTAGGATCTCTTGTAGGGCTGGTTTAGTGGTGACAAATTCCTTCAGTTTTTGTTTGTTTGGGAAGACCTTTATCTCTCCTTCTATTCTAAATGACAGACTTGCTGGATAAAGGATTCTCAGCTGCATATTTTTCCTGTTTAGCACACTGAAGATCTCGTGCCAATCCTTTCTGGCCTGCCAAGTTTCAAAAGAGAGATCAGTCACGAGTCTTATAGGTCTCCCTTTATATGTGAGGGCACGTTTATCCCTTGCTGCTTTCAGAATTTTCTCTTTATCCTTGTATTTTGCCAGTTTCACTATGATATGTCGTGCAGAAGATCGATTCAAGTTACGTCTGAAGGGAGTTCTCTGTGCCTCTTAGATTTCAATGCATTTTTTCCTTCCCCAGTTCAGGGAAGTTCTCAGCTATTATTTCTTCAAATACCCCTTCAGCACATTTCCCTCTCTCTTCCTCCTCTGGGATACCAATTATGCGTATATTATTTCTTTTTAGTGTAGCACTTAGTTCTCTAATTTTCCCCTCCTACTCCTGGATTTTTTTATCCCTCTTTTTCTCAGCTTCCTCTTTTTCCATAACTTTATCTTCTAGTTCACCTGTTCTCTCCTCTGCCTCTTCAATCCAAGCCGTCGTGGTTTCCATTTTGTTTTGCATTTCGTTTAAAGCGTTTTTCAGCTCCTCCTGACTGTTCCTTAGTCCCTTGATCTCTGTAGCAAGAGATTCTCTGCTGTCCTCTATACTGTTTTCAAGCCCAGCGATTAATTTTATGACTATTATTCTAAATTCACTTTCTGTTATATTATTTAAATCCTTTTTGATCAGTTCATTAGCAGTTGTTATTTCCTGGAGATTCTTCTGAGGGGAATTCTTCTGTTTGGTCATTTTGGATAGTCCCTGGAGTGGTGAGGACCTGCAGGGCACTTCCCCTGTGCTGTGGTGTATAACTGGAGTTGGTGGGCGGGGCCGCAGTCCGACCTGATGTCTGCCCCCAGCCCACCGCTGGGGCCACAGTCAGACTGGTGTGTGCCTTCTCTTCCCCTCTCCTAGGGGTGGGATTCACTGTGCGGTGGCGTGGCCCGTCTGGGCTACTTGCACACTGCCAGGCCTGTGGTGCTGGGGATCTGGCGTATTAGCTGGGGTGGGTAGGCAAGGTGCACGGGGGCAGGAGGGGCAGGCTTAGCTCGTTTCTCCTTAGGTGATCCACTTCAGGAGGGGCCCTGTGGCAGTGGGAGGAAGTCAGATCCACTGCCGGAGGTTTGGCTCCGCAGAAGCACAGAGTTGGGTGTTTGTGTGGAGAGAGCAAGTTCCCTGGCAGGAACTGGTTCCCTTTGGGATTTTGGCTGGGGGATGGGTGAGGGAGATGGCGCTGTCGAGCGCCTTTGTTCCCCACCAAACTGAGCTCTGCCGTCCGGGGGCTCAGCAGCTCTCCCTCCCTTTGTCCTCCAGCCTTCCCGCTTTCCCAGCAGAGCTGTTAACTTATGACCTCCCAGACGCTAAGTCGCGCTTGCTGTCAGAACACACTCCGTGCGGCCCCTCCGCTTTTGCCAGCCAGACTCGGGGGCTCTGCTTGGCCCGCAGGCTGCCCCTCCGCCCTGGCTCCCTCCCACCAGTCCGTGGAGCGCGCACCGCCTCTCCGCCCTTCCTACCCTCTTCCGTGGGCCTCTCGTCTGCGCTTGGCTCTGGAGACTCCATTCTGCTAATCCTCTGGCAGTTTTCTGGGTTATTTAGGCAGGTGTAGGTGGAATCTAAGTGATCAGCAGGACGCGCGGTGAGCCCAGCGTCCTCCTATGCTGCCATCTTCCAACTGAGTCTATTTTTTTTTCAATATATGAAGTTTATTGTCAAATTGGTTTCCATACAACACCCAGTGCTCATCCCAAAAGGTGCCCTCCTCAATACCCATCACCTACCCTCCCCTCCTTCCCACCCCCCATCAACCCTCAGTTTGTTCTCAGTTTTTAATTGTCTCTTATGCTTTGGCTCTCTCCCACTCTAACCTCTTTTTTTTTTTTTCTTCCCCTCCCCCATGGGTTTCTGTTAAGTTTCTCAGGATCCACATAAGAGTGAAAACATATGGTATCTGTCTTTCTCTGTATGACTTATTTCACTTAGCATAACACTCTCCAGTTCCATCCATTCAACATCTTTTCTACTGTCCATACTTGACACATCTTTGGGGAAAGGCAGGAAGGAGAAATGAATGGAATAATATCTTTTAAATTGAGAGCGTCATGATTTGTTATCTGTACCATGATCTTGGCATTAAAATTAGTGAGATAAATGATTAGAAATGCCAACGTTGGGACGTCTGGGTGGATTGGTCAGTTAAGCATCTGACTCTTGTTCTCCACTCAGGTCTTAATCTCAGGGTGGTGAGTTCAAGCCCCATCGTAGGCTCTGGGCTGGGTGTAAAGTCTCCTTAAAAAAATTCGCTGACGTGGACCTGTTATGTCAAGGAGTACACTGGATACTTTAGTGGTCTCACCTATGATTTTTCCTGAGGACAAATTCAAAAATGTTTTTCTTACAGTTAGGAGCATCTTAATACATTTTTTTACAGTGTATATTTTTTATGCAGATAAAATTCAAGGACCTTTCTGATCCAGGGACTTTAAAAAATATGTTTATTGCTTTTTTTTATACAGAGAGAGCATGAGTGGGGGAGAGGAGCAGAGGGAGAGAGAGAAAAAGAGAGAGAGAGATTGAGAGAGGGACAGAAGGAGAATCCCAAACAGACTCCATGCTCAGCCATGCAAGGCTGGATCCCACGATCATGACCTGAACTGGAATCAAGAGACCAACATTCAACTGGCTGAGCCATGCAAGCATCCCCTTTACTGTTTTTTTTTTAAATTAATTTATTTATTTAGAGAGAGAGCAAGGGAGGGGCAGAGAGAGTCAGCTCTGTGATGTCAGTGCAGTGCCCAACTCAGGACTATATCTCAGGAAACGAGATCATGACCTGAGCCAAAATCAAGAGTCGGATGCTCAACCAACTTAGCTACCCAGGCGCTCACCTTTTATTGCTTTTTAAAATAATTTTTCACTATCTTATCTTATTCACCAAATTATTTGTATTTATCAGCATGATATGCATTAAATCTATTTATTTATGATGTATGCTTGTAACATTTTGAAAAAAATATTGTTTTTTCCATGTTCTTCCAATAGTTAAATAAAATGTGATAAATATAGTTTGTCATAGTAATGAAGAAACATTTAAAGCAATTAGTAGAAAGAACCAATCAAAACATTCCAAGGATGAAAAAAATCTCCAATAATTTTATGATATAAAGATTGTTTTTCAATAGAATGTCTATCAAGTATTTAATGTTTGATGTTTAACTTTTTAAATGTTTATTTACTTTTAAATAAAAAAACTTTTTAAATGTTTATTTGTTTTTGAGAGAGAGAGAGAGAGAGTGAATTTGAGTGGGGGAGGGGCAGAGAGAGAGAGGGAGACACAGAATCTAAAGCAGGCTTCAGGCTCTAAGCTGTCAGCACAGAGCCAAATGCTTATTTACTTTTGAGAGAAAGGGACAGAATGTGAGCAGGGTGAGGCGCATAGATGGAGGGAGACACAGAATCCCAAGCACGCTCCAAGCTGTCAGCACAGAGCCTGATGTGGGGCTCAAACTCACGGACTGCAAGATCATGACCTGAACCAAAGTCAGACGCTTAACCAACTGAGCCACCCATGTATCCCATGATGTTCAACTTTCAATGTTGAACATTTAATGTTCAAACTTTTGTATCTAGTTTGAAATATGGATAACACTGATTCTGTGTGCTTGCCTTTGCCTTTCTAACACCAGGGCTTTACACCAGGCCAGTTCCCAGGATGAGACTCATCACAGGGCCCATGCCATTAGGAATGAAAAACATTTCTGCAAATTGGTTCTTACCTGCCAATCGCAGTAGTACTATTCTGACAACAGAACTGGGAAGAAGCTCTTGTTATCCCTCTTAGGTACTTATGAGGACACTGAATGTGGGTGAGATTTAGTGAATTCCCATGAATTTGCGCAAAGAAATGATGGACTCATGATTCAATCCAGGCTGCTCTGCCTAGAGGAAGAATTCTCTTTCCATAGGCATGTGGTATTGGTTTCACTCTCAACATGCAGAAGCTAGCTTGTCAGTGGTGGGTGTTTGGAGGTGTCTTGACTGGGCTCCTTTAGCTTAAGTTCCTATCATCGTTCACCTTCTGTTTCAATGGTTATTATGCTATAAGAAAGATATTTTTTCCCTTAAAGAGGAAAATAAAGAATGTCAGATTTGGCTATAAAATTATGTGAATAGCTTTAAGCAAATAAAGAACATTTAAGGTAGAGCTTTTGTTAATGTCCTTTATTCAAAATACTAGGAACACACCTGTAAGTCAGCAAGTTGGATTTATTACTTGTCATGCTAGACAATTAAATTCACCTAAATTTTGTAGAGACAGAAAGATACTATATATTACGATATGATATGATATGATATGATATGATATGATATGATATGATATGATATTATTATATATCACATAGAAAATTACACAAGAAAACATGCACTAACACAGTTCAATGCTTTGAAATCAATCAAGATATCAGTTAATTGAAGACATATTTATTACAACCTCTGTTCCATATACTGAACTAAGTCTTGACTATCTGTCTGTCTATCTATCTATCTATCTATCTATCAACTATCATATATCTACATCTTCCTACCTATTTATCTATATTTAAAATACTTTAGTTTAACATATGAAAGAACTTCCTGACAACTTTTATGTACAAATTTTGACTTGGTCACTAAAATAATGATAAAAATTTTGTGCATCTTTACAACTCTTTGATTAATGAACACCTTACAATTTTGCCCTCTTGTCCTCTGATTTCTGCAACAGGGAAATCACAGCATTATAATCCTACTTTCACATTAGCAGTAGTTCTCCGAGGTGATGAAACAAAAATAAAGACAAGACATTGAACTTAAAATGGTAACTGACTTAGAATATAATTTAAGAAGCCTGGGGCAGCTGGGTGGTTCAGTCCGTTAAGCGTCCAACTTCGACTCAGGTCATGATCTCATAGTTCATGAGTTTGAGCTGTGCATTGGGCTCTGTGCTGACAGCTCAGAGACTGCTTGGGATTCTCCCTTTCTCCCTTTCTCTCTTCCCTCTTCCCTCTTGCACTGTCTCTCTCAAAAATAAATAAATATTAAAAAATTAAGAAGCCCAGTTAGAAAAAAAAAACACAAAAAAACAAAAACAAAGATAAAAAGATCCTAACTAACCTGACAAAGAAAGTAATAGAAAGTACAGTAGCTGTGGGGTAATAGGTATTTGACATTCTGACTAATCTGAACATTCCTAATTTGCTTCTGTGGGTATGGGTAATTAAAGATAAGCTGGGGGCAAATTTTTTTACCCTCTCATTCTAAATCATCACAAAGCAGGTCTCATTTCTGTTGTCCTTGTCTCCTGGTCCACTACACTTATCCTTGCTACTGTAATCTTTGCAAAGTAAACCAAATTATACTTTTAGGTTGATAGATTAAGTTTTAGTTATTTAAATATGAGGGAATACTTTAAAATATCAACTAGTCTTGAGGTGCCTGGATGACTCAGTCAGTTTAATGGCCAACTCTTGATTTTGTCTCAGGTCATAATCTCACGGGTTCATGAGTTCATAGTACAGAGCCTGCTTGGGATTCCGTCTCTCTCTCTCTCTCTCTCTCTCTCTCTCTCTGCCCCTCTTCCACTCATGCTCTCTCTTTCTCTCTGTCTCTCTCCCAAAGTAAATAAATAAACCTTAAAAATATCAACTAGTCTTACAAAAAAAAATTCATTTTTAATGATTTTAGAAACTGAATCAATTAGGAGATTGCTAAAATAAGCAGCATTTCAAGAAGTGGCATCTAATGTTTCTGAAATCCTGTCTTAAATGGTCAAAGGGCTATAAAATCAGAGGAAAAGTAAAATAGGAGAGGCTATTATCCATGAAAGACAGACCTTGAGAATTCCTTCCACATATAGTGCAGATGGGATCAGATAGAAGAGAACAGCTAGCATCTGCTCACAATTGGCCTTCTTGAGACGATGGTGCTTTAGCCACAGGATGTAAACAGAGCACAATTTGGCCAAAGTGCTCTACACCTAGCATTTTCTTTTTGGCAGGGTGTGTTTGGATGCTGACACTAAAGACAGACTAAAGGAAAGATAAAGGCCACTTTCCTTGCAACATCACACTAGCATGAATAAGCAGCTGCATTAGGCTTTCCCAAAGCAACTTGACCACCTCTAACACAAAGGATCCCAGGTGCAAAGGGAGCCTTTTGCCTCAAAGGCTTTATACTGAGTAAAGCTGAAAATGGCCCCATAATCTACCTAGTATACAAGCCAGACCAAAGAGAAGAAGTATCTTAATTACATAAATAAAAGCTCTAATCTGGCACAGAGGTTTCCCTAGACATCAAGAAGACATTAAAGAGAGAAATTCCGCTCCTGAGATGGGACAGCCCTTGTTCTCAGCATCACTGGTGATGGACCTGGGAACAGACTCTTATAGTAACTAATTAGCTAGCCAAATAGGTCAAGGACAAAAGATCAAAAAACCTTGAAAAGGAATGGAGGTCATCGATACAATAAGAAAGGTAATATATCCACGGTGAATTCTGAGTTACATAACAGAGTACAGAGAATAATTCTTTTTTATTACCCCTGGAACATTACCAAATTTAGTTACATTACTTTCACACATCCCAGAATTCAATAAACTTGAATAATCAACCCAGTAAGTCACATATTTTGGCCAAAATGTAATAAAACTGGAAATTAACAGCATAAAATATGAAACATTACAACTCATATATATAAAAAATCACTTTAGGAAATCTTGTAAATGATAACTTATATAGGTAATTGAATTCAATAATAACAGTACATGTAATAATATATGGAATATAGCTAAACCTATAATCAGAATAAATAATCAGCTCTAAACAATTTACTTATTAAACATAAAAAATAAATATTCAACTCAAAAAAGTTTATAAATCTTATAAATATGGCTAGATTATAAAGGATAGATTTAATAAATAAATCCAGGGTCTGGATAAACTATAAAGGGTAGAATTAATAAATATATCTAGAAATATTGAAATGGCCAATATAAGACACACCAACAAAAAAATACGCCAAGATTAATCAATAAAAAAGAAAAACACAAGACTGAGAATGAGAAAAACCTTAAAATCTCAAATAAAAAAGCAATGAAAAATTTCTATCTTTGGTACAATGGCAGAGCAGATACCTCCAAAGGTCCTTCCGCAAAGTATGCCTAGATTATGGATAAATTACAACAAATATGCATTTTAACAATCTTCTGGAATTTCTGGAAAGTAATGAAACCCTCCTCTCCCTCCCCCACTCTGTAAATGAAACAGGAAGTACTGAGGGTTAATACAGCTCAAAAGATGGGTTTCCCTTTTGGACAAATGTCTACATCTGAACTGTAATGAAACTCTCTGCTTAGCGCTCTTGTGCAGGATTTGGGGTGGAATCCTGGACTTTTTTTGTACTTGGAACTTCATAGGTGGAAGTGGTCAATGGTAGTTGAGGAAAAAACAAACTCCCTGCTGGGAGAAGACCATAGTCAGATTCTCAGGATTCCCACAAATATAGCTCATAACAACAACAACAACAACAACAACAACAACAAAGCCAAACAGCCAACAAAGATGCATATGCAGGTAGCTTTTACTCATTCTACTTCTAGCAAAATATATCAGAGATACACTAGCAAAAATACATAACAACACATACACAGAATATTAATTGTGGGCTTATTTATAATAACTGAAGACTGAAATTATGCACATTTTATCAACAGAGACTGGTGAAATAAAGCCTAGTTTATGTGTAATTGGATTATTGTGAATATATAGAAAGGAATAAGGAAGGTCTTCATATACTGTCATGGAAAAACTGCTAGAATAATTTTTAACTGAAAAAGAGCACATAAAACAGATCAATGTTTATAGAATTCATCATACAAAAACATCTTTTTTGTTTGAAAGGGAAATATATGTGTCTGTGTTCATATGTGTATGTGTATATATTTGGTTTGCATGTGTATGTTCCAATTTGCTCATATTTTCTAAGAAAAATTATGGTAGAATAAGCAAAAACCTAATAAATATATACCAACATGAGGAAAAAGGAAGCAGACACGTAAGTAAGTTTTCTATAAATTTAACTTGCTTTAGGTTTTACATTTAATGTAATTTAAATATTTCACATAATTAAAAATAAATCAAAAAGGAAAACAAAGTGATGCTTAAAAAGTGAAAATGAATAGAAAAAAATGAGTCCAAATGTATAAGAAATGATTAAAAATTATTTTCTTTCAGAACTTTGGCAAAATTTGACTTAATTCCTTCCCACTTTGATTTTCAATCATTTATTACATTGTAAGTACCTTCATCTTTTTTTGTTGGTGACGGTAGTGAATGTGTTTATTTTTGTAAACTTTCATGTATATATATGCCATTCTCTTCCATTGACTTTCTCATTTTTTTTCCTGGAATCCCTGCTATGCAGATGTTAGATTCCTCTAACAAGAAGTCATTGATCAAGAAATGATTGCCAAATCCAATATCATGAAGTTTTTCCCCTGTGTTTCATTCTGATAGTTGTATAATTTTATCACTTACATTTAGCTCTTTGACCCATTTTTAGTTAGTTCTTGTATATGGTGAAAGGAAAGGACTCAACTGCATTCTTTTTGCATGGGGGATACCTACTTTTCCCAGAAAAAGAATTCATTTTTAAGTAAATATTTTCATAGACAATTTGATGCTCTGTCCAATGCTTCATCTGCTAGAATTCACATGATAAATTCTCAGACAATGAGGATTTTCTAAAATCTTCATTTTATAGGTAAAAAATACATTCAGACAAAATATCTTTCCCACCATTTCATCATTCCTTCCTCCATTCAACAAAATACTGCTGTGAAGCAGTCACATAGAGAGGAGGAAATTGTTCACTTGTTCTGACTCTCAATTTAATGTTCATTCCTTTGCCTGAAACTATATTTCTTGTTATTCTTTCATTGTTTCTGAAATTGAAATATCTGAGCCTTGCTCCTGGGAAGGGAACCAAGGGCAGTGCTAATTTCACAAAAATGGAAATTTCTGGATATGAAGCAAGCAACACTGTATATAGGGTTTAAAAGTTTAATAAGGTTAGATAGAAAGATATTATGAAGCTGTATATTACTAGTATTAATATGCAGCCATTATTGGAAGAAAACAATTCTCTTTCTATTCAGCATTAAGATTTTAATTAATTTTATTGATGCATGAAAAGATTTTACTAATAATATACAATCCTCGAAAATTATATTTAGAGATTTTTGCTTTTTTTGATGTCTTTAAAATCATCACACTGTGTCATTTTTTTTCTAGGTAATAATTTTCTATATTATGGCTTTCTTCTCTACAAAAAATTCTCATTAAAAAATAGATTTCGAAAATTATGGTACTTGGAATTCTATTATCATCTCACTCACTGGAATTCTGTAACACAGTTGCCTAACAGAATTTGGCTGATCGCTTAAACATCAGATCAAGTAAATGGAAAATAAAAGAAATAGAAACAGTTTGATTTTCTCCTCTATGGGCTTTCTAAATGTCATGCCACTAGTGAGACCACTTTGTAAAAGCAGCATAAGAAACTGTGTCTCTAAAATGCAAAACTTATCAAAGAGGAATCATTACTGAAAATTCTCCCCTGGAGGAAAAGGAGTGGGTGAGCTTGAATAAATAAATGTGGGCTGAACCAGGGCATGGGAGACTAAAGAAACTGTTCTCCAAAACCTATACATTAGCAGACAGATCATACCCTGACTCATAAAGGCCTACAGAATTTGGAAAAGAAACACTCTTGTGAAGACATCTGTAGGACTGCAGCTATGGGCAGCCAGGCCTCTTATGAGTTCTGCAAATGTAATCTGGATACTGAAATGATTGATGTGTGTATTTTCCTGGCACCTGGACTTGATGGGGGGGGGGGAGGAAGGGGGATCCCAGAGGCAAGAGAGGACTCTCTTCTACCCCGTACTCCAGAATAATATACGGGGAGAAACTGAGACTGTACTGTATACATTTTCTATAATCAATAAAGTAATATGTCCACTGTGGGAAACAAGCTTAGAAATTCCCTGGGCTTACACCAATGGGTTAATAAGGCATAAAGAATTACAAAGCCATAGGATGGCTCACACCCAAGTTTGGGTAAACAAGATTAGGTAAATAAGTATAGAGAAGGCAGGGCAGAATCCCCAGTATAGAGAGGGTGGGGCAAAGTCCCCAACATAGAACATAGGTATATGAAATAAACAAGATTAGGTATTCAGGGTGGAAATGCTCCTCAATTTAGTACTATAGAAGAAAGCTACTTTCATAGGAGGGAAGGACCAAGTTAGGTAAACAGGTAAATAGGGCTTTAGACCTCTGAGCTGCAGGTGAAGCAGCCCAGAGCAGAGAGGATTAACAAAAGAAAGGTGCCTTGTTAACTCTGAGGTCACATGTCCTATCTTTCTTGTCACCTAGGCTAGCTAAGATAAACAGAGGTGGTGCCTCCTGTCCTCTGTAAACAACCTTCCACCCAGTATTTTGTTTTGTATTAACCCAAACCCCTAACCCCGAATATCTTCAAGACCCCTTTCCCTCACGTCCCAAGTTAATGTTCACAGATTCATTGTCGCTTTGTGCACATCCATAGCCATGTTTGTAGGTCTTCTAATCCTAATAAAAACAGGGCAAGGACCCTTATTCGGGTCTCTTGTCTTTTCCCGGACATTAGACATCTCTCACATTTTAACCCTGTGTCTCTTGTCCCTCTTGCTAGATAAGAAAGAACTTTAGACCCAGAGTCTACGACAGTCCACAAAATTAAAAACCCTAATTTAGACATATTTTTTAAAAGGCCGTATGGAAGGAATTCTCCATGGATAGCATTAGATGTAGCTTTTGGTAATTTTTTAAGATAAATCATTGTTCCCTATTGAGAGCCATGTTGAATAAAGAGAAAGGTGAACAGAACAAACAAACAAAAAAGGAATGATGGGGTTGGAGAAATAAACAGGTGAAATGAAGAATAAAGTCTCCCCTTCACTGAGAAGATATAGACATGTCAAAACAATGAGTCTGAAGGGAGATTTCCTAGTTGATGCTGTTGCCAACACCTTCAGTTGTCTAATTTTCTTGATTGGGATTTGACTACTAAAAGCAGAGGACTGTGTCTCCCAAAACCTCCCAATACCCAGCCTTCATGTGACCAATTAATTGTTAAAGAAAAATGATCTGCAGTAAAGACTGAGGAATAATTACATAACGAAGAAAGACTGAAAGGGCCAGTTTAGGTTTATATGAGTAAAAATAACTGTAATAATAAGAGCTAGCACTTATTTATCATTAAATGTCTGTCAAGCACTTTGCAGATATAAAATGAATTCTACATATGTAAGGTGCTTTAATATATAAGACATTTCTTATAAATAAGAAATGTATTTATTATCTTCAGCCTCTACAGATGATGAAGCTGAGGATGAAGGAGGATGTGTAACTTACCTCAATACACAATCGCAAAACATCACAGTGAAACTAATCAGTCTGATTCCAGAGTTTGAAAGCTCAGAGCCAGCCTACTACATCACCTCTCTCCAAGCTCTTCATTGCCCCTTGCACAGAGCTCTTTATTACTACACACCAGCCCTCACTGATCTTCTCAGTCTAAAGAATTTGTATACCAACACAGAAAATACAATGTACCCAGCAATGTCACTCCTCTTTAAGTGCTCAAGAGAAATGCAAACATATGTGTATCCAAAAAATATATGAGTATGTTCATAGCAGCAGTGTTTTCTCCAAAGCTAGAAATTACCAAAATTTCATCAACAGTAGAATGGATAAATACATTTTTTATATTTATGCAATTGAATGAGAATGAATGGACTACATACAACTATGCACAACCATATGGATGATTATCACAAACAAAATGCTGAGCAGAAGACAGATAAGTGAAATAAGATAAACACAGAAAATCAAACACTGCATGGTCTCACTTATATGGAGAGTCTAAAAAGACAAACTCATAGTAACAGAGGGTAGAATGGTGGTTTAAATGAGGAGATGTTGGTCTAAGTGTAAAAATTTTCAGTTGTGAGTAATTTCTGTAGACTTAATGCACAGCATGGTGACTATACTTAATAATAATATATGTCATACTTGAAATTTGATGGTAGATCTCAATACAAAAAAAAGGTAATTATGTGAGGTGACTGATATGTTCATTAGGTTGACTGTGGTAATCATTTCACAGTGTAAACAGATATAAAGACATGTTTTTTACCTTAAATACACAGAATTTTTATTTGTCAATCATACCTCAATAAAGCTCAGAAAAAAACTGTATCTTTATCAGCACTCAATCTTCCTCCTTTTTTTTAGAAAAAAAATCCCTCCTTAAAGCAGTACTTTCAATATCAAAAATTGGAAACAAGCTAAATGTTTATTATTGTGGGAATAGACAAAAAAATATTTCTGTACCAAATAGCCATTAGAAAGCAGGCATTTAGGGGTGCCTGGGTGGCTCAGTGAGTTGAGGGTCTGATTTCACTGACTTCAGCTCAGATCATGATCTCACGGTTCTTGAGTTCAAGCCCCGAATCAGCTCTGTGCTAACAGCTCAGAGCCTAGAGCCTGCTTGAGATTCTGTGGTCTCCCTTTCTCTCTGCCCCTACCCCCCTACCTCACTTACACTGTGTTTCTCTCTCTCAAAAATAAATAAACATTACAAAAATAAATACTTAAAAAATGTGATACATATGCACATTCACCTGGAAATATATCAGTGATATGTTTTTAATGTAAATTATAAAACAACATGTATACAATTATTTTTTATAAAAGCAAAATATACATATGCATATACACACATGTGTGTAAGTGTGCTATCAAGGCATACAAAATAAATAGCTAAATATGTATCAAACTGTTAGCAGTGTGCAGAAGAAGGCAGGACTGGGGTGGTTTGGGATAAATTTAGGGAACTGAAGTTGGGAGATTGAAAGTCTAAGATGAGAACTTACTCTCTAAAACTTAAAGAAAGGGGGCTACTTTTAGTTTTTTGTATATTCAGTAGTTTAAAAACTTCAAAAAAGGAAAATAAATATTTGACTTTTTATTTTTTTTTAAAAAGTTTACTTATTTTGAAAGAGAGAGAGACGCGGTCCGTGAGTTTGAGCCCCGCATCGGGCCCCTGTGCTGACAGCTCAGAGCCCGGAGCCTGTTTCAATTCTGTGTCTCCCTCTCTCTGACCCTCCCCCATTCATGCTCTGTCTCTCTCTGTCTCAAAAATAAATAAACGTTAAAAAAAAAAATTTAAAAAAAGAAAGAGAGAGAGAAAGGAGGGCACAGGGAGAATACCAAGCAGGCTCCATACTGTCAGCATACAGCCCAATGTGGACTCGATCTTGAGAACAGTGAGATCATGACCTGAGCCTAAATCAAGAGTTGGATGCTTTACCAAGTGAGCCACCCAGGCTCCCCATTGACTTTTTAATAATCTCTTACTTTTCAAGAGAATTTATCTCTTAAGATTTCTTATCCTGTTACCCTCAAATGTTTACTTTTCTTTCCCTCAGCTTATAAAATATATTCAATTTTTCTTCTGAATGGAAGAAAAAAAATCATCAATTCCAAATCACCTTTTAACAATGTTGTATCTTACTTCTCCTTTTATAGTCAGGTTAATACATACTACCTTCACTCTTTTTCTTTTCTCCTTATTCTTTGACACACTGAAATTAGACTCATATTTCTGACTACTCATTAAAACATCTAAAACAAAGTTCATCAATGATTTCTTAATTGATACAGTGGATTACTTCTAACATCACATTATTTATACTTATTTGGTGGCCTCTAGAATTAGTCCCCTTCCTTCCTCTGAAAACTCTCCCTCAGCTTTTGAGTTAGAAGTTTCCCCCTATGCTCTTCCTAATTCTAATTCTCTAATTATTTCTTCTAAGTCACTTTTGTGAACTCACTTTGTCCAGCTCTTTCTTAAATGGTGGTGGATCCAAGCATCCTGTTCTGGGTGTATTTCACCCTCACTTTGCACAACCTTGGAGGAGAGCAACCAACTTTAGAGATTCAGTCACTACATGGTGAAGGTACCCAACCAATGACATCAAGTCTGGAGTGCAGATCCCCTGTGAGGAACTAGTCTCTGGGTATTGATAGCTGATTGTCCTCTACTCAGGTCAAAAGAGGCATATATCTCAAACTAGCCTACTTCTCTCCTTTACTCCCTACCTTAGTTACTACCACAGGTTCATCATGTTTCTAAGCTAGGAACCTGGGTGTCTGTCTTGAATTTATTCTTTTATTCATTCCACCACTACATTTTACCCATTGCCAAGTCATATTGACTCTAATCACATTTTGTGTAAGAATCTTCCCTCTGCATCTCCAATATTTGTGTGTTGATTCACACTTGTGTCCTCTCTCACTGAGATTATTGCTCTGACTTCTTAATTCACCTCATTTGTTCCCTTCTATCCTTCATCTGCACAGTGCTGCTGATCTTATCTTCCTGATAATGTAGATCTGTCTATGGCTGCCATGATTGAATACTTGCAAAGTTTTCCATTGTCCATAGACCATCCACCAACAATTCTTACTTTATATTTTGTGATGACTTTCTCTTCATATACTTGTAGTAAGCCTAGCTAATTATGGCTACTGTAATGTACCATATTGTTTTGTACCTCTGTACATTTGTCCACGAAACCAAAAATGCCCACCCTTTCTACCTGCTTAGTTCCTTGGCATTGTTTAACATGTTTTCAGAGATCTTTTGGGAAAAATTATGTAATTGCTCTGTGTGTCCCTGCTATCCTAAGACTAACTCCAGAATTTTAAATTCCCAAATAAGCAAGTATCAGCATCCAAGTACACCAGTTTGCATTTTATACAATCTGTTTCCAAGGCAACTAAATGCTTAAGATGGCAAATCTCATCTCAGCTATGTGGTTGGCCATCTTCATTCATTTATATGCTAATCCAAATGGAAAGCAATATGATGTAATGATGATGGTTATTCCAGAAGACTGTGTGCCTAATACCTTTTTAACACATAATTTAATATTGTAATTCAGGGACCAGCAATAAAACTTGATGCCTTCTGTTGTTTTGCAAATCTGTTGATTATTTCCTTAAGGAAATAGTGTCAAACATTTACTTCTCAGTTGAAGGGGCAGTAAGGTCTTAAAATCTGTTCTGGCTCATTGGGCTTCTTAGTTATACACACAAATGTTGGGAGTAAGTTAAATGACTGTGTAAAACAACAAGAAAAAAAATGAATGATGGGATATAATGTGGAATTCTGCCCACTCACTATAAAGCATAGTATTCATAAGTAAAAGAAGCTTCTTTAATTATAAGGCTTACTAAAAGACTAATTATTTTGGTTTTAAAGAATGCTTTAATAAAAATCCATGATCAAAACATTTAACTAGTAATTTTTTATAGCACTAATGGGCTAATATTTTTATTAAATTACTTTATAAACATTAAATTGGTTTTAAAACCCTGCCTATGAGATAGTGAATTTCATTATCCCCATTTTACAAATAGAGTCTACATATTAAAATTTTCAAGTTCCTACAAATATCAATTACTCATTTGGATGAAGGACAAATATTTCTTCATGTTTTGAGTTAATTTGTGTTTCATAGAGTAGAGCTAATATAAAGAAATGTGTCTTTATATTTCAACATTTCTGACTTCCATTCTGCCAAAATGTCATATAGTTTAAGTGGGCAGCATTCTAAATTTAAATGATTTCCTGTCCTCTAGTACACACTCAATGTTAACATTACTGGAGAGGTTATTTTTAAAAGTGGCTAGAACATAACCCATATAGACCAGCTATGGCACAATGGTAGGACCACTCAGCCATCCCATTCATGAGGCACCTACTTTATATTACCCTGCTCTTAACTGTAATTTGCCTATGCAACTTAAGTATAAACACCTGAGGTCAAGGACTCATTTATCTCAGTAATCCCAAAACTACCAGCATAAAACCCTGCACATAGCAAGCCAATACTAAACGCTTATTAATTTATTGCCTGAGATACAGAAATAATTGGAATAATATGTCTTTGTTTTGAAAGAGCTGCACTTTAATAATTTAGGGAGAGAAAGAAGATGTTTAAATGCTTGGGAGCTGGAAAGAAAAATTAGCAGTAAGAACTGCAATCTAGTGTACAGGGCATTAATTCAGATTGCTTTTGGAGACTAAAACCTGGCATATGGTTAAAAAAAAGACAAAGTCACAGGATACAAGGGACTCCTGAGTGCAAACTCTTTACTTATGTTTTAAAATTTATATTTTCAAGAAGTAGTGCAAAGAGAATAAGCAAGGAATGCCTTTTCGGATGTGGGGTGAAGGTGAAAAGATTCAAAAATTACATCTGGATTTGTTCCTAGAAATCTAGTTCTTTGGATCCATGAGTATAGGTCACCTGAGATCATCCTAGTCCAGTGTTCAGAGGTTGCTGTTTGGGATATTGATGAACACAGGACATCACAGAGATTGAGTCCTTTTCCATATGTGAGAATCCTGATATATTAATCAGCTAAGTAATTATAGTCAGAAAAAAAAATCTCAGAGTGTAACGAGCATTTTTTTTTATTGCTTATATGTCTTTGGTTCAGCTAAAATGGCTTTAGTTCATATTGCAGGTCTTTTGCTTCAGGCTATAGATATGTGAGTCTGTTGAGATGCCTTTCACTTCTGGGCATACTTCTCCAATATAATAACTTTGAAATTTCAAACAATTTAATTGATAGGCTGGTAATGTTAAGAAAAAAAAATGGTCTGCAAATGTTATCCAAAAAATGATTTTTTTTTTTTGCATTATCAATGCAAGCTCAAACATTAATTATACTAATTGTATTCATGCCTGGTAAATGTGTATGTAGTCTATAGATTGAATGTTTTATAGTGTGTGTATTTTACCAAAAATGTTTGCTGATGATGCAAAAGATATAGAAGTCATAGAGATCCATAAGAAAAGTAGTAATGTAAGTTGAAGGACTCCTAGAGGGCAAGAACATTTTTGCGTATCCAATGTCTATGGGACTTCCCATAATGTAAAAGCAAGTGATGGCTACATCCAGAATGCATGAATAAATTTAGTTTCACTTTTGCAAAAGCAAATTGGATAAAAGCAGTGTAAACAACATAATTTTCTTAAATTTTGTTTGAATGTTTATTTTTGAGAAAAACAGAATGTGAGTGGGGGAGAGGCAGAGAGAACAGGAGACACAGAATCCGAAGCAGGATCCAGGCTCTGAGCTGTCAGCACAGAGCCCTACACAGGGCTTGAACTCACAAGCCATGAGATCATGACCTGAGCCGAAGTCAGATGCTTATTAACCGACTGAGCCACCCAGGCACCTCACAATAATATGATTTTCTATTGGGCCAGCTTCTCCTCAGTGAGGGCAGAGCTGACATTGCTCAGTTGTCAGTCATTAAAGTCTTTGATTGGAGGCCCATTATAATGTTTTGGGATCCCAGATATAAATATTTTCTTATAATGTAATCTCAGTGTTTTCAGGCATCATTAATGTTGGTTCATTTAAAATATTTTAGGCATTTAATCTGTTCCAGGTACAGTTTAGGTACTTTGAGGAAGTACCTGGTAAGGAAAAATTCAGGAAACATCTTTTCTTTTAGGGAGCTCACATTCTCAAGTAGGAGGAAGACAAAGAGTTTTGTTTTTCTTTTTTGTTTGATTTTTTTAGCAATAAAATAAATATCTTAAAAGTATGCATGCTCTAAGGAAAATTAAAATAGGTTAATGTGGTGGCGCATGGTTGGGAAGTTCTCTTTTTTTTTTCCTTGCATGCAAAAACGTGCATTTATTATAGCATAAGGACAGCACCCTTGGGCAGAAAGAGCTGCACTGTAATTGTGAGGAGCTATTGATTATATACTTTTAAGGTGGGGTGAGGCAGAGATAAAGGAAGTCTCTAAAGGGATTTTCCTAAGTTAAAGGAGATTTACAGGATCAGGAGGTCTGGCTATTGTCAAGCTAGGTTGCTTTTGATCTCATGATTACAGAAACTACCTTGAAAAGGTGACATTTGAGACCCAAGAGAAGGAGTCAGCCAGGTAAAAACTAGAGGAAACACATTTCAGGCAAAAAGGCACTTTGTGCAAAAGGCTTGAGATAGAAATGAGGTTAGCAAGTTGAATAGAAAGCCAGAGTGGCTGGAGCATATTGGCAGAGAAAAAGAATGGAATAAGGTGCAATAGGAGACAAAGACAGAATGTTCTGTCACTTAGAGTTTTACACACCAGGATAAGAAGTTTGAATTGCATTGTAAGTGTGATGAGAGGATATTTAAACACGGGAATGATTTGACTTGACTTCTATTTTTAAAGATAATTAAAGCTACTATTTAAGGAATCCATTTTTAAAGGATAGTAGCAGTCTGGAGCAGTGTGGATCATGATTTTGACTTGACTGGTTAGGGATAGGGACAGAGAGAAATATATAGATTCAGAATATTCTCTGTAGGCTAACTCCACAAAATTTTCTGTTACAACTGATATGAGAACTGAATGAAAGAAAAAAATCAAGGTTAACTTTCTGACATATGGCTTTTAATAATGGGGTACATGGTAGTGGGGTTTACTGACACCAAGACAATTTAGCAATGAGTTTTGACAAAATTATAATGTTCATGTTGAGATTCTTATCAGAAACCCATGTGGGAAATCACATGGTAAGTGGTTTAATAAAAGGGCTCTATATAAAGACTTGTGATGGGTATAAGGTACAAGGGATAGAAACTGTAAACTTTGTTTTTGTTTTGTTTTGTTTTTACCGTCTTTATGTTCAAAACAACCAGAGGATTAACTGAACCTGGAAGGGGTTTCCTATAGAAGGTCTACTGTAAGAGAAAAAGTGGAAATGCCTAAGGAACACAATCAACTCACAGATACTTGCAAAGAGGAAGCTGAAGAATTAAATATCCCTACCAAACTCTCATACTGGGCTCTGGTCCTCTGCTGATGGAGGACCAGATGGATGCAGATGGCTAAAGCCAACTGGAGAGAAGAAGTCAAGCAATCTAACTGTAAGCCATACAAGTCAGCCTTCCAGGGCACAGAATAGGGTAGAAAAGGGTGGAGGAATAAGAAAGGACACATGGAAGCTATGTGGCTCAATGACCACTAGATTTGGCAGTATAAACTTTGTGGCTGACTTTCACTGGAAAAATGTTAGTAGACTGCCTGGAACAGAAACTCAGTTGATATGAGTTGAGAGGTTTTGAGATGAGGGTGTAGAGAAATGAACTCTATAACACACGTGACTGTAAATGAAATCTGAGTTATGGGAGGGGTGAGGGGTCCTAGAGTCAGGTGTTGGGTCTATGGAGAATTCTTGTTTTTGTTTTAGTAGAGAATGTATGCTAAGAGGAATGATCTAATAGAAAACAAAAATATAATTGAGAGACAGGGATAATGATGGAAGGAATGATTTTGAGATCAGATGAAGTAAATCAAGAAAAGGAGAAGATTTGGTCCATGATAGGGAACAAAGTAAAGTAAACTTGTACACAGTAAAAAAGAAAGAAAGAAAGAAAGAAAGAAAGAAAGAAAGAAAGAAAGAAAGAAAGAAAAGAAAGAAAGAAAGAAAGAAAGAAAGAAAGAAAGAAAGAAAGAAAGAAAAGAGAAAAAAGGCAAGTGTGTGAATAAAAATGGATGGGTAAGCTTGTTCTTTTTTTTTAATTTTTTTTTAACGTTTATTTATTTTTGAGACAGAGAGAGACAGAGCATGAACGGGGGAGGGTCAGAGAGAGAGGGAGACACAGAATCTGAAACAGGCTCCAGGCTCTGAGCTGTCAGCACAGAGCCCGATGCAGGGCTCGAACTCACAGACCGCAAGATCATTACCTGAGCCGAAGTCGGACGCCCAACTGACTGAGCCACCCAGGCGCCCCTGGGTAAGCTTGTTCTTTGCAGAATGAGAAAATTAGGAATATCTTATCTTACTGAATCTATTTTCTTAGTCATCAGATGAGACTAAAGTTTGCAGAGGAAAAGCAGAGAAGAGGAAGATTGAAACATTTTTTGGATAATGGGAATATGTACATAGTAGGGAAATGCAGTAAGTTTGCTTGGAACTTGTGAGTACTGCCAGATACTTGGTCCTGAATTTAAACTGAGCAGTCAGCAAATGTATATGTCCCCCTTTAGAAACACTCACCATCTTAAACTCAGGCGCAAAGGCAATAGAACGTTATGTTTAACCTTAGCTGGGCATTTAGCATTCATGTTCAATGAAAAGAGAAGCAATGAAAGTAAAGCGTTTTGTGGGAAGACTTAAATAAATCATAGATTCTAAGTTTATAAGGAGTATCATGAGGACATAAACTTGGTAATTGAGCAGGAGAAAATGATAGGTAATGCATTTGAGCTCTCCATGAGGTGGAAGGAGGGATACAGAGGGTATTAAAGTGTATAAACTAAAAGGTTAGAAGGTAGCAAGAATGAAGGATAGTTGAAGGTTTTATATCTGAAGGATTTAATAAAAATATCCATGTGACCATGGATGAAGTGATAGTGGAGGAGAGAAGAAATGAAGGAAAAGAAAGACCAAGGTTCTAGAAGTATCTATCATCCATGTGAGTGGTGAAGGTGCCAGAATGTTGATTATAGTGGTAGAAAGGTCAGCAGTGAGCAAGGGGAGACAGTAGATGAGAAACTTAAAAACAATGACTGTCAGGAGCCCAAAAGTTTGGGGGGAAAAAAGCAGGAAAGAAATTGTTTAAAAGAAGCAATAGGGAGCAAAGAGGATTTGTATTCCAATGCCAGGAATTAGGGTAAGACTGTTTGAAAGGAAAGAAAAACAGCCTTCACTAGAGAGGGCTTTGCAGGGCTGAGTAGATTTCATGTGGGGCAGGAGGGAAAGCTTCAGAGGTATAGTTAAGGATATAGAGGCATTTGCTGTTAGTAGGGATCATCAGCCATAGGAAGGAAAACACGGGAAAGGAGCAAGGGACTAAAATTTGATCAGCTTCACATATTCAGAGTGGTATGGAATTGGGAGGAGGAGTCTTCAGGCTAGGGTTTTGGCATCAAGTGAAGGAAATAAGAATGTGAGGCATGAAGGGATTAATCCTGAAAATCTCTTGTGGAAAGCTAGATCACCAATTTAAGTTGAATGTAAGGGGTCTCAGACAACATACACAATGTTCTTAGGGATAAACGAGCTAACCTTAAAATCAAGAGCTCACTTTGCTGTCTTGTTTAGTGCTATCTCACATAGAATACTGACTAGATCCTAAAGAAAAAATCTCCACAATTAGGTCTAGGTTTCTCCAGGAGCAGTACCATGTGGGTTCAGAAACAAGTACTGGACCTGATGCTCCATAAATACTTTTTGAATGATACTTACACATGCTCTTCTGCTATAGCTTCCTAGTTGAAATTGGCTTCCTCTAAGCCATTTGAAAGAGGCATTTTCCCCAACTCTGTTTCTGATGCCCTCTCAACACTGACCACATACCACCTTGTTGCCCAGCCTGCCACCGTCACTCATGGTGGCTCCACAGTCCTGCTCTGAGTTCTATGCAGGGATGGAGGGGATGACCCTCCCTTCCATTCTCCTATCTCAGACAGCCCTGCTTCCCTCAGGCTTTATGGTCCTTAAACTTGCACACCCTAACATGTAACTGTAACTATGACCATATAGTAGATGAGTGCTGTATTTTCAGCCATTTCCTTCTCCTGCTCTTCTCCCACCTAGCTTTCTTGCTGGCTTTCCCTCTCAGCATCCACTCTTTCCAGTGGCATCAAAATATGTAAATACATATTTTGGAAGTCAATTGCCCAACACATCTGCTTCTCAGTTAGATTCATCAAGAGTTTATCAGGCAACTTATTTGATCAAGATGACTAAAAAGAAAAATGTCTCATTTTCTAATGTTCCTCTTAATTTATTGTACAGATGGTTCACAGAAAGAACTTATTGTTATGCATTTTTTAAGCTCAACTGCATGGCAAGGATTTTATTAGGATTTGGGGTATGTCAACCTATTTTCCCGAAAGTTATGATATCTTGCAGTTCTTATAGTGATGCTACTAATAAGGGTTTATGGGGAAAGAGGACTGATTACATGGGCCCAATATTCTTAGCTAACAACCAGATCTAGATGGCCGTGATTGGGTGGGAATTTTTAACTCCTTAGTAATTTAGTTCAACTCTTAAGTAATTCATAGAAGTGAGACATTTATGCAAGAAGTTACAGAAATTAACATCATTTCTAAATTAAATAAAATAGAATCTGATGAAAACTAATCCTCAGACATCAACAAAATATTTTTATCATATTAAATATGCAGAATTTTTACTAAAAACTGAAAACACCAGATATACATAATTTATATACTATGATCTGAAATAAAAATTTTAATCCTTAATGTTTCAGAATTGTGATCATTCTTAAATCCATGTAAAATATTTCATAATAAACAGAATATAAAAAAAGGTTGGCAGCATCATTTAAATCTAATAATTCATTAAGTCTATGAGGAATATCAAATCTAATATATCTGGGCAAGTCATTTAACTTGTTATGCTTAAGGTTAAAAAAAAAAACTTTACATTTTAGGTTTACATTAAAATTTTTTTTTTACATTTTTATTTATTTTTGAGAGACAAAGAAAAACAGAGTGAGAACAGGGGAGGGGAAGAGAGAGAGGGAGACACAGAATTTGAAGCAGGCTCCAGGCTCTGAGCTGTCAGCACAGAGCCTGACACGGGGACACAGGGCTGCAGCTCATGAACCACGAGATCATGACCTGAGCCAAAGTCTAACACTTAGCCAACTAAGCCACACAGGTGCCCCAAGTTTACATTTTAAGTTAACACTATTGACATATTCAGAAGGTTGTTGAAAGGATGAATAATATAAACATTGTGGAGCAGTTTAGAGATATAAAATGCTACATAATGCCTGAAGATGGCTATCCTTCTATAAGAAAGACCGAATTTCTATTTATTTCATCAATATTAAAATGAAACACTCTAATATTACTTGAGTGTTATGAGAGAAAAATCAAATCCAAATTCTCCACACATAATGAAGAAATAGTTGACCCAAAATGAATTGTGACACAAAATTTACATATTTCAGCTCTTACCTGACCTTTTCATATTATCTAAAATCTTTGCCTACAATAAATGGCTACTTAGTCATCTAGAAAATCAAATTTAGTTGGGCCCAATACTTTGTAATAAAGCTGTCCCATAAACTAAACTGCCCTCTGAAGAAACTATTCGTGAAAAGAAATGTAAGTATCAGTTGAAATACCATCCCTGGGGGACTAATTTAAACTTATCCAGAGAATTATTTTATTGATCTATGCTAAAACCCTCAGTCAATTGACCCTGTGTGTGACCCTAGATGTGTTCTCCAACGCCAAGCTTCAGCTGCTGCAATTATAAAAGTGAGGAGGCCAATAATATCTGCCTTACAGCTTCGCAAGGTAATCATAATATGATTAAATGTGTGAGCATTTGTTAAGCATATTTCTTTCATGTTTACATGTAAGGAAGAAAGATGCTGGAAAAATAAAATTGTGACTTTTTAAATTTGTTGATCTAGACTTCCCACTTAAGAAAAGCAAAATATTGGGGCACCTGGGTGACTCAGTCGGTTGAGCATCCGACTTTGGCTCAGGCCGTGGTCTCACAGTTTGTGGGTTCAAACCCTGCATTGGGCCCTGTGCCTCAGACTCTGTCCATGGGGCTCTGTGCTGACAGCTCAGAGCCTGGAGCCTGCTTCCAATTCTGTGTCTCTGGCTCTCTCTTCCCCTCCCCTACTCAAGCTCTCTCTCTCTCTCTCTATCTCTCAAAAAAAAAAAAATAAATAAATAAAACATTAAAAATTTTTTTTAAAAGAAAAGGAAAATATCTAGTCATGTACCTGCTTTCCTTGTCCCTCTTTTCAGGGGCAAAAGTTCATGATAGCAACATTTAATGAAGAAATATTTGAGTTAGTCTTTATTTATGTTCCTTTCAGACAAAAACACAAAGAGTTAGATTGTAGACATATATTTATATAATAAAACACATATGACCCAGTGAAATTATTATAATTTCATTGGCGGTATGTCGTAAAGTATGTAAATAGTATAGTCAGATTTGAACTAGTGCATTGCTGCATGTATCTCTGTTAATGGAACAAGGTAAAGTAACTGTTTGGTATATATTTCAAGCAGCCAACTTAGCCAATAAAAATATTTCCTTGAATAAGCCTTGTTTAGAAAGTTTAAATCAATGTAGTCAAACAATATAGAAGTAAAAAAGTAGAATTATGATTCTGGGACTATACAAGCAGAAGCAATGTCTGTTAAGTATGGTGTATGTATGTACGTGTGTGGGGGTGGTGGTGGTATATCATAAACACAATAATGTATTATTTTGTTTTTATAAAAATGGGATTATAGAAGCTGGTCTCTAACTTGCTCATCTAACTGCCTCTATCTATCTCTATCTATCTATCTATCTATCTATCTATCTATCATCTGTCTGCCATCTCTCTACTTATCTGCAGGACCACCTTTAAACAATTACCCTTCCCATTTAAACTTCTACAGAGTGGTGGTATAATGAAACAGTAGAGCAGGGAATCTAGATATGCCAATTCTCAAAGGCACGACAAGAAATGGGAATCAGAAAAGTTTGTCAGCAGACAGCAGGACCCTAACCAGCAAGCTCAAGATCAGTGGAACATTACAGTCCTTTGGAGACAGTATGGTAAAAATATGAGTGAGCCAGCCAGCAGTAGAGGATTTAGAGTTTTTGTTTACTAGAAAACAGAAAATTAAATGGAAACCCAATTATCTGAATTCATGTATGAGGTTGTATACAGGGCAACATAGGGAAGAAAAATGTTGGGATTCAAGAACAAGGAAGAATCCTGAGAAAGAAAATTTTCATTCTTCCATTTGCTCAAATGTGTCTAACTCTTCCTCACTTCAAGGTCTTCACATAGGCTTTTTCCTGTGTCTGAATGTAATCCTCCTGACTTTCTTTGGGTGGCTCTTTTATAGTCAAGCTTCAGATACCTTCCTCAGAGTAGCCTTCCGGAACTCTACAAGCTAAATTAGGTCCTTTAACATGCTTTTATATCAGTTAGCTTCCACTGCATAACAAAATACTATGAATTTGGTGGCTTAACAAAAATCATTTATTTATCTCATGATTGTATGAATCATTATTTGGGGCTGGGTTCAGTTGTGTTTTTCTTCTGCTGGTATCAATTGAGCTCATTCATGTCTCTGCGGCCAGCCACTGGTTCTGCTGTGAACTGGTGTTTTGTCTTGAAGCGGGCTGTTCCAAACTGATCTCATTCACATATTTGGGGATGGACTTGCTGTGGAACAGGGCATTTCAATTTTCCTTCATCATCTCTCATTCTCCAGTAGGCAAACTAGTGGTCTCATGGTGCTCTCAAATTTCAGGCATAGCAAGAGAAGTCTTTTTTCTTTTCTTTTTTTTAATGTTTATTTTTGAGAGACACAAAAAGAGACAGAGTGTGAGTAGGGGAAGGGCAGAGACAGAGGGAGACACAGAATCCAAAGCTGTCTCTAGGCTCTGAGCTGTCAACACAGGTCCCATAGCAGGGCTCGAACCCATGAAGCACACAATCATGACCTCAGCTGAAGTCGGCCGCTGCCCAACCGACTGAGTCATCTAGGTGCCCCATTTTTTTTCTTTCTTAATTAATTTTGTTTCAACTTTTGTGAGATATAATTGACATATAACATTGTATAAGTTTAAGGAATACAACATAATGCTTTTATATATGTATATTTTGCAAAATTATCACCACAATAAGATTAGTTGACATATTCATCACTCACAAAGATACAATTCTCTGTGTTTGTGGTATGAAGTTTTAAGCTCTAGGGAGGAGCCAATATGGCAGAACAGCATGGAAGTTTTTTTGTGTGTCTCACGTCCATGAAATACAGCCAAACACTAAACCATCCTTCACACCTAGAAAACTGATCTGAGGATTAACACAACAATCTGCACAACCTGAACCACAGAATTCAGCAGGTAAGCAGCACAGAGAAGTGAACTTGGGGAGCGAGAAGGCACAGCTGGCAGAGAGAGGCACTTTTGTGGGCAGAGAGAGGATGGAGATTGGGGGGGGGCAGAATACGGGAAAAGCACCCCTCCCAAAAAGCAGCTGGAAAGAAAGTAAAAAATTGGAAACAGCCACGGGGACTAAACTAAAAAGGGAGAAAGGAGAAAGGAGAAAGGAGAAAGGAGAAAGGAGAGGGTTTAAATTCCATTAAGACTGTAAAGAAGGGGAACACAAAGTCTGCAACTCTGCAGCTCAATACCTGGCAGTGCTCTGGTGGGAAAGGTGAATCCCCAGGAACAGAGTGGGGTCTGGGAGGTTCTCGGCCCCACATGGGGAAAAGCGGTTCCACTGCTGGAAGGACATTTGGTAGAGACTGTTGAAGCCACCTGGTCCCAGCAGACCCCGGAAGGCAGCCACATTTGCTGGTGTTGAGGCAAGGTCGTTGAGGGTGAAACCTGGTGCCAGATGTGTGTTGTGATTTTCCATAATTGCTGAAAAGCTGCTGCTACAATATCTCGCAAACTTTTTCTGGGGCAGGCTGGCACCCAGCCACAGTCTCAGGGTACCGGCAACAGCAGGGTTCAGCAAGTCTTCCTGGGTGCGGCCGACATTTGGCCATTGCTCGGTGAGACACCCCCAAGGAGGGGCATAGCGGGTCAAAGCTGCAGTCCTTTGGAAGCAAGGGGCCAGAGAAAACAGCCACATCTGAGACAAAACTTGGGAGAGAGGTACTGCCTGGGGCTTGGTCACAGACAGTGAAAATGCGGGGAGTGGAGGAAAGCTGAAGACAGAGGACAGGTGCATGATTGCTGATCTGGGAAAACAGAGTTCAATACTACAGACTGGGTAGCTGGGTGACACCATGACCACCGCTCCCGTGCATGCGCATAAGCATCTATGAGCTCCACAACACTTCACCCCAGTAGGCTAGCAGCTCCATCTAGTGGAGAATGGAGCCCTTACACTGAGCCCCAACCAACTGTGCCAACCTCGCTTTTCAAGAACACAAGTCTCACCACTGGCTTACTTTATGTACTATAAAGTGCCTCATAGTCTGACTTCTAGGGGAAAAGAAGTAATTTCATTCCTATTTCAATCTGTTAGCAGGTCCATCTATTCAAATTTCTTTCTTTCTTTTCTCTTTTTCACTTCTTTTCTTTTTCTTGAATACAGAAAGAGAAAAGATCCATTTTTATTTTCAATTTTTATTATAAAATATTTTATTTTCTTTACTATATTTTTTGTTTTTGTGTAATTTTTTTCAAATTCTATTTTACTTCCATCATTTTATTTTAGTCTACTTCAGTGTATTCACTTTTTCAAATTTTCAAATGATTTCCTTTTTTTTTCTTTTTCTTTTTTGTCTTTTTTGTTTCTTTTCTTTTTCTTGAATGCGGAAAGAGAAAAACTTAATTTTTACTTTCAATTTCTATTAAAATTATTTTTCTTTAATTTTTTTCTACTATATTTTTTACATTTGTGTAAACTTTTTCAAATTCTATTTTAATCCCATCATCTCATTTTAGTCTACTTCAGTGTATTCATTTTTTCAAATCCTCAATTTCCTTTTTTTTCTTTCCCCCCTTTTTTTCTCTAATCTGTCAAACCACTTTCAACACCTAGACCAAAACACACCTAGGATCTAGCATCATTTATTCGATTTGTGTGTGTGTGTGTGTTTAATATTTTAATTTTAATATGTTTTTTATTTTTTTAATTTTAATTTCTCTACCTCATTAATTCCATTTCTCCCTTCAAAATGACAAAATGAACGAATTCACCCCAAAATAAAGAGCACAAATAAACGACAGCCAGGGATTTAACCAATACAGATACAAACAAGATGTCTGAACCAGAATTTAGAATCACAATAATGAGAATACTAGCTGGAGTCAAAAACAGATTAGAATCCCTTTCTGCAGAGATAAAAGAAGTAAAAAAGAGTCAGAATGAAATAAAAAATGCTGTAACTGAGCTGCAATCATGGACGGATGCCGTTGCGGCAAGGATGGATGAGGCAGAACAGAGAATCAGTGATATAGAGGACAAACTTACAGAGAATAATGAAGCAGAAAAAAAGAGGGATCTTAAGGCAAAAGAGCACGATTTAAGAATTAGAGACATCAGTGACTCATTAAAAAGGAACAACATCAGAATCATAGAGGTCCCAAAAGAGGAAGAGACAGAAATAGGGGTAGAGGGTTATGTGAGCAACATAGTGGAAAACTTTCCTAATGTGGGGAAAGACGCAGATATCAAAATCCAGGAAGCACAGAGGACTCCCAGTAGATTCAACAAAAACCGACCATCAACAAGGCATATCATAGTCAAATTCACAAAATACTCAGGCAAGGAGAGAATCATGAAACAGCAAGGGAAAAAAGTCCCTAACCTACAAGGGAAGACAGATCAGATTTACAGCAGACCTATCCACAGAAACTTGGCAGGCCAGAAAGGAGTGGCAGGATATATTCAGCGTGCTGAATCAGAAAAATATGCAGCCAAGAATTCTTTATACAGCAAGGCTGTCATTCAAAATATAAAGAGAGATTAAAAGTTTTCCAGATAAACAAAAATTAAAGGAGTTCATGACCACTAGACCAGCCCTGCAAGAAATTTTAAGGGGGACACTCTGAGGGGAGAAAAGACCAAAAAACAAACAAACAAACAAACAAACAAAAAAAACCAAAAAAAACCAAAAGCAACAAAGACTAGAAAGGACCAGAGAACACCACCAGAAACTCCGACTATACAAGCATCATAATGGCAATAAATTCATATCTTTTTGTACTTAGTCTAAACGTCAATGGACTCAATGCTCCAATCAAAAGACATAGGGTAACATAATGGATAAGAAAACAAGATCCATTGATATGCTGTTTACAAGAGACCCACTTTAGACCTAAAGATACCTTCAGACTGAAAATAAGGGGATGGAGAACCATATATCATGCTAATGGTCAACAAAAGAAAGCTGGAGTAGCCATACTTATATCAGACAATTCAGACTTTAAAATAAAGACTGAATCAAGAGATGTAGAAGGGCATTATATCATAATCAAGGGGTCTATCCACCAAGAAGACCTAACAATTGCAAACATTTGTGTGCCAAATATGAAAGCACCCAAACATATAAATCAATTAATCACAAACATAAAGATCAATAGTAATACCATAATAGTAGGAGACTTCAACACCCCACTCACAGGGATGGATGGATCATCTAATCAAGAAATCAACAAGGAAATAATGGCTTTGAATGACACACTGAACCAGATGGACTTAACATATATATTCAGAACATTTCATCCTAAAGCAGCAGAATATACATTCTTCTCCAGTGCACATGGAATGTTCTCCACAATAGACCATATACTGGGACACAAATCAGCCCTCAGCAAGTACAAAAAGATTGAGATCATACTGTGCATATTTTCAGACCATAACACTATGAAACTCAAAATCAACCACAAGAAAAAATTTGGAAAGGTAACAAATACTTGGAGACTTGAAGAATATCCTACTAAAGAATGAATGGGCTAACCAAGAAGTTAAAGAGGAAATTAAACAGTATATGGAAGTCAATGAAAATGATAAAACCACAACCCCAAACCTCTGGGATGCAGCAAAGGCGGTCATAAGAGTAAAGTATATAGAAATCCAGGCCTTTCTAAAGAAGAAAGAAAGATCTCAGATACACAACCTAACCTTACACCTTAAGGAGATGGAAAAAGAACAGCAAATAAAACCCAAAACCAGCAGAAGACAGGAAATAGTAAAGATTAGAGCAGAAATTAATGCTATCGAAACAAAAAAAAAAAAACAAAAAAAAAAAACCAAAAAAAACAAAAACAAAAACAAAAACCAAAAAACAAAAAACAAACAAAACAAAAAAACCAGTAGAACAGATCAATGAAACCAGAAGCTGGTTCTTTGAAAGAATTAACAAAATTGATAAACCATTAGCCAGTCTGATCAAAAAGAAAAAGGAAAGGACCCAAATAAATAAAATCAAGAATGAAAGAGGAGAGATCACAACCAACACAGCAGAATTAAAAACAATAATAAGAGAATATTATGAGCAATTATATGGGTAATCTGGAAGAAGTGGACAAATTCCTGGAAACATATAAACTACCAAAAGTGAAACAGGAAGAAATACAAAATTTGAACAGACCCATAACCAGTAAGGAAACTGAATTAGTAATCAAAAATCTCCCAAAAAACAAGAGTCCACAGCCAGATGGCTTTCCAGGGGAATTCTACCAACATTTAAGGAAGAGTTAACACCTATTCTCTTGAAGCTGTTCCAAAAAATAGAAATGGAAGGAAAACTTCCAAACTCTTTCTATGAAGCCAGCATTACCTTGATTCCAAAACCAGACAAAGACCCCACTAAAAAGGAGAACTTTAGACCAATTTCCCTGATGAACATGGATGCAAAATTCCTCAAGAATATATTAGCCAACCAGATCCAACAATACATTAAAAAAATTATTCACCACAACAAAGTGGGATTTATACCTGGGATGCAGGGCTGGTTCAATACCTGCGAAACAATTAACCTGATTCATCACATCATTAAAAGAAAGGACAAGAACCATGTGATCCTCTCAATAGATGCAGAGAAAGCATTTGACAAAATACACCATCCTTTCTTGATAAAAACCCTCAAGAAAGTAGGGATAGAAGGAGCATACCTCAAGATCATAAAAGCCATATATGAACAACCCAATGCTAATATCATCCTCAATGGGGAAAAACTGAGAGCTTTCCCCCTAAGGTCAGGAACGAGACAGGGATGTCCACTCTCACCACTGTTACTCAACACAGTATTAGAAGTCTTAGCCTCTGCAATCAGACAACACAAACGAATAAAAGGCATTCAAATCAGCCAGGAGGAGGTCAAACTTTCACTCTTCACAGATGACATGATACTCTATATGGAAAACCCAAAAGATTCCACCAAAAACTGCTAGAATTGATTCATGAATTCAGCAAAATTGCAGGATATAAAATCAACACACAGAAATTGGTTGCATTCCTATACACCAACAATGAAGTGACAGAAAGAGAAATCAAGGAATCGATCCCTTTTACAGTTGCACCAAAAACCATAAAATACCTAGGAATAAATCTAACCAAAGAGGTGAAAAATTTATACACTGAAAACTATAGAAAGCTTATGAAAGAAATTGAAGAAGACACCAAAAAAGGGGAAAAGATTCCATGCTCCTCAATAGGAATAACAAATATTGTTAAAATGTCTATACTGGGGGCACCTGGGTGGCTCAGTCAGTTGAGCGACCAACTTCAGCTCAGGTCATGATCTCACAGTTTGTGAGTTCGAGCCCCGCATTGGGCTCTATGCTGCCAGTCAGAGCCTGGAGCCTGCTTCGGATTCTGTGTCTCCCTCTCTTTCTGCCCCTCCCCCTCTCATGTTCTGTCTCTCTCTGTCTCAGAAATAAACATAAAAAAAATTTTTTAATGTCCATACTACCCAAAGCAATGTACATATTCAATGTAATCCCTATAAAAATAACACCAGCATTCTTCACAGAGCTAGAATAAATAATCCTAAAATTTGTATGAAACCAGAAAAGACCCCAAATAGCCAAAGCAATCTTGAAAAAGAAAACCAAAGCTGGAGGCATCACAATCCCAGACTTTAAGCTATACCAAAATGGTGTAATCATCAAGACAGTATGGTACTGGCACAAGAACAGACACTCAGGTCAATGGAACAGAATAGAGAACCCAGAAATGACCCACAAACCTAGGGCCACCTAATCTTTGACAAAGCAGGAAAGAATATCCAATGCAATAAAGACAGTCTCTTCAGCAAGTGGTGCTGGGGAAACTGGACAGCCACATGCATAAGAATGAACCAGGACCACTTTCTTATACCATACACAAAGATTAACTCAAAATGGATGAAAGACCTCAATGTAAGATAGGAAGCCATCAAAATCCTCAAGGAGAAAGCAGGCAAAAACCTCTTTGATATTGGCCACAGCAACTTCTTACTCAACACGTCTCCCGAGGCAAGGGAAACAAAAGCAAAAATGAACTACTGGGACCTCATCAAAATAAAAGGTTCTGCACAGCAAAGGAAACAATCAGCAAAACTAAAAGGCAACCGACAAAATGGGAAAAGATATTTGCAAATGACATATCAGATAAAGGGTTAGTATCCAAAAGCTATAAAGAGCTTATCAAACTCAACACTCAAAAAAACTAATTCAGTGAAGAAATGGGCAGAATACATGAATAGACACTTCTCCAAAGAAGACATCCAGATGGCCAACTGACGCATGAAAAAATGCTCCATATCACTCATCATCAGAAAATACAAATCAAAACCACCATGAGATACCACCTTACACCTGTCAGAATGGCTAACATGAACAACTCAGGCAACAACAGATGTGAGAAAGAGGATCTCTTTTGTATTGTTGGTGGGAATGCAAGCTGGTGCAGCCACTCTGGAAAACAGTATGGAGGTTCCTCCAAAAACTAAAGATAGAAGTACCCTATGGCCCAGCAATTGCACTACTAGGCATTTATCGAAGGGATACAGGTGTGCTGTTTTGAAGGGACACATGCACCCCCATGTTTATAGCAGCACTATCAACAATAGCCAAAGTATTGAAAGAGCCCAAATGTCCATCGATGGATGAATGGATAAAGAAGATGTGGAATATATATACAATGCAGTATTACTCGGCAATCAAAAAGAATTAAATCCTGCCATTTGCAGCTATGTGGATGGAGCTGGAGGGTTTTATGCTAAGTGAAATTAGTCAGTCAGAGGAAGACAAATATCATATGACTTCACTCATAGGAGGACTTTAAGAGACAAAACAGATGAACATAAGGGAAGGGAAACAATATAAAAACAGGGAGGGGGACAAAACAGAAGAGACTCATAAATATGGAGAACAAACTGAGGGTTACTGGAGGGATTGTGGGAGGGGGGATGGGCTAAATGGGTGAGGGGCACTAAGGAATCTACTCCTGAAATCATTGTTGCACTATATGCTAATTTGGATGTAAATTTTAAAAATTAAAAATAAAATTAAAAAAAAATCTGCCCTCTTAGCAATTTTCAAACATGTAATACAGTTTTCTTAAGTATAGTCACCATGCTGTGCATTACATCCCCATAACTTACTCATTTTACAACTTCAAGTTTGCTTCCTTTGATCACCTTCAGCCATTTTCCCTACCCCTACCTCCTGGCCCTGGCAACCATCAATCTGTCTCTTTATATGAGTTTGTTTTTTATTTTGGATTCTACATAAAAGTAAATTCATACAGTATTTGTCTTTCTCCATCTGATTTATTTAACTTAGGATAATGTCCTCAAACTTCATTCATGTTGTAGCAAATGGCAGGATTTCCTTCTTTATTATAGCTGAATAATATTCATATATATTATATCAATTATATATATATTAATATTATGCAATTCATATATAAATTAAATATATATCATATATACGTATGGTCTCGTTTCCTTAATCCATTCATCTGTTGATGGATACTTAGGTTGTTTCTATTATCATGACTGTTATAAACAATGCTGCAATAAACATAGGGATGAAGAACAAGCCTTGATGTGCAAATACTTCTCATGTCTCTGCTTGCATCATATTTGCTAAAGTCCTGTTGGCCAAAGTAAGTAATTTTCACTTAGGTGAAAATTAGACTCCATCTCTTGATGGGAAAATCTGCAGTGTTATATTACAAGGGATTAATTCAGGAAGAATAAGTATTTGTGGCTATTTTTACAATCTGCTGAACACTCATAATATCCTAGAATTTTTCTCATAGCATTAATATTTATAAATATATACTTATTACAAAAAACTATTACAAATTACTAATTTTACCTTATATACATTCTATATTACAGATTATATTATTTATATATATTAATAATTATTTTAACTCCTCTATACCTACTACTAGTTTATAAGACTACAAATATCATATGGATAGAGTCCATGTATATATTTTTTGCCACTCTATTTTAACTGCCAAGCCCAGGATCTGACTGATAGCAGGCCCTTTGTACTAGTTATTAAATGGATGCATGAATGAATCAGACCTGGTACATAAAATTATGGTTTGAATTGTAGCATGGGTAACTCAGTAAAGAGTCAGTGCTACAGATTCAAAAGTGGTGCTGCTTTCTTATAGTGCTTTTAATTTGTTCTTGCTTATCCACTATATTTTGATTATAGTGGAATACAAGTCCTATCTGATGTAGTCAAGGAAATATTTAGCATTGGTTACAGATAGATCTATAAAATGTATAAATGGCATCATCATTTTGGCGATATGACTATTTAGGTTATAACACAATTGTATAGGTTAGAAATATTCATACAGTTAAACAATAATAAAATCAGTGTCTTCCCACAAAAAAATTATTTATCCTTGTTTTTAAAAATAATTAAAGGGCACCTGGGTGGCTCAGTCAATTGGGCGTCCAACCTTGGCTCAGGTCATGATCTCACAGTTAGTGGGTTCGAGCCCTGTGTCGGGGCTCTGTGCTGACAGCTCGGAGCCTGCAGCCTGCTTTGGAGTCTGTGTCTTCCTTTCTCTCTGCCCCTCCCCTGCTTGCTCACTCTCTCTCTCAAAAATAAAACATTTAAAAAAATACTTAATTAATCCCTTTTTGGTTCACTATCATCAGACCTAGGACTGAAGTCTCTGCTGCATCAGCAATAATCTCAGTTATTAGGTTACTGAGATTTTCTGACCTGAAATTTCACATTTTGGGGTATCTGATTTGGTTTAAATAACCAGATTTTTTTTTCATAATGACTTGTTTCTCACCGTAGCATGAACTTCAGTAAGAAACTGCTATATGAATGCTTCTATAATGTTGGTTGTTTCTTTTTTTTTTTAATGTTTATTTATTTTTGAGAGAGAAAGAGAACGTGAGCAGGGGAGGGGCAGAGAGAGAGGGAGACACAGAATCTGAAGCAGGCTCCAGACTCTGAGCTGTTAGCACAGAGACTGATGTGGGGCTCAAACCCTTGAACTGAGAGATCATGATCTGAACTGAAGTCAGATGCTTAACTGACTGAACCACCCAGTCACCCTTATATTGGTTGTTTCTTTTTAAAAATTAGTAAAGTTAATAGTAAATTCTTCTATGTCTAAGGTGGATGGCTGCCTCATGTACATTAATAGAGTCCTGTGATCTCAGCTGTCTCTCAGGACATCTGACACTCAAATTACATCACATTAACCAACACGAAATTGGAAATTAGTTAAAAATCTCATTTGTCAGCAGTGTTTTATCTCATCTCAGAATTTTGTAATTTGTGGAAGAAAAACTACACGATGTCATTGTCATTATTTTCACCAAAGGCCCAATAGTTATAAAATAAGGTTAGCTTTTGATAGTCTTATTAAAAATATTAAAAAGTATAATAAAATAAAATAAATAATATAAAATCTCTTGAATACTTGATCTTGGATTCTCCTTTTCAGTTTTGTTTTGAGAAATAATTACTGTCCAAAGACCAAACTGCTCTACTTGCACTTTTATAATTATTTCATTCTCACACCTCTGTTTGGGTATAAATATGATTAATCAGATTTTTCAAGTGTTAAAAAATGTTTTCCAAAAGGTCAAACTGAATTTTAAAGCTTTTCAAAGCAAAACAACATTAAAATACAAATTGCTCTCTTTATCTGTTCAATTAATGTGTTTTTCTCTAGATGACACTTTAAAGTTGCAGAATTATTGAAGGCAAAGAGAAGTGATATAAATTTAATTGTGTGCAGCCTGTTGCACTTTTTAATACAGTTTACATTGAATGGGAATTATGCAAATTATGAACAATGAAGATAAAAGTTTGCAAAACATATTATATTGGCTTTTAAATTAACCAGATAAACACGAGGATACAGCATGGTATGGATGGATTCTCAATACTCCAGGATCTTAATAATATAAGGGAATCTTTAATCAGTCACCACAGCTGCCAGTCTCTTTACTCTGGATTTTACAAGCCTTTACTTGTTCATAATTCTCTAAGCTTCCTTGAATAAGGAGAACAGATTAAAAGAATATAGCGAAGAATGGAGTTGGGGTTTAATTTTGGTTTGGAATAAAGGAGAGCAGACAAATCCAAGGAAGGAAGGAAGGAAGGAAGGAAGGAAGGAAGGAAGGGCACTGCATTCCTAGAAAGGACAGCAACATTATATATTCTAGTTAAGATGAATTAATTAGGATATCTCAGTATTTTTGCTGAGGGTAAGATAGTTGGTCAGGAAGGGATTAACTGAGCTGCACACAGGAGGGGAGGAAATGAAGGAGGGATACCTTCATTCATCAAAGGGTAAGGAAAACCAGCCTAGCAGAGGGGTCTGTTTGAGTGGGGCAAAGTGAGCAGGACCAGGAGCTGCAGGATGTGAGATGAGGGTGAGTGTAGAACGAATGGGAAAGGGAATGAGATCTCTCGTGGCCTCCAGGCTAAGAGGGAGCCAGGCTTCTCTGTGAGCTGGGAAGTCCTGGGAGACTGCTGTAATCTATCTACATTTTAAAAGGAAAATTCTAGCTGCTGGGGTGAGAATATATTGTTTGAAAGATAAAATCAGAGGACCATGATTCAAAAATGAGAATGGGATATAGAATTACACCAGCTGATCTTCTGCCCATTATTTTGTTTTTAATGCTGAGGACCAATTTTTAGGAAATATAACTAACAATGTCCTATTTATTCTTATAAGAAAAGCAATTAAAAAACAGATAAATTTTATTTGTATTCGTATTTTTGGCAGATTGAAGTGTCCAGTATGAGAGAAAAGTATAAAAAGAAAATAGAAATTTAGAAATACATTTATATATTGTTTGAAATAGTTAAAGAAACAATCCATTCAAATCTTATGATGGAATGACCATACAAAGGCATTTTGAGCTGATTAATGAATAAATAAATCTCTTCTGAAGAGCAACGATAGAAACCAAAGTGGAAGAATTAAAAGTTTTAGAGAAGCTGAAATATATTACTTCTTGTAACCAGGCGTTATTTTTATTAGAAATTACCTTTCTGAAAAGAGAAAGCAGCAAATGGAAAACAAAGTGTGATCATTTAAGACACCTTCAGAGAAGCCTCCACAAGTTCAAGTAATTATCTCAGAATAATGGGACATCTATGCAGGACTGCCATAGAAATTCTAATTGAGTCGTATCTTTTTTCACTTGTAAGTTGGAAGATGTAAGGCATATTCACATTTAATAAATTATGTAGAAGATAAAAAATAATGGATTCAGCTACCACATAAGCAGAACACAAAATTTCTGTATGCTTTCATTGCTTACTGTGGAAAAAACAAAAACAGAACAGAAAAACTAAATTCTGAATATTTTAGTCATCAACCTTTCCATTCTGGGAATAACAGACTTTTTAAAAATCAAATACTTAGTAATAATAATGATGACAGTGATGATGATGATGATGATGATGATGATAATAATAATAATAAAAATAATAAACATTTAGGTACAAATCGCAACTCTTATTTCTAGCTGAATGGTTTTGGGCAAATTAAGCCCTGGAAGCATCACTATTTGCACAATGAAAATAGTAATGATGAGATTTGCTTCATAGGATTATTAAAGTGATTAAATGAAATGGTGCTTTTGAAGTGCTAGATAACGCATAAACAATAAACACTAATTTTTCTAGGTGTCACTTTTTATTATAAATATTCAAAGGACATCAGGAAAAATGGTCATCCAAAAATTACACCATTAACGTAGCCTTCAAAAGTTTTCCTTAGGTTTTTGTAAAGGTCTCAGCATTTTATTTTATATTGTCTAACTTAAAAATAATTATCATCAAAATTCTATGACCTTGCCACAATAGTCTACATATTTTGAGGAGCTATGATTAAATATTGTGATAAACCAAAAGGTTATATTATTTAACTATTAAAACAATGGCAAGAATAGAGTATCTTTTATATTTTCCATATTAAAAATACTGTGCTTCTTTTGGTTAGGAATATCATTGAAAACTTTTTCTTATGGAAAATTAGCTCTTCACATCTATCATTTTCAATATCTTAAAGAAGAAAGCTTGCTAGGCAGAGCAAAAAGCTGACACAATTTTCTCCAATCCTTGTCCTTCTGTCTTTAATACTCTTTCCCTAGAGAAAGAACCATCATCAAGCACTATGACTTAGTCATTGATAAAAAGTCTATATTCTCAATTATGGGTCTCTCTCTCTTTTTCTGATTCATTTATATGGCCTATGGACACCCATGTCAGTCTATTAACTGGTTCTTACCAGCTTATAAGAAGAAAGTCCAGACATTAGAGGAAGTGCTTAGAAACAAGATAAAGATATTGTCATGCATATAAGCATATAGTCAGTGGGTTCCTCTCCCTGGACAGGAGGTAAACCAGTTCGCACCCACTTTGGTAGAGTTGCATTTTTATTATGTGCAGTAGGACCATGTAAAAGGTATGAATGTTTTTAATACTTCTTTTTGAAACAAATTGAAGCTTATAGAAGAGTCTCAAGAATCATAAATAACTCCTATAGATTCTTGGTCCAGAAACTCCATTCATGTTCTTCCAACAGCAAAAGGATACAATCCAGGCTCATCTGTTCTACCCAACTGTCTCCTCACCCTAGCCTTTAACCTGGAAGTATTCCACTATATTTCCTTGAATTTTATGCCCTTGAAAATTTTATCAAGATTACAGAGCAGTAATACCACATACAGAATGTCATTCAATTTCACTTAGTTTGTCTCATAATTAGACATAGATTATACATTTGTGATAGGTAGATTACAGAAACAACACTTTTTATTTCATCTTATCAGGTGACGCTGGATATTTATTTGTTTCATTATTGGTGATAACAAATTTGATAATTAAAAAAATATTTATTTTTGAGAGAGAGAGAGAGAGAGAAAGAGAGGGAGAGTGCAAGTGGAGGAGTGGCAGAGAGAGAGGGAGACACAGAATCCAAAGCAGGCTCAGCTGTCAGCACAGAGCCTGACTTGGGGTTTGAACCCACAGACCGTGAGATCATGACCTGAGCCAAAGTCAGATGCTCAACTGCTGAACCACCAGGCACCCTGGCAAATGTGATAATTTGATTAAACTGATATCCGAAAAGTTTCTTCATTACATAGTTGTCTTTTTGCCTCTGTAATTAAAAAAGTATTTTGTATAGGGATGCTTTGATATTATATAAATTTCTGTTTTTCATTCTATTTTTGCATCCATTGGTGTTTCTTGCCTTGATTATTATTATGAATATTGCCAAAAAGTTCTTTTCCAACTCCACATTCTTTCTGCATGTATTAGTTGTCATTCTATGGAAAGAGAGCTTTACTATATATACATGTGTGATATACATATAGTGTGTGTGTGTGTGTGTGTATATATATATATATATATATATATATATATATATATATGTATATCGAGAGAGAGAGACAGAGACAGAGAGAGAGAGAATGAGTGTTGTTTTTCAGCAGAGTGACAATGGAAGTTGAGAGGTTATTTATTAGGCCTGTCTTTATCCTTGTTTTGACCCCTGATTATCTGATCCTTGTCCCTCTGGTGTCATTTGGCCTGGCTGAAGTCTGGAACAAGAAGGGCACTTCCCCAGAATTGGCATATTTCCCTAGTGATTGCACCCCATCACCATCATTGTGCCTGGCTTTAACTCCCATCTCACCCCACCTTATCTTTTGTTTTAATATATAAGACTTTACTGAATGTTTAAAAATGTTATTGTGGGGGTTCTTGAGTGGCTCACTTGGTTGAGTGTCAGACTCTTGATTTGACTCAGGTCATGATCTCATGGTTGGGTTAGATGGAGCCACTACTGGGCTCTGTGCTGACAGCCTGGGGCCTGTTTGGGATTCTCTCTCTCTGCCCACCCCCCCCCCCTCCATGCTTGTGCTCTCTTCGTCTCTCTCTCTCTCTCTAAATAAATAAATAAATAAATAAGCCATAAAATGTCATTGTGAGACAGAATAGAAATTTTACCTCAAAGGTCTTTCACTGGTTTCTAAGGCCACAAGGAAAATAAAAATCATATAAAAACATGTTCTATGAACCACATCTGAATGGGGGTGCTAGAAAAATCAGGGCTCACATCAGCGTCAGTAATTTATAATTCCTGGGTACAGAGTAGGCACAAGTGAGGTATCCAATCCCTATTTTTGTAGGTTTGAGTCTGAATGAGTCCAGGTTGCTTGCAGTCAGATTTCTACACTTTTGGTCCTGTCTCAGTTCCATCAGTCACCTGTGATTGTCAAGTAGGAAATTATCCTTTATAGACATCAGGAGTCCATGAGTTTCCTCATCAAATTCAGCTTTTTGCATCCCAAGAATCTACAGGGCACACTCTGGGTGTCTCAAGGCCTCACACAGCACAACCACCTCAGTGTGGTCCAAAGCATTTCAATTCAGGTTGAGACTTTACAGGACTTTACTCCTGGTGAGAGCAGAATAGAGATCCTTGCAATAAACACTAGTTAACTTATATATTTGTCTATGTTTACTAGTGTGGATTTATATTTTTTTCAATAGATTATGATCTGCTATTATCATTATTCAGTTTAATATGAAACTTGGTCTAGATTTGGTCAGTATAAATACCTTTAGGGCAGGCTGCCCTCTGTGTCTTTGTGACATGCGTCATTTATTGAGCGCTTCCTTATATTCACCCACAGCAAGATTTTGGGGCTTACACTATGCATTCCCTTTCCCAGCCTTGGGATTAGCCATTTCTCCAAGAAGTAATATTTCTTTTTAGAAGTATATTCAGAAATCAACATGTGGGTACTAGATATGTTCACTGTCACAAAGGTGTTTCTGCTCTCAGACTGTATCTGTAGAAAAATAAATGTATAGGTTCTCCCTCTGTTTCTCTTTCTATGTATGTTCCTATTTCTCTGTCTCTGCCTGTCTCTCTCTCTCTCTCTCCATATATATAGTCTCTCTGTGTATGTATGTATATATGTGTATATATGTGTGTGCATGTGTGTGTGCATGTGCACACACGTACACATGTATATTCTCTATGTATACATAAATGCATGTACATACATATGCATCCTTATTTGTATCTATATTTCTATATGTGTGAACCATCAATTCATGCTGTTGCTTCTGATTCAAATCCAATACCACGAAGTTGATTCTAACTTCACCTATTTCTATATTTGTACCTCCTTTCTCCATCAATAAGAAACCTGCATCCTTTATCCTCAATATCTTTAATTATTACTAAATCTCCTGCATGTAGCCTGACCATATCAGTCTTCCCTCAACCACTTCTATGAAGCCATTCTCAGGAGGCTGCCATTGTTAGCTTCTATTGTTCTACTTTTCTTACCTTCTGAAGCCTTTCTCATAGAGACTGACAACACTGGTTATCACAGTAATGTTTCTACAGCTCTGGTCTATAGCGATTACTCTCTGCTTCAAGCCTGCTCAGTGAAATGTATGTATGTATGATCCCTGTGTGTATGTAAGTATGGTCCCTCATATAATGAGTTGGATTTTGTGGCCATAATTGATGATAAATTGATAAAATCACCATATGTTACTCCTGGAGATGTCCTGCATAATGAATAAATGAAATGATCATTTAAGTGGCATTCACAACTTCTTAGAGGATAACTTGGATGGTTAGAAAAAAACTTGGTTCACAATTTCTTAAATTTTTTGCAGGAATGCTGTTTCACTGTGACCTGGCTCTGTATATTGATTCTGAGAAGTCTTGAAAATCTAATTCTCTTGCTCTTGTAAGTTACTTCATCTTTTTGTCTAAAGGATCTATAGATTTTGTCTTTATCTTTAAAAGTCCAGTAGTTTTACCAGGATATGTATTGGAATTGACCTTTTCAATTTCCAAACTAGTTGATGGAATGCTTTGAGGTATACGTTCAGACTCCTTTTTCACTTCTGGAAATTTTTCTTGGGTTATAGGTTTAAATGTTGGTTCTGTACCATTTAATATAGTTCTGTGACTCTAATTGTATAAAATTTTGAATCTTTCTTGCCTGTCTTCCATTTCAGTCACTTTTTCTCTGGCTTTCTTGTTTCATATTTTACCCCATTTTTAGTCTCTTGGTAATTAGCCTGTTTCATTAAAAGCCCCTTACTAAATTTTTATTTAAATAAATTCTTCATTCGGTACTTTGTATTTTAGGTTTCATTTCTGACATGATTTTGTTGTTTTCTTCTATTTCTTTCCGGATTTCAAACCCTAATTTTATTTCTATTTACTTTAATCCATTTTTATTGTTAGTTTCTGATTGAAAAAAAAAAAAAACTTCACATCCTTGTTGAAGAATATGCAATTTTGTTTGGAATGTTGTGGTACAGTTAGGTTTTTTTGTTTGCTTGCTTTGGTTTTTTGCACATAATTTTCACTAGAAAAAAATTTCACTACCACATCCTTATTTTAAGAATTTTAAATTCAGTTTGGAGTGATATGTTACACTTCTCCTAAGATTATTTATCTTTTTAAAGTTTATTTGCTTGTTTGTTTATTGACAGAGACAGTGTGAGTGGGGGGAAGGTAAGAGAGAGAGAGGAAGAGAGAGAGAGAATCCCAAGCTGACAGCACACAGCCTGATATGGGGCTTGAACTCATGAAACTATGAGATCATGACCTGAGTCAAACCAAGAGTCAAATGCTTAACTGATTGAACCACCCAGGCACCCCCCCTCAGCTTCTTTGTTTGAAAGTAACTGGTAGAAATCTAATCACCAGAAATGTTTGGAATTGCATTTATGGATTTTTTTTTTTTACCCTAGTAATTGTATATAGGCTTGACCTATTTTTAACAGGGCTTCTATTAAGGGAGTGCCCTACTCTATCATTTCTAACCTATTCTGTGCAGTTTCCTTTGTGGATATATGATTGGTTGTGGTGGAGAGGGGACTGGAATGTCTTGGTTCATTTCATTTCTATGGGATCCTTATTTTCTCCCATTATTTCCTTCTTTTCTTTTGATTCCACCAATCCAAAAGGATCCCCTCTTTTTCATAAATTTAATTCTATCCCAGATGTAATGCTTTTGTGTGTCTTCCTCTAAGTACCCTGTTTATTTTTAAAACCCTCTTTTGGTGACAAAGTTTTGAATTACCAAGTCTTAGCCTGTTTTAATATACTAACGTTTAATTTTGAATTTCTTCTTTCTTGGGTTAGTTTTGTTCCTACATCATCTAAGTCCTTTGGTCATATGAACTCATTCCACAGGGTCTTTTAGGTTTTTAATTCTTTTACATCTTTAAGCTAGAATTATAGGTAATAGAGGAGGATTTATTATAATTTGGTTTATTTTTGTACTTACAAGTAACTGGAATATTGTAGTATTTTTCTTTCTCCCATTACTGTTGAGGCATTGTTTTATTTGCTTTCCTTGTTGATTTTATTGTTTTGGTAGAGGATATGTACAGAGATTCAAAATCAGGAGTTATCATTGTCCTTCAAATCCAGACATTCCTTGTAACTAATCTTTTTTAGTCAAAAATAGTGATGTTAATAAGATTTTTGGTCACCTTCCTCTTTCCTATAGACTTCACAGACATACTATTTATTTATTTATTTTGAGAGAGAGAGAGAGAGAGAGAGAGAGAGAGAGAGAGAGAAACTCAAGCAGTCTCCATGCACAGCACGGAGCCCAAAGCAGGGCTCCATCTCATGACCTGAGCCTAAATCAAGAGTCAGATGCTCAATTGATTGAGCCATGCAGGTGCCCAGAGATATTTTTTGATGTACTAACTTTGCCCCAGAAAGAAGTATCATTTTTTACATTATAATATTATCAACAGTCAACATATAATCAATGATATGTACATGGCTAAAAATGTTATAAAGATTAAAAACTACGTGGTATGTACAAATATACTATAACACATTTCCTATCATGATTTTTTTCCATTCAATATTTTCTCATTCAAGAATAACATGTATACTCAGAAAACATGAGGAATCAAGGAAACAACAATAATCAACATTGCTAATCATTTGGTTTCTAGCCTGATGGAATCAAATATCTTCTAATATATTGAATTTGTAAAAAAAATTGCTAAAAAGGAAGAGAAAGACTAAAAAGACAAGACAAAGAGGAAGTAAGAAATGTACGTTCTCACTTTATTTGTTGTCACTTCCACTTCTATGTGGTTCTAAAGCAGAGCTTAGAGGATGATCGGCAATGAACACATTAAAATCTAGTACAGAGCAGGGGCGCCTGGGTGGCTCAGTCTGTTGAGTGTCTGACCCTTGATTTAAGCTCAGGTAATGATTCCAGAGTTGTAAGATTGAACCCCACATTGGACTCTGTGCTGAGCGTGGAGCCTGCTTAAGATTCTCTCTCGTCCTTTGCCTTTTTCCATTGCTTGCATGCTCTCTCACTCTCTCTAAAAGAAAACAATAAAAATAAAATAAAATGTTTTTTTTTTAAGTCTAGTACATAGAAGACTATGCCAAACATAAGCAATTGTAAATAATTCATTGCCCATTATCAAAACATGTAAATATTGGAAAACCTTATATTTAAAATGGAAACAAAATTGAATTTATGGTAGCCCAACCCGACTTGCTGTGGCTATGATTTCTTATCTGATTTTACCTACCTAGTTTACTCTTTCAGGACTCTAAATATCCTTAAATTTTATGAACTTACCGGCTATATAATATACAGTGACTTCTTATGTCAGTATTTGTTTTCTATATGTACTTAATTTATTTTAATAATGAGAATATAATTTAGGACAAAGGATAGTTACAGATTAACAAGGCTCTTCTGCTATGTCTTCTAGGTTCTTTCTCTATCCTAGTTGTTTTCCATGGGGATTTTTCTTTTACTTGTCCTTCTTAAAACATGACAGCTGGGGCGCCTGGGTGGCTCAGTTGGTTGAGCGCCCGACTTCAGCTCAGGTCACGATCTCACGGTTCGTGAGTTCGAGCCCCGCGTCAGGCTCTGGGCTGATGGCTTGGAGCCTGCTTCTGATTCTGTGTCTCCCTCTCTCTTTGCCCCTCCCCCATTCATGCTCTGTCACTCTCTGTCTCAAAAATAAATAAACATTAAAAAAATTTAAAAAAAAAACATGACACGTAGTAATGCATACCTCTAAATTTTAGTTAAAATGGTGGAGTGCAAATCTAGAAAAGGAGAAAGGAAGAAACAAAAGAAAGAAGAAAGAGAAAAAGGAAAGGTAAGGAGAAGAAACTGGTAGAAGAGAAGAGAATTTGAAGAGAAATCTGAAGAATGATGATAAGTTCTGGTGAGAATGAAATTCATTATTATGACATTTTTTCCTGAAATATTTACATTAACTATGCTATCTATATTTCTTATACTGCTCCTCAGAGAGAAACTATACAGCTATGCAATGTTTTTCTAACAACCAATAATTGGTTTAAATGCATTTCTAAAATGTGTAAATATGCATTTGACTCTGTTGGCATTTACCTTAATAAAAGACCTCAGAAACACAAGTGATTAGCCATTCAACTAAATTTGTAGTTCTGGATGAGTTTTTTGGTTTTCTAATATGTGTTCTTCTATTATTCCTAAAATGTTACAATCTTTCCATTGAGTATTTTAGCATTTATCTATTCTATAGAGGTAAAACCATTTTAGGCTAAGAAGTTTTAGGAAACAGCAAAAAAAATACGACCACAGTTCTGTTGCTATTGAGGCAAAACATGAACAGTCTTATTCTTAATGGTTAAGTTGGAAAGCCACAATCACAAACTATTCATTACAAGCAACTAGTGTGTCCTTTGCTGCCACTATACATCATCTGTGCAATCAAAACATTATCTGATATTAGTAGGCAGAAAAACTACCCAGACTTAAGTCGAGAGCAAGAAAATGAAATGAAGTGTTCACTACAATTATCAGAACAAGACAGTATTAAAAAACAAGACAGTGTACAAGTTCACTACAATTATCAGAACAAGACAGTATTTTTCTTTCTGAAAAGAAAAAGTATTGTCTTCATTAAAAATATTTAGATGATAAGGCTGAAATTATAAGTGGGTTTTTGTTTGTTTTGCTTTTGCTCTGAAATATTCAGAATATTGCTAAGTATCCAAGTTCACTTTATTATTGAAGATGTACATTTGTGTAAGACTACAGTAGGAAATAAACATTTCGTGTCACTTCTGAGTTTAAAGAAAGCTTAAAATGGCCAAACAGTGGACAACCTTCTATATGTGAGAACATTCTAGTAGTAAAGAAAAAGAATACAATTATTATAAAATAAAATAGTCTGTGTTCACTACATCATAGGGCAACAATAAGAGGTAATGGTATTTTCGAAATGGAAGAAGGGAGACCTGGATTCCCTTCTGGATCTGGTACTTGTTAAATTTATATGATCACTGAAGAGTTGTGGGGTCTCTTTCAGGCTCACTTTCCACATCTGGAAAACAAGTCTTAGAAAGAACTCTTGCTCTACTTTACACAGTGGTATGAAGGTCACATGGTAAGATGTGGATGAAAGAGGGTTATACATTTTAAAGTTTTTAACACATTATTGCGATTAATCTATGGTAAATTCTAACTAATGTATTTAGACTTATGATTTTCAAACCCTTAATTTGACAACATCTTTATTATCCTTAATAAAATTCATGGAGCAACTAACTTACCTACATACATAGTTTTGAAAGTAAGTATTGTAATTGCCAAACTACATATATGGATGACTATATAAAGATGAGATAAAAAACAAGTTATAATTAAATAGTACGTATTTCAGCATATAAATATTGTTATAACATACCTAGAAAACATAAGGGAGCCATATAGCACAACTATATGTAAGATTATCAACAAAAATCATAGCTAAATAAACTGATGCAGCTTGGCTGTGTCGGCAGTTCTAGGGCACTTGTTGGGATGAGCACTGGGTGTTGTATGGAAACCAATTTGACAACAAATTATATTTTAAAAAATGTGCAAATCCAAAAAAATAAATTAGTAAAACCACCAACAGTGCTGTGTTCAGTGATGTGATTTTATGAAATGGTTAACAATTCTTATAAGTTTTTGAAGGAAGAAAATGTATCTCTCTATTTGCAAGTTAGTAGCACTCCTGGGAATTCTATAGCCATTAAATAATACAAAAGTAAGCTATATTTATTTCCAGTTTGAAGTAAAATTCTGGTCTAAAATGGTTTTAAACAGGTTTTTCAGTTACACGAAAAACTGGTGCACACTGACAATTTGTGCTGACCATGAGATCATTCTGCGTACTGTGCAAGACTATTTTAAATATTGTAGATTGTCTAGTGTTTCTGACCACCACCCGCTGAAGACCAATGTTTGCTTCTAATCATTTTGATAAATAAAAATATACACATTTCATAAATACCTTTGTGATAATACCACCACTATTGCAAACCATGAGTCCTTATATAAATAACATCCAAGTCATATTTTCCCCCAAGAGTCAGCCTAATGTATAGAAATATATCATATTTTAATAATGATGGTTGCTTAATTTGGTTCCTATTTGATTGAAATGTCCGTCAAATGTATGTGGAAACTTTATTTTACCTTACTTTTGTTTTGGTCTATCAGCCTTCATAAGGTCCCCAGTTTTAGTAGAATCATTCAACTGTATAGTACCCCATACCCTTCCCACTCAATCTTTCCTACACTCAACTTATTATGTGTTTTGCCCAGGACACTGCTAGTTTTATCTTTTACAGACTTGGTCAGGATTATTTTTTCATCCTTATTCTTTTATCATTAAAATAATAGTAATAGGGGAGCCTGAGTGGCGCAGTCGGTTGGGCATCCAACTCTTGATTTCAGCTGAGGTCATGATCTCACATTTGATGTGATCAAGCCCTGCATTGAGCTTTGCACTGACAGCAGCACAGAATTCTGCTTGGAATTCTCTCTCCCTCTTTCTGCCCCTCCCCCACTCATGCTTGCCCTTGTGATCTCTCTCTCTGAAAATAAATAGAAATAAAACATTAAAAAATTAAAAAAATATAATAATAATAAATATTTATAGTTCTTTGTACACACTAGGGAAATTTATATGTACCTCTGCTCACAATGCTTATTCTATTTGAAAATACCTATCTTAATCTCATTTCTACTGTGGTCTGAATTTTCCTCCAATGAACAAAAAATCATCTTTCGTTGTGTAGCATAATAGTCACCTTCTCTAATTTTTTCAAGTAAATTTATGAATCTCAATAATGCTATTTTAAACAAACTAATATGACAATACTTCTCACAATTAATTTTAGTATTTTCTTATAAGTACCTTTTCCTTCTTAGTTGCTAAAGCCTGGTCAATAATTATTTCTTACCCCTCTGAATCAATTGTTATTTATGTAAACCAAACTTAAAGCCTGATATACCAGGCAATTAAAAATATTTATTAAAATATACAAATAAATTTAAGTTATTATCAGGTAAATTGATAGGCCCTAAAGACTAATGGTATGGCAAAAGTATTTAGCTTTTTTTTTTCTTTTTAAATAAAAAAAATCAAATGAGATTCACCAAGAAGGCAGAGTAATTTGCAAAGGACATGTAATATCTCTAGGGTTCAGAATTTGATTGATGTTAATTTAATAATCTTAACATTTTTAAGAGTGATCTGACAACATTAAAATTTCTAAGGAACAAAAATCAGGTGTCTTTTCAATAATGAAATGAAATTTTCCTCTTAGGTATTTTAAGCATAGCTTGTCTCCTCCATTTTTTCTTAATCAGATTAAGACATGTTTTGGTAGTTTAACCAAAATGTCTTTTGGATTTAAAAAACAAACAAACAAATAATTATTATGTGTAAAAACAACCTTAGGAAAGACAAACCAATATATTTTTGAGAAGAAAAGTGATTTATATATAATAAGCTACTGGGAGATAGAGTGGACTGTCAGGGTTTGCCAAGAGCATTGTGAAAGGGCAATGGGTGTAAAGTGAAGATTTCCTTAATTCTCTTAAATCAGATTTAATACATCTGTTTAATATGCATGGTGGTACTTTATGTGCTCCAACAAACTATTTTAGCTACAGTTCGTAAGTGGTGTCAGACACGTTATATTTCCACTACAAATATTTGCAATGTAGCACAAATTTAAAATTAACTCAGTATACTATCATCACCTAGAATTAGAGAATAATATGATCAGTCATTATAAGCTTAAGAACTTGAATTTAGACTGGTTTTTAAACTCCTCGTTTGGGAATTAAGTCTTCAAAATGGCAAAAAGCATGTCAAAGTCTTACTTTCTTTGATATAAATGTTTAACTTCATCCCAGGCTATTATAAACATAGACATAGTTATTTATATTTATATAATAACATTTGTATTTATTATATAACATATATAGTATTTACATACTGCATACATTTATGTATTATACATTTAAAAAATTATAAATATGCCTATATGACATCTACTTGTTATGTTTGAGAATGTCCTGGAGCTGCCCAGTCAACTGCTTCTGGAAATTGTAGCTATCATAATAAATAGGTTTCCACTTTTGCACATGCTTATATTTAAACCGTTATTAAGCTGCAGATCTTCTCTGTCTTGTTCACTTCTGAATCATGAGTGCCTAATAAATAAAGAAGATGAATCAGCAATGGATATTTTTGTTTGACTCTGCAAGAAAAAATATTTAATTTACTTATTATTTTAGATGATTTGCTATTTGATTGTTAAGTTGGTATATACACTAATTTAATAATAATAATTATGAAAAGGAAGAGGAAGAGATAAAGAAAGAGGAAAAATAAACAAGGGAAGAACAGGACAAATAAAGGAAATGGGTAAAAAAAGAGAGGGTATAGGGATAGGATAGACTTGAAAGGGGGAAAGGATTAGAAAGTATGGAGCAAAAGGGAAGAGAATATGGAATTGGGAAAATTTGTCTATTCAATAGTGTTATAATAATTAGTTATTCATATGGAAAATTAAAATCAAATTGCTGTTAATATATCTCATACCAACAAAAGTAAATTCCAGATGGATTAAAGATCTAAATGTTTAAAAAACCTTCCAAATTGTTTAAAAGAAACTATACAAGGACATTTTACAGCCTAAGGGTAGGAAATATCTCTTTAAAAATGAACATATACAATCATAAACAAAAAGGAAAATTTTTCATTAAGTTCAAATAAAAAATAAACTTCATATGACACGGCATTATTAGAAAATTTAAAATACAAACAAAAGATCTAGAAAACATATTTGTAACATATATAACAGACAAAAGCATTAGATCTTTGATTACTACCTACACATCAATATGGAAATGACCATTTTTAATAATGTACACAGAAACAAATAAGACACAGAAAAGAAAAAGAGAATGGCAAATAAAGATATGAAAAGATTATGTTACTAGTACTCAGAAAGATGCAAGTTAAGAGAATAAGGAGGTATTATTTTAAACTCCCCAAATTTGAAAAATTAGAAGTCCAATAGTAGTAAGCATTGTGAGAATATAGAATAACTAGAACTCTTTTCCTCTGCAGCTGGAAGTATTAGTTGGAAAACAGTCTACCACTATCTACAAAGCTCAAAATGCATGTACCCTACAAGAGAGCAACTGAACTTCTATGTAATGTCCCATTGACATTCTTGTGTATGTGTATTGCACAAGTACCGATGTACAAGATCTTTAATAAAGCATTGTTTTTAATAATAAAAAATTGACCTAAATACCTGCCAATTGGGGAATGAATAAATGCAATGTAACACAATTATTTCCCAAATTAAAATAAATGATTTAGACTTGAGGAGAAACCCTAAAAACAACAGTGATAGAAAAAAGTAATTGCAGAAGGGTCTATATATATGTCTCTCTCTCTCTCTCTCTCTCTCTCTCTCTCTCTCTATATATATATATATATATGTGTGTGTGTGTGTGTGTGTGCGTATAACATATATATATGTATATGTTATAAATATACACACATACATAAAAAGCACATACAATATTATGTATGGAATAAGTTTAAAAACATAAACAGGATACAGACAAATCACAATAGTATTTATTTTGTGAATGGAAAGGGTAGAAAATAAATTCAGTTTTATATGTAATCATTTTTGATTTCTTCAAAGGGATTTATAAGATCAAATTTAAATAGGACAGGACTGCTATTATTTCTCTTAGTGGAGGGTGTATGAGTGCTTATTGTGTGGGTCTCCATATTAAAAAACATATAAAAACAATTAACACTGTCTTGACAAGTAAACATACTTGCTCCAAGATTACACAGCTAAGCAGGAATCCCCAAAAAAGAATTTTATGATTCTAAAGCCCATGATCATGATATAATACAATTCTCTTTCCAGCTAGAGTATTTGCAACATTACAACCTAGATCCTTTAAAATCTCCAACAAAGTAGGAAAGAATATCCAGTGGAAAAATGACAGTCTCTTCAACAAATGGTGTTGGGAAAACTGGAGAGCGACATGCAGAAGAATAAAACTGAACTACTTTCTTACACCATACACACAAAAAAACTCAAAATTGATGAAATACTTAAGTGTGAGATAACCATCAAAATCCTAGAGGAGACCATAGGCAGTAACCTCTTTGACGTTGGCCATAGCAACATCTTACTAGACAAAGCCAAAGACAAGGGAAACAAAAGCAGACATGAACTATTGGGACTTCATCAAGATAAAAAAATTCTGCACAGTAAAGGTATATTCTGCATCAATAAAACTAAAAGGCAGCCTATGGAATGGGAGAAGATATTTGCAAATGACATATGAGATAAAGGGTGAGTATCAAAAATCTACAAAGAACGTACAAACACAACACCCCCAAAACAAACAATTCAGTTTAGAAATGGGCAGAAGAAGTGGATAGACATTTTTCCAAAGAAGACACCCAGATGGATAACAGACATATTAAAACATGCTCGACATCACTCATCATCAGGGATATACAAATTAAAACCATGATGAGATCAACCTCACACCTATCAGAAAGACTAAAATTAACAACACAAGAAACAACAGATGTTGGCAACGATGCAGAGGAAGAGGATTGATTCCTTTTGCAGTGTTGGTGGGGATGCAAATTCCTGCAGCCATTCTGGAAAACGGTGTGGAGTTTCCTCAAAAAAGCTAAAAACAGAATTACCCCCATGATCTAGCAATTGCACCATGAGGTATTTACCCAAATGATACAAAACCACAGATTTGAAAGGAAACCTGCACTGCAATATTCACAGCAGCATTATCAACAATAGCCAAACTATGGAGAGAACCAAATGTCCATCAACGGATGAATGGATAAAAAAGATGTGGTATACATATACAATGGAATATTATTCAGCCATCAAAAAGCATGAAATCTTGCCATTTGCAATGATGTGGATGGAGCTGGAATGTATTATACTGAGATAAGTAAATCAGAGAAAGACAAATACCATATGACTTCACTCACATGTGTAATTTAAGAAACAAAACAGATGGACATATGGTAAGGGGAAAATAGGAGAGAGGAAAACAAACCACAAAAGACTCTTAACAACAGAGAACAAACAGGATTGATGGAGGGAGGAGGGTGGAGGATGGGCTAGATGGGTGATGGGTATTAAGGAGGGCATTTGTTGTGATGAGCACTAGGTGTTGTATGTAAGTAATGAATCACTGAATTCTACTCCTGAAATCAATATTGCATGGTATGTTAACTAACTAAAATTGAAATAACAAAATAATCTTCAATATAAATATCTCCTATTCATTGGTTACTTTGTGTAGGTAAACACACACTGTCCACTATGAAAGCTAAAGTTGTTCAAGGGCTTCAACTTGGACATATATTTTGGCTGATAAACACACAGCTATATTTTTAAAACCTCAGTGAAGAAACTAAGGCCATTTGTAAGAGCTTTTATTCATAAGAAAAGATTAAATAATTATTTCACTAATTAAAATGCCTGGACATATATCAAATCATTATGATGTGCCTTGTATCCAACCTGGCTTTGGATATTACCTCCTGCAATCTCAGTAACTACATATTTTTAATGTCAAATAATTGTTCATTGTTTCCCAATATACATTCTCTACTTCTTCGGCTGGGCATATGACCTACCAGCTGCAGATACATTCTCTCAGACTCTACGCATCTGTGTTGACCTTGCAGTCAAGCCCTGGCCAATGGGGAGAAAGCAGGAATGTTGACTGTATATTTTATCAGAACCTCAATATGGAAACTGCTTGCCTGAATTTCACCTTGCATTGGCTGGAAATTATGATTATGAGCCTTGATTCCAGAGGTAGAAGCCATGCATTAGGATTACAAAGCCATCTTGTTAACCCTGGACCACTCCACTCTGAATTGTTTTTGTGGGAGAGAAATAAACTTCCTGCTTGTTTAAATCATTGTATTTTTGCATCAGGTTAATTTTAACTTGCTCTCTAACTAAAATGAATTAACACTTATGTATCACAGAAGAGTAATTTGATACTCAAAAATTAAGAACTTTGTCCATGATTATACAAATAAGCATCAAAGTGAAGTGTAAGGAGTGGTATTTCTGACTCCAAAACCTGACCAATATGCACCTTCCTCAGAGTCAGGGAAAGTCTGTCCCAAGTGCATGAATTCTCATATGTAATTGTAAAAGGCTGGCCTCAAAGTGACTGTTGGCAAAAGCCTAGGGCACATGGAAACGCTAATTAGGAAATATTTGGCTCTTTTATGTTTGTTTTAAAGATAGAGTGCTAGAAACAACTCTAGGCACAAGTTTCAGGATTTAATCTGGCTCATAGGTGATGAGGAAATTACAAAAGATACTTCTCAGTCATTCCACCACATCCACCCTGACAGGAAGCATAAAATATTTTGTTACCTAATGGGAAGTTAGTTCTTAGAAGTCACAGTTAAATATCCCTGCCTTCAGCTTCCAGCACATAAAATATCACCAGTGTGTTAGGAGAGACACTGATAGAATCTATTTAATTTTCTCAGTGGCCTAATGAGGAATGTGTCAGTGAAAGACTCAGCAGCTAATGTCCCAAACAACACCGACTACAAAATTTTCCTACACAGAGGTAGGAATATAATAAATCTAGGCAAAGAAGAGCTATTTGGTTACCAAGCAGTGACTTGGAACCAAGGCAACAATTCTTTCTCAATCTAAAAAGAAAAAGCTTTTCGTTCTTGCAGCTAATTCAATTAAAATGAAACACATGAAAACATTAAATTCTCTTTTTTTGGTGCCAGAGTTGCGGGAGGACTAAAGAGATACTTAACATGGGCAATATTTCAGTCATAAAAACTAATCTGCTCAGTTAGTGATGTGTTCTGGGGGAAAATTCAAACCCACCAAGTACATTAGAGTGGCCCAGATGTACAGCAGATTTGAGCAGCACAATACAAACAGGAACTTTCATTAGAGATTTCCTCACTGTCAGAACTACTATCATCATATAAAGACAACAAATATTTGAGAGGAAACTGGAGAGAAACAAAAGGAAAATTGAGCACTTCTGTTTGCCAAGATGTTTACAAGCGAAGATATTGAGCAAAATGCAAACTAAATGAAAATTAATTTTGAAATTCTGGTTCCTTTCTTGAAAATTAGATCTGAATAGTAATATAAATGTGTGTGTATATGTGTGCATGTCTCTGTGTGTGTGTGTGTGTACATGTGTGTGGGTATAAGCACACGTATTTACACAAGTGTGTATATATAATCCATATGTCTGTGTGTAATTACATCTACACATACACATACACATATATAGACACATATACATTTAAGGAAATTGGAGGTTAACTGGGAGTTCTTTTTTGGTTTTTGTCATAATGGTAAATTGAAAGAAAGAGTTTTCTTCAATTGTCATGTTGAGAAGTCATGTTTTTCAGATTCTTATTTCAAATGGAACAATAGGGGTGCCTGGGTGACTTAGTCTGTTAAGTGTCTGACTCTTGATTTCAGCTCAGGTCATGATCTCACTGTTTGTGAGTTCAAGCCCCACATGGGGCTCTGCACTGACAGCGCGGAGGCTGCTTGGGATTCTCTCTGTCCTTCTCTCTCTGCTTCTTGCTCTCTCAAAATAAATCAATAAACTTAAAAAAATACAATAGAACAATAAATTCTGGCTGTTATTTTTTTTTCATATTAAGTTTTAAATCCATAGAGCAACCAGTACATAGTTATTTGTTCTCTGATAAAGTATATGAGAGCTCTATATAAGACCGCAAATTCAGTATATGTTTTATTAGATATGCTTTGGTAGAATTCTAAATAGTTCTAGAAGATAGAATTTTGAGGTTAAGAACTAATAAGAAATACTGTGAATTCCTTCTTGTTAGCTTTGCAGTCTCTAATCTGCCATTAATTCCATTCAGTGTAATTTTCTTTCTAGGCATTGTGATAGTCATTTCTAGTAGTTCAAATAGGATCTTCTTATAAAGTTTCCATCTATTTACTTTTTACACATATTGCATATAGTTATAATTTCTTAATATCCTTGTCTTCTAATTTTAACATCTATTTCAGTTCTCAGTCCAACATTATTGATTATTTCCCTCCTTCTGAATTGTGTTTTACTGCTTCTTTACATGCCTGGTAATCTTTCATAGGATGCCCAATATTGTGAATTCTACCTTGTTGGGTTCTGAATGTTTTCGTATTTCTATTTTTCTTTAGCTTTTTTCTGAAATATGCTTAAGTGACTTGGATATAGGCTGATAATTTTGGATTTTGCTTTTATTTTTCATTTGGCTGATTAGAGGCAGAGTTCAGTATAGAGCTAATTATCTGCACTAGTGAGGCAAGCATTCCTGAGTACTCTATTCAATATTCCATGCTATGAGTTTTTCTAGTCTGGCTGTTTGGAATAGGCTTGTTCTTGGCTTTGTAAGAGCCCAGGCACTACCTCATCTAATATTTTCAGATAATTCTTTTCCTAGCCTTGGGTAGTGTCATCACACATATGCAGTAACCATTACTCTACTCAATACTTGAAGAAGACCTTCTGTGTATATTGCCTTTTGGTACTTTGTCCTATAAAATCTAAACTTTTGGTTCTCCCTTTAATTTTGCTTGTTTGACATAGATCTAAGACTTTACATGATTGAGGATATGGTTAAGTGGATCTGAATAAAATTACTAACATATAACAAGTAGATCAGATCTGTTTATTTAGTCCTAAATCACTATTTATTAAGGATATTAATATCAGTCATTGTTTAGCTGATATTTCCCAATTATCTAAACTCATAATTTATTTTAGCAACATTTTTCTTTTTATGCAACTTTGTTTTTCATTTCCAGTCTCCAAAAATGAATGCTCTGTGATATGTGGAGGAAAGTTATCACACTTTTTTTGACCTTATAAAATGTATTAATTGCCACCCTAACTGCCAAAACATTTCCACAGGCTTTTACCAGAAACATTACGTTAGATACCACTTCTATGGATTGACAGAAACAGATCCATATAGGGAAGCCTATTTTGTCATTTAATTAAAGACTTCTTTCTATAGAGGAGGACGTCAAATTGGTTTCAATCTTGCTAAAGGCAGGTTGATGTGAGACCGGTCTGCTGTTCTGAACGAGAAAAGAGACATTTCATATTGAAACCATTTGGAGTATCTGAGCATGACTTCACTAAACACTGTTCAGTAAAATGACCCACATGGAGTGAGGAGAATATGCTCAGGGGATAGTCTCACTAGCTATTTGTGCAGCAAATTAATTCTTCCTGGGAAAAGTGGGGACAGAAAAAAAGGAACAACAAAACAACAGCAACAACAAAATGATTGTAACAGGGTTTGTGGATATCCTTGAATTTTTTTTTTTTTGAGGTAAACAAAAATCCAGGAAAGTAGGGAACATTTAAAAAAGATACATAGCAAAGGTCAATTTGTAAGGTGCTGAAAGACAATATGAGGATTAGAAATGTATACATCTTATAAACCAAATATGGACTTTCAACAAACATTTTATGATTCGATAGCAATGTAAAGAAGAATAATTTCAGTTGAGGAGAGCAAATAAAATGAATATAAATGACATTTTTTTCTTGATTGGTAAGTACAGAATTACATAATTCATCATGAGAGCCACTTTTATAAACCACATAAATGAGTTTTATGATGATAGCAAATCAGAGGTATGTGAGAAATATTATAATCTGAGTCAAAATAATTTTACCATTAATGCCTGGTTTAGTTTACTGATAGCTAAAATTTATTGTATGTTAGTTCATAGAGAGGAAGACTGTATGCCATTCAATAAACATTATGAAGAGTAAAAAAAAAAAAACTAAGTTGGAAGTCATTGGAGAATAGTTCTTTGTTTGCTTGGAATAAGTATAAAACTCAGCGTAATGAATCGTATAAGGGCATAGAGAGAACACAAATGAAAAGAAATCATATATTACCAAATAGCACCTTGATGAGTTGCAACATGAGATTTTTTTTTGGTAAAAATAAGATTATTATTGCTTTGAAAAGTTATAGTTTAGGACAGATGATACCACGTTGTGAAAAGAAAACTGATGAGAAATAGCTATGGAAATCAGAAGAGTGACAACAGTAATTGGATTGCTCTCATTGGCTATAAAATTAGAAGACACTTTGAAAGCACAATAAACATATGAATTATGTTTTGAGAGATTCAGGCTGGAAGTTATCACACAAACAGACTCAGAAAAAAGAATTTGGGGTTGAAATTAATCAAAATTGATCCAAGTTTTCTGGCATGTTTTTCCTTTTCTGTTATCAAAGAATTTCATTTTTTCCTTAATACTAAAGTTGATGCCAGAGTTTTAATCAGGCCAAAGTACATCGATCCTTAGTTCTGGTACTTCCAATTAGTTTCTTGAATAGGAAGGAAAAAAAAAAAATAACACATAGGCAAGCTTCTGCAGGCTTTGCTTTGTGTATTAAACATTTTAATAGCAATAATTACATTTTGAAAACTAAGACAATGTAATCATTAATTATCATGGGTTGGAGCCCAAACTGTTACAATTTACTAATTTAAAATCTTGAATCACATTTTTATAATTAGAGGAGTCTATCTTGATCTTCCATTTTTATTCATTATGGCTCCTTAAATGCAAGATGATAATGATAGGGATGGAAGAATAGCATCGGTTCCTAATTGGGCAATAAATGCTAATTTTTTTCCTTAAGTTCATAAACAGATACATTAGAAGGAGTAGCTATCTCAATAATGTTTTCTAGGGAAAAGGAAAAAACAAAACAATAGCTTCCTGGGAAAGGCATGCATCACCATCCTTGTAAATAAATAGTCCATAGCTTGACGGTAGGAGCCAAGTCTTCCATTAAATAATTCAATAAATAAGCATTCTTCCAAGTGACAGGAATACAGCAACAAAAACATAAAAAAAAAATCTCTGTACTTATGGAGCTTGCATTCTACTTTTGGAGACTATTATTGAATAAAATAAATGGGAAAACTATGTAAGAATTTAGGTAATAAGTGCTATGGAGAAGAACATAGTTGAAAAGAGGGATAGAAATTGATGCTGTCAGAGTGAAAACTCAAATGTATATAATGTAGGCAGGGAAAATCTTACTGAAAATATCACATTTAAATAAAGAAGTAAAATTAGTGAGGGAATAGACCATGGGAGTATCAGGAAGCACATTCCAGAAAGAGAAGATAGAAAATACAAGTCCCAAAGGTAGGACATGCCTAGTGCATTTTTGGAACAGTGATGGGGCCATTACAGTTGCAACAGAATAAACAAAAGAGAAAGCAGCAAAAGATAAATTAAGGTGGGTAAACAAGTATCAACCATACAGAGTTTTACAGACCTATGGGCTTAGATTTCCACTATGAGTGATATAAGAAGCCATTAGAGGCTTCCTTTTCAACAAGGTTACTAGAGCACCTAAATTGAAAATAGATTGTAGAAGGCACAAAAAAGAATCAGGAATGCCATTAAGGATGCTATTGCTGAAAACCAAGCAAGAGATAAAGATAGCTTGGACTCATGTAGCAACACATGAAGCATTGTAAAATTTATTGGATTTTAGCTGTATTTTAAAGACAAGGCAAAATGAATTACTGATGGACTGGGCATGGAACATGTCTAGTCAATAAACGCAGTCAATAAAGGTATCAAGCAATCAAGAATGACATCAAGTCCTTTGGCCTACACATCAAGAAAAATGAAGTTGACATCAACAGAGATGGGAAAGATTGAAAGAGAGGCAGGTTGTGGGGGAGAAGATCAGTCAATATTCACAAGAACAATTTTGTGAGATTGGACCAGGTTCAAGAAAAAAAGAATGAGAGCAATTGTAACAGTGGAATAGACTACTTCTTCAAGGAGAAGTAAGGAGAATATCCAAAATATCCAGCAAAGTTGAAGGTGATAATTCATGAGAAGAACAGAAAAATTGCTGGAACACCATAAATGACTCATTCCTTGGGATAATCCCAAAATTAAAATTGGCAGATGTTACATTTACTACTCTTTTTTATACATACTACATGATAATCTAATGTTTACAAAAATTGGGTAATAATATCAATATGCATATAATGGTTTAATATTAAAATAAAAGTAACAAAGAACTCAGAGGGGCTAGAAAATGTTCAGATACCACTTATTCCCCTATTAGCTTTTGGGAAGCAACTTAAGACCAGATAACTTTGAATGGTCAATTATCTGCTTCAGTTTGTCAAACAAACATGCATCCATATTTGTTCTCATGGAATCAATTTAACCCCAGGAGCAAATTAGGGTAAACCTAGTTATGCTGCAGTAACAACACATAGTGTCAATCTTTTATCACAAAATTAGTTTATGTTTTGTTCTCACAATATGTCCATTATGAACTGACAATGGCTGTTGCTCACTTCAGTCACTCAGAGAGCCAGGTTATCAAAGACTTCCTCTTCCACATGTTTTCACAATCAGGTTGAAGAGGCTGTGACTATGCTTCATACTGACTATTAAGATATTTTTTTACAAAAAGCAATACAGATTTTATTGGTTGAAAATTGAATTGAAACTATAATTTTACCATGAGCCACAATAGAAGGAAAACTGAAATCTTACCAATCGTTATAAAGGATGACTACCAGACCTGGGGAAAATGAAGCAAGTATGCATTCCTCTACCAGATATGTACATTTGGGTTTTGTGAAGTTTAAGAATGAATATTGAAATGAATAAGTTCCACACTCTTGCTGATTACAAGAGCATATATTAATTAATGGATTATAATAATCTATGTAAGCAGCAAATTGTATCTCTTGATTTTTCTCTCAATTACCTCTGTATCTCCAATCTCGGTGTGGTTAGTGATGATTTTATGATGGAAAGGAATGAACATTTTTGGGTAGAGTCATGAAAATTTAATGTTCGTTTAGAACTCCTAAATTTCACACACACACACAAAAACCTTCTCTTTTGAAATGGATTTGATTGTAAATATTATCTGACCCTTGTATGGAGTATGATATATGATTGTATTAGTTATTGCTGTGTGACAAAGTGCCACAACACTTCGCAACTTAAAAGAACACACATTTATTATGTTATCATCTCTATGATTCAAGAGCTTGACATGGTACCTGAGTTCTCAGTTAAGGGTATTTCACAGGGCTGCAAACGAGGTATTTGCTGAAGACTCAACTGGGGAAGGATCCACTGCTAAACTCTCTCACATGGCTTTGGGTATGATTCTATTCCTCAGGGGATATTGAATTGAAGGCTTCAATTCTCCTCTGGCAATTGGCCAGAGGCCTTCCTTACTTCTTTAATACTTAGGTTTCACCAGATTGCATCTTCGGTGCAAGCACATGGAAAGGTCCAGAGAGAAACACGGACAAACAGACAAGCATGAGTACAGAAATCTCAGTCTTTTATAACCTACTCTTAAAAGAGACAATCCATCACTTTTGCCATGTTCTTTTTGTTAGAAGTGAATTACTAGGCCCAGCTGACCCTTAAAAGGAAAGGGTTATCCTGTTTTCCGTGGAGAACAGAGATAGAAACCATTGGCTACTAAGACTGTGCTAGTTTGGAGAAGAAAATAGATAACAATTATGATACAATTTAACGAATGCTCTGATATTAGAAATTGTATGCTATGGAAACAAACAGCAGAGTTCCCTCACCACCTCCTCCACCCCCCCCTCCCCCAGCCTAGTTAAAGGATTAGTATAGCTCAAAGGGCTGGATCAGAAAACACAGTAACAATACTATTGAGGACACTAAAAAAATCGACCTAGCCCAGATCACCAGGCCCCTGTAATCTATAATTAGTCGTAATTATGGTATTTGATATCAGAATGAAATACTACCATTCATCATCACCAATATCACAAAGTTATTTCCTTATCCTTAAGTAACTAATATGTAAGAATATTGAATTATTATTTTGAATAATCTCCATTCCTATGTTTGATGTTAAGTAGCAATAAAAGACATCTGACATTCTTTAAAGATAGGGATATAGTAGAGTTTAGATAAGCATTCAAACATCTGAGCTCTAACATATATCCTAACTCCAAATAACTGTGAATTTATGTTACTGATACTAAAGGTATGTTGTTCTTCTGACATTTAGTCACTTAGTGATCATTTATACTTTCTTGGAAAAATACCCAGAGAAGCATAATTAGCAGTTGGCAATTGATCCCTTTTGTTCTCAGTGAGAACATAGGTCAACAACTCACTCCATGTGATGTAGAACTATTTTTTGCAAGCAGTAGTCCATAACTGTTTCTGTTTTTTCATTAGCATCAGCATATTGTTTAACCTTGAGGTTGTTTTGAGAGTCTGCATCTAGGTGTAAATGCTCTATTTTGCAATGCAGAGGTGATACTAAAATATCTTGCTCTAAAGATTACATTAATTTTCAGTGAAAATGACAATATTGTTTTGTACCTCTCCCATGAGCACTATAAAGCTCCATACTGGATTCCATAATTTCTTGCTGGAACCAGGCAATCCACAAAGCAGATAGCAAGATTTTTAACCAAAGAGTTTCAAGGAAATACAATTAAAAAATTGTCTAACAAATATGCTCTTCTGTCATCTACAGGTTGGGAGAAGGAGTATCTCTGAAGTGTCTACCACACAGTAAAGGTCAATAATTATTGAGAGAATATTTCACTAAATGATGATGATTAAGTGATTATATCATAGGCACTATTCTTCATTTTGGAGAAGAAGGGCATATATACATTTTATTAATTGTAAAAAGTAATCTTACTTAACAAAAGAGGTAGGTAAGAAAATCCAGTCGCAAGGAAAATATCCCAAATATCACTTTTGCAATTCCTTATTTTTCTTTGTGAAGAACAACAGAGACAAATGCAAACATAGAAGAAATTCTGGGTATATGGAACCAACACTTGATGAGTCAGAGATGTTCTGGACACAGTAAAATAAATCATAGAGAAATAGGATCTGCTGTTAAGTGAGTCGCCTGGGAAAAATCCAGGGGTGCAATCCGCCAAGATCTAAGTGCAAGTTGCTGTAAGCCCTGCTCCCCCTTCTCTGTCTCTATATGATCCTCAGTGGTCCAGTTCTACAGATTCCCCCATTAAACCCCAAGAAAACACACCCAAAAAGCCTTTCCAAGAAGTGTCCTGTAATAATGGGGACACCTGGGTGGCTTAGTCCATTTAGCTTCCAACTTGAGCTCAGGTCATGATCTCGAGGTTTGTAGGTTAAAGCGGCATACCAGGCTCTGTGCTGACAGCTCAGAGCCTGGAGCCTGCTTTGGATTCTGTGTCTCCCTCTCTCTCTGCCCCTTCCCCACTCATGCTCTGTCTCTCTCTGTCTCTCAAAAATGAATAAACGTTAAAAAAAAAAAAAAAAAAAAAAAAAAGAATTTGCACACAGGGTGGGGCGCCTGGGTGGCTCAAGCGGTTAAGCAAGCTTCCGACTTCAGCTCAGGTCATGATCTCACAGTTTGTGGGTTGGAGCCTTGCATCGCGCTCTGTGCTGACAGCTCAGAGCCTGAAGCCTGCTTCGGATTCTGTGTCTCCCTCTCTGCCCCTCCCCCATTCTCTCTCTCTCTCTCTCTAAAAAAAAATAAAATATAAAAAAAATAATAACGGAGACACCGGATGTCTACCTTGGGTTCTGTTTTTCCCACTAGAGAAACCTTAGGCCTAGGGGAACTTCCTGGCATAGTGCTGTGCAGGCCTGGGGCAGCAGTGATGTGGTCAAAGTGATATTGCTCTTCCTACCCTTCTCATGTGGTTTCTCTCTCTCTCTCTGCTCCAAGAGGGTGATTCAGACCCACAACCAGGTTCTGGGATTTTTAAGATGCTATTTGTCTATGGATAGTTGTTAATTGGTATTCTTGTGCAGGGGACTGGAGCCAAGAATAACTGATTTTGCCATCTTGATGACATTACTTCTCTTTGTATTTCTCTATTTTCTATCACTTTTCTTCGTATTTCACATTCTTTTCATATCTCCTTTTTCTCTAATTTTAAAAATTCTTTTTCTTTGCTATTTATGCTTCAACTAGATGTTAAATACAAATGTGTTATATTTATTTAATAAAACTTTGTGTTAATGGTTCTCAATTCTAAGAGCAAGTAGTTGCATTTCTTTTATCCAAAAAAACTCTCCCTAAGGTTAATTATATTTTTGTTTTTATTTATATTTGTGGTTTTGCAGCAATTTTCTTCTGAGGGTAAACATCCCCAGATATACATAACAGAGACTGTTCTCCCAGGAGCTAAAAATAAGGCCATAAAATCAAACATTTTAGGGGCGCCTGGGTGGCTCAGTCGGTTAAGCGTCTGCCTTCAGTTCAGGTCATGATTTCACGGTTTGTGGGTTCAAGCCCTGTGTCAGGATCTGTGCTGACAGCTCAGAGCCTGGAGCCTGCTTCAGATTCTGTGTCTTCCTCTCCCTCTGCCCCTCTCCCACTTGTGCTTTCTCTCTCTCACTCTCTCTTTCTCTCTCTCTCTCAAAAATAAACATTAAATTTTTTTTAAAAAAATCAAACATTTTAGGTAACCTTTGAATGTCAAACTTAGAAGGTTAATACTGTCTTTAATACACTTAACCTGTCCTCCTGACTTTAGGAAACATAAATAAATATATAGTCAAAGAAAAACAATACAGAATTAAAAAGTTCACATAATTCTTAGCTGACCTATTGGATTATAAGCCTCTCTGTGTTATCTGTACACATATGATACAGTAGATGTGATTGGAGGATGTGTCTTTTGATATGCACGGGGAGCATGGGCCATTATATGTGCAGTGTTTTGAATTGTGTTTCTCCAAAACTCATGTCAACCCAGAACCAGGCATGTAACCTTATTTGGAAATGGAACTTTATTTCAGTTTAGAGGCAATCACACTGAAGTAAGGTGGACCCTACATCCAATGACTGATTTCTTTTTAAAAGAGGAAAGAACACTCTAAGACACAGAGAAGGCTGTGTGAAGATGGAGGCAGAGAATGGAATCGTGCAGCCACAGGCCAAAGAGTGTCAAGGATTGCTGGGAGCAACCCGAAGCAAGAAAAAGGCCACTAAGTATCCTTTCATAGAGCCTTCAGGAGTATGTGCCTGCTGATACCTTGATTTCAGACTTCCAGTTTCTAGAATTGCGAAAGAATAAATTTCTGTTATTTTAAGCCATGAACTTTGTGGTATTTTGTTATGGCAGCCCTAGGAAACTAATACAATATGTTCTGTAAGCTTTTTTATGTTATGCTTTGCCTGAGACCCACGTATCTAGACAACATAGATTTATGGGTGCTTTTTTTTTTAACTTCTCAGGTTTAACCAATTAAGTTAACTGAAATTTATTCAAAGTCAATAATATTTATTACATATTCTAGTGAGTTATAAATATTTCTCTACACATTTTTCTGCCAACTAAACTATAATTTCTCCTTGATATGAATTATATTACTCACATATATCCAGAGCCAATCAATAAGCATAAAAAGAAAAATAAGAGGAGATAGGGAGAGCAAAGAAGGGAATAAAGCAAGGAAAGGGATAAGATAGTAAAGGAGAAAAGAGAGGAAGAAGAAAGAATTTTATGATCATGTTAATACTGGCACTATTTGATTTGGTTGTCAGAACCATTTGGAAACCTTAAGGTACATAGGGGGAATTTTTCCTTCAAGGAATGGAATGGAATAGAGGCCAGAAGTGAGGAGAAATATTGAATTATATTAACAAGAGTAAATATTATTGACTACTCATATACAAGGCATGGCGTTAAGTAACAGCCATGAATTACCATGCTTAAATTTTGCAAAGATCTTCTGAGGCAGCAACAGATGTTATTGTACTCACAGTGTATCAAAATGTATTTAAAATCTAAAATGTAGAAAATGTCCAGATGGGTATTTAAACTCAAGAAAACTGTAATTCACAGCCATTTTCTTGACATTTCTATTACATCTTCTAATGTAAAAAGGACTCCATCCTTTGTTCTATGGTTCTCTTACAGTCTCTTGACTTTGGTCTGTTTGGGTCCTCTCAAGCCTGCTTCTGGACAAACTTTTTCACTGTACAACTTTGCTCTGAACTTCTAAATTCATTTGCTTCTCATCCTCCCTACCAGCAAGGCTGGACCCTCTTCATTGGCATCAAACGTGGAGAGGGATTTGACGGTTTCCTGAGTCAGCCATGTCCGCAGAGAGAGCATTCCATTTCCTTCACAATTCTGATGCTTGGAACTGACAGGGACACCAACGTTAAAACATTGTCAGCAGCACCCACCAAGTAACAACATCAAATAAATTGTCATAAAAATTGGCCTCAATTTTTTCATCTATCATGAGTCTTCTATAAATAAATATTTATGTTCTTTCTTTTTTACATTTGGCTTTCCTTCCGAAGACTATAGCAAATTTACTACCCCCAAAATATGCTCATTGTTAAATGGCAGACTCAAATCAGAAAGTTAATTTGAAGTATATTTTAAAAAACACTATATTATTCTTTCGATGACACTTAAATTATATATAACCACATTATCCCAGGAAAAATGATTCTGACAATTATATTTAGACTGAAACCATACTGCATTCCAACATGGAATCTTTGAGTGGAAAAACGGCACAGTGTATGAGCCAAAAAGAGGAATATAAAAATGTGCATTTTTAAAAAGAGATTATACCCAACCTCACTCATTTTAGCGAGTTGTTTTTAATATACAGTGTCTTATGCTTCAAGAGTGTGATGAGATACTGGCTTTAACTCACACTATCTCTGAACGTGTTTTTTTTTTTTTAAATCAAAATTTTAATAAATAAGTGTAAGGCCAATTTACATTTTGAAAATGACTGAATACTCTGTTTTGGGTTGGTTGGGATCAAATCAAGCAGTTTCTAGGAAGTTTATGATAATCACCCTTTCTTTTTAAGCAGCTCCTTATGGTTAATCAGTACATCAAGAGAAATTTCATTTCTACTTAAAGTTTAGTTATGTAAATAAGCATAATGGACAGAGATCAGACAATCAAACTACCATATGAAAATTAAAAATAGAAGTAAATTAGAAGAAAATGTTTATTGCTTATTTGCATTTTCAGAGGGCATATACTGTAGTTTCTGATGTATCACTCATTATGAGGCTTAATAATTAGCTCCAGTATAATTAACTGTTAAATCAAGAAAATGTAGCCAGCTTTGCTGATGAGAAGTTTAAATAGTGTTGGATTCTCAAGTATGAAACATATCCTTTCCTTAAGGTAGACCAATATTCTCCTATTCTTCCTTTATAATTATAGTAATGCCTATCCATTTGGGGAGAAGTGTATTTTGTGATTAATTACAAATCCTGAGAGTGTTAATGTTAAGAGTAATATTTCTATAGCATAATATATTTTATTGTTCAGGGTTTTTTTGCAGATAAAGCTTTTTATTGACAAATCTTTAACATTAGATATTTTGCAAGGGCCCTTTCAAAATTGTATATATTGATAAAATTTAAATGTGGGGTGCTTTGTCTTCTAGATATTTTATAAGAAAGTGTCATCTATAATAAATAGCAAGAAATAAAAATTTAAAAAAGCAAAGCTTTATTAAATAATACATGAAAAGAAATAAGTAAGACTATAGTAAAATTAAAGATGGCTGCTTATCAAAGACACTTAATATGTTAAAAATAAAGCTATAGAGTAGGAGATATCTATAAAGTGCACACTAAGATTATGTAATGTGAATACACTAGAAAGTACTTATCTTGAACATATAGAAGAATCCTTCAAGTCAACAAGAAAGGAAATAAATAAATAAATAAATAAAAATTTAACATGAAAGCTAAAGTAATATAGCTGATTCCATTGATGCATACAAGAGTAGAGAGGTGAAAAATGTGAATGGTTGTCTGCAACACACAAAGAGATCAGTTGACAATTTAGTTGCTGTTTTAAAAATTTTTTTTAATGAAAAAAAACAAAAAAATTAAATTAAATTTAAAAATTTTTAAATTAAAAATTAAAAAATGAAACTGAATAGTCACTTACTTTTCTTCAATTGGTGCAAAAATGTTATTATGCAATAAATTATTCTTCATCATAAAAAAAAAAAAAAAAGAAAGGAAAGATGACAAAATTTTTTGAAAAAAGGATAGAAGATTTGAACAGGTACCTGATAAAGGCAGAGAGCCAACTGGTCAATAGATATTTAAAAAGATGCCCATTAGCTATTAGGGAAATGAAAATTAAAACCAGAGTGTCATACATATTCATGAGGAAGACAGACAATTCCATGTATTGGTGAGTAACTGGAACATACACAATGCTGGTAGAAATATGAATTGGTGCAACGTTTTAGAGAAGTGATTGTTGCTTTCTGCTAAAAAATACTAAATGACTCAGCAATTCCACTCATGTGACTAAAGGCAATTCATTCACATATGTAAAAAAATAATGTTCAGGAATATAGGGATATATATATTATGTTCATCAAAATTAAAATGGATAAATACATTGGATTTTATTCCAACAATCAAATATACATTTACAAACAAAGCTATTGCTACATATGAAATACAAATGAATTTTATAAACATTGCACTGAGTAGAAGAAGTCAGGCACAAAAGAGAACATACTATACGTGTACCCGTAAAGTTCTATTTCTGACCCGGCGGCTGGTTACATTAGTGTGTTCACATTGTGAAAAGCTATTGAGTTTACAATTTAAACACTTTTCTGTATGTAATATATATTTCAATAAGAAATTGGGGCACCTGGGTGGCTCAGTCGGTTAAGCATCCGACTTCAGCTCAGGTTCTCATGGTTCATGAGTTCTAGCCCCACGTCGGGCTCTGTGCTGATAGCTTGGAGCCTGGAATCTGCTTCCGATTCTGTGTCTCCTTCTCTCTCTCGGTCTCTCACGGACCGTGAGATCGTGACCTTGAGCTGAAGTCGGACGCTTAACCGACTGAGCCACCCAGGTGCCCCTATAACTAGATGTTTAAAACCGAGTACTAAAAGTCTATTTATTTATTCACAATTAGGGTAATGTAAATGGTAGTCCTTTTAGGTACTTGCACTATGGCATAAGTAAATCTTGAAAATTCTTGTGTAATATAAATCTTTATAAGCAAGCAAAATTTTATTTTTTATTTTTATTTTTAAAGTTTATTTATTTATTTTGAGAAGGGGTGACGGATAGAGGGAGAATGAGAGAGAGAATCCCAAGCAGGCTTGATGTTGTCAGTGTGGAGCTCTTTGCAGGGCTTAAACTCAGAAACTGTGAGATCATTACCTGAGCCAAAATCAAAAGTCAGAGGCTTGACCAACTGAGCTACCCAGGTGCCCCACAGGAAAATTTTAAATAAGAAAATAAATGAGTATGCTAGGAAGTGCCACTCAAAATGGTAGGTAGACTTTATCATCTCATAGTCTAAATTGACTGAAACAATTATGAACAGTTTTAAATTTTAAAAAGGAGTAATTATAAAATAAATCGAAATCTTGTATAATAAATAAATTAAAGATAAAACCTAATATGGTGGCATATATATCAATAATAACAGTTCTGCTGTCTTGGTGTAAAAGCAACCATAGATAAGCAAATGGATGACCCTGTGTTCCAATAAGAATTTATTTATAAAAACAAGAGATGGAACATATTTGGCCCTTAGGTCATAGTTTACTGACCCCTGCCATAGGGCATTAAGGTCACACAGCTGAAGGGAGGTTCCTACCACTTTTAGATACTGGTCAACTGGAAGGAGAGATAAAATATGAGAAAGGGGACAATGCCACTGTCTTAAGGACCATTACACTAGGAGTGGTACACATCACTTCTGCTCATATTTCACTGGTGAAAACTAGTCATATCTAACTGCAGTGAAATCTAAAAATTGTAATGTTGGGCAGATTTGTGCCGGCTACAATTCTGTTAATGTGGAAAAATAGTAGAATAAAATTTGATGGAGATCTAATAGACTCTGACACCTAAGGAAAGCCTGATTTTCTCCAACATGCCTGTTTTCCAATGCTAGCTTTGCACCTTACTTAATGTAATATTTATGCAAATTCACCTCTTATTTCTTTGATACTCTCATCCATAAACAATAGAAACAATAGGAAACAATAGAACTCACCTCATATTGATTTACAGTGAACATTAATGTTATCATATTTAAAGCACTTTGAATGCTTTGAGACAATGCCTCAAAATTGCCTTTGTGTCCATGGAGGTAATGCTAATTTACATTTAACAGAGTAAGAAACAGAGGTTCAAAGATTCGAGGGCCCTATTTAAGATCACATAGTTAGTAGGCAGCAGACCAAAACTGAAACCAGGTCTTTGATTTCATACTTTCACTACACCACATACTGAGTACAGAAAAAGGACATCAATGGAATAAGAACGTGTGTAGAATACCAAATGCAATTTTTAACAGATATATATTACAATATATTTGCATATTGATTGGATTGACCTAATAGAAAGGCAAATATTGATGACAAAGGAATAGAGACAGGTTAATTCCAAAGGAACACATCTTGAATAGACAAGGAAAGTTGGGATTGAGTCCATTAGAAGAGAGCCTGACCATAGATAGAAGCACAAATGTCCATAGCAGCAAGAGGGAGAAGTACAGGGATGTAAATGCAGGCAGGTTTATACAGTGCGGTGTATGGTGGTGGAAGCATAAGAAACTTCTTTTCCAGGGTCACTCAGTCATTTGAGCAACTGACTTCGGCTCAGGTCACCATCTCACAGTTTATGAGTTCGAGCCCTGCATCAGTTTCTGTTCTGACAGCTCAGAGCATGGAGCCTGCTTTGGATTCTGTGCCTCCCTTTCTGTCTGTGCCTCCCCTGCTTGCTATCTGTCTCTCTTGCTCAAAAATAATAAACATTAAAAAAAGAAGGTTCACTTCTATTGGCTTTTATTTTCTTCCTCCCACCCAGTTTTATGGAGTTATAATTGACAAAATATTGAGATATTTAAAGTGTACAACTTGATATACCTACACATTATGGAAGGATTTCCTCCATTGAGTTAATTAATATATATATCATATTACATATTTACCTCTTTTTTTCTTTTTTTCTTCTTTTTTTTAATGGGTGCCTCTGTCTTGGTGAGGATATTTAAGTTCTACTCTCTTAGGAAATTTCAATTACACAACACAGTGTTATCAACTATAGTCACCATATTATACATTAGCTATTCAGACCTTATTCATATTTGAGCATTTATATCTTTTTTTTTTACCAACCTTTCTATTTTCCCCATTCTCAGTCCCCTGGCAATCAGTTTTCTGTTTCTGTGAGCTTGAATTTTTTTTTAACATTCTACATATAAATGATATACCATGCTGTATTTGTCTTTTTCTGTCTCACTTATTTCACTCAGCATAATGTCTACCAAGTTTACCCATGTTGTCACAAATGACAGTATTTTCTTATTTTTTTTAGGACTGAATAATATTCCTGTGTGTGTGTATGTGTGTGTGTGTGTGTGTGTGTGTGTGTGTGTGTGTCACATTTCTTTTATCCATTCACCCATTGATGGGCATTTATGTTGTTCCCATACTGTGACTATTGTAAATAATGTTGCTATGAACATAGGAGTAAAGATATTTCTTCCAGATAATGATTTCATTTCTTTTGTATATATATTCAGTAGTGGGATTGCTGAATAATATGATAACAGTATTTTTAATTTCTTGAGAAACTTCCATTCTGTTTTCCATAATGGCTATACCAATTTACATTCCCACCAATAATGTACAAGGATTCCCTTTTCTCCATATCCTTGCCAGCATTTCTTACCTCTTGTTCTTTTTTTCTTTTATAATAGACATTTTAACAGGTGTGAAGTAATACCTCATTGTGGTTTTGATTTGCATTTTTAAGATTATTACTGATATTGAGTACCTTTCATTACCTGTTGGCCCTTTGTGTCTTCTTTGGGAAAGTGTCTAGTTAGGTCCTTTACCCATTTTTTTAGTTAGTTATTTTTTTTATTTTTAAATTTTTCTGTTATTGAGTAATATGAGGTCCTTATATATTTTAGATATTACATATTTATAAGATATGTGGTTTGCAAAGATTTTCTACCATTCTATAGGCTGCCTTTTAATATTGTTGATGGTTTCCTTTGCTGGGCAGAAATAGGGCACCCACATGGCTCAGTCAGTTAAGCAACTGACTTCGGCTCAGGTCATGATCCCACGGCTTGTGGGTTTGAGCCCCACATGGGCCTCTGGGCTGACAGTTCAGAGACTGGAGCCTGCTTCAGCTTCTGTGTGTCTCTCTCTCTTCCCTCCCCCCTGCACACGTTTTCTCTCTCTCTCTCTCTCTCTCTCTCTCTCTCAGAAATAAATAAACATTAAAAAAAGAAACCTTTTATGTTGTTGTAGTTCCAGTTATTTTTTCTTTTGTTGTCTTTTTTTTTTTTTGGTGTTATATCCAAAAAATTATTGTTAAGACCAAAGTCAAAGAGTTTACTCTCTATATTTTCTTCTAGGAGTTTTATGGTTTTAGTCCTTTCATTCAATCTTTAATACAATTTGAGTTGGTTTTGTGTATGGTATAAGATAGGGGTCTAATATCATTCTTTTGCATATGGATAGCCATTTTTCCCAACATTGTTTATTGAAGAGATTATCCTTTCCTCAATAAGAGATTATTGGCTCCTTCCTCAAAAATTAATTAACCATATATGCATGAGTTTCTGGGGTCTCTATTCTGTTTCATTGTTCTGTGTGTCTATTTTGAGACCACCACCTTCCTGTTAGTTCTGTTTGGTTGGGTTTTTGTTTGTGTCCCTTTTTAATTAACTTCACTTACTTTTTTGATTACTATAGCTTTGTAATATGATTTGAAATCAGGAAGTGTGATGCCTCCAGCTTTGTTCTTTCTCAAGATTGCTTTGGCTATTCAGGGACATTTGCGGTTCCATGCAAATTTTAGGAGTGTTTTGGTTTTTTTTTTTTGTTTTTTTTCTATTCCATGAAAAACATCAGTGGAATTTTTAGAAGGATTGTATTGAATCTATATATCACTTTGGGTAGTGTTGACATTTTAACAATATTTATTCTTCTAATCCATGAACACAAGATATTTTCCCTTTATTCATGTCTAAATTTGTTTTGTTAATGTTTTACAGTTTTCAATGTATTGATCTTTCATCTCTCTGGTTAAATGTATTCCTAAGTCTTTTATTCTTTTTAGTGCTATTGTAAATGGGGCTATTTTCATTATCAGTGTATAGATGTGCAACTAATTTTTGGATGTTCATTTTGTACCCTACAATTTTATTGAAATTGTTTATTTGTCCTAGTGGTTTGTTGGTGGAATCTACTACTGTGACTAATAAACAATGTCAATACTATGTTGAATAAAAGTGGTGAGAGTGGGCATCCCTGTTTTTGTCCTGGACTAAGAAAAGCTGAAAGCTTTTGAATATGATGTCAACTTTGGGCTTGTCATATATGGCCTTTATTATATGAAAGTATGTTCCCTCTATACCCAGTTTGTTGATAATTTTTATCAGGAAAGGATGTTGAATTTCCTCAAATGCTTTTTCTGTACTTTTTGAGATGTCATAAGGTTTTTATCCTTCATTTGTCAATGGGGTGCATCATATTTGTTGATCTACATATGTTGAGCCATGTTTATATCCCTAGAATAAATCTCATTTGATCATCATGTAGGTTTTTATTTTCTTAGTGAACCAGATAGCAGGGTCACAGTGAGGGAAAAGGAGGAATGTTAAGAGTTGTGAGAGAAAGGTATGAGTTTTGTCTGAGAGGGAACATTTTTAGGCAAGAGAAATACAGAAGGAATCTAGGCAGCATTAAGTGCCCTGGTAATTAGTCACAGTTTTAAAGAAGGTCAGTACAGTTCTGTGGTTTTCTCCACCTAAATCAGCAGTCAAAATGTAGATGTTTTCGGATAGATAGAATTGTGTTGAACCAGATGTGGGGTCTAAGTAAAGGGTTATATCAGGAGAAAGGAGCAAAAGGAGCTGAAAGTACATGAAAGAAAATCAACCTAGTAATGAACTACAGATACCATGTTGGATGGAAAGGGATTGGAGAATATAGAGGAGTGAGGAACATTTATAAGCAGGTAGAAACAAAGGCAGTTTTCTTTAGGACCCAGTGGAGTCAAACGATTATAGTAATTGTGGAAGAAGAGGGAGTAAACTGGAAAGATAGAGAGTTGCATTCAGATGGTGGAATATTGAAATTCAGCTGATGGAAGAGGTTGATATTGACAGTGTCTGCAGTTTGTCCATAGTAGTGAAGACTGAGGAAACATGACAGAAAAGATCAGGTGAACAGGAGATCAAGAAACCATAAAGTGGTAAAGAACTATTGGAGGAAGATAATCTACATTGCTATTGTAATTACCAGACAAAAATGGTATTAGAAGTAATAGCAGTAAGTATGATGCTAAAATATCCAAGGAATTAGAAGCGATGATCGGGGGATTTCAGATGATTTCAACAAGGAGAAATTGCAACTATAGACTCTTGGCAAGAATGATATTGAAATTTTAATTGTTTCTTCTGAACATATTCCTTTTTAAATTTCTCAAGTACTGTTCAGTGAATAAAAACAATTTAGTATGAATAACGGTGATTTTCATAACGAAATAATGGACAAGAAGCTCTATGGAGTTCATGATTTCTTATACTCCAAAAATAAAGTCACAATACAAGTAATTAAATTTATCTAATGAGAGAAGATGCATTTGAAATTCAACTAACTCGTTGACCTTCCTTTTGAAATATTTTGATAATTACAATTAAATTGCTTAAAACCTGCACTGGTTTCAACTAAACTTTATTGGTCAGCATCAGCATCCAATCCCTGAAGACATACAGAAATAAAAACAAGTAATTACTTGTAAAGACGTCACATCACATGCAAACATATTGGCAATTGGGTCTCGCATTGCAAACATCGTTTCTTTCTAACCATAGCTAAGAAATATACCACATTTAACAGTTGTGGAGCTCAATGCAAATCCAACTAGCACAACTACATAAACATTAAACAACATTATACAAAGAATAAATTTTGTGGTCAGCAAAGTCATATGAGTTAGAAAATGCTAAGGTACCATTTGGAGAGAATGATTCTGATTTATGATGCTTATGTTTAGTGTTTCAACACTCTTAGGCTCTGTTTATATATCACTAAAACATTAGGTCATTTAATTGACCAAACAGCTGGACTGACTACATTCTAAACTGAATTGACTGAATTTCTAAATTTACTTAGTCACAGACTTAACAAAACCATAAAATGGAAAAAGGATTATTATTTCCATATCTATGTACTTAAGCAGCAGAAAGGCTTAGGAAATCATGTTAATATAATAAAGCAAGCAGAAGAGGCAAATCTGAGGCTCCCTGACATTTTTAATGTCATGCAAAGATAGAAAAATAAGGAGTATGTCCCAGAGGCTCAGGTTAGGACAGTAAAGCCTAATTGGCATTACTAAGGCAAGGTGGGATTTATTATACCAGCCACATAAACTGGTACAGAGCCATACTCAGATTGAATCCTGTAGAGTCAGAGGAAATCACGGTCTGGCTTTCCTGTTCTGTCATACCATGAAGCTGGTGTGGAATGTATTACTAAAAGTAAATACTATTTTATCAAACTGGGAACACCTTAGGAGTTAGGTGTTTAAAGAGCCTATCTTTTCTGGATGTGGCTTTTCTTCTAAGTCACTTCTGGCTCCCTGACATTCATGAGAGTGTTAGCAACACTTTCAAGTCTTGCCTCTCTTAATAAGGAAGGAGAGTGGAAACCCAGAGAAAAATGATTAAAGTCTGCTTTTACCTTAATCAGTATTTTTTGAAGTATCTTTATTGAGATATGACTTATCACATGATTCATCTACTTAAAGTACATGACTAGGTGGTTTTTAGTATATTCACAATGTGGTGCAATGATCACAACAACTTAATTTTAGAATATTTAAATTATCTCCCAGAAAAACTGCATCCCCATTTGGCAGTCTATCACCATTCTTCCCACACCCTGCTCTAGACAACCACTGATCTATTTTCTGTCTACATAGGTTTCTCTATACTAGCCATTTTATACAAATGGAATCATATAATATGTGGTATTTTATGATTGGCTTCTTTAACTTTTTAATGTTTATTTATTTAGAAAGGGGGTGGGGGGAGGGGCAGAGAGAGTGACAGCGGGGAGAGAGGGAGAGAGAGAGAGGTAGAGAGGGAAACAGAGAGAGGGAGAGAGGGAGAGGGGGAGAGGGGGAGAGAGAGACAGAGAGAGAGAGAGAGAGAGAGAGAGAGAGAGAGAGAGAGAGAGAATCCTAAGGAGAATTCGAACCCAACTGGGGCTCGAAATCATGAACCACAAGATCATGATGTGAGCCAACATTAAGAGTTCGACTCTTAACTGACTGAGCCACCCAGGGGCCCCATAATTGGCTTCTTTAACCCACAATAATAGTTGTCAAGGTTCATCTATGTTATAGCATGTATTAGATTCTATTGGGGTTTTTTTGAATAGTATTCTATTGTATGAATATTCCACATTTTATTTATCCATTCATCAGGTGTTGGACATTTGGGTTGTCTTTTTTGCCAAATGTGAACAATACTGCTATGAACATTCACACACATATTTCTCTGTGTGTGAACATATGTTCACATTTCACTTGGGTACATACCTAGGAATCAAACTGTGTTATATGGTAACTTTATGTTTAACATTTTGAAGAACCATCAAATTGTTTTCCAAGTGACTGCAACATTTTACATTCCCATGGCTACTGCATAAAGATTAAAATTGCTCCATATTCTTTTTTTTAAATTTTTTAAATGTTTATTTTTAAGAGAGAGAGAGAGAGACAGAGAGACAGAGCCCAAATGGGGGAGGGGCAGAGAGAGAGGGAGACACAGAATCCGAAGCAGGCTCCAGGCTCCGAGCTGTCAGCACAGAGCCTGACACAGGGCTCAAATTCATGAACTGTGAGATCATGACCCGACCTGAAGTCAGACACTCAACTGACTGAGCCACCCACACACCCCAAATTGCTCCATATTCTTGCCAACACTTGTTATTGTCTGTCATTTTTATTATAGGCACCCTAGAAGGTATAAAGTGGTATCTCATCGTGGTCTTGATTTGAATTTTCCTAATCAATCATAATGTTGATAATCTCATGTATAAATTAGTCATTTTATATCATGTTTGGAGAAATGTCTGTTCAGATTCTTTGCCCATATTTAATTGAGCTATTTGTCTTTTTATTGGTGAGTTGTAACCGTTTATATATTCTGGATACTGAACACTTATTAGATACATAATTTGGAAACAGGTGAGTGAGTCATTTTTGCACTTTGTCAGTAGTATTCTTTGAAACATAAAGATTTTAATTTTGATGAAGTCTAATTTATTTTTTTTTCTGGCTTGTAGTTTTGGCATTACAACTAAGAAATCATTGCCTAATCCAAGGCTGCAAAGACTTATTCCTATGTTTTATAGTTTTAGCCCTGATACTTAGGTCTTTCATCCATTTTGAGTTAATTTACATATATAAGGTGACATAGGGATCCAACTTCCTTCTTCTGTATGTGCATTTCCAGTTGTCCCAGCATCAGCTGTTGGAAAGACTATTCTTTCCCTCACTGAATTGTCTTGGTCTTTAAAAATCAATTAATCATAATCATATGGGTTTTTTCAATTCTATTCCATTGATTCCATGGACTCTCAATTCTATTCCATTGACTTATATGTCCATTTTCATGCTAGTGCAACAAAGTCTTGATTATTATAACCTTGCACTAACCTTTGAAATGCATAAGTGTGAGTCCTTCAAATTTGTTCTCTTTCAAAATTGTTTTTGTTATTCTGGGTGCCTTACATTTACACATGAATTTTCAGATCAGCTGGTCAATTTCCTCATACCAGCTAGATGATATTTTGATAAGAACTGCAATGAATCTATAAATTTAGGAAATACTGTCATCAAAATAAAATTGCTTTTCAATTCATGAACATGGAATGTCTTTCTGTTTATTAGGTCTTGTTTAATTTATTTAAACAATATTTTGTAGCTTTAGCGTACAAGTTTTACACTTCTTTGTTAAAATTTGAAGTGTTTTTATTTTATTATAAATTGAATTATTTTCTTAATTTTCTTTTAAGATTTTTAAGTTGACAGTGTATAGAAATATAATTGATTTTTTAAATATTTAACATGTATACAGCAGTCATACTAGACACATTTATTAGTTCTAATTAGTTACAATTTTTTAGTGGATTGCTTAGAATTTTCTATATACAACCTCATGGAATCTGCAGAGAGATTATTTTACTTATTTTCCAATCTGGGTGGCTTTTATTTGCTTTTCTTGGTTAATTTCTATAATGTTGAATAGAAATAGCAACAGCAGAAATTCTTGTCTTGTTCCTTATTTTAGGAGGAAAGTATCTAATCTTTAACTGTTAAATGATCATTAAATGATGTGATGTTAGCTATTAGGTTTTTGTAAATGTCCTTTATTGGGTTGAAGAAGTTCTCTTCTATTCCTAGTTTATTGAGTGTTTCTTTTTTTATTATTAAAGGTGTTGGAATTTGTCATGCTTTCTATGTATCTATTGATCTGGTCATGTTGCTATTCTTTATTTTATTTAGATGGTGTATTATATTGATTGATTTTTGGATGTTAAACCAATCTTATATTCCTAAGATAAGTCCTACTTGGTATTGGTATATAAATATTTTTTATTTTTTTTATGGATTTGGGTTTCTAGTATTTTACTGAAGATTTTTACATTTATGTTCATAAGAGATATTGGTCTGCAGTTTTCTTGTTATGTCTTTGCCTGATTTTGAAATCAAGGTAATACTGGACTCACAGAATAAGTGGGGAACTGTTCTCTTCTATTTCTTGGGAAGAATTGGTAAAGGATTGGTGTGAGCTCTTAAACTTTTTAGTAAGATTCATTATGAAGCTATCTGGGTCTGGACTTTGTAAGACATTTTAAATTATGAACTAAGTCTCTTTTATTATTATACATTTATTTTGATTTTCTATTTCTTCTAGAGTCAGTTGCAGTAGTTTGTATTTTTCCAGGTGTTTATCTCTTTCATCTAAGCTATCTTATTTTTTGGTATACAAATTTTTACAGCATTCTTTGTAATCCTTTTTATTTTGTAAGTTTGGTAGTGACTTTCCCTCTTTCATTCTTTATTTTGGTAATTAAAGCTAGCTTATGTGCTCTGTCTCTCACTCTCTCTTCTTATTGTAGCTTTAGTTTTATCAATTTCGTTGATCTTTTCAAAGAAACTCTTTGAAACTCTTTTGGTTTCCTTTATTTATTCTATTGTTTTTCTATTGTCTACCTATTTCTGCTCTAATCGTTATTTTTTTCATCCTTTTGCTTGTTTCAAAGCTTTGTCTTCTTTTTCCAGTTTTGTAAGGTGGAAGTTTAGGTTATTGGTTTTAGGTATTTCCTCTTCTAATATTAGTGCTCATAGCTACACATTTCCCTTTGAGCATTGCTTTCACTGTAGCTCATAAGTTTTGGTGTGTGATATTTTCATTTCTATTTATCTCAAAATATTTTCTAATTTCACTTGTGGTACCTTCCTTGATTTGTTGGTTATTGAATAGAATGTGGTTTAATATCCACATATTTATGAAATTCCTAAATATCTTTTTATTATTAACTCCTAATATCATCCTATTGTTTTTTGATGAATACACTTTGCATGCTTCCAATCCTTTTAAATTTACTGAAACTTATGTTATAGCCTAACATGTGGCCTATCCTGGAGAATGTTCCATGTATACTAGAGAAAAATATGTATTTAGCTCTTGTTGGATGGGGTATTCTACAGATATTTGTAAGATCTAGTTGATTAATAGAGTAGTTCAAGAATTTTATTTCCTCACTGATGCTCTATCTAGTTGGGTTTTTTTCTATTTTTGAAAGTTGGATATTGAAGTCTCCACCTACTATTGTTAAATTGTCTATATTTTCCTTTAATTCTGTCAGCTGTTGCTTTATATACACTTGTTAGAGACATATATATTTATAATTGATAGATTTTCCCAATGGGCTAATCCTTTCATTATTATAAAATTCACTTCTTTATCTCTGATGATAGTTTTTTTTTAATGTTTATTTATTTTTGAGAGACAGAGAGAGAGCGTGTGCAAGCAAGCAGGGGAGGGGCAGAGAGAGAGACAGAGAGGGAGATAGAATCTGAAGTGGGCTCCAGGCTCTGAGCTGTTTTAGTCTTTTGTATGATATTAGAGTCATTTTATCTCTTTAATCATTACTATTTGGATGGTACAATTATTTCTTTTTTCTTACTTTCATCTTATTTGTATCTTTAATATTACATGTTTCTTCTATTGACAGCATCAATTTGGATCTTGTTTTTTTTTTTAATTGTGGCATTTCTGCCTTTGATTTGATTATTTAATACATTTATATTTAATGTTATTGATATAGTTGAATTTATGTCTATCATTTGCTTTTTGTTTTCTGTATGTCCTATAACTTTGTCCCTCTGTTTCTTCTTTATTGCTTTTTTTTTTTGCATATTTCTAGTGTAATGTCTTAACTTCTTCAATGATTATTTTTAATTTAGTTTTTTATTTTAATGAACTTAATTTTTGGAAAATTTTTATACTTACAGAAAACATTGTGAAGATAGTAGAGAGTTCCTAAATACCCCACACCTAGTTTTCCCTATTATTAATGTCCTGCATTAGTATTAGTATCCCGCATTTGTCACAATTGGTGAACTAATAATTAAGCATTATTATTAACTAAAGTACACACTTTATTAAAATTTCCTTACTTTTTACCTAATATCTTTCTTCTGTTTCAAGATCCCATCCAATATGTAACATTACTTTCATCATACATTCTTAGTCTATTCTTTGCTTTCACAGTCTCTGAGACTCTCCTTGTTTTTAAAGACCTTGACAATTTTGAAGATTGCTTGTCAGGTATTCTGTAGAGAGTTCTTCTATTGGAAATTGTCTATTGTTTTTCTTATTTTAAACTGGTGTTATGTGCTTTGAGAAAAGACCATAGAGGTAATGTGCAATTTTTATTACATCATATTGAGGGTAAATACTATCGATATGATATCACCTTGATGTTGACTTTCACCACCTTGCTAAAGTTGTGTTAGGTTTCTCCACTGTAAAGTTACTCTTTTTTAACCTTTGCATACTGTACTGCTTAGAAGGAAATCACTATATGTAGCCCACATTTAAGTGAGAGCATAACTTCACTTGAGGTTGGACTATCTACATACATCATTTGGAAATTTTCTGCTTGAGATATTTGTCTTTTCTTCCCCATTTATTTTTTTATTCATTCAATAATTCATTTATGTCAGGATAAACTCATGAATATTTATGCATATAATCCAATACTACTTTATTTTGTTGTTCAAATAGTTCCAGCTTTGGCTCTTGGGAGCTTTTTGGTTGGTTCCTGTGTGCCACTGACAAAGTCTACCATTATATGTTTTTTGTTTTTGTTTTTAGCACTCTCTTACTTTATGGAACTAAGAGATGCTCCAGGATTATCTTACACATTTACTGCCCCAGTCCTAAAATAAACCTTTCCCACTGCCCCAACCTCCCACCAAGGAGTCTTAGTTCCTTTTACTGGCAAATGGTATTAGAAATAACAATTTAGGTGCTAGGTGCATTCATTGCTACTAGGGCATTGTTATTTGTAAGTCCTTTCAGTTGCCAAAGCAAGAAAATATATGTTTTTGTACTAGCCTGTGAATATACACGTATCTAATAAATATTTCTCTAACCATTTGCAACTATATGAAGCTAAGCATGAGTTAATACTAAAATCTCCAACTTTAATCCATTATTGCACAGATCATTCTAACTTCCTGTCCTTGCTTATCTATAAACTCCCACTAAGGGGCACCTGGGTTGCTCAGTCAATTAAGTGTACAACTCTTGATTTCAGCTCAAATCATGCTCATGGAGCCTGCTTGGGATTCTTTCTCTCCTTCTCACTCTGCCCTACCCCACTTGTCTGTATCTTTCTCTCAAAATAAACAAAACTAAAAAACTTTAGAAAATAAATAATAAAAAAATAAAAAATATAAACTCCACTGCCATTATTAGAAACCCAGGTCTCACTGTCCATTTAACTGTTTATTATACGTGTGTTAATTATATATGTAATTTATATATATATATATATATATATATAGTTTTATATATGTAATTTTATATATAATGTAGTTTCCCTTTAAAAAATATATATTTATAGTTTCCCTTTAAAATATATATTTATAGTTTCCCTTTATATACATATATTATATATAATATATATAATATATATAATATATAATATATATATATACTATATACTATATCATAACATAGTTTCCCTTTAAGACAAGTATTATCATTCCTGTTTTGCAGGTGAGAATATTGAGGGTAAAGGAACTTCATTTGCTCAAAGTTGCAGTGCTTATGAAACTAGTTGAAATTCATACCTAGAACAGAACTGATTCTAAAATCTACCAAGAGCTTAAAACTCCTACTACTGGGAATATGGCCATGATTCTAGTTACTGGTTAATGAAATTCCGCATGCCTATTGCTCTAATGGAATAAGGCCTGGGATGTAGAGCCTTTCCGCCAACAACCAATAATGTAGGAAATGTTAAAAATGTCTCCCTCTTGACTACAAACATGAAGTAAGAGTATTTTAGAACAGAGGAGCAAGATTAGATCAGATAGGCCTGAAAGGATTAGTAGGGAAGGCAAACAGATCAAGAGAAAAGGACCTAAATACACTGTTCAATGTGAAAAACTAAATAAGCTTAGTTCTATTAGGTAAGTCATATGAAATTGCTGACATTTGGCTCTTCCTGTCTTACAAAAATAACAATTTCATTTAGTTCAATCTTTACATTCCTGCCAAAATGTTGAAAAGTTTTTTTTTCCTTTTATAACTAATCAGTAGATAAAGGTAGAACAAATGAGACTGCGTTCCAGAAAGCAATGCAATTTTATATCTTGCTCCCTTACCCTTATTTAAGTCCAAGGATATAATCTCAACATAAATTTCTCTTAAAAATATTAAAGTTTTCAGGGTGCCTGGGTGGCTCAGTAAGTTAAGTGTTGGACTTTGGCTCAGGTCATGATCTCATGGTTCATGAGTTTGAGCCCCCCATCAGGCTCACTGCTATCCGAGCAGAGCCTGCTTTAGATCCTCTGTCCCCCCACCCCCCTCTCTGCCCCTCCTCTACTCATTCTCTCTCTCTCTCAAAATACATAAATAAACTTTAAAGAAAAATAAATAAAAGTTTTCTTTCAAGTGGTATTTTTTCATTTTAATTTGTTTTGATGAAGATTTTTTAATCTCCTCAAACTTTCCCAATCATGATAATCTTTTGTTCTGATTGCTATTGTTGTTAGGATCATCATTAGTACTAGTAGTGATATTAGCAGCTGTCATCATTGTCCTTATTGCTATTAGTGTCATTGTGTCATAATAGTAGTATTTTCTCTTTTGCCAAGAGGGTGTCAGATAGGTATAAGAGTGAAACAGTGCAAGATTTATCTTGCCTATGCTTGCTAAATTGCTATTTGCATTTTACGCTGTGACTTTAACCTCTCCGTTGCTTATCTCTTTAGCTGGAAAATGTGGATTGTGCCAATTTTACAAGGTTACTATAAAGGTTAATGTTTACAACTTTCAAAGCTTCTTGGTAAGAGGCTCAGAGAAGAGAACATATTATTCTACACTGTTTGGTTCCTTCTGTCACAAGGCTAAGCTGTGAATTTAGAATCTGATTAAAACATATCATTTTTCTCTTTAACTGTCAATTGCCCTCTTATTGAATAAATAAATTGAATATTAAAGTAGGCATTTACTTAAAAATTCCATCAGATTCAGCCTCTTTTCACTGACTGTTGCAATTTCATTTGTTTAAAAAATGCACTTTTTAGTGTGTCTGGACTGCAAAATACTGAATAAAATTACCATGAAAAATAAGTAGTGTCTGCATTAGATTGATGAAGTAATTGAATGATTACAGTGAGCTTAAAATATCTTCTGATGAGCATATACTTCTTGTTATCATAAAAACAATATCTGAAAAAGAACTTTTCAAGTTAAATTTAAAATTTCTTTTAAAAACTAGAAATTAATAAATTTCTCTTTCTTCCATTATAATAGAGGGAATGACACCTTAACTTAGTTTCTGGGTAACTTTAAAAGAATGTTAAATGGACCCAAGCCAGTTTCGTTTTACACCAAACAATTTCTCTTGTAGTTGAAAGTATATTTGGTTCTTTGAAGATTCTGAAGAGTTTTCAAAAGTAGTTGTGAATCTCCTCAGGTATTAAAATCAGATTGTTCTTTCTATAAAATGGAAACTTTTGAAGTTCATTTCAATATAGATTTTTCACATGGATGTCCACATATCTGAGACTAGTTAAAGAAATTCTGGTATATTCACAAAATAAAATGCAATAGAATTATTTTAAGCATCACATTTTTATGTGTTTTAAAATTCCCTTAGAGAAATATAATAATTGTGAATAGGATATTATATATATAATTCAAATCCCATTATTGTATATAATGGATTGTATATACTGAGAATATATATATGTATATATTATGTATATATACATAAATATATATAATTTAAAGAGATACAATGAATATAAAAATTGTGTTTATAATTGAGTAGTGGTAGAAATGCAGGTGGTTTTTATGTATGTTTCATTTTTGTGTATTTTATATATACACATTTAAAGTTAGAAATACCAAAAATTATATGGACCTATATAATTTATAAAATTAACATGTATTTACAATAATATACATCTGAATTAACATGTATGCAATCATATACATACCCATCTCCTACAGAATTAGACTAGGGAAAGAGGAAGAAGGGGCTGATTCTTGTGAGAAACATGGAAGATAGAGTCTACTCATTCCAGAATTGAGCAGCTGAGGGCTTCATGGTTAGCATCATGGTGGCTGTGAGGGTGTGGCATGAGTATGATATGGATTTCTGGGGGGGACAAAAGTGGCCAAGAAAATAAAATTGTCTGAGAAAATTGACAATTACATGAATGTAAAGATTTTTGTGGTTTGTGGAGTGAGAATATTCAGATGGTTTTAGAGAACTAAAGAATACGGAGAAAAGGATTAAATGACTTTTAATATTATGTGGGTTATATTTTTTGATCTTTTAATTTTCTTCAAGGATAAAAGCAAAGGATTTGAGTTATTTTAATATTAGTTTTAGAGACTGATCTATGATTTCATAAATGAAAGCCTGTTCGAAACTGGGATACATGGATCTCCACAGATGTAATAGAGACATAGATACAGATGTTTACTTGTGTATCTTTCTATTCCATAATTATAAAAGGTACTTTTAACTGTGTGGTTAATGAAGGTATTTTATCTTACAAAGGCTTTTCTTAAGTCAAGCAGTCTATCAACGTCTTTATTTCAGAGCCAAATCTGGTACCCTTGAAATTCACAGCTGTTTCTTAATTCACTACCACACACTCCCAAGTAGTCCTTTGGTCTCAATGAATGGCTCACTTGTCCCCTGGTGAACATCTCTTAAAGTGACTTATGAGAGTATACTTCCAGCGCAAAGGAGGGGTGACATGTTTTGGTAGGAAAAGAGTATCAGAGATTTTCCAACAACACAATCCAGGATGAAGAAAACCATTGTCCATCCACAATGGTATTCTAATTAAAATGCATGTTCAGTGAGAAATTATAGGACAATATGTGCTTGATTGCTGAATAAGAGGCATGATATTCTGAGATCCTGATAATCACACAAGTGTAGGCGATGAAGTACTAGCCATGTATTTTAAACAGAGAAGTATCATGTTCAAGTACATAGTTTACAGTGATCTGGAGGATGCTCTGGGAAGAAATGAAATTTGGACAATTCTCCCTGCCCAACCTATGTCGTATCCTCATATAACACTTCAGCATATAAAGTGTTTAGCACTATACATATAACACTAAAGTTTAGCATATAACACTAAAGACACTTTAGCATTCTTTAACATGAATTCAACACGGCTGGCTTGGAAAAATGCTCTGTGACTTTAATTTTATTCTGCCAATTTTGATGAGTCTTTACCCTCTTTAGGCCTTTGCAATGTTATCTATAAAATAAGATGGGTAATCTCAGTGATCACCAACGTTCCCTAGGTTTCAAATTCTCTGAAATAAGAAATTTAAATGGTTATGTGAACTTCTAAAGTCTTGTTTTCATAGAACACCCACGTCTTGATTTATGAGGGAAAAAATGCCATTTCCACTTAGACACCCACAAAAAATATATTCAAAAACGTCGATAATTTCTTTTGGTTTTCTGCTCATTTTTTTTTCTGATGCATAGTAGTATAAGATTGTATGTAATTAATGGAGGGAGAAAAAAAAGAAATTATAAGAATTTGAGATTACTCTTCAGTATAAGGATGCTCAATATCTTAGTTGCCATAAAAGTTAATGAGGATGTCAAGTTACTTTGAAGTTCAACCCCCAAAGGACATTCTCAATTCTGCCAAAAAGCAAAAGCTACGCATGATAATGAGCATCTCTGAGGGAGATAAAACAATGATGATGTATAAGATGCATGGCTCAATTATGTGCAGAATAATAATAAGCCTTGCATCCTGTATACATTCCTAATTGGATAACAGTGCAATCCTGTGTACTACAAATAGTACAGAGTGCTCATTAAGGCAGAAAGAAAAACAAAAGTATCTCATCTTAGTTATAACTCAAATGCTATGAATTTAGAAGAAAAGACATATCTGATACCAATAGCTGTACATATTTTTTTCATAGAGGTTTCTCTCAACTTGACAAGCTACTGGACCTGAGGTGAGTTTAATTAGTTTGATGCATCACGCTAAGTTGTAGAAAGGACTAAAACTGGGAAAAAAGGGAGAGAAGTATCTTTCTTAGTTTAATCGTACAAGTCTATCTGCAAATCACTATACTGAAATGCAGGAACAATGGGGTCTTAAACTGTACTCTAGAACTCTAGAAATCTATCTGTATGTGATGGTCATTCAAGATTTTTTCCAAATATATTTTCCTGTTTCATATCATTTTCTGTCATCAAGGTTTTTTTCGACAACAATAGCTGTTCCAATCAACAAAATGGTTGAGAGGAACCACCTGCTCATATATTTCATGACTGTAAGAGAATAATAGATATAAGGTATAGGAGGACTGGAATAATAAACCACTACTACTTACACATCTAGGAAATTCCAGGCATTATCTGGAAAGAAAAAGAATATGGAAAGAAAAAAGAAGGGAAGAAAAGAGAGGGGAGGGTGAGGACAAAAGGAATAGAGGTGAAAACAGGGAAGGAAAGGAAATGCAGAGAACAGTAAGAGAAAAGAAAGGAGGAGAGGGACCACAGCTCATTTGGCAGAGACAACAACTGCCAGATCTAGGCACGTGACCAAAAAGGGAGAAAAAGACAAATATTTCAAAGTTTAAGGCAATTGTCTAGGACTCTAAAACTACATCTTCTTAAGAGAACTCTTAGAGGAAAATCAACAGCTAATGCTCAACTAGAACGTACCAAAGGATTCTTTGTAGAGGAAATATATTCTTATTACTGTTCAAAGGTTCCTAGAGGAATAGAACATTTTTCATTGATACATCTATCCATTATTCAACATTTGGTAAGATAGACTTGAGAATCACACACATTGTTCTCCATCTGTAGTAAATCCAACTCCTTCATATTCATAAATTCCATAAGCTACAAACCATACTCTAACTCTGGGCCACATAGTATAGCGAGTGGTACTAGCACCAGATATGTTCCGATGTTTGCTTCCAGGCAGGAGGTTTCAAGAAAAGGGAGATAGATGCGCCTGGGTGACTCAGTCGGTTAAGTGTCTGACTCCTGCTTTTGGCTCAGGTCATGATCTCACGGTTTGTGGGATGGTGCCCCAAGTCCCTGTGCCAGGCTGTGCACTGCTTGGGACTGTCTGTCTGTCTCTCTCTCTCTGTTCCTCCTCCATTCCCACACACTCTCAAAAATAAATAAACTTAGGGGTGCCTGGATGGCTCAGTCTTTGGGCCTCTGACTTTGGTTCAGGTCATGATCTCATAGTTCATGGACTTGAGCCTGCGTCAGGCTCTGTGCTGACAGCTCAGAGCCTGGACCCTGCTTTTGATGCTGTGTCTCCCTCTCTCTCTCTCTCTCTGCCCTTGCCCTGCTCGTGCTCTCTCAAAAAAATAAACATTAAAAACTTTTTCAGATAAATAAATAAACTCGATAAAAAAGAAAAGGGAGATATATTCTCATTTACTCTTACATTTTTTACTTGAATTTCATCAGATCACTATCACTAAATTTTTCTAAAATAGGATAAGCATTTCCTCAAAGACTTCCACAGCTCTCAAGTACAAGCTAGATTAGCTTTGTGGGTTTACTATTCTTCAAAAGTCTGAAAATTATCTTAGGACTCAAAAAACTAGTTGGTACTGTCAAATCCATACGAGGGCCATGTCTATCTCAGGTGAAGTTACCCTCACCGTAATATGTAAATGGATTTCATGATTTCCTTTAGGTATATGTTTAATATCAATGCCTTAACCTCTAGTTATTGTGTGGGAGGGGGGTGAGATTTCATATACTACCAAATAACTTCAGAATTGTTTCTACATTCCTCACACAGAATAGCATAAAGTGTGGAAGTCTAGGCTGACTATCAGCATTACAGCTACTCTCTCACTGAGAAATAATCATTACCTTGTAAACACACTACCTGCCTTCTAAACACACTACCTGCCTTCTCCCTATCCTGCCCTTCTGCATAGTCTCTTCTCAATCTATTTCATTCTAGCACCAGAATATCAGGAAGAGCTTGACATTATCTAAACAACTGATTTCCCTTGACCATAACACTATGATCATGTCTCCACTTTGGTAAGGAGTTGTAGAAGACTCAGACCTAAACTTGTGAGCCTCTTCTAGAAAAGTGTTTGGAAACTTGTGGCCTGTATTTTTTTTTCTCTAAACTAACCTTATGTGAATCTCCATCATTTTCCCCATATTATTTTCCTTCCCCTTTTTAAACTATTTATCTTATAGTTTTATGTATCTATATGCTCCTAAATCTCTACTGGGCTAGAGGCTAATGTATTATGTAGGTTGCACTCAGCTGAAGGTTACAAAGAATCTGCTACTTCTTTATCCAAATTGGACTTTTCTTTTTGATATAAAACAACTCCAGATGTACATAATACTACTCTAGAATTTTGGATCCATGGCTTCCTTATGAACCCAGGGTCTTTCTACTTTGTCTGTGCCTTCTATCTCATACAGGCAAGGTGGCTGCCACTCCACGAAGGCAAAGAGCAGAAGAACAAAAGGTACATATTGGCTAAATACATCTTTATATTTTTAATTAGCTCATCCACAATGCTTATGTTTTCATTTTATTTGTTAGAATTGGCCTGCAAGATGGTGTGTTGTAAGACATGATTGTGAATTTTCCTTTCTGGACAACTTGAGACAATGAAAGAATTTATTATTTGGTTAGTTTTAGAAGTTGGGGAAAATGGATATTGGGTAGGCAATTAAAAGTGTCTGCTATCATATATATATCAAATAAAAAATTATAGAAATATACATTTGCATATGTGCAGATAGACTCATGTGCATATACATATATATACATATATATGCAATTTTGTTTTTTACTTTTCTTTTTTTTCCTTTATGATAGACTCACACCTAGGATCATAAAAATACTTCTCTCTCTGCCCCAAATAAAACCGAACAACTCTTAAATATCTGTATGTACTATTCAGATTGCATTCATGGGAGAATAAACTAATCAAAACAAAGTCTGTCTCATTTTAACCAAGCCAACTTTTATTTGGTGTTATTACATGTAAAACATTCTGCTAGTAATGATCAGGAATTAAGATATTCAGGTTCATGCCTTTTATAGAAGCTTATAATTTACAGATGGGATAAGACTCAAAGTATTTGTTCCATTTGTGATCTTCATAGAAGTCTCACTTCTAAAACAGTGATTTCTAAATTTAGTTTTATCTATTATCTAAAGGAATGCTTAAAAAAGCAAAAGGCTGCTATCGTTCCCAGAGAATTTCCAATGACTGTCCTAAAAGTGATATAAGTATTTTCTTTTATGAAAAATGAGGGACTGAAATACAGAAAATTATTATCTTCCACCTACCTTGCCCCCCTTTCACTTATGCCTTTCCTCTTCACTGAGTGAACTGAGTTATGTAAACACATCATTACTACACATAAGTCAGTTAGCATCACTTTGCAAATACGCGTTCCCTAAAGGAAGGGACTAGGAAGGGATCTTGTGAGCATTCCTGTTATTGTCACACACATTACAGCTTGTCAGTTCTCTACCATTTTTATAATAGACCTATTCTTATTTTCCCTCAATTGCATTCCATCAACTACTCATTTTTATGTTTGTATTATAATCATTTTTATAGCCATTTCAAATTGATTTTCTAATGGTGTAAGGAGCAATATGGAGAAAAAGTAAAAATGACCCCCCCCAAAAAAAAATTATGGAGCATGAAAGAGAGACTTGCTTTAATCACTTCTGCAACCACTAGAAGTGCTTATTGCTACTAATATTCCGATTCTGACTTCCAAGTACAGAGAACCTCATGTTTTGTGTCAAGTAATAATGAGTTTATTATACTGGCATACTTTTAAGAAAGGCTACTGAATTTGCAAATGGGCCAGAGCAGGTGAGTTCTTTAAGCGTGGCCATGAACATGGCTCCAGGTATCCTATAATATGAGTAACTCTGATTTCTATCTGAAGTATGAAGACACTGTGAACATTGTATGCGTGTCAACAGGGTGGACAACAGAGAAATCAGAAACAGCACATAATCACTGTAGTTTCATATATAACAGATAAAACAAGTACACCTCTCTGACTTCTATTCCATATTCTTTCCTTTTGGCAAAATTCTCTAAATCTACCTCACTTTCAATTTTAGAGAGGAGTCCATTATCTCAGATTGAGCATTATCTCTTTAATTTGCATTAGCAAGCATTGAATTAACAGAAGTAAAAACTAACATTCTAAATACTAAACTTATTCCACTATAAGATGATCCATCAAAATAAACATTAAAAAATCATTTTGAATCAACAATTTTAACATTAATCAAGTGCTAGCACACTCAAATTAGAATATATGAATATTAAATTATCTTTAAGAGGGAAAATGTATACAGTATTAAATATTATATTCTTCTTTTGACTCTAAGATTGTCTTTGAATATAAATTTCAAAATAGTTAACTTGAACACCAAGAACTTTTTACCTCATTGTCTTGGGCTCACTACATTTAATTTTAGTTCTTTGAAAATGTGATGGTGTGCTAACAAGACCTTCCATTACCTGACTGTTTTAATTCACTGTTTTGACTTCCATAATCACTTTGTTTCTACATTTAACAAGTGACTATACTGTTATAGCTGTAGTATTAGCAATAACATTCAATTAACACTCACACTGTGAGCTAAAATTATACTTCACTAACACCTAACTTCTACCTTCTGCTCTCTTGCTAAATGGTCGCTAATCTCTTCTTTGCACTTAATATTGCTGAATTGAAAGAAATCTGTAAAAAGAAGTGTGGAATATTTTGGGGAGAATCATAGTTTGTAAGGTAAATTAATGTGTCAAGTAAAATGTATTCATTGATCATCAGTAGCAGTGTTGCATTATCCAAAACAAGCCAGTGGAAGATGAGAGAAGCATACATTGAGTTTTCTTACTCGCAAGAAACTCAACTAATAAACTAGACACTGTAAACACATAGGAAAGGAAAGGAAAGGAAAGGAAAGGAAAGGAAAGGAAAGGAAAGGAAAGGAAAGGAAAGGAAAACAAGAAAATAAGATTTGTATAATTATTGTGTGTATATTTTTCTTGAAATTTCAATATTTTTACATTTAACTTTAGATGGATTATCTATTTTGAGTTTATATTTTATCCTGAAATATTCATACAATCCACTATTGAAATAATCTGCGCCTGGAGTTTTACTTTTGGAAGATTTTTAATGATGAATTCCATTTATTTAATAGATATGACATTAATTATGTTATATATTTATTTATAAGTATGTTTTATTAACTTGTGTCTTTCAAGGAATTAGTCCATTTCTTCTAAGTTGAATTTGAGGCCGTAGTGTTTTTCATTGTATTTCCTTATGATCTTTTTAAATGTCTATGAAGTCTTCAGTGGTGTCCGCTCATTCATTTCTGTTACTGATAAATTGTATCTTTTCTTTTCTTGGTCAATCTGCTGAAATGTTTACCAATTTTGTTAATCTTTTCAGAGAACCAGGTTTGGGTTGGATTGCCTCCCCCGCTTCTGTTTTTTGTTTTTTTTAATTTTTTTAATGTTTTTATTTATTTTTGAGTGAGAGAGAGAGAGAGAGAGAGAGAAAGTGGAGGAGAGGCAGAGAGAGGGAGACATAGAACCCGAAGCCGTCTACAGACTCTGAGCCGTCAGCATAGAGCCTGACACAGGGCTGGAACTCATGAACTGTGAGATCATGACCTGAGCCAAAGTCGGAAGCTTAACCAACTGAGCCACACAGCCACCCCTTTCTGTTCATTTTTGTTTTTACTTTGAATTTTATTGATTTCTCCTCTTGCTTGTCTTGTACTAATCCTCCTGACTATTTGGGTTTCAGTTACATTCTGTTTGGTTGATTTGTTCTTAATGTCAAAGCTCAGAATCCAGTTTTAATTTCTTTTTCTTTTGTAATATAGATTTGCATCTATATACTTCTTCCAACTACTTTAGCTGGATTCTACAAATTTCAGTATGTTGAAAATTTCAATATATTTTTAAACAGTTTTCCCTTGACCAATTATTTACAAGTGTATTTTCAAATATTTGTAAAATTTCTAAATACTTTTCTGGTAATGTTTTCTAGTTTAATTCTGTTATGATCTAAGAACATGCTTAAAATGATTTATATTCTTTCAAATTGGCCAAGGTTTGGGGCACCTGGGTGGCTCAGTCAGTTGGGTGTCCGACTTCAGCTCAGGTCATGATTTCACAGTTTGTGGGTTTGCACCCTGCATCGGGCTCTGTGCTGACAGCTCGGGGCCTGGAGTCTGCTTCAGATTCTGGCTCCCTCTCTCTTCTCCCCGACTCATGCTCTGTCTCTCAAAAGAGAATAAATGTTAAAAAAATTTTTAATTGGTCAAGTTTTGTTTTTTAGCCCAGTATATGATCTATTTTGTTGAATGCCCTGTGTGTACTGTAAAACAATGTGTATTCTACTTTTGTTGGGTAGACTGGTCTAAAAATCTTGACTAGTTCAATTTGGTTGATGGTATTGTTTAAGTTTTCTCTTTTTTTAATGATATTCTATCTAATATTTCTATCAATTATCAGAATGGTTGTCTTGAAGTCTCCAGTATAATGATAAATTTATCTCTCTATTTTGTTCTTATCTGTTTTGATTCATATTTTTGTGATGTCTTTTTGGAAAATTGACCACTTTATCATTATGAAATGATTCTATTTTTCCTAGTAATATTCTTCATTCTGGGATATTCTCCTATTTTAACAAAGGTCATCCAGCTTACTTTTCATTAGTTTTAGTATGGTGTATCTTCTTTTATTTAAGATATTTTTGTGAATTACAGTTGTAAATAATCAGTTTTGATATTAGTTCTTGTTTTTTTTTCAGAGAGTGTAAACCTGTGTATATAATTCTCTTTGCCCATCTTTTATTGTAATCACGTTCTCTTTTGTTTTCTCCTTTATATTCTTTTTCCCTTAGCATTAAAATTCTTCAAATATATTAACATTCTTTTACTTCCTAAGTGACATTACTTAGGAATAATTCCAATAATATTAATTGCATCCACTTTAAGCATAAAGTTTCTAAGGTACTGACAAATATATACCTCCATGTAACCATAGCCAGTCAAGAAATAAACATTTCTATCACGATAAAATGTCTCCTCATGCCAATTTATAGCCAATAACCCCACTCCCACTCCTGCCCCCAGGCAATAATTGACCTGTTTTCTGTCGCCACACATTAGATTTGCCTGCTCAGGGATTTTGTATAAGTGGAATTATACAAAATGTTCTATTTTGTGCGCCTGGCTCTTTTTACTAAGCAAAATGATTTTGAGAATCATCCATGTTGCAGTACATATCAGTAATTGGCTTTTAGGCTAGGTAATATTTGATTGCATTAAATACGGTACAATTTCTTTATATGCTAATTTTTCGATGAACATTTAGCTTTGTTTCCAGTTTTGGATTTTGAGACTAAAGATGCCATAGGCATTTATACACAAATATTTGTGGGATACATGTTTTTGTTTCTGTTTAAACAATTAGAATAGAATTGGTGGCTTTGTTCTAAGTATGTGTAACAACATTCCCGGGGTGTTTTCCAAAGATTTTTACCATTTTACATCCCCTTCCATAATATAAGGCAGTTAGTTCTAAATGTTCCACAACCTTATCAACACATATGTCATCAGGCTTTCAATTTGAAACATTCTGATATGTTTTGATAACTATTTTAATTTGTACTTTTCTGATGAAAAATTATGCTGAACATATTTTATGTGTTTTCACTTCCTTCTTAGGTGTGGAAAGTGTGAGTTGCAATAATTTTGTCCTTTATTTTGGAGAGGTTTTCCTGACATGCCTCTAGACACTAGATTCCTAAAAACTTCAGGCCCTTGAAACATTATAGGTTTTATCTCTAACTTCTGGAGCATATGTGTTATATCAAGGCCTTCAATATACTTGCCACATTTGCTCATCTGGTTTAATTAACTTGATGTCATCAAAATAGTGGACCAACCTTATCTTGTGTGAAACATCCAGACGGTCCAGCCCCCTTCTGAGTTTATTAAGGAAAAACAATTAGCATGGCCTTACAGCATGATGTCAAAGGTATTTTCTTGTTTGTCCCACATAAATGTGAACTGCTTTTGATCAAATCTCTTGAAAGGGGTGAAAAAATTTTTGACCTTGCCATGGCTACATGCCTGAGGCTGAGTTAATCTGTTCTCACAAAGATACTATATTTGGCACAGCAGCTACAACTGAGGCTACTACTTGTTTGAGTTTGTGGTAGTCAACTGTTAATCTGCCAGGATCTATCTTCTTTTGTAGGTGTTAGATTATGAATTAAATGGGAATATGATGGGGACTAGCCTCTTGTATTCTTTAGATAATTAAAGATGTAAATAATCTCTGGTATTTCCTCCAGAGATGATATAGCTTTGTACCTTGGCCAGGGGGAGGGACGGTTTCAGGTGCTTCCTCTTGGTTTACCACACTATAACAGCTCTTAAAGATTAACAAACCATTGAGGGGTTCTGTCACCTACCAAGTTTATTCATTGAATTATACATTTGAAGACCAGGAAAATGACCACCATGTGAGTTCACAGACCCAGTGCCTTTACTGAGAGTCAGGCCAGGGTCAAGACTCCAATTATTACTTACACACCATTCACCCCCCACTCTAATGGTGGTAGGAGAGGGTCATACAGATGCTTCAAGTCCAGGTATTATCTTAGTTCTTGTGTACCCCAGTTCTTGACTCCTATTGTATAATTATCTGTGTAAATGGTCATAAGTCCTGTTGCAGAAGGCCTAGAAGAATTATTACTATATACCTTGTTGTGGTATTGTAGAGCCATTTCTCAGTGAGACTCTGCCTTTTCTTCAAACAGTGGTTTCTGAGTCACAGAGCCATATCAGGTTAAGAAACTGAGAACTGTCTTATGAATTTCTATTGGAATGGCTGCCCACAGAATCCTGATCATCCAATACCCTTCCTGATTATCTATCTATTTTGTTCTTAAGAGTGGCATGTCCTGGGGCGCCTGGGTGGCTTGGTCGGTTAAGCGTCCGACTTCGGCTCAGGTCATGATCTCACGGACCGTGAGTTCGAGCCCTGCATCGGGCTCTGTGCTGACAGCTCAGAGCCTGGAGCCTGTTTCAGATTCTGTGTCTCCCTCTCTCTCTGCTCCTCCCCTGTTCATGCTCTGTCTCTCTCTGTCTCAAAAATAAATAAACGTTAAAAAAAATTAAAAAAAAATAAAAAAAATAAGAATGGCATGTCCTATTTTAATCATATCCATATCCATACATTCTTCAAATAAGCTACCCCCTCTCTTCTTCCTCACTTAATGTTATTTTGTTCCCCATTATACTAACTGTATCCCAAGGAGAGAGAACAGGAAGCTACAAGTAGTTTGGGGCCAAGAGACCTTGTAGCTCTCATATATGTATATGTTTATAGGAGAAAACAAACAATTATACTATTTAAGCAACTATATTTTGGGTCTCTGTTACTCAGCTAATCCTATTTCTAACTATTACAGTCACTTGTGATTGTATTCCAGAATTTTTTAGTTATGAAGCATTATGTTTCTGAGGAATATTGTATCCTATGGAATTCCTGGGACAAAGGTAGTAGGATGGATCGTGAGAGGAAACTAATGTTGAGAATTCAAGTATCAAAAGAAGGCAGATATTTAGGTTCTAGATATTTGAAAAGGGTTATTATATTTGGTAGAGAAAGGGGATAGAATCACCACATGAAGGCAAGATATGGAATTCAGGTATGTCCATAACTGTATCTTTTCTGAATAGTTTACACTTCCTTTTTCCCTCTAGGAACAGACAACATTTTTATTTTCCTTTACAGCATAATTCCCTTTAGATGTTCCAAAAAAAATCCCGCTTTGTTTTCAGGGACTAAAGGACATAGAAGTGGTCTTTCTAAACATCACTGTTCTGCTGAGAAAAGCTTGGCAATTCAAGGTGGTACATCTTGACATTTAAAACAACAACCTTCAATTGGTAAGCAGAGATCCCATATGTTAGAGCAATATAGAGATTAGTTGAGATACGGATATATTTAAAAACAGACTCTTTGGGACACCTAGGGGGCTCAGTAGGTTAAGTGTCCAACTTCAGATCAGGTCATGATCTCACAGTTCATGAGTTCGAGCCCCATGTAGGGCTCTGTGCTGACAGCTCAGAGCCTGGCGCCTACTTCAGATTCTGTGTCTCCCTCACTCTCTGCCCTTCCCCCACTTGCTCATGTGCACTCTCGCTCTCCCAAAAATAAATAAACATTAAAAAAATTTTTTTAATTAAAAAATAAAAACAGGCTTTTTGTCCAAATATACTAGCAGTGATCCTTAATTCATGCTGAACATCAGAATCACCCGGGCTTGGTGGGGGGGGGGGGGGGGGGAGGGTAGGAGGTATATAAAAATACTGATATCAAAGCTCCATCGCAGGCCAATTAAGTCAGAATGTTTAGGGGTGGAGACAAGGTCTAGGGCTTTTTGTTTTGTTTTTAAATACCCAAGGAGTTTAAAATTATAAGTATATAATTACATACTGATTATAATCTGCAGTATTTAAGGAAGCTAACGCTTAATGGGTGTTTTGGAAGTATCACATGGGCAGTTATTTAAGTTCTATGGTCTAAGCAAAATAACCACAACTTTTGAAAATATATCCCTTGAAACAGCTCAGCTATTTGACTACCATATTTAATATAAACTTTGTAATCATTTTATTTATCTAAAGAATAAAATATTTTTTATCTAAAAATGCCCCTAAGTTTTTTCCATGTAAATAATAAAATATAAGAATAGTAAACATGAAAATAACCAAGAACATAAAAGGAATTAAAGTTGTGATCATTTGAAATTGTCTCTAAATATTATTTTAGGCCTTAACCTGCAGCAACCAGAGTCAGCCTCGGCAGATTTTGTGATAGAATATCTCATTTCAAACACAAATGGTCTACTCATTCAGTTTGGAATGGGTTATGTTTTTACTCCCAATGTCATTTTTGCTTTGGCTAGTCTCATTTCAATGTCTGGCTTGAAGACAAACTCTTTTGTTGTTTGGTTTTCTTCCATCAGCTCGCACTTAAGACAATTACAGCACAGCTGGGCAAACGCTGGCTTGCAAGTGCCTTTCTGTTTCAAAACTCCATTGTGAAGAAGCAGCCCAGAGAATCAACAGTAAAATTAGTTACAATTGAAGAGAGCAATCTACATTGTATTCAAGCACTATTTTCAAACCTTGACATAAATAAGACATTCATGGTTAATTGTTTATTATTATTAGGTATATTTGAACATTTTTCCTAGATAGAACTCTGGACCTGTTATTCTAAGCTAAATCCCTTCAGTCCTGGGTCTAATTAAATCTTGGATCAAGGAGAATTAAATGTCAACAAAATCACAGTAGAAATGGTGTGCCTGTGTGGTGTGTGTGTGTGTAAGTGGGTGTATGTGTGTTTAATCATATTGATTGCATGGGCCTTCTGGTTGGTGTTACAGATGATTGTTGCAAGTGAGAAATTTGGTAATACCTTTGCCAGTGCATGTAAAGAAATAGTATTCACAGAGGCAAGAAAGTACTTGGTAGTGGGATATGATGCAAGCTCCTTTTATTGGTGATGTGAAGTCTAGAACTGATCATTCCTGCTATGTAATGAACTGGACTCCACAGTGAATAGCAGGGCCACATAGGTATTGATAATATATGCTAAGTACAGGCTGACTTCTTAATTCATGACAAGGACTTCTGACTTATGGCTTCCAAAGCACTGACTAGAAGTACTCATAACGTCACCACCATCTGCAGTGTGGAAGTGAGTGCTAGGTAGGTAAGCAGGTGGGACAAAAGTAACAGAGAAAGATGAGAGTAAAGGACTTCCTGTGACTTATTCACAGAGGACTATTCTTATGATATAGTTGTTTTTTGGTATATTACTGAATAGGGTTGTTTTGCAAAGTAAGACTCTTCAAAACAAACGTGAGGGTGGTGAATGGTGAATTTTTGACCTGCTTTGGAGAGAAAGAACTAGGAATGTTAAGGTCATCTAAGATGCTGTTTATTTTTTTACATTTATTTATTTTGAGAAAGAGACCAATCTCAATCAGGGCAGGGGAGAGAGAGAGGGAGACAGAATCCTAAGCAGGCTGTGCTGTCATTGCCGACACGGGACTCCATCTCACGAACTATGAGATGGTGACCTGAATGGAAATCAAGAGTCAGAGGCTCAATCCACTAAACCACTGAGATGCTGTTTAAATTCTGATTTCAACTATTATGTATAGCTGGAGGTCAGCTGTCTTTCAGGAACAATGAGTCAAGGGACAAAAATGCACCCATGTCTGTTAATATCTTACTTTATGGATATGTGTGAAACTTGTCAATAATATGGATAACTTAAAACATTTGTTTTAAAATCATTTTCTACTGGTTCATCTTAAAATGTCTCCAACAGGCAACTTCTGAATAAGGTAATAAAAATAAAAACTGAAAAATCATATATATATATATATATATATATATATATATATATATATATATATATATATAAATTCATAGTTAACTGGTGATACAGTAACAAAAAAATACAAGAAATTTCAAATATGATTTTATAACAAATTTGAAAATTTCATTAGCATGGAAGCCTTTCTGAAAATAAAAGTGAACTTAATTTGTAAAAAAATAAAAAATATAATCAGGCAATAATTTCACTAAAAATACAGAAGTAGCTGGGCAGAGAACTCTCATGAGTTTGTATCACCATTTCTACTCACTTATGATCAACTGAGCCTGTAATCTCTAACTTCTGTCCTATTATTAAGAATGTGCTTTCCACACTACTCACTGTGGTACCCTCTACTTGTGCCCAACACAGGGTTATTTAACTCCTACTCTTTGCTTTAGCAATTTCCCCTCTTTCTGCTACAATATGAAATTTTTTCTTACCCAGTATCTCTTGAAACTGCTTCAACTCAAGATTTACCCTCACTTTTCCATACACCCTTGTCAGCAAGCTCAACAAAGCCCTCCATGTTGCTAGATTCATCACTCAGTTCTCCACTCTTGTATGACTCAGCAGCATTTAACACAACCGGTCACTCTCTCACTTAAAACATGTTCTTTTGGCTTCAAGCCTATTTTTCTCTCTGACCACTATCCCTCAGTCTTTTTGTGGCTCATGTCTTTTTTCCCCTTGATTGCCAAATGTTTAAGGTTCTCAAGACTCAGTCCTTAGACCTCTTCTTTCATCTGAAATCTAACATATCCAAAACTCAGTTCCTGATATTCTCCCCAAACCTACTACACAGTCTTCTCCATCTCACTGAATTGCTACTCTCTTTTCTTAGAGACCTTGTGGTCATCCTTGAATCCTTTTCTTCTCTTACCTTGCATTTAATCTGTTGCCCCTACCTTCAAACTGTGCCTGAAATCCAACCATATGTTATCATTCTATTGCTAGCACTCCTGGTCTAAGCTATAATCTCTTTGAATTTAAGTTTTCAATAGTTTATCTTGCTTCCACTCTTGTCTACCTACCATGCAATGTCTCAGAGAGGTCAATATCATCTTGTTAAACTAAAGTGGCTAAAGTCAAGTCACTTCACTTTTCTGCTCAAAACTCCCAATGTTAACTCATCTCTCTCAGAGTAAAATATAATATCATTCCTATGACCTCAGACTTCTAAATGAATAATACTCCCCATTATTTGACTTTATCCCCTTCTATTACGTCCGAGTACCTCTAATTAGAATGATCTCTGATTAGAATGATCTTCTCAGGATATTCTCATGCTCATTTCCTCAACCTCATTAGGGCTTTACTCAAATGTTATCTTTAAGGAAGCTTTCCCTAGTTATCCTGCCTAAAATTAGAATCTCCTGTCACTTTTTAACTTAGTATCCTCTATTTTATTTTTATTTTTAGCAGCTACCACTACATAACACATATTTTCTTGCTGTTCTTATCTATTGTCTATTTCAGCTCCATGAAGGTAAGGATTTTTATATACTGAATACAACGGTGCCCAGACAACCAGTACATATATTTTTAAATAAGTGTCCATGCAGTGCTTTGAAAAATTTATCACCAACCCTAATCCATTGCAAAAGTCATTGGGCATACACCATATTATAGATGAGTTCTATCAAGTAAATTTAATCATGAAAAGATTGAAGCTACCATAATTAATGTCATCAATTAGTCTTTATACCAAAATCTGCTCGGCACAGAAAATAAAAGTACAAACTAAACTCATATATGAATATAAATTAAATACTTCTATGGTAGGCAGAATAATGGCTCCCACTAAAGGTTTCCACATCCTGATCCCCAGAATCTGTGACAATATTATCTCACATGGGAAAAGGAATTTTACAGATGTCATTAAGGGTCTTGAAATGGGGAGATCATTACACATTTTCCAGGTTGGCCCAATCTAATAGCATGGGTACTTAAAAGTGGAAACCTTTCCAAAAAATGCAGGCTTTTCCAACTCACAATCATAAAGATGAAATGTTGCTGGATTTGAAGGTAGAGGAAGGTACCATAATCACTTGTAATAGCTATGTATCAGCTATATGGTTTTTAAAGTCTTTGGTCAAATAACTGTGGTTAATTTATTGCCTTCTAAGGAAATGCATGCATGTACATACATATAGTAAATAGTTGGCATACATAAAGGCTATATTCCTTATTAAAGCCCCAAATCTATGAAGACTATTTAAAAATTACATTACTTCCTCCACAAGATGAAGCTTAAGTGAAAATATCAACTGATCCTTTTAGTCAATTAAGTATTCTATAAATATAGAACAAAATTCATTTAGAAATCTCATACAATTATCCAATTCTTCTTTTCAAGTTTCAATAGCTTTTTTTTTTCACCAGACTCAAAAACTGTGTGTTGTTTGAATTGAAAGATAATTGTACAAATATCATTCCCTTTCCCTCTATTCCTCTCTCTTGTGTTTGCATACAAAAGTTATGGCATATTTGCCATCTCTACATCAGGGCAACAGCAAAGCTAATATTCTTTTTATTTTTCCAAAATTTCTCTTATCTAAATTAAAGCTATCCATTTTTCCCCCTCAAGATTTCTTCACTTTTAAGCGCAGAAAAGGTGATTGGTTTTCTTTGGGGGTACAATTTCACATAAAACCACAAGATTTTATTGTTACATATATTACTGTATACAGAACAAGTAGAATAAAGTGAAGCCATGCTGAGCTGCAGATTCTAGACACTGAGCCAGGATTGCTCACCAACATTCATTCTCACAAGCCAGCCCTCAGTGGATCAGATTAAGATTGTCTCAGGACTTTGACAAGCTATCACATATCATGGAAGTTCAGCATGCATCTGCAGCATCTAATCAAAGCCTATTCAAAGCATCTACTCTATAATAAGGAGGAACAGAACTAACAGGGATGACTGAAACACAAACACCCTACGTTCAATTTAATAATTGGTGGCCACTCTCTTTCCAGGCAAAGAGAAGAAAAGAAAGGTTCTACATAATATACCAACTTTGGAACCACCCTGACTCCTTTATTTTCATGCTTGTTCTCTAGTATCACAGTTTATATGATTTTAAAAAAAAATTAATATTTATTTTTGAGATAGAGAGAGACAGAGTGTGAGCAGGGGAGGGACACAGAGAGAGAGGGAGACACAGAATCCAAAGCAGACTCCAGGCTCTGAGCTGTCAGCACAGTGCCCAACATGGGGTTTGAACTCATGAACTGTGAGATCATGACCTGAATTGAAGTTGGAAGCTTAACGGACTGCAGGCACCACACAGTTTATATGATTTAAATTGTTTTTTTTTTTTCTGTAATGGTAGTTTTCACATAGCTTTTCAGAGTTAGGTTTGCAAAATACATACAAGTTTAAAAAAGTGAATCAAACAGAATTAATTGCTGATGAAATTTCCAAGTTATTATTCAGAAAGGATCAGGGAAAACAACTCTTGATTAAAGTTCTTTTGTTTTCCTCAGTATAGAAATATATTTCCTTCTTTCTCCTGACCCATTTCTAAGTATAGCATTTTAAAATTTCCTGTCTCAACATTACCCTAATCAGCCCACTGAAAACTACTCTCATAGACCTCCCAGAGTGCATCTGATTGTCAAGGTGAAACCAGAATCAGATTCCTTATCTTTAACTAATAAATAAATTCCCTCCTTCTGAAGAGGAGGGTCAGAAGAATTCTTGACATCTAGTCTACCAATCATATATGTAAGAAAACAAGGAAGGCTGGTAGGTCAGCAGCTGAATTTTGCAAACAAAGCAAAGCTAAAATGCATTCCTTTCCTTTCTCATTAAGCAAACAAAAAAGACTGGATTAAATCAGTCTAGGATTACTGAATATAAATAAGAGAAGAAACACTAGGAAAATGAAGATGCACGTGTAATCTAGAGCACTAATTTAGATATTTTTTTCCTTAGTAACAGTTAAGAGAAATAAACTTTTGAAGATCTTTCTAATTGGAGCTGACTATAGAATTTTCCAGTTTCTTTTTTTCCTTTTCTGTTTTTTTCTAAAAGTTTTGGACTAGGTCATTATTGCTTCTAAAGCAAAGTTCAAATCTCTAAATGTAGGCATCCCATTAACTGAGGCTGTTTCATGCAAAAAAATAAATAAATAAATAAATAAATAAAAAGAGTTCAGACGTAGCTTATGAGTCATTTCCTTTTTTCATCGAACACTCCTCTAGATCCTGAAGCGAAAAGGACACCCTGTGTTAATTGCTAGCAGAGCTTCTCTCTGTTCCTGTCTTGGTCTTTTTTCTCAGCATGGCCTTCCCTTCACTCCTTTCTTTCTGTTCCTTACCTCTCCAAACAGTTACCTGATTGCAACCACACTTGATTTAAGAAAAACGGAAAAAAACGTTAAAACCTTCAGGTCTAATCCTGTACAGAAGACACAACTTAACAAGGAGAAAGATGAAAGGAAAACAGAAAGGGCTAGAAAAAGAAAAGTAAAGCACAACACAGGAGCAGGCCGGGACTCTGACACAGAAAGGGAAGGCAATTCACATGAACTTTAAAAAAAAAACCTCATACTTTCAAAAATAAATTTTCCTTTGAAAAAAAATTCTATAAAAAAGTTTGTCTATTTCTTTTATCTTGTAGTTCTTCAGTGAATCTGAAATATTCCCTCAAGTGAGAGGTGAAAAAAAATGAACATTTCATCCCATATGAGGAGTTAAATTGAGAAATGTAATTCTTCATAACAAACAATCCAAGCTACACTATGACTGAAAATTATTTTCTTACTAAATCTCACTAGGAAGTCAGGAGTGCATTTGTTGTTTAATTGCACGTTTTAAGGTTTTTAAACAATGTCAGACAGTAAAATTGTATATAGTATGTTGACTTTGGTGAAATTTTATATCATTAAACAATTTATTTAGATAAAGGCTTTTATATTTTCACAAAGGCAAAGCACTTGGAAACTGACATAAAGATACTGAAGTCAGTTTGTCTAATCAAAAGTAATTCTGTATGCAAGGTCATTTCTGATTTGGCCATTTGTTGTATTACTGTTTTCCATGCCCCGCCCCCCTGGCTTCCAGCACAACCTTCCATTATCTTTCTACCAGGTTGACTTACTTGTTTTAGTGCTAATAGGATGATTTGATCCCTTCCATTGTTACTGTATTCCTTCATTATTCGTTCTCTCCTGAGTTACTGTGTTAGTATAATTTTATTATGCTCACATTCTCCTCTATCCAGCTGAACAGAATTAAGAGCGGATGTCTGCTCAATAAATGATAGTTTGATGAGAAAGACGTAAGAACTAAATATACAATACAATAGAAATGGGAGTAAAATACCATCAGATCGGAAGAGCAAGAAACAAATTATTCCTCAGTTGCAGGCTCATGGGAATAAGGTAAGACTCAAAGGAAGCAATGTTTGGATGGGTCCTGAAGATGAGGAATGGTATATTACACACAGCCTGTAACACGGCTGAGACATGAACTAGGTACCAGTAAAAGAACATAGAACGCAACCTTCACAGACTTCATCATTTTGCTGTTTTTCTTTATGCTACCCTGGAAAACCTATGGACTATATACTTGTCTCCAAATGTGGAACCTTGTAATGTGGTTCAGATGCTCATACATTTCAAAAGCCATACAACTTTCAAATAGCTTAACCTAGTGACTCTCAGGAAAATATATGAAAAAAATGTTAAAAATTTATTTAACTCATGAATTCTATGAGAGTTTCAGTAAAATGGCAATATAACTGATTCAAGAAGAGTAGCTGAAAAGTTAGGCTATTTCTAGGATAATAGGGTCAGTGGGTAGGTTACATAATTGGTTACTATTGTTAAAAAAAACATTTAAGTGAAGACATTTGAAAATCTAATTGGCTTTATTATTAAAACTATTCATAAATCCAACAGCATCCCATCTAGCAAGTAGAGGGGAGGTCCAAGAAGCTGTACAAGATCTAAGGTTTTTAAAGCAGAAAAGCTGTGAAAAGGGAATTTATTAGCAAGGAATTCATTGCTTTAGGCAAGGTCATCCTCCTAGGTGGAATAGAAAGGATCTGGTAGGTGCTTAACTCCCAGTGTTGATATGAAATTCCAGTTTGTTGGATAAAGTTTACATTGGGGGGGGGGGGGCATTGAGAACTGCCATTAAATTAGATATTAAACCTTGGTTTAATGACATCATTTTGGGCCTGTGGTTTTCTATCTAATATTACTCACCAGGGCTTTGAAACACAATATCTAAGATTTATGTGTTCCCTATATATAACTTGCAACATGTCTGAAAGGTAAATGGTGAATCAAACTAAGTAAACTCCTTTATTTAAACAATGTTCAGTCCTCTTCCCCTTAGTACAGCACTGAAAAAAAATATATCACCTACATGTTGCCTTATTTTCCAATAAGTTTTGGATGAGTTTTCAGACACTGTACATATAATTCTGACTTACAGCCATTGTTGGAAAGATCTGAACTTGGAGTTTCTAGGACTATTAAAAGCCAATACTCCCTATTTCTCATCCTGTTATGTAATATACATGGCATCAGGAATGGCATGTGGAGGGTGGTTGATGCTGAGACTGGAGCAATGGAGGCAGTAAAATCGGGGGCTCCAGGACTGTGGCAGAGGTGAGAAAGAACTGCACCTTTGGTGAAAGGTACATAAATAGCTAATCTCACTCCTGACCATTTGTTTTATACAAAATGACAACATATTTTTTATGAACAAATCTTAGGATATTATTTTATTTTTCTTTTACATTTATTTTTGAGAGGCACTGAGACAGAGCACAAGTGGGGAGGGGCAGAGAGAGAAGGAGACAGAATCCAAAGCAGGCTCCAGGCTCTGAGCTGTCAGCACAGAGCCCATCGCGGGGCTCGAACTCACAAACCGCGAGATCATGACCTGAGCCGAAGTTGGATGCTTAACCAATTGAGACACCCACGCGCCCCATTAAAGTATTATTTTAAATGGACTTAAAGTATTATCATTATATTCATCATCATTAATATTCATTAATGGAATTAATGAATTATCTAGAATGTCAAGCTTAAATAACCTCTTTTTCTCGAATTACTAAATTATTATATAAATGTATTTGATTTACTGATGTGATTGATTAGTATAATAAATTGTATGTATCCATCATGGCCACATATACATATGCCTGATATGGATATGGTATATATGACAAATTTGACCAAATGGTTGTGGGAGTTAAAAAGTGACACAAAGGTCACGTACTTAGCAGTGTGAACCATGGGTATTTTAAATTGCTTGTAGAAAATTATCAAACAATTATTTCAAAGTTCCCAAGGTGACCTTGAATCCTTTGCATCTCTTTCCAAAAGTAACATCAGCAATTTGTAGGAAGCAATATCTATTTGAGATATTAAATAAGAAAAAAATGGGATTTAACCAAGTACGCCTCTCCAAATGGAAATACTTCTTATGGCAAAGGTCAGGTTGAAGGGTAATATAAATTCAAATGTGAACTAATAATCAGAATCTTGAAAATAACTTGGAAGGCACCCAGAATGAACTCTGAAATATGTTTATTAAGAAAACTGGGCAACTGATGACTATATCTTTTTAACTAATAATATAAAGTACAGATTTCTGAAAATCATAGCAATGACTTATATTACAAAAATGTAATTATATGTTAAAGGAATAGGGAAGAGTTTTAATATAATGATACAGTACATGAATATAGAATATAACTGAATATATACTGACTCCATAAGCATTTGTGACATGGTGCTATATGTTAAATAAGACCACCAAAATGCTTTTCTTTCTTCACACCCTCTACCAGTCCAATCATTGCAGCTTTCCAACAAGCACATCATTAACAACAGCATTTCATCAAATTGAAAAATCAGATGTTTTTCAACCTATTTGCAGTGAAAATTATATTATAGAATGATATATGTATCACTGAGAAAGGTTAGCTTTCTTGGTGTTTTAAGATACATTGTCTATCCTCTTCCCCATCTTCCTCAATCAATAGAATAAGATACTCAATATGTATTATCTGATGATTTGAGTAAATCTATGGAAAAATTACAGAACTTGCCTTCACTCCCCATCCAGGGATTTTTTTTTAAGCTTGACACTTTCCAAACTGCCCTTTGTTAACCATGAAAAGGCCATAGTACATTTTGCTTAGAAAGAAGATTATGGAGTCATCCTCCTAGCCCCAAAATGGGTATGTATAGGAACAACCAAATGGACCCTGTGGTTCTGCAAGAGGGAGTACGTGGTTGTTTGAGAAAGGAACCTTTGCTTTGTCTTGATATTTACTTAGCTCATCTCAAATACTGTACCTATGAAGGTGATGAGGTAAGGGGGAGAACAGGCAGGAAATGAAGGGAAATGAGTCTACTCATTTGGATCCTTTTGGACTGGTGAAGTAAAATGGGGTGCTATCCAAGAAAACCACATGTGCCCTCTATGCTAGAATCACCAGTCAACTGTTATTTGTACGAATGAAGTAAAACTGTAGACAAGTCCCCTACTCCATGGCATCCAGTACCAGGGGTGGATAAGAGGTTTATATGAACAGTGGTTGAGAAAAAGGGGAAAACCAAATAATAAGTAGCTTCACAACTGTCCCTTTCTTTAGGCCATCACTGTTGAAAGCGGAAGTACTGTTAAGGTGTGAAATAGCAACAAAATAAAGGAAAGTACACATTAGGAGAAAAATTTCTGTGATTGAGATTATAAATTGGACAGCAACTCTAATTTTACTGAATGTATTAAAGCACACCATTGCTAGACTGAATTCACAGAAAAAGGACAGAATAATCCATTATCGAAATGAGACAGCCTAAGCCGTAGTTAGGCTGAAGATGTAGAGGAAAAAAAAGAATACTTTCATAAGACCAAGACAAACCTCATGATTTCGTGCAAATATATATCTGACTCACATTCATTAAGTATTACTATCTTTAAGGTTAGTAAGGATAATCACTTCACTGTTCCTGGATTGCCACAAGCCATATGGTAGGTAAATACAAAAGGGAAAACAAAAGCACAAAGGGCATATACTCAATCTGTTACTTCCAGCAATATTAAGGGTAACTTTGCATTGCCACTTATGACTAGGTTCATTGTTGTGTAATTAATAGTTGGTACCAAAAAGTGTTCAGCTTTTGCTTTTGCCCAATTGTGAACTCTGCCTTAAAATAAAACTGGAAGACAATAAAATAATATAAATAATTTATTTGTACATGTATTGGTGTGGTTAAGTGTTGGCAGTTTCTTCTATCATCATGGTTTATTCATTTTATGTAATTGAAAAATTACCTCCAGGGTATCATGTATTTAATTTTTATTCAATGATAAACTGCAGCAGGTGGGAGCAGCAGCTGCTTTACTAAGTAGGGAAAATTTTGTGTGTGTTTTTTTAGATGATTTTTTTCTTCCTTTTTATCCTATAAGAAGTGTTAATCTTCTTCTTCAGGTATGTCTAAAACTTAACTTTGAGTGGAAGTAGAAGCAATCATAATAATAATTCAAATTTTACAAATGCAATTGAGGAAATGTATTTGTTTTGACTAGACTTTTCAGTATACAATCCCCTACCCCATATTTCAAAACCTCCTTAGTGTTTGCTAACAAATTACTGATTAAGGAAAAGGAATAAATATGAAATTAAAGGATTTTTTTTATCTTCATGCTAAAATACATATGCATATGTTTATACATATTATATTGGAAAACAGAAAATATGCTGCATCAAGATCCTGTCTTAATGTTTCCTACTCCTAGACTTTTAGAAATAACTCACTGCTTCAAAACAACTGTTAATATCACTTACCCTCATCCACTTGCCTTTAGTCTTGATGAGTTGATAATACAGAGGTTTTGATGGTGTGACATTTTTGTGATTAAAGCCATCGTTTGTTACTGATGATAGATTTATTTATATCTGACTCTTCCCTCTCTTGATAATATCATTTACTGAACCCTTTTCATTCAGATCCTGATTGATTCTCATACTGCCCCTTCCTATAAATTCTAAGTAGCACTATTGTAGTGCAAAGTCTTTCTTTCTCTCCTGATTTACCATAATAGAATTCTACTGATCTCCTTAGCTATAGTCCAGCCAAACTAAAATACTGAAAAAATTATCTTACCTAAACTCACCTGACTTGCTGGATTAGGCAATGGACTCTATAACTCTAAATCTTAATGCCTGATGTCAATATCAGCTGAGTTGAATACTGACCACGAATCAATTGTGTTTATTCTCAAACTTGCTTATGCCATTTTTGCCTATAAGTAAGAAATTAGGAGATATAGTATATATACTTTGTTTTTGAGAAGAGCAATCAATGGTGGAAAACACCTACTTCTGAGAGCCAATCCTCAATCTAATCCAAATTCATACTGTGTGTTAGTTTCCAAAACCTTCAAAGTGTTAATATATTTTAATATGACCTCTGACTGGATGGGCCCAAAATAACTGGCAAAAGCAAGTTATTTTATTTATATAAAAGCAAAATAAATTCTCTCTGGATAAACCCATCATAATCCTAGGTCACAAAGAATTTCCCTAAATAATTTTACAATAAAATTGAGTAGCTAGTAGATAAAATCTTTTAGCCCCAAGAAAACTATTCACCATGAGTGAGAAGTAGCTACCTCGCCCCCAGGGGGTCAGAATCAAGACCTCCAGAGATACAGACAAGTAATTTTAAAACCCATGCTTATTGTTTCAAGAAATTAAATACAAACTTGAAGATATGAGCAGAAAATAAGAACCTCTAAAATTTTATACAGAAGATTTCCAACTTAACCAAATGAAAATTCTAAATGTCAAATATAATGATAAATTAAAAACCTAATGAAGTGCAGAGCTGCAGAGTAAAATGCATAAACACACATGCATGCACACATGCACACACATATTAGTGAACTGGATTTTCAGTTTTTATAGATCAAAAGTTGTAGGAGAGGAAAGAAGAAGACCAGGGTATACATTACTTAGTAACTTATAAAATTAGCTCCTTTATAAAGCTGGAACCTATCACAAATGACCCTGATCCTCACCCAAGTACAGAAACGAAAATTGCCTGTCTTAAAGTTTGGTGTTGAATAAAGTTTGTGTAAGAGGTCCAATCATGACATTTCATAACAACAGGCTAATCCTACATGAATCTGTAGCCCTAATTCATAACAAACAGTCGTTTGTATACAAATATTTCTCTCTCCCCAACCAAACAGGAAATCTGTGCACCAAAATAGATTTTTCATGCATCCCTAATATATACCATTCTTATTACTATCAGATAAACACACATAGATGAATGACTAAGCAACACTAACAACAGTCCTAGAATAAATAGTGTTTATTGGGAGGAAACTCGGTGACAAAGGAGCAGGTGCATGCCTTCTTACTGTCTTTTGCATAATGTGGCAGTATACAGTGATTCAACTAGGCTGAGTGCCAGAACCTTATAATTTACAATATGAGGAACTTATCATTTCCTTTCCTTCTCTGGAGAGAAATCCTCTTATGACAATTCAACACATTGGCCACCAATACTGTTCTGCCAGTGCTTCATCATGGCTGGGCCAACAATCCTTTCTTTGGCTTGATCAGAGTCTTTAGTCAAGCTTTGTGATTGTGGCTACATGGCACAGCGTCAGACTGGTAGCTAGCACTCATCAATATTTTATCAGGCTAAATGCTTACATATTTATTTGTATGGTTTTTATAGAGTGTTTTCAATTCACCAGAGATTCTTCACCATACGAGGACATCTCCCTACCTTTGGGAAGACATTCTATAAGACATTAATATTGGGCAAGTTAGCACTTACCCTTCCTATTCATATAATTTTGTGGAAGATGAACTTGTGCACAGAATGTGTCACCCACTGTATCCAATTCACCTAAAACCTCTACAATGTTAAGTCAGTCCACTTCATTAAAACTTCTAAACCTTTCATTCTACCCAACTAGAAACCAAAGACAATGGTTTCCAATGATGGAATCCTGATGTATTTGTGTATAGAGAATCATAGGAGAGAGAAAAAGAGAGATGTATTACAGAAGATGTTCTGGAATTTCTATATGCTTTATGCATGATGTAATCTGTTAAAAATCTTGTTGTACTCACAGAGGAAGCATATGAGAGAATTATCTTCCTTCAAGTGTGTGACAGAAAAAAGATGCAGGCTTTTACCTATACCATCCTATGACACTTTTGTCTGGACTATTTATTTTGGTACTTAACTTTTAACATCTTGAGCAGTTTCAATATATTTCTTGTTTTGAATCAGCTCAATTATATTATCTGAAGATAGATTACCTTTATGTTCTCCCAAGAAACTAGCAAATTGCTTGGATCTTAATACATTTTTATTAAGGAACTCAGTGAGTTTCAAAGTACTACCTGTGACTTAAAAAGACGGGATACTATTTTTTATGAATAACCTATCCTTTCAGCGAATGTTGCTCACCAATAGTTAGTATTACAATATATTGGCTGATTTTATCAAGTTAAGATAGCTTTTTTAAAAAAAATCAAATTAAGATAGCTCAAGTTAGGATCTGCTGTTCAAAATAGAGGAATAAATGATTTTACTTATCTAAAGGTAGACTAAAACCCAGTTATCAATCTATATCTATCAAATAATCAACTGATTGACCCTAGGTAATTGATATAACTTCTGAGTCACAACTTCCTCATTTAGAGTGATTATAAAGACCTAGTTCAGGTACTCTATATACTGTAAAATTATGTGAATATGTCCTATTGGTAGTACAGCAATACTAATACTGTTTTATACTTGAAGGATATAGTGTTTCCCTGGCACCATTAATTAACTCCAAGAGACATATATATCTGCCATTAATACTGGATTTACAAACAATAGAGGAAAATGCTAAATAAATAATAGAAGGGAAAATAAAGCAGCGGATATTAAATGTTGGTTTTGTGTCACATAATATTTCATAGTGTTTGCATATTTACTCTTTTTCAATAAGTTGTAACAATGGCACTCTGAATTGTACATTTATATAAATAAATCAAATAACTCTATCAAATAAGTCCCTGTGTTCATAATGGTCTGCAGAGATCTAATTGGATTTCAATTTGTGAAAGAAAACTTGATTGTCGAAATACATCAAACAAATGTAATTTGAGTCTATACTTAGAAACGATCACAAAAATAATCCTTTAAATTCACACACGTTGCGATTTAAAGTTTGTTTATAAATACTATACTTTAAACTATGATATTTACAGAAATCATGTGAGGTAGGCAGGGCTGAAATTAGCATGGCAGTTTTTATAAAATTTAAATATCTTGGCCAAAATCACACAGACAGTAATGTTGGACACAGAAGAACCAAGGTGTTCTTAATCTAAATCGGGTAATCTTTCTATATTTTTCATGCTGCCAAGCCAAGTGAGATGAATATCATGCTCTTCTTTTTTTCTCGGGAATGTGTCAGAAACCTCACTCATGAGAATAATTAATTACCATTAATTTATCATTAATTTTAAATTTAGAATTCCTTTAAAATATTATTAAAATTGTTAATAAAACCAAACTGATTAAACATAATGGCATAGGTGAACTAACTGAATTTTTCTAAGTGTTAAGAATCCTATAGCTTAAGTAATGCAACTCAGTGATAGGTAGATGGATGAGTTCTTTTTTTTTTCTTTTTTAAAATTTTTTTAACGTTTATTTATTTTTGAGAGAGAGAGAGAGAGACACAGAGTGTGAGCAAGGTAGGGGCAGAGAGAGAGGGAGACACAGAATCTGAGCAGGCTCCAGGCTCTGAGCTTTCAGCACAGAGCCCAATGTGGGGATCAAACTCACGTACTATGAGATCATGACCTGAGCTAAAGTCAGATGCTTAACCAATTGAACCACCCAGGCGCCCCTGGATGAGTTCTGTTATAATTTGACTGTCTTGAGTGAGGACAAAAAAAAAAAAAAAAAAAAAAAGAACCAGACCTGGCATAATTATTGTCCTGTTCCAAAAGTAATGATTTAAAATAAAAAACTAATTTTAATTTAGAAAAAATAGTTCAACCAAACATTCTTTGTGGTCTTTTTGAAAATAAGAAATAGAATTAAACTGACAGTTATCTTTTGTATCTTCTGTTCCTTGAAGGGTAAAACAAACAAACAAAAAAACAAACATAGAAGAATCTACACCCCTAGTGTTTATTTTGTGTTTGATGATAAAGAGTTCCTGATACACAGAAAATTATCTCTTGTGGGCTGCTAGTTCTAACAAGAATTATACTCCGAGGGTCAAATTGTACCACATTTGGAGATTCTTTGTTTTTCCTGATCCAATCTGCTCTCTACAAAACCGCCTAAGTTTAATAGAGGGATACAGACCTAGAAAGAAAGATAGAACCTAGAGAATTTGTTGTTTTAACTCAGCTGCTGGTTAAAACTTACAATATTGCAACTCAGTTTAAATTTTTACTAGCACCCTCAAATAACTCAGAAAGAACATTTAACAAAATAAAAGCATTTTCCAAAGACTTATTCTATCAATCCCAAAAGATAGGTGTGAGCAGAAATGGAAAAAAAGACAGCTCAGCCCTAAAATGCAGGGAGAACATGGGAGCAAGTTTACCCTGAACATGTAAGGCCAAGACTTTTATAAACCTGGAGTTTTAATAGTAAACCCCAATTTCAGTGCAGTTCCCTTAAGAACCTAACATACAAGGACAAGACAAAGAACAGATATATCTGAAGAGCCTACTACATATCAGACTGTGTTAGGTTTATTTTATATTCAAACTATCAAGTGTCCATTAATAGCCCCAATACAAGAAGCTATAGTTCTTTTTCATATGGAAATGCTGAAAATTAAAAGACTTTTAACGCTTGCCCAGGATGACAGATGCAGCAGGTTACAGGACTCAGAAGTGCATGTTTAAACTGAGGCTTCAAAATAGGTAGGAGTCTCTGTATTCATTCCAGGATTAAAGCAGAGACTCAATCCTCTCTGAGAAAAGCAGCATGCATGTTAGAGTTTTTCACTTCATCAAAGGTTATATTGATGTTAACTGGAGCTACTGGACTTCTACCAGAAATTCTGGGGAAACATATGACTGAAAATTTCGAGGATGAAGAGTAGTAATATTCTGGAAGGTTCTAGCCATACCTCACCTTTTGCTACAAATTATTTCCAACTTTTGAGTTCAGATTGGTCCAGGTATTCAAGCAGTACAGTAATTATGTCATTCTTTTCTTTTACTTTCAATGAAAAGCTTCTTAAACCTTGGAGACATGAACACCCCTGGTTCAAATGTATTATCCTTTAGTCTTTACATGATTTTGAGTATTATGTCTAGCATCTTAATACACTGTTAGGATTATATCCTCTTCCCTAGATTCCACTTTCATTTTCTGCAATGAATTTATATTACACTATTATATTGCCAAGTCATTTTAGAGGTTACCTATCCCTAACACGAAAGTATTTTGGCAGCTTGTCTATTCAAAAACACTACATTTTATTGAATAATTGGAAGTCAGCTTTTCATTTCTTTGGTTTGATTCTCAATGTATTGCCTTCTTTCAAAAAAACATAATTGCATACATTTCTCTATCAGATTCTTAGTTGCTTCATTTTCTTCTGTATCCTAATGTTAGGTATTTATTCAACTCTTCTCTAAGCATCATATAATTGTGAAATGGAATTGCCAGCCCCTAATGTTATCAGCAAAATCCATTAGGTAATTTCTGTAGCTTGAATTGCCCCATCTCATTAAAGCAGCCTACTGTCCCCAGTGATTCTTTTCTAGCTTAAATAATATTGTTTAAAAATATAAGCAATTATACACAGAATACTCATTTAAAATTTTGTTGTGCCTACAATGTGCCAAACATTGACATTTTCGAACTATGGCAGGATAAATTCAGTTCAATTCAATTTAACACACATTTATGGGATGGCAGATATATGTCAAAGCACTAGCCTAGGTTCTGGGGACATAAAGATAAATAGTACCCAGTGCTCACTATCTGGGAACTCGCAATATAAAAGGAAACAAAACACAAAAACCGACCCTGACACAATATGATAAACCCCATAAGACAGGTATAGAGGAAATTTATGAACACACAAAAGATGAGCCAATTAAGTTGACCTTGAGGGGGTAGTGGGTGAGAGTCCTTTTATTGAGAGCATAGAGGTGGTTATTATATTTGGCTTCCAAGGATAAATGGTTGCTCTTCATGTTTTAAAAACTGTGAAGGCCATTCTAAGCAGATGGAAGAACATAAGCAAGGAAATGGAAGTATAAATGTGCATGGGCTTTTCATAGGTGCTTGGATCAGTTGACCAACAGGAGAAGCTAGAAGGAAATGTTGGGTCAACTGATTGGCAAGATGGATGTCACATTGAAGAGTTGGACAATTATTTTAAAGGTGATTGTGTTTAACAAATTACTACAAACTAGTAGGTAAATGTAACATTTGTATATTATCTCACAAGTCAGAAACCTAGGCATGTCTTAGCTGGATCCTCTGCTTGGAGTATCAACAGACCCCAATCAGCTTAATTAGTTACGCATCCGACTGTTGATTTCGGCTCAGGTCATGATCTCACAGTTTGTGGGTTCAAGCCCTGTGTCAGCTCCAAATTGACAGTACAGAGCCTGTTTCAGATTCTCTTCCCATCCCCCGCTGCTCTCTCTCTTACTCTCTCAGTAAATAAATAAATAAATAAATAAATAAATAAATAAATAAATAAACAAACTTTTTTTTAAAAAGGGTGTATTAAAAAAAACAATCAATGTATTAGCCAGTGTTAGGTTCTTATCTGGAGATTTGACTAGGGAAGCAAATGCTTCCCCATTTAGATGGTTATTGGCAACATTCAGTACTTTGACTCTTCCAAATGCACAAATTGAGAGAGAGAGAGAGAGAGAGAGAGAGAGAGAGAGAGAGAGAGCAGCCTGACTAGAACAAATGAGCTAGCAAGATGGAGTTTTATATAACATAATATAAAAGTGATATCCCATCACTTCTGCCATATTAAAATTGTAAACAGTAGGAGGTGGTGATCTGTGACACCGTAAAATTTGTCCACAAGGAGATAGTTTTTAAGTGGTGATGATAATACATATGTATAACAAAGAAACAGGTATGCCAGGGTCAATAGTGGTTTCAAGGTGGAAAGAGATGGAAATATATAAATTTACCTTTTAAAATTTCTCTAAAATAATTTTCCTTTCAGAGATTAGTTTGTGTTATTTTTCTACCAAAGGAAAATGAAGATCATAAAGCTTCTTGGGATTTACTAAAAACATTCTCCCCTTAGGAAAGAAGAAAAGGACAGCACCTTGTAATACTAAAAGGTAGCTCTCCCTAGAAGTGGGAGGGCCAGGATAGGGGGCCCTCTGTTTTGATTAATGGGATATAATTAGATTCTTTTATGTTTCAAACACATTTTTTAATGTTTATTTATTTTTGAGAGACAGAGAGATAGGGAGAGAGACAGAGTGTGAGCTGGGGCAGAGGAGGGACAGAGAGAGGGAGACACAGAACTCAAAGAGGGCTCCAGGCTCTGTGCTGTCAGCACAGAGCCCAACGTGGGGTTTGAACTCACAGCCCCTGAGATCATGACCTGAGCTGACGTCGAATGCTTAACCGTCTGAGCCACCCAGGAGCCCCAGATTCTTTTATGTTTCAAAAGTTTAAAATAGATTCTCTGCAAAGAAGCAAAGGAAGATGATGGCAAGTAGTCTTTCAGGGAACCAGCACCAAACCTATTCTTACCTGGCAGCCCTTACTTAGCCTACAGTGTTCAGTTCACTAACTGAACAAAACGCGATTGTAAAAGGGCATTATTCCTGGCTAGGGAGGAAACAGGGTGATGGGACAGTTGGTAGGAATCCTTGTTTTGTTTTGTTTTAAGCATGGCTTCTGGTCATTTCTAACCACCACTTGGTTCTCCCCCATGGTTACTTTGTGGGAGGTGAAATACATTCTCTTTAAGCAACAAAAGATGACTCACTCCAGCAACACCCATGTTACTGGTAAGTTCTGATGTACTTTTTCAGCCTTGGCTTTACAACTACAATAACCTTGGGATTATATATATTCCAGTTCTTACTGGTAGATGATCTGAATCAAATGCTCAGATATACGCAAGAATTGGAAAAATTTTTAACGCTCTTTAGGTGTTTCCAATGTATTGCCAGGGTTGAGAACCAATATGCCAGGAAACTCAGAATATATGGTAGGATGGTGCTAGAGGTTAGTCTAAACTTGCCGATGTTAGGGAAATGGGTGGGGAGCATGAGCTTCTAATTTCTGAGGAAATCAGACTGAGGTACTGGTCTACTCTAATTGGAGCAGGTAAGAACACACAGTGATACACTTTGTATTGCTATTTTATGAATGAGCAGTTATGTGCTGATAAATATTTAACAACCAGATTTCAGGGGAAAAATAGAGTTCTAATTTATAGATTTGATTATATTCATGATGCAAATAGTCCTAACTATTTTTTAACATCTATCAAATTTATCACTGAATGCAAAGTTGGAAAGAGATGAATGGTAAGTAGCACATCCCTGCATAGTATCTCTACAATACACATAAAATAAACAATAACTTCAAGAGCATAGAAAAGAGTAAAATATATTTTTAAAAAGCAAGGAGTTTTGAGTATTTATTTTCATTGTTTAATAAAACTTAATTGTAAGTTTCTATTATTCGCTTTTGAATAATGACTGCCTTTAACAACTGACTCAAATAATCCTTTAAAATGCAAAATGGGTCATTACAACATTTTATGAACATGCTTCAGCAAAAGGCGACTTACCTGCAAGCAGGACTAATATTCAAAATACGTAACACCTACGTCTGCATGGGCACCACCTCATCAGAATTGTTACTAAGCCAGTATGCCATGGCTCTGCCTGAAAGGCTTTAAGGGTGTATCTAGAGGACGGATGCTATTTATCTTCACCTTTGTGTCCCTTAAGGTTCCTAGCACACTGACATTGACATAATGTCATAACGACATAGAATGTCATAAAGACATAAATGACATAAAGATATTGAACATAATGACTGAATAAATAAGTGATTGAATAAATTATGTATTAAAGGGCCTGACTCCATAGTAGTTCCTTTACTAAGGATTCATGTTATAACAAACCCCCTCCCTCCTTTTGTAGAAAGAGTTTGTGATTGGCTGAGGATCTTTATAGAGGAAAGTAAACAGTATTTCATTTATTCCTTTTCTTAGTGATCTTCTTTGCCATATGTCGAGGTTCTACATTGAAGTAGATATCTACTCCCCCTTCTGTGCTCTAAGTAAATTGAAGTCCCTGCTATCCTCAGACATGTCTGGCTATCTCATGCTCCATCAGACTTGTTTACTTCTTCTCAGTACTCACTTTTCTCAACTTTTCCCTTGGATCATCAGTTTCCCTTTCCAGATTCAGGAAACCTTTTTCTATTCTTCTCTGCAGCTGCTAGGATATTTGTTACATTCTCCTCTGTGCTCCCACTATGATTGATACATAATGCAAACATAATATCTAACACTTTCTATGGTTTAATTGTTTATATATCTGTATTTGTTGACTTCTCCTCTCTATCCTTGGGGAGAATGTTGCCCCTTGAAGGCATCATTTCTCTGAAATCTTGATGTCTCCTGTCTACCTTGAGATTTTCTACTGGGTATTATACATGTGTGACCATCCCTCCCCCTTTCCAGAGCTTAGGCTCTTTGAAAGCAGAGCTAGGATATCATCTATCACTATTCCTAAAAGAAAAGATATTGGGGACTTTGAAGACAGACTTCTGGGATTAGAATTTGGGCTTTACACTAACTATGTGTGTGATTTGAAACTAATTACTTCCTTCTGCCTCATCTTCCTTATCTGAAGAACAAAAGTGTTAAAAAGCATACCAATTGCCCAGATTGTTCAGAGTACAGAATGAGTGAACTCATAAAAATAAATAAATAAATAAATAAACAAACAAACAAACAAACAATAAATAAAAGACTTAGAAGAATGCTTAGAACATAGTGAGCACAAAATGAATATTAGCTATTATTATTCTTATAGTAAACACTCAATAATTGCTGAGTGAATGAAGAATAAAACATATAATAAGCCAACAACACTTAACTCCATTACACCATACTTAGTATTATACTACCTTATTCCCAGCAAAGATAAATAAATTGATTTACCATTTTAATACTATGCAATAACTGAAATTAATTTTCTTTTTTCTGTTACTCAAAGATTGTCTCTTTCTTTCTGAACTACCTTCAGGGTTTTTTTTAAAATTATTTAATTGTTAATTAATATCCTTCTAAACCACAGAGTGCTTAAAAAATTCATGCTGAACGTAGCACCTTTACTTCTGTCAGACCATTTGCTTTCTAAGATGACTTTCACCCCATCCATCCCGAGATGGTAAGTCATTAGTTTTGATGTAGCCTGATACCAAAAAGAACATGCCATTTTCCTTTAAAGAGATAAGTTAAAATGCAAAAGGTAATAAGAAGCAAAAAGCAAAGTATCCATTTTTAACTCTTTACCTAAGCATAATTTTTATTTCTGATGACATAAGAAACAGATCATTTAACCAGAAACTGGGAGTATAGGAGCTATGAAATCCCAGAATATAGTATCTTAGGATACTTAGGAGAACAGAATATGTGGATTTATTTGCCTTCTGAAAATATGCTTAGGATATTGAACCAAGACTAAATGGGTTCTTAACTTGAATTTGCCATTATAGACATGTTTAATTCATCATTTAAAAAATCTTGTCTGGGCATCTTTAATATTGATCCTTTTTTCTTTTTGTCTCTTAGTTACAAAACTTACCTAAGAAACTCTTGATTTTTAGTTGCATAGATTTATTTTTTTAATGGGGGGCCTATTTATTTTCCTTTGAAGCCATACAGATACTTGCACTGATAAAGTGGAAGAGATTGCTCTTGGGCAGTTGTAATTTGCCTATAACTTATCAGTAAGTAAGTAAGTAAGTAAATAAATAAATAAATAAATAAATAAATAAATAAATAAATAAAATCACTTCAAGAAATCCCATTAAATCCAAGGAATCAATTTTAATGTTTGTAATTAATCTTTCCTAATATCACCACAAGAAAAAAATGTGAAATGAAGCAAATTATTGAAGATGAAAATCAAATATCTCCTCATAATAAAACAATGTAGATCTTAGAAGTCAAGAATTCAGAAGTGTCCTTCCTCATTTAAACTGTTTCTCTCCTACAGTATTAAACCAGAGTCAGTCTTTCTGATCCTTCATGTAAAAATTATTTAGACTATATTACAACAGTTTCAAATTCCTCGAAACTCTTACTTTTAGAAACATATTATTCAGAAATATTTTATTTGGGTTCAGGTTGAACAAGGAATGATACAAGGAATTTTTCAGATAATCAATAGAAAACACACTGGATGAAGTATACACATTAGAAGTCTATATTTTTGTCATCAAACCTACTTTATATATTGTTTTACTTTTCTCTTAGCCAAATAACTGCTTTTGGTAATAACTAATATATAAAAATGATAGGAAAACACAGAAGATAATAGTATATTCCTAGAGTGAACTTAGGAATTTTTTTTTCCTATTTGCCAAATTTTCTCCTACTTGCTTTTGAGCCCAGGCTAAAGATACACAAAATTCTTGCTTCACCCTTAATCTTCAGAAGGGGAAAATTGTGCAATTATTCTGATTTTTTTTTGTATGCTATTTTCTTACATTCTCTCCTAGATGCTTTATTCTTGTCTTACTTCCAAACAATTTAGGCACAAATACACCTCTGTACATGCTACAAATATTGAGGATTTGTCAGTAAAATGTAGTCTTTCTGAGGGAGTCTATCTATCTGACACTACTTTCTCCTAGGACCTTACATCTATATTTCTGATTTTTGCAATATTTTATGTCACTTCCCCTCTCCCATCACTAGTATTCTGGAAAGGCAATAAGCAGCAAAATTATTATTCACATTTAAAAGAGAGAAAATTGAGGCTGGAAAGACTTGTCCAAGGTCACAGAGGGAGACACTCCCTGGGGAGACACTGGAGAGTTATAGCAAATACTTTCTATAGAATATTTGCTTTTATAACATACTGCATCATATGAGGTAAATGCACTTTCTTTGAATGCGGAAAGCAAAGAGACTTGTTAGAAAACATGCAATTTCACAAGTGAGCCAGGAATATGTTTTGCCCAAAGAGACACCTGGAATTAATTGTTGCTCTCTTAAGAGATCAGTGGGACTCATGTAGGGATTGCAATGTGTGGCAGAGTCACTGAGGCGGAAGACTTTCATGTTGGCAAAGCAGTGCCTCCCAGATAGATCTTTTAATTGCTTAAACATTAGGAGCAAGCTGTCACCTTGTGGATGAAAGCTTTAGTTGATATCTTGATACTTGGCATTCCTACCTCCAGTGGACTTAAAATAAAGGTTTGAAAATATGAGGAAAATTTAGCTCTTAGCTAAACTCCTTAGATTGAAGCCTTCTTATCTAAAAAGTAACTCTAACTAGGAGTTATTTCTTCCCTACTCCCTCCCTCCCTCCCTTCCTTCCTTCCTTCCTTCCTTCCTTCCTTCCTTTTTTTTCTGCCAACAGATAATTTTTACAAATTATTAACAAAAGTTTCATAAACACTTATTAAGAGCAATATTAGTTACTGTTTAAACATACATTGAAACTCCAGTGCTATGATCTATTATTAGTATCCATGAGAAAGAAAAATAAACCTCAGATCCTTCCCTTGACAAGGCTATAAGCTAGTGTGAGATGGAAGATGTATACAACTGACCACACCACAATATAAATATGATAAGTTGTAGTATAGAGGGGAACAAACTAATTATCTTTGGAGTTCAGAGAGAAAGAGATGGACTTCATTAAGGATGGGAAAGTGAGGCAAGACTCAAAGAATTAATATCAGAGAACAGGTGACCTCTATCTTGTCTTCTCCCCTGTTTGATCAGAATTTATATCATACTGCACTGCTATCTTTTGGGAGTTTCCTGAAACAATATAATAGTTATTGAATAACCAGGCCAGACGAAAGTCATCTGTCAACATTACTCCAGCTTCCATGTTACCTCATTCTGTCATTTGAAGGCTTTTCTTCACAGAAATGAAATGCTTCAAATTCAAACCCTCAAAAAACTGCCTCAGTTCAATTTTGGAATCTTAATGTGATGCTTCTACATGGATCATAACAGGTTTCTCTTTCCCCTGCCTTCCCTACATGAAATAGAATAAGAAAATTAATTATGCCACTTGACAACAACCACATTTGATAAGGGTGATTGTTGGGCAGGAATCTTGTGGGGAGGGCACAACAAACTAAAGTATTTTGGCAAAGATGAGACTCTACCACAATCATTGCCAGAGCTGTCTCATTATATACCTCCATGGAGGAGAGAATACAAGATATCCTTGAAGCCAAGTGATGTTGCAACCCTGACTGTACCTCTTCTATTTGAGGTGACAAGTATAAATTATGGAAAATGAGATGGCATGTTAGCTATTTTGATGGTGTTTGACTTAGGGCCACAATACAACAACTGTAAAGAACAAGTTAGCCACATTCAATGATGGATTTGAATTTCATATTGACATTTTGTAGAAGGATATAAGGCATCTCAGCTAATTTCACGCTTACTTGAGTAGAAATATATGAAAGTCTAGTTAGTTCACATATTTTAAGATAAGTTGAAGCCACTAGTCTTTAAACATATCTTGATAATTGGGGGAAAAATCACTCTGAAGAATTCTTGAATGTGTATTTTATAAATCAATGCTTATGTGTTAACCATTGATAAATGTATGCCACACACAGATTGTAGACACCTATTTCTATAAACTGACTTCTGTTTATTCTTAATTTTTCTGTTTAGAATGTTATACTCTTCAGCCTTTTTTTCATCATTCATGAATGAATATAACATCTCTTAATCCACCCATTTGTTTATCCAATAAATATTCATTGAGAACTAGTATGTATCACGCAGATCTAGGCACTTGGCAATATGGCTGGGAATAAGACATAAAAGATCCTGGTGTTTTAGGAAGAGGAGGACCTGTGTGCGGCTCCTGCCCTTTCCGACCCATCTGGGCATATGCTTCGGGTTTCCAGTCTGAATTGGCAGTGAGAGCAGAGCCTGAGGACCCCGAGGTGCCTGAGGCTTGTGGGGCATTACTGGAGATGGACAGCTGGATTCCTTATTATGACTACCCTGTGGTTTTCCTGCCTGCCTACAAGTATCCCCAAGCATGGATTCCTCCTCATTAGAGGGTGCATCACTCAGGACCCAGTTTCTGCCTGGAACTGTCACACTGAAGAAGCCCCCTGGAGCTCAGTTGGCATTTAATATCCAAGGAGGAAGGGCCTCACAACAAGGGATATTTATCTCCAAGGTGATTCCTGACTCTGATGCACATCAAGCAAGACTTCAGGAGAGGGACCAAATCATAGCTGTGAATTATGTGGATTTCCAAGACATTGAGCACAATGTTGAGATCCTGAAAACAGCCCGTGAAATCGGTAACCATACAATTATCATCACTGAAAAGAGAGGACTGTGCACCAGAGAATTGCAGCCCATAGCCCTCCACATGGAATCTTCTAGGACAAGCTGATTAGGCCTCAGGGAAGTCTCTGGAGAAACTCTATTCCTGGCCCCACCCTGGCAGAGTGGAGTGGGGAGGATGGGGACACAGTAAAGCCCTGCACCAAGCCAGGTAGCCAACTGCATTACCCAAACTGAACTGTACTTTTTGTTTCCTAGTTTTCTAGGTGATCTTCATTCCCTGAAAGAGGAAGAATGATGATATCTAGGTATAGCCTATGGAGAACCCTGCTAGAAAAGGTAACTGACATTTATTGAATACCCTGTGCTAGACAATTATGCATATGTCATATCATTTTCACTCGAGTATAGAGATTAATAGAGAAAAGAATTTTGGGGGCCATCTCATCTACCTGGCCATCTCATCTCATCCTTGTACACCAGTCTCATACACTCTGGCAACAACCTGGGACTGTTCCTCCCTCTTCCTCCTATCCTTTTCTCCAAAAAGTAAAAGGCAATGCTGAGAGAAAAAAAAGAAATAAAAGATCTTTGCTTTCATAAACTATATATTATTTTAAACTCAAATACACACACACACACATACACACACACACACACACACACACACACACACACACACAAGTGAAAAATGGATAACCCAGGAGCAGTAAGTGTTATGAATGAGATAAAACAGGAAACTATTAGAAATGATCTCACATAAACCACACATTTGATGATCTCATGAAGAAAGGACTCACTAAAGAGATAACATGGGTTTGATATCTGCAGTGTAAGAAGAAACTTTGTTCTGTGAAGAGCTGGAAAGAACTGCTGGAAAGTGTTCAAGTTAAAAATAGTAGCAAACATTAAACTTTGAAGGCAGAAATGAGCTTGTCTATTCAAGAAATTCCCTGAAAAATAGTATGGCTGAAATATAACAAGGGGGAAAACTGGGCAGAAATCACATCAGCTAGAAATTGGTAGGGCAAGGTAAGAAGTCTGGATTTTTCTCCTGGCAATGGGAAGCCATCAGAGATCATGTACTTTATGTCTTCAAAAAGATCCTTCTGGCTCTTATGTAGAGCCAAAGGGTTACAAGTGTGCAATTAGAAGGAACAGACCTGTCAGAAAGGTCAAAGAGATCCAAGATGATCAATTCCAATGATAACAGAAGTGGATAAATGAAGTATAAATTTTGCCCATAGGCAAATTTTGTTGTTGGGTAGGATGTGTCAGATCATGAGTAATAGGAAGGAATCATGATGACTCTGAGGTTTTTGCCTGAACAAGTAGTTGAATGGAGGTATAATTTACTGAAGTTGACAAAGGCTGGGTAGGATTAGGTTACAGAACCAAAAATGAAGAGTTCTAGGTCAGATATATTTTTGATATATCGATTAGGCATTCAAATGGCAATTTCAAGTACGTAGCTGAATACATGGAGTCTGGAACTCACAGAAATTATCTAGAAGTATATTTAAAGCTGTGAGACCATAGGAAAGATCAAACGCCCATGGAAAATACAGATTTTTAGAAGATAAGCAGAATAAACCCTGGGGCAGGTTAACATCTCAGAGGATTGTGATGAGATATTAATAAGAGATAATGTTCACAAAAGTATCTACTACATGATATATGCTTAATAATTTTGATTTATCTTTATAGATTCTTTGTACATGATAGACCCAGTGAAAAATAAGAATAAAATAAAATACGTATAAGAAATAAGAAAGGAATTCATCTGTACTGGCAGTAAATATCTGTTACATATGAACTTAAATAGTCATATTCACTAATACAAATTTATCAGGGTAATGTCATAATCCCATTTTATGTATCAGTAAAATGAGATCTATAGATTTTTCCTACTTGCCAGTAACTGACAGAATTAAATTGACACTCCAAATTTTAAAGTTCACACCTTTGGAATCCCAGGCTCCAAATCATTTAGGATCTTATAGCCCACTTGAGATGTCAGCATGTACAAAAAGTTAGATTTTAAGATGGTACATTATTAACTACATTAGGAATGAGGTAGTGTGTTCCACAAGGAGTTAGGCTTTATAGCAAGGCACACATATATTTGATAATAGGTTTACTTTTTAATAGCTTCATGATATTAGGCAAATCATGCACTCTATCTTTCTGAATCTCAGATGTTTTCTTCTTATGGGTAAAATAATATGTACTTGGTGAAGTTGTTTTGAGGAGATGGAAAATAGGTGTGAGTGCCTTGCAAACAACACATATGCAATAAATATTAGTTTGCTTCCCTTATCCTGCAATCAAGAGCCATAGTTCTAATTAAATCCGTTAGCTATCTGTGTGCAGTGGGTAGGGGCAATTAAATTCAATAATGTTTAATATGATCTTATTTTTCCAAAATGGGTTGGACAGATTTAATAGCTGGCTTTGCATAAAGTGAAAAATTAGAATTTCAGGTGAATAACTATGTTTTAGTCTATTTGAATAATGATTCTTTTCAGAACACAGACCTGGTATCCTTCTTTTTCTTTTTTGAAATGAATTAGAAGGGATACACTTTCAATGCTAAATAACCTAAAAGCTTTTAAGCTTCATTCAAATTATCTTCAGTCATTTTTAATATTGATTAACCAAAAATGTCCTTTAAGAAATGTTATGCAAAATATATATTTGCTTTTCAATACTGTTTATAATAGTTAAAGGCAGGAGAAGAAGCATAGTTCGAGTAGATGACCCAACAAGGAGAAAGAAAAGCCCCTATGTGGCCCCTCTTTTTATGCTAGGGTTCTATTTCTCTCATCAGAGATTTTACTGCAAATCAATAACCACAACCACAACAAAACACTGTGTACAGTTTTTTTTACAGTTAGCGATATTATTTAGAATTACATGTGTATGTCTAAATAATATTAGTATGTAACACATACCATGTATACAAACATTATGTGTATATATTATATACAATCTGTATTTCACATATAAATATGTAGTAAAGCAAGTAAATGAAAAATAAGCTTTTATTTTATTTTTTGAATTACTATTATTATTATTATTATTATCACAGCCTATCAGTAAAAAAATGAATTAGTAGAAGTTAGTAGTAGAGAGCATTTGAAGGAGTCCTTAATCCCTTCAGCCTTTATAGTTCTTTTTAGGTTTATATCATCTTGGACGAACTATCAAATCCTCAGTAGATAATCAATTAATATTTGGGTGGCTAATTTGATTGATATGACTATGTGAAAAAATTGAAAATAGGATTTTTTTTTTCCTAAAATGAGGGGAGGAATCAGAGAAGCTTTATATTACTTGAACCTAAAAATCATTCTAGCATATCTATAAAACTATATATTGTTGTTATATTTCGTCTTTTGACCATTTATCCAGATCTTATCTTCAAAAACAACCAGTTTCTTTTGTTAACTCCAAGAAAAGAGCTTTTGATAATAAAACTCACTTGGCAAATCACTCACAACAGGTGTGTGCATTCTCTATCTTTCCCTTTTAATTATTTAGCCATTCCTGGCATGGTCAACTGTTCCTTTGGGCAAAATTAACAATATTGCTTCCTACCTGCAAAGGCATAGTGCTCTGTCACTCATTCATTTATTTCTGAGTTAGCACAGATTAAAAGTGTATTTTGTAAGAAAAACTCAATTATGAAAATTCCTGGTAGATCTGTTATCAAGTAAATACGAAGCAAATATATAATGAAACTATTTAAGGGGTACCTGGGTGGCTCAGTTGGTTAAACACCCAACTCTTCAGCTCAAGTCATGATCTCGTGGTTCATGAGCTTGAGCCCTGCATTGGGTTCTGTGCTGACAGTGAAGAGCCTGCTTGGGATTCTCTCTTTCCTCTCTCTGCCTCTCCCTCTCATTCTCAGAATAAATAAACTTAAAATAAAACAAAAATATTTAAGAATATTGGTGATGACATAAACATATCTAAAATCTTGCATAAAACAGGATTTCTTTTATTAGAACTAAAAATATTTTGAAATATTTTCATGTTTGGTGGCTCAGGGGCGCCTGGGTGGCTCAGTCGGTTAAGCGGCTGACTTCGGCTCAGGTCATGATCTCGCGGTCCGTGAATTCGAGCCCCGCGTCGGGCTCTGTGCTGACAGCTCAGAGCCTGGAGCCTGTTTCAGATTCTGTGTCTCCCTCTCTCTGACCCTCCCCTGTTCATGCTCTGTCTCTCCCTGTCTCAAAAATAAGTAAAATGTTAAAAAAAAAATTACAAAAGAAATATTTTCATGTTAGCTGAATTCTTTACCAAAAAATTTAAATAAGACGTAGAATTATTATTCTGTTGAATAAGTACTTATGAAATCTGTCTACACAATGCATTTGGCTTCTAAAATGATATATTTTATTTTAAATTTTAATGTTTATTTATTTGAGAGAGAGAGAGAGACCGAGCATGAATGGGGGAGGGGCAGAGAGAGAGAGAGGGAGACATAGAATCCAAAGGAGGCTCCAGGATCTGAGCTGTCAACACAGAGCCTGACATGGGGCTCAAACTCAAAAACCGTAAGATCATGACCTGAGACGAAGTCAGTTGCTTAACCAACTGAGCCACCCAGGCACCCCCTGAAATGATATATTTTAGTATATATTATGCTATATCCCAGTATTGTCTTTTCATTCAACTCTCTTATTTCAGTCTAGGAAGTTTGGATATTGAAAGGAGATCATTTGCATATTTTTCCTTAGAATCTTTTCCAAATGTTAACAATTCTGAAAAGTTTAAATGAATTTTTTGTCTTGATTTAGGAATATTGTTTTAAAATATCAAAATATTTTTATCAAATGTAGAGATAGAAGAGAAAAATCCTGCTGCTATTCTTATTAACTATTACTTCTAGAGCCCAAGAGGACCCAATTAGCATATTCAGCTTATTCAGTCAAGAACCATTTAAGGAGAAAGAGAGTTATATACTGACCACCTGTAGCAAATTATCAGGATATCTCGAGCATAGGAAAATCTCATGTATTTAGATAAATCCAAAATTAAATTAAACACACATTTGAGAGATAACAACTTAAGGTTTATGTATTTTATTTTTGAGAGAGAGAGAGAGAGACCAGGGAAGGGGCAGAAAGAGGGCAGGCAGAGAGAATCTCAAGCAGGCTCCACGCTGTCAGCACACAGCCCAACACAAGACTCCATCCCAGGAACCTCGAGATCATGACCCCAGTGAAAATCAAGAGTGGGAGGTTCAACCAAGGGAGCCGCCCAGACGCCACTAAAGGATAACAACTTAAAGCAGAGAGGTATTATAGAAACTTAGCTGTACCCCATTGAGTCTAGAAAGTTATTTGTTTGTTTATTTAGCTGCTGCTGCTTCAACATGCTTACAATGCACCAAAAAACCACAACTTACGCCACACATCTGCAGGAGAGAGCAGTCTTGCCTGTACATACTGCAGTGAGGTAGAGATTTCACATACAACTTCATAATACCCAGAGAGTAGCTGGGATATGCAATGCCAATCAGGTTAGCAGGAAGGAGAAAGTAGTTACGACACTGAGGCGTAACAGTACAGATTCCCAAAGAGTAGATTCAGGGAAGGAAGGAGAGAAGGGAGGAGGGGAGAGAGAGGGAAAGAAAGGAAAGAAAGGAAAGAAAGGAAAGAAAGGAAGGAAGGAAGGAAGGGAGGAAGGAAGGAAGGAGGGAGGGAGGAAGGAAGGAAGGGAGAGAAGGAAAGGGAGAGAGAAAGAAGGAAAAAGAAAGAAGCATAAATGTCAAGTATTCAAATTGCAGTAGCATTTCAGTGACTGAAACCGTAGCTTACGGCATTTTCTCAAATGAAAGAAATAAGGGAAGGGTACGTGTCTCCTCCAAGAGCAAGGGCTACTGTGAGCTTTCATCCACCTCACCAAAAAGCAGCCCTTTTTAGTTCAGTTACAAAATAAAAACGTGAAATACACATAAACCCAATTTTAAACTAAAAGTTAAGTCTCCAAAGGAATATTGGAAAGAGCACAGGCTTTTTTTCCCCCGCTAAGAAAACTAGACTGGAATTAGGCAACTCTCACAGACTATATGTGTGACAAACTGGGATCATTTTTTAATATTTTTGCCCTCAGTTTCTTTATGTATAGAATGGGGATAATAATAGTTTTACCTCACAGTATTTTAATATATCAAATATAGTAATACATGTAAAAGAACACATACATATTATTATGTCTTGATTCTCTTTCTATCTCTAGTTGCATGTTGTAATGCAAATTAGGCTCTTCCCTGAAAATATTATAGACCATAATCTTTTCAAGTGAATATGAGCTCTCTTCTTTCTGCTCAGTGGCAGGGAAGATAAGTTGGTGGTGGCTTGCTCGCAAATAATTGTGACCAATAATTCTTATGTCTTCCCCAAATCTCTTCATTTGAATTCTAATTGTCATTCCTATTCTTGTCTTTTTCAGGTAAATTACTTTTTAAAATGCCAAGGCCTTCAGATTTGAGTCAAATCTTTCACCTACTACCACTTAGGTAACAACCATCAAAGTAATAAACATTCTAACAATTTGTACAGTGATTTAGCATTTATAAACCATTTTCACATGCATTGTTTTATAATATCCCCAGAAAACTCTTGTTATAAAGGCCTGCACCAATATCTCCTTTAGGGCTGAAGAAATAAATGGACTTTGGAAGATTATCCAAACAGTATAGCCAGAATGCAGTCCAGGTCTTCCTAATCTCAGAACTCTTTTGCTATTTCACATTGCCTTTCTGCAACAAAACTTTCCATGTTGATATCTGTTCATTTACTTGATCTCACATTTTATTTTTTATGCCTCTGTATGCTTCATAGACACATTTTTTTCCCGTTAGAATTTTTTAAAACTATATGGTTTTTCTATTGGAGTGCACACCATTTTCAGACATATTATAGAAACTCTGGGGGCTATAGGAATCTGGAAAAAAACTGATTCTGAGATACTAACATGTTTCCTTTAAGGGGACAGGGCCCTCTCTCTGCTGAGAATCAGAGCGTTTGACTTTATACCCTGCAACCTGGCACTCAACTCCTGAACCACCTATTTTCTCTCCCAGTTCATCAAGCAGCCAAGTTCGCTTTTCCTGAGACCTTCAAATATTACTACCCTCCCCTCACAATATATCTGGCACACATACACTTTAATAAGAGGCTCCCCTCCTGGACACACAGATTGTCCTCTTTCTTCAGATTCCTGGGCCAATTTTCCTGTATTTGATCCATTCTAGTGGTATCCATTTGGCTTTTCTCAAACTTATTTGTGAGTCTTAAACCCCCAATCCTCTCCTGTAATGAAACTCTTTCTTTCCAACCAAATAAAAAATATTTCTAACTGAATATACTCTGTCCTCAACTTTCTTGAACTGTTACCTCACTCCACTGACCACTTCCTCTTTTTAAAATTTTATTTAAGGGCCACCTGGGTGGCTCAGTCAGTTAAGCATCTGATTCTTGGTTTCAGCTCAGGTTACGATCTCCTGATTTCATGAGTTCAACCCCTGCATTGGGCTCGGGGCTAGGAGTGTGGACCCTGTTTGGGATTCTCTCTCTCTCTGTCTCTCTCTCTCTGTCTCTCTCTCTCTCTCTCTCTGCCCCTCCCCTACTCACACTGTCTCTGTCTCTCTCAAAATAAATAAACTTAAAAAAATTATTTAAGATTCCATTTCCTATTGGGGTACCTGGGTGGCTCAGTGTGTTGAGCCTCTGACTTTGGTTCAGGTAATGGTTTCGCGGTTCACAAGTTCGAGCCCCATGTTGGGCTAGATGCTGCCAGCCTGTCAGTGCAGAGTCTGCTTTGAATCCTCTGTCCCTTCTTCTCCCCCACTTGGGCTCCCCCAAAAGTAAATAAAAAATGTTCCAGCTCTTGTTTTGTTACTGGTTTTGCCATTCTCAACATCCCTTCTTAATTTTTTAATGTTTATTTTTGAGAGTCATATAATATTTGTTCTTTTGTGAGTAATTCTTATTTAAATTTTTTAATGTTTATTTTTGAGACAGAGACAGAGCGCCAGCAGGGGAGGGGCAGAGAGAGAGACACAGAATCCAAAGCAGGCTCCAGGCTCTGAGCTGTCAGCACAGAGCCCCACTCAGGGCTTGAACCCACGAGCTGTGAGATCATGACCTGAGTCAAAGTCTGACACTCAACCGACTGAGCCACCCAGGTGTCCCTCTCAACATCCTTTCTTGCCTTCAATGTATTCTTCTTCCTCTGCCTTCAAAATCTGTGCATGGCCAGCCCACCCTGTTTCACAAAAAGCAATTTGTGTGAAATGAACTGCAGATCATCTTCACTTAGATGACCCACCAGCAACTATCAATGTGTCTGAAACGGAGCACATCCTATTCAAAATTGAACTCCCCCATTTTCACCACACAAACTGCTTCTCCGTCCTACAACACACTTTTTTTTCCCCAATAGCAGCATTATTCTTCTGGAATTCTAAATAAGAAAAAAGCTAGTTTTGATGCTTTTCTCTCTCTTTTCAATTGGTAGTCCTACCAAACTGCAGTTAAAGAGACTGGCATAGCTTTGGACTGATGGACTTTGATGACCGTGGATCCTGAGCTACTGTGTGGCTGGGAGCTCTACTGGAGCAAAACCATGAAAGAACTGGAAAGAAACTAGAAATTATGTACCATGAAAACAAAGTTTCTTTAGAACCAAGCATTTCGTTTTCATGTCCCCATCACTGTCCAGACTTTTATCAATTCATGCCAAGATTTTTAATGTTTTTAACTGAAAGGTAAATAACTAATGCAGAAAAAATGTTATTACTTGATAAGGTATTTTAATATGAATCCTTTTATTTGGACATTGCACCAGAAGAAGGTCCTATTGTTATCATAACCCATTTTTTCACAGAAAAGACTGTTGAGACTTGGAGTAAATTTCTCATGATACACTAAAATACTGAAATTCAAAATTTTGTCTTGTGCCTACTCTACTATGTCAGATCTCAGCTTTTATATATAAATTCATTCAATCCACATTTCCTCTGGCAGATGAGGAAATTTATTTCCCTCATGGTAAAAATATTTTGACCATGGAATAGCAATGATAATGTAGTATTTATCTCATAAAATTAAACCTCAGCTTTGAAGACCCTCCAAAGACTAACACTGTTTCAGTTATGTAATTTTATTTCTTGTTTCTCCCCTATGTACCCTTGCTCCTTCCAGGCCAGTCTTTCCATCATCCTCCATATTCAAGACAAAATCTCCTATTTCCAAACCTTCATTTGTATATTTCTTCTTCCTCAAATGCCCTATGTCCTTTCCTTCCTCCTTCAATCATCATAATTTAAAATGTACTTCAAATTTCACCTTCTCTATGAAATCATTTCTATAGGAATATGTTCTTCTGTAACTATGGCTTTCTGCATGTGCATATGTGTGTAACCATGCTCTAAAATGGAGAAGCCAGGCACATATTCAGATTTTTATCCCTGATTTTTATAGAAAGCTCTGCAAAGACATAGACATTGAATTCTACACATAATATATCACTTTAAGAAGAGAATAAACTTTTATCAAGTGGGGATGATCTCAGAAAATGCATATATTATTGTGAATGTGACATTGCCCACTGTGATTGTTTCCTTTTAGGCAATTCTTGGTTTTTATAATTTTTTATGTTTAACATCTTATCTCTCCAGCTATATTTTTAGCTCTCTGAAGGGACTATCATGTGCAACTTTGATTCCCTATAATGCTGAGATCACAGTTGAGCTAATAATACACTTGAGGCTAAACACAATGCAGAAGGGTAGCAGATCATAAATTCCAAAGGATAAATGCCACCACATCCTGTATCGACCTTCTATGTTTCATTGCTAACCTGTTCTAGAAAAGAGGTCAGTTAAACCAGCAGTCCAGAAAAATATGAAAATATTTGCGCTTAATAAAATCACACATTAAACTTTACATTTCATTCTCCAATATATTTGTGTATTTGTTGCCAAGTTATCACATGCCCATCTGTTTCTTTCATCAAAGAACTTTATGTGGATCATATTATCCCTTTTTTGATAATTTTTATAAGTTAAAGGAAAAGAGATAAATTGAAGCAGATTCTCACTGGTTACTTAACAGGCCAACCCCTCACTGTATCTATGAACATTCATCTATGATTCTCCTAGGAAATTTCCCAGGATCAGACAGATGAAGCAGAGCCATCTGTCAACTTGGAAAAGATCCCACACCAGACAGACAGGTAACACTTTGCTCTACCCTGATTGAGCCATTTATGGCAAAGGAAACATAATCTGACTTAGCAACTCGGGCTAGGTATTTAGAGGATCACGCAAAGAAGACTCTGACACACATAAAGACATGTTGGCTTTTAAAAATATTTTACACCATAATATAGAAAAATATCAGTTAGGAAAGAGATAAGAGATATCCAATGACTTTAAACAGAGTAGAACTTTTGTGGGAAAGCCAAGGCAAAAACAGACCAACTAACCAAATACCTGCTCTCCTTTTAGATTACCTGGGCATAAAACATTTAAAAAAGATTCATTGCTAAATGTGAGAAACGATCAGAACAAGTAGTTACACAGAAGAGAAAGACAAAAATATGGATCATAGTAATAAATATAATTATAAAATTCTGATCATTTCTGTTTTATTTATAAACACGACCATAAAATACTAAAGAAAAAATTCCCCATAAAACATATTGATTTGAGATTGTAAGGGAAGGGAATGAAGATGATTATTTATTATATGACACCTTTCTTATTAAAAGGAAATAAATGATTCTTATTATTTTCAGAGTCATTCAATGAAATATAATTGGCATTGTTGGGGAGGATGAAATAAGAGGCAGCTTAACTCATGGACTTATTCCTAGAGATTCAGGAAGATGGAAACACAGCATAGAGGCTACTTATTCTTACTATAAAATTTATATCTAAAAAAAGTAAAACTCCTCAATGGTTTCATTTTATTCAACATCCTGTTAGCTTTAAGCAAAATTCTCATTTGTAGAATGTAAGAAATGGTAATCACTTTAGAAACCATCAAATCCAATCCTCTGATTTTATGAAGAATTAGAGACAGAAATTTTACCTGAGGTATATTAAATACTAAACCCTAGCAATTTTAGCTTACATATCCTAGGACCACAGATGATAGAAGGATGATGTTAACCTAAGTCTTATGAATACCAGGGCAGAGTTCTTGTCACTCTATCACGTGGTCTTTCTCATCATAACACCACAAGAAAGAGAAAAACACATCTGGGAGCTAGCCTGGCACTGACGGCTAGGGCTTGGTTTTCTTCTGTTGAACATAAACACTTTCATAGAACATCAACATCAGACAAGGTTACTCCATGATACTGATGAATTAAGACAAAAACAAAATCATTTCATAATCATGCCTGAACACAGATAATATAATCACTGTCTAAGCCACAAAAAACACCAACATCCTAATCCTGACTAATAGGAGTGACTGCTGCTTCCTTACTAATTATATCGTTAGCCCTAATTTATTCCTCCTGCCTTAAAGATAATATTTATTAGATACTTATAAAATTGCCTCAACTTCCCGAAAATATTTAATCTAGAGTAAACTTTGCTTCCCAAATCTTCTGCAAGTCACCTAATGCAAGTTCAAATCGTACAAGTCCTTTCTAGTAGTCTCTTAGTGAGACACTTTCCCATTGTGTTTTCTCCCTTCTTTTAAGAAGAAAAATAATTTGCTCAAATACAGGTGTGTTCCCAATGGAGGGGACAAGGATAGTAAAGAACAAGCAAAAACAATAACAACAAAACCCCCAAAACATTTATTAAAACAACATAATGATGATGTATTTTGGAATATATCTTAAAGATGGTTCCATTATTGTTAAAATTGCACATGTGAAACAATTTTGCTTATATAAAATCATCAATGCTAGCATCAGAGTCAAATATTCTTACATTTAATGAAACCAGCAAAGACTACTTGCATACAAGCACCCTCTTGTCTATCCAAATTATTAAATGTTATTATCTGACTTTCACATTGATTCTTTTATTAGAGAAAAAGAAATTAATTCTTGCGCTTCCACTTAGGTAAGATCAAATAGCAGGAACCGAAGTACTTCCTTCATTTGCAACAACAGCGGAGGGGAGAGAAGGCAAACTACATAAATCAATGGCTCTCAGAATGTTAAACATCACTCAACAAAGGAGGGGATCCCCAAGAGATGGAGATATGATCTCTATGATTGCCCCAGCTTTCTGCCTGGAGAAAGATTATATGCCACAGAATTGGGAGGGGAAGACCTACCAGAGCCCCCATGGTCATCTTGAGTTGAATAGACAGAAGTGGGCTTCCCAAGAAGCCATGGTGGCCAGGATTTATATGACAAAATCCTGTACAGGAGAGAGCTGTGCAGAGAGAGAAGCCTAGAGATGCAGAGGGCCTCCCTCCAGAATTCAGTTCAATACTGAGTATCACAGAGGCCAGAAGAACAACTGTGAGTCTAGATAATACTTATTCCCAAGAGATAGAGTGGAAACTTTATAAGTCAGGAGGCATCTATTAGGGTAGTAATTGGCATAATTTTTCTTAAAGAGCCAGTCTCTGTGGGTCACATAGTCTTTATTATAACTACTCCTTTTTGCCATTGTAGCACAAAAACAGCTAGAGAAAACAGATAAATGAATAGACGTGATTGTGTTTCAAAACTTTATTTACAAAAACAGACCCTATAACTCAAGCTGTAGTTTGCCAATCCTGAATTAGAATACTAAGAGGTGTCTTGCCTCAGTTTTAGGAAAATTGAAATGACTAAATGCTGCTCTGGTTACAGCCACAAAGCATAAAATCAACACCTGAAAGGATCAAACTGATTCCAATGAACAACACTACATTCCAGAATAAAGCTCAAGAATATTTTTAGAAATATAAAAATACTCTGCACACAAAAAACTTCACAAAGTCTTTCATTATATCTAAAATTGTCAGGTATGCAAAGAAGCAGGGAAATATGGCCCATTAAAAGGAAAAACTTAGTTAATTGAAACGGACTCAGAATTGAGACAGATGATAAAATTTGGGGGAAAAAATGAACACAATACTGATGAACTGTGGGACAACCTGGGTAGCAAACTATATATGTAATTAAAGTCCCTGAAGGAGAGGAAAAAGAGACAGAAGATACATCTACAAATATAATAACTAAAAATTTTCCAACTTTGTTAAAAACTATACACCCAGAAATTCCCCCCAAAACACAATGAAACTCAACAACAACAAAAACATGAAGAAAACTATACACAGGCATATAGGAATCAAACTGCTTTGAACTGATTGTAAAGAGAAAAAAAAAATGTACAAGCAGCCAGAAGGGGAAGGCAGATTACACACAGAAGCACTAAATAAGAATGGCACCAGATCTCTTCTCAAAAGAATACAACTTACAAGAGAGTAACATCATCTAAATACCGAAAGAAACAACCTTCTTCTCCCAAAATATAAAAACGACCAATTTTTAACATAGAATTTGTTACCCAGCAAAACAAAATCTGTCAAAAATCAAGTCAAAAAAAGGGTTTTTAAGATATTCAAATGCTGAAAGAATTCATCATTGGCAGGCATACACTATAAGAAATTATAGATATAGTCCTTTAAGTAGAAAGAAAATAATTGCATACGGGGACCTGGGTCTAAATCAAAACATGAAAAGTATTAAAACTAGTTATTTTATGGGTCTATATAAAGACATAATTATTTATATCCCCTTAAGCATGATCAATTGTTTAAAGACAAAAACAAAAACAATGTGTTTGGGGTTTATCATACATGTAGAAGTAGAATGTATGACAGCAGTACAAAAGCTGGTGGAGAGAAGTAGAAGCATACTGTGAAAGGTGCTTACATTATACATGCAATATCATATCTTCTGAAGGTAGACTTTGATGTGTTAATATGTAAACCATAAACTCTAGAGCAATCAACAATAGCGAGGATGCAGAAAACCTGGATTGCTTATACAATGTTAGTGGGAAGGGAAGTGGTACAGCTACTCTAAAACTGTTTGGCAGTATCTTCAAAAAAACTAAACAGAAACTTCTGGTTTCTGATGCCTCACAAGAGGAGCTTGACAGTCACCACTCCATACTAACAAGTAAAAAGCTGAACACACTGAAAAATTAATAAGTCTTCCTGCGTCTATAAAGAGAAGAGATGACGCAGAGCAAACTGCTCTCCCCAAGATCAAAGAGCCAGACAGGAGAACACAGGGAGGCGTGGCTTACCGGAGAAGAGACTGGCAAGGGGGAACCGCCACAGGAACCAGTGCCAGGGTAGAGAAACCTAAACCGTAATTGATGAATTTTTGGAGGCTCAATTAGGACAAATCTGACAGAAAATCCAAAAGGATGGAGTCATAGGCGGTCCTCACAATACTGTAAGAATTACCAGGAGCTTGACCACAGTATATATAAAAGAAAAAACCCTCATACTTCTGGCAGAGGGAAAAAAAAAAAAAAACAGCAACATTTTCAAAATATGTCAGCACACACTTCTTAATAAGCCCTGCATGCGGAAAAACTAGTTAAACAAAGCCTCACCTGCTAGGGTATTATCATGACCTGCACAAAGGGAAAACGCCAATTCCTGGCCACTCTAGGCACCTGACCCATTTAGGAGGGGGACAAAAGAACCAAGAAACTCTCTGAGGTTTAAATTCCAGAGGCATAAGCTCCCTAAAAAACTGAAACATAATCATGGGATAATAGAATGCTTTCTCTCCCTGAACACTCACCACATCACTAAAGGCCTTATTTACAGCAGTTTCTTTTGCCTAGTACATCATGCCCAGCTATCAAAAAAAAAAAAAAAAAAAAAAAAAAAAAAAAGTGTAAGATGAAATCAAAGCAAGAAGGAAAGGAGAAAAAAGAGAAAGAGAAGGTGGGGGGAGAGGGGCAGGGCAAGAATCTGAACCAGACAAGAAAAGAATTTTGGAATTATCAAACTAGGAATTTAAAACAATTATGATTAATATGCTAAGGGCTCTGATGGATAAATTAGATATCATGAAAGAACAGATGGGCAATGTAAGCAGAGAGATGAAAAACCTAGGAAAGAATCAAAAACAAATGGTAGAGAATATAAAAAACTATAGTAGAAATGAAGAATGCTTTGGGCACCTGGTGGCTCAGTCATTAAGCATCTGACTTCAGTTCAGGTCATCATCTCAGGGTTCATGAGCTTGAGTCCCACATTGAGTGAGCTCCAGCCCTGTTTCAGGTGAGCACGAGCCCCACTTTGGGCAAAAACATGAGCCCTGCTTTGGGTGAGACCTGCTTCTCTCTCCTTCTCTCCCTCTCTCCCTCTCTCCCTCCTTCTCTCTCTCTCTCTCTCTCACTTCGTCACTCACTTGCACCCTCTCTCTTGAAAAGAAGAGACGAGAAAAGAAAAGAAAAGAAAAAAGAAAAGAAAAGAAAAGAGAAAAGAAAAGAAAAGAGGAATGCTTTGGATGGCCTTATTAGTAGACTGAACACAGCTGAGAAAATAATCTATATGCTTGAGGATATATCAATAGAAATTTCAAAAGCTGAAAAGGAAAGAGAACAAAAACTGAAGAAAAATAAGAACAGAGTATCAAAGGACCATGAGACAACTACAAAAAGTGTAACATATATATAATGGGAATATCAAAAAAAGAAACAAAGGAATAGATGAAATATTTGAAGCATCAGTGACTGAGAATTTTCTCAAATTAATGTCAGACACAAACTACAGATCCAAGAAGCTCAGAGGCTCTTAACAAAATAAATGCAAAAAAAAAAAAAAAACCACAGAAAAAAAAAATCTCCAACTAAGTATATCTTCAAAGTACAGAAAATCAAAGATTAAAAAAAATCTTGAAAGAAGACAGAATAAAAAAAACTTCACCTTACCTATAAAGGAACAAAAAATTTACATCCAACTTTTCCTCAGAAATCATGCAAGAAAGAAGAGAGTGAGAGTGAAATACTTAGTGTTAAGTGAGAAAAAAATCTAAGAACCCAGAATTCTCTGTCACGATCTCATGGTCCGTGAGTTCGAGCCCCGTGTAGGGCTCTGTGCTGATGGCTCAGAGCCTGGGGCCTGCTTCCGATTCTGTGTCTCCCTCTCTCTCTGCCCCTCCCCGTTCATGCTCTGTCTCTCTCTGTCTCAAAAATAAATAAAAACGATAAAAAAATTAAAAAAAAATAAATCCTACTAACCTAAATGCGCCAATTAAAGGAAGAGATTATCAAAAATAAAACCCAATTATATAGTGTCTACAAGAAATTCCCTTTACATATAAAGACATATATAGATTACAAGGAAAAAGATGGAGAAAAATATACAATATTAACACTAATTTTAAAATCAGGAGTGACTATTAATTTCAGAACACAATTCAAAGCAAGGAAACTTATCAGAGATAAAGAAGGGCATTACATAGTGATAAAAAAGTCAGTTCTACAAGAAGACATAATTTTTTACAATATGTACACAAAAAAACAGGGTGTCAAACTATGTGAGTCAAAAGCTGATAGAACTACAAGGAAGAATAGATGAATCAACAAACATAGTCAGAGACTTCAACACTCCTCTATCAGAAATAGATTCAGCAGGCAGAAAATCACTAAGAACACAGTTTAACTGAACAATATCATCAATCAATTGGATATATTGGACATCCATAGACAACTTCATTCAGTAACAGCAAAGTACACATTCTTCTCAAGCTCACATGTAACATTGCCCCAGAAAAATCACATTCTGCGTCATAAAATACACCTGAACAAGTTTAAAAAATAGATATTATGCAATGTCTGCTCTTAGACCATATGGAAAGTTCACTTGAAAATTCCAAAATATGTGGAGATTAAATAACATACTTCTAAATAATATATAGGTCAAAGAAGAAATATCATGGGAAATTAAATATTTTGAACTAAATAAAAATAAAAACACAATTTATCAAAATTTGTAGGATGTAGTGAAAGCAGTACTTAGAGGGAAATTTATAGCATTGAGTACATATTTTAAAAAGATCTAAAATCAATAATCTAAGCCTCTACCTACGGAAACTAGAAAGAGGAAAACAAATCCCAAATAACCAGAAGAAAAGAAGTAATAAGAATTAATGCATAAATCAAAGAAATTCAAAACAGGAAATCCATGGTGAAAATCAATAAAACTAACTCTAGCCAGGTTAACAAGAGAAAGGTGAAGAGAAGGAGGAGGATGAGGAGGGGAAGGGGGAAAGGGAGGGGGGAAAAGGGGGGAGGAGGAGGAGGAGTAAGAGAAAGAAATAATAAAGAGGGAGAGAGGACACACAAATTACTAACATCAGAAATGAAGGAAAGAGAAATCACAGTAGATCATATGGATATTAAAAAGATAATAAAAGAATCTTATGAATAATTCTATACCCACAAATTTGGTAATCTAGTTGGAATGGACCAACTCCTCGAATGATACAAGTTTCCAAAATGTACAGAAGAAAAGACATTTTGAATAGGCCTATGTCTATTAAAGAAATTCAGCCCATAATTAATAATCTTCTAAAACAAGAAGCATCAAATCCAGAAGAGTTCACTGGTGAATTCTACCAAATATTTAAGAAAGAAATTATACCTGTTTTCTATAATCTTTTACAGAGAATAGAAGCAAGGAATTTTTTCTAACTCATTCTATAAGGCCAGGATTACCCAAATATCAAAACAAGACAAAGCCATTATAAAAGAAGGAAACTCTGACCAATATCTCTTATGAACATAGATGCAAAAATTTTCAGCAAAATAGTAGCAAATCAAGTTTTTAAAAAGTATGAAACAAATTATACACCAAGACCAAGTGGGATTTATCCCAGGTATGCAAGCCTGATTCAATACACAAAAATCAATTAAAATAATCCATTACAACAGGCTAAAAAGGAAAAAAAAAATCACTTGATCACATTAACAGATGCAGAAAAAGCAGTACCTTCAATACGGTACTGAAAATACTAGTTAATATAATAAGAAAAGAAAAGGAAACAAAAAGTATATGGACTGAGAAGGAAAAATAGAACTGTCTTTGTTCACAGATGACATAACCATCTATGCAGAAAATCCTAAAAAATTGACCAACAAAACTTCTAATAAGGAATTATGTCAAGGGGGTAGAATTCAAAGTTGGTACACAAAAGTCAATTGTTTTCCTATATACCAACAATGAACAAGTAAAATTTGAAATTAAAACCACAACACCATTTATGCTAGTGCCCCCCCAATGAAATACTTATGTATAAATCTAATGCAGTAATAATCTAACAAATTATGTAAAAGACTTATTTGACAAGAACCATAAAACTCTGATGAGTGAAATCAATTAATTAAAAAATGAAGAGATATTCCATGTTCATGAATCAGAAGACTCAATATTGTCAAGATGTCAGTTCTTCCCAATTTGATCTATAGTTTCAATGAAATCACAGTTAAAGTTTCAGCAAATTATTTTATTGGTATTGACAAACTGGTTCTAAAATTTATGTGGATAGGCATGAGACCCAAAATACCCAAAAAAATATTGAAAGAGGAGAACACAAATTTATAAGACTGGAACTACTTGACTTCAAGACTAAATATATGACTACAGGGATCAAGACAATGTAGAATGGGGAAAAGAATAGATAAGAAGATCAATAGAACAGAATAGAGAGTCCAAAAGTAGATTCCCATAAATACAGTCAACTGATCTTTGACCAAGAATCAAAGGCAATATAATGAAGCAAAGATAGTCTTTTCAACAAATAGTGCTAAAACATCTGAACATCCACTTACAAAATAATGAATCTAGACATAGACCTTATATCCTTAACAAAAATTACCTTGAATTGGATTATAGACCTAAATGTAAAATGCATAACTTTAAAACTACTAGAAAATAACATAGGAGAAAATCTAGATGACCTTACGTGTAGTGACATTTTCTTAGATATAACACCAAAGACATCATCCATGAAAGAAATAATTGATAAGCTAGACTTCATCAAGAGAATGAGAAAACAAAACATAGGCTGGAAGAAATTGTTTGCAAAGAATGCATGTGATATAAATGAGCTATCCAAAATAAACAAAGGACATTTAAAACTCAACAATAAGAAAACAAGCAACCTAATTTAAAAAACTCAGTAAACTTGGGGCACCTGGGTGGCTCAGTCAGCTAAGTATCCAGCTTCAGCTCAGGTCATAATCTTGTAGTTCATGAGTTTGAGCCCCACATCGGGCTCTGTGCTGACAGCTAGGAACCTGGAGCCTGCTTTGGATTCTCTGTCTCCCTCTGTCTCTGCCCCTCCCCCGCTCACACTGTGTCTCTCTCTCAAAAACAAATAAACATTAGATTTTTTTAAAAAATATAACCAAAAAATCTCAGTAATCTTTGCTTTATTTCAAAAATTAAAAAGTTGATTTCTAAATTTAAATGGAAATGCATAGGATCTAGAATAGCCAGAACAAACATAAAAACAAAAGGAGAAATGTGGGAAGACTTACACTACCTGACTTTAGGTCTTATTATAAAGTTGCTGTAAGCATTAAAGGTGATATTGGTGTAAATACTGACAGGTATATTAGTAGAAATAATAAGGTCCAGAAATAGATATGCACCTTTATGGTCAACTGGCTTTAAGTCAAGAGGCCAAGGCCTAGTAAATTATTGAAGAGATAATAATCTATATAAAACCTCTAGCACTGTGTTTGTCACCTAAACGGAAGCTGCTATTGGTGTTGTAATTCTATAATAATTAGTTTCTTTGTAGTATTTAACAGCATAGTCTTGTGGTCCGGAGCTAGGAACCTGTATTTGAATCCTGGATCCACTTCTTACTAGTTATATGACCTGGATAATAACCTTAACTTCTCCTAGCCTCAGTCTTCTCATCTGCTAAATGAGAGTAATTGTAGTAGTAAATATTTCACACCATTGTGTTTAAGATTAAATAAGTTAACACATACAAAGTGCTTAGGAAAAAAATCCTGGGTCATAGTAAGCATTCAGTAAATATCAGATATTATTATTAGTATGTCTTGTTCCATAGAAATCATGCCTGACGCCACAAATTTATATGTTGGCTGAAGGAGAGAACACATTCATAAATGATTGGGAAAAATACATACATATAAAATAAGGGATTTAGTTATATTTTAAAAGCTTTATAATAGAATTCGTTACTTTTTAACAATAAAATCTTTGTGAGCATTGACAATAGCAATAACATTTTAAAAAATAAATTTTGAATTCAAAGTGAATACAAAACATGAAATGCCTTTCAGATTCTTTTTATCCCTACACAGATAGACCTAAATGTACTAATTAAAGTGCATCTTGATTTTTTCATATAACTAAGCTATTCACAATTCATCTATAACCCAGAGTAATTGAAACAGAATATTTACATAAATGAAATTGTGCCTCTCAACTTTACAAGCCGCCAATTAATTAATGCTAGAGGCAAGATTACTGCTCTCGCTGATCTGAAGAACCGAACATTATTTATGCCTATTTAAAAATCATGTTATGAGCAAGAGGTGAAGTAGACATATAGTATTGTCTATCAATTATAGCAAACATGGAATTAGGACACAATTGTTTTATATTAAAGTAAAGCACTTTATTTTCAGTTAAGACATAGCGAGTGGCTTTGATTTATGTTTAAAGATAATATTAATGATCTTAAATCACAAAATATACAATTATATTCCTTGGGTAAATGTGAGAATATGCATGTTCATTTTTCTTCTTAATTTCTACATTTTGTAAGTGGTATCATTAATTTGCATTCATTTTTCGTTCATCTATTATTTCCATCTTACTAGGTAATATTTCTTTTCCTGGTTTCCTTTTGGCATATATTTTCAACCTTTTAAAACCTTTCTTTTCAACACTCTACATAATATTATGATTTATCTCCTTATGAGTAAGAAAGACAAATTTCTTCTTTGAACAATGGCTTCCCAGGAATGTACAAAGTCCCACACGTACCATCTCATCTGTCACTAATAAAGATCTTGGAGCCAATAGGCATTGAATAATAATAGAATACCAAAAAGAATGCTCAAATACAAAATTAGGGGAGACACTTCCACTTTTCCACTGGGGATCCCGAGAAGGAGAAAACTTGAAGAAATTCCCTTCACCTCGCATAATATAGAGCAGAGATGGATGTTCAGATGCCAAGGGTCTGAACCAGGCCTGAAAGACAGCCCGGCCTAGCATTTCCTGCCTCTGAGAAGATCATAAAATACAAGTGAATGAGAAAAAGAATGAGAGTGTTCGGTGACTTTGACAAGGGGACAAGGCAGCAGAAGGCGCTTGAACCATAAGGCAGAGATCAGGGAGGAGGACAGAACAAGAAGGCCATTGTGAAGGATGACAATGCAATGGCCCAGACAGATTTATATCCACTGTAGTGAATGCCAATATGGAACAAGTGTGAGACTACCCTTTTATTTAACTCACTTGAAACTATAATGCCACATAAGTCCCCTCCTCCCCAACTCCCACTTCACCACAACTATTGCTCTGTTAAATCCTATGGAGAAAGAAGGGATGTTAGAGTGATTACAATATTTCATCGACTTAGTTTAAAACAGAAATCGCCATTATCCTTGTATTTATTAAGTTGTTTTCTGCCATCATTTGAAATATCAGCTCAAAATAGAGTTTTATGAATTAGATGAAACAATTATTTGTATACCTAAGTTTATGGTCAGAAAACCGAACCTTACTATATGTTTTTTATAATACAGAGCCATGTTTGAACCTCAATTCCATTAATAATCGGATGGCTTTAGGACTCCTGTGTCATTCAGGGCTCTATTCAGTGTCATCTTCTCAGAGAGTCTCTCCTTTATTTGTGTATAATTATAGCTTTCCTGCCACTATGCATCACTTCTCTCTATTTTTTTTCTTCACAGCATTTACTACTACACAGTGCTATAAATTTGTTTGTGTATTGTTGGTCTCCCCAAAGAAATAAACTCCAAATTGACATGGACTTTGTGTTGTTCACTGTGGTATTTATAGAGCAATTCCCTTGTACAGAAAAGACGTTCAAAATATGTAAAATCAAAATACATAGTGAATAGTACAGTAGAGGGTATTAGGTACTAAGTAAATGTGATTATTTGCTTCTCTTGTTCCCCATATTCTTGTATCCCAGTTATTCCTCAGAAGATTGTGTGTATGTCTCAACAATCCTGAAGTAAAGAGTTTACTAAATTATGATATCTGGAAGGAGAAGCAGAATTGTCTGATAATAAAGTCATAGAAGTGAAGAAAAAAACTCAGAGATGACCTAAGAAATAATATTTTCCTATTTTATAATTTTACCCACGCTTGGTCCTGCACACAAGTCTATCTATTTGATGTTTTTTTCATTGATTAATACACCATGTGTTTTAGAAAATGGAAAAAAGGAAAAAAAAGTCTCAAATAATTTTCAGGGTCAATTCACAGTGGAATTTATTTTTAAACCTCACGGGAAGATGTATATGTTAATTATAATTTTTCAATAAAGCCCATCATCATCACTGGTCCACACAGGTCCTTCTGTTGTTTCGTCTATCTATCGATTCCCATTTATCTTTATCTGCATTCTGCTTTCCCATTACACACTTTCAACCTTTACAATAATTGTAAAGTGTTTCACATATATTGTTTCTAAAATATATGTATTGCTGTCTTAAATAGATGCTTTTTAATTAAGTTGTATGATGTTTTGTTATATGTATAAATCTCTCTTCCCTTTTTCATTCAGTTACATATTATTAAGATCCAGCCACGTTGCCATGTGCACGTCTTTGTCACTTCCAAATACTGCATACTACTCCATTCATCTGTTTTGTGACTGCCACATCTTGTATCTATTTTCTGTAAATAATTATTTACATTGGGGCGCCTGGGTGGCGCAGTCGGTTAAGCGTCCGACTTCAGCCAGGTCACGATCTCACGGTCCGTGAGTTCGAGCCCCGCGTCAGGCTCTGGGCTGACAGCTCGGAGCCTGGAGCCTCTTTCCGATTCTGTGTCTCCCTCTCTCTCTGCCCCTCCCCCGTTCATGCTCTGTCTCTCTCTGTCCCAAAAATAAAAAAAAAATTAAAAAAAAAAAAATAATAATTATTTACATTATTAGAACAAATGACAGAGCAGAAAGTGTTCTATTTAAATACTTAGTGTACCTTTAATGAAATGCATCTTTAAGAAAGTATAAGGGGGGCCTGAGTGGCTCAGTCGGATGAGTATCTGACTTTGGCTTGGGTCATGATCTTGCATTTCGTGAGTTTGAGCCCCGCATCAGGCTCTGTGCTGACAGCTCAGAGCCTGGAGCATGCTTCAGATTCTGTGTCTCCCTCTCCCTACCCCTTCCTTGATCATGCTCTCTCTCTCTTTCTCTTTCTCTCTCTCTCTCTACCCCTCTCAAAAATAAATAAACATTAAAAATAATTAAAAAAAAAAGAAAGTATGAAACAATCATGTTTATTGTTAAGTTCTGTCTTTTGCTGAATTTGTTTTAAGATCCTTTCAATCACTTCAGATACCTGGTTTTCTGTCTTAAGTACGAAAGGTGAATAATCTGTTTTTCATATGGACAGGAAAAATTCTTATATTCATATGTCTATGTGTACATGCACTCAAAAGGACAAAAGGATCCAGAGAGGCTTTCTCCCGCTGTGAAGGACAAAAACTCAAGATGGTGTACTTTGACACAAAGTGCATTGCTTTGCCAATCTCTAAAATGTCACTTCGTGGACAGCCTGCTGGGCTCAGCTCAGAGCCATGGTGCCAAGACTGCTAATATAAAAGAATAAAGGTTAATGAAGGCATTGGGTTATTTATTATCTGGAATAAAATAGCCTCGGTTTTATCTGGATGGTTTGTTCAAGGCATAAGGTCTTGCCTTTGATTTTTAACACTGTATTATTCTTTTCTGCAGGCTGTGAATCTTAATGCTTTTGCTAGGATACAATCTTATCATGTTTATTAGATATGCAATTATATTACAAAAATAAATGGAGACATCAGAGATGTTGAAATATGATGGCTACCATACATGAAAAATAAAATAAATCCTTCAGAGAACTCACTTTGCAATTCAGTAAGTGAGAATCTTAAACATCAAACACATCTTTTGTTGCTCACGAACAATTTACTTAAAGAAAATAAATCTAAAGCTCTGTGGCATTATAACATACAAGGAAACTGACCTTTTATAAGTGGTATATCATGCTTCAGTTGCATACACTAAGTTTAGACACTGCAATTTCATTAAAAAGGAAACAAACTCTGTCATAAAACTTATCTTTCTGTCACCTGACAGAATGTAAAATGCAAGAAGCATGCCATGCTCCATAGCCAGGACCTCATCTTGAAGATTTCAAGTCATCTAAGAGTGAATACACACACTACTCAGCCCTCAACTGGTAATTTCAGAATATCAAATGCGTAAGATAAACAAAATGGTTTACTCCTGTGGTTTGGTTTTGTATGTGTCCTCATTTAAAATACTCACTTTATAACAGCATCTTTGCTGTGACAAAGCTTGTAGCTGTCTATAATCATCTCTAAAAACTTAGATTTGTTCTCAAATAAGTACTAAATATGAAGTCATCTTTAAAATGATTGCTAGTCATTCCTACATTTCCTACTCCATCCTAACATAGAAGAATAAACAACTCTTTGTGAAAAAAATTAACTTGTTTTCCATTTTGGTTACGTTTTATCTGTTTGAAGCATTGTTCTGGCTTCCTAGATTGATTAATATTGTAATGAGACTCATAAGCTATGCCACCATTTCTTCCTGACTAAAACAGGAAGTATTTCATTATCTTCTAAAAATAACTAGAGTTACTGACACTACTCATTCAACAAATATTTCTTGGGTGGCTAATATGTGCCAGTCACTATTCTAATATTGGTGATATATTCATTAAGAAAATTCTTCTAGAGCTTTTGTTTTAACCCATATTAGGAAAATATCAAAGATAATTAAGAAAATATTTTATTAAACTGCATAGACAATCTATAGGACATTATATATTTATAGATAAGGTAAAACTCAAAGATCAGAAATACATATTTTTAACTTTTAGGTAAATAAACTCAAAGTTTAAGTAAGATAAACCCAAAGTTTATAATCTTTGGTGAAGTTAAATGTTTCTTATTTTATTGGAAAATATGAGAAAATATAGTCATCATTAGATCTGTTTAAAATATTCTAGTTCTGGGGCACCTGGGTGGCCCAGTCTGCTAAGCATCCAACTCTTGATTTGGACTCAGGTTGTGATCTCCTTGTTTGTGAGATCAAGCCCAGCATAGGGGTCTGTGCTAAGCATGGAACGTGCTTAGGATTCTCTTTTTCTCTCTCTCTCTCTCTCTCTCCCTCCCTCCCTTGCTTGTGTTGTCTCTCTCTCTCTCTCTCTCTCTCTCTCTCTCTCTCTCTTTCTCTCTCTCTCAAATAAATAAGCTTTAAAAAAATAAATAAACATTCTGGTTCTATTTCTGGGTAGAACTATAGTTTCCAATCTCCTTAAAATTATGAGTAACCATCTTATTTTCTTGAGCTAATGAAACGTGAATAGAAGTAACCCATGAAAGTTTAGTAATTCACTGTATTCACTATTACTCTGCAGTACCTGAGGTGGTGGCTTCCCCCCCCCCAATAAGTTCCAGAATGAGGACTACCTGGAAGAAATCTTCCACCTGACCCATTATACATATATATCTTGAGTGAGATTTTAAAGATGTGTGCTTAATTTTAACTTACTTTCGTGAGCTATAGCTAGCATACAGCAAAATGCACCCTTTCAGGTCTACATTTGATGAGCTCTGATGAAAGTTACCATGATCGCAAATGAGATACAGAACATTTCTATTACTCCAAACAATGGGCTAATAAAATAAATCTGAATCACAAAGCTCTATTCCTTTATAATTAATACCTGTTTCTGCAAAACTCAGAAAACAAGCCTCTTAAAAATTATTGGCATAAAAGTAAACTGATACAAAATTTCTAGAGCAGACTTCGGAACTGTGCATCAAAATGCTTACACTTTTATAGCCTTTATATAATTTTAAGTGACCAGTATTTTTAAATATGTAATTATGTAACATAACACATCAAACTCAGATACAACCATAGGGATTTAATAATCGTCTTGCATCCTTAGGATGAAAGCATCTAATAACATGAGAAAATGCAGCATCTAATAACATGAGGAAAAAAATCCAAATAATTTTTATGTGGGGAAAAATTATAAAATACTATGTGCAGAGGTGCCTGGGTGGCTCAGTGGGTTAAGTGTCTGACTTCTGCTCAGGTCATGATCTCACAGTTTGTGAGTTTGAGCCCCGCATCAGGCTCTGTGCTGACAGCTCAGAGCCTGGACCCTGCATCGGATTCTGTGTCTCCCTCTCTCTCTGCCCCTCCCCTGCTCATGCTCTCTGTCAAAAATAAATGTTAAAAAAAGTTAAAAAAATAATATTTTAAAAAACATACTATGTGTAGTAGGAGCCTATTTTGCATAGGACTTTGTCTACCAAATTCTTATAATAGTTGGCTTATAAGAAAGGATTCAGAGAGTACTTTACGGTATTTGAAATACCGCTAGCACTCAAGTATATGTCCAGACCAGCCAGGTTGGGGATCAGAGAATAATGACATTTGCTCATCCTAATATGTATAATGTACTGAAAACATAATTCTGACTTTTCCACATCTAGTTTTGTGACCCTGTGACCCCAAATACCCCAATAATAACTTCTCTAAGCTTTCATTGACTGATTTCATTTTTAAAATGTTAAGTAGTTATAATAATAGTACTAGTAGTAGTGAAGATTATCTCATGAGGTTAAATGAAATAAAATAGCATGGTTTCTTGCATATTTTAGATGCTGAATAAACACTGGGATAAGACAGACTTTTCCACACACAGTATTGATTGGGTTGACAATTTTGACTGGTTGATGATCTCCCAAGAGAAAGGTATATTTCTCTCACAAAGAAAATATGAAATAGATGATCTAACCATACAGTGTGTGGCATTGCAGTACTGGGTTATAAGGAATAGTTGCGCAGAGAAGAAGACAGGACTCTCTATAAGACTAGGCCTTTACCATCTGCCCAGAAAAATAATATCAACCTAGACAACACGATTTTAATTTAAACTGCAGTTCAACTTTACATTTTGTTCTCTTTTATTTTGTTAACATTTGGGATGGTGATGATCCCACATACAAAACTTTCTGTCTCCAAAACACACAAAATGACTAATCCAGATGCTGTTGCTGGTTACAGAATGTGTGTGATGAGTTAAGGAATTCACTACAGAATTTTATCTACAAGTGCCAGAAAAATCAGCATTGCATACAGAGGTGCCCGTCACAATGTTAAATTAGTCTCATTATATGCATCTAGATGTCCAATTATTTGCCTATTTTAACAATAATGTATATGCTGCATTAGCTTCTCTATTAAGGTGAGGAAAGTACAACACACAGTAAGTACATTCCTTAAAAAAAAAAAAAAAAAAAAAAAAGAAAGGAAAGGGAATAACATACTGTCATTTTTCATACCACAGGCTAGAACTACAAACCAAAAAAGAAAAACCACCTCAGAATTCTATGGAAGCCTAGAAGAAATCATCATAGAACCATATGATAAAATTTGTTCTAATCATAGCAGTGGTGTCTGGTTCACTCATTCTTATATCAAATATTTATTAAGCACTTTTGTGCCATGTTATAGACTCCAAGAATACTGTAGAGAATTTTGTAGATTATTTCTGTTCTCATGGAGCTTAAACAGTCTTTTGGGCATAGGAGTGTTGGCAAAGGACACTAGTGATATGAAATAAGCAAAGAAAATTTCAAATACTATACTGTAAGGATAATTAAAGGAAATTAAAATTGTATGCATTCTGCATGTCTTGTGAGCAGAGGTACTGACTGTCTTTGTTTCATACCACATCTTTAAAGATATATTAATAGCAAACTGCATATACCCAGGCCTCAGAGGGGCTTAGAAGGAAAACTGAGAAAGGCTTGAGTCCAAATACCCCAATATGCAGGGGCTGGTGGGCCATGAAAGAAAACTGGAGGGTAGCTAGCAGATGGTCTCAATTCTACGAGCCAGGTCTAGCTATGCCTGAATCTAAAATTATTAGGGGCACCTGGATGGCTCAGTCGGTTAAGCATCTGACTCAGCTCAGGTCATGATCTCACAGTTTGTGAGTTAAAGCCCTGCGTCGGGCTCTGTGATGACAGCTCAGAGCCTGGAGCCTGCTTCAGATTCTGTCTCTCCCTCTCTCTGCCCCTTACCCACTCATGCTCTGTCTCTCTCTATCTCTCAAAAATAAACAAACATTAAAATTTTTTTTAATAAAATTATTATCAAACTGGTAAAAATTAACTGTTTTTATGCAATAAATAGTGCATTGTATTATGAAGAAGAAGGAGGAAGAAGAGGAGGAGAAGGAGGAGGAGGGGGAAGGAGGAGATAGTATTCCAGAGTAAATGGCAGGGTTGTTTTCCATTCAGTAAAATACACATTATGCCACCCTGTGGAGCAAAGATCAGTAAGATTTGGCATTCATTATAAAGTTGTGCATCCCTAAAACTTGAGATTACTCTGGAACAACTAGCCACATGTGCAAGCGTCACTTGGATTTCTTTTTATGGAGACTTGGGAGTCATTACTCAGGGCATCAGTACAAGTGCTGATACCCTGGTAAGTGATATTTCTGGGAGTAATCAAATCCTTGTAGTCTAAATCAAGCATCTCTTACCTTCTGCCAATATTCATAAAAGTGCAGCAGACTAACCTGTACAACCATAAGTCAGGTAAAGTCTCAGAGCCTTCACCATTCTTCATGAGGCCCTGATGAGTTTGTGTGTACTGAGGAAAGAGGAATAGAGGCAACTTCTGAGAATGATGAGTGAAGGAAGTAAAGAAAATTCAATGAGAAAGGTAGGTTCTAGATTTGTAGATCCTTGTAGATCATGTCTAGAATTTGGTTCTATTTGCGTAAAGAGAATAAACTGGAAGGTTTAATCAAGAAAGTGACATGATCCTATTTATATATTATATGCTTATTAAATGTATAGACAAAAAAATACTAGACTGTGAGTCAGATTTAGATTTCCATTTTAGCTCTGCAACATAGTTATTTTTCTTGATTAAATTGTAATTTTTCTCAGCTTCCATTTTCTCCAATGTAAAACAAAATCAGTGCATCAAAACAATGTGATATACCTCATATCTGTTAGAATACCTACTACTATCAAAAACAAAAAACAAAACAGAAAACAACAAGTGTTGGCAAGAATATGGAGAAAAGGGAACACTTGTGCACTATCGATGGGAATATGAAATCATGCAGCCACTATGGGAAACATAATGGTGTTTCCTCAAAAAATTAAAAATAAAATTACCATATGATCCAGCAATTCTACTTATGGATGTAAACCTAAAGAAAAAAAATTGAAAACAGAGTCTCAAAATGTAATTTGTACATTGGAATTCACAGGAGCAATTTTTCACAATAGCCAAAAGGTAGCCCAAGTGTTCATCAAAGGATGAATGGATATACAAAATGTGATATGTACAAACAATGGAATATTATTCAACCTTAAAAAAGGATGAGAATTCTGACACATGTTACAACATGAATGAATCTTGGTGAGATTAGGCCAAGTGAAATAAAGCAAATTACAAAAAGACAAATGATGTAAGACTTCACTTTTAGAAGGTGCCTAGTGTATTCAAATTCATAAAGATAGAGAGTAAAATGAGGGTTTCCAGGGTTTGGGAAAAAGTAAGAATGGGGAGTTGTTTAATAGTTACAAAGTTTCAGTTTTTCAAGGTGAGAAGAGTTCTGGAGATGTACAATGATGTGAATGCACTTAACATTATTAAACTATATGCTGAAAACCTGTTAATATGGTAAATTTTATGTTACATGTATTTTACTGCAATTAAAAAAAAATTCAATAGTATAGACATCGGGGCACCTGAGTGCCTCAGTTGGTTAAGTGTCTGACTCTTGGTTTCGACTCAGGTCATGATCTCATGGTTACTGAGTTCAAGCCCTGCGTCTTGCTCTTTGCTAACAGCTCAGAGCCTGGAGCCAGTTTCAGATTCTCTCTCTCTCTCTCTCTCTCTCTCTCTCTCTCTGCCCGCCCCTCCACTTGTGCTCTGTCCCTCTCTCTCTCTCTCAAAAATAAATAAACATTAAAAGGACAAGTTTATTGAGATGTACTTGAGATGCAATAAACTGTACATATTGAAATGTACAATTTGATAAATACCACATATATATATACAAATTAAATTTACTATTATTGATACAGTAAAAATAATCATTACTTCCCAAAGTTTCCTCATTTGCAACGCCTTTCCCTCTCTCCCCACCCCCACATTGTAGCAATACTGACCTTTCTTTCATTAGGTTGCATTTTCTAGAATTTCATATGAACGAAATTATACAACATACTTTTTTTTTTTTTTTTTGCTGGGCCACTTTCACTCAACATAATTATTTTGAAATTCATCCATGTTGTTGTAATTACCAAAAGTTCATTTTTTTAAATTTCTGTATAGTATTTAATTATGTGGATATATCTCAGTTTGTTTCTTCCCAGTTTTAGGCTTCTACAAATACAATTATGAAATTCACATATATATACACCTTTGTATGGATACATGCTATAATTTCTCTGAGTATGTACCTAGGATTGGGATGACTGAGTTGCATAGTAGAGTGTGTATTTTTTTAAAAAAATGCCAAATGTATTTCCAAAGTGGTGCAGTATTTTACATTCTCACTTACAGTGTGTGAGGGTTCCACTTGCTCAATTTTCTTGTCAACACTTTGAATGGTCAGACTTTAAATTTTAGCCATTCTAATAAGTTTGTAGTGGTATTTTGTGATGCTTTCAACTTGCATTTCTGAAAAAACTAAGATGTTTAACATTTTCCATGCCCTTATTTGCAATAGTATATTTTCTTTGGTGTAGTGTATGTTCAAATATTTTTTTTATTTTATTTTATTTTTATTTTATTATTGAGGTTTATTATTTTATTTTATTTTATTTTATTTTATTTTATTTTATTTTATTATTATTGAGATCTGAATGTTGTGTATTTATTTTTCCATAATGTAGCAAGGTAAGACTTTGACTGATAAAAATTCAGAGCAAGTAAGGACACTGCATTTGTGATACTATGATAGCTGACTTCTTGTAGGAAGACGTACAAGAGGAGTTATGGCTACAGTTGCTCCTATGCTGTTGATACTTCTAACTAAAATTCAGAGCTCAGCTCAGTTTGTAACATTCCCGAGGACTGTGTGAGCTGGAATATTTAAAATCATTCCTTAAACTGTGAGAAATAAGCTACTATTTGTCACAGACCAAGTCAGAAATTGGGATGCTCAAACAGGTAGGTTTTTTGGGTTTTGGTGAAATCATATTTTTCATCAGAGATCCTGTTGGTCCAATTAACAAAGTCAACAAAAGGAATGTGAACCTGAATGACAGGATGCTTAGAATATTCCAAAGGGCCACAGCACAGGCAGTCTTACCTGACCCTTATTGTCTGAAGGCTCAGGCAGTACTACATATGTTGGAAAATAAAATATACACAGACTAGATTTTTTGGCAGAAATCAAAGAAATTTTCTCAACAGAAACCTCCCAGGTTTTAGTCTAGAAATGTGCCTAATACTACTACTCAGTATAGTCCATTAAAAGTCAATGACTAACTTCTTATGGGGAATTGGTTGAAACTGCCCCCCACCATAGAAGGGTGTCTATCAGATGACTTCAAGGACAGGAGTATCGATTATGCTTATAAAATGTCAGAGTAGAATAGAAAAGGAAAGCCCAAAAAGTTTGCTCATAAGATAAAAGTTTCATATTCAAAATCATGCTGCAGGAAGGGTGGGAGATTCATGGGGAACATAGAGCATATAAGACCAGATGGCTTCACTGACCTTTGGGACTACCACAGAGCCCTCCAGGGGTACCACCTCCACCACTGTGTCGCTCAAACCTTATAATTTTCTCCTACCTAAAGCAAAGCAGTTTAATCTGGTTCACTAAAATAAATGGCCAATAATCCTAGGAAAAGATGTTTAGTTATAAGTAAATAGGAAAGTGCTAATTTAACAACAAAACATTTTAATAAGAAAATATCAAGTGAAAGAGAATATTTGTAGAAAAAGAATTCTTGTACATTGCTGCTAACAGTGTAGAATTTTTAAAGTACTTTGGAAAAGACTCTTGCATTATCTAACAAATATAGAATTTACATACTTTAAAATCCAGCACTTTTGGGGGTACCTGGGTGGCTCAGTCAGTTAAGAGTCTGACTTTGGCTCAGGTCATGATCTCATGGTCCATAAGTTAGAGCCCCACGCTGGGCTCTGTGCTGACAGTTCAGAGCCTGGAGCCTGCTCCCTCTCTCTGTCCCTTCCTCACTTGCACTCTGTCTCTCTTCTCAAAAATAAACAAACATTGCATAAAAGAAGAAAAGGAAGCACCTCCCTAAGAGCTCCCCATATTTGCAAAGCATCAAAAAAAATCACCTCTGATAAATGCTAAGATAACAACAGTATGCTTTTTAAAAATCTTCTCAGCCCCTCCAATAAACAAACAAAGATGGAGCAACAGTCAGCCTTGGTAGGTGAGTTCACAGGATCTCTGGGAAGGACTGAGCATAAAGTGTGACGTTGGACTTTGCAGCTATTGAAATATTCAGTGAAAATACTGGCCCATGCTGAGATAAAACAACTGGGAGTAAGACACAAATTAATTAAGAAATAGATCAAATTGGAATGAAAGGAAGGAAAGGTTCTGATGCCATATATGGAAAGAATGAGAGAATGCATGTGACAAATTCTAGAGAAATGACTATGACTAATTTTTCAATTCTCAGTTGTAAACCAATGGAAGCAGACTATAAGTGGGAAGTTAGCATATTAGCTACTTTTTCAGTGGCTTTGGGGCCAGTACATATGGAAAGTGGGGAGGGAGAGGGAAGAATTGAGGACTGAGCACAGATAGTGGTCACACCCCCAGTGAAAGCACAACCATAGCCTCGGTTGACCACAAGGGGAGCTCTTGAGCCAGAGCAGCCTTTTGGAACTCCTCTGAGCTAATCTTTAAAAATGCTGAGAGCTGAAGGTTTCTTCATACCAGGACCACTAGCAGTTGTAACAACATTTCATTGCTGGGCATCTGGGCCGCACATCACACCCCCAAAGGCAGCTTGGGAACTGTAAAACTAGAAACACTTTCCTGACTAAAACTTCTGAAAATATAAAACTTAACACACTTAGGAAGAACAGAATTGGATTGCATTCAAACCCATAGTAATATACTGTAGGAATAAAAGAGAATAATAAGAAACTACCAAAAATTGAGACACACAAGAAAAACGTGCCAAAATGCAGAGCAAACCTGTAAATGAATATTTTTGTAAGAATAAACAAAGATTATGGAAAAAAATAGAATCTATGGTGGAATAAAATGAATCAAAATTGGACAGAAATGAGAGGACAGAAATGAGAGAATGAAATAGAAATAAAAGATCCCAGGATATAACTGGAAAAAAGTAATAATTAGAAAAAAAGACTAAATTAGAAAGAACCAAGAATAAACAGACATGATAAGACATACTATTGTTGAAATAGATACGGCCAAAGAAAAAACAGAAGAAATTAGACACTAAAAGAAGATACAAAAAAATCTTTATTATTTCTTTCATCTTATTTATTTTAGAGTGAGAAAGAAATCATGAGCAGGCAAGTGAGCAGAGAAAGTGTGGGAGGGAGAGAGACAGAGAGACAGAGACAGAGAGAGAGAGAGAGAGAGAGACAGAGAGAGAATCTTTATCAGGCTCCATGCTTAGCACAGCGACATGGGGCTTGATCCCACAACTCTGGGATCATGACCTGAGCCAAAATCAAGAGTCAGACATTCAACCGACTGAGTGACCCAGGAGGCTGGAAGATACAAAGATTCATAAATACTAACGATATAATTGGAAAATCACTATTATACAATATTTAAAACATAATGAAACTAGATGAGTTATCAAAATGTGGTCTGATAATCCCTGGTCATGAGACCTTTTCAGTGGCTCCATGACTTTCTCTGTTTTCCAACTGCATGTCTGTTTGAGGCCATGGCGACTTTCTTCATATACTTCAACGAAAACAACATATTGCAACATATTGAATGCGGAAACAAACATGAAAATTTAGTTATATTCTAAGAGACAGTAAAAAGTTTTACAAGAATGTCAAATGATACTACTTTTCTCACTTCCTTGTTTTAAAAAATAGTTATTTTTTATAGAAATCTTTTTTTTTATCTTTTTTTTTTTCTTTTTTTTTTCTTAAGAAATCTTTTTTTTTTGTTAGCATATGTAACTAATAAAACTGAACAAGTAAATTTATATGGGAACATGGAACACAACATATTTAGGACAATTTTCTTGTCAAGCAAGAAAGTATTATTCATAAAATTTCTGAAATTCTCATTCATAAAAAAACTATAATTTTTAAAGAATTGGCAAAATAAATAACATGTTCTCTGACCACAATACAATGTAACTGGACAACCATAATAAATGACAACTAGAAAAATGATGATGTTTTCCAAATAAGAAATAAATTTAACCTTAAATCAAAGAAGAAACAACAGTAGTGATTAGAAAAAAAATTTCACACTGAATGATAAGGAAAATATTTGGTATAATAACCTGAAAACACAGTTGAAACAGGAATAGAAGGAAGTTTATAGACTTAAAAGCATGTACTATGTAATATTGGAGGCTGGAAAGTTGAAGAGCCAAATAACTATCCCAAGAAGTTGGAAATAGAACAACAAAGTAAACAGCCAAATATGAAGAGGCATAGAATATAGATAAAAGCTGATAATAATAAATTGAAAACCTATAGTAGAGGTGCCAAATAGATTGAAATGTTAATTCTTTGAAAAGGCTAACAGCAAATAATAGAAATCAAGCAAATAATTTTAAGAAGGGAGAGGGGTGGCTTAAGGGATACATAGCCCATAACAGAGATGAAAAAGTACATGTCAAAAAAAAAAAAAGTATGTGAAAGTATGCTGTCATTAAGAATAAGTGTTAAAGATGTAATAAATCGTTATGAAAAATTATAATTTTTAAAATTTAGATGAAATGCATAACTTTTTAGAAAAAATAATATTAAAAAATGTATACAGGAATAAACTCCTAAAAATAGCCTTTGACAATTAAAGAAATTAAATTCTTCATTTAAAATCTTCCTGTACAGAAAATTCCAGGTCAACATGACCTCACTGGCAAATTCTAACAAAGAAATAGAGAAATAATGCCAATTTTACACAAAATTTTGGTATACTAGAAAATGATAGTACATTTTCAAACTCAATGTGACTAATATAACCTCGATACACTTGACAAGGTCAGTACAGGAAAGAAAACTTATAACCCAATTTCATTAATGAAACTAGATGTAAAAATTCTAAACAAAATATGAGGAAACAAAATCCAGCACAGCATAGCAAACTTAATATCTCAGACCAAGATGAATTTATTTCATGCAAGATTAAGTTAGCATTAGAATATCAATTATTTTAGTTTGATACCTTAATAGATGTAGAAGAAAGAAGACAAATCATATGATCAATATGATGATGAGAAATAGTGTCTGATATTAGCAATCTAGAAAAAGATAGGAATTTCCTTAATCTGATTAAGAATATCAAAAATTTACAACAAACATTATACTAAACGGTAAAATACTGAAAATGTACTCTGACGGGCACCAGATAATGATATTTTTGCTTCCATTTCTATTTAACAGTTTACTAGATGCACTAGTTAGTTCACAAAGCCTAGACAAACAAATAATACATTTAAGGACTGGAAAGAAAGAAACAAAATCCTAACTTTTCGTAGATGAGATGATTATGTATGTAGAAAATGCAAAGGAATCTACCCCTAGGTTATTATAATGAATGAATTAGCAAATTTGCCTGATACAGGATAATATAGACAACCAATATATAATATCAACAGAAATGTTTCAACAGAAATGTTTCAGTAGAAAAAATTTTTAATGATACTATCTATAATAGCATAAAATAGTAAATATCTTGGAATGAATCCAACAAAAGATGCACATGACTTCTCAACAGAAAATCAGAATTTTTTATGGAAGTAAAATAAAAAATACCTAAATATATCAGGTTTATGGCTTAGATGATTAAATATTTTAAAGATATCAGTTCCTTCTAAACTGACCTAAAGAGTGTGCATTCCAAATCTAAAACCTCTGGAGACTTTGTGTGCATGTGTGTGTACTTGTGCGCGCGCGCGTGTGTGTGTGTGTGTGTGTGCATTTGCATGTATTTGCAGCTTGTCAAACTGACTCTTATATTTCTATGGTGACACAAATGATCAAGAACAGGCAAGACATCCCTGGAGAAAAACAAAACTGAAATATTTGTTCTACCAAATAATAGGATCACACTAAAGCTAGAGTAATTAACACAGTAATTAACACAATTATCATGTTGGTGTAAAAATGTACAAATATCTTTATCAAAGTGCCTAGAAACGGACTGACTCATGGATAGTTGAGTCATTGCAGAGTTGTCTCTCTCAAATAATAATGTTGTAGTAGTAGCAATAACAAAAGTTTTAAATGATACTAAATAATATACATGTACTATCTACTTCAATCCTTACAAAAATCTCTGCTAAAATTACTCCCATTTTATTGTGGGGGTAAACATGAACAGGTCAATTAATTTTTTCACAAATGGAATGGAAATGGTAGAGTCAAAATGTACACTAGATAGTCAGGTCTAAATCTCACATTGATAGCTTCCTGTGCCAGCCATTGTGCTACATACATTTATGCATATTATATTATTTACTCATAATAACCCTGGATAGAAGTCTTTATGTATAAAACACCTTGAGCTCCTGATGAAGCAGAAGAGCTTTTTGTCTTTATGTTTATATAAAAAAAAGTAAATGACAATTATACCATTGGTGACATTTTATTGAGAAACAATTTTCCAGAATTGTGATACACTAAATTATTTAAATAAGTTTATATAGAGAACATACTTCATAATTTACTGTTTGTTTATTTTTTAAGTTTACTTATTTATTTTTGAGAGAGAGAGAGAGAGAGAATACAAGGGGCAGAGAGAGAGAGAGGGAAAGAGAATCCAAAGCAGGCCTCACTGTCAGCACAGAGCCCCATGCAGGGCTCAAACTCATCAACTATGCGATCATGACCTGAGCCAATGTCAGACTCTTAACCGACTGAGCTGACTGTGCCCCTATTGTTTATTTTTATTACCTAACCTAGTAATTTCACAATAGTGATTAAGACTATAAATAAATTTTGATTCATATTTATTGTATCCACTACAACTTCTGTTGTGAGTTTTCCTTGGCTACTATTTCTCTCGTCTATTTTTTCCTGGATAAAATTTTCCTGATCTGAATTTTTCTAAAAAACAAATGAATTTTTCAATAAATTTTCATTACAACCTGCATTTTAAGTTCCTGTGTTGTTTTGGGCTTATTTGTTCCATGAAATCTAATTTTATTCAGAACAACTTTTTCAGGTATCTGTTATGTCAATAAGATGTATTTCTTCATTTAGCTTTCATCCATAATAAATTATATGTCGGACTTAGTCAAAATGTTGAGTTAAAACAGTTGGATCATAACATCCTGCTTTATAACTGTATCTATTTCACTTTATTTAGATAGTGAAATTGATGCTCACGCAGAAATTGCCATGACATATATTTGAATACAGGTCTAAAACCAGGTTTATGTTTTTCTCCTATATGCTAATGTCTCTGACACTATCACAAATTTAATCCTGAAACTGGAGAAAACTTTGTCTTGCCTTTCTCACAGCTTATTATTTGAATAGAATGAGATCATGTATGTAAATTGTTTATAATCTCTAGACAGTGTACAAATATAGATATTACCAATACTTGTAATTATTAACATTTATTCTATTTTAATTTGTTAGATTGTTAAATCTAAATTTGTTAGATTTGACCTGCTTCTCGACAGTTGAAGATGTTTCCATTTTATATTTGTATTTCATTTTTCGACTATTCATCCTTGATATATCTTATGACAGAGTTCTTTTATGCCTATTTCAGATGTTATGCAATGTTGCAAATTATAGGTGGTAACTTAGGAATCCTCTCATACTCTTGGACAATGATAAGGATTTTCTCATCTCAGAAGTCCTTATTCTAAGTGTACATTTAACTCTGTGTGAGTTTTGAATACACAGGGACAGTATGTCTGTCAGTAGGGAAAACTCAATCTTTCTGTGTTCCTCCTCTACTCTCATCCTCCTACCATACTCGCATTACCGACTAGGTGGGTGGGGTTCTTCCCACACTAAGCAATTCTTGGTGATACTAGCTGGGCATCCTCTAACATAACTCAATTCTGACACTACCTACCTAGAGATAGTGTCAAGTGTCACTGGTCTAAGGCTCAGTCCTTTTTAGACTACCCTTCACTTCAGATGACAATCACAGGTAGTAGGTCCCAGGTTACCCAAAAATTTTTGTCAGACTTAGCTCCAAATTAGAGGTTTCCAAGACCTCTTCCCCTTTAGATTGAATTATTTGTAGAAGAGCTCACAGAACTCAGGGAAACACTTACTTATGTTTATTAGTTTATTACATAATAATGGATATGATAAAGGATACAGTTGAACACCTAAAGAGATACATAGGGGAATCTGGGAGGGTCTCAAGCATTGGAGCTTCTGTCCCTGTGCAGTTAGAGTACCTCACCCTCCTGGTACATGAAGTGTTCACCAACCTGGAAGCTCTCCAAACCCCATGCTTTTGGGATTTGTATGGAGACTTCATCATGTAGGTGTGTAGCCCCTGTCCTCTGTCTAGAGAATGAGAAGTAGAACTGAAAATTCCAGGATTCTAATCATGGCTTGGTTTTCCTGGTGACCTGCTCTCATACAGGAACCATCCAGGAGCCCACCCAGACTCACCTCATTAGAACAAAGAATACTGCTATCAGTCAGGCAATTCCAAGGGATTCAGGAATCAGGGTCAAAGACCAAATATTAGAACAAAATATGCTCCTAGTGCTCTTATGGACTTAGAAAGCTACGAGGGTTTTAGAAGCCCCATGCCAGGAATAGGGGGGCTATTATTATATTATATATTAATATACATTTATAATATAAATTATAATTTATAATATATAAATATATAATATATTAAAATTTACATAATATAAATATTTATAATATATAATGTAATATAAATAAAAATTATATATTATATTATATATTAACATATATTCAAAAATGTTTAATGTTTATTTATTTTTGAGAGAGACAGGGACAGAATGTGAATGGGTTAGGGGCAGAGATATTGGGAGACACAGAATCAGAAGAAGGCTCCAGGCTCTGAGCTGTCAGCACAGAGCCCGACGCAGGGCTTGAACTCACGAGCAGCGAGATCATGACCTGAGCCGAAGTCGGACACTCAACCGACTGAGCCACCCAGGCACCCCTATATTAACATATATTATATATTATTATTATACAGAGAGATAGATATTCTATTATCTCACACACTGCTAGATAATTTTTATTATTATCTTTATCTTCTTTTTCCTCTAAAATGTACTTAATGTGGTTTAGAAAAGAAAGCCAGACTTTAACCAAAACTATGTAAGGAAGAGTAGACTTATATTCTGAACATTGTCAATGGGAACTGGATGTACCCTCATGCTGTAAACTGGACAAAATATATAATGATGGAGCCAATGGTTTCCCAAAGCATCCTACCTAGAAGCACATGCCAGGAAGGTTTATCAGTAAAGGAATGGAATGTCAAGAAGAGGAAGGCTGCCACTGAGTTAAGGAACCAGAGTTCAGAGGTCAGGAAGGTTGAGACAGCTAGAAGCCCCAAATGAAAGCAAAGGCAAATAAGACACTGAGAAAAAAAAAATGAATATAACCTAACCAGACAGTATCAAGCGGTCAAATATATGGGTGTTTGGATTTCCTGAAAATGAGGACAAAAACTTCTGGAAAAATAATGACTAAATTTCTTTCCAACACTGATGAAAATCATGAACTGGGGATCTAAGAAATTTGTAAAACCACAAGCAGGATACGTAGAAAGAAAACTAAACCAAAGCATATCGTAATCAAACTGTTGAATAACAGTTATAAAAATATCATAAAAGCATCCACACAACAAAGACAAATTATGGGTATAAGAACAAAGATAAGAATGACTCCTGGCTTCTCATCAGAATCTTTGCAAGCCAGGAGAAAATTCTATATCTAGCAAAAATGACCTTCACTAATGAAGGTAAATTAAAACTTATTCAGACAAACTAAAACATTTATTATCATCAGACCTCTATTAGAAGATATGTTTAAACCACTTTAGGCTGAAGGAAAATAATACCAGCTAGAAACTTTGATTTGCACAAATGAGTAAACATCTCATAATATCTTAACATCTGAGCAAGAAGAAAAAAGCAATATTAGATAGCTGAGAAAGACAAAATATTTCCTAGCATTAAAGTCTTAGGAAAAAGAGTCTTTGAATGAGAGATAAAGAACATTGAAACTGATATTCTTGATAATGTATATTTCAAATGCAAAGTTGATTTTTATGTGGCCATTTTATCTTCTAAAAATGTCAAGTATATAGTCTTAAAGTATAGTTAACATGTAAATATCTTCATATCATCATTTCACCTTCTTTTCCAGAATCCTCTCTTTTTATAAAAGCACCAAGTGACCCTGAAATCCGAATTCCCTAAACCTAGCAAGCTTGCTTATATTTGTTGAAATCTTTCTTATACCATTACTGACTGCAGCCCAAAATACTTGTTTTCCCCTTTTCCCTTGATGCATTACTTCTCTTCTATCTTCTCTAACTCACACAGACTCAGTCATTATATTCACTGTAGCTCTAAATCATATTGTTAATATCTCTGTTGGAGTCATATGAATATACAAATATATAACATATCTGTCCTACATTTCTTGAAAGTGGTACTACATTACTACATTCTTTCTTCATCCTCAGTGCCCAGTAGAGTGACAACACAAATATTTGTTAAATGAATGATTCTGTGAATATATTTCTGAATGTCTTTACAGGTCCTTTGATATGGATACCTTTATATTAATGCCTGGATCAAAATTATTTTTTTAATTTTAATACACCATACCTTATCATCATACAAAGAATAAATTTACATAGTAAAATTTTTATCTCTAGGTATTCTATTCCTTATAGTCAGGCTTCACACACATGGCAAATTGAGAAAGCTCGATATTTTAAAGAGATTACAGATATTTTAAAGGCAATAAATGTTTTATTTTTGTTATATTTCCTTTGGAAAATAAATAACTTTGATCTAAATTTTCTAGATAATAACATGTTTTTGCTTTAGTCTTCTATTTGTATTTTTTAACATGACAAAAATATGTAAGCAGAAGACTTAAGTTTACCACATAGAATTATTTAATAATACCACCACAAATAATTTAGTTTATTATTATGATGAGGCAATTGATTGCATAGATTAATCAGTTCAAGATTTCTGAGTTACAGAGTAGCTTCTTCCTTTAATGGCTTAAAAATCTAGAAATTCAGAGCAGAACAGATTTCATGTTTTACCTGGAATAAACTTTTCATTTCAAAGATCAAGAATGGTAGGCACAGAAAAACTGACATCTCACATTCTGTGGTTACTAAGAGGAGGGGCCATCTCTGCAACTGGTTCATTTGCAACTCAAGTCAATTCCAGTCTTTAGCAAGAGAAAAGAATCTCAGTATGGAAATCCTCTCTATTCCATTCAAAACATTTGTGAAAGAGTATGATGTGTTTCTCTAAGGCTTAGTAAGTTTGTCCACCTTGGATGCACATTCGTTACTGGTGGGGGCATACAAAGTATCAATGCTTGAGCCCCAGTCCCCAGAAAATCTTTATTAATTGGCCTCTGAAGGCACCCACCCATGTACTAGCACTACAAGGTGTAGTTCAGGTTGAGAGATAAGGCAATATTCAGTTTTATTTTTCCAAGTCAGCAATATTTTCTTAAACTGTTATTGATTTATGCTTCCGAGTAGCCATTTTTAGTTGACAGACACTATAATGAGCTGTTAATAAAAAGAAATATTTCAATATTTCAGAATTCATATAATAAAAATTATCACAATGTTTCAGTTAATCAGTCATGGTAGTCTAGGACCGGGTATATGGCTAAACCTACCTAAAACATTTACTGTGTATTATATCATTATTTTCTGTTAATATTCCTGGTACCATGTATTCTTAGGAGCATGAGACAGCGCACATCTATATTATACTACATATTGTTATAACAGGGTTTTGGTATGGTGACTTTCAGCTAAAATCTATATTAATATGTGTTTCATTTAACTCAGCAGGCCAGCCATGACAATGTATTTTCAAATATTAAGTTGAAATATAGTTCACATTTTAAAAAAATAAATATTTAAACTAAATATAATATTTCCAAAATGCTATTAAATAAAACTAGAATTTTTATTTTTCATGTAATTTTTATGCTCTTTTATTAAGTTTATAGAAAAATTAGAATGTTACTTGAGTATTTCTCTTTCCAATAGTGATTTGAAATACCATCTTAAATGAAATTCCAGCAGTAAATCATTTATGTTATCAGCCTATGTTAGTCTGAAATTATGAACTATAATTGAATGATCCAATAATAACACTAAAAAGATTAATTCAAGTTTTAAAACTTAGATTTTTTTTGGCACATATATCTTTTCTTAACAGAATATATAATCAAACTAAGACTAGTAATAACACCTCTACCTTACTCACAAATATGGGAAATCTTGATGGTGTATACTAATCTCTAAGATAAACACAGGGTTCCTTCCTCATTCCAACTTTAAGAAATGTTTTGTCAGTGGAAAGATGGGGTTCTCGTGGCCACAGAGATGGCTGCCATCAAAGAAAATAAGCTTTCAGCAGGTTGAGGAAAAGAAAAAATCCTGAGGGCATGTTGTCTTGGAAATAATATTATGATGATCAGTTCCTTCTGGGACATTTAAAGATTAGTTGACAAAAGTTCTTGAAGGGTTCAATATCCTTTTGTATTGGCCTAGTTGCAACTTGGGAATGATGGCAATGTTAGTGACAGTGGCCTCATACAAAAGCACATGCAGGCCTGAGACAGGGAAAAAAAACAAAAACAAAAATAAAAACAAAAACACCTGATTGGTCTTTAGTTTCACTTCAAAATATCGCTCTTTCCAAAATGTTCTGCTTGGCCATGTGACTTTTCTCATGGTTTTCAGACAAAAGGAAATATCATGTAAAGATAAATGCTAAAAACCAGACAATATTTCTTTCTCAAAAGAGATTTAATTCAATGTAAGTTGACTGGTTATCACAAGTGTCCCCTGTAGTGTGGGATGTTGATACTGGGGGAGGTTATGTGCAGGGGCAGGGAGTATTACGGACACTCTCTTACTTTACATTCAATTTTGCTCTAAACCTAATAGTTTACTTCCAAAAAGAAGAAGAAGGAAGACAGAGCCATATATATAATCAGTGTTCTGTCCCGGAAGTCATGAAGAGAGACTGCAGTTTGAGTAGCCCTTTATCTGATAATCTCAGTTAGTTGATAAGAAACAAAACTAAAATAGTGATTCTCAGTTTTCACTGTGCTTCAGAATCACCTGGGAAAGTTTTGAAAATACATATGCTAGGATCTTAAAGCAATGAATCAAATGCAGTTGTTCAGGGATATGGAGAAGACACTGGTATTTTTTAAAGCTCCCTAGGTTACTCTCTACAAAGTCATTCTGTAATAATTTTAGCCATAAGGTCTAAACACACTTACACTCAATTTTGTATCATAAGGAATAGTCCTGATGGCCTATAAATTATTCTGGTCTTTTCTCCACCACACCAAAGTCCAAAAAATGCCCATCAGTGAATGTCTCACCTAATGGAAAGATGAATAATCCCAAAGGAGTTTTTATTGAATTGATTCACAGATAGTACAAAAGAAAATAAGAAAACTAATGTTAGAAAAAGAACATTCAAAAGTGAATTATTGCCAAAAGTGATGAAAATTCTGAGCTTCTATATGATTCAATTTTTAGAAAACTCAGTGAAGGAACTTAGTGAAGTTGTAGCAAGATTTGATTATAGAATCAAATAAATAATAACCATCACCCTTACCTGTACAATTATGCCACTCAAATCCTTTTTCTTTAAATCCCAAACTTCCTTGATTTCCAATATCTTTCTAATTTCAAGATAATTCCTGTTTGATTTCAGTATTCTGCTGACCTTTTTAGTGCATTTCTAATAAGCTAATGGTCAATGTTGTGATTTAAATTTGGGACAGCCATTCTCAGATTTGCTATTCAACAATAGTGTTTTGAACATTTTGAGTTTTCTCAAGTGAGAACAATTCCAAATTAATGACCCTTTCTTCCTCAAATTGAAAACAACTTTAAATGATATTATAATGTTCATATAACACTGTAACTGCAAAAACACTCACCAACTCTAATCACATACAAAAATTCGTTTTTAACTGAAGCCAATTTAAATATCCTGAAGAGATTCTTCATCTATCAAGCCAATAATAAATAATCTATTTGAAGAACTGCTCAATTCCCAATTGCATGTAGGGCATTGGTGTTGACATTTCCGAGGGAAAATTAGTATCTGAAAGACTATTAATCAAAAAATAGACAAACCTAGACAGGAGAGGCAAAGATAATTAAACATCCTATCACCTTGACCCACTAACACTCCTCAAACCAATACCAGATGGATCTTTTCTAGCAATAAAAAAGTATTCAGTTTTCTATGGCTATTTCACATGCCTCAAGGCAAAATCCTCAGGTCACAGCTATTGCCTGGACCTTCTCAGTTCTCGTGTTTTTATATGTGCATGCCTATTCCCTCTTTTTATCCATTTTCTTAGATAAAATATAAATGTAGATTAATTCAAAACTGATGTATAAGTGACAATTTGTAAAATAAAATAAGTATCTATAGTCATTATACAATACACTAATAAACGTCTCATACTTGATTTAATATTAATTATGGTAGTTATTTGAATGTGTTTAACAGTCCCATAAAGATGTTTCTCTTATTAGCATTTTGGATGTTTGTTTGTTGTTTGTTTGTTTGTTTGTTTGTTTTAGACAGAGAGAGAGAAAGTGAGGAGGATGTAGGGGGAGCGAGAACGAATCTCAAGCAGGCTCCATGTCTAGTGCAGAGCCTGACACAGGGCTCAATCTCACAACCCTGTGATCATGACCTGAGCTGAAATTTAAGAGTCAGATGCTTAACCTACCGAGCAACCCAGGTGCCCCAAGATATTTCTTTTTTATTGAAGGAATCCCCTTCCTTTGTGTTCAATATACATGGATGGGTAAAATCAATTATTTTATTTTGCTAGAAATTACGAATAGTTTTTTCAGTGAAGCCTGAAAATGATAGACAGATTATTTCTTTGTGCAGACATGATATAAAGGAGTGACATTTTGAAATACACAATGATAAATAAACCGTAAAGTTGACAGCATAGTAGCAACATAACACTAAGATACCCTTTTATTCTTGCTTTATTCTCTTTTTAAATATTTTATAAACTTATATAAACTATTATTGGACAAAATTTGGTTGTATTTTAAATGACCTCTTATTTAAACATATGTGTAATCAACGAACTATTGTAAAATAGTAATAATTTTATTATTGGATGGTAGACAGAAAATCCCATTAATATTCATTGTTATAAGGGCCATATATTTCGATGATTACTTCAGTTAATAACACCTGACATTTTTATCACACCTTACACTATTTAGATGCTTCTATGTATCAAATTCCATTTTCTCTTAAGATGTCCAACTCTACCCCAACTTCCTGGAGTCTTCTAATTTCTATTGCCATTGCTACCATTTTGGTTTAATCCCAGAAGTATGTCATCCCTTAATTTACCAACATAGAGAGAGAGGGAATAAAAAAACAAGAAAATACTCTTCCCTTATTGAATTAGCTGAATAAAGACTGAAAACTTGCAAAGAATTTTACTTAAAAAATGGGGGAATATTTTAGGAAATTGTGATCCCATCAAAACACACAAAATTCATTTCCAGGTGTTTACTTCCACACCTTTCCATGCCCCCCATGACTTTATTAATAGAAGCTGCAAGAGCAAAACTCAGTAATTTTATCAAATGAGACAGATGGTTGCTATATATTGTACTTCTTAGGTTTAGCAAAGTCATCTTTATTCTCTAGGCATAGATTTATTCAACTAATGGAATGCCCAAATATTAACTTAAGAAAAAAAGTGAGTGGTGGGAGCAGGTGGAGGAGCTAAGATGGTGGGGTAGGAGGAGGACTCTAGACTTGGCTCTTCCCTGGAGAACAGTTAGACAAATGTCAAATCATTCTGAACACTCAAGAAATCGATCTGAGGACTGACAGAATAAAGTGCACAACTAGAGGGAGAGGAAAGACCACATTGTGGAAGGTAAGAGGTTCAGAGATGTGATTTGGGGGGAGGAAAGGACCCCTAGTGCTGCAGAAGGGAGGGAACCCTGATCACAGAGAGAGGAGACAGAGAGGCAGAGAGAGACAGAGAGACAGAAGTGCACAGGGGATGGAAAAGAAAAACACTTCACTAAAGCCACTGACTGGCAAACAAGAGGGGCTGATAATCATGAGTTTTTATAACCAGCAGAGCTTAAAGACTGGAGTTTTAGAGGTCCACAGTGTGGCTGATGTGGATCCCTAAGGGCCCTTACAGTGCACCGGTGGAGAAAAAGAGCACATAGCCAGGTAGCAGATGCTAGATCTGAGGATCCTCTCAGATGCATGAGGAGAGACATTTCCCCTTTCTTGGAGTGCAAGTGGAAGATGTGGCATTGCCTCTCAGGGGACAAAAGAGCCAGTAGGTGCCTTTGTGATCCCCGGCCCCTCAGCAAAGGCACAGAGACACCAGCTGGGGGTGGCTAATGTGGATACCAGCTTTTTGCTGTGCTTTACACCAAACATCAAGCTCCTGTGCATTGGTGCAACTGCTGTTCTGGGACAAAACTGTGCTAGCCCTGGCATGGCAAGACCCTCTCCCAGAGGACCGGTACAGGTCTGAGCCATACCAGGTCCCTAAAATTTGGAGTTTTAAAGCTCAGCTGGCCTGACTGCGACAGAACACAGGTGCACTGCAGGCAGACAGACAGCATGGACACAGACTGGGTGGAAATAGGGATCTGAAGGATGCCTGGGACACATGAGGGGAGATTGTTTGCTCTTCTGTGAGGGCTTCCTGGGTGGCAGTGGGCCTGAACTCTCCTCTCTAGGGATGAGGGAGGGGGCTGGCACTATTTCTCTCCCTCGCCCCTCAGTATAAACTAATTTCAGGAAGCAGCATGGCACCAACAGTGGTGGCCTAAACCACTTACACCAAGCCATGCTCCCCTGCTCTTTGCAGGTGCTGTTTTACTAGGACAAGTGTGCCTGAGAACCAGAGCAGTGGGCCCTCCCCCGGAGACCAGCACAACATGCAACCCCCCACATGCAACAAGTCTACTGGCCATAGAGTGCTGCAAAGCTTCGGCTCTAGGGGAACCAGCATCAGGTTTCTTTTAAAAAGAAGACCAGAGGACACCCACTTAAACTCACCACATTCTGGCCAAGATCCAAAATACTAAAACTGAAACAGGAAGACACAGAAAATCTGAACAGACCCATAACCAGCAAAGAATTTGAATTAATAATTTCCCAACAAACAAAAGTCCAGGATCAGATGGCATCTCAGGGGAATTCAACGAGACATTTAAAGGAAAGTTAATACCTATGTTTCTCAACCTGTTCCAAAAAACAGAAACGGAAAGAAAACTTCCAAACTCATTCTATGAGGCCAGCATTACCTTGATTGCAATCCAGACAAAGACCCCACTAAAAAAGGAGAAGTACAGGCCGATATCCCTGATGAACATGGATGCAAAACTTCTCAACAAGATACTAGCAAATCAAATCCATCAGAACATTAAAAAAATTATTCATCACAATCAAATGGAATTTATTCCTGGGCTGCAGGGTTGTTTCAATATTTGCAAATCAATCAACATGATACACCACATTAACAAAAAAAGGATAAAATCATATGATCCTGTCAATAGATGCAGAGAAAGCATCTGACAAAATATAGCACCCATCCTTGATAGAAATCCTCAATGAAGTAGAGATAGAGGGAACATACCTCAACATCATACAGGCCATATACAAAAGACCCACAGCTAATATCCTCCTCAATGGGGAAAAATGGAGAGCTTTTCCTCTATGGTCAGAAAAAAAGACAGGGATGTCTACTCTCACCATTGTTGTTTAACAAAAAGTAGTATGAAAAGGCCTAGCCTCAACAATCAGAAAACAAGAAGAAATAAAAGGCCATCCAACTTGGCCAGGTAGAGGTCAAACTTTCACTATTTGCAGACATGATACTCTATGTAGAAAACTCAAAAGACTCCACCTAAAAAAATGGTAGAACTGATACAAAAGTCAGTAACGTTGCAGGATATAAAATCAACATACAGAAATCTGTTGCATTTCTGTACACCAATAATGAAACAGGAGAAAGGGAAACCTAAGAATCAGTCTCCTTTACAATTGCATTAAAAGATACCTAGAAATACACCTGACCAAAGAAATAAAAGACTTTACTCTGAAAACTATAGAATACTTATGAAAGAAATTGAAGAGTACACAAAGTAATGGAAAATTATTTCATGCTCATGGATTGGAAGAGCAAACATGTTAAAATGTCTATACTACCCAAAGCAATCTACACATTTAATGCGATCCTTATGAAAATACCATCAGTATTTTTCACAGAGCTGGAACAAACAATCCTAAATTTTTTATGGAAACACAAAAGACCTCAAATAGTCAAGCAATCTTGAAAAAGAAAAGCAAAGCTGGAGGCATCACAATTCCAGACTTCAAGCTACATTACAAAGCTATAGTCATCAAGACAGTATGGTACTGCCAAAAAACAGACACATGGAACAGAATAAAGAACCCAGAAATGGGCCCATAAACATATGGTCAATTACTCTTCAATGGAGCAGAGAAGAATATCCAATTGGAAAAAGACGATCTCTTCAACAAATGGTGTTGGGAAAGCTGGACATTCAAAAGAAGGAAACTGAACCACTTTCTTATGCCATACACAAAAATAAATTCAAAATGGATGGAAGACCTAAATGTGAAACAGGAAACCATCAAAATCCTAGAGGACAACACAGGCATTAGCTTCTTTGACATTGACCATAGCAACTCCTTACTAGACACACCTCCAGAGCCACGGGAAACAAAAGCAAAATTGAACTACTGGGACTTCATCAAAATAAAAAGCTTCTGTACAGTGAAGGAAACAATCAACAAAATTAAAAGGCAGCCTACAGAATGGGAGAAGATATTTGCAAATAACATCTGATAAAGGTCTAGTATCCAAAACATATGAAGAACTTATCAAACTCAACAACTAAATAACAAATAATCCAGTTAAGATATAGAAAAAAGACATTAAAGACATTTTTCTAAAGCAAACATCCAGATGGATAACAGACACATGAAAAGATGCTCAACCTCACTCATTACCAGGAAACTACAGCTCAAAACTATAATGAGATATAACCTCATACCTGTCAGAATGGCTAAAATTAACAACAGAGTAAACAACAGATGCTGGCAAGGATGGGGAGAAAGGGGAACCCTCACACTGTTAGCAAGAATGCAAACTGGTGCAGCTACTCTGGAAAACAGGATAGAGGTTTCTCAAAAAATTAAAAATAGAACTACCTTATGACCCAGCAATTGTACTACTAGGTATTTACCCAAATGATACAAAAACACTGATTCAAAGAGGTACATGCACCCCAATGCTTATAGCAGCATTATCAACAATAGGAAAATTATGGAAAGAGCCCAAATGTCCACTAAATAATGAATAAAGAGGTGGTATATATATACAATGGAATATTACCCAGTTATGGAAGGAATGAAATCTTGCCATTTGCAATCATGTGAAGAGGGCTAGAGAGTGTAATGCTAAGATAAATAAGTCAGAGAAAGACGAATACCATATGATTTCACTCATATGTGGAATTTAAGAAATGAAACAGATGAACATAGGGTGAAAAAAGGAGAGGCAAACCATAAAACAGACTCTTAATTGCAGAGAACAAACTGAGGGTTGATGCAGGGAGGTAGGTAGGGGATGAGCTGAATGGATGATGTGTATTAAGGAGGGCACCTGTGATGAGCACTGGGTGTTATGTGTAAGCGATGAATGTCTAAATTCTACTCTTGAAACTAATATTATAAACTGGAATTTAAATAACTTGAAACAAAAAAGAAACTAAAAAAAGTGAGTTAAAACGGAAAATTAAATTTTAAATTAAAATTACAAAATTAACATGGAGTAGTTAAGTTTTACTCGTGGAAGTGAACTGAATTCATCTTTGTTGAAGATAATTCCTTTTTTTCATGGAAAATCTTCTTAATGGTCTTTTGGTTTTCCACTCATTATTCCAGAGGTAAAAATATGACACAACTTGAAAGGGAAAGTTTCAGGCTCTGAAAAAGTCTTGTATTATAATTTAGGTATACATTTTTAAAGAGGTAGGTACAGCCTTTGTTGTTGCTTTGGGGAAAATGTTTCTCAATCCCATATATACTTAGAAATGGGAGTGCCTCAAATTGCTGTATGTTTTTGCAAAGAAATCTATGTTTCCATGAGTTGGATTACCAGAAGATAGACTCGGAGAAAGAGTTTAGTGCTTAGGAGATTTACTGTGGAGTGCCTTTGGAATCAACACTTGCAGCACGAGGAGAAAAAAGAGGATTGTGAAGAGCAAGAAATCAAGTTGTGACAATAGCTTCAGCTTAACCATGGTGAAATCTGGAGCTAGAATAGCTCTTCAGAGTCATCCCAAGTTGGTCTCACTGGTCACTCCTAATTTAAGAAGTCACTGAATGTGGAATGTCCTGGGAAGGGAAGTGATTTTAGGCAAAGTGGCTTTCTTCATCTAAATCTAATCCCTGTAGGAGCTGACAGCTAAAGGGTATCTACCAATCTCAGAGACTGGGACAATACGTCCATACTGAGGAAATATCTAGGTGGCATATCAGAGTTTTTGCTGTCTTTAACCTCTTGCAAAACTCAATTCACCTCTGTATATACATCCTGATGGACCTCTCCTTTTGAGGGAAACTTAGCAGAAGAAGGTCAGTGAGACAAAAAAACCACCTCTGCCACTGCCAATGGTTGCTTATTGTCTCCCCTCTCCATTGCCCATTCTAGAGTCCTATTAATATTATCTAGTACCTCTACTAGTCTCAGGGCTTACCTGGTGGCATAATTCTGTGGCTCTGAGCCCCTGGTCACCATGGCTTTCTCAGGTTAGGGCTGCTGGCAATCATCCATTTACAATTAAATTTGAGCAAGGAGATCCCCACAGGCATCTGAGTGCATTACCCTGTAACAAACATATTTCTTCTTGCCCCCATTATGTAGCATATGTAGCAGAAGCCATGGACCTTATTTTATTTCCACTAATTGGTTCAATAGAGATATACTCATTATATTAAAAATAAAACCAATGTTACCTAAGCACATACATTTGAACTAAACCATCTTAAGTATGAATTCTGTTTTCATTATTTGCTATTTAGGACGCTGGGCAAATTACTTAAATTCTCATGCCTTAGTATCATCTCTGTAAAGTGCTGATAATAATATCTACCCTGAGGTTTTGTGGAAGGATTAGAGATAATATAGAATGTCTTGCAAAATATATTGACACAGAGCAGTGCACAAGAAATAGTAACCATTCTCACAAAAGTTAATTTTTCTATAGGGTTTTTGTTTTTATGCCTGATAAATAAGAAAAATGGGAATGGAGAGAGAAAGTTAAAAACTGCAATTACATTCACAATCTTTATAAAGAAACACTAGCTATGTAATGATGTCATTGGAGCAGTTCAGACAGATCTGTATGATTATTGCTGTTTACCTATTTATTCTGCTTGCCAATTCCTATGCGCCTACAGGAGAGTTCTCTAAAGACTTGCATTTAGTTATATTGCAGACAGATTGGTATGTGAAAACATTTGAGGAGTAGCTTAGAAGTTTCCCCTTTAGATTGACCCAAATTACTATTAAGTGGAATTAATTTCTATGTTCCATGGTTCATCTCACTTTTGTAAAAACCAAATAGTTTTTTAAGATATTAAAGCCTTTTATTTACTATAAACACTAAACTGATAAATTATAAATAGGTAAGTAGATAGATATAGATATAGATACAGACACAGATATTTTCACCACTATAAATGGTGTGATAGATGGTAGTAATGGACTTAATTCTTCACTCCTCCCTGGATCAACTTCATTTGTCAAGTAATTTTGCTGTGGCTTTCACTTTAAGTGGGGCTTCTTTCCCACCCCTGAACTCTTGGGTTGGCCATATAGTTTGCTCTGTCAATGAAATTTCAGGAGCCAGGACACAAAAAGAGGCTTTTAAAATGCCTCCATTTCATGTATTTCTGCTGTCACCATGAGAAGGACGTGCCCCAGCTGGTGCCTGGTCCCAGGAGAATGAGAGGCACCTGGAACTAAGTCAAATGTAGCCAAGCCAATCCAAATCAGCTGACCATTAGCTGTCCCAGTAGGTGTGAGTGAACTAAGCTGAAACCAAGAGAATTGCCAAATGGAGCCTAGTCTAGATCAGCTGATCCTCAGATGACCTGATTGCTTATAAAAAAATATAAGTGGCTGCTGTTTTAAGCCACTGAATTTTGGGTGATTTGTTACACAGCAAATTTTCCTGAAATTGGTTTATTTTCCAGAAAAAGGAAATTTCTTTCTGTTTTCCTCAGATGTGTCATCCATCCATAAAATATTGGTTTAAAATCTTACATTAGAAGCTCTATGCATGATGCAAATCTGTGCATAGCAAGAATCAGAAAAACTCATTTTAATTCAGGGGGAAATTTGTTAAAATTAAGACAGTGTAAATCAAGTTATACAGTAGTTGAAACTTAGGTGGTTAGTTAAAAATTATATTAAATTCATTTTTAAAGTTTATTTATTTATTTGTGGGGGGGGGGGGTAGGGACAGAGAGAGAGTGAGAGATCGAGAGAGAGAGAGAGAGAGAGAGAGAGAGAGAGAATCCCAAGCAGGCTACATACCAGCAGGATGGAGCCCAATGCAGGGCTTGAACCCATGAACTGTGAGATCATGACCTGAGCCAAAACCAAAAATCAGACACTTAACTGACTAAGCCACCCAGGAGCTCCCCAAAGTATATTAAATGTAAAAAGCACATTGCAGCTATAATTACAGAATATACTCAGTGAGTTTCAAGTCTACTTCAGCCATTTCAGCCTTATTGAGGATGTGGCAGGAGTTAGGGAGAATTTCGTTCTTTTTATGTTTTATATTCTTAATTTCATAAACTTATGATACCCCTAATATAGTTTCTTGCAATCATTTCACAATTTTACATAAAAATTCTTTTGCTAAGCAGTAAGAGGAAAATAAACCCCCAAATCTTGAGGAATTTATGATCTCATTCTAAGTTTTCATCAGGAAACTTTAATAGTCAATTCATGAAAATATGAAACTGTAATATACATGAAAGGGAAAGTTTAATTTCTATTTTTCCAATGGATTAATTATATTAAGGTTTGCTCTTGAGTAATGAAATTAGATGTTGTACATAGCCCTTAAGGACGACAAACAGGACAATCATTTGAGAATAATACTAGTGGTGTCACTACAAGTGAACAAGGTGGCTGGGCAGTCATATCTGGGACCAGAGTGGAAAATTAAGCTTAAAGGAAAATCTTAGTCCATTATCAAAGAGGCAATGACATTGGGAAGATAAAATTAACTGGGAGTCAAACAGGAGAGAAGCAAACAGCTACTGTTTAGAGTTAGGAATTGGAAAACAGGAAAAGCAATCAAGAAAAAGGAGCAAGAAATGTCAAGGTCCATGACCATGGACATTTGGTCACCGCCCTGGAGCATCTAAGAGGCAGAAGAGGCAACTGACTCTTGGCATCTTGTACACAGATGACACACAACAAATAGTGGAGATGGTATGCATGAACAACTAGCACTAAATAAGGAGACCATGGGTCAAAATATTATGGATTGTTAAATAATTCAAAAGACTTATCTCTAAGAAAAAAAGGAAAAGCAGTCAAATTTGTGAAGCATCAAGCAAAAAGGTTATGTATTTATTGTAAAATGGAGATTTGGAGACTGTGGTAAAAATGTTTAGAAGAGAAAAAGCTTAATATTCTTTTTCTTATACAATTGCTCTATCCTGCATGGTTTTGGTTATTAATACAGCATACACATCAGGAGCTGAAGAGATTTATACACACCCCAGAGGAATTGTATAAGTTGTTCTCTGTTTCTCCAATACAGTTGCAAACCCTGAAGCAGCTTAATGCACTGCATGTTAATGGGCTTTTGGATATTCTTCAGGAGGTTATCAGAAAAGGGTTGGCAATGAGCTCCAATTACTGAAATCTGAGAGTCTCCTGTGGAAAGCATAACAATATAGACTTTGGAAAGCTGAGGAATCTCTAAAGACCAAGAGAAACTTGATAGTCCAACACAAGGAAAATAATAACAATATGTTTTGTGATTTACTTTCTTTGTATTATGCTTTTGGAGGTCAGATATTTCAGAGGGGACTTTTTAAAGTTGAAAATTGAAAATCAGGTAGTTTTTTTTTAAAAAAATAGACAAGACTTTGCATTGTTATAAAAATAGAAAGTGTTAAATAGGTAAGATAATTTATGCCAAAATATAGCATGATTAAACTACTGTTGACTATCAAAATTAAATGAGTTAAAACATGGCAAATATTAGGATAAATGGTAGAACTTAATTTAGTATATAATTCACATATAAGTCAGATTTTAACTCAATTTTAATTTGACTGTGGCTTTTTACTCTTCCTATTATATTTAAGGAGTTGAAAAACTATAATAGAATGTCTGTCATTTTACCTGTTATCTAAAATCTGAAGATGATTCCTTTTGAAGGAATTTCATGTTTTATGAGGCTCAGTAGAAAGCAAGTTCCTGATTCCCACTGCTAAAGCCAAAGAATTTAGGTGTTTCTCTTGTCCCATATGAGATAGGAAGAAGACCTAGGTGAAAATTTTCCTGCTCCCTAGAATTTCAAATCTAGTAGCAGTGAAAACACAGCGAGAGTTAAGCAAATATTCACATATAGGGTAGCATGAATCTAACTATGAGGTCAGTGACAAAAATTCAGCAATGGTGGCATTGCTGTCAGTTGCCTTCCTACCTAAGCTATTCTCATGCTAGACTCTGTGTCTGCTGTCTGGTGTCACTTGTCTGCCTATGTTCTGAGGGAGGCTCTTTTCACCTATTTTCCATAGACTCTTTGAGATACTCAATATTCCCGCCATTTCTAAGTCTTTGTTCAATACGTCCTCTCAATGAGGTCTACCTAATATTTGAATCTGTTCCATCCCTCCCCACACACCCTGACACTTGTGCTTTAATCCACTCTTACCATGTACTATTTTATAGCAGTTACTAAATTCCAATATGAAATATAACATATTTATAATTCTTATACTTTATTGTTTCCACCTTTGGAATTTAGTTGCAGGAGGGAAGAGACATTTGTGTCGTTCACTTTTGAATCCTAATACCTAAAACAGAGCCTAGAACACAGTAAGATCCATTAAGTATTTGTAGCATGGAACCATGAATGAATGAATGAGTGAATGCTCATTCCTTTTTAGGACCCTTGCACTAACTATTCCTTTGTCTGGAATGTTTTTTTTCTCATTGCCACATAGTAGCTTCTTCTAGACATTCAGCCTTCAAAACCTCAAAGAAGCCTTTCCTGACAACACAATCTGAAAGTACTACCAGTCATTTGTCTTCCCATCTCCCTATTTTCATAGTTTTCATCACTATATAGTATTTTCTTATTTATCTATTTGTTTATTATATATCCTTTGCCCCATCCCACAGAGAGTTATTCATCTCTCTCTTATTCTCTGAATCCCTAGGACCTAGGACAGTGACTGTCATACATGATGAGGCACATATTTATTACATGAAAAATATCACAAAGCCAGCACATCAAATGAAAAGCATTACACAAATTATACATTAAAGGCAGAATCCAATGCAAACCTCTAATATGCCAAAGCCCCCTTAATAGATATTCTGCCAATTTAGTAACCAAAGAATTCTAAACAAGAGGAAAATATACAATATTACTATTTTTAGTAGGTTGCAACTATAACAGCTTCTTTAACTTAATCATTACATAGCTTTTACACATGGCTTAAACCCATAGAGCATTGAAAATCTTCAACTATATTACTCTTCCATTGCAGACTGTCTGGTACTGTGGGCAGAGAAAAGCTAATGCCAGATCTAAGTTAGGAGTATGCCTGGTGAGTTTGAATAACAGAGAATATTTCAGTGCAGATAGATTGCATTGACTGAGAATGAGAATAGAAATATATGGGGCAACTTCTGTTAACAGAAATGTTGCATGTGATATTTTGTAGAAATAGATTTTGTGCTAGTTGGATAAATCTGAAGAAAAAAAGTGGTAGACTGCATGAAGTCATATGAAAGCAATTGGGTAGTATGAAAGAGGAAGTATGAGGAATAAGGATAGAAACAGTATTATGTTTACCTTATATAGACTCTGATTGACAAAATATTATTTTGAGATCTACTCATGGACTTTCACTTTATCTAAGGCTATCATCAGCTTGAAATACAGTTATACTTCAAGAAGGGCCAGGCTTGGGGCAGCTGGATGGCTCAGTCGGTTAAGTAACTGACTCTTGATTTCAGCTCAGGTCATGATCTACAGTTCGTGAGTTCAAGCCCTGCATTGGGCTCTGTGCTGACAGTGTGGAGCCTGCCTTGGATTCTGTTTCCTTCTCTCTCTGCCCCTCCCTTGCTTGGTCTCTGATTCTTTCTCAAAATAATTAAAAATAAATTTTAAAAAAAGGTCCAGGCTTGACCAATTTATTTTAAGTTTTTACAATATTATGTGATGGTTGAAGCCATCCTGAAGTGTGATTTTCTTTTTTATAGAGTCTTCATTTGACTATAGTTTCCCCTTTAAATGTAATCTTTATCAGAGCATTGCCCTATTCACCACCATGTGGCCATAACCTAGAACAGTGTCTCAATGAGTATCTGTTAAATCAACCACTGTTTCCCTTTTAACTTGTTTCCTTTTGAATTGTACCCTTTACTTTAGTAAGTGTTCAGGGTCTCATGGCTTTCATTTGATATATTCATCTGACCAATGAATTTCTCTATCCTGATTTTCCTATCTTTGGGATTTTTTCATATCCATCATTTTCAACACATTTTCTTACTATGCATATATATATAATCTTAAGTAAGTTTTGATTCAATATTAGGTAGAACTAAGTAAATCAAAATGATTCATTCATCCATGTACTTATTGAGCAGAACACTATATTTATGGCTTTTACTAAATGTGCTGGCTTCAATTCTCAGGTATTAAATATTTGATGAATTCCAAGACACAGAAAGGATCCCAAAAAGCTGCTTCTCCAATAAAGAATAGACAGAATAATGCAGTAAATACCATTATTTGAAATATTTTAAAAATCGTTTCAATAATTCAAAATTTTGATAGTCAATCTCCATTTAATATCATTGAGGGAACTGACTACACACAGAGTCTAAAAATGAATACTGGTTGTTATATAAGTAATAACAGCTTAATATGTATACATGTATATTTTATGTCTATGTATGTATTATACATTTATATCTGTGTGTGTATTCTAAAAATGAGGTACATGTATAGAGTTTGCCTAAGTATGGCAGAAATGTCTTGAAAAGGAATGGGTGACAGCTGCAGCATGGTAGAACTGTCACAGTGATTTTACAAACATGGGTCACTGACCAATTGTTAGATTAATTACATATGATCGACTAAGGTGACTTTAAAGAGATTCTTAGGTTCTACCAACAAATATTCTGATTTGACAGGTTTGGGGTGAGGTACATAAATCTCTGTTTTTCTTAAATTATTTTCTTAAAGTTCCCCAGGTATTGTGGTAAGCACTCTGATTTGTGAAACACAGAGAAGTGTTACTAGAGATGAGCAGAACCAAGCTAGACCTCAATGGTTTGCCACATTCCAGATAGACCCCCCCCCCCACCTTGACAGTCCAGGGAATTATTCTTGTTGGGTGCAAAATAACCAGGACCTAAAAGAGAGGGTCTTATTATATAGATACCATCAGAATGCCAATATATTGTCAATGAGAAGTATAAATATCATGTGTATGTGAATACTTATCATAGCAAGGTATATGAGAAGCCAATCAACATCTGAAAGTTTGGGGCAAATATGAAATCAGGAAAATAGAGAGTTAGGTAAATTGAATTTTAATCTTAGAAGACTCACATTCATGGTAGTTCTGTTAATGAGATGGGAAATAGTCAAAGTCTATTTGCTAATGCCTCCCTCTCTCTGAGAAGGGTTTATTTGGGCATTTACAGCATTTGTTTTATAATTCTTTCTTTGTTCCTTGCAGTCTTATATTGTGAGCCAACCTTTTGGATGACAGAGACTACATATTTTTTAATAAATTCTCTTAGAATACATTCAAGGTACAAGAGCCTAGGAGCTAGTGTGTTTCTTTTATGTGAATTAAATTATGTAAGTTCTAGTCCATTATGTCTTGAATTCATAATTTAATTTTTAGGAGGAAGTCTGATTTTTCTAAGTCTTCTATAAGAACTTCAAAATACTGCCCAAATAATGACAAAAAGTCCTGTAGACACATGAAGTTTTTTGTACATTCTATCAAATATATGTGTCGATATATATACTCATTTTTATATACTCATTTTTATCTTTTTTTATATAGACAAAGATTCAAGGAATTGTAAGGCAGGTGAACTTAAGCAAAAAAGATTCTGCACTAAGAATAGGAGGAACTGATTAGTGCACATAATCATGTGTAAATATATGAACATAGAAAGATAAATGAGCCCAAATTTCAATAGATGAGTTAGCTGCAAAACTATTTTCCCATCTCTGGGAGATAAATGACAATTAAAATGAGATGGCAATGAGTAATAATGAAGGATATATGAACTTAAAAAGCATTGCTAGTAGGGGGGCCCTGGGTGGCTCAGTCGGTTGAGCATCGGATTTCAGCCAGGTCATGATCTCACAGCTTGTGAGTTTGAGCCCCGTGTTGGGCTCTGTGCTGACAGCTCAGAGCCTGGAGCCTGCTTTGGATTCTGTGTCTCCCTCTCTCTCTGCCCCTCCCCCACTCACATTCTGTCTGTCTGTCTCTCTCTCTCAAAAATAAAATGAAAAAAAAAAAGCAGTGCTAATAAGAATGCAGAGGTGTGAAAGGGGTAAAAATCAGGGCCCTGTACTGTAGACAGGCCATAATTACCATTGGTCTATAAGTGTTAGACTTATACTGATTATAGGTTCCCTGAAGATACAAAGGCACTAAGATGTGACTAAAGTAAAAGCATTTCTGGCTAAGTTGTTTCTCCCTTATTACAAGTAATCAAATGTTGGATGATTATCATTCTCACCAGATTTGATTAGTGCTATGATTTAGGGCTTTGTGATTACAAAATTCTCAGATCAAAGTAAATGGGCATGATTTAATTTAGAAATTCAACAAAGCATATATTTCATTCATAAAATTTTTACAATCCTGGACATGTCACCATACATCTTTGTCCTTTATTTTCAGTATTTCTAACTCTTTATATTCACTCATTCAGAGGATGAAGTGTATAATCCAATTATTATGAGTTTGGATTACCAAAGATGGATTTTCTGTCAATGAAATATAAGATCCTTCATGTAGTGTAGTTTCTCTTTTCCTCTTGACCTATTGACACCAATAATGGAGACTATGGACTTTCCCCTAATGTCTGTCCCCCCTTCTTTCTTATGAGAATAGAGCACCCCATGTGTTAGTTGAGAACATAGTCACCGAGCTCCACAGTATGGCCACAGGATCCTAACAGAAATATGTGTCACTTTCCAGTCATCTACTTAAACATGCCTGCCCTAGGTATCCTCTACCTGTCTTCTTGCTGGCTGAGAAGTGGTGACAACTCGAACAACTTTGGAAGCCTGTGTTAACCATGAAAGATCTGCTCCATCCTCCCTGGTCCCCTTGCCATTCTGCCATGCATTCCTTGACTATTACATGAGAGATAAATAAATATCAATCTTCTTGATGATACTACATTAATTAAGTGACTAAAACATAGAGACTTCAAATAACCTTTCCACTCTCATGTCCTCATTACATTAGCCGCAAATAAGATCACATTTTTTTTTTATTTTACTATATTTGTTTTAATTACTTCCAAGAGTCAGTTGCCCAAAGTAGCAATAATCCAGGATCTCTGTAGGGTCTGCCTCCATTCCTTGAAATACATTATACTTTATGGGAATTATGCAGCCCAAAGGGGGCATTGAACTTTCAAATACCAAACCAACAGAAATTTACCATGTTTGATGTTGGGCCACCTTATGTATTTAAATTTACAGGTCACTAGAATTAATATATTTGAGGAAAAGATAGTCATTTCCCCCTTCTTGGTAGAAGTATAAATTTTGATATTTAACATTAAAAAATTAAAAATATATAAATTCTTTTCCCAGAAATTCTGATCTTAGAAATGCAGTATACAAATATTCATTTATCCCTGACCATAGAGTAAAAATTATCACTTTTTCCCCAGTGAGGATAATATTAGCTGTGGCTTTCTCATTTAAAGCTTTTATTATCTTAAGGTATGTTTCCTCTAAATTTACTTTGTTGAGGGTTTTTATCAAGAATAGATGCTGTACCCATTTAGCACTAAGGAATCTACTCCTGAAATCACTGTTGCACTACATGCTAACTAATTTGGATGTAAATTTTTAAAAATAAAAAATAAAATTTAAAAAAAGAATGGATGCTGTACCTTGTCAAATGCATTTTCTGCATCTATTGACAGGATCATGTGGTTCTTATCCTTTCTTTTAGTGATGTGGTGTATCAGGTTTATTGATTTGTGAATATTGAACTACGTTTGCAACCCAGGAATAAATCCCACTTAATTGTGGTGAGTGATTTTTCTAATGCATTGTTGGATTCAGTTTGCTAGTGTTTTATTGAGAATTTTTGCATCCATGTTCATCAGGGATATTGGCCTATAATTCTATTTTCTGGTGGAGTCATTATCTGGATTTGGGATCAGGGTAATGCTGGCCTCATAGAATGAATTTGGAAGTTTTCTTCCTTTTCTATTTTTTGGAATAGTTTGAGAAGAATAGGTATTAATTCTTCCTTAAATGTTTGTTAGAATTCACCTGTGAAGGCATCTGTTCCTGGACTTTTGTTTGTTGGGATTTTTTCGATTACTGATTCAATTTCTTTGCTGGTTATCTGTTCAAGTTTTCTATTTCTTCCTGTTTCAGTGTTGATAATTTATATGTTTGTAGAAATGTATACATTTCTTCCAGGCTGTCCAATTTGTTGGCATATAGTTTTTCCATAATATTCTCATATAATTGTTTCTATTTCTGTGGCACAGGTTGCTATTTCTCCTCTCTCCTTTGTAATTTTATTTATTGGGGTCCTTTCTCTTTTCTTTTTGGTAGGTCTGGCTAGAGATTTATCAATTTTATTAATTTCTTCAAAGAACGAGTTCCTGGTGTCACTGATCTGTTCTTTGTTTGTTTCTATATCATTTATTTCTGCTCTAATCTTTATTTTTTCCATTCTTCTGTTGGCGTTAGTGTTCTTTTATTGTTCTTTTTCTAGATCCCTTATTTGTTTTTAATGTTTATTTACTTTTGAGAGAGAGAGCATGTGCATGAGCAGAGAAGGGTCAGAGAGAGAAGGGGACAGGGGATCTGAAGCAGGATCTGCGCTGACAGCAGATAGCCTGATGCGGGGCTCGAACTCATGAACTGTGAGATAATGACCTGAGCTGAAGTTGAACACTTAACTGACTGAGCCACTCAGGCACCCCTCTAGCTCTGTTAGATGTAAGGTTAATTTGGTTATTTGAGATTTTTTGTTTGTTTGTTTCTTAATATAGGGCTTTATTGCTATATACTTCCCTCTTAGGACTGCTTTTGCTATATACCAAAAGTTTTGGACCTCTGTGTTTCCATTTTCATTTGTCTCCATGTAATTTGTTTAAATATCTTCTTTGATTTCTTGGTTGACCCATTCATTGTTTAGTAGCATTTGTTTAGCCTCTACTTATGTGTTCTTTTAAATTTTTTTCTTATGGTTTATTTCTAGCTTAATAACATTGCGGTCAGAAAAGGTACATCACAGTTATTTAATATGGTAGTCCTAGCCTCAGTAATCAGACAACAAAAAGAACTAAAAGGCAGTCAAATTGGCAATGAAGAAGTAAAACTTTCATTGCAGATGACCAGAAACTCTACATAGAAAACCAAAAAGATATACCAAAAAACTGCCAGGACTGATGAACGAATTCAGTAAGGTCATAGGATACAAAATCAATGTACAGAAATCTCTTGCATTTATATACACCAATAATGAAGCAGCAGAAAGAAAAATCAAGGAATCAATCCCACTTACACTTTCACAAAAAACAGTAAGATACCTAGGAATAAACCTAACCAAAGAGGTGAAAGACTTGTACTTTGAAAACTAAAACACTGATGAAAGAAATTGAATGTGACACATACAAAAAATGGAAAAATATTCTATTCTCATGCATTGGAAGAAGAACTATTGCTAAAATATCTACTGTCCCCAAAATTACTTACAAATTTAATGTGATCCCTGTCAATATACCATCAACATTTTTCACAGAGCTGGAACAAACAATCCTAAAATTTGTATGCAATCACAAAAGATCCCAAATAGCCAAAGCAACCTTGAAAAAGAAAAGCAAATCTGGAGAGATCACAATTCCAGATTTCAAGCTACATTACAAAGCCATAGTCATCAAGACATTATGGTACTGGCACAAAAATATACATATAGATCAATATAACAGGATAGAAAACTCAGAAATAAACTGACAACTATATCATCAATTAATCTTCAATGAAGAAGGAAAGAATATCCAACAGAAAAAAGAAAGTCTCTTCAACAAATGGTATGGGGAAATTGGACAGCAATGTGCAAAAGAGTGAAACTGGACCACTTCCCTACATCATACATAAAAACAAATTCAAAATGGGTTAAAGACCTAAATGTGACACTTGAAACTATAAAAATCCTAGAGGAGAACACAGGCATTAGCCTCTTTGACATTGGCCTTAGAAACTTCTTTCTAGACATATCTCTGGAGGCAAGGGAAACAAAAGCAAAATAAACTATTTGGACTACATCAAAATAAAAAGCTTCTGCATAATGAAGGAACAATAAATAAAACTAAAAGACTACCTTTGGAATGGGAGAATATATTTGCAAGTGACATATCTGATAAAGGGCTAGTATTCAAAATATATAAAAATGTATAAAACTGAACACCCCAAGAAATGAATAATCCAATTAAAAAATGGGCAGAAAACACAAATAGACATTTCTCCAAAGAAGACATCCAGATGGCCAACAGACCCATGAAAACAAACAATACAAGAAAGAACAGGTGCTGGCAAGGATGTGGAGAAAGAGGAATCTTCCTGGACTGTTAGTGGGAATGCAAACTGGTGCAGCCACTCTGGAACTGTATAGTGTTTCCTCAAAAACTTAAAAATAGAAATATCCTATGATCCAGGAATTGCACTATTAGGTATTTACCCACAGAGAACAAAAGTACTAATTCATGCACCCCAATGTTTATAGCAGCATTATCTATTAAAGACAAACTAGGGAGGAGGAGCCAAGATGGAGGAACAGCATGGAAGTTTTTTGTGTGTCTCGCATCCATGATATACAGCCAGACCAACACTAAACCATCCTATACACCTAGAAAACTGACTGGAGGATTAACACAACATTCTGCACAACCTGAACTACAGAATTCAGCAGGTAAGCGGAGCAGAGAAGTGAACTTGGGGAGCAAGAGGTGCAGGAAGGGAGGTGCTTTTGCAAGCAGAGAGAGGACGGAGACGGGGTGGGGGGGAGAATACAGGAAAAACACCCCTCCCCAAAAGCAGCTGGAGAGAAAGTGGAAAATTGGAAACAGCTACAGGGACTAAACTAAAAAGGGAGAAAGGAGAGGGTTTAAATTCCATTAAGACTGTAAACAAGGGGAGTGCAGTCTGCAACTCCACACCTCCATACCTGGCATTGTTCTGGTGGGAAGGGCGAATCCCCAGGAACAGAGTGAGGTCCAGGAGGTTCTCGGCCACACGGGGAAAAGCAGTTCCACTGCTTAGTAGAGACTGTTGAAGTGACCTGGTCCCAGCAGACCCCAGAAAACGGCCACATTCACTGGTGCTGGAGCAAGGTCATTAAGGGTGAAGCCTGGTGCCAGATGTGTGTTGTGATCTTCCATAATCCCTGAAACGCTGCTGCTACACTATTTTGCAAACTTTTTCTGGAGCGGGCTGGCACCTGGCCACAGTCTCGGGGAACCGGCAGCAGCAAAGACCAACAAGCGTTCCTGGGTGCAAACGGCATTCGGCCATTGCTCAGTGAGACCCTCCCACAGAGGGGCAGGATGGGCCAAAGCCACAGTCCTTCAGAAGCAAGGGGCTGGGGAAACAGCCACAACTGAGACAACACTCGGGAGAGAGGTACTGCCTGGGGCCTGGTCACGGAGAGTGAAAAGGCAGAGAGTGGACAAAAGCTGAAGAGAGCGGACAGGTGCGCGATTGCTGATCTGGGAGAACAGACTGGGTTGCTGGGTGGCGCATTTTCACCACTCCCGCGCATGCGCATACGCACCTACTAGCACCACAACACTCCTCCTCAGTAGGCTAGCAGCGCTGTCTAGTGGAAAGCGGAGCCGTTACACTGAGCCCCACTCAACTGTGCCAACCTTGCTCGTCAAGAACACAAGTCTCACCACCGGCTTAGTTTATGGACTATAAAGCGCTACATAGACTGACTTCTAGGAGCAAACGAAGTAATTTCAGACCTACTTCAATCTGTAAGCAGGTCTATTCAATTTTCTTTCTTTATTCTCTTTTTCACTTCTTTTCCTTGAATACAGGAAGAAAACTTCATTTTTATTTTCAATTTTTATTAAAAATATTTCTTTAATTTTTATTACTACATTTTTTACTTTTGTGTAATTTCTTTCAAATTCTATTTTACTTCCATCATTTTATTTTAGTCTACTTCGGTGTATTCATCTTTTCAAATTTTCAAAAAATCGCCTTTTTTCTTTTTTCTTTTTTCTTTTTCCTTTTTTTCTCTTTTTGTTTCTTTTCTTTTTCTTGAATGCAGAAAAAGAAAAATTCATTTTTACCTTCAATTCCTATTAAAATATTTTTCTTTAATTTTTCACTATATTTTTTGCTTTTATGTAAAATTTTTCAAATTCTATTATAGTTCCATCATTTTATTTTAGTCTACTACAGTGTATTCACTTTTTCAAATTTTCAAACGATTTCCTTTTTTCCTTTTTTCTTTTTCCTATTTTCTCTCTTTTCTTTTTCGTTTCTTTTCGTTTTCTTAATATAGAAAAAGAAAAAATTCATTGTTATTTTTAATTTTAATAAAAATATTTTTCTTTAATTTTTTCTACTATATTCTTTACTTCTGTGTATATTTTTTCAAATTCTATTTTACCTCCATTTTCTCATTTTAGTTTACTGCAGTGTATTCATTCTTTCAAACTGTCAAACAATTTCCTTTTTTTTTCTTTCCCCCTCTCCCATTTTTTTCTCTAATCTGTCAAACCACATTCAACACCCAGAACAAAACACACCTAGGATCTAGCATCATTTATTCAATTTGTGTGTGTGTGTGTTTAATTTTTAAATTTTAATATTTTTTTAATTTTAATTTTTTAATTTTAATTTTTCTACCTCATTAATTCCTTTTCTCCCTTCAAAATGACAAAATGAAGGAATTCACCCCAACAGAAAGAGCACGAAGAAACAACAGCCAGGGATTTAACCAACACAGATACAAGCAAGATGTCTGAACCAGAATTCAGAATCACAATAATACGAATACTAGCTGGAGTAGAAAATAGATTAGAATCCGTTTCTGCAGAGATAAAATAAGTAAAAAAGAGTCAGAATGAAATAAAAAATGCTATAACTGAGGGGCGCCTGGGTGGCTCAGTCGGTTAAGCGTCCGACTTCGGCTCAGGTCACAATCTCGCGGTCCGTGAGCTCGAGCCCCGCGTCAGGCTCTGGGCTGATGGCTCAGAGCCTGGAGCCTGTTTCTGATTCTGTGTCTCCCTCTCTCTCTGCCCCTCCCCCGTTCATGCTCTGTCTCTCTCTGTCTCAAAAATAAATAAACGTTAAAAAAAATTTTTTTTTTAAATGCTATAACTGAGCTGCAATCATGGATGGATGCCGCTGCGGCAAGGATGGATGAGGCAGAACAGAGAATCAGCGATATAGAGGACAAACTTATAGAGAATAATGAAGCAGAAAAAAAAGAGGGAGCTTAAGGAAAAAAAGCACGATTTAAGAATTAGAGACATCAGTGACTCATTAAAAAGGAACAACATCAGAATCATAGGGGTCCCAAAAGAGGAAGAGACAGAAATAGGGGTGGAGGGTTATGTGAGTAAATCATAGTGGAAAACTTTCCTAACGTGGGGAAAGACACAGATATCAAAATCCAGGAAGCACAGAGAACCCCCAGTAGATTCAACAAAACCCGATCATCAACAAGGCATATCATAGTCAAATTCACAAAATACTCAGGCAAGGAGAGAATCATGAAGCAGCAAGGGAAAAAAGTCCCTAACCTACAAGGGAAGACAGATCAGATTTATAGCAGACCTATCCACAGAAACTTGGCAGGACAGAAAGGAGTGGCAGCATATATTCAGTGTGCTGAATCAGAAAAATATGCAGCCAAGAATTCTTCATACAGCAAGGCTGTCATTCAAAATAGAAGCAGAGATTAAAAGTTCCCCAGACAAACAAAAATTAAAGGAGTTCGTGACCACTAAACTTGCCCTGCAAGAAATTTTAAGGGGGACACTCTGAGGGGAGAAAAGATGAAAAAAATATATATACACAGAAATGAATAAATAATAAATACCAAAAGCAACAAATATTAGAAAGGTCCAGAGAACACCACCAGAATCTCCAACTCTACAAGCATCATAATGGCAATAAATTCATACTTTCAGTACTCCCTCTAAACGTCAATGGACTCAATGCTCCAATCAAAAGACATAGGGTAGGGGCGCCTGGGTGGCGCAGTCGGTTAAGCGTCCGACTTCAGCCAGGTCACGATCTCGCGGTCCGTGAGTTCGAGCCCCGCGTCAGGCTCTGGGCTGATGGCTCGGAGCCTGGAGCCTGTTTCCGATTCTGTGTCTCCCTCTCTCTCTGCCCCTCCCCCGTTCATGCTCTGTCTCTCTCTGTCCCAAAAATAAATAAAAAAAAAAAAAAAAAAAAAAAAAAAAAAAAAAAAGACATAGGGTAACAGAATGGATATGAAAACAAGATCCATCTATATGCTGTTTATAAGAGACCACTTAAGACCTAAAGTCACCTTCAGACTGAAAATAAGTGGATGGAGAACCATCTATCATGCTAATGGTCAACAAAAGAAAGCCGTAGTAGCCATACTTATATCAGACAATCCAGACTTTAAAAAAAGACTGTAACAAGAGATGAAGAAGGGCATTATATCATAATCAAAGGATCTATGCACCAAGAAGACCTAACAATTGTCAAAATTTGTGCGCCAAATGTGACAGTACTCAAATATATAAATCAATTAATCACAAACATAAAGACACTCATTGATAGTAATACCATAATAGTAGGAGACTTCAACACCCCACTCACAGCAATGGACAGATCATCTTATCAAAAAATCAACAAGGAAACAATGCTTTGAATGACACACTGGACCAGAAGGACTTATATATAATTAGAACATTTCATCCTAAAGCAGCATATACATTCTTCTCCAGTGCACATGGAACGTTCTCCAAAATAGACCATATACTGGGACACAAATCAGCCCTCAGCAAGTACAAAAAGATCAAGATCATACCATGCATATTCTCATACCACAACACTGTGAAACTCAAAATCAACCACAAGAAAAAATTTGTAAGGGTAACAAAAACTTGGACTGAAGAACTTCCTATTATAGAATGAATGAGCTAACCAAGCAGTTAAAGAGGAAATTAAAAACTATATGGAAGTCAATGAAAATGATATCACCACAACCCAAAACCTCTGAGATGCAGCAAAGGCAGTCATAAGAAGAAAGTATATAGCAATCCAGGTCTTCCTAAAGAAGAAAGAAAGATCTCAGATACACAACCTAACCTTACACCTTAAGGAGTTGGAAAAAGAACAGCAAATAAAACCCAAAACCAGCAGAAGACAGGAAATAATAAAGATTAGAGCAGAAATTAATGTCATCGAAACCAAAAAAATATTAGAACAGATCAATGAAACCAGAAGCTGGTTCTTTGAAAGAATTAACAAAATTGATAAACCACTAGCCAGTCTTATCAAAAAGAAAAAGGAAAGGATCCAAATAAATAAAATAAAGAATGAAAGAGTAGAGATCACAACCAACACAACAGAAATATAAACAATAAAAAGAGATATTTTGAGCAATTACATGCCAATAAAATGGGCAATCTGGAAGAAATGGACAAATTCCTAGAAACATATAAACTACCAAAACTGAAACAGAAAAAAATGGAAAATTTGAAAAGACCCATAACCAGTAAGGAAATCAAATTAGTAATCAAAAACCTGCCAAAAAACAAGAATCCAGGGCCAGATGGCTTTCCAGGGGAATTCTACCAAACATTTAAGGAAGAGTTAACATCTATTCTCATGAAGCTGTTCCAAAAAATAGAAATAGAAGGAAAACTACTAAACTCTTTCTATGAAGCCAGCATTACCTTGATTCCAAAACCAGAAAGAGACCCCACTAAAAAGGAAAACTATAGACCAATTTCCCTGATGAACATGGATGCAAAATTCCTCAACAAGATATTAGCCAACTGGCTCCAACAATACAATAAAAAAAATTATTCACCACGACCAAGTGGGATTTATACCTGGGATACAGGGCTGGTTCAATATCCACAACACAATTAACATAAAGCATCACATCAATAAAAGAAAGGACAAGAACCATATGATCCTCTCAATAGATGCAGAGAAAGCGTTTCACAAAATACACCATCCTTTCTTGATAAAAACCCTCAAGAAACTAGGGATAGAAGGAGCATACCTCGAGATCATAAAAGCCATATATGAACAACCCAACACTAATATCATCCTCAATGGGGAAAAATTGAGAGCTTTCCCCCTAAGGTCAGGAACAAGACAGGGATGTCCACTCTCACCACTGTTATTCAACATAGTATGGAAATCTTAGCCTCTGCAATCAGACAACACAAACGAATAAAAGGTATCCAAATCAGCCAGGAGGAGGTCAAACTTTCACTCTTCGCAGATGACTTGATACTCTATATGGAAAACCCAAAGGATTCCACCAAAAAACTGCTAGAAGTGATTCATGAATTCAGCAAAGTTGCAGGATATAAAATCAACGCACAGAAATTGGTTGCATTCCTACACACCAACAATGAAGTGACAGAAAGAGAAATCAAGGAAGCAATCCCATTTACAATTGCACCAAAAACCATAAAATGCCTCCCAAAGAGGTGAAAAATCTATATGCTGAAATTACACAAAGCTTATGAAAGAAATTGAAGATGACACAAAAAAATGGAAAAAGATTCCATGCTCCTGGATAGGAAGAACAAATATTGTTAATATGTCAATACTACCCAAAGCAATGTACATATTCAATGCAATTCCTATCAAAGTAACACTAGCATCTTCACAGAGCTAGAACAAATAATCCTAAAATATGTATGGAACCAGAAAAGACCCTGAATTGCCAAAGTAATCTTGAAAAAGAAAACCAAAGCTGGAGGCATCACAATCCCAGACTTCAAGCTATACTACAAAGTTGTAATCATGAAGACGGTATGGTACTGGCACAAGAACAGACACTCAGATCAATGGAATAGAATAGAGAACCCAGAAATGGACCCACAAATGTATGGCCAACTAATCTCTGACAAAGCAGGAAGGAATATCCAATGGAATAAAAACAGTCTCTTCAGCAAGTGGTGCTGGCAAAACTGGACAACCACATGCAGAAGAATGAACCTGGACCACTTTCTTACACCATACACAAAATAAACTCAAAATGGATGAAAGACCTCAATGTAAGACAGGAAGCCATCAAAATCCTCAAGGAGAAAGCAGGCAAAAACCTCTTTGATCCTGGCCGCAGCAACTTCTTACTCAGCACATCTCCCGAGGCAAGGGACACAAAAGCAAAAATGAACTACTGGGACCTCATCAAAATAAAAAGCTTCTGCACAGCGAAGGAAACAATTTGCAAAACTAAAAGGCAACTGACAGAATGGGATAAGATATTTGCAAATGACATATCAGATAAAGGGTTAGTATCCAAAATCTATAAAGAACTTATCAAACTCAACACCCAAAAAACAAATAATCCAGTGAAGAAATGGGCACAAGACATGAATAGACACTTCTCCAAAGACGACATCCAGATGGCCAACCAACAAATGAAAAAATGCTCAACATCGCTTATCAGGGAAATACAAATGAAAACCACAGTGAGATACCACCTCACACCTGTCAGAATGGCTAACATTAATAACTCAGGCAACAATAGATGTTGGTGAGGATGTGGAGAAAGAGGATCTCTTTTGCATTTTTGGTGGGAATGCAAGCTGGTGCAGCCACTCTGGAAAACAGTATGGAGGTTCCTCAAAAAACTAAAAATAGAACTAGCCTACGACCCGGCAATTGCACTACTAGGCATTTATCCACGGGATACAGTTGTGCTGTTTCGAAGGGACACATGCACCCCCATGTTTATAGCAGCACTATCAACAATAGCCAAAGTATGGAAAGAGCCCAAATGTCCATTAATGGATAAATGGATGAAGAAGATGTGGTATATATATATATACAATGGAGTATTACTCAGCAATCAAAAAGAATGAAATCTTGCATTTGCAACTACGTGGATGGAGCTGGAGGGTATTATGCTGAGTGAAATTAGTCAGAGAATGACAAAAATCATATGACTTCACTCATATAAGGACTTTAAGAGACAAAACAGATGAACATAAGGGAAGGGAAACAAAAATAATATAAAAACAGGTAGGGGGACAAAACAGAGGAGACTCGTAAATATGGAGAACAAACTGAGGGTTACTGGAGGGGTTGTGGGAGGGGGGATGGGCTAAATGGGTAAGGGGCACTAAGGAATCTACTCCTGAAATCGTTGTTGCACTATACGCTAATTTGGATGTAATTTTTAATAAATAAATAAATAAATAAATAAAAGACAAAATATGGAAATAGTCCAGTGTCCATTGACAGATAATGAATAAAGAAGATCACACACACACACACAACCACACGCACACACACTGGAATATTACTCAGCCATCAAAAAGAATGAAATCTTGCTGTTTGCAATGACATGGATGGAGCTAGAGAGCAATATGTTAAGAGAAACAGAGAGAAACAAATACCATATGATTTCACTCGTATATGGAATTTAAGAAACAAAACAATTGAACAATAGGGGGGAAAAAGAAGGAATCAAACCAAGAAAGAGGTTCTTAACTATAGAGAACAAACTGAGGGTTGTTGGAGGGGAGGTTGGTGTGAGGATGGGTAAAATAAGTCATAGGGTTTAAGGAGTACATTTGCTGTGATGAGCACCAGGTGTTGTATGGAAGGGTTGAATCACTATATAATACACTTGAAAGTAATATTACATTGTATGTTACTAACTGGAATTTGAATAAAAACTTTAAAAAAATAAAATAAAATAAAAAAGACACCTCTAAAATAAGACAAAATAAAACAACAAAATGAAAATAAAATAAAATTAAAATGAAATGAAATGAAATGAAATGAAATGAAATGAAATGCATTTAAAAATAAACCAAAAACAGGGTGCCTGCGTGGTTCAGTCAAGTCATAATCTCGTGGTCCATTAGTTCAAGCCTGCATCACGCTCTGTGCTGACAGCTCAGAGCCTGGAGCCTGCTTCAGATTCTGTGTCTCCCTCTCTCTCTGCCCCTTCCCCACTCGTACTCTGTCTCTCTCCTTCTCTCTCTCAAAAGTAAATATACCTTAACAAAAAATTAAGAAAACATATAAAACATTTTAGCTGTATCTTAAAATAAAAATACTCAACATGGAAAAAATGACAAATACTCACTTATATATTTATTCATATACATATTCATTAATATATGTATACATATATTCATATATGTATTTCTTGCAATGTTATTTTGAATAGAAAAGTAAAACCGATATCATCTGGAAATAGGGGTCTTTTGTATGTGTTTGTGTGTGTTTCCCTTCAAAAAAATTATTGGTTAAATAAATTATAGCAGATCTTGGAAATTATATTTTACACAGTTATTTAAAAGTGAAACAGATTTCACTTTACAGACTAGTGACTGATAAGTACATGTTACAAAATATTTATAACAACCATACTTTATTTTAATGCATATTTACAGAAACATAGACAATTTCTGGAAGAATACACAAATATCTCTTATGAGTTAAATTTTGGAAGGTATGAATAGAATTGCAGGTGAGTGAAAGAAATTTTAACTTTTTGACACTTCTAAAATAAATAACTGAATGTCTTTTAATGAAATATTATGAAATTATATATATATATATATATATATATATATATAGCCATGGGAAAAATATTTGCAAAGCAAGTGATAAAAACAAAAAAAAAATTAGAATTAACTTAAACCCAATGATCAATTTTACTTTCAGCAAAAGTTTTTTCAGTGAAAAAAAAAAAGAGCCTGAACATAATTAACCCTTTGGCTCTACAAATCTGTAGGAAATATAGGGAATAGAGGCATAAAGAGAATAAGTTAACCCCACAAGTAATCAGCCAAATCCATAATATGCTGTTTTCTACAGTGAAAGTGACCTGAGTTTTTCAACAAATCAATGAAATAAAAAATAAAGTAAAATAAAAAACAAAAGTGATAAAGGACTGCAAAGTAAAAAAGTTCTGAGACATATAAGACCCAAATATAATATATTTGTTCAGATCCTTATATGAAAAGCTACAAAATGAATTCTTGCATTCTTGGGAAAACTGACAAAATCTGAAAATGAACAACAGTATATTCATTATTATGAAATTATTGCTAATTTTCTCAGTTGTGATAATGGTATTATAGTTATGGAAGAAAAAAAAATTTTTTTTAGCAATGTACATAATGTTTGCCACCTACTTTCAAATGTTAAAATATGCATCCAAAATGTTTGGATAGAGAAGTTTGAACATGGTCTTGGTATTAGATGATATTCAGAAATTATTGTCAATTTTATTAGATGTGATGTCATTTTGGACAACCAGAACCTTAAGTTCACAGTAGACCACAGTGCTAATAAAAGATCATCATAGTGGTACCTGGGTGGCTCAGTCAGTTAAGTATCTGACTCTTGATTTCGGCTCAGGTCATGATCTCACATTTCGTGAGACAGAGGTCCACATGGGGCTCTGCACTAATAGCACAGAACCTGCTTGGGATTCTCTTTTTCCCTCTCTCTCTTGCCCCTCCCCTGCTTGTACACTCTCTCTCAAAATAAATAAATAAACACTTTTTAAAAAGTTAAGAGAAACAGTCAAGAGAAGATATAGCACATTGAAGAAAAGAAAATAAATTATAAGCGTGAATTCTCCCTGTATATTAAACTGAAACACAAGGATCACTCTTGGGGCACTTTCTTTATAATTTATCTTATTTTAAAATATGTTCCTAATATAAGAAAACAAGCTGTTGTTTTCAATGAGAATGACAAATTGTCCTCAGTTCCTTCCCTCCTAATTTAATTAAACTTCATATCAGTCAAGAAAGACCCTTAGTGTTCTTTCCACGACCAGATATCTTGCCCAATATTCAAGAATTAGACGGCCTTAAGAATAGGATCAAAGGTAAAACGAATCCAAATTTCATGCAAAACAATATTTTAACCATTAAAAACTATAGAAGTGAAATCATCTTATAGATGCCTTCAACGATCCTATCAGGGAATACACTTCTCTCTGCCTATTGTGATGTTTTATTCTCTGTGTCACTTTTGCACATGGGTCTAATCAACTTTGCAACCATATTACTCCAGTGAAACTGTCATTCACGAGGACATTGATGATCTCCATGTTATCAGAATGCAAAAGTCATTCTGGCCACGTTTTACTTGACATTTTAGAGATCGCCATACTTGCTGACAATACTCTACTTCTTTATTTTTTTTTTTAATTTTTTTTTGACATTTATTTATTTTTGAGACAGAGAGAGACAGAGCATGAATGGGAGAGGGTCAGAGAGAGGGAGACACAGAATCTGAAACAGGCTCCGGGCTCTGAGCTTTCAGCACAGAGCCTGACGCGGGGCTCAAACCCACAGACTGTGAGATCATGACCTGAGCCGAAGTTGGCCGCTTAACCGACTGAGCCACCCAGGCGCCCCAATACTCTATTGCTTTAAACACTTTTTGTCTCACGGGACAACCTGATGTCACTAGCCACTCCTTCTCAGTCTCCTTACTCTTTCTGTTGCAATGGACCTCTAAAACTGAAGTGTCCCAGGCTCAGTTTTCTTTCTTACCTTTTCTTGACATTTTCTCCTGATGATTTTTTCCAAGCTCAAATTTACAATCTATCTTCACATTGTCGATTCTCATATTCATACCTCCAGATTTGACCTGTTCCTACAACAGGTTTAAATATTTTCCATACCATCTTTCCTTGGATTTATGAGAGATTTATGATTCCTTTCTTTCATTTAATATCTTTATTTAATTCATCAGCGTGTCTTTTTATATTTTCCAAACATATCCCATATTCACCCACTTTTTCCCATCTATTTCTACCATCCCAATCCAAATCACTTAAAATAATGTAATGGTCCTATTCTCACCCCAATTACAGTTTAGTGTTTTAAACTGTTGTGCAATTTTCCAAAACTACACAATAGTCTGATATAAAAAATCATTTTATACCCATCATCCATATTCAATAATTATCAAAATATCTCCATGCTTACCTAATTCTTCCCTTTGCTATTTCTTTTTCTTTTTCTTTTTTTAATGAATATTCAAAATCAAATCATAGACTTTCTCTTATTTTACTCACAAATACTTCAGTATGCATGCAAAACAGATAAGCACTTTTGTACATGATCGCCACACCATGATTACATTAATAAAAATAATTCTTATATATTACCTAATAATCCAGTTCATATCAACATTTCTTAGATATTCTTAACTGTCTTTTCATGATTGCTTTCTTTGATTTCTTTGAGTCAGCATACAAGAAAGTTCTACACATGACATGCCACTGTTCTCTCTTACATCTCTACTCTACAACGATTCCCTTACCTTTTGCTAATGCAATTGTTTCTTTTCACAGAAAAAATAAACCAGAACACTTCTCTAGAATTTCCAATATTCTATATTGACTGCTTCTTCAATGTGTCCTTAGGTTATTTCTATAGCTGCTATACTTTCTAAAGCTGTTAGTTAAAACAAGAGGCTGGATGAAATTCAACTTCCATTTCATAGGTAAAAATCCATCAAAGACACGGCTGTAAACTTTCTATTGCATCACATGCTGAAATTTATTATGTCTGTTTATCCCTCTGTATGCTAAAATGAATTAATTGGATCAGGTTGGTTTTATACATCTTCCTTCCTTTATTTAGTTCCCTGTCAAAGTAAAATCTAATGTTTTATTTTTCTCAATATATCTCCCTGCATCTAATGGTAAACACATAGGCAATTTGGTTAGATTGTCAAATTTATCTCTGTAGAGCTTATGCCATTTTGTATTCCCACCAGCTTAGTATAAGAATGCCTGCTCCCTCACACCTTTACCAAGTCGAGCTTTTGAACTTTTGACTATCTAATGTATGACAAATAATATATCAGGATTATAATTTTAACTTGTATATCCAGTATTCTAAGTGAAGCTGAACATCATTCCGTATGCTTATGAGTCTTTTTACTTACTTTTGCCCAGTCCTTTGTTGATTTGTTTGTATTTTTTTTTAGTTTTAAGCTTTTATTTAAATTCCAGTTAAATAACATACAGGGTAATATTAGTTTCAGGTGTAGAATTCAGAGATTCATCACATACATACAACATCCAGTGCACATTACAAATGCCCTCCTTTATCCCCATCACCCATTTAGCCCATCCACCTGTCCACTTCCCCTCCAGAAACTCTTAGTTTGTTCTTTATTGTTAAGAGTTTGTTTTTATGGTTTCCTTCTCTTTTTCCTCCTATGTTAATTTGTTTCCTTTCTTAAATTCCAGATATGAGTGAAATCATATGGTATTTATCAGTATTCATTACTGAGGTAACGATTTTCTTTTGTTTCTACAGGCTCTGAGTGCTGGTTATTTTTATACATATTTAATGAAAATAATTTGGAAATTTTCTTTATTTTGGATATTCTGGATAGTTTAATTAACAACAGGATTTTTTGATCTATAACTTTTGTATTGTCATGTGAGCTCGTCTGAGCTTGGTGCATTTTATGAGGCAAACTTTTATAAATTTTTGTATATTTTAAAAAACAGAAACTGTCTTTTAAAAAGAATTTATCTATTTTTTTCTTACAGCTACCCATTTCATCTGGATTTTTAACTTTATTGACAATTTAACAAAGCAGTTTCATGATTTTTTTTGCAGACTTCTCTGTTCTAATGGTAATATTTTACTTAGTATTTCTTATGTGTATCAGTGCTTTCTCCCTCACACAGGCTCTTCCATTATTAATGTTATCACCACAAAAATGATTTTCTACATTGTTGAAATCTTTGTATTCGCTCTGTACATGGTCAACACCCCCACCCCTTGGCCTGTACTCTCCAGTTCTGGGAATCAGCAAATGCCCTAAAAGTAATATGGGGAGAAATACTGGTTTATCTCAGTGTTTTTCCCTTTTATCTGGGATCATGTCCCAGGAAGTTCTGGTGGCTTTAGCCGTTCTCTGATTCTCTCAAAAATCATTGTTGCAGTAGAAGATGTTGTTTTGGTGTTTTATCAAGCATCAAGAGAGTGAGCTCATGCTCACGCTCTCTCTCTCTCTCTCTCTCAAAATAATAAATAAATATATTTTTAATTAAAAAAACAAAGTATAACTTTAAACATAACATCTAGGATATGAACAGCTTTCTACAATTTGTGTGATTTTGGTTGGGTGGTTTAATCTTGGAAAGCTCTTATTATTTTCATCTATAAAATGGAGAAAGGAAATTAGAACACCTAAAATTTCCTGACTTATCACAATATACTTTTATACTGTAACATGAAAATATACAGTATAATCTAGCTAATTTAAAACATTATCAGTATATTTGTTCCCCTAGGGATTTTATTGTACATATTAATTTTTACCAGGGAATTACATTCTTTTTATCTCAATTATTTTAATACATTTTTAACCTGTTACGTATAATAAACAATATTAGGAACAAAATAAAAATATAGCGGAGGAATTAAGATGGGAGAGTACCAAAGGGATCCTGGGCTTGTCTCATCCCTCGAACACAGCTATATCAAATCATTTTGAACACCTAGGAAATTGACCTGAGGATTAACAGAACAATCTGCATAATTTGATGGAGAGAACACAGCAGGCAAGTGGTGCTGAGAGGTGAACTGGGGGAGAGAAGACCCACAGTGTTGCAGAGGAAGGGAGACATTTTCACAGAGAGGAGAAAGACAGGAGCGGGGGGAGAGAGCAGTGCATCAGGTTTGTGCAAGAAAGCACTCCCCCCAAAAGCAGCTAGAGAGAAAGAGTGAAAACATGTACAGGGGACTGCACAAGAAAACTGTTCCCCAAAACCATTGATGGGGAGAGAAGGAGAGGGTTTCAGTATCGCCGGATTTTTTATAAAAAGCAGAACAGAGTCTGAAGTTTCAAAGGCCCTGCAAGAAAGCAGGGCAAAGCCCAGGGAGTGGGCAGCCCAGTCTGAGGATCCCGTGGGTCACACTGGGAGACGTGGTTCCCCTGCTTAGAGTGCATTTGGTACAGGTGATATGACCTCTCCATGGGCAGAAGACCGGGCAGGCGACATCAAGCTGCCTCGTTCACCCAGCAAACCCTGGCACCAGCTATGTGTTGTATGATTTACCATAACCTCTGAGCCACTGCCACTGTACATTGATGCTACTCTTTTCTGGGACAACCTGGCCCTGGCCACAGCAAGAAGACCCTCCTCCAGAAGACTGCTGCAGTTCTGAACTGCAGGTTTCTCTCAAGTGTGGGGTTTTGAAACAGCCGCGCCTGAGATAAAAATCTGAAGAGAGCCAGCACCTAGTAGGCAGACAACTTGGACAGTCAAGGCAAAGGCAGGAAGCTGACAGAAGCAAGGGACACAGGAAGAATGACTGATCGCAGGTCTGTGAGTGTACAGACTTCCCACTCTGGAGACTAAAGAGCAGGGTGAAGCCATTTTCACCATTAGCTCACCAACATTAATCAACAACAGTGAGCTAAACTGCACCACCAAGCTGAGAATGGAGCCATTATACCAAGCCCTGTCCCCCTGTGCCTGTAAGTATGTATCCACCAGGGCAAGTCAGTCTGAGAATCTGAGCAGCAGTCTCCTCCCCCAGATCAGCACAAATCCCTCCCAGGAGGGACTGACCATATACTGTGGCAAAGGTTCAGCTCTAGGGGAAACTAGATCTAACTTCATTTGGGTTTTTTTTTATTGTTTGTTCATTTTTATTGTTGTTGCTTCTGTTTTTGTTGTTGTTTTCATTTGTTTCTTAGATACAGAAGAAGCAAATTTTTTTTTATTTTTTCATTTTATTTTTTCTATTATTTTTTTAATTTCCGTTTTTTAAATTTTTAACTTTTTTCTCTCTTCTTTTCTCTTTTCTCTTTTTTCTATCAAGCTTCTCCTAACAAGCAGACTGAAACACACCTATGATCTAGCTCCCTTTATTTGATTTCTTAAAAGTTTTTAATTTTGGGGATGCCTGGGTGGCTCAGTCAGTTAAGCATCTGACTCCTGGTTTTGGCTCAAATCATAATCTCATGGTTCATGAGATCAAGGCTTGCATCAGGTTCCATGCTGGTATCTCCGAGCCTGCTTGAGATTCTCTCCCTCTCTCTCTGCTCCCCCACTTGTGCTCTCTCTCTTTCTCTCTCTCTCTCTCTCTCTCTCTCTCTCTCTCAAAATAAATAAATAAACATTAGAAAAACTTTTTAAAGGCTTTTTAATTTTTATTTCATTCTATTATCACCATTAATAATAATAATTATTATTATTGCTTTTCTTCCTCCAAAATGACACAACAGAGGAATTTACCTCAAAGAAATGATCGCCAGGGATTTAGTCAATGAAGATATAAGTAATAATATCTGAACTAGAATTTAAAATGATTATAAGGATACCAGCTAGGCTTGAAAAAAGCATAGAAGACACCAGATAATCCCTTTCTACAGAGATAAAAGAACTAAAATCAAGTCAGGTGGAAATTAAAAATGCTATAAGCAAGAGGCAAACCCAATGGAGACCATAAAAATGAGGGTCGATGAGTCAGAACAATGAATTACCAATATAAAAGATAAAATTATGAAAAATAATGAAGCTGAAAAGAAGAGGAAAACAAAGGTCAGGGATCAGGAAGGCAGACTTCAGGAACCTAGTGATTATTAAAATGTAATAACATTCATATCATAGGAGTGTCAGAAAATGAAGAGAGAGAAAAGGAGGCAGAAAGTTTAGGTGAGTAAGTTATAGCTGAAAACTTCCCAAATCTGGGAAAGGACACAGACATCAAAATCCAAGAACCACAGAGAACTCCCACTAAATTCAACAAAAGCCAACTATCACCAAGACATACCATAGTCAAATTCACCAAACACACAGACAAGGAAAGTATCCTGAAAGCAGCAAGGGAAAAAAAAATCCTTACCCTACAAGAGAAGACATATCAGGTTTGCAGAAGATCTGTCCACAGAAAGTCAGCAGGCCAGAAAAGAGTAGCAAGATGTATTCAATGTGCTAAATGAAAAAAAATATGCAGCCAAGAATACCTTATCCAGCAAGGCTGTCATTCAAAATAGGAGGAAAGATAAAGAGTTACGTAGACAAACAAAAACTAAAGGAGTTTGTGACCACTAAACCAGCCCTAGAAGAAATTTTAAGGGGGACTCTGAAAACAGAAAGAAAAAAAATATACCAAAAGCAACAAAGACTAGAAAGGACCAGAGAGCATCACCAGAAACACCAACTCTACAGGTAACACAATGGCACTGAACTCATACCTTTCAATAATCTCTCTGAATATAAATGGGCTAATGCTCCAATAAAAAGACATAGGATATCAGAATGGATAAAAAAAAAAAGATCCATCTATATGCTGCCTATAGGAGACTCATTTTAGACCTAAAGACAACTGCAGATTGAAAGTGAGAGTATGGAGAACCATCTATCATGTTAATGGATATCAAAAGAAAGCCCAAATAGCCATACTTCTAGCAGACAAACTACATTTTACAACAAAAACTGTAACAAGAGATGAAGGGCATTATATCATAATAAAGGTGTCTATTTAACAAGATCTAACAATTGTAAATATTTATGCCCCCAACTTATAAACAATCAAATATATAAATAAATTAATCACAAACATAAAGAAACTCATTGATAATAATACTGTAATTGTAGGGGACTTTAATATTCCACTTACAGACATAAAGAAACTCATTGATAATAATACTGTAATTGTAGGGGACTTTGATATTCCACTTAAAACAATGGAAAGATTACCTAAGCAGAAAATCAACAAGGAAACAATGGCTTTGAATAACACACTGGACTGGATGGACTTAACAGATATATTCAGAACATTTCATCCTAAAGCAGCAGAATACACATTCTTCTCAAGTGCTCATGGAACATTTTTCAGAATGCATCACAAATTAGGTCACCAATCAGCCTTTAATTAATACAAAAAGACTGAGATCATACCATGCATGTTTTCAGATTACAACACTGAAACTTGAAGTCAACAACAAGAAAAAATTTGGAAACCCCTCAAATACATGGAGGTTAAGGAACCGTCTACTGAAGAATGAATTGGTTAACAAAAAAATTAAAGAAGAAATTAAAAAATACATGAAAGAAAATGAAGATTACAACATGACAGTCCAAAACCTTTGGGATGCATCAAAGGCAGTCCTATGAGGGTAGTATATTGCAATTCAGGCCAATCTCAAGGATCAAGAAAGGTCCCAAATACAATACCTAACCTTACACCTAAATGAGCTAGAAAATGAATATCAAATAAAGCCTAAAGCCAGAAGAAGGGAAATAATAAATATTAATTAATTAAAGGAGAAATAAATAACATAGAAACAAACAAAAACCACTAGAATGAATACTTATAAGAGAATACTATGAAAAATTATATGCCAACAAACTGGGAAATCTGGAAGAAATGGAAAAATTCCTTGAAATTCACAAACTACCAAAATTGAAACAGGAAGAAATAGAAAATTTGAACAAGGAAATAGAATCAGTAATCAAAAATCACCCAATAAACAAGAATCCTGGTCCAGATGGCTTGTCAGGGGAATTCTACAAGACATTTAAAGAAGAGTTCATTCCTATTCTCCTAAAACTATTCCCAAAAAATAACAATGGAAGGAAAAATTCCAAATTCAATCTATGAAGCCAGCATTACCTTGATCCCAAAACCAGACAAAGACTGCACCAAAAAGGAGAATTACAAGTCAATATCCCTGATGAACATGGAATATTCTCAACAAGATATTAGCAAATGTAATTCAATAGTACTTTGAAAGAATTATTCACCATGATCACAGGGGATTTATTACTGTGCTGCAGGACTGGTTCAATATTTGCAAATCAATCAATGTGATACACCACATTAATAAAAGGAAGGATAAGAACCATATGAACCTCTCAATAGATGCAGAAAAATCATGTGACAAAACACAGCATATGTTCTTGATAAAAACCCTTAACAAAGTAGGGATAGATGGAACATACCTCAACATCATAAAGGCCATATATGAAAGACCCATAGCTAACATCATCCTCAATGGGGAAAAACTGAGAGCTGTTCCCCCATAGTCAGGAACAAGACAAGGATGTTGACTCTCACCATTATTACTCAACATAGTACTGGAAGTCTCAGCCTGAGCAATCAGACAACAAAAAGAAAAAAAAGGCATCCAATATGTGAGGAAGAAGTCAAACTTTCACTATTTGCAGATGACAAAATACCCTATGTAGAAAACCCAAAAGACTCCACCAAAAAATTGAATTCACAAAGTGGCAGGATATAAAACCAGTATACAGAAATCTGTTGCATTTCTATATACCCATAATGAAGCAGCAGAAAAAGAATTCAAAGAACCGACCCCTTTTGCAATTGCACCAAACACAATGAGATGCCTAGGAATAAACCTAACTAAAGGGGTAAAACATCTATACTCTGAACACTATAGAACACTTAAGAAATAAATTGAAGAGGACATAAAGAAGTGGAAAATCATTTTATGTTCATTGACAGGAAGAACAATCATTGCTAAAATGTCTATTCTACCCAAAGCATCTATGCAATCCTTTAATCAAATACAACCAGCATTTTTCATGGAGCTAGAACAAACAATCCTAAAATTTGTGTGGAACCACAAAGACCATGAATAGCCAAAGAAATCCTGAAAAAGAAAAAGAAAACTGGAAGCATCACAATTCTGGATTTCAAGCTATATTACAAAGTTGTAGTTTTCAAGACAGTAGGGTATTGCCACAAAACAGCCACATGGATCAGTAGAACAGAATAGAGAACTCAGAAATGGACTCACAACTATATAGTCAACGACTCATTGACAAAGCAGGAAAGAATATCCAATGGAAAAACGACAAATGGTCGTTTCAACAAATGATGTTGGTAACGCTGGGTGGCAACATGCAGAGAATGAAACTGGACCACTTTCTTATACCATACACAAAAATAAATCGCCAATAAAATGGGCAATCTGGAAGAAATGGACAAATTCCTAGAAACATATAAACTACCAAAACTGAAACAAGAAGAAATAGAAAATTTGAACAGACCCATAACCAGTAGAGAAATCAAATTAGTAATAAAAAATCTCCCAAAAAACAAGAGTCCAGGGTGGGGTGGCTTTCCAGGGGAATTCTACCAAACATTTAAAGAGCAGTTAACAGTTATTATTTTGAAGCTGTTGCAAAAAAATAGAAATGGAAGGGAAATTTCCAAACTCATTCTATGAAGTCAGCATTACCTTGATTCCAAAACCAGACAGAGATCCCACTAAAAAGGAGAACTACAGACCAATTTTCTTGATGAACATGGATGCAAAAATTCTCAGCAAGATACTAGCCAACTGGATCCAACAATACATTAAAATAATTATTCACCACGACCAAGTGGAATTTATACCTGGGATGCAGGGCTGTTTCAATATCTGCAAATTAATCACACATCAATAAAAGAAAGGACAAGAACCATATGATCCTCTCAATAGATACAGAGAAAGCATTTGACAAAATACGCCATCCTTTCTTGATAAAAACCATCAATAAATTAGGGATAGAAGGAGCATACCTCAAGATCTTAAAAGCCATACATGAATGACCCAACGCTAATATCATCCTCAGTGGGGAAAAACTGACAGCTCTCCCCCTAAGGTCAGGAACAAGACAGGGATGTCCACTCTCACCACTGTTATTCAACATAGTATTGGAAATCTTAGCCTCAGCAATCAAACAACACAAAGAAATAAAAGGCATCCAAATAGGCCAGAAGGAGTCAGATTTTCACTCTTCGCAGATGACATGATACTCTATATGGAAAACCCAAAAGATGCCACCAAAAAACTGTTAGAACTGATCCATGAGTTCAGCAAAGTCTCAGGATATAAAATCAATGAACAAAAATCAGTGCTATTGCTATACACCAATAATGAAGCAACAGAAGGAGAAATCAAGGAATCAATCCCATATACAACTGCACCGAACCCCATTAAATACCTAGGAATAAACTTAAGCAAAGAGGTGAAAAATCTATACACTGAAAATTATAGAAAGCTTATGGAAGAAATTGAAGAAGACACACAAAAAACAAATTGAAAAATATTCCATGCTCATAGAGTGGAAAAACAAATATTGTTAAAATGTCAACACTACTCAAAGCAATCTATTCAATGCAATCCCTATCAAAATAACACAGAACTAGAACAAACAATCCTAAAATTTGTACGGAACCAGAAAAGACCCCAAATAGCCAAAGCAATCCTAAAAAAAGAAAACCAAAGCTAGAGGCATCACAATCCCAGACTTCAAGATATATTACAAAGCTGTAATCATCAAGACAGTATGGTACTGGCACAAAAACATATACTTAGATCAATGAAACAGAATAGAGAACCCAGAAATAGACCCACAATATGGCCAACTAATCTTTGACAAAGCAGGAAAGAATATCCAATGGAATAAAGACAGTCTCTTCAACAATTGGTGCTGGAAAAACTGGATGACAACATGCAGAGAATGAAACTGGACCACTTTCTTACACCATACACAAAAATAAACTCAAAATGGATGAAAGACCTACACATAAGACAGGAACCCATCAAATCCTAGAGGCGAAAGCAGGCAAAAACCTCTTTGACGTTGGCTGCAATTTCTCACTCAACACATCTCCAGAGGCAAGGGAAACAAAAGCAAAAATGAACTATTGGGACCTCATCAAGATAAAAAAGCTTCTGCACAATGAAGGAAACAGTCAGCAAAATAAAAGGCAACTGACGGAATGGGAGAAGATATTCACAAACAACATATCAGATAAAGGATTAGTATCCAAAAGCTATAAAGAACTTATCAAACTCAACACCCAAAAAACAAATAATCCAGTGAAGAAATGGGCACAAGACATGAATAAACACTTCTCCAAAGAAGACATCCAGATGGCTAACGGACACATGGAAAAATGCTCCACATCACTCATCATCAGGGAAATACAAATCAAAACCACAGTGAGATATCACTTCACACCCGTCAAAATGGCTAAAATAAACATCTCAGGAAACAACAGATATTGGCAAGGACACAGAGAAAGAGGGTCTCTTTTGCACTGCTGGTGGGAACGCAAACTGGTGCAGCCACTCTGGAAAACAGTATGGAGGTTCCTCAAAAAATTAAAAATAGAACTACCTCAATTGTACTATTAGGTATTTATCTAAGGGATACAGGTATGCTGTTTTGAAGGGGCCCATGCACCCTAATGTTTATAGCAGCACTATTGACAATAGCCAAAGTATGGAAAGAGCCCAAATGTCCCATGATGGATGAATGGATAAAGAAGATGTGGTATATATATATACAATGGAGTATTACTCAGCAATCAAAAAGAATGAAATCTTGCCATTTGCAACTACATGGATGGAACTGGAGGGTATTATGCTAAGCGAAATTAGCCAGTCAGAGAAAGACAAATATATGACTTCACTCATATCAGGAATTTAAGATACAAAACAGATGAACATAAGGGAAGGGAGGCAAAAATAATATAAACACAAGGAGGGGGACAAACATAAGAGACTTTCAAATACAGAGAACAAACTGAGGGTTGCTGGAGGGGTTGTGAGTGGGGGCATGGGCTAAATTGGTAAGGAGCATTAGGGAGAACACTTGTTGGGATGAGCACTGGGTATTATACATAGGGGATGAATCACTGGAATCTACTGAAATCATTATAGCACTATATGCTAACTAACTCAAATGTAAATTAAAAAAAAAATAAAAATTTTAAAGAATGGATGAAAGACCTAAATGTGAGACAGGAAACCATAAAAATCAAAGTCCTACAGGAGAAAATAGTTAGCAACCTCTCTGACCTCAGCAGGAGTAAATTCTTACTAGACACATCACCGAAAGCAAGGGAAAAAAGCAAATGTGAACTATTGGGACTTCATCAAGGTTAAAACCTTCTTTGCAGTGAAAGAAACAATCAACAAAACTAAAAGGCAGCCTACAGAATGGGAGAAGATATTTGGAAATTACATATCTGATAAAGGGTTAGAATGGAAAATTTATAAAGAAATTATCAAACTCAAGACCCAAGAAACAGATAATCCAGTGAAGAAATGGGCAGAAGATATGAATAGACATTTTTCTGAAGAAGACATCCAGATGGCTAACAGGCACATTAAAATATGCTCAACATTACTCATCATCAAGGAAATACAAATCAAAACCACGATGAGATACTACTTCACACCTGTCAGAATGGCTGAAATTAAGAACACAAGAAACAACAGTTGTTTGCAATGATGCGGATAAGAGGAACCCTCCTGCACTGTTGCTAGGAATGCAAACTGGTGCAGCCACTCTGCTTTTTTTTTTTTTTTTTTTTTTTTTTATTTATTTTTGGGACAGAGAGAGACAGAGCATGAACCGGGGAGGGGCAGAGAGAGAGGGAGACACAGAATCGGAAACAGGCTCCAGGCTCCGAGCCATCAGCCCAGAGCCTGAGCGGGGCTCGAACTCACGGACCGCGAGATCGTGACCTGGCTGAAGTCGGACGCTTAACCGACTGCGCCACCCAGGCGCCCCTGGTGCAGCCACTCTGAAGAACAGTATGAAGGTTCCTCAAAAAGTTAAAAATAGAACTAACCTATGATCCAGCAATTGCACTATTATGTATTTACCCAAAGGATACAAAAATACTGATTCAAAGTGTATATATACCCCCAAAGTTTATAGCAACATTATCAACAATAGCCTAACTATAAAGAGAGCCCAAATGTCCATGAACTGATGAATGGGTAAAGAAGTTGTGGTATATATATATATATATACACACACACACACACACACACACACACACACACACACACACATATGATGTAATATTACTCAGCCATCAAAAAGAATGAAATCTTTCCATATGCAACAACGTGGATGGAGCTAGAATATATTATGCTAAGTGAAATAAGTCAATGAAAGAAAGACAAATACCATATGATTTCACTCATATGTGGAATTTAAGAAATAAAATAGGTGAACATATGGGAAGGGTGGGGAAGATAAGTGAGGCAAACAAACCACAAGAGACTTTTAGTGATAGGGAACAAACTACGGGTTAATGGAGGTAGGTGGATGGGAGATGGGCTAGATGAGTGTTGGGTACTATGGACGGCACTGTGTGTCATATGTAAGTGAGGAATCACTGAATTCTCCTAAAACCAATATTGCACTGTATGTTAGCCAACTAAAATTGGAATTTAAAGAAAAAGGAAAGAAAAAAAAGAAAGGGTAAGCCAAAGATAAATATGCAAATAATAAAAATATAAATATAATTCTTAATATGCATAGATCATAAAGGAGAATATGAGTAATAAACTTTCCTAGGCAATTTCTACTCTGCATTGAACTTGCTGTGTTCTTACATGAATAAGAGAATATACTGAAAATTGATGGCACAATCCTTTTGTTAGAGCGGCTATGAGATGAAAAGGCAAAAATACAAGGTAAATTTATTTTAAAAAAACAATACATCTCTAACAATAAAAAGATGAAGTTTGTATTTTCATTTATATCTATCTTTAGTGTTATGAATATTAGATCAAAGTTTAAACTCATTCATAGGTTTGTAGGATTGCCCATTTTTTATAAGCTCTGGAAGTGCTACTTCTTTGTAAATATACAAAGATTTATGAGTTAATTTTTATATTGAAATCACAAAGTTGTCTAGTACAATTGAAGTTTCAGCCTCACAGTTAAACTGAATATTCCATTAGCATTCAAGATACCTGCCATGTTTTTGAATGTGGATTAATGTGAAATGTCTTCATCTGTGGGAAAGTACAATAAAATTACTTTAGAAATTGGACTTCTGAAATAAAATAGTCCCCTTTTAAGCCATTAAAAAAGTGATAAAATTCAAGATTTTTTCTTCAAATATTACCATTCACTTATATAATGCAGATTTTTAAATAAAAGTAATATAATGTTAATAGATTGAAAATATTATACAGTAAAACTAAAACCATTATATTCTACTGAAGTATCATGTGTTTGCAAAAAAATAGGAATCAATCTGTATAGGTTTTAAGCAGTGTGTTCACAATTAAAAACTTATGAAAAGATCAAGTACAAATAACTTGCTGATAGTTTAATAGCAAATCACTATTTTGCCACAATCATTTCAAACACATTAGGAACTAGGTGCCTTATTTTATGTTCAGTAGAACTGACTTTTTTAAGATCTTCTTTAAAAAAGAAGATATATTTATTGTTTCCCATGTTACAAAAATGTTCATTAAGAATCAGTTTAGAAAAAATCAGACGTAAATCAGAAAAACTCAAGTCTTTTGTAGTCCTAATCTCCAGAAAAACAAAACAAAACAAAACAAACCTCTTTTTAATATTTGGAATATGTACAAATACTTTTATAGACTGCACATATAACATTCCTCAGCAAAGACAGAATGTCCATTAGTCATTACTGTTTTAAAACAAAATCACACACTGAAAAAGAGAAATTTACTGAAGGCACTTAAGGTTCCTTTAAACTGTAGCGGAACAGGTAGTGCCCAAACCAGTGTTCATTAGTTAGTTGATAAGTAATGGTGTTATTGTAGCACCAGAGAAAAATCCTATGTTATAAAGAGAAGCAAGGCGTGAAGGGAGTCAATGTTTCACAATTTTTATACAGGCAAACATAGGTTTATTAATGCATTATTGAAATCTTACTGTCTAGACAAATTTTATGATTTGAAGATGGCTTGATTGATTAATTGATTGAGTTTTGTTTTTTTTGTTTTTTGTTTTTTTCCTCTGGCTAACATGAAGCAATAACTTCTCTGGCTGATTAGTTTGCTTACAGATGAACTCTCACAAATAGCTTGTTTGCAAGTAAAGAGCTCAACTAGGCTTTTAGATAAATCTTCTATAATCAAGATGAAGAAAAATACCCCCTCCTTCTTTTGCAGAATAATATGCAACCATTTCCATGGTTTCTGTCTTTTTTGGATGTACGGATGGGAAGGAGATATGGTACATATAAATTTAAAACCTTCCTGCCACACACCTAGTCTACAAGTTCAAATGCATTTTCCCATTAGTGAGTTTTAGACTGAAAAAAGGAAATGGTGAATTAATTTAAGAAAATAAATTATGACACTGGTAACAAAAATAAACGCACAACTTCTATTTTCGTTTACCATGCCTGACTTACTATTTCAAATGACTAAACTTCCTCATGGCATCCATTAGATAAAAGGAAAGAGAAAAAATTCAAGGCATTCAAGGAACTCTTAGAGAAGTTTCCTTTATTACTTCCTGCCTTTTTCTCAGTTCTTTCAAAAACAGCCAATAAATTTCAGACTTCTCAAACTCATCTTATTACATTTGAGGATACATCAAATGATTCCTCTCTTTACTCCACCTCTGTGTACGTTAAAAGGCAAAGCAGATGATAGTCCACAATCAGTCTACTTTATTTTTTATGAAATATTTAAGACATAAATGGTAGTAAGACTACTATATCAACAAGAAACAACATTTATTCCACCACTAAGTGAAGAAATAAAATCTACAAAAGTATTGGATCTCTTAAAAATCTTTTCTCTCTACCAGTGGTAAATACTCTCCTGTGTCTGATGTTTTTTTTTTCATTTCTACATGCCTCACTTATTTTATATATCTATATATATACACTTATATTTATATTATATTTACATATATGTACTTAAGTAATATATAGTATTTTCATCCTACAAATTTTATTTGTATGTATTGTTGTATTTATATTTCATTTTTTTTGCTAAATATATCTGAGATTCATTCAGTTGCTATGCAGTTCATTCAGCATTGATGTAGTAGTGTTTCTTACATAAATAATTCAAAATTCACTTGTCCTTCTGCTCATACTTGCCTTATTGCCATGCTTTTTAATTTTCTTTTGAAACATAATTGTCAACATGATAAACTGCAATGCAAATAATCTATATGCATCACTGAACTCTCTAGGCATGTACATATGTAGGTTTCTTCCTGCACTTCATCCCTGTATATAAGAGTTGTTTCCAATCTGGTGGAAGAACAGAAAAAAAGTTACCTGGAGATCTTATTAAAAAGAATTTCAGATAATCAGGCTCCACTCTAGACCTTCAGAATCAGAATTTTCAGGATGTGGCTCATGAAGTTATAGAAAAATAAAATTAAAATGTACAGATGATCGTAATATACAGATACATTTGAAACCATTGCATTAACAGTCAAGAATGCTAAAGGTTCCTGCACCCCAGTTCCAATGTGGGTGGGGGAGGGAGTTCCCCACCAACAAACAATTCTCCAATACCAGCTGGGTATCCTACAATTCAACTCAATTCTGATACTATTTACTTGGATAGATCTATGACACTGATTCCACCTCTACCTCCAGACACCAACAGCAAGCCCAGTTTATCATCTGTGCTTCTGTCAGACCAGCTATAGATTGGAGGTTCCAACAGCACCTTCCTTGAATTCATTTAATTTGAACTCAGAGAATTCAGAGAACTCAGAGAACTATTTTACTTACCTAGGTCACTGGTTTATTATGAAAGGATATTAACTCAGAAACAGCCAGCTGGAAGAGATGCACAGGACAAGGTATGGGGATGGGGGTGTAGGGCTTCCATGCTCTCTCCAAGCACTCCACCTTTCCCAATCTCCACATGCTCCCTAACCCAGCAGTTCTCCAAACCCAGTCCTCTTGTGTTTTTATGGAAGCTTCATTACCTAGGCATGGATTGATTAAATTAGTGGCCATTGCTAATTAAACTCAACTTCCAGCCACTCTCTCCTCCATGGAGGTTAGGAACTGGCCTCAAAGTTCCAAACCTCTAATCATATGGTTTGGTCTTTGGGCAATCAGACCCCATTCTTAGGTGCCTTCCAAGTCTCTCTTTATTAACATAGCATAAAAGACACCTTTACTGCTCTCATCATTTAGGAAATTCCAAGGGTTTGAGGAGCCCTATGCCAGGTATAGTAGACGAAGAGCAATATATATTTCTTATTATAAATCACAGTATGACAGGTGCATTTTTTAACCCCTTAATAAGTAAAATGTACATATGAAAAAGTGCACATAAGTGTGCAATTAAAGGAATAGGATAAATATTTTATAGTTGTGTGCTTTCAAAAGTCAAGTGAAAATTATTTTTTCCAGCTTCTAATTTGAACAAAGAGTTTAAAAAGAGAAAGAAAAATAGCCTGAGATATGTAAAATAATAAGTTAAACTGACAAGAAGATAGTAACTAATTGAACATTGGCCTAGTTTTTGTGCAACTTATTAATGACTTTGAATTCATACAAATAAAAACATCCTCATCTTTCCAAAGGAATAGCATTGTATAATTATTAATGCCTTTAGCCCAGGACACAGTTACAAAATAGAAAAATTGGTTGTACTATAGAATTGCATTTCATAAATAGTATTGGTCAGCTATGGACATGGACACAAATGACTATTTATGAATGGTTTTGTGAAATGAACTGAAGTCACTGAACATTAAAATTGCTATAGTATGTCAATCATAATTTGTATCAGCTTTTATTCTTTGATCTTGGAGTGACTTCCTCCTGCTTAATTGTATTATTTATGAGATTGTATTAATCATGTCCATTTAATTTGGAGAAGTGAATACAGAAGATTTTAAATGGATTTGTCTGTAGATTTTTTTTTTCTACCAACATGGTCACCTATCTTTAGGAAGTTATCTTGTGGCACCTGGGTGACTCATTCGGTTAACGCTCTGACTTTGGGTCATGTCATGATCTCACAGTTCATGGTTTTTTGGGCCCCACATCGGGCTCTGTGCTGACAGCTCAGAGCCTGGAGCCTGCTTTGGATTCTGTGTCTCCCTCTCTCTCCCCCCACCCCCGCCCCAGCTCGCGCTCTGTCTCTCAAAAATAAATAAATGTTAAAAAAAATTTTTTAAGTTATCTTAAATGTTCAACATGCAACAGCTTTTACTATTGTCAGAGTGAACACAAAAATGTACAAATAATTATTTTAATAGTTTGATCATCCATGCTATAATTATTACATGCCATCTTTTATTGTTCGCCTAATACCCTTTAAACATTTCTCTTCCACATCTCATTCTATTATACTATGACTTCAGGATAATATTTTTATCCTTGTTAGAGTTTTACCTTTTTTAATGGATAAAAAAGTCACATTACATTTTGAGAGAAATACACTGTCATCATTGCTTAGTTTGATAAGTAAAATGAAGTTGCCTTATAACATTACAGTTAGATCATATTGCTTAAGATTCTAAATATATGAAACTAGAAAAGTAACTGATGCAAATTACAAATAAATGATTATACAAATATGCATAAATCTTGTAAACAAACAATAAAACAACAAATAATAAAACTACTTATGTGCATCTTTTTTATATGCTGAACTAAATTCTCCCATCTAATATAACTTTCCAGATCTATGAATATTTGTGTTCTCAATGACAAAATAACGTCTAAAGCAACACAAGTTGTTTCTTTAGAGGGTGGAATTTAAGATAATTTCTAAAGTGTTTTTCCTTTTTCTTAAGCTACCAAGAGTAAGAAATGTTTTCACTAGCTGTTGTGACATAAAAACAAGACTCACAGTTTGTTATCATGGAAAAATACTGGAATAGAAATTGGGCACAGAACTGGAATAAACCCACGGAGGTAAAAAGTGTTCTCTTCAGTTCTCTTTTATGCTCTACTAATAATCTGAAATTACCTGTTGGGTCAATAAAAAAAAATGTTGGATCAATTCTGTTTTTGTTTCTTGTGCTTTATTTTTTTATTGATTTGGGTCAGTACTGAAGACATTGTCTCATTACTTGTAGTTCCATTCAAGAGTGGAAAATATCATTTGAACAGAAAAACTCTCAAGATTTTTCTAGTTAGTGTATACTTTAAGCTTGAATACAGGGAAGTGAGATTTGGAATTGGACAGGATTATAACTTTTTTTCCTAATGCAGAGTTATTCAGGCAAGAACAATAAATATATAGGATGAAAGTAGGATATGCACAGCCCAAATTAGCCTCTTATAATCTCTGTATTTCTTTGAAATTTTACATTGCACGAACACTTCATAGATCAACCTTTTTTCTCGGTTTGTGCTACATGTCATCAGAAAGGCCTTGTTGGTCTGAGTTATAATATTTGTATATGTCTGTTGAAAGAAAGGGTCATGAGGATAACATAACGTGTAGGTAAGAATAAAAGAGACATTTCAACCCAATTTTACATCAGAAATAATTTTATGGTAGATTTTTTTTAATAACATATTGTGAGTAAATTTCTTTTCTTTAAATTTTTTTAACATTTATTTATTTTTGAGAGACAGAGAGAGACAGAGCAGGAGCAGGGGAGGGGCAGAGAGACAGGGAGACATAGAATCTGAAGAAGGCTCCAGGCTCTGAGCTGTCAGCACAGAACCCAATGTGGGGCTTGAACTCACAAACCGTGAGATCATGACCTGAGCCGAAGTTGGACGCTTAACCAACTGAGCCACCCGGTGCCCTACTGTGAGTAAATTTCAAGATGATTCAGAATTTTTAATAAAGCGCACATAGCCCACGCCTTCATTTCCTGACATGAATTTCAAGTAACAGTTCCTGTTATAAATTGAGTGAGGCAGGAAGATACCACCTACATAGTTTGTTGGATCAATCATAGGCTTCAGATTACACAGATTTTTTGGATTACATCATTTTTTCCTATTATTAACCATATGGCCATAGACCAAGCACTCAAAAAGTCATGAAACTCAATTTTCCAGTTGGTAAAATGAAGGTAAGAGAATCTTTTTTGAGTGTTGTCCTGAGAATGAAAGCATAAATATGCTTTCATTGCAAAATGCTGCAAAAATGAAGAATACAATGGATGGCACAAGGTGTTCTGAATTAAACTGTTGCTATTACTATCTGTATGATATCAATATGTAACACTCCTTTACCACTTGCTCTTTTGATGAGTGGCTTTATAATTTATCAGCTAAGAAAGTAATTTATGTTATGAAAATATCAAGAGGAGCCTTAAATAATATGAGGTACTCAATGACCAGTCAGCCGATGTCTGTTATAGTCTGTGGTCAATATTATTTTTAAGCCCAAGAGAATTATTAATTAAGTTACTACTATATTTGGAGTATGGGTTATAGTTTTCAAAGAGATCAAATTATTTCTGAGACAAGTGAAGTTTCAGAGTATCTCAAAGATGATTTTTGGTAAATATTTTTTTTATTATCCTTGCTCCCACCCCCTTCATCAACTAAAATAATTCCCTACTGCAGGACTGCACTTGAAAGATTCAAGCAAGCATATTGGTACCTCGGATCACCAAGGCAAAGCTTGTATTTGCCTCCGGTTTGAGCACAGCACTGAAAAAAATATAAGTAATCAAAGTATATCCATTGACACAGTATCCTCTATAAATTAGCAAACTAACTGATAGCTGCATTTGTAATACAAGTAACTATTTTGTTTTTCATACAAAAGTGCTATGTAAGGGTAAGATACTGAGAAATTATTTCTACTTCTACTATAAATAAACTAAAGTTATAAAGTGCACCTGAATGATCAGTATTATAATATGAGGTAAGAAAAGTTATGGAACATGAAAGGAAAACATGCAAATCTAGGGCACGCTACTATAAATATACCTCTGCTTTGAATACTTTCCGGACCTGTATTTCAGTTATCAGCTTCAAGTTATATGGATTTATTTTCCTTTTGAAGGGTGAAACTGCTCCTATAGTCTGTGCTAAATGTCATTAACTTTAGGAATAAAAGTTATAATACATTTTGTTTATTAAATATAATTGAAGCATAAATTATATTTGCACAAAATACATATAAGCCATAACTTTTCACAACCTAGTAGTTGAAGTGTAAGACGAAGTCATTATGAATTAGAACTAGCTAAAAATAGTTTCATACTCATACCTGTATGACAAGAGAATATTATTTTCATTTAATGCATGAATTTACTTGTACTAACTGCTTTGGGAAGCTTAATTTAAAACTTTATTTTATGAACAGTGATTCCTGTGCTGGGTTAACTTCACCCAGTAACCAGTAATTTGTCACATTTTTCATTGGTATGATGACTCTCTATTTTGTACCCTGTTCAAATATGCTCTAATTTTCACTGAAATATTATTACATAAATAGCAATTACTTAGAACTTCAGTATTCTGGGCATTGTTGTATCAATCTTAAATTTCTTGCCCACATTTATAAAGAATAGATACTAATACAGAGTGATGCATGTGTACTCAAAAACATTTTATATCTTTTACCCGTAATAAGGCTTTGTGGAATTTTAGAGCTGGAAGAGTATTTAGAGATCCCCCAATTCAAATGTTCTATTTGCTTTGGTTTAAATTTTTTAATGTTTTTTTTTTTTTTTTTTTTTTTTTTTGAGAAAGAGAGAGACAGAGTGTGAGCAGGGGAGGGCAGAGAGGGAGACACAGAATCCGAAGCAGGCTCCAGGCTCTGAGCTGTCAGCACAGAGCCCGATGCAGGGCTCGAACTCCCGAACTGTGAGATCATGACCTGAGCTGAAGTTGGTCACCTAACTGACTGAGGCAGCCAGGGATCCCTCAAGTGTTCTATTTGTAAAAAGAGGAACATAATGTCCCAAGACATTAGCTTCTTGTCTGAGGTCAGAGAGCACAGTGGCAAAACTTGAATTTAACCAGGTATTTTGACTGCTGGCTCAGATACCCTTTCACCTAACTTCATAGTTTCTCCTATTATAAGCGTAAGTGATATAGTTAAAGAATAACAACAACAATAACTACAAAACCATTTCAAGGGGATTAAGCAAATTTGTTAATTCATATTTACTTCAATATTATTTTTTTTAAAAAAGAGTGTTTATTCAAGGATCAGTTTTGATAATAATATTGGTCCAAAGAAGAAGGAACAGGCAAGTGTTTCAGCTCTATTTTGCTATTAATACCTCTTCATCAGTAGGAACAGAACTGGGGAATCCAACTTGCTATATCTACAACAAAGTGTATACAAGAGAGGCAGATGAGTAGAAGTGAGGGAGAGGCCACTGGTTATCATCATTAGGTCCCCTTTTTCTCCATGTTAGGTTAGCGAATGGCAAGCAGTTGGTGGCTTCTTAGAGAAGCTTTGCCCGCAGAAATAGAAATAAATTTTGGGATGAAAGTAGATTGAAATATGGAGAAAAAAAATGTCCTTACTCATCTCTAAATAGATTGGGAAGACTTGGTAAAGTGAACCATATGACTTATTTTGACACGGTCACAGTCTTGTAGTGGTAGTTTTTACCTAATAAGTTGGCTCTGTTCAGATTTTCCATATGCTCTTGTAAATGAAGCAGAGTGAAAACTGTAAAGATATATTTAATATAAAAACTTTTTCAAACAATTTTTTAATGTTTATTTTTGAGAAAGAGAGAGAAGGGGGGAGGGGCAGAGAGAGAGGGAAACACAGAATCTGAAGCAGGCTTTTGGTCCTGAGCTGTCAGCACAGAACCCGATGCAGGGCTCGAACCCACAAGCCATGAGATCATGACCTGAGTTGAATCGGACGCTTAACTGACTGACCCACCAAGGTACCACATAAAAACTCTTTCTAATTAAACCTGAGAGAAAAATGATTTTCCTCAAATATTTTTCCCTAATATCTGTTGTTGAACAAATATCAAGAAACATTTTACTTAAGTTGTAAGCAATACAATAGGAAAATGAATGTCAGTGGTATAATTGTCTGACGAAATCTGCACTACCTAAAAAATTAAAATCAGTTTATACTAAATCATTATCTTTTTATGGCAGGCAGATGTTGGGGTTATGGTATTAGTGAACTTTGGGTTCTTTTCATTCATAGATCAAGATCTGACTTTTAATAAATTGAGAAGCTAAGGTCTAACCCTTCTGGCAGCACGTTGGCTTTCTAATTATCTTAGTAATAGTTCTAAATTATTATTCAATGTAGGTCTGCATCCTGCTGTTAGTGGGTCATGGTATCCCTCGGGATTCATACTTTTTTACAGTTTTAGTAAATGACTTGCCACCTGAAGATAATTCAAGTTCATTGCCTGAATTTTTAAAATAATATTGATATAGTTGGGAAGATACTGATACATTTGAAAGGGTCTGTAAAGGAACTGGGGAACAGAGCAGCTGATTCCTTTTTAAGATTCATTCTTGCTAAAATAACATCAGTAATTTTGTATGAAAATACATTATGTTTTTCTTTTTGATTATACTTGCAGTCTGATATATACAATATTTCTACTGAATGAACTTTTATTTCTTATAATAATGAAGTCACATAAAATTGCCTCATTAATAAAGCACCAAATTATAGACATTGCTCAGTGAAATATGCTTTAATGCCTCCTCTGACAAACACTAGATTTTGATTTCCAGCATCACCTACCCTCTCCAAGCCTCAGTTTATTATCTTTAAATGGAAGTAAAAATACTTTATCTTCTTGACACATCAAAAGCCTTTAAGAAGTTACTCATTTTGGTCAATAATTATAATTTTCTGTCACTATCTGAAGGAAACAATGTATCATTTAAAACACATATATTAACACTATTAACATATATTAACTGAAATTAAAATCAAATAAAATAACTTAAAAAATGAAATACAAAGGGGCGCCTGCGTGGTTCAGTTGGTTGAGGTCTGACTCTTGATTTCAGCTCAGGTTGTGATCCCAAGGTCATGGTATCAAGCCCTGTGTCAGGCTCTGCACTAAGTGTGGAGACTGCTAAAGATTCTCTCTCTCTCTCTCTCTCTCTCTCTCTCTCTCTCTCTCTCTCTCTCCCCCTCCTCTGCTCACATGCATGCACTGCTTTCACTCAAAAAAAACTATATACACACATGCTGACTGGAGAAAAGTTTGACTAACAAAAAATGAAAACATTTATTTTTCTATGGATATGAGAACTGTTTTATAACTAAGGACACCACTGCATAACAGAATACTATGAAGTCGTAAACAATCATATTTTTAAGTATTTAATAAGATGAGAAACACCATATTATAATGACTAATATGTTAAAACTAAAATAATCTAAAATTATAACACTAATATACGTTTTAACTATATACCAGTGAATATCATATGTTTAATATTAATTTTAATAGTCCCTCTGTTTAATCTTTTGGGTTTTGTACCTAAACAGAATGACTATTAAAATTAATCATTATAAAATTAATGATTATGCTTAGTTTATTAAACATAAAATATATATGATATAAAGCCAAAAAATAAAAATTATATCTCTTAATAATAATTAGATAAAAACTTTTAAATAATAGCTTTTAAAATCATACCAAAAATATAGGAATACTTCTAACAAATGATGCTCAAATTTCTATTCTGAAAACAATATAAATATTGACAGAAATTAAAGAATATCAAAATAAATGGATATTCTTAGATGGGAAGATGCAATAGCATTGTCATCAATTTTTTTACAAACCGATGCATAGATTAAACATAAGAATAATCAAAATCAAAGGAATTTTCTGGGGGAAAACAAAAATGCAAATAACCAAGCTAATATGGAAAAAATTGGGTCACCTGGGTCAAGCATCAAACTTCAGCTCAGGTCATGATCTCATAGTCTGTGAGTTCAAGCCCCACGTCAGATTCTGTGCTGACAGCTTGGAGACTGGAGCCTGCTTCGAATTCTGTGTCTCCCTCTCTCTCTGCCCCTCTCCTGCTTGTGCTCTGTCTCTCTCTCTCTCTCTCTCTCTCTCTCTCAAAAATAAACATTAAAAACTTTTTAAATAATACTGAAAAATTAACATAGACTTTTATTATTAAACATTACTGCTTATTACAAAGCTCAATAAGTAAGACCATAGGGTAATAGAACAAAGAATAGTGGCAAATAGAATAGAATAGCATATCCAGAAACAGATTCACACATCCGTGTTTAGGTGAGTTGTGACAAATCAACAGTGCAGTGTATTGGAAAACAATACTCTTTTTCAATAAATGATGCTAGAATAGTCGGATAAACATATAGAATAAGAATGAATGTGGTTGAGGTAAAACTCAACCTCACACCATCGTAAAAAGTAATTCCAGTTTGAATGTTGGTCTAAATGTGATAGGTAAAACAAAACTTTTTAAAAAAGGATAAAATTGTAATTACCTTGGGAAAAGATAAAGGTCTCTTAAACAGAATAATATAAAAAGCAGTACCTGAAGGGAGAAAATGTAATAAATAGAACTACATTAAAATTAAGAATGAGTGTTTATGAAGGGGTATAATTAAGAGGGTAAAAGAGCACACCATAGACCATATGCACATCTAGCAAAGAACTTCTATACACAGAACTCCTAAAATTCAATCAGCTATGAAATAGCTGATACAGTAAAAAGAAAAAAAAAAAGAGTGGGCAAAAGACTTTAACAAGCACTTCAAAAATAAAGAATCAAAATGGCTAATATACATCTTAATAGCTGAAAATCTCATTAGTTATCAAATTCAAATTAAAAACAAAATGAAGCACCACTAAAAACCAACCAAATGACTGAAAATAAAAATATTGACATGTGTTGGTGTGAGTATGGGGCAACTGGAAATCTTATATACTGCTGGTGTCGGTAAATATTCATACAATCACTACAGAAACTTTTCTGGCAGGATCTACTAAATCTGAATGGTTACATGCCTAAACTGGCTAAGACCACTCATAGACAAAAACTTAGAACAACTGTATACGTATGTTCACTAAAATGCATGCAGTAGTTCACAGAAGCACTGTTCATAATAGACAAAACTTGAAATGACCCAAATGTGCATCAAATGAAAAATGGATAAATAAATCATGATAGAGGCACCAAGGTGGTTCAGTGGGTTGAGCATCTGACTGTTGGTTTCAGGTCATGATTTCAGGGTTCTTTTTTTTTTTTTTTTTTTTTTTTTAATTTTTGAGAGAGAGAGAGAGAGAGGACAGAGCGTGAGTGGGGGAGGGGCAGAGAGAGAGAGGGAGACACAGAATCCGAAGCAGGTTCCAGGCTCCGAGCTGTCAGCACACAGCCTGACGCAGGGCTTGAACTCAGGAACTGTGAGATCATGATCTGAGCCGAAGTCGACTGCTTAACCAACTGAGCCACCCAGGTGCCCCATGATTTCAGAGTTCTTAGGCTCGAGCCCCACACTGGGCTCTGTGCTGGCAGTGCAGAGCCTGCTTGGGATTCTCTCTCTCTCTGCCCTTCCCCTGCTCGCTTTCTCTCTCTCTCTCAAGAAACAAATTAATGAACACTTAAATATAAATAAATAATTAATTAAATAAGTCATGATATATTTATACAACGCAATACTAATAATTAGAGTGGACTATACAGCTATATTCAAGAACATACGTGAGTTTGGAGTGGAATAGTAAGATATAAAAGAGTCCAAATGGCATGATTCAACCTATATAAAAGTTAAAACCAGAAAAAACTAACCCGGGCTGTCAAAGTCAGACAGTCTTTATATTTGGGGAAGGAGAGTGACTAGGAAGGTCATGACAATGGCTTCTCTTGTATTGTCAGTGTTACTTGTCTCATCCTGAGGGACGGTTATACGGATATTTCCATGTTGTGAAACCCATAGCACTCTATACTTCCAATATGTGCATTTTATCTATGTAATTACACATCAATAAAAAGTTTATCTTTAAAATGATAATGAAATATGCCTATCTTATGGTTTTATTAGGTGGGCCAAATAAATCCACATATGAGAAAGCACTCGGTGGTCTGCAAAGCTCCGGAAACATTACTATTGTTACATAGGAAACTGTGATTGCTCAGCTATGAGTATATAGGGTCATCATATGAATTTTGACCCAATAAAATATCACCTTGCATACCCCTGACCTCTTTTCAAATTTTCTTTCTTGGCTGTGTTTACAGAACAGCTTGATTCCCACTGAAATTCTGTTCCCAGCTTTGTGAATGCCAAGAAAACCATTTTAATACATTGTCCCCGGATTCACTTTCGGAAGAAAGTAACTCTTCTTTCCCAATATAAAATTTCAGGAAGAAAAACAGGTTAGGTACTGCATTGATTTTTAGGATCACTACTTACTCCTGGTCCTCCACTCTCTTAGGACAAATTAAATTCTAATATAAGTAATTACAGAAAAATTGTCTGGAAATATTATTCCGTTCTTTTTTTTTCAATTGAGGTATCGCTGACATACATTATATTAGTTTCAGGTGTATAAAATAATAATTTGATATTTGTATATATTGCAAAATGATCACCACGACAAGTCTAGTGAGTATCCATCATCATACCTAGTTATAAATTTTTTTCTTGTGTTATGAACTTTTAAGATTTATTCTCTTAGCAACCTTCAAACACGCAGCACACTATTATTATTACTTATAATAATATTAATATGCTTAAAATTATATCCCCTTGACTTAATTTTTTATAACTGAAAGTTTATGCTTTTTGACTCCCTTCACCCATTTTGCCACTCCCCCCATTCCCTGCTGCTAGCAACCACCAATCTTTTCTATCTCTGAGCTTATTTTGTTTGCTTGTTTTTTTAATTCCACATGTAAGTTTTTTTTAATTTCACATGAAATACATACAGTACATGTCTTTCTCTGTCTGACTTATTTCACTTAGCATAATGCTGTCTCAGATAGCAAGACTTCATTCTTTTTTATGGCTAAATAATACTTCATTGTGTATATATATATATATATATATATATACACATATATATATGTATGTATATGTCTATATATATGTGCATATGCACTCACATATATATATATATATATATATATATATAATTTTTATGCTTATCTGTCTTAAGCTTGTATCGAAGAAAAAGAACATAAAGAATTGCAGGTGGGCAGCTGTGGAGTGGCTTATATCACTTTTACAACATTCCTTTCTCTGGAACCCAGTCACGTCAACTCACCCAAGTGAAAGGGAGGGCAGGTGATATAGTTTTGCTGTGTGCTCAGGAAGAAAAGAGAATTGGAGTTAGAAAAAACCTAGTTGGTTTCTGCCTTAGTCACCCTTTTGTTTCACTAATCCTCCCTTAGAGATGATTATAGGTCTGTAGCAGCTCAGCTGTGAAAAAGTTTATGTAGTCAAAGGTAGGCACTATGTATTTAATTAAGCAAAATCATGTTCTAATTACATTGGTAGGATGAGTGAAATGGCAGAAGGAAATGTGTGCATTAGAGTGTGGGGGAGTTAGGCACTAAGAGAGCTAATTTCTTATATTTTACACTTGGGAGTCTGTAACAAATACATAAAAGAAAAAAATTCAGAAAATATTTGTATGAATGTGTCACTTAGACTAAAAATGAAATCCAGTAGGAACAGCTAGAAGGAGTTGAAAGTTATTGTCTTGATGTAGTAAGAATCATGGGTAGGGAAGGATGAGTCAGTGTCTTGCTGGTGTACATTGTACATGAAACTGGGAGACACATAGGTGATAAATATATAAATTCTTGTGACTATAACAGAGAGGAAGGAAAGGAAGTAGAGTGTGAGATGTGTTCAGATACACAACAAGGACTGAGAGCATATGGGGGAATTTTTGTGTCTTTAGGGAATGCCCTAATCATGCAAGGTGGAGAACTAAGTGGGGATGGTAATGCCTTTATCTCTTCATGTGGTATGATTACATAGACTAAATAAAAAAAGGTTCAAATTCCAAGTTGTGTCAATTGTTCTTCCTATTTAAATTCTATATTGGAATGTTATGATGATTACTGTTCTGCTGACTTTTGTGAATTGTTTTAGGGACTAGCATTTGTAGCTGCCTTGACTGTTTCTTAACCATGGCTGCTTTTCACATTGACCTCACCAATGGGGAAAAAAGTGAAAGTAAACATTTCCTAAATTTACTGTTTTTATAATTAGGGGGAAAACATTCATTACATGAACATTTACTTGGAGCAATTTCAAGTGTGTTTAATATAGCCTTAAAGAGTTAGTAAAATATTGAAATTAATCTTAAAAAAAGAAAACTTGGTACTTGGAGAAGCCAAACAAACTTTCTTGCCAAGGTCATGGTTTTCAACCCAGTTGATTCTTAGAGTTTTTTAATGAACTCAGACATTGTAACTACAGAGAGTCAGATAATTAAGACTCGTGAGATGCCACAGAGCATACAAACATAAAGATTTAATAAAGACAAGGAATATAGGGGCACCTTGGTGCCTCAGCTGGTTAAGTGTCTGACTTCGACTCAGGTTATGATCTCATGGTTTGTGAGTTCGAGCCCTGCATTGGGCTCTGTGCTGACAGCTCAGAGTCTGGAGCCTGCTTCAGATTCTGTGTCTCCCTCTCTCTCTCCTCCCCAACCCCTCACTCATGTTCTGTCTCTCTCTCCTTCAAAAATAAATAAACAAACAAAAATTTAAAATAAAAAAAAAGACAAGGAATACAATACAGCTGCATCAGGCAGGTCCAAGGCATCCAAGTATACCTTCCAGAGTACTTGCTCAGTCACACAGGGTAAGCGTCATCTCTAGACCACAAATCACCAAGATAAGTGCAAGAGGTCTCAGTCTCAGGGAAACCAAAGCACGTGCTGACTGAGAGGTCACTGATATCACACTAACCATTGAGCCAGATGAGGCTAAATGACCACATAAATTAGGTTTAGACCATCACGTTATACATTTACAATAAACAATTTAGACAGTCTGCTACAGAACACCTCTAGGGGAGTTTTAGTCTTAACACATTACAAATCATTAGCTCAAATATTTCAATGCTATCTTGTCCAAGAGTCAATGTTATGGTTCCAGACACCTCTAGGGATAAGCATAGAGTTACCACAAATGATCTGTAAGTTAAATCTATACCTATGCAGTCATAAATTAAGTCCCAAGCTACTCTTAAAGGACGAAGACCATAGTAAAGGCATAATAAGAAACCATTCTTTTAGATTTGTGGGATTTCCATACACAAATCCAAATCTTCAATTTAACAAGGTTTTTGTGTATTCTTATTTTTGTTTTGCTCTTAAAATTTCCTCTATGAATTTAGAACATTACAGTATTAAACTAAGGGAAGAAAAAAAGTTGCAAAATGTAGTCACAGATGGACATTAAGAAGGAAAGGAGGTCATGTAAACACATTAAAAAGCTTTCCTTTACCTTGAAGAATATAATATATTCTATGTAATTTTTTAAATATACCTTGTCATATTCTATATATTTAAAAATATGACCCAGAGAACTATTCATGAAATAGTTTCTGAGAACAAAAAACAATAGTCAGTGTTCCTAGAAAAATACAATTAAAACAACAGCTCTAAGATAACCCAACAGAAAAAAAGGAAGTTTTGTTTCTTTCAAAGTTTGCTTTAATTATACAATATTTTTCTGTTACAGTTACACTGTAGTTATGTTCTAAAAACATAATTTTTTATCATCTGAAACACTGATATTATTTGGGCATTCTAAAAAGATGCACAGTGTGTCATCTAATTCAAAGCTAATAATACTAGACCTTTGTCCTGTAATCTAATGACTTATAAGAGTATCCCAATTCCTTGAATGGCCAAGCAAGTGCTAGCACTTCCTTTTAATGAAAAATACATAAATGATAGCTCTTTGATCAACAGAGAGACAACCACTAAAATGTTTAAAGTAACTGTACTAGTTTTCCATTACTGCTGTAACAAGCTATAACAAAGTTGGCTGAAAACAACATAAATTTATTATCTTATAATTCTGCAAGTCAGGAGTCTGACATGAGGTCCACTGGGCTAAAATTAAGGTGTCTGTAAGACTGTGTTCCTTTCTGGAGTCTCAAGAGATTATCTGTTTCCTCGTGTTTTTCCAGCTTCAAATGGCTGCCTGTATTCCTTTGCTCATGGCCCCTTCCTCTGTGTTCAAAGCCAGCAACTGTGGGCACAGTTCTTCTTACATAATGTCACTCTGACTGCCTCTTCTGCCTTCCTGTTCCACTTGTAAGGATCCTTGTGGTTACATTAGACCTACCCCTAAAATCTCAAATAATCGCCGTCTTTTAAGGTCAGATGATTTGCAACCTAACCTCATCCGCAAGTTTGCAAGTTTAACTTCTCCTTCGCTATGTAAGGTAACATTCACAAGTTTCAGGAATTTGGAAGTGGATATTTTTGTGGGGTCGTTATTTTGCCTGCCACAGCAACTAATGTCATACCACTGTTTCCTTTTAATATGTGAACATTTACGAGCATTTAAAAATTTTTCCTTTGTTCTTTTCATTACCATTTATTAATTTATACTGTTCTACTTCACTACAGTGTAACATGTAGGTACTTTTGCCAGTAAAGGATTACATTTTTTTATTAATTAAGCAGACTCTTTCTAGGTGTGAGGATATAGAAGTGAAAAAGAAATGATAAACTATAATGAGGCTTATATTCTAATGGAAAAGACAAACAATAACATAAGTAAAATATATACTAAAGAAATTCTGGAAAGAGTATAGGAAGTATTTCACATGAATGTGGGCAACGTGGATGGGGGATAGAACGGAAGCTTCCACGGGTCTTTTATATTTACTCTTACAAGGCTATCTAGCCTATTGACTATGGTATAGATCTCACTTTGGTTGAAATCACAATCAGATATAATCACGCTGAGTTGGGCACCTCATCAGTGCAGCAAAAGCAGGTGGAAAGCTAAGAGAAGTGATGTGTGATGCAGCAGAAACCAGTCAGCCAGGCCAGCCTTTATACAGTGCCTAATCAATAAGCCCAGACATCACCGACAATCAGTGGCACTCAAGAGCTGTGGCTATCCTAAAATGAGACAGAGAGACCTTTGTGGGTATAAGAGGCCTATCCCATTTCTACTCCCCAGACTTCATCCCCTATATTGGATTGCTTTTCTTACTGGGAAGTACAAAACTTCCACTCAGTATCCACTCTTCAACAATAGAGAGGCCAGTGAGCTGACGTTTTAGTTTAAAACGTAATCCTGACAGAAACAGAGGGTTGCAAATGACCTTGAGGGTGTTGCTTTAAACAGCTAGAAGAAAATGAAAATAGATTCTATTTACTGGTTTAGGAAAGATTTAGAAAAGAGTAGATTTGGGGAAAACTTCCGGAGTTCATGTTGGCTTTGAGTTTCCTAACTGCCAGAGAAATGAAAGAGACATTATAATATATATGACTTAAGGCAGGCAAACAAAATTTCTTTCAGGGAAGTGAAATCTTTCCATTAAAAGTGGCAACTTCTTTGCCACTGGTAATAGCCATGAGGAAGGATTTTGCAGATATCTGGTCTATGAATCTTTTCTGTTTCTTTTAGCATGTAGAGTGACTTGTTTTATTATCTTGGAAAAAAATTAGGTATGCATGTCTCCACTATGCTTCCTGGGGTGAATGTGGGAGTAGCATTTGGAAATCTTTTCCTTTTTCAAGAAAAGCCAGACCCTGGATCATTTTATGTGAAATCTTCCAGTTTTAAATAGGCTAGCTAATTAAAATTTAAAAAAATGTTCAAGCTAAACATAGAACAACTGTGTTCTGAATTAGGCCCATTCTCTGTCCACTTTTGTGACTTTCATCTTACACCTAAACTTAGACATCACAGTACAAATTATTGCTTACACAGCAGATGGTGTACTAAGCCAAACGAATTTAGCTACCAATATGTCAGCAGTATTTTTACTCATTAGGTGAAAGAAAATACTTGTAGCATTTTACAAAAATATTATTTATCTTAACTCAATAACAGACCAATTAAATCTCTGCAGTTGGTATTTCTGTTAATGAAAAATAAATTGTAGGAAAACCATATTGAATCTCTACGGACAGGAAACAGTGTATCTGTTTATATACCATACTCAACTAATCCACCCAAATGAAATGTAATAGCTAGAGGTAGATGTTTATTTCCTCTAATATTTATTTTTCATATTTATGTTCATGCTATGTTTCATTACATCAAAACTATGCAAAAATGCAGTGGCAGTATGTTTTATAAAAACACTTGCTTCATTCTCTTAAATTATTCCTTCTCTGTATATTATTGTCTAATAAAATTGAATTAATAAAAGAGAAACATCACTATAATCTCCGTATTCTAACAGCAATTTGTCAACTCTTGTTATTAGTATAAAAATTAGCATGCAAATTATAGCATATAAACTTGAAGAAACAGTAAGTAGCAAATAATTTTTAATTGTTGAAATGCTAATAAACATCCCATTATCATCCAATATTATGAATAGCTCTTATACACTAAGACAGATTTCTCCCTTTAATTAAACTACACAAGCATTGCGGTGTTGGTGGGTCTGTGAATGTGCTGATACTGGTGAGTACCTGTAGTTGACAAACCTAAGCCAGGCCTTCCCTAGAAATGATGGCTTGAGCTGAGATTCTGAGGATTAGGTCATCTTGATTTGTGCTGGCAGTTACACCTTGTCTTTTAATTTGTTATGTGCTTAATTGAAAGTGCTTGAGGTAACTTATGGAACAGAAATATAAACTAAAAATAGAAAAACACAAAGACTGAGAACTATGTAAAACATAATGAATGATGTAAAAAGAACAAAAATAGTTGTTTTTTTTTGTTTAATAATAAGAAAAACCCATGATGATGTAGAGAAATCATTTTCTCCAAAAGTTATATTTCCTAGCTTCTGATCAGCATTATTAATGGCACAGTCCCACCACTGGAGGAGTTTGTGGTTCCCATTAATTAGGAGTTCTGATACAGATCAAGAATATGCAAATTGAAAATACTAAAATTGAGCCTTAGTTTTAGAATGTGGAGTTTTATTACAGGCAGTTTGAATGGGCAGAGATTGAAGCAAGTGCTCTGTTTTTTCTTGTGTCTTCTTGATAAAAGATGGTAAAATTCTAAGACTAGGATCAGGATGTGGAATTTACAAAGATCAAAGGGTCTAATTTCTCAACATTGAGTTTATATTATGGCTTTTAAGGCGTGGCTCCACCCTGAACCAATTATATAAGAATCTTTGGAGTGGGATTTTGGCATCAATCTTTTTAAAACCTCACCCAAGTGATTCTGCTCTGATGCCATAAAAAATAACCACTGATCTAGGCTAGATATGGTAACAATGTTCTAGCATAGTTCAATAGATAAGATTATTGTATCACTACATAGAAGTTTACAACCAAAATACATATGTATGGTGGCCGCCTTGAACCTTGCGGGAAAGGACAGAGCTTTCAAGGAATTAAGATCTTGACATAACCAGAACACTATAAAATTATATGAATGCAAAATTATGTGTATATGTATATGTGTATATATATATATATATATATATACACACACACACATGCATATATATGTGTATATATATATTTAAGCTAAACATAGAACATATCTATAAATACACCTATATATGTATGTGTACATATATAGGTGTGTGTGTGTGTGTGTGTGTGTGTGTGTGTGTGTGTGTGTATAAACAAGAAAGAGATGATGGGATGAAGAGTGCAAGAGGTTTGTTGGGAGAGGAAATACCCAAGGGAAAAAAAAAAACAAAACTGTGAGAGGGAGTAGGAATAGGTAAGGAAATTCTTCAGACCATGTTGTAGATCTGATACCTCCAAAAATATGGGGGAAGAAAGAAGGATTGGGGAGGGGGCATCTCTATGCAGCCCTGACTAACTCTTGGCCAGTCTAGTTGGGAGCAGTCAAGATTGTCAGTTGGAGAGATGTCCTGCATTGGGTTGATTGAGCTGGCCCATTTACCACTATCATGCTCAGTTATTGGCTGTGGGCTGACCAGAAACACCTTAGTACCATCAGGAAGCTGAACTGCATCCTAAAGGTTCTATGAGCTGGAATGGTAGTAACTACTACACTCCTTACAGCCTGATGGCAAGTTCTCCTGAAAGGAGATCAAAGTGTTGGGTCTCTGATTACCACAAAATGTGTATAGCACATTAACAATATTTTTAACTTCCTTCAATTAGCATCTTCAACTCATAAACCATTGGTGAGCAGTTATCTCCTGGCAAAGGCATTTAGCCACCAAATCCAGAGGAAGGGGTAAGACATATATTTCTGCAACCTAATGTTTGCCCACATCCCTGTCCCTTGGTTAACCATAAGGACTTTTTTGTGGGGAGGGCTTTCTATTTTAATACACACTTTATGAATGTTTCAATCTTATAATAATCTAGTAAGAGAGAGCCTGGAAAGTAACTCCAGGTAGAACTGACGGGAAAACCTACCATTTTGGTGATCATAAAAACTTTCTGTACTCAATAAGTCTTCAGATATCCAGCCAATCTAGGGAATATTGTTGTGCAGTTAAAAAAAATCAATATTTAGAATGAATATATTATCCTTTAAACGATTTTTTAATGTTTCTAGATTGTATTACACATTCCTTGACTAAATAGTTTTAGTGATTTTGATTTATCCTTTCTTTAGGAACATGGATTTTGACCAGATTCAATTATTGAACTATGCTATAGTTATAGATGAATCCAAATATTATGCTTAGTTTATTGGATCAATTTATATCATGGCATATACACACAAATTTCAAAGCACTTTTTATTCTATTATTTCATTGGTATGTTGTGTAATAGTCTGACCCCTTCAAATGGGTAGCAAATCTTCAAAAGGTTTGAGAACTGCATTCTCACAAGTTATATCACTGTCCTCAAAAATCATATCTTTTATAAAATATCAGTGCCTTTTAACTTTTAAATGACATTCAAAAGATCATTTAACACAACCACCCACTTTATTCCCAAAGGCATATTCAATCATCTATTTTAATCACATCAAGTTCTTAAGAAATCATCACCTTTTGTGAAATTCCAGGGTTGATTTTTTTTTCCAGTACAAAAAGTTCTTGACTTACTGTTATTTTGCCTTACTCTAACAATCAAATACAAGTTACTATGAGCAACATGAAACACGGTACAAGGCAGTGTCTAGCACTCTGTCACTTTAGAAGTAAAGTAGCCAATCTGAGAAGCATCATTATGTTCAGTATGCAAATAAATAATTTTTAGGCACAATTATTTTTCAGGCAGAACAAGACAAAACATCATTCCAGAAATTTTTCCCCAAACTAAGGAGACCAAACACATTTGGAACTTATGTTTTAATCATAGCTAGCCAAATGTATTCTTAGAATAAAACCATACATATTTTAAAATACTAATAATGAAAATTTTAAATAAATTTTAATAAATAAATTAATAAGAATAAAATATTTATATTTATAATTTATAAAATATTTATGAAATTATTTCTACATAATATATATTGTATAAATTATATATTGTGATATACATATATATTATATGATATAATATATATTATATTTATAATATGTTATATTTATATATTAAATGTATTTATATTTATATATGTTATATATGTTATTATATATTTATATATATTTATATATACTATTATTTATAAAATTATTTATAAAAATAAATTTTATTAAAATTTTTAATAAATTTAATAAAAATTAATTGCAGTTTTATGCTTCTTTTAAGTTATGGAATAACTTCTGCCCACATTTTCTGGTAAAATATTAGATAGATCTTAATATAATTGTCACCAGTAGGACAACACTAAAAGAAAAAAAGAGGGGGAAAATTTCAAGTTTTCAATTCATTATTTTGGATTAATATTATAATATTTTTCTTTTATTCAACAAATACTTATTGAGTCAGTCATTAATACAGGTAGTATCCTTTGATATTAAAATACTACATTGAACAAAACAAAGCCCCTGAATTCATGTAACTAACTAATTCTGGGATCCCAGTAAACAGACAATAAAAAAATAAATAAACAGAAACAATGAATAAATCCAAGCTGTGATAAGTAGTATAGAGTAAAAATAAGGTAAAATTAAAAGGACAAAACTCAAAGTGGAGATGGAATGTTATTTTGGCCAGATAGATGGTAACACTATCTTTGCAATTGCCTCCTGATTCCCGATAGTATAAAAAATTAGTGAGAGAAGAAAGAAGAAATAAAATATAATTTTTTTCTAAAGTCCCAAGGGTTTCTTTTTGTATCTCATTGTGGTAGAAGAAAATTTTATTCATTTATATCTTTTCTAATAATAATAATATAGGATCAAGAAAAAGAAATGATTAAGATGTAGAACTTTTAAGTAATATTGGTCTATTGTATTTTAAGATAAAAATAAAGATATTTCGTTAAGATTTTAAAGAATTTATGTATTTAAATATTTCAGTAAATAATAATTATTACTATTTATTTCAATGGTAATGATTTCTTTGTTTGACTTAAATATTGAATTGTTATCAAATTTAAATTCAGAAGATTAACAGTGAGGTAAATGTTTCAGGATCTTTATCTTTTCTCCTGTTTTATTTTCAAAAAGAAACATTTTAAGTAACTCTTATTTTTATTTATTCTTTAAGTTATTTTTATTTTTTACTGAAAACTATGCATACTAATAAATTCACATACCATGCTCCTGATGTTCCTTACATTTCTGCAACTTACCTCATGTTCACAGCACCCACCCACACACTGAGCTCTCACACCGTCCTTACTTCTAACAGCTTAGATTGGTTTTCCTGTTTTTATTCTTAATGTAAATAGAATCATAGCATTTACACTCTTTGTGCCTGGCCTCTTGCAATCACCACTATATTTGTGAGATTTATACGTATTGTATTTGCAAATTGCTCATTTTCATTATTATATGATTGTAGCCCATTTCATTTTTCCATATCAGAATAATGGATATTGAGATAATTTTCAGTTTGGGCTATTTTAAATAACACTAATATGAACATTCAACTACACATATTTCTGTTGGACATTCACTGATAGATTAAAGAGTCTGTATATGCTCAGCCTTAGTACTTACTGTCAAAATGTTTTCTAAAGGCTTCTTACCAATTTATATCATACCATATATACATTTATATGCTTTAGATCCTTGCTAACACTAGGTATGTTTTTGATTGTTTTTTATTTTGTTTTGTTTGCAGTTCAGCCATTCTGGGAATTATGTAGCAGCATCTAATTGTGGTTTTAATTTACATTTCCCTGATGACTAATGAAATTGAGCATCTCTTCACGTGTGTATCGGCCATTTGGCTATCACTTTTTAATAACTGTTTGTTCATATTTTTTACCATGCTTTCTACTGTGTTGTCTTTTTCTCACTGATTAGTAGGAGTACTTCAGGTATTCTGAATATGAGTCATGTTTTGGGAAGATGTATTACAAGTATTTTCTCCCATTTGCATTGACTTTTCACACTCCTAAGGATGTCTCATTTAGATTACTCATATAGGTCACAAAAAGCATGAACCATCATAGTAAAAATGAGGTATCTGGAGTTAATAAAAATTTTTAAATTTCTGATTTTATGAAAGACTGTTAAGAAAATGAAAAGGCAGTCCACAGATGGGGGGGCAGGGCAATATTGTTCTATTTGCTGTATATTGTCTGATAAAGGAATAGTGCTCAAAATATATAAAATCCTACAACTCAACAATTAAAAGATAAATAACCAAAAAATTATAGTAGTTTTAAAAATACACTTCATAAAAGACATCTTAAAATGGCATATAACAGCATAACAACATACTCAACATCATTAATTATTAGAGAAATCCAAACTAAAACCACAAGGAGATTCCAAGATACACCCATGAGAATGAATAACATTGAAAATACTGATAACATCAAGTTGTTACATGGATGAAGAAGAGCTAGAAATGTCATATATTACTAACATAAATGCAAAGTGGTATAGGTGCTTTGGAAAACAATTTGGAACTTCTTATTAACTTTGACACTTACTGAATGGCCCATCAGTCTCACTCCTAGACGTTTCTTCAAAAGTGAAAAATCATGTCCACACAAAGACACATCTGCAATTATTCATAGTAATTTAATTCACAGTTGCCAAAAACAGGAACCAACCCAGGCTTTTATTTTCCTCTGTTAGTCACACTGGATAAGCATCTAGGAGTCAAACCTGGTAGGCTTCTGGTTCTTCCCTGTATCTCAGGCATTTCCTTCCCATGCTTTTAATAAGAAACTGGGTATTTTTAATTCCTCAAGACGATGTCTGGAAGAGATTTAATCTTTCCTTCCAAGGTTTTGAGCTTTGCTCTTTGGCTAACCTTACTGCTTTAAAGTGTGGTAAATATTCTGAAAAGGTTACTAGCCATGTGTTTGAGACAGGCACCATTCCTAAAGTGGGACTTGGTTTCCTAATAATGGGAGACCATGCAAAATTTCAAGTCCATCTTCTAGAAGCCCCCTACATCCTCCATGACACAGATTTCAGGAAATATATCATGGGAAAAATTTGGTCTTGTTTAGGGATCCAAAATTGCGCATACGTGCTCAGCAAATAGCAGAAACAATGCCAGTTTCTTTTCCCCCAGGAACATTCCTCTGTATGGGCAAGCTCACTTGTCAACCCTACTGGAATCCAGAAATGACCCTAGAGAAGGAAAGGACTGGATTCTCCTTTCATTTAATCCTCTCTGCTTTCACAGATCTCCAATGCTTTAAAACCATATTTTGTTTGCAATAAACCTGGCTTTATTTTGTTTTAATGGTATTTTGTTTTTAATGTAATGGACATGACTTGTAGTAACCTAGCATTGCTTTTGTAGCATTAGACCTTTCTTGTATATATTTTTATGTCAGTGTTCAGTTTCCCAAGAAATATTTCATATATTTTCCTAAGTAAAAACACAGATTTTAAAGTTTCAATAAGTTATTAAAATTATAAAAAGTAAGTTAAAAATAAATATGTAGATATTTAATATAAAAATTAATCTGATGTTCTAATACTTATTCAACCTTTTGAAATTTGTCATTGGATTTACTTTCTTAAATACTTGTATAAACTGCCAATATATCATTTTTCCAAAATAAAGGTTGAATCACAACATTCCCCTTTGGAAAAACTTTAATTTGTCTCTTTTATTAAAGAATAAACTTTCAATATTTTGATGGTGCTTAATACTTCCCATGATTTTATCATAATTAATTTCCTGGTGGCTATCTCTCACTGCATCTAATCGTACTCATCTGGATCAGTGACCATTTACATCCAACTTATTCTCCAGATATGTCATGCACTCACATACCTCTGAGCTCTATTGTTTCTATGTGGAATACAACAGCCAGTCTCTCTGCCTATCAAAATCTTACTTTTCTTTAAAGGGTTAACTCACAGGAACCCCTCTTCCCTTGAGGCTTACTCTAATTAAAAGAATACTCATCTTCCTTTAAATTTCAATCATTACTTGTATCTCTTCTTAGCATTTAGTTTTTCCTGTCCTTTCTCTCTATAATCAGTGGTTTTTACATCTTTCTCATGTTAGTATAAAACCCTTGAAAGGGAACCAAACATCAGTATGTGTGCATTTCTGACATATTATCCATGAAATTTATTTAAGAATATCTTTTAGTAAATATAACCTTTGATTTTTTTTATTACATTAATATGGTTCATTCATAGGAAAAAGCTCTAATATTTTATAGTTAGGATCCATTACCTTAAAACTGACACTTCTTCTGGTCAACTTTCTACATAATTATCTACCTTTAAAATATCTAAAAATATACATTGTAAGTTACTAAAACATGCTTATTTCTCCTTTAAAATTTAATCATTAACTCTCACCTATTGTAAAGTATTTTCCTTATTGCATCATTTACAAGCAACTTTTTGCACAAAGCCAAGGTCAACACAGGGACAATCTGAATAATTTCTATATTTCAAACACACTGAGATTGTAGTTTAAGACAAAAATTCATTAATTAAACATAAGAATCTCCCAACTTGCAAAATATTTTCACAAATGCCTATTTTTATAAGTTATATATTGCTAACTTTATTCAGACTACTTAGATACGAGACATGAATTGTTCAGTTTGGGCATCAATATTGTTCTCTAAGGGGGAAAATAGCAGCAGTTTTTGAGTGCAAGAAAATTACAGTCTTTCCTATATTGTAAATATCTAAGACATCCTAAGGCAAGCAGAGAGTTGTAAAATGTCTGTCTTTCAGTAGCTGGACAATAAAGAGAAAAATGAGCATCATCATGGGTGTTAATGTGCATAGAAAACAAAATGTTCAATAAAAATTATTAATTATGTCTAGTTTCTCATTTTTCTTATTATGTAGGCAATATATTTCAAATGACTTTTGTACCTTTGGAGATGAAAATATAAGAAAGCATGAGGAAAGAGCCATATAGTAAATCAAGATACTTTTGCAGGGGTGTTCAGAGTAGGGAGATTAAAATAATGTCAACATTTTCTTGATTTCTTAAGGCTTAACAAGTCAGGTTCCCTATTAGGAAATGTTACTGGAAATCAGTAATCCCAGCTGACTGAGGGATTTGAGGAAAAATCAACCTTTCTTTGAGATACAAAGTTGAGTATGTATGTAGAAATAAATCTCTATTTTAAAAAAATGTTGCTCCCTAAATATTAGAATTATACACTTATGCTCCTAGAGGAGCCCTGGGAAGCAGACTAACACTAACTTTCATTTGAAGAATGAGAAAGCTGAGATAAAAGTAATGTGGCTTGTCCATAGTTATAAAACCTATTCTCTCAGAATACAGATTAGAAACTGCTTCTAAACAGAATTAGGACCCAAATCTTCTGTCAACATTACTACATAGCAATTTACTTTCATTTGATTAGATCAATTGGAGCATTTTTGTCTATGAATATTTTAAAAACCAACAAAAATCTAAAGGATTTGATTTAGCATCAAATATCCGAATAGTTTCATTTATTTTTTTTCATAGTTCCCATAGCCTGTGAGGTTGAATATAAACAAACCAAAGCTTCGAACTTTTAAAAAATTTATTTTCAGTATTTCTGTTTCATCGAGAAAGACTAATTTGACTTCAAATTTCAATGGTTTTAAAGTAGAACAAGTTTGACCTTGTCTGCATTTATTTGTAGGGATTCCTGATCTAAATGGCCACATTCTACAAATGATGTCTGGAATCTGGCTTAGGTGCTTAGTTCAGCCTGTCTTGGTAACTACATATTTTTGTCTATTTCCCTGCTGACCATGCCGCCCTGCAAATGCCTACCTATAAAGACAAAACCTCTCCAGCTCTCTAGCCCTGATAAACACCACTGAGTCCTCCCATTTCAGGCAAGTTCCAGGGTAAGCTTGATTCTTATCTCATTTCAGATCTCCTGCCTTTCCAGTCTCTGTGCTCAAGCTGCTGATGGAGATGAGCAGCTCGGCTGTTGTCTGCCAAGGGAGAAAAGAATTCTAGACTAAACCATTCTCACCATTTCTCTCCAAGAACAGCTATTGGCAGCATTTGGAGCTGCCATCAATATAAGCATGCCATTCCACTCACAGAGAAGGACTGGCTTACATGACATTCCCTGCTGCTGCTGTCACTGACAGAGATTCTTAATGTAGGAAATATGCGTTCTGACTTCGCAGCAAGCCCAGCAATGATACTCCTGGTAAAAGGGCATTAGGCAGCAGAATGACAGTAGCGGTTCATTTTCCACTCCCTCAGGACATACTCCTTTGTGTAGGTGTGTGGTCCCAGGGATGCCCACCTCTTACAACATGTTATGATGACTTACTGTGTTTCTTTCCTGGCCTCTACGAATTTGCAGTGGAAACCAATGTTGGATTTTTTTTTTTCTTGGAGGATAAGCTTTGGGAGAAGTAGTAGAAATAAAATGGGGGAGAAGTAATTTAGGTTGAGCATATTTAGACACTCATGATAAACTTAGTCAGTATTGATTGAGGCATAACTGCCTGATTAATTCAAATAATTATCCCTCCATACTCTGTATCAGAAAATTTACATTTATAGACAACCTAGAAAGAGCATTGTAGTTGGAATGAGATCAGATTTATCACAATTCTACTCCCTGGCCTTTGGCCTGCATTAACTCCCAAAGATAATAGCTGTTCTTATAATGACAATAATTTAACCATTACCTTATGATTATCAATGATTATCTAAAGTTCAATTATAATTTTTGAAGATTTTATTTTATTTTATTTTATTTTATTTTATTTTATTTTATTTTATGTAGAAAGAGCTAGCATAGTTTCTGCGGTCACACAGATGTCTTGGATGACCCACTGAAGAAAGTTCGCTTAGTAACTTAATGAACCCTGTATTCTTCCAGTAATGATGGAAACACTAGGCACATATTGACGTTGCATTTCTTAATCAAATCATGCAGGTCTGAGCAGATGCATCAAGAGCAAGGACCCTGGCTGAATTTTCTCAGATAGCTGCAATACAGATGCTGGTTATAGATCACATAGATAGATATAGATATAGGTATAGATAGAGTAGTTAGGCCAACAGACAGACAAGATTACTAAGAAGACTTGTAATCCATTTATTTCCCTGGATATTCTAAACCCTATGATAGATCTAGTAGAGAAACCAACAAAGAAACAGAGCTCCAGGTATCCAAACATAAAATTCCTTGTTTTCTAGAAAATTGCTTTTACTGTTCTAGACTTTGGTGTTAAGACATTTACTATATCAAGAGGCAATATAAATAAAAACCTTGTGGGGATGCCTGGGTAGTTCAGTTGGTTGAGTGTCCAATCTGATTCCAGCTCAGGTCATGATCCCAGGGTTGAGATCGAGCCCCAGGTGAGGCTCCCTGCTGACCATGGAGTGTGCTTAAGATTGTCTATGTTTCTGTATCTGTCTCTGTCTCTCTCTTTCCTTCTGCCCCTCTCCCCCACTCACTCTTTCTCTCTCTCTCTCTCTCAAAGAATAAAAAATAAAATAAAATAAAACCTTATGAAATTTTTCATTATATCTTTTATGAAAGTGTTCATTTCCACATTAGAAATGTGAAAATGAGTCCTTTTTCTAAGGGTGCAGAAGAATTCTAGCTGTATCTTTAAAAAAAGTTTTTTTTTTCATCTTATCATCTTTATGAACCTAATAACTGTTCATGGTCTCATTGCCCAATGAGAATATCTGTACCAAATTTTTGGCTGTTTATAGTATGTTATGTTTTTTAAACTAGCCTCATTCTTTGTTTAATTTTATATTGTCAGTCTTGATTATTTTTCTTGTGGGTTTTTTTCCAATTTTTTTTCATATTTAAGCTATATGGTTGCATTTGTGTATCGTGAAAAAATGTCTGAAATACTTTCTGAATCAAGTTGGGGCATAAATAAGGAAATAGATATATAACTCTGCAATTGACTTTCTATGAGTGATCTTGAGCAATTTAATCGAATAATAGTTCTTTATATGTAAAATTGGAATGCTAACTACCTCATATACTGTGTGGAAAATCAAAGTGGGATAACATTTTCATTACCAAGTGCAGTGCCTGGTATGTAGCAAAGCTTAATAAAAGTTAATTACATCTGAATTTATATTTGGTCCTGAATGCAACATTTCAAGAGATTAACTGAAAGATTAGAGTGTAACCAAAAGAGAGCCATGAGTGATGATGTTTTCATGGGGAAAAAAATGACACAGCAATTTTATAACAAGCTCTTTTTCTTTGAAATAAAACAAAAGTCTAAACTGTGTTCTGTGTGTTTGTGTGTGTGTATGTGTGCATGCACACGTGTGTGTGCATATTTCAGCATGATGATATTACGGAAAAATCCAACTCAAATTGTCAATTATTAAATATCTGAAAGGTTGAGATTAGAGGCAGAAAATTTTCATTTTTGTAAACATAGTTTTAAATGGAAAAGAAATGCAGAAAGTGTATAACGACCATTGCAAATTTCACATTTTTTTCTATTTTCTAATTTTTTTCTTAAATTAATTGGTTCATCACTGAAGAAAGAAGGTAGACAGGAAGATGAGGGGTCTAGAAGTCATTTTCTATAGTAGGAAAAAACCCTGAAGTTGTTTAAAGAAGAGGTAAAGGAGGAATTATGGCTGTCTTCAAATATTTGAAGGACTCTTGAGTAAGGAATAGTTTAGACTCATCCTATATTATTCTAAAGGATAGAAAACAGTCTTCTTAAAAGAAATAAAGATCTAATCAGAGTAGAGTCAATTTTGAGTGAACTGCCACTCAATGTTAGCTTTAAGAAGAGGTCAGATGTTCACCTTTCAGAGATGTTATATGCTGGTGAAAGTTACTAAGGTAGATCTAAATAGACTCTGAAATAGCATCATCCCTTCTTTATGTATTAAATAATAACTATCTGCTTTGGCATGCCAAAATTTGCTAATGAACCAACAAGCATTTATTAAGTAAACAGTACATTGAAGTAATATACTACACATTGGGAATGAACAAGTAAGTAAGATATATCCAATCCTTCAAAGAGCTCATGGTATTAGAAAGAAATTCAAAGTGAGAAATTTTAATAATATGACAATTTTTAGAAATGCATGCAAGGCATTTTGGAAATATAGAATGACAAACTCAGGATTAAATAGTGATTTCCTATGAAGTATTGATAATATTTGTTTTGAAATGTCATTAGCTGATTTTTAAAACATAAACCAATAATATAAGTGACATTTGCAGACATTATCTGGATATAGTTATACTTCTAAACTATCATGTAGAAAAGACTAGATTGCCAAGGTATTCAAATAAACTCATTAGAAGTGTAGAAATGCTTAAGAATCAAGAAAAAATGAAGACCTTTCAATGAGGTGATAGGCTTGACCACAGGGTAATTGCAAAGGAAGCAATGATGCTATTCCAATTTTAAAAGATATAAATTATGCAAGTGATTTCAACAGTAGGGGGTTATTTGTCCTGATGTGGAGATGTTACAAAGCTCATGAATTTCAAATCTATAAATTAAGAACAAAGGATTTACAGCTTAGTTAGAAGCAAATGAAAACCCAGGTTATGCCAAAAGAGGTCAATGTTGTGGCTCACTCTTACCTCCAGGGATTGTTCATTTAAACTCTCTTTCCCCATTACATTCTAAGGAGCAAAAGTACTGATGGGTCAAGTCTAAGGACATAGGTGACAGAGGTGATAGTGCTCTGAATATTTAGACGTGATATTTTTTAAAAGGTTGGCAACTCTTGCATCTGCCTGTTGCAATGTTAGATGTTGCCCAAAGGATTCCCTTTCCTGGTCATTTCTTTTTGGTTTGCTTTTGTCTTTTTTCCCAAGTAGCTAGTGAAGTAAGAGGTAGCTGCTCTAAGTTTAGGACAGGTGAGGCCAATTATTTGTGCTAACAGGTAATACTATAGCTCTGCAAGGAATGTAAGCATATTTACCTGTTTATTCCCAATGTGTTTTCCATAACATAGCCTATTAGGATTTATTTAAATTTCATTCATTCACATTGTGCCAGAAAACTAAATAATTTATTTTGTTTTATTTTTTTAAGTTTGTTTGTTTATGTATGTATGTATGCATTTATGTAGGTGGTAGGGTTTTTTGGGTTTTTTTAATATAATTTATCATCTAGTTGGCTAGCATACAGTGTATACAGTGTGCTCTTGGTTTTAGGGGTAGATTCCGTGATTCATTGCTTACATACAACCCCAGTGCTCATCCCAATAGGTGCCCTCCTCAATGCCCATCACCCATTTTCCCCTCTCTCCCACCCTCCCCCCATCAACCCTCAGTTTGTTCTCTGTATTTAAGAGTCTCTTATGGCTTGCCTCCCTCTCTGTTTGAAACTGTTTTTTTCCCTTTCCCTTCCACATGGTCTTCTGTTAAGTTTCTCAAGTTCCACATATGAGTGAAAACATATGATATTTGTCTTTCTCTGACTTACTTATTTCACTTAGCATAATACCCTCCAGTTCCATCCACATTGCTGCAAATGGAAGGAGTTCATTCTTTCTCATTGCCAAGTAGTATTCCATTGTATATATAAACCACATCTTCTTTATCCATTCATCAGTTGATGGACATTTGGACTCTTTCCATAATTTGTCTATTGTTGATAGTGCTGCTATAAACATTGGGGTACATGTGCCTCTATGAATCAGCAATCCTATATCTTTTCAATAAATTCCTAGTAGTGCTATTGCTGGGTGGTAGGGTAGTTCTATTTTTAATTTTTTAAGGAATCTCCACACTGTTTTCCAGAGGGACTGTACCAGTTTGCATTCCTAACAACAGTTCAAGAGGGTTCTCATTTCTCCACATCCTCACTAGCATCTGTTGTTTCCTGGGTAGTTTATTTTAGCTACTCTGACTGGTATGCGGTGGCATCTCAGTGCGGTTTTGATTTGTATGTCCCTGATGATAAGCGATGTTGAGCATCTTTTCATGTGTCCGTTAGCCATCTGGATGTCTTATTTGGAAAAGTATATATTCATGTCTTCTGCCCATTTCTTCACTGGATTATTTGTTTTTGGGTGTTGAGTCTGGTGAATTATTTATAGATTTTGGATACCAACCCTTTATCTGATATGTCATTTGCAAATATCTTCTCCCATTCCGCCAGGTGCCTTTTAGTTTTGTAGATTGTTTCCTTGGCAGTGCAGAAGCTTTTTATCTTGATGAGGTCCCAATAGTTCATTTTTGCTTTTTATTCCCTTGCCTTTGGAGACGTGTTGAGCAAGAAATTACTGCAGCTGAGGTCAAAGTTGCCTGTTTTCTCCTCTAGGGTTTTATTTATTTTGAGAGACAAAGAATAAGTGGGGGAGGGGCAGAGAGAGAGGGGGATAGAGGATCCAAAGCAAGATCTTTGCTGACAGCAGAGCCCAATGTGGGGCTCAAACCCACAAACTGTGAGATCACAACCAGAGCCCAACTTGGACGCTTAACCAACTGAGACATCCAGGCACCCCAATTTTGTTTTATTTTTAATAGAACTAAAAATAGCAGGTAAAATACAACTACTGTATTGGCCTCATTTCTTCCAGTTACTACACTATCAATTCTACCAATTGAATCAGCTACTTCAGACTGTCAAAGAAAAGAAAAAAGTATTGACCCAAAAGAAGGTCAATACAATATTCACATAGATATTATGTATATTCGATACCATATGGTTCTCTGCATTTGCATTTTCCCTCATATTTCATTTTAGCAGATCCTAATACACCACAGCCAGTAGATAGAACAAGAATGGTTCATCAGGAATTGCATTAGCAGAGCTGTATTTTAGACACTTGCCAAGTGGGCAAGTTCAGTAACAAAGTCAAAGTCCTGCAACAACTGGAATTTGATGCAGATGAATGTCAGATCAATAGGCTCTTAGAGCACAAAAAAAAGTTTGGAAATGGCAGGTGAAATTGAAGTGGTTCTTTGTTTGAATTTTCTGTCACTTTATATTTTTCCTTAGCTAAAACCTTTCTGAAAATCACTTCACCACTGTGCTCTTGAAAAGAAAAAAATTGCAAACATATGCATTTTAATTAGTCATGTTCTTAGGAAGTTTTGATTAAAATATTTTTTGGCAAATGTTAAGGTTCTGTAATCCTGTGTTGTTTTATTAGTTTGGCTTTAATAGATATTTTTTTTAAATTGTTATCACAAAAAGAAATGGAGTTATGTGTACCATGCCCATAATCATGGAATTGTTCATTTCAATCAGCGTTTTTTTTCCCTAGGAGATGTTATTTACCATGGCCATGTTATTTGTTTTATCATCACTACATTACTTTTTATCAGTACGTTGCAGCAGACCAACTTTACTTAACTTTATCCCCTTGCTTGCAAATTCTGAGGACAATAAAAAAGTTTCTGGAAGATCAAATACTTTTAGCCACAATTTATCTCTGTTGGGAAATGTGTGGTTTCAAATTTTAATACAATATTTTATGATACTAATGGTTAAAACTACTACCAATGGCATAAGCCAAAGAAAGGATAGAACAGAGATATGCAAAGTCATCTTCAAAAATTTTGTGACCTTAGTTAAAATATTCACTAAGGTTCCCATCACGTTGACTTAACAATTAGAATTTTCTTTATTTTCTGCTGCAACACGTAAGTCATTTTTTCTGGCACATTTTCTACTGGATTCTTATTCAGTTCTTCTTCTTCTTCTTTTCTTTATTTATAGACTGAAGATTCAACTTGCTCTGCAAAACTTTTTAAATCCATGCTTAAAACTCTTATACATATAAAATATGAGAAGAATTGGGCAATATGTTAAATCTTCACAGGTTAATATCTCAGAAACTACTATGTCAGGCCACCAACTCCACGGTATGTGTTATGTTACTGCTCAAACTGGGGGGAATTTCCCTTCTTGTATGTTAGAGTTCATTGATTTTTATAAATGCAGTGAGGTGTCCGGATATCAACAGAGATCAGTCAAAAGTTATTTACTGCCGTTTCCTTTTCCTTCGAGGCAAAGTATCATTAAGCAACAGAGACATATTGTCAGCACTGACTTTTTGTGTGTGTGCTTCAAATGTTTCTTTTTCTTCGAATCTGAAACCCATCAAATTGAAGGAACAGACCAAAAAAATGTCATCCCATAATCCCAAGCCAAATGCAGTGAGCATGACTGTGTTAACTATTTCAAACGAGAGATGGATTCTGACCCTTTTTATAACCTTGCTGGTGTCTGAAGATGGACAGTGATGATATCCTATCACAAGGTTCCTTTCATTATTTGAAATTATCAAATAAGAACACATTTGGAAAACAATTTTTAACTTTTATATTTTCACATTCTTAGTACCTCAAAACATTTGACAAGAAGATATAGACTAACTACAAGCAATTTGAGGATATCATACCTTTGATCAAAAAGTGATATCCTCAAATAGGAATATAGTCTTAATTCAGTTTAATTCTGATCTATTGAAAAAGAAAATAATGAAATTCTCTCTTTTAAATATAAGTGCGTATATAAAATAAACATTGTATGTATGGTGAACATTGCTAGTTTACAAAGAAAATAGTATCAAGATTTAAAAAACTTGGGGCACCTGGGTGGCTCCATCAGTTGAGCATCTGACTCTTGATTTTGGCCCAGGTCATGATCTCACATGTCATGAGATTAAGTCCTGGATTGGCCTCTATGGAAGCCTGCTTGAGAGTCTCTCTTTCCCTGTCTCTCTGCCCCCTCACCTCCCCGTTCATGCTCTCTCCCTCTCATTCTCTTTCTCTATAAATAAATAAATAATTGAAAAACTTAGGATTTGTTATCAGAAAGCCTGGTTTTAATTCCTAGTCAATTATTAGCAATGTAACAGGGACAAATCAAATACAATCTTTGAGCCTGTTTATACATCTATAATAATAATATACATCTGTAATAATATTTAACATTATTGTTTAAAACAGCAGCGGAAAATAAAGGTACAGATTTATTTGTATGTTCTATATATTTTGTTCACATGTATTCAGCACCAAGTAGGAGCTAGGTACTAAATCAAGAATGTGAACAGGAGAGTGGATGAAGTCTTTATCCTTGAATTTTGAACCCTGGTTGAAAGAGACAGATGTATTAACGTCAATATAATATGGCAACACTATAATTAAGGAAAAAATCTAAATATGTTGGGACTGAGACTACAGAGAGATAAGTTCTGCCTTTGGATGTCAGAAAAAAATTTTATGTAGTTGAAAATATTTGAGCTGAGCCTTGGAAGAAAAGAGTTTTCCCTGAAGAGAGAGGATTCACCAGGGAATAAACACCACACGTACACATAAGGGCATGGAGGGGTAACAAAGCAAATGGTGCTTAAGAAAGTTTGAGACACTTAGGTGGTTGCAACATAGAATCTATGGGAGAATGACTGCTGATGAGGCTTGAAAACTTAAACAGGGGCAGATTGTGAAGGTTCCTGAAACATAAAGACTTTCAGATTTGATGTGAAGGATACTAATGAGCTATGAAACCATAGTGCTTTAGGAAAACTAGTCTAACTGTAGCATGAAGAATAGTTGGCTGTTCTCAAGACTAGAGTCTTGGCGACCAAGTAACACTCACTGAAGCAATTCATGTATGGTTTGATGAGGTCAGGGATACAGGATAGAGTGTTTGGAATTAGATGATGTGTTTAGTTTGGGGCATGCTTAAGGTCAATGATTATATTAGGTGTGTTGAGGAGACAGCAGTTGGGGAAATGGTTGCTTGCTCCATTTAAACATGTCACAGTAAAATTTCAACATTTAATGTCTTCCTGTTGCTGTAGAAAATAATCAAAGCTCTGCATACAAGGAACACCATAACATCTATTTCAGCAGCAGCATCTCCAATTGATATCTAGGTTTCAGTAATCTAGTAACAATTCCCCAAATGGATGATACCCTTTTTAGGCTCTGTACTTTGCATACTCTGCTTCTTACGCCTGAATTCTTGGATTTCTTTTTTCAAACACTCATTATTGGGTGATTCACATGTAAAAAATAAATAAATACATAAATAATAATGATGTAAACTCTATTTGACTGTTTCTACATTTGTTTTTCCTCTGACACATGATAGGCACACAAGGAAATTTTAGTGAATAAATGAATGTATAAATAAGGTATGAGCATTATATTGGAGTAACTTTGCATGATGAAGGACTGTTTTGTGACAAATTTTCTTCCAACAATTCTCAGAGTTAGTGGGACAGATTTTTGAGTGGAGTTGGTATACTAGACACTACTCATCTACATTGTGGGTGTCTTTTTCTAAGAATAATGGCAAGAGGGTGAACCAAATTTCATAATTATAAACCTGATTAAAATTTTAAAAGCAAATGTTTTATTAAAATGCTTGCTAATTTCTTATACTATTCTTTTACACATTATGCAACTTACATGCTTAGACTGACAGCTACTTATTCTCTATTAAATGCATTAAAAAGAAGCACCAATCTAGGTTTTGACAGTGTAAGATATAAAGATTTTGAATCCATCTTTTCTTGGCATCCCTGCCCTCATCACCTTGACTCTCTTGCACAGGGGAGCATTGTTTGAGAATGATCAAGAAAATTAGGCACAGAAATACCAAAGTTAATGCCATTACAGTGTATTAAAAGAATTACCTCACCATCAAATGATTTTTTTGTTCTCTTTCTGACCACCTAAATGAATCAAGCAGGATAATGACATTCTCATTATTTTAGGAACACATTTGCATCCATAATGAAAGAGTCCCTAAAGGGCACAGACACCACAGAGGCGACTATCTGAATTAATTAAAATTGTTTGCCTGATTAGATAAAAAATGCAGGTATAAACTGCATATCGGGGAAAATGCCTCTCTTTTCATCAAAACACACGAATAATCTATTTTTAACACAAAGTCTAACAGGTTTAGTCTTTAGAAAACATAAAATATAGGTTTGCATATATTTCTCTCCTTAAAAGACACTGAATATCTTGGCCAATAAAAAATAATAATATCTATATACCACATTTTATATTTTCTTCTAAATTCTTCAGTATTTGTATAATTTAGTCTAAATGTAATAAGATTATTAATAAAAGGTAAACACATATCTCAAAATAAAAAAAGAATTTAATATTTTTATTTAAAGTTTTGAAGGATAATCCTTATACATCCTTATACAATCCTTACTTTTTTTAATTTTATTTTTAATTTTTTAAAATTTACATCCAAATTAATTAGCATACCGTGAAACAATGATTTCAGGAGTAGATTCCTTAATGCCCCTTACCCATTTAGCCCATCCCCCCTCCCACAACCCCTCCAGGAACTCTCAGTTTGTTCTCCATATTTATGAGTCTCTTCTGTTTTGTCTTCCTCCCTGGTTTTATATTATTTTTATTTCCCTTTCCTTATGTTCATCTGTTTTGTGTCTTAAAGTCCTCATATGAATGAAGTCATATGATTTTTGTCTTTCTCTGACTAATGTCACTTAGCACAATACCCTCCAGTTCCATCCATGTAGTTGCAAATGGCAAGATTTTATTCTTTTTGACTGCCAAGTAATACTCCATTGTATATATATAAGCATATTTTCTTTATCCATTCATCCATTGATATAAATTACTATTTTTTTTATCATTTCTTTAAAAAACGAATACACATTTATCAACATAAAGAATCATTTGCTCCTATGGCAAATATTCTTCTCAATGTCAGAAAGCAGCCAAACAGTTCTTTCTTATTTATAAATATGTATTCAAATATGCAGATAAATTTAAATAAGCTATTAATGTAGTGTTTAATAGAGTTATTAAAATGTGAATTATCTTGATTCATACCAAACACACTACTATGTAATCAAGTGATACGTTGTAAAGACATTTCTTAGTAACTATAGAAAACAGTCACTATATACTTCAGTGGCTTAAAAAAAACAACGTTTACTTTAACAGCCCATTATATGGGAGAATGGAATTCTATGGGGTATATGTACAATCTACCTTAAGCTAATATAGGAAATACACATATCTGATGAGTTTATCTTCTAAATCTCAGTAAAATAATTTTATGATATTGAAATGACTTGTCTAAAATTGAAATTTTCAGCACTTTTTTTCTGTGTATAACAGCAGATGATTGACTAAAAATTTTCCCTTCTAAATTATTTCTTAATGTGCAATTTGGCACATTTTATAGATCCAGCGTGAAAGTAGTTCCATTACCAATATTGAATAATCTTATCTCATTGCTGCCCAGGGTCTTCAATAGTAGATATGGATATGAGTGTGGGGGGGGGGGGGGTGGGAGGGGATATAATGAAAAACAAGCTGTGTTGTAAAGGAGGTAATTGTCCAGTATGAAGGGGACTTGTGCAAGGAAATCAATAAATATGAAACAGAAAGTGTCCTTTGAAGCTCAGTAAAGTGTTAAATGAGTTCATGCAGAGGAGGGAAAGTTTACTCCCAATAGGCATGCAAAGGGGTCTACTGGGATGATGTTTTTTGTTAGTAATATTGGACAGGAAATGGTGGATTTCAGGTGAAGAAAACCTCATCTAAGAGCAGTATAAACTTGGCACTTCTCAAAGGGATAATTAGTTCAGTGACTATCAGCAGCAGATTCAGGAAAGGGAACTGGAGAAAGTCAAACTAGAAAGAGAATAATAGAGGAGGGCAAACATGCTACTGTTAAATGTAGAACATGTCCTGCAAGAAACTACAGGTAATTGACAGCATAATGATACAATGGAGCTATGCTTCAAAGACTATACTGTACCAACAATCTATGAGATCAGCTAGAAGCAGTGACGTCCGAGATGGACATAAGTTCAGCAAGTCATTGTAAAAATCAATGCAAGTTACAGCCAAGTACAGAGAATAAGGAGCAAGATACCATGTAAAACCTTAACATTGTACTGCACTAATATTAGCCATAGTAACTAACATTTATTGAACCTCTACTATGTGTCAGGCCCCAGGTCAACCACTATACAAAGATTATTTATTCAATTATCACTAAACTGTAATTATTATAAATACTAATGTTATCTACATCTTACAGATGAGGAAACAGGGCTTCTGAGAAATTAAATAGCTTGCCTAACCTCTCATATCTAGTGATAAGTGGAAACAAGATTTAAATCTGAGCTTTCAGACTCCAATCCCATGCTATGAACAATTACAAGTTAGATAACTGATTGTATGGAAAAGAAAAAAAAAAAAGAAAAATCAAAGATGACTGAGCTTTAAGTCTGAGTGACTGGAAGGAGAGCTGTGCCATTAATAAAAATAGGAACATTAAAAAATATTTCTTTTCAGTGAGCCTTGGCCTTTGTGCAGGCCTGCTTTAGTAGAACTGATTTGGCTTTCTACCTAAAGTATGTACCCAGGTATTGGGCCTTTAGGGAACAGGGGAGGCAGAGAGTAAGGACACCACACCAGCTCACCATCTTGATGTCATCAGTCAGAACTATAACATATTTCATTTTCATCCCTGCCAAAAAGATGGTATGATTCCAATTTACAGATGAAGAAATGGACTCACAGAGGTTAGGTAACCTACCCAAAGTTATCTGGCTAATAAGTGATAAAGACAAAATTCTTTTCTGCATCACCCTCTCATCAGAATCTGATTCCTTTTCAGAATACACTAGTTCAGATAAATTTGTGCATCTGCTAATTGAATCTTCAATCGCACCTCGCTTCCAAAGGAATCTTGAATGGGCAGCCCTTCAAAAACAGAAGCTTCTAAGTTCTACAAGGGAGTGTTTGACTACCATTCTTTCATAATTCTAGTAAGTATTGATAAATGTCTAAATACTTTCCTGTCATTAGGCAGCAATTTTCAGTCTTCATTCTTAGTAGACAGGAACTTCCACACCTACAGCTCACTTAATATACTCTCAGATATCCACAATGACCTGCTAAATGCTGAGACCTCTCAGAATCTCCTCAGAGTTTACCCTCTGTGACGTCCCTCTTGGCTGCACCCTCCTTTGCAAGGTCTCCTTGGCTTTCATAACACTGCTGCCTCCTTTTCTTCCACCTCTTGTTATCTTTCTTTGCAGTGTTCTCCATATCCACTCCATTACCAACTACTCCTTTAGTATAACTCTTCCCCTGTAATCTTGTTCTTTTCCATTACTCTCCTCTTTCATGCTGGGACAACTCATTTAATTCAATAAATTTTCTCCCAAGAAAAGAATCCCCTAATTTTGTCTACTGGCCATATTTCTATTACTTCCAGGTGTGTCTTCATGACTGTCTTTCCCTGAACTGTTGGTCCTCCTGGGTCCCTATCTTAGTTAACATTACCATTTTCCTCCTGGTGATGTAGTCCAAAAATTTAAAGCCATATTCTATGTACCTTTCTCCATAACACTCTCCATTTAATAAGATGCCAAAGCCTTATGTCTACACCCCCATATCTCTCATATGATAAGAAAAAGAGAATAATGATAAAGACACTATCAACTACCCCACCGGCACCACTGTTATTGATATATATATATATATATATATATATATATATATATATATACTGTACCAAGGATTTTCTGCATGTATGTCACTTACACCTCACAATGGCACTAGACAGACCATAGCTGAAGTACAGAAATTGAGAAGGCTCAGAGAGCACTTGCCCTTGGTCGTGCAATTAGAGAAACACACATATCCATTTCAAACTCAGGTGTGACTCCAGCCCTTGAAGCCCTCTGTTATCCTGCCTCATCCTTTCCATCCCCATTTCTACTTTCTAAGTTTGTCTCTCATCACTTCTTAAAATAATGCAAGAGCCTCCCCACCTTTAACTGTGGCTCTCTCTTTGCCTGTTTTTTACAATGCATTTATCTTCATAAAAACGAGGATAATCACAATGCATCCTTATCAGATATCCTCCTTAAAGCCCTCAAATAAATGTACAGGCAAGGCTTCCTGGGCTGGGTACCCAGAACATACTCCTCGTAACTAAAATTTTTTATATACATTTATTTATTTTTGAAAGAGAGGGAGAGAGAGAGAGAGAAAGCCGGAAGGGGCAGAGAGAGAGGGAGACAGAGAATCCCAAGCAGGATCCACACCTTCAGTGCAGAGCCTAACATGGGGCTTGAACTCACAAAATGTGAGATCATGACCTGAGCTGAAATCAACAGTCAGATGCTTAACAGACTGAGCCACCCAGGTGCCCTGTAACTCAAATTTCTTATTCAGTAGACCCTGATGCAATATTTCCTATATGCCAGATACTAAGTTCTTTACACAGGTTGATACAATTTATCCTCAAAGAATCCATCAGAAAGATTTTTTTTTCTTCCATTTTACAGATTTAAGAATTGAGCACAAAGAGGTCAGGTTAATTGTCCTTTCTCACAATACTAACAGTTGGTCCCACTGGGCATCAAATTCCTGCAATCTGGCTCAAGAAGTCTTATCCCTCAGGCTATGTTGCCTCCCTATTACTGGCTTACTTAATTTAAAGATTGGCAAGCACGCATTTCTCCTCAGACAGACTTTAGATCCTTGAGTTATCCATCTTCACATCTTCCTTCCCTATCTTGCCACACTACTGTATCTGATTCGAGGCCTTGAAAGTAGTAATGTAAGATCATTCATTTAACCTTTTTTTCCTAAATATAGTTTGTCAAGTTAGCAAACATACAGTGTATACAGTGTGCTCTTGGTTTGGGGAGTAGATTCCCATGATTTATCGCTTGAATACAACACCCAGTGCTCATCTCAGCAAGTGCCCTCCTCAATGCCCACCACCCATTTTTCCTCTCCCCTCACCCTGCCTTCAACCCTCAGTTTGTTCTCTGTATTTAAGAGTCTCTTATGGCTTGCCTCCCTCTCTGTTTGAAACTGTTTTTTCCCATTCCCTTCCCCATGGGCTTCTGTTAAGTTTCTCAAGTTCCACATATGAGTGAAAACATATGATATTTGTCTTTCTCTGACTGACTTATTTCACTTAGCATAATACCCTTCAGTTCTATCCACGTTGTTGCAAATGGCAGGAGTTCATTCTTTCTCATTGCCAAGTAGTATTCCATTGCATATTTAAACCACATCTTCTTTATCCATTCATCAGTTGATGGACATTTGGGCTCTTTCCATGATGTGGCTATTGTTGAAAGCGCTGCTATAAACATTGGGGTTACAAGTGCCCCTATGAATCAGCATTCCTGTGTCCTTTGGATAAATTCCTAGTAGTGCTATTGCTGGGTCATAAGGTAGTTCTATTTTTAATTTTTTGAGGAACCTCCACACTGTTTTCCAGAGCAGCTGCACCAGTTTGCATTCCCACCAACACTGCAATTATTGAGCATCGGTACTTTTGCAGAAATTAGAGATACATACTATTTTAAATAAGACTGCTTACTTGCTTGAGCAAACTTAAATTCCAGTGTGTGTGTAAGACAATAATATAATGAAGGTAAATTTTACAATAAAAGAGGGTGACATGATAGAGATGGGGAGAGTTATTGGAATTTAGATAGATGGAACAGGTCACATTTATGCTGTGAACTGAATTACAGGAAGACATCTCTTGATCGATGAAATCAGATAAGTACTTTCTCGTCAGAGGAAGGAATGGGCAAAAGCACTGTAGAGAAAGTAAGTCTGACATTTTTCCATGTTTTAGAAATAGACATAAGATCAACGTGGCTAGACTTTGGTGGATGAGGGAAACGGTAGTATGATAAAAGGCAATATCTCTAGGTATGCAAGATCACATCATGTAAGGCCTTATATGCCATGACAAGGAGTATTAAATTTGTTCTCATCTCAGTAGAAAGTCATTGGAGGATTTGAAACAGGGGAGTAAAATGACCTGATTTACATTTCTGAAAGATTACTTTCTTGACTATGTAAAGAATGCATTATCATGTTGAAATGTAGAACCCAAGAGACCAGTAAAGAGGATGTTTGAATGGTCTAGATAAAAGATAAGCAAACTCTTCTCTTGGAGGATAAATATTTTTCTTGTAGATGATAAATATTTTAGACTTCTTGGTCACACAATCCCTATCATCAGGACTACTCAGGACTTCCATTATAGCAGACAAGCACCCATAGACAGTATGTATATGAATGTGCTTTCCTGGGTTGCAACAAAACTTTACGTGGAAATTTGAATTTCACATATTTTTTAAGTGTTGTGAATTATTATTTAAAATTTTTTCAACCATTTAAAAATGTAAAAATAATCCTACCTGGAGAACTATATAAAAACAGGCAGCCTAGATGAGAGATGATGATGACTTAACTAGGTTCATAGAGATAAAGATATATTTATTGATATGAGGAAGACTTGAAAGGGGAGTGGATTGAGTAGATAACAAAGGAGAAGAATATCAAGAAGTTTAGTTGGGGTACATTATTTCCTCAACTTTAAAAAATAAAAATGTTTCTTGGGCACCTAGGTGGCTTAGTTGGTTAAGTGTCCAACTCTTGATTTTGGCTTAGGTTTTGATTTCACGGGTCTGTGAGTTCCAGCCCCATGTTGGGCTCTCTACTGACAGTGTGGAGCCTGCTTGGGATTCTCTCCCTTGCCCTGCTCTCCGCCCCTCCCCTGCTCTATTTCTCTCCCAAATTAATAAACGTGAAATTAAATAAACTTAAACTTGTAGGATCTGACCAAATGGAGGTCACTGGTGGCTTAGCTAGAAAATAGGGGCACCTGGGTGGCTCAGTCAGTTAAGCGTCCGACTTGGGCTCAGGTCATAATCTCTCAGTTCATGAGTTCAAGCCCCACGTCCAGCTCTGTGCTGACAGCTCAGAGTCTGGAGCCTACTTCACAGGCTCTGTCATGCTCTCTCTCCCTCTCTCTTTCAAAAAGAAACATTAAAAAATTAAAATAATAAATAAAAAATAAAAAGTGTTTCAGAAATTTTGCTCCCTGTTAAAATTTTGCAATGTTCAGAAACTAATTTTTCCACAAGACAAAGTATTTTATTCATGAATGCTTGTGCTTCAATTTATTAAGAAATTTGTTTTTACTTTAATTGGAAATGTATTGCTCTAAAACTTATGTTTTTTTATTCTAACTCTTTCTTCTGAGACGACATAGAATAACTGGCATCTCTTCATGTGAGAATGTCTAAAGATAACTATTTTTTTTTCTCTTTCTCCTATATCTCCAGGATAAACATGTCTAGCTTTTAATCCCTCATTTAAGACCTGGTTACTAGAGTATCTCTCAACTCAGTAGACCATTCCAAATTTACTTTTTCTTTTAATATATTCCTTGTAACTGAACATAACATGTCCAATTGTTTTAAATTAAATATTGACAAGACTGTATAATTTCACACTGACTTTTGATACAAGGATAATGGAAGCCTTCAAACAATAAGACTACATAAAAATCTGTCTGTGTCACTATTTACAGAATTTACCTTAATCTGAATCAGCGACCAGAGGCATAGAATGCTGAGAGGTTATTTGTCACTTTAACAAAAGTCTTTCTCCACTTTTCTAAGTCACCTCCATAGCAGGCTTTGAGAACAGTTAGAATTACTTACAAGACAGGCCAAATTATTATAACTGTAAAATTCAAGTAAAATGTAACCAATGACATCTATGAAGTGGGTTCAAACCATAAATCTCACCTCTGCCTAGAGAAGAATCAAAGATTATCCTATTGGATAAAACATTACTTCATCCAAATGAATCAAACATGAGAGGCATCAAAACTCTTTTATATCTTTCCTGCCTTTTTATTATTTCACACTTTATGGTTGGGGCTTCTACTTTCTATTTTTCTATTGTTTTGGATATGAAAATGTGTTCTAAAAATACTCACAAAATATAATGGGTTCCTGTTTCTGAACTTTATTCTAGAAAGAGAACTTGAAAATGAAAACCCAGAAAAAAAAAGTAGGGGTGCCTGGGTGGCTCAGTCAGTCAAGCACTGACTCTTGATTTTGGTTCAGGTCATGATCTCATGTTCATGAATTTGAACCCCAAATCAGGCTCCACGCTGACAGTGCAGGGTCTTCTTGGGATTCTCTCTCTCCCTCTCTCTCTTCCCTTCCCCACACATGCACATGTGTGTGCTCTCCCTCTCTCTCTCACAGAAATAAAATAAATAAATAAATAAATAAATAAACATTAAAAAACACAGGTAGAGCTATTTTTCTGAATGAACTCTATGAAGAGTCCTACTGAACAGTACACAATCAGTCTATTCCACCCAAAATGCCTGCCTGCCATTCAATAGACCATGAGTGAAATGGAACCTGGGGTAGTAATAACTGATGCCTACATTGTAACTTCTTTGTAAAGTCAACCCTGAAACTCTAGTCAAAATGAATTTTACCAATAATATCTTTCCCCCCCATAACATCTTACTTATTTCAGAATTGAATAAATGGAGAAACTATTATTAGAAGAATAAATGAATGAACTAATAAATCAGTTAATTACTAAATCAATATAAATATATTTAATGATATAAAAATACCTTATGGGGAAGCTTTAGTGATAAATAGAACTTTCATAATATAACAATGCATAAAGCCCTACTCTGAGGTGTTCTATGACATTATTTACCATATTAACAAGTATAACAGTATTCACTATTTATTGAGAACCTACTATGTGCCGAGAACTATGGTAGTTACACATCCTGCATTAACACATTTAATCTTTATAACCAGTAAATGAGGTAATTAGTTTTATTATCTATCTATTTTACAGATAAGAAAACTGAACCCAAGATTATTCATCCAGAAGGTGAAAGAGCTGGAAACAAAATATAAACATTCTAATACCACAGGAATACTCTTCATGTCCATCCTAAACTGTCTCTCATGGAAACTAGACAAAAAATCTAGGTCAGCATTTAGATAATACCTTATTCTTGAAAAAATCATCTGGGTGATATATCTTGTGGCCATACTGTCACCATCCCCAATTTCAGTCAAATATTTGAAATAATGTTTTTTCATTATTAGAAATGCTCTCTGTATCTATTATACTATAGTGTTGCTCATCTTGAAGTATCACATTAAAATTTAGTGTTTCTCTCACGGAATGAAGTATAAAGTGTACCCAACATATGCATAATCTGATCCCAATGTACCTGTTCAACTTTAACTCCCATCACCCCAATCACACACTCTGTATTTTGGCAGCACCTTCCATTAAATGAACCTTTTTCCATGGTGGTTTATACGTCTTTCAGCCAACTCTTCCACAAAACTTCCTTAATTCCTTGAGCTGAACCTAATACACTTAAAAAAAAGTTCTGAAACCCTATACCCATAACTGTCTTATAGCACTTTTTACCATACAATTCTTGTTGCTATTGAATATTCATGGAATTCCCTGCTGAAATGCAGTTTCCTGGTTGGCCAAGACCATATTTTACTCAATTGTTTATACCAGTAGACATTAACACAGAATTCATTGCCTAATAGCTTTGTTAATGGAATTAAGAAAATTAAAAATAAAAAATGCCAAAAAAGTATTTTATCTAATTGTTTTCAATGTCTGTATCTCAAGTCAAAGAAGGGAGTATAAAAACTTTTAAGATATCCTGTCATCAGTGGTACATACTTTTATAAAAGTAATTCATACATAATAGATAAGAAAGAACCTAAAGTACATGATGTATTAATGAAAAGTTCTGTGCTTTGTCCTTTCCAAGATTCAATTGCCATTATCAACATTTTTAAATTGATTCATACTTTTATTGCTTTTCACTTCCCTATATGCAGAAACATGACGTTTGTAAAGAATTCTGCCTTTTCATGTGTTTGTACTAATTCCTGAAGAATTATTATAATAAATAATATATTCTGATTTTCTTCTTATTTTGGAAAATATGATTCATGACTTTCTCAGACTTGGAATTTTTTTGTACTATTAAAAAAAAGACAAAAAATAACTGTGTTAACCTGTTTTATATCACCTATTGATAATTTTCTTTCTTTTCCTTTAAATGCTCATATATTTATTTTGAGAGACAGAGTGCAAATGTGAGCAGGGAGAGGCAGAAAGAGAGGGAGAGAGAGAATCCCAAGCAGGCTCCATGCTGTGAGTACAGAGCCCAACACAGGGCTTGATTTCACGAATTGTGAGATCATGACCTGAGCTAAAATCAAGAGTCAGATGCTGGAAGGGAGCCAAGATGGAGGAACAGCATGGAAGTTTTTGTGTGTCTCACATCCATGAAATACAGCCAGACCAACACTAAACCATCCTGCACACCTAGAAAACTGATTGGAGGATTAACACAACATTCCGCACAACCTGAACCACAGAATTCAGCAGGTACGCAGCATGGTGAGGTGAACTTGGGGACTGAGAAGCTGCAGCTGGCAGGCAGGTGCTTCTGCTGGAGGAGAGAGGACAGAAACAGGGGCAGGGGGGAGAGAATACAGGAAAATCACCCTTCCCCAAAAGCAGCTGGAGAGAAAATGGAAAATTGGAAACAGCTGCAGGGACTAAACTAAAAAGGGAGAAACTGCAACTCCACAGCTCCATACCTGGCAGTGCTCTGGTGGGAAGGGTGAATCCCCAGGAACAGAGTGGGGTCTGGGAGGTTCTCTGGCCACATGGGGAAAAGCGGTTCCACTGCTGGAAGGACATTTGGTAGAGACTGCTGAGGCCACCTGGTCCCAGCAGACCCCAGAAGGCGGCCACATTCGCTGGTGATGAAACAAGGGTGAAGCCTGGTGCCAGATGTATGTTGTGATTTTCCACAGTCCCTGAAAAGCTGCTGCTACACTATCTTGCAAACTTTTTCTGGGGCAGGCTGGCACCTAGCCATAGTCTCGGAGCATTGGCAGCAGGAGGGTCCAGCAAGTGTTCCTGGTTACAGCCAACATTCAGCCATTGCTTGGTGAGACCCTCCTGCAGAGGGGCTGAATAGGTCAAAGCCTCAGTCCTTCCAAAGTAAAGGGTCTGGGAAAACAGCCATATCTGAGACAAAGCTCGGGAGAGAGGTACTGCCTGGGGCCTGGTCACAGAGAATGAAAAAGTGGGGAATGGACGAAAGCTGAAGACAGAGTACAGGTGCCTGATTGCTGATCCAGGAGAACAGAGTTCAGACACTAGAGAGTGGGTAGCTGAGTGATGCCATTTTCACTGCTCCTGTGCATGCCCATAAGCACATAGGAGCGCCACAATGCTCAACCCCAGTAGGCTAGCACCGCCAACTAGTGGAGAACAGAGCTATTACACTGAGCCCCGCCCAACTGGGCCAACTTTGCTCTTCAAGAACACAAGCCTCACCACCTGCTTAGTTTATGGACTATAAAGCGCTTCTATAGTCTGACTTCTAGGGGAAAACGAAGTAATTTCAGTCCTATTTCAATCTGCTCGCAGGTCCATCTATGCAATTTTCTTTCTCTTTTTTCTCTTTTTAACTACTTTTATTTTTCTTGAATACAAAAAGAGAAAAAATTCATTTTTATTTTCAATTTTTATTAAAAATATTTTTCTTTCATTTTTTTACTATATTTTTATTTTTGTGTATTTTTTTTCAAGTTCTATTTTACTTTCATCATTTTATTTTAGTCTACTTCAGTGTATTCACTTATTCAAATTTTCAAATGTTTTCCTTTTTTTAGTTTTTTTCACTTTTTTGTTTTTTTCCTTTTTCTTGAATTCAGATGGAGAAAAACTTCATTTTTGCTTTCAATTTCTATGAAAAATATTTTTCTTTAATGTTTTACTATATTTTTTGCTTTTATGTAAATGTTTTCAAATTCTATTTTACTTCCATCATTTTATTTTAGTCTACTACAGTGTATTCACTTCTTCGAATTTTCAAACAATTTCCTTTTTTTCCTCTTTTTCCTATTTTTCATTTCTTTTCTTTTCTTGAATACAGAAAGAGAAAAAATTCATTTTTATTTTTAATTTCTATTAAAAATATTTTTCGTTAATTTTTTCTACTATATTATTTACTTTTGTGTAAAATTTTCAAATTCTATTTCACTCCCATCATCTCATTTTTAGTCTACTTCAGTGTATTCGTTTTTCAAATTCTCAAACGATTTCCTCCCCACCCCCCTTTTTTTCTCTAATTTGTCAAGCCACTTTCAACATGTAGACCAAAACACACCTAGGATCTAGCATCATTTATTCGATTGTGTGTTTAATTTTTTTATTTTAATATTTTTTATTTTAATAGTTTTTAATTTTAATTTTCTACCTGATTAATTCCTTTCTCCCTTCAAAATGACAAAATGAACGAATTCACCCCAAAATAAAGAGCACAAATAAACGACAGCCAGGGATTTAACCAACACACATACAAGCAAGATGTCTGAACCAGAATTGTGAATCACGATAATAAGAATACTAGCTGGAGTCGAAAATAGATTAGAATCCCTTTCTGCACAGATAAAAGAAGTAAAAAAGAGTCAGAATGAAATAAAAAAATGCTATAACTGAGCTGCAATCACAGATGGATGCCACGGCACCAAGGATGGATAAGACAGAACAGAGAATCAGCGATATAGAGGACAAACTTATAGAGAATAATGAAGCAGAAAAAAAGAGGGAGATTAAGGCAAAAAAGCATGATTTAAGAATTAGAGAAATCAGTGACTCATTAAAGAGGAACAACATCAGAATCATAGAGGTCCCAGAACAGGAAGAGAGAGAACTAGGGGTAAAAGGTTATGTGAGCAAATCATAGCGGAAAACTTTCCTAGCATGGGAAAAGACACAGACATCAAAATCCAGGAAGCACAGGGGATCCCCATTAGATTCAACAAAAACTGACCATCAAGAAGACATATCATAGTCAAATTTACAAAAATACTCAGGCAAGGAGAGAATCATGAAAGCAGCAAGGGAAAAAAAGTCCCTAACCTACAAGGGAAGATAGATCAGGCTTGCAGGAGGCCAGGCCAGAAAGGAGTGGCAGGATATATTCAATGTGCTGCATCAGAAAAACATGCAGCCAAGAATTCTTTATCCAGCAAGGCTGTCATTCAAAATAGAAGGAGAAATTAAAAGTTTCCCAGACAAACAAAAATTAAAGGAGTTCGTGACCACTAAACCAGCCCTGCAAGAAATTTTAAGGTGGATTCTCTGAGGTGAGAAAACAAAAAACAAAACAAAACAAAACAAGACCAGAAGCAACAAAGACTAAATAAGATCAGAGAACACCATAGAAACTCCAACTCTACAAGCATCATAATATCTTTCATTATCACCCTAAACATCAATGGACTCAGTGCTCCAATCAAAAGACATAGGGAAACAGAATGGGTAAAAAAAAAAAAAAGATCTATCTATATGCTGTTTACAAGAGACTGACTTTAGACCTAAAGACACCTTCAGATTGAAAATAAGGGGACGGGCAACCATCTATCATGATAATGGTCATCAAAAGAAAGCTGGAGTAGCCATACTTATATCAGACAATCCAGACTTAATTTATTTTTTTAATGTTTATTTCTGAGACAGAGAGAGTCAGAGCATGAGTGGGGGAGGGGCAGAGAGAGAGGGAGAAACAGAATCCAAAGCAGGCTCCAGGCTCTGAGCTGTCAGCACAGAGTCCAACGTGGGGCTCGAACTCACAGACCACGAGATCATGACCTGAACTGAAGGTGGACGCTCAATGGACTGAGCCACCCAGGTGCCCCAGACAATACAGACTTTAAAATAAAGGCTGTATCAAGAGATGTGGAAGGTCATTATGTCATGATCAAGGGGTCTATCCACCAAGGGGTCTATCCACCTAACAATTGTAAACATTTATGCGCCAAATGTGAGAGCACCCAAATATATAAATCAATTAATCACAAACATAAAGAAACTCATTGATAGTAATACCATAATAGGAGGAGACTTCAACACCCCACTCACAGCAATGGACAGATCATCTAATCAAAAATCAACAAGGAAACAATAGCTTCAAATGACACACTGGACCAGATGGACTTAACAGATATATTCAGAACATTTCATCCTAAAGCAGCAGAATATACATTCTTCTCCAGTGCACATGGAAGGTTCTCCAGAATAGACCATATACTGGGAGACAAATCAGCCCTCAGCAAGTACAAAAAGATCGAGATCATACCGTGCATATTTTCAGACCACAACGTTATGAAACATGAAATCAACCACAAGAAAAAATTTCGAAAGGTAACAAATACTTGGAGACTGAAAAACATCCTACTAAAGAATGAATGGGCTAACCAACCAGTTAAAGAGGAAATTAAAAAGTTAATGGAAGTCAATGAAAACGAAAACACCACAACCAAAACCGCTGGGATGCAGCAAAGGCGGTCATAAGAAGAAAGTATATAGCAATCCAGGCCTTCCTAAAGAAGGAAGAAAGATCTCAGATACACACCTAACCTTACGCCTTAAGGAGTTGGAAAAAGAACAGCAAATAAAACCCAAAACCAGCAGAAGACAGGAAATAATAAAGATTAGAGGAGAAATTAATGCTATCGAAATCAAAACAACAGTAGAACAGATCAATGAAACCAGAAGCTGGTTCTCTGAAAGATTTAACAAAATTGATAAAACACTAGCCAGTCTGATCAAAGAGAAAAAGAAAAGGACCCAAATAAATAAAATCAGGAATGAAAGAGGAGAGATCACAACCAATACAGCAGAAATAAAAAGAAGAATAAGAGAATATTATGAGCAATTATATGCCAATAAAATGGGCAACCTGGAAGAACTGGACAAATTTGTAGAAACATATAAACTACCAAAACTGATACAGGAAGAAATAGAAAATTTGAACAGACCATCACCAGTAAGGAAATCAAATTAGTAATCAAAAACCTGCCAAAAAACAAGAGTCCAGGGCCAGATGGGCTTCCAGGGGAATTCTACCAAACATTTAAGGAAGAGTTAACACCTATTCTCTTGAAGCTGTTCCAAAAAATAGAAATGGAAGGAAAACTTCCAAACTCTTTCTATGAAGCCAGCATTACCTTGATTCCAAAACCAGACAGAGACCCCACTAAAAAGGAAAACTATAGACCAATTTCCCCGATGAACATGGATGCAAAATTCCTCAACAAGATATTAGCCAACTGGATCTAACAATACATTAAAAAAATTATTCACCATGACCAAGTGGGATTTATACCTGGGATGAAGGGCTGGTTCATTATCTGCAAAACAACGTGATTCATCACATCAATAAAAGAAAGGACAAGAACCATATGATCCTCTCAATAAATGCAGAGAAAGCATTTGACAAAGTACAGCATCCTTACTTGATAAAAACCCTCAAGAAAGTAGGGATAGAAGGAGCATACCTCGAGATCATAAAAGCCATATATGAATGACCCAATGCTAATATCATCCTCAATGGGGAAAAAGTGAGAGCTTTCCCTCTAAGGTCAGGAACAAGACAAGGATGTCCACTCTCGCCACTGTTATTCAACATAGTATTGGAAATCTTAGCCTCTGCAATCAGACAACACAAAGAAATAAAAGGCATCCAAATAGGCCAGGAGGAGGTAAAACTTTCACTCTTCACAGATGACATGATACTCAATATGGAAAACCCAAAAGATTCCACCAAAAAACTGCTAGAATTGATTCATGAGTTCAGCAAAGTTGCAGGATATAAAATCAACGCACAGAAATCAGTTGCATTCCTATACACCAACAATGAAGCGACAGAAAGAGAAATCAAGGAATCAATCTCATTAACAGTTGCAACAAAAACCATAAAATACCTAGGAATAAATCTCACCAAAGAGGTGAAAAATCTATACAATGAAAATTATAGAAAGCTTTTGAAAGAAATTGAAGAAAATACCAAAAAATGGAAAAAGATTCCGTGCTCCTGGATAGGAAGAACAAATACTGTTAAAGTGTCGATATTACCCATAGCAATCTACATATTCAATGCAATCCTTATCAAAGTAACATCAGCATTTTTCACAGAGCTAGAACAAATAATCCTAAAATTTTTATGGACCCAGAAAAGACCCTGAATAGCCAAAGCAATCTTGAAAAAGAAAACCAAAGCAGGAGGCATCACAATCCCAGACTTCAAGCTATACTACAAAGCTGTAATCATCAAGACAGTATGGTACTGGCACATGAACAGACACTCAGATCAATGGAAGAGAATAGAAAACCCAGAAATGTACCCACAAATGTATGGCCAACTAATCTTTGACAAAGCAGGAAAGAATATCCAATGCAATAAAGACAGTCTCTTCAGCAAGTGGTGCCAGGAAAACTGGACAGCCACATGCAGAAGAATGAACCTGGACCACTCTCTTACATCATACACAAAAATAAACTCAAAATGGATGAAAGACCTCAATGTAAGACAGGAAGCCATCAAAATCCCTGAGGAGAAAGCAGGCAAAAACCTGTTTGATCTAAGCTGCAGCAACTTCTTACTCAACATGTCTCCGGAGGCAAGGGAAACAAAAGCAAAAATGAACTACTGGGACCTCATCAAAATAAAAAGCTTCTGCACAGCGAAGGAAACCATCTGCAAAACTAAAAGGCAACTGATAGAATGGGAGAAGATATTTGCAAATGACATATTAGATAAAGGGTTAGTATTCAAAATCCATACAGAACTTATCAAACTCAACACCCAACAAACAATCCAGTGAAGAAATGGGCACAAGACATGAACAGACACTTCTCCAAAGAAGACATCCAGATGGCCAACTGACACATGAAAAAATGCTTAAGATTGCTCATCATCAGGGAAATACAAATGAAAACCACCTCACCCCTGTCAGAATGGCTAAAATTAGTAACTCAGGCGACAACAGATGTTGGCAAGGATGTGGAGAAAGAGGATCTCTTTTGTATTGTCGGTGGGAATCAAGCTGGTGCAGCCACTCTGGAAAACAGTATGGAGGTTCCTCAAAAAACTAAAAATAGAACTAGCCTACGACCCAGCAATTGCACTACTAAGCATTTGTCAAAGGGATACAGGTGTGCTGTTTTGAAGGGACACATGCACCCCCATGTTTATAGGAGCACTATCAACAATAGCCAAAGTATGGAAAGAGCCCAAATGTCCACCGATGAATAAATGGATAAAGAAGATGTGGTATATATATATACTATGGAGTATTACTTGGCAATCAAAAAGAATGAAATCTTTCATTTGCAACAACGTGGATGGAACTGGAGGGTATTATGCTAAGTGAAATTAGTCAGAGAAAGACAAAAATCATAGGACTTCACTTATGTGAGGACTTTAAGAGACAAAACAGATGAACATAAGGGAAGGGAAACAAAAATAATATAAAAACAGGGAGGGAGACAAAACAGAAGAGACTCATAAATATGGGGAACAAACTGAGGGTTGCTGGAGGGGTTGTGGGAGGGGGGATGGGAGGGGGGCACTAAGGAATTTACCTCTGAAATTATTGTTGCACACTGTATGCTAACTAATTTGGATGCAAATTTAAAAAAAATAAAAAATAAAAGAGTCAGATGCTTAACAGACTGAGCCACTGAGGCACCCCAGTAATTTTCTACAATAAAATTTAGTTAAGGGGCACCTGGGAGGCTGAGTCAGTTAAGTGTCCAACTTTAGCCCAGGTCATGATCTCACAATTCGTGAGTTTGAGTCCTGTGTCCGGCACTGTGCTGACAGCTCAGAGCCTGGATCCTGCTTCAGATCTGTCTGTGTCTCCCTCTCTCTCCGCCTTTCCCCAGCTCACACTCTGTCTGTATCAAAAATAAATAAAAACATTAAAAATGTCTTTTAATTTAGTTACTGAGAATTACTACTCAATTTCTGTGTATAAGGGTTATACCAAGACTCTCCAGAAAGTTTAACATTAAATCATTTAAATAGCTAAACATTTAAACAAAAGTATACCTTTAGATAACATGTAAAGCAGAGAAATGCTGTATCAAGAAGTCAAGATAGAGGCCTGCTGAATTTTAATTGGGGATAAAAGAAGAATAAACACATTTCTAGATCAGTGCTCTACAATAACACTTTGTGTGTAATTGGAAATGCCCATATTCGCATTGTCCAATACAGAAGCCACTTTCTACATATTGCTATTGAAAACTTATAGTGTGGCTAATGTTAATGAGGAAATTTACTTTTAATGCTATTTAATGTTAATTAATTTAAATTTTCAATGGCTACATGGGGCAAGTGTCTCTTATATTGGACAGTACAGGCCTAGAGTATATTATGTCCAGAATAGGTCCTGATAGGTAACTGGTATTGGGAGGCACCTTGCAGCCATGTGGCAACTGACATTATTGGGATCTGGGGTTAAAATGCAATAGATGCTTAAACAGAGAATAGGAGGATGCTAAACACAAGTTTGCACTACTTTGTAATTGTGTTGGATTTCTCTCCCTCATTTTCAGAGGTTATTTTAGCATGGAGAAATAGTCAGAAGTGTTACCAAGGTTGGTTGTTGGTTTATTTTTTCCCAAATACTCATTCTATACTTGGAAAATACTTGCTGAAAGTATATATATAAATAAGGAAATTAAATTATTTTTTATTTTATTTTTTTAACGTTTATTTATTTTTGAGACAGAGAGAGACAGAGCATGAATGGGGGGGGGGGGTCAGAGAAAGAGGGAGACACAGAATCTGAAACAGGCTCCAGGCTCTGAGCTGTCAGCACAGAGATGGATGCAGGGCTCGAACTCACGGATGGCGAGATCATGACCTGAGCCTAAGTCAGATGCTTAACCGACTGAGCCACTCAGGCGCCCCAGGAAATTAAATTATTGATGTAAAATACCTAAAAGAAATTACCCACTGGAAAAACAAAAGTTATCACCATAAGTGAGAGTACAGGAAACTTCATGATCCATATATCAATCTGGTTTAGCAATGAGAAGACACATAATTGAAATAAATAAAAAAAGTACAACTAAGATAAAACATCTTTTTGTGTTTCAGCAAATAGCCATATCCTGGTGCATACTATTCTGGCAAGTTGGCATTGTTTTTAGATATATTCTCCATTCTTCTATTGTTGTTTTAACTATATATCAAGATGTTAACTTAATACTTTGTATATAATAATTTTTTTGTCTTAGTTACCAAAGTCACTGTGAACAAGGAATTTCTACATAAGGGAAGAACATTACTGTATTCTTTGTCTCTGTTCTATTAAGAACAAGTATCTTAGGATAAAGTAAATGTCAATTGCTCATTACTATAGTATTCCCACTAGTTCAAAGGTATGGTAAGAATGCCACCAATTATTACTTTGTTTACATCTTTCATAATGAAAACCTGTTAAGCTAACGACAAGACAGGTGTTCATTATTTAAGGGACTCCTGAGAAGATGGTTCACCTAGCCATTAATAACATTTCTGAGACATTTTACATCTCTGGATTGCATAAAAACCTGGTTTCACAAACATCTGGATCATTAATGAGAAAATAAAAAGATTAACTAAATTAATGTTGGTATTTTGTAAAATAAATTTTAAAAGAAATCAAATTAGATTAAGATGGCTAGGCTTTTGCATTTATTTTAATATACTAAATCCATAATAATAAGAATACAAGTATAGTTTATATTTACAAAATGATCTTGAAAATATTTAGTAACTATCAAGAATTTTACTGAGGATGTACCAGCTGAAGGGCACTATCCAGGTGGAATCATATCAAGGAAATCATTGCTAAGACCAATGTCATGAAGTTTTTCCCTATGTTGTCTTTTAGGAGTTTAGGTCTTACCATTTAAATCTTTATTTCACTTTGAGTTAACTTTTGTACATGGTGTAAGATTAAGGTGCAATTTCATTATGCATGCAGATATAATAGTTTTCCCAGCCCTGTTTGTTGAAGAGACTATCCTTTCCCCATTGTGCATTCTTAACACCCTGTTGAAGATCAGTTGACCATATACATGGAGATTAATTTCTGGACTCTCTATTCTGTCATAATAGTCCATATGTCTGTCATATTGCCAGAATATACTGTTTTAATTACTGTAGCTTTGTAATTAATTTTGAAATTAGGAAATGTGATGCCTCCAGCTTTGTTCTTCTGTCTCAAGATTTCTTTGGTTATTTTGGGTCATTTGTAGTCCCATATGGATTTAGTATTGCTTTTACTATTTCTGTAAAAAATTCCATTGAGGTTTTGCTATGGATTACACTGAATCTGTAGATCACTTTGGGTAATATGGACATTTTAACAATATTAAGTCTTCCAAATCATGAACACAGAATTTCACCATAAAAGTCTTTCTCTTAGTTAAGTTTATTCCTAAGTACTTTATTCTTTTTTGGTGCTATTGTAAATGAGATTGTTTTCCTAATTCCCTTTTCAAATAGTTCATTTTTAGTGTATAGAAATGCAACTCATCTTTGTATTTCCACTAGGATCTTACTCTGTTTCCTTGAAATGAGCCCACAGAAATGGATATTTTGCCAGTGAAAACTGCTCAAAGCCCCAGTTGCCTTTATTCACCAAATGATAAGCTTGCTCTTATACCTGCCCTATAAAAAAGAGAAGAGAGACTGATAGGAGAGGTCAATGGGCAATGACCTGTCACAGAAAACAAATTCATTGGATCTGGGCATGTCTCTCTATGAGATTATTAAGCCTCAGAGATGATAAAGAGATGCAGGACCTCTACATATCTTTACTTGCTGACTTCTGTCTGTTAGGTTTCAAAAAATGTTTTCCTCCTTTAGCTGATATGATGTGACATTTTCTCTTTTTCCATTGAATAATAGTTGGGCACCACAAATAAAAGTAAAAGTTTCCCTTATCCATTTTTATAAGAACAATATTTTTCTGGATGGGGGTTGGTTCCTGGCAGAGATAATTGCAATGGTAATATGGTTTTTATTTTAAATTTAATAAGGAAGAATAAAACACGCCACAGTGGAAAGCCTCCACCTACTCAAGGGTTTGAGGTTTACCTCTTTGCCTTCTACTCTCATACAAATGTCTCTCCCTTCTGAAAGGAGATAAGGCTAAGGAGAAAAGCCACTGAAATTCATAACTTGAGGCAATAAAATTTTCAAGACTCAATAGGATATTGGGATTTCACTATTCTTTTAGGGAAGGGTGATCTGTCATAGGAAATTAGAAAAGTAAAAACTAACAGGGAGCAAAACAAAAGAAGTCATGAAGAGAAAAGGAGAGGAAGAACATCGTTAACTAAGGAGATTGTATGGATAACACACCACAGGGGTGACTGTGAGATTTCCTTCAACTGCCTAGGCTGGAGACCATAGCCCTTATGGAGGAAGAAGGAGTAAAGCACAGCCAATCTCTAGTCCCAGCTCTGTAAAATTTTAATAATTGTACTCTTTGCATAAGAATTACTTAAACATTCTTTGGTGTAACTATATAATTTCTTATGATAGTAAAGAAAATAGCTCTCAGAAGATGTAGAAAAGTATCATGCTCTTCCCTCACCACTGATGGTCAGTAGCAACATTGCGGTCTACTGGGAAAGAAGAAGCATGTATCAATCAATGATAACCCAGACAGGGGAAAAGCAATAGTGGTGCCATTTGTTCCTTACCTAGAAGTTACATCAGACATCTTGCATGATAGACAGAAGAAACACCTGCCAAAGGAAGCTATCATTTCAGCCATGTTAAGATTTTATTGTATGATAAAAGTTACTAAATCAAAGATGAAAAGCAAATTATTAAGCCAACAAACTAAGCATTTTGGAAATCAAAAACAAAACAAAACAAAGACCTAGCACACAAAAATATTCAAATATATTCCAGGTGTTTAAATAATTAAACAAATGAAAATTTATGGGAAAAAACAGAAAAATATTCATAGTTCTATAAAAGTATTCATATATTTATAGTTATATAACATTTTGGAATGGAAATTCTTTCCTAAGGATGAAACTATAAGCAGATATAACAAAGAAGTGAGTTATATATAGAGTGTCTATTTCAAATCTTAAGATGTTTTCAGTAAAGCACATGCAAATAAAAGGAAAATAGACTTGGAAAAACAAAGGACAGATTAATACCTACAATGAAAACAAATCATATTAGAAGAATAGGGAAAATTATGGACAAGAAATCAAGGAAAAAATATAAACAGTCAGTAAACATGTAAAAAGAGAAAACAACATTCACCACAGTTAAATAAATGCAAATTAAAGTGATATTTGAAGCAAAAAAAATAGTGATATGAGTTTTTTGACCATTCAATTAGGCAAATGTATTGGGTGGGGCAGAGTAAAATGGAACTTGCAGTAAAGTCATAATATGCTTTTTAATGCTCTGTGCTGGCATACTACTAAGACATTTGCAGTGTTACCTATCTTAGCCTTACCACAATCCTTTGGGTAAGGAGTACAGCATTCCCCATGTTATAAGGAAGAAAATGGAGGCTGAGATCTTGTATCTTGTGCAACATCAAATACCTTTTAATTTGAGCTAGAGCTCAAATTAGAACACAAGTTTATTAGATCCTACAATCCCTGTTCTTTCTACAGTGTTACAAAGTAGACCTGCAGCACATGAGAAGAATTAGAGAGGTGTTTGATATAGGAAGTAACATGATAAAACCAATAACTGAAAAAACTGTGGCAGTATTAAGTAATAAGGTGTATGTGTAGCATTAAAAAAAAATGTTCATTGGTATTAACATTCATTGTATGACATGCTTTCGTGTGTTGGTTCTCGCATTTGTAATTTCTGCTAAACCTGGAGTGTCAAGGTTAAGTTTACTGTGGTGATATCAATATTAATGCCTTGTGCCTTCATGTCTGAATTTTTCAGTAGCAATGCTATCCCGCAGTAATCACATCCCTTTCCATTTCACTGTGTATCTTGTAAACAAGAAACTTTTAGGGTTAGTAGCTGAGAAATCAGTCTGAGCCAAATATAGTTTGGAATTAAATTTCCATCCCCATGGGAGCAAAACTGTCCCTCTTCACAGTGCCCTAAGCAAGGATTTCAGTCACCCATCAAAGGCTGAGCCTGAGGTGAAAGTTCAGCAAGCAGGGAACTACTAAAAGCCTCATTAAACAATTCCCATGGTTTCCTGTCTCACATTTAAGTCTTTGATCTATTTAGAATTTATTTTTGTGTATGGTGTAAAAAAGTGGTCCAGTTTCATTCTTCTGCATGTTTCTGTCCAGTTTTCCCAACACCATTTGTTGAAGAGACTACCTTTTTCCCATTGGATATTCTTACCTGCTTTCTCAAAGACTAATTGACCATACTGATGTGGTTTTACTTCTGGGTTTTCGATTCTGTTCCATTGATCTATGTGCCTATTTTTGTGCCAGTACCATAGTGTCTTGATAACTACAGCTTTGTAATATAAGTTGAAGTCCACAATTGTGATGACTCCAGCTTTGGATTTCTTTTTCCAGGTTGCTATTTTCTGGGGTCTTATGTGGTTCCATACAAAGTTTAGGGTTGTTGGTTCTAGTTCTGTAAAAAATGCTATTGGTATTGTGATAGGGATTGCATTGAATGTATATGAAATCATAAAAATCTGAGAGAATACAGGCAGTAGCCTCTTTGATATCAGACTTAGAAACTTCTTTCTAGATATATCTCTTGAGGAAAGGGAAACAAAGCAAAAATAAACTACTGGTACTTCACCAAAACAAAAAGCTTCTGCACAGTGAAGGAAACCATCAAAACTAAAAGGCTACCTACAGAATTGGAGAAGATATTTGCCAATAACATATCTGAAAAAGAGTTAGTATCCAAGATCTTTAAAGAATTGACCAAACTCAATACCCAAAAAAATGAATAATCCAATTTAAAAAATGGGCAGAAGACATAGACATTTTTCCAAAGAAGACATCCAGATGGCCAACAGACACATGAAAAGATGTTAAAATAACTCATCATCAGGGAAATAAAAATCAAAACCATGATGAGATAGCACCTCACACCTGTCAAAATGGCTGAACTTAAGAACACAAGAAACAACAGGCGTTGGTGAGGATGTGGAGATAGGGGAACCCTCTTGCACTGTTGTTGGGAATACAAACTGGTACAGGCATTCTGGGAAACCAGCAAAGGGGAGGGGAGGGAAGGGGAGAGAGAGAGAGAGAGAGAGAGAGAAAGCGCAAACCAAGAAACAGCCTCTTAACTATAGAGAACAAACTGATGGTTGCCAGAAGGGAGGTGGGTGGGGGGATGGATGAAATAGTGATGGGGATTAAGGAGGGCACTTGCTGTGATGAGCACTGGGTGTTGTACTGAAGTGCTGAATCACTATATTGTACACCTGAGACTAATACTACACTGACTGGAATGTTAACTAACTGGAATTTAAATAAAAACTTCAAAAAAAAATAAACAATTACGATGAGTACTGGGAGACAGCATAGGCAGTAGTCTATTCCCTTGGAATAGCATAAACCCTGGAAAAGTCTAGCTCCTCATTATAAAAGGCACAACTGGTTTTGTTTGTTTTCGTATTTGCTTTTCAATTACAAAAGTGATTCAGATTGAGACAGCAAAATAGTTCCTGGGTAGTTCTGGAAATACACTATTGTAATGCACTGTTGTCGCGGCTGTAAGATAATTTAGCTATACTTGAAATTGCAAGTTTCATGTTTAGACCCAAAACTGTATTTTATTCTTTTAACATTCAAAAAGATGGTATAGAATTTTAAATGCTGAGTAACATTAAAAACAAATCAATACGTTATTCATGCATGGTCTGCCAGGGAGTTTTTTTAGTAATTCCTATCTTTTCAGATCATTAATCTTAATCATTATATTACACAGGCTTTATATCACCCTCAAAATGACTAATACAGCAATCTTTATAATTCTGAAAAAGGGGTAGAATACATACTTGAGTGACTCAACAAGGCAATTCTCAGGAGACAAAAGCATCTCTAATTTAGTCTTGTAGTTTTTTGATAATAAACAGAAGTAGAGAGAAAAAATGATATCCCTTTACCTAGAGTTTATTTTGAAGGTTTTTATATTATTTTTTCATTGTATTGGATTTCATACATTGAGTCACTACTTATCACCTCATTCTGCAGATAAAACCAAATAAATAACTTGATTTAAATTTTATTGGGTAACATTTTCACATCTTTAGAGCTTTCCATCAAAATATATCCCTATGGTATCAGATAAAGTTGAACATCGCATTGCAACAAATTTGGATTTCCATGAAAGAGGAAGGTAATTCACAGTGATAGCTCCTTTGCTTTCTGTTTATTGTGTGGTGAATATGTGGGCAGATGCAGATTTAAATAATACATTTATTAGCACATATAAATATCCTGTAATACTTTAACATCTCCACCAAGCACACAAAGGATATGTCAATATAGCCTAAGTTAGATAAGCTCTTATCACTCCATTTCTTATATATGCAGAAGCGCATGCTAAAGTTTTGGAATTTTCTTCACACTTATATTACACTATAAGGATATCTTCATACTTCTAAAATTACGGAAAATTATTTAAGCCATCTGGTAATTTCTTTTCTGAGTAAATTTCACCCAGGATTGTGAATCCAACACACAGACTGCTATAGTTATTTTGTCTAAAACATAAAGCCCTAATGTCTCAGTGGTTTTAGTAGCCTTCCTGATTTTATAATGAAAGAAATTCCTCAGTCATATTCTGTCTCTAAACTATACTGCCTGTTAAGTTAAAAGCATTCTAAGTCTTCACTGAAAAGCTATGGAAACCTCAAAATCAATTTCTCAATAGATGTGAGCAATTTGGTTTCTATTTTAGGATGCCTCATTTCCTGACTCTTGAAAACATTGACATATTGCAAGAAGTCTGGCTGGGAGATCTAAGTGCTAGTTATTTGCAATTTATGGCACCAATCACCAAAGTTGGGTATAACCCATCTTCATTGAACTACAAGTAACAAATTATTGGGCACGTCTCCATTGGGCATGCTAGGTGGTTGATATGATGCAAGAAATGCAATGGCTATCTGGCCTTGAGAATTTGAAGTTTAGTGAGAATTTAATCCAATTTTTCCCAACTCTGATCAATGATGCACAACCACACTCAACAGAATCTTATTTAAATCCAGAAGGAATTACAGGCAAAATGCATATTTTCAGACTTACATGAAGAAACCACAACACTGCAAAGAGATCAAACCTGATTTATTCATCTAAACCACTTCTTTAAAAATGGCTAGAAGGGCGCCTGGGTGGCTCAGTCGGTTAAACGTCCGACTTCAACTCAGGTCATGATCTCACGGTCTGTGAGTTCGAGCCCCGCGTCAGGCTCTGGGCTGATGGCTCAGAGCCTGGAGCCTGCTTCGGATTCTGTGTCTCCCTCTCTCTCTGCCCCTCCCCCGTTCATGCTCTGTCTCTCTCTTGTCTCAAAAATAAATAAACGTTAAAAAATTTTTTTTTTAAATAATAAAAAAAATGGCTAGAGAGTGTATAATATCAACGAGTTTTAACTGACTAAAGTTTCATTAGGGCTTAAAGGAGAGAATATAATTGCCTGTGTCTTTGATATAAAGCCAACTGTTTTTTTTTTCTAATTTTATAATAATGGGGGGGGGGGCATGAGAAGAAGCTCATTCTTATAACTCAGTCTTAGAAAGGCTAACAGAAATTTCCAGGGACTTTTCCCCCTCAAGATCTTTAACTGGATAGCAAAGTGGAAAAAAATATATTTAATTTAAACAGGTTCCTAACCAAATCATTATATAAGTATATTCAGGGGGCACCTGGGTGGCTCAGTCGGGTAAGTGTCTGACTTCAGCTAAGGTCATGATCTCATGGATTCGTGGGTTTGAGACCCGCATCGGGCTCTGTGCTGACAACTTGGAGCCTGGCGCCTGTTTCGGATTCTGTGTTTCCCTGTCTCTGTTCCTCCCCTGCTTGTGCTCTCCCTCTCTCAAAATAAACATCAAACAATATTTTTAAAAATAAGTACATTGAGAAATGATGCATGCTAAGGCAACCAGGGGCATTTATAACTTAATGAGAAAGAGTCCTACTCATTAATGTTACAATCTTACATAGGAGGTCACTCAGTCACATGGTTACATTTCATGACCTATAGGAGAAGAAAGGAATCGGTATCAGTTCTCACTGGAAATTAGTATAGTTTTAAAAATCAAACATACAAAATATAGTGCTTAGGAAGCATTACATTTAAGGACTAAAGGCTAGTTTGTATATCCTTATTATATTTGGAACAAGAACGATGTTATTTAAATCTACATTTCTTGTTTAGTACGTCTCTATTTTATCTAGGCTATTTTTATTTAATATATACAAAAGGGCATTTTATTCCTAATATATATTATGTGCATTTCACTGATAAAGTTTTTAATAGCTGACACTGTACAATGCAGACAAATCCTTTAATAGAGTTTCAAATTTTTCCATAAACTCATTTTATTCCTTCAGCAGAAGTGATCCCTAGTGTAGCTTTCTCCAGCAATGGGCTTTACATCAGAAAAATCTAATTCCCTGGACAAAATAATGAAGAACATTTGCAATAGTATGGTATAGACTTTCTTTTTCAGCATAATATCAGATTTCTGTGCCACTTCAGAGAAATCCATTTTATCCCTGTCTTGAAGTCAACAGAAAATACCTCTATAAAAATACTACAGTTAATCCACTTGATAACTAATATGTAGTTTTACAGGATTACATAGTTGTTCATTCAAATGCATTGCCATTGTTATTACCATCATCATTTATTAGGAAATAGGTTGTAGGAAGGCAAAGAGTAAAGAGAGGGAAAACGAGAGAAGAAAGAAAGCAATACTAGTGTTTATTCTCAACATTTTCTTAGCATTTTTTACCCCTTTCCTTTATCTCTTATGTGCCATATACTTCACAATTATATAAAAGAATCCTCATCCAGGCAGCTACCCACAATTTTGGCCCACATCAGTAGTTTTGGCCTTCACAAATGTGTATGAGGTATTTCAACAATGAGTAGCCAATACAAAGCTTTATGGGCTTAATGACTGAAAAAAAAAAATAGCACCTGAAACCACCAAGGCTTTGGACACCTGTGCAATCAATCTGTTTTCTCTGACCAGCTCCTCAATCAACTGTATAGCATTCTCTTGGAGTTATTCTACAGCCAACAGATTAGTGCATAAAGACTACTGAAATGACCAGACCATCTTTTCTAAAATACAGTCATTTCAATCACACAGATAAGAGTGTCACTTAGAGAACTTTTCACTTAAATTTATTTTCCAAAACCTCAATACAAAAAAGGAAAACAAACAAGTCTATCAAAATTCAAACTTAGCATTTCAAGAGGTTTTCACAGGTGGAAGCTATTCAGTGAAGAACAATCATTATTTAGCAAAAGTCAAGGAGAATTGTGACAATTGGAAACATTCAAGTGATAAAATATTTTAATTTTACTTTTCTTTTTGTTTTGAATGCCATTCAAAGCACACCTGACCTCATCAAAAGTTTTCTTTATAACTAAGTTTTCTATTAAAGCTGTGACTATTATATTCCTGGTAATCTTGGGAGCAGAGGGAAGAATTAAATTAGATCCTTCACCAATACATAAAAATATATTATCACACAAACACCAAGCAACAGTGAGTACAAATCAGTAAATAAACAGATAGGTAAATAAGCCCTAAATTTCATTTATAATAGTCATATCTACTGAATATTATCATGTACAAAATGGTATTTTCAACAGGAAAGCACAAAGAATCATGGAAATCAGTCCCTGCTACTGAACCAGATAGGTCCTTTTATATAATTTTTTTATATGTTGTCTTGACCCAGTTTTGAGGCCCTGGCTAGCGGCAGGTTAGTTTCCCTTCTTGAGCAGCTGATTAAGTATATACCAAACCACTTCTTTTTTAAAACAACTAATTTGAGTACAGTTGACACACAATAATGTAATGTTACATTACTTTCAGGTGTACAACAGTGATTGACAACTTTATACATTATGCAATGCGTATCACAAGTGTAGCTACCATCTGTCACCATACAAAACATTTACAATATCACCGACTACATTCCTTATGCTGTTCCTTTTATTTCCATGACTTATTCATTCCAGCCACTTTATCAGGCCCTCAAGCTCCAGGCCACTGTGCACCTGTCTGCCTTAATCATCCTAAGGCCAGGTATCAGACAAGTAGGGACCGTCCCTATGCCCCAGAGACCAAGAAATTATTCAGACCAGCCAATCAACAGGGAGCCCAGGAACCCCAGTTAACCCTATACCAATTGCTATCCATAGGCTGCTCTCAGAGCTCCAGCTTGCTGTTACCCTGTCCCTACACTATTCCCTGCTTGGCCCTGCCTGCTGGCTTTCTCTTGTTCGGAGCTGTAAATAACAAAGTGTTCTGCCTTTCATCTCTCCAAGTGTCAGTGTTTTTTGTTCTGCCATCAACAACATATTTAGATTTTATAAAATGGTCCTTGGGCACTAAAATTTTAGTGACTACTTGTCATTAATGGAAGACATCACTCTTATTTGTGAAATTAATTTATTTCTCATGCTTAAGCACAAATGAACATATACGCTGGGTGTGGAAAGAATATGTAATTATTACTAATGTTTTACAAAAATACTTTTGAATAAACATCCATTGTTACAAAACACCACTTTGAAAAACCCAATTTCTATGTTGAAATATTAAGTTTTCCTTTCCCCCCGCCCCCATCTACCGCAGTAGAAAGTTTAGACAAGAGAAACAACCACTGATAACTTTTGATCTGGCAAGTCCAGGGCTATCTATTTATGACCTAGTTATCATAATATACATAAAATTTTTAATCCTTTAAATTCCTGTCCTTTCTACTATATCACATATAACCGTCTTTGTGTCAAATGTACAAATATATTACAATTTTAATACTAAGTCATATCTTCCTATCTACTTAATAAAGTAGAAAGAGATTTTAGACAAACTGGATATTAAGCTGTTATAAGAAAGAGCAGAAACTGAGGATGAAACGCAGAAACCTATAGAGAAAACAAAAGAAATGTAGGGATCTTCCAATGTAAGTGTGTTAAGGGTAACAAAATGATGGGGGGAAAAGGGAGATTTATTAACCTAAAACATGTACATATAAGAAAGTTACTTTTCATTTACTTACATTTATTTAATTAAGAGAGAGAGAGAAAAAAAGAAAACTAACATTTGTATGGCCTCTAGTGTGTTGTAGGCATGGGCTCCCTGCTTTCACAGTTTTCTTAACAAGATATAGTGTCATAATATTATTATTGGCATTTTACATGAGGCAAGGCTCAGAAAGACTAATGATTTGCTCAAGTTTATACAATCCAGGTTACAAACAAGAATTCCAATTCCCAATCAGTTTGATTCTAAAGCCCATATCACCCTTTTTCTGTAGGAAAACAAAGATCTATGGCAAGATGCTGGCTACAGATGCATAGAGGCCAGAGAAAGCAATAAACCAGAAATCTGTTCATTTAAATAACTAGCATTAAAAGACATAATTGTTAACAAAATGATGTGAAATTGAAAAAAAAGATATAAAAAATATCCTGAGAGGGAAGATATAATATGCATGAGAGAAATGCCACATATATATAAGGATAATTACCTTATCAAAAAAATTTAGCAGAAGTTTTACACCATTATATAGCATAAACCTTAGTATTTTAGAATAAATTTTATTTTTGTTTGTTTGCTTTTCTATTTACATGTCTTGAGCAGGTACAGCTGTTAAACAAAAATATTCAAAGTAGTCATATATACACTAATCATTATAGTTAAGCTAACAACAAAACATGTTTCTTTTAGTACATTTACTATTTTTGGCCTGTTCTGTAATAGGTCCCTGGAGTAACATGGATATATAAGAATATGACTCTTAAGACAATATTACAGAAGTACTTTTAGTTCCAAGAATATGGAGTAGTGGGTGGTTTTTTTATTCCTCTTTTGATTGAAACAATTAAAATACTGTAGACAATTAAAGAACATAAACATTACATATAAAGCAGACATAATAGACCCTGAAAGGGGGAGAGAACATAGATTAATTAGGAACCTTGGGACCCAAGATATAACACAGTTATAATTGGTTTTCTTTTTGTCTCACATATCCCAGATTTAGAGCTAAGAAAGCCAGTAACCCCCAAATGCCAACAGACATAGGGAAAAAAAAAGCCCAATCAAACCCTGTTCTCAAAGAATTGCATACCAATACAAATAATAGTTAAACTCTTGAGAACTATACATGAAGGGTAAAAAAAAATCTTGAAAGTATTGAGAGAAATGACACCTTACGTGTAGGGGAAAAGAAATACAATTCAAATTATACTAGATTTCTCACTAGAAACTACTGAGACCAGAAGGAAATGGTATAAAATGTTTTAAGTGCTGACAGGGTGCCTGGGTGACTCAGTTGGTTAAGCATCCGCTTTTGGCTCAGGTCATGATCTCATGGCTGGCTCGTGAGTTCGAGCTCCACATTGGGCTCTCTGCTGTCAGCACAAAGCCCAATTCAGATCCTCTGTCCCTCTCTCTCTCTCTCTCAGCCTCTCCTGCTGGTTCTCTCTCTCTCTCTCTCTCTCTCTCTCTCTCTCTCTCTCTCTTTCTCTCTCTCTCTCTCCCAAAAAATAAATCAACTGAAAAAAAAATATTAAAATGTTTTAAGTACTGAAAGAAAAGAACTTTCAACCCAAAATCCTATATCTAGTGAAAATATTCCTTAGGAATAAAGGGGAGATGATGACACTTTCAATTTCAGAAATATTCATAGCTTGGGTTGCCAGTATACCTACCCTAACAAATGGTTAGAGGAAGTTCTACAAACAGTGAGGAAGCTATAAAAGAAGAAACTTTAGAACATAAGAAGGAAAAATGTCATGTAAAACAAAAATGTGAGAAGCAACAGATGAACCTTTTCATTTTAAGTGTTCTAAATAACGTTTACAGTTGAAAGCAAATATTATAGCAATGTTTGATGTAGATCTAGATGTAGACAATTATATTCTAATTAGGGAGGGTAAACCTATAAAAGGAGCTAAGGTTTCTATGTTTTGCTCTATTTGGTGAAATTAAATAAACAGCAGGCTTTGATAAGTTATATATATGTGTGTGTATATATATATATTGAAACCTACATCAACCACTAAAAAACTATAAAAGGAAATATACTCAAAAACACTAAAGATAGATTAAAAATAGAATTCTAAAAAATTGTTCAAGCAACCCATAAGAGAATAGGAAAAAGAAACAAAAAAACCTGGTGAACAAACAGAAAAACAACAACAAATTAATAACATGACAAATTATAGGCCTAACATATCAAAATTATATTAAATGTAAATTGTCTAAATGTACTAAATAAAAGATATAAATTGGCAGAATGGATTAATAAACATGAACCAAGTATATGTTACCTATAAGAAACTCCCTTCAAATATAACACTTCAGGCAGGTTTAAAAGTAAAGGATGGTCATGGATATATAATATAAACAATCAAAGATAATAGAAATGACTATATCAATGTCTAATCAGGTAGGCTTCAAAGGAAAGAGATGGAGAGAAACATCACATAGATAAAATGGTCCATCTACCAGGAAGACACAGCAATCCTAAATGTGTGTGCACCAAACAAGAGAGCTACAAAAATATGAAGCAAATATATAGAATGCATAGAAATAGACAAACACACAATTATTATTGGAAACTTCAACACCTGTCACCCAACAATTAAAAGAACAACTAAATACAAAATCATCTTAAAAGCACCATCAAGCAACAGTATCTAATCAACACTTACAGAGCAGTCTACCCAAAAAGTGCAGAATACACATTTTCTTCAAGTGCCCACAGAACATACACCAAGCGAGGCTAAATCCTGGACTATAAAACACATCTCAAAAAGCTTAAAAGAACTGAAATCATACAGAGTATGTTCCTCTACCACAATGGAGTCAAAACAGAAATCTCTAACAGAACCAGAACAGGAAAATTTCTAAAAACTTAGAAACTAGACAACAAATTTCTAAAAATTCATTGTTTAAAAAGCAAATGGGTTGAAAAACCCATTGAACTGAATTAATACGAAAATATAACAAATCAAAATTTGAGAGACACAGCTAAAGCAGTGCTGGAGAAAAATGTATAGCACTAAATATATGCACTAGACAAGAGGAAGTCTCAAATCAATAATCTAAACACTCACTTCCAGAATATAGAAAAAGAAAACCAAAATACACCCAAAACAACCAGAAGAAAGGAAATCAAACAGAAATCAATGAAAATGAAAATGAAAAACAATAAGAAAATTAATGAAAATAAGAATTGGTACTTTGAAAAAGTCAATAATTGGCAAACTTTGAGCAAGACTGACAGAGAACAAAAGAAAAAAGATACAAATTACCAAAACTAGAAGTAAAATAGGATCACTGTACACTCTGTATACACAGACAGCTTAGGTGAAATGGACCAATTCCTCAAAATACAAACTACAACAACATACCCATCATGAGATAATTTAAATAATACTCTAACAATTAAGAAAACTGAAGTCATAATTTAAAAGCTCCCAGATAAATAAATCTCCATGCTCAGAAGATTACACTGTAGAATTCTACCAAACATTTAAAGAATTATCACTAATTCTACACATTCACTTTCGGAAAATAGAATGGAGAGGGACTTCAATATCCATCATGAGTACGTAAGAAAATTTTCTTAACTAAATATTAGTAAGTAAAATTCAGCATTGTAAAAAGGAATTATACACCATGTCCAAGCAAAGTTTATTCCAAAGATGCAAAAACAGTTCAATATTTGAAAATTAATGATGGTGATTTGACAAATTAATTGACTAAAGAAGAAAAATCACATGATCTTATAAATCCATGCAGAAAAAGCAATTGACAAAATTCAAAACCAATTTACGATGACAATAGAGGAAAATTTCCTCAACTTAATAAAAAGAACACAAAAAAACCCCCACCAACATTACATTTAATGCAGAAAAAATTAATGGTTTCTCCCTAAAACTGAGAACACTTCATGGATTTTTGCTCTCACCACTCTCACCCAACATAAAGCCTGAAGTTCAGCCACAGAAGGCAAAAAAGAAAAGAACCTGTACCTGAGGAAGGAGGAGACAGAAGTGTCCCTTTTGCAGATGACTTAATTGTCATAATTTTGTATAAAATTTTAAGAAGTCTGCAAAAAACAAAATCCTACAACTAATAAGTAGGTTAAGCAAGGCGGCAGCATATAAGATAAACATTTTAAAAAATAAATTGCATTTATGCATACCTCAAATGAACACAGACATAAAAACTAAAATTAAAAATGTAATTTATTTGTAATCACTCAAAAAATATGAAATACTGAGATGGATGGCTAACAAACCATGCAAAGAATCTGTATATTGATATCTACAAAACACTAATGAAAAAAATTTTTTAGAAAAGTGGACCAATACATCAAACTCATGAGTAGGAAAACTCAATATGGTTAAGATGTCAATTCTCACCATATTGCTATACAACTTTAATGTATTTACTTTCAAAATCCCATAAAAATTTTCGGTAAATGTAGAAAATATTATTCTAATATATATATGGAAAGGTGAATAAACTAAAATAACTACCACAATTTTGGAAAAAAATAAAGTGGTAGGAATCATTCTACTCAATTTCAAGATTTATTACACAGCTATAAAAATCAAGACCATGTGGTATTGGTAGAGAGATAGACATATCAATCAGTACAACAGAACAGGGAACCCAGAAAGAGAGTCACACAAATATAATTTTTGATGAATATGAAAAAGCAATTCAATGGAAAAAAATGGACATCTCATAGACATATATATTTGTAAAAATACATACACACACAATCCAAATCTGAAATCTATACAAAACTTAACTCAAAATAAAGTACAAATTCAAATGCAAAATATAAAATTATAAAACTTTTGGAACAAACTGGAGAAAATCTTTGGGATATAGGGATAGGTGAAGAGTTCTTAGACTTGACACCAAACACACAATGTGTAAAAGAAAAATTGATGAATTGGGCACCTGGCTGGCTCAGTTGGTAGAGCACATGACTGTTGACCTTGAGGTTGTAAGTTCGAGTCCCATGTGGAATGTAGAGATTACTTAAAAATGAAATCTAAGAAAAAAAGGAAGAAAGAAAGGAAGAAAGAATTGGGGCCCCTGAGTGGCTCAGTCGGTTTAAGCATACGACTTCAGCTCAGGTCACGATCTCACAGTTCAGGAGTTCGAGCCCTACACTAGGCTCTCCGCTGTCAGCACACAGCCTGCTTCGGATCCTGTTTCTCTCTGTCTCTGCCCCTCCCCAGCTCTTTCTCTCTCTCTCTCAAAAATAAACATTTAAAAAAAAAGAAAAAAAAAAACCTGATGAGTTGTAATTGCACAAAATTGTGCAAGACTGTTAAGAAGAAGAAAAGAAAAACTGAACAAGAATATTTGCAAAGCACATATCTCACAAAGGACTAGAATTTAGAATATATAATAAACTCTCAAAACTCAGCAATAAAAAAAAACCCACAAAGTATAGTTAGAAAAATTCAATTAGGAATACATGAATCCCTATTCATGTATTTATGTATTCGTGGGTGGCTTAGTTGGTTAAGTGTCTGACTCTTGGTTTCAGCTCAGATCATGGTCTCATGCAGCCCCACGTGCTGCAACCCTCCTGGCGTTAACAGCATGACTCCTACCACTAATACAGCCAGCTAATCACACTTATCAAAAGAAACCCTAGCCCCAAAAAAACTATACATCACAATACTCACCCTTTTACAACTATTCCTAATTATAACCTTTACTGCCATCGAACTAATTATGTTCTATATTTTATTTGAAGCCACACTAATCCCCACTCTGATTATTATCACCCAATGAGGTAATCAAACAGAACAACTAAACGCAGGCCTTTACTTTCTATTCTACACCCTAGTAGGTTCATTACCTCTACTAGTCGCTTTAGTATATCTCCAAAACGCATCAGGGTCCCTAAATTTTCTAATCACACAATACTGAACTGAACCAATCTCAATCACTTGATCTAATATCTTCCTTTGATTAGCTTGTATAATAGTATTTATAGTAAAAATACCTCTATATGGATTACATCTCTGATTACCCAAAGCACATGTAGAAGCCTCTATTGCTGGATCAATAGTACTTGCCGCTGTGCTCCTGAAACTAGGTGGGTATGGAATAATACATATTACAATATTACTTAATCCACTAACAGACCAAATTGCATCCCTTTCCTAATATTATCCCTATAAGGAATAATTATAACAAGTTCTATGTGCCTACGCCAAACAGATCTAAAATCCCTAATCGCATACTCATCCATAAGCCATTGTGGCGGTTCTTATCAAACACCAGGAAGCTATATGGGAGCAACAGCCCTAATAATTGCCCATGGATTAACATCATCAATACTATTCTGTCTCACAAACTCAAACTATGAACAAATCCATAGCTGAACGATAATGTGGGTTTAAGCCCCACATAAAGCTCTGTGCTGGCATCATGGAGCCTGCTTGGGATTCTTTCTTTCTCTTCCTCTGCCCCAACCCTGTTCATGTGTGCTCGCTCTCTCTCTTGCTCTCTCTCTCTCCCTATCTCAAAAAAATAAACATTAAAAAAATTTTTAATAAAAAATAAAAAGAAATATGTGAATAGATATTTCACAAACGAGGATATACACATGTCAAGTAAGCAAATGAAAAAATGTTTATCATTAGCCATTTAGGGAAATGCTGTTAAATCCCCAATGGATTTAATAACTACATATGTATCAAAATGGCTAAAATAAAAAATGCTGGCAATGCCAAATACTGACATGAATGCACAACTTGATGATTCATACATTGCAGTTTGGAATGTAAACTGGTACAGCCATTCTGGAAAATAGAAATTACTTACATAGCTAAACATGTCATTACCATATACTATACAACCACTGCACTCCTGGGCATTTATTTTAGAGAAATGAAAACCAATGTTGACAGAAAAAAAACCTGTACACATGTATATTTATAGCAGCTTTATTCATACCAGTAAAAACCTAGAAACAACCCAGATGTCCATCAATGGATGTGTGGTTAAAAAAACTGTGGCACATTCATACTCTGTAAAATTATTCAGCTATACAAAGTAATAATCCATCGATACAAACAACAACCTAACAAATATTGAGGAAATCATGCTAAGTTATAAAAAAAAAACACAAAAAGAGAGAGGGTATATGCTATACATTTGTGCTAATAAAATACTCTTTGAAATGAAAAGAATATAGAAATGGAGGAAAGATTAGGGGTTGCCAGTATATGAGGAAAAGTGTGACTGTCAGGGGTAAAGTGGATATGGTGATAAAAAGGCAGCAGGAGAGGCCTTGTAGTGTTGAAAATGTTCTGTGTCTTGATTGTATTGTTGCCAATATCCTGGTTGTGACATTATGCTATATAGTTTTACAAGATATCACCATTGGGGAAAACTAGGTAACAAGTCCATAGGAATCCTTTGTATTATTTTCACACAACTAAGATTCTTATTAAAGAAAAGAGAAGTTACAAAGCATTTGGGGAACCAAATGTGTTACAAGGTAGTTGCACTGAGTATTGCTTTCTTTCACAAGAAAATAAGTTTAAGAATTTGCATTTCATTAAATTATTTTTCAATAGATTATTTCAATAGATTATTCTTATTCAAAACTTATTCAACAATTGTATATTGAACACCTATTATGTACCAGGAACTATAGAATGTGACCTGATAGAATGTAACCATAATGTACAACATTACAACTAGTATAGAATAAAGAAGTTTGAGTTTGCTAGAATTCAGCCTCTGACTACCCTACCATCATTTTTTTTAGTTTCTGATTTTCTGATGGAGTTTATTTCATTACCATGGTTGTTGCTATTCATCTACATATACCGAGTTTTTCTTTCAAAATTAATAACTTAACAGGAGTTCCTACGATTCTCCATGTGTTAAAAGTTCTATTTGTACCAAAACCAAAGTATAAGCTAATGGCTTTCAAAAAGAAAAATATATTGAAACTTACGTACAATGCATAGGCAGTTCTAGGTTACATTTTATTATGAAATCAGTTTTGTGGATTTCTGCCTTTGAAACAAAAGAAATTCAGTAAATACCAGAATGGAAGCTATGTATTACTTCTCATTTAGCAAATAGCATCTACAGTCACTGAAAGGAATACATATCTAAGGGAATATTGCTAAAAATATTTTCCATATTGTCAATATTATACCTTTAAATGAAATGCCCACCATATTAAATTCATTCATTCTTCAGAAGGTTTTAAATTAAATGGGTAAACATTTGCTTAGAGAAATGAAACATAGTATGTAGTTCCATAAGCCAGAATAGCCCATAAAATGAAAAGGCAGAGGACGCATAGTAACTGTTTGATGGATTAGCTAGTATGTATGCAACTTTTATGCAGAAAAAATTGTTCCAGAAAAAAATTGCCTTCTATTTCCAAGTCACACAATACTCTTTACTTGAATTACAGAATATAATATTTTTTATAGAATTTGTTTGGATGTATAGAATTTAAACTCAGTGGAACATAGTCCTCTCATTTGATATTTTGGTGACAAAAATATATTCTTATTTTGTCTAGGTCTTCAAATGTTCCTCATTATTTTATATACAACACCTATTGCTATTAAAGTTAATATTTACTTTCCTATGAATAATCTTTTTTAAATGACATAAAAAATAGAATATTTTATGATGAGAAGCCTTTCTCAGTTGTTCTTTGAGCTTCACTATTAAAAACTTTTTTTTTCTAGAACTGAAAGGCATCAATAACTTAATTATTTAATTGCTACTATGAGCAATAGATATTTCAACATCTGTTCCTCTATTCTTGAACTCTAAAAACAAGCCAACATCAGATTTGGATTAAGGATTTCAAAGTCAAATAACATATAAGGACAGGTAAAATGTCTTTAAAATTCTTTTTTCATTTTACACACACACACACACACACACACACACACACACACACAACATATTCTTCATCCATTCAACTATAGATGGATACTTGGGTTGCTTCCATATCTGGGCTATTGTAAATAATGCTGCAATAAACATCAAGGTGCACGTATCTTCTTAAATTAGTATTTTTGTTTCTTTGGGTAAACATTCAGTAGTGGAATTACTGAATTGTATAGTACTTCTATTTTTAATGTTTTGAGGAACCCCCATATTGTTTTCCACAGTGGCAGCACCAGTTTATATGCCACCGACAGTGCACAACAGCTTCTTTTTCCCTATCCTCACAAGCACTTACTAGTTCTTAGGTTTTTTGATTTTTAGCCATTTGTTATATTAGTTTCATGTATACAATATAGTACTTTAACACTTCCATACATCACCTTGTGCTCATCACAACAAGTGCACTCTTTAATCCCCATCACCTATTTAACCTATCCCCACACCCACCTACCCTCTGGTAATCATCAGTTTCTTCTCTGTTTCTTGTTGTGCCTTTTCTGTTTTTGGTGTGCCTTTTCTGTTTTTACTTCCATTTCCTCATTTGTTTGCTTTCTTAAATTCCACATATGAGTGAAATCATATGGTATTTTTCTCTCACTTATTTTGCTTAGCATAATACTCTCTAGCTCTATCCACATTGTTGCAAATGGCAAGATTTCATCCTTTTTTTAAGGCTGAGTAACATTCCATTGTATATATACACGATTTCTTTTTATCCGTTCATCAGTTGCTGGACACTTGGGCTGTTTTCATAATTTGAGTACTGTAGATAATGCTCCTGTAAACACTGGGGTGTATGTATCCCTTTGATTTAGTATTTTTGTATTTGTATAAATCATGAAAGTGTTACTTCTTTGCCTATTAGGATGCATTTTATTTCTTTTTGTAGTCTGATTGCTGTGGCTAGGACATCCAGTACTGATGTTAAATAACAGTGGTGAGAGTGAACATCCCTTATTCCTGACTGTAGAGGAAAAGCTTTAAAGTTTTCCTCATTGAGAATTATTTTAAGTGTGGGTTTTTAATATATCCCCTTTATTATGCTGAGGTACGTTCCCTTTAAAATGTACCTTACTGAGGGTTTTTATTGTGAATGGATGTTGTACTTTGTCAAATGCTTTTTCTGTGTCTATTGAAATGATCACATGGTTCTTATCCTTTCTTTTATTAATGTGGTGTATCACATTGATAGATTTGCAAATATTGAACCACCCTTGAAACCCAGAAATATGTGCCACTTGATCACAGTGAATAATTTTTTGATGTATTATTGGACTCAGTTTGTTGGTATTTTATTGACCATTTTTGCATCTGTGTTCAGCAGGAATACTGGCCTATAGTTCCTGTTTCAGTGGAATCTTCATCTGGTTTTGGTATCAAGATAATGCTGGCCTCATCAGATGAATTTGAAAGTTTTCCTTCCTTTACTATTTTTGGAATAGTTTGAGAAGAACAGGTATTACCTCTTCTTTAAACTTTTGGTAGAATACACCTGGCCATGTACTTCAGCCATCAGGCCATGTACTTTTGTTTGATAGTTCTTTGATTGCTGATTCAGTGTCTTTTCGGGTTACTTATCTGTTCTACCTGTTCAAGTTTTCAAATTCTTCCTGTTTCAGTTTTAATAGCCAAATGTGTGCAGGAATTTATGCATTTCTTCCAGGTTATCCAATTTGCTGTCATATAGTTATTCATAATATTCTCTTATAATTGTTTCTATTTCTGTGCTGTTGGTTGCTATTTCTTCTAATTTGTGATTTTATTAATTTGGGTCCTTTTTTTCTTTTTGATAAGTCTGGCTAAAGGTTTATCAAATTTATTAAATTTTTCAAAGAACCAGCTCCCATTTTTTGTTTGTTTTTTAGTTTCCATATCATTGATTTCTGCTCTTCTATTCTTTCTTTCTTTCTGCTGGCTTAGGTTTCTTTTATTGTTCTTTTTCTAACTCCTTTAGGTGTAAGGTTAGGTGGTTGTTTGAGATTTTTCTTGCTTCTTGATGTAGTCCTTTATTGCTATATACTTACCTTTTAAGACAGCATCTGCTGCATCCCAAAGGTTTTGGACCTTTATGTTTTCATGTATCTTTTTTATTTATTTGATTTCCTGGTTGACCCATTCATTGTTTAGTGGCATGTTGTTTAACCCCCATGTATTTGCATGTATTTGCAGTCTTTCCAAATCTTTTCCAGTGGTTGACGTCGAGTTTCATAGCGTTGTGGTCAGAAAAGGTGCATGGTATGATATCAAACTTTTTGTATTTGTTGAGGCCTGTTTTGTGACCTAATATGTGATCTATTCTGGAGAATGTTCTATGTACACTTGACAAGAATGTGTACTCTGCTGTTTTAGGATGAAATGTTCTGAATATATCTTTTAAGCTGTCTGGTCTATTGTGTCATTCAAAGCCATTGTTTCTTTATTTTCTGTTTAGATGATCTATTCATTGTGTGAGTGGGTTGTTAAAAGTCCCCTACTATTATTGTATTATTATCATTTAGTTCCTTTATGTTTGCTATTGTTTCATATATTTGGGTGATCCCCTGTTGTGTGCATCAATATTTACAATTGCTATATCTTCTTACTGGATTGTCCCCTTTATGATTATATAACGCCCTTCTTTGTCTCTTTTTACAGTATTTGTTTGTCTGATGTAAGTGTTGTTACTCCAGCTTTGTTTTGACATCCATTTGTGTGATAAATGTTCCTTCACCCCCTCACTTTCAATCTACAGGTGTCTTTAGGTCTAAAATGAATCTCTTATAGGCAGAATATAGCTGGGTCATGTTTCTTTTTTTAACCCATTCTGACACAACCTATATCTTTTGATTAGAGTATTTATTCCACTTACATTCAAATTAGTTACTTATGGAAATGTATTTATTGCCATTTTATTACTTGTTTCATCATTGTTTCTGGAGAATTTCTCTGATCCTTTCTTATCTTTGTCATTTTTGGTCTCTCCTTTGCATTCAAAGACTCGCCTTTAATATTCTTTCAGGGCTGATTTAGTGGTCATGAACTCCTTTAATTTTTGTTTGTCTGGGAAACTCTTTATCTCTCCTATACTGAATGATAGTCTTTCTGGATAGAATATTCTTTGCTGCAGATTTTTCCTATTCAGCAATTTGCATATATCATCCCACTCTCTTCTGGCTAGCCACGTTTTTGTGGAAAAATTTCCAGCTAGCCTTTTGGGTTTTCCTTTGTAAGTTAAGGACTTATTTTGTCTTGCTGCTTTTAAGATGTTTTTTATCACTATATTTTGCAAATTTAATTACAATATATGTCTTGGCATTGGCATGCTTTTGTTGATTTTGATGGGAGATCTTTGTGCCTCCTGAATCTGGATATCTGTTTGCTTCCTCAGATTAGGGAACTTTTCAGGTATTATTTCTTCACATAAATTTTCTGTCTCCTTTCTCTCTTCTTCTTGTGGGACTCCTAGAATATGAATGTTATTACATTTGATGGAGTCACTGAGTTCCCTAAGTCTATTCTTATGTTGCATAATTCTTCTTTCTTTCTTTTGTTCAGCTTCATTATTTTCTATTGTTTTGTATTCTACTTCACTAATTCATTCTTCAGCTTCTTCCAACCTGTTGTTTATTGCCTATTTCCAATCTTGTTTATTGCACTCTTCACCTCTGGTTCTTTTTTAACTCCTTTATCTCTGTGGTAAGGGTCTCACTGATGTCTTCCATTCTTCTCTCCAGCCCACTGAGTACATTTATGATTATTGCTTTCAATTCTCCATTAGGCATATTACTTAAATGTGTTTCACTTAGATCTCTAGTTGTGGCCTTATTTTGTTCTTTCATTTGGGATGAATTCCTCCATCTTGTCATTCTATCTAAGTCTCTGCCTACTTATGTGTGTTAGAAAAGCCAGTTATGTCTCCTGCTCCTAAAAGTAATAGCCTTATGAAGAAACGGTTAAATAGTGCCCAAAGCCTGACACTTCAGTAAGTATCTGTCGTGTGTGCTGCATACATTCTCCTGTTGTATTTTGGCTGCTCTACCTTTCATGTCAGTCATCTGTAGAGACTCTCCTTGCTTTTTGGGGAGCCAGTGTTTGGTCCCTGGCCTGAATGTGGTGAGTTTTAATTAGGTGTGCTCTGTTCTGCTTGTGAAATGGGATCTGACACCAAATACACCAGAACTGTAGTCCTGCAGAACTCTCTGGTCAGGAGAATTGGTGTGGGCAGGGGTTTGTGCTGGTCTTCTGGGGTACAAAACTGTACTAAGACTGAGGCAAGTGTGACTGAGAAGGTCAGTGCTGCCACAGTGCAGGTGGGTGGGGCTTGGTGTAAGCAAGTTAGACAGCTAGTGTTGGTGCTGAGCTGCTTCCCTCAGAAGGCTCTGTGTTCCTGTTGAGGGGCAGGAATAGAAATGCTGCCAGTCAGCTCCTTAGTTGCTAGGGTAGCATCTCCATGTATGCTGCCTCTCAGGGACACATTCTGGGAAGAATGAACAATCTCCCCGCTGTGAGCTCCAGGCACTTACAGATCTGTTTCCAGTGTCTTCCTCTGGGTTATTTGCCTGTCTTCCCTCCATAATCAGGGCAGTGTTCAAAGTGTTCTGACTTTTAAAACTCCAGACTGTAAGCCATGCTCGTTGCAAGAACCCACAAAATTCAACCCCTCTCATTTTCCAGGTCAATGGCTTTGGGAAAATGTTCTTCTTGTGCATTCCCCTCTGTGCTCCCACTCTCTCATCCCTCTCCATGACCATTGCTCCCTCCCCTCCACAGCACCCATTATCTGTTTCTCTCCTAAACCACATCTCTGCACTTCTATCTTCTTTGATGTGGTCTTTTCTCCCCCTTTCTTTGTAGAATTTTCTCTGTCTTCAGGTTGGCTTCTGAGGTATTTAGCATCATTTGATAGTTAGTTAGTTGTTTTTATGGGATGAGATGAGCCTAAGGTCTTCCTACTCCACAGCTATCCTTCTCTCCCCTCTGGATTATTGGGGGAGGTTGGTGTTGAGTTGTGTAAGTTTTTTTATATATTTTGGATATTAACCTCTTGTTGAATATATCATTTGCCAATATATTCTCCCACTCAGTAGGTTGCCTTATAGTTTTATTGATGGTTTCTTTTGATGTGAAAAAGCTTTTTATTTTGACGTAGTCCTAACAGTTTACTTTTACTTTTGTTTCCCTTGTCAGAGGAGACACAGGGATAAAAATGCTTCCATGGCCAATGTCAAAGAAATTAGTTTCCTTCTAGGAGTTTTATGGCTTCAGGTCTCTCAGCTCTTTAATCCATTTCGAGGTTATTTTTCTGTATGGTGTAAGAAAGTGGTCTAGTTTTATTCTGTTGCATGAATGAGTTCTGAATTCTGTGCAGTTTTCCCAGCACCAGTTATCGAACAGACTGTCTTTTCCCCATCATACATTCTTGCCTCCTTTGTTGTGGATTAATTGACCATGTAAATGTGGGTTTATTTACGGACTTCCTATTCTGTTCCATTGATCTGTGTGTTTATTTTTGTGCCAGCACCATTCTTCAGCTTTTCAGTACATCTTGAAATCTGGGATTGTGATACCTCCAGCTTTGTTCTTCTTTTCCATGGTTGCTTTGACTATTCAAGTCTTTTGTGGTTCCATGCAAATTTTATGATTATTTTTCCTAGTTCTGTGAAAAACGTTGTTGGGATTTGATAGGCATTGCATAAAACCTGTGTGTGAACATTTTAACAGTATTGGTTCCATGAGCATGGAATATCTTTCCATTTGTTTGTGTTATCTTCAATTTCTTTTGTCAATGTTTTACAGTTTTTGGAGTACAGACCTTTCACCTCGTTAGGTTTTTGCTTAGACATTTTATTCTTTTTGGTGCAACTGTAAATGGGATTGCTTTCTTAATTTCTTTTTCTGCTACTTCATTATTAGTATATTCCTATACACTACATAATACCTTTCTGTATATTAATTTTGCACCCTGTGGCTTTACTGAATTCATTTTCTAGTTCTAGAAGTATTTTTTTATGGAATCTTTAGGGTTTTTTATATACAGTATCATGTCATCTTCCACTTTATATGCCTTTTATTTCCTTTTCTAGTCTGACTGCTGTGGCTAGGACTTCCAGTACTATGTTGAATAAAAGAGGTGAAAGTAGACATCCTTGTCTTGTTCCAGATCTTAGAAAAAAAAATCTCTCAGTTTTTCACCACTGAGTATGAACTTAGCTAGGATATCACTGTACACTTGTCAAAATGGCTAAAATAAAAAACACAAGAAACAAGAAATCAAGAAATCATCAAGAAATCTTGATGAGGATGTAGAGAAAAAAAAAACACCTTGTGTACTGTTTGTGGAAATACAAACTTGTGCTGTCACTGTGGAAAGCAGTATGGAAGTTCCTCAAAAATTTAAAAATAGAATTACTACATGATCCGTAATTCCACAACTGGATGTTTACACAAAGAAAACAAAAACACTAATTTGGAAAGATTTATGTACCCTTGTGTTTATTGCAGCATTATGTACAATAGCCAAGCTTTGGAAATGGCCCAGTGTCCATCCATAGATGACTGGATAAAGAAGATGCAGTACATATACACAATGGGATATTATTCAACCATAAAAAGAGAATGGAATCTTGCTACTGGCAACAACATGAATGGACCCAGAGGGTATAATGCTAAATGAAATAAGTCGATGAAAGAAAGACAAATGCTGTATGATTTCACTGATGTGTGGAATTTAAGAAACGAAACAAATGAGCAAAGAAAAAAAGACAAACAAACAATAACAACAACAAAAAACCAGACTCTTAAATACAGAGAACTAATATGTGGTTGCCTGAGGTGAGGTGGGAACACAGAATGGGTGAAATAGATAAAGGGATTAAGGGTGCACTTATTTTAATGAGCACTGAGAAATGTAAAGAATTGTTGAATCATAAAGAGGAAAAAAAGGTTTACTTTTTTTTTTTAAATCTCAACGTTTATGATGCCATCTCCACCATCCAGCCAGAGGCAAGTCCTGGTTGAGACAAGCACTTCCAGTTGTTCCAAGCTATTTTGTCCACGGGTGGACATGGTGCATAGAAAGTTGAACACATGGGATAAATAATTTACAGCAAATTATTATCTTTGGGACCAGAAGGTTCTTTTCTCCCTTTTACCACCATGGGGTTCATAAAAGCATGATAGCATAGTATTTCCTAGCTTAAATATTAATTTCAAATCCACTACATCTAATCTTTCACAATAAACCTTTTAAATTGATACAATCACTGTCTCATGCTTCTGAAGGGGAAATCGAGAATCAGAAGATTTAAAGAGATCACATAGTTGGGTGGAATTTTTACTTGACCTGAATCAGATACTGTAGTCTATAAATGTGAAAAGAATTCATTGGTTTTTTGAAGTTAACACTAATGAAAACTCACTTTTTAAAAGCAAAATACTTCATACAAACATTTTCATTTATTTATTTTCAACATTATTTAGAAATGATTAGGTACCAAATATTCAAATAGACACTGATAGAAAATTTTTAAAAAATTATAAAATAGGTATTTTTGCCATGAAGGAATTCATGACTTCATAATAGCTAATAAAACTAACAATTTATACAACTTACTGAGCACTGTCTACATTATAGGCACACATATATTTGCATGTATTAATTTGTTTGCTCTCATAGCATTACTATGAGAAAGGTACTGCTATTATCTACATTTTTCAGATGAAAAAGTGAAGAACAGGGAACGTAACTTACAAAAGTTCAAACATTTTGTAATGTTTTAGAAATCATAGCAACTGGTAGTTATAAATTCTAAAGGTACAATTAGTAATTATTCCTCTTTTCCTGAAACTGAGATATGGGTTCCAAAGTCTTCAGAATGCTGTAAAGATTCTTTTGCAATCATTATGATTTACTGCAAAAGATATGTCTTAGAATTCAAACAGAAGCACTAACTTCTTAGCATCTTCCTCTCTTCACTCTGTCCTTCCCCTGTAGTACTATAGTCTCTCAGTAGAAGCTTTTCTATCCAAACAGTATACTTACCCCAGGGTTCCTGATGCTCAGACATGGTTCTGGTGTTAAAGCCTTTGATTCAATTCATTTAGATAATAAATAAATATCATAAATAGTATTCAAACTCTTCCAGAGATTTAAAAAAATAGAAAGAATTCCTAACTTTCTTATGAACCTAAGAATGATATCATAGGAAAGGAAAATTATAGACCAATAACTCTCATATACATAAATTCAGGAATCATTTATAATGTATTAAAAAATCGAATCTGTGACACACAGAAATAATTACACATTTTAAGCAAGTAGGGTTCATTCCAGGTATAAAATGTTATATTAACATTTATAAATCAATTAATGCATTTTAGTACATGAACATAAATATAAGAAAGATCATAAGATTATCTTATTAGGTACAAAAAATGACAGAATTCAATATCCATTCATTGTTTTAAAAAAACATTTTAGGAAACTAGGGATAGAAGAAAACTTTCTTAATCTGATCAAAAATATCCCAAAATAAATAAATAAATAAATAAAAGCCAATAGCAAGCCTCTTATTCAACAATAAAATTTTGAACACTTTCTCTAGAAATGAGAAACAAGAAAAAGTTGTCCACCATCACTATTAAAACTGTAAGAGTAACTAGTCAGTTCAATGAAGGGTGAATTATTACATACAATATGATAAAAAATCCAAAATGATTTGTAGACAAGTATTAAAGTAAAGAAATGAATTTAGCAAGGTATTTGGATATGAGGACAATACATAAAAATTAATTCTAATTTTACATACAAGCATGAGAGAGAAATTGTACATTGTAAAAATAGTCTACAATAATATTTTTTAAATCAAATACCCAGAAATAAAGCTACCAAAAATAGGCAACTGAAACAAGTGAAGATTAAAAATAATAATAGTAAATGACAAGATAGACCAAGTTCATAATTGTGGAACTCAATAATTTAAAGATATAAATGTCAAGTTAATCTGTACATTCAGTGTTAATTTCAATTAAAAAAATCCACCTGTTTTTTTTTTGCAGAAATTTACTAGGTGATTTAAAAATTTATATGTATGTACAAAGGGTCAAGAATACCCAAAAAATCTTTAAGATGAGGAATAAAACTAAATGTCTTACACTATCTGATATCAAGATCTATTGTTGGGACACCTGGGTGGCTCAGTCAGTTAAGCACTGGACTCTTGGCTTTGGCTCAGGTCATGATCCCACAGTTGGTGAGATCAAGTCCCGCCTCTGGCTCTGCACTGACAGTGTGAAACCTGTTTGGGATTCTCTCTCTCCTTCTCTCTCCCTCTCTCTCTGCCCCTTCCCTGCTCATGCTTGTTCTCTCACTCTCTTTCTCTCTGAAAACAAATAAATAAAAACTAAAGAAAGAAACAAAAGATCTATTGTAAAGCTAAAGTAATTAAGACTGTGCTGTTTGTGTATAAATAGAGAGCATCACCAGGGAACAGAACAGATTGTCCAGAAATGCAATAGGAAAGTAAAGCACACGGTGGGGGGGGGGGGGGGGGGGGGGGGGAGAAGTATGGTATTTTCAATATTCAATAAAAGGTATCAGGTCCCTTGGACAGCCTGGATAGCCACATGGAAAATACTATGTCGTCATACTCACATTACACTACACAAAAATAAATAAGTACACAAACAAGCAAACAAATACATAGGAAGGAAGGAAGGAAGGAAGGAAGGAAGGAAGGAAGGAAGGACGGAAGGACAGAAGGAAGGGGAGGGAGGAAGGAGGGAAGGAGGAAGGAGGGAAGAAGAAAAAGCTTTTGTAGAAAAATTTAGGACAACATAGGTTAGGCAAAACTATCTTAAACAAGACACAAAACATGCTAATCATAAAAGAAAAATAATAAACTAGAATATACTAAAATTTAAAACTTCTTTTTAACTGAGATAATTAAAAGAGTAAAAAGGCAAGCCACAAAATGGAAGAAAATATTTGTCTACATATCTACTTTTATCTAGAATATATATGGAAAAATACACCAAGGTATAAATGAGAAATGGCAAACACATATACACAAAAGGGGCTTTCCAGATGGCCAGTAAGCATATGAAAAGATGTGCAATTTCATTAGTCATCAGGCCAAAGCAAATTTAAACCTTAGCAACCACCATATACATGCCAATATGGCTAAAATCAAAGGAGAAAAAATTTCAGAATTCTCTTAGAAAGCTACAGACCAACCACAATTCTCATATGATAGTTACAGGATATATGAATTGGTACAATACTTATATTGATATAATATCTTTAGAGAAATATTTGGTGTTATCTACTAAAGCTGAAGATATGTATAAGCTATGACCCAACAATTCTACTTATAGGTATATAACCAACAGAAATGCATGTTTTCCTAAAGCTAGATACTAGTGTTTACAGCAGCACAAATTAAAATAGCCCTGACCTTAAACCTACTCAAATACCCATCAATAGTAGAATGGGTAAAATAAATTGTATATATCCACTCAATGAATACTTGAAAGCACTGAGAGTAAATAATCTACAACTACATGCAACAAAAAGAAAGAATGCACACACATAATATTGAGATAAAGAGGCCAGGCACAAAAGAATACACATTATACAATTTTGTTTATATAAAGCATAAAAATAAGCAATATTAATCTATGCTGTTGGAAACCAATATGGTGATTCTGTTTGGGCAAGTCAGAAATGCCTGGAAGTGGCATGGAGTAGGAATGTTCTCCGCTGGGCTCTGGTTACACAGGTGTGTGCAGTTAGTAAAAACTCGGTCAGCTCTAAGGAGTTCAGTATATGCACCTTCTACACATATGTGTTATGCTATAATGTAGAAACTCTAAAAATAATTTAAAAATAAAAACCATCACCTGCATGGTGCTTAAAAATCTCTAGATTCTGAGGCAATTAAAAATTGCAAGTTTGAGTTTGCAAGTCAAAGAGATTTAAAGAAAATTAAAACTTTTAATTTAAAACATAATTCTCTTTTATGAACCTAATTTTACTTTCTACATCTTAACAGAATGAATGGTTTTATTAAAAAATCATTTTTAATTAAACCTTTGCACATCTATGCAGTTCCATCAGTGAATTTGCAAACAGGTTGCAATGAATATTTGCCACCTGGCATTGATTTTGTAAAAATAGGAAAAGTGTGTAACAAAATTCAACTCAGTACTTATAGGTGATGTTTACTACAATGAAAAAAGCCAAATATTACTATTCCAGCTATTTTGTGTCTCTATGAGAAATTTAAAACCTAAATACCTAATTTAATTGAATGCCTCTATTTTAAAAATGCATTTGGGGTCACTGTGATATCCCTTTCACCCCACTTCTTAGACAATACTTTTAGGTCCATTTATGCCATTCAGGCCTCTATTCTCATTGCTCTAAGGACTAGACTGAAGTAAATATTTCATTTTTCTTTGAAAATATTTAGTGAAATCCAGTGTCAATCCAAGGACAAACTGTGATGTAGGAAAATGGATCATCAGTGCTTTCAAGCTCTTATTTCTGCCATGCTCTCTGGTGCCTCCTTCCACACACATGCCCGCCTCCCCCCCCCCCCCCAACATGTTCTCCTCTACTACATGTGTTCTCCAGACCTGTGTCCATTAAGGAACCGTGCTGAGCCAGTCCTCCAGGAGCCAGACACCATGTCAAACTCTACCTGCCTCTCCTGCCAATAAAGTTTGCCAATTTTGTATTCCATTATCTCAGGACCAAGTCTACTTTCCAAAGGAGGAAATAAAATTAATCTGACCTATAATGATATGTAGAAATGTACAATGTATCTCCCACAGCAGTCATCTTGAGACTAAGCTTTTACTTTAAAGCAGCATGCTAACAGTTGGCTCATTAGACTTCATGGAACATCTGCAGGAGAGATTTTGTGGGCAGAAAGGGACTCTCGGCACCCTTCTAAGAGTTTTCCGTCTATGGCAGATCTTGTGCAATCTACTCAGATCATAATACTTCAGTGTTTACAATACTTTTTCAAGAAACAGTCAAAATGGGGCGCCTGGGTGGCTCAGTCAGTTAAGCATCCGACTTTGGCTCAGGTCATGATCTCATGGCTTGTGATTTCGAGCCCCATGTTGGGCTCTGTGCTGACAGCTCAGAGCCTGGAGCCTCTTTGCATTCTGTGTCTTTCTCTCTCTCTTTCTGCCCCTCTTCGCGCTCACACTCTGTATCCCTCTGTCTCTCAAAAATAAATATTAAAAAAAAATTTTTAAAAAGAGTCAAAATGGATCACAAAAATAACCAATGCTAAAATATGTTTATTAAAGATAAATAAGCAAGTTTGAATAACATTTGTTCAAAACTGCAATCAGACAGTGAGATATTGGCCACTGTGTTTTAACTTTCTGTACAAAAATTTACCTATATCCTTTTAATTGTATAGGATCTATCTTTTGAGAAGCTGATTATTTCAAATTCTATTCTACTGGATTTTACTTTTCACATTTTAGTTTTCTAATATAGTCTAGAAATGCCAAGCTTATTGGAATATTCTGATCTTTGAAATTAATAACTCAGTTTTAAATAATTGATCAGAGTGGTCTAAGTTCTAAGAGAATGTCTGATAGAAGTTTTACCCACAATATTTGGGATAGCAAAGTACCATAATATTTTTTTACCTTTCTTACTTAAAAATATGATCAAAACTAAAAAAAAAAAAAGTTGTCTATCTTAAGATCTTCCTATAGGAAGTCATAACTGTCCATTTAAACTCCATTCTTATTGTGACATTTTCTCAGTACCCAAATGAATACGGTATCTAAGAAAACCAGTTTCTTTGAAAAGTTTATCTATTTTATAAAGTTACTTAAGATTTCATGGGAATTTCCAGTTGGATTTAATCAAAGGAAGAAAAATGGTATAGACATCATGACTCAGCAGTTGTTTTAGTACATGAATGCTCTAAAGGTCTTGACATTTATTTCCTTAAAAAAGGTATTTATTTTCTCATTATATATTTATAATACAAGAGAAGAAGGTAAAGCCTATACCCTGCAAAACATTTTGTATTATTTCAAAAGGCATGGGAAGTCTACTGGTGGGGTAATGAAGACAGGAAATAAATCAAAGTCACTAGGCACTAGGGTCATGACCCTGAGTAAAGTCTGAGACAGGAACTGTATCTGGAAACTAAGAGGTAATGGGAATCAGTCAGTGAGAGCCAAGTTGTGGAAAAAGCCAGATGTGGTGGAACTAACACAGACATGAATGAGAGAATTCCTAAAATCCTGTTAAGTGGAAACAGCAACTTGCAGCAAAATATATTAAATGTTAGAATTCCAAAAAAATAATGACAGCAAAAATACTCAAAGCATTACTATTTATGAGAGTATCTCCTATATGTTCTAATATTTTGCTTCCCCTGTTCTATCTCTCTCATCTATCCCTAAATAAATGCATCTGTAAAGTACTCTAAAAGGATATATATGAAGCAAATAATAGCATTACTCTTACTGGCAGACATCCAGAGAAAGAATAAGAAGATTTTGGTGGTGGAGGGGGGGAATGTTGTTGAAAGAATACTTCAGGTTTAGAGATCTATTATTATTATCATTCATCAAGTTTTTTAGGGAGAAAGTATTCACATACTAATTTTTCAAAACCTAATAATTTAAAAGCACAAATAAAACAAAACAAATGACTAACTCAAACAGCAAATCAGAAATGAAAAGACACAAACTTTACCTAAGTTAAGAGTCAGTGGCCAAGGTAGAGTAACAAGTATACAGAAAGAGTTTCAGTGTCCAGATCCCAGAGTGTACCTCTCCGTCCTCTACAGGCCCTCCCAGTCATTCATTCAACAAGTACTAACTGACCTACTGTGTGCCTGGGACCACACAGCTGTTGGTCCTGTGATGACTCCTGATTGTGAGGAAGACAGGCAATTATAATACAACATAATATGAGCTTCTTGGTGATCTGTACTCTAGAGGCCTGCATGCAATAAATATTTTATTGTGCCCTACAAGGTGAGGAAATAATGTAGGAAAAACCTTTGAAGGAAAGACTTCGTGAAGTGCAGAGGAATTTAGAGAACAAGCTACTTCAATTTGGGTGTTAGAAATGTTGACCTGTACCAGATCACCTTGTTGTATAGAATGTAACCTCTAGAAAGACCTTGAAATATTTCCAGGTTCTTTAAAGTTGATCATGACAGAAGATGAACATAGTGAACCTTCAGGGAATAGATCTTCCACAAACATACTTTCCTTCAAATGGCATCCATGGGATTGCCAGAAGAAACCACAGGACTCAGCAATGTGAACGAAAACTCCCTGCAGTCTGTGTGTGTCCACAGGAATTTTCACCAACTTTCAGTGTCTTGACAACATTTCACATGATCATCAAAACTTATGAGCAATTGCAAAGCCCCTGGAGATGACAAATGGGTATGCTTCTAAAATAATAATACTGATATTGATAGATTTAAGAGTGTGTATATATGAACAACCAGTGTGTGCATTCTCATGGAATTGCTTTCTTACTAAAATTTAGCATTTTTTAGCTTAGTGTCTGTTTCTTAGTTTCCTAGCTGGCTCGAATACAGGCACTGAAGATTTTTCCCTAAAGGTGAAGCCTATTCTGACTCCCAGCCAATCCTGGCCAAATCAAAGAAAATATTTGGAAAGTAACTTGGAACAGCAGATGAGATCAAGAATTAATGTGCAGTGGGTTTGAGGAAGTGCCCACTAAATTACAATATATAAAACTTGGCTTATGGCTCTGTTTCCAGCTTGATATGTTATCAGAACCTGCCAAAATCTGAAATGGTTTCCCTCTCCTGGACCTCCATAACTTGATTACTTTAATTGGAACAAGATAACAATTTTCAGTACTTGGGGGCAGATGATAATTTTAAGTAAACAAGAGGTGGAAGATGGTCAAATAATTTCCATATCAAAATCTCCCAATCAAATGTAATGCTAGGATATTATGTTAGCTATTTACTGTCTTTCTGAAAGTAAGATTCTTTAACTGTAATAATGGCTGTCAAATAAAAGCAAATATGCAGTTAGATAAGGAGAGACTTTATGAAAGAGACTATTGCAAGAGAGAGAATTCCCTAATCATAAATCTGCAGGTGTCTCAAAATAAAACAGAAAAAGGCTTGTGAGATAGAAAAGGTAGTTTTCTCAATTTTAACATCTTCCAAACAAAAGCAGATGATATCAATCAGGATATTGACATTGATCCACAAAAATAAGGGACATTTCTACAAGGATCCCTTTTATAACCACACCCACTTCTCTCCCACTTTCCCTGCCTGCTTAGCCCTGGCAACCACTGATACCTTTTCCATCTCTATAATTTTGTCATTTCAAGGTTATTAGAAAATGGGATCATAGGTAGGTTTTTGAGGTAGGCTTTTTTCACTCACAAAAATTCTCTGGGAATCCATTCACGTTGTTGCACATATCAATAAGTTCATTCATTTTTACTGTTGAGTAGCATTCCATTGTAAGAATGTACCAGTTTTAACATTCGTCGATTGAAGGGAAATCAGGTTATATCCAATTTTGGGTTACTATGAAAAAAGCTCCTACAAACTTTGCGTACAGGCTTTTTGTGTGAACATAATTATTTCTCTGGAATAAATGCTCAGAAGTGCGGTGCTGGGTTTTATGGTAATTAGATGTTTAGTTTATTAAGAAAGTGAACAATAGTTTCCCACAATGGCATCCAAGTCAGCATTTGACATTGTCAGTATTTTTTATTTCAGCCATCCTAATAAGATGTATTGCAATACCTCACTGTTTTAATTAGTATTTCCCCAGTGGCTTATGATATTGAACATTTGTTCATGGGCTTACTTGCAATCTGTGTATCTTCTTTAGTGAAAAGTCTATTTATCTGTGTTAACCATGTTACAATTGGATTGTTTGTTACCATTGAGTTTCGAGTTTTGTATTAGATTGCAAGGGCTGTCCTAGAAACATACTTTATAGACTGGGTGGCTTAAACACCAGAAATTTATTTTCTCCTATTTCTGGAGGCTAGCAGTACAAGATCAAGGTGTCAGCAGGGTTGATTTCTTGAGAGGCTTGTCTTCTGTGTACCTGATCATCTTCTCCTTGTGCCTTCATTGGTCTTTCCTCCGGTGTGTATCTGTGTCCTCATTTCCTCTTGTAAGGATACCAGTTGTATTGGATTAGGGCCCATCCTAGCTACTTTGTTTTAATTAAATTACTGCTATAATTATGCCATTTCAAAGTCCTTGTAGAAGAGAGAATGCCCCATTGGAAGGACTGAAAGATGGTAGTTAGCCTGGCTGGAAAACATAAGAGGAGTCCTACAGACCTGCTAACGCCAGGCCGAATCAGCCACAGCAGTTTGAACTTTACCCTGAAAGCAAGGAGAATGGCATCATGCTGAGACCCCTCCATCCTCCAAGTGCTGTCACATTTCTTTATCAAGATGAGGGAGTCCACCTCTGCATTTAGCGCACTGATAGTTGTTATCACGAATCAGTATTAAATTTGGCAAATGTTTTTCTGCATAAATTGATATGTTTATGTGATATTTCTTCTTTAGTAAGTTAAAAGGTAAATTATATTATTGATTTTTGAATATTGAACCATCCTTGCATCCTTGGAATAAATCCCACTTGGGCATGCTATAAAATTCTTTTTTACATTGTTGAATGCTATTTGCTTTTCTGTTAAGGAATTTTGCATCTACTCTTGAGGAATATCACTTGGTGGTATTCCTTTTTTGTATTGTATTTGTCTGCTTTTGCTGTCAGACAATACTTCATAAAATAATTGGGGAGAATTCCATTCTCTTTTGTTTTTCAGAAGAGATTGTGTAGAACTGGTGTTAATTCTTTTAAAGCTTGGTAGAGTTCCCTATTGAAATCACGTGCATATTGCAGTTTTGTTTGTTTGTTTGTGAAGTTTTAAGTCATACAATTAATCTCCTAAATGGTTACAGAGATAGTCAAGTTACCTATTTCATACTATGTAAATTGTGGTAGTTTGTGTTTCTTGACAATATGGTCCATTTCAACCAACTTGTCAAATATAGGGTGTATAACTGTTCATAGTATTTCCTTACTAGTTCTTTGATGTCTGCAGGACCTGTAGGGCATCCTTTATTTCCTTTAAAATATTGTTATTTTTAGAGTACCAACTCATATTGATATTCTCCAGTTTTTATGATACATCTGTTTCTATCCTTTTACTTTTAAACTGCTTATTTGTTATATTTGAAGTCAATTTCTTGGAGACAGCACATGGTTGTTCAAGTTTGCCGAGTTATTATTTTTTTTAATTTCTTGTTGATTCAGTATGTTTTTGTTTCTCTGTTTTATTTTTTCTATCCTACCATGGTTTGTTTAAACATATATTTAAAGTTCCATTTTCATTTATCTTGGGTGCTTTGGGGAGAATCTCTTTATATACCATTTTTAGTGGTTACTCTAAGTATTACACTATATACATATAATTTACCAGTCTATAATCATTATCATTTTACTAGTTAGACATAATATGCAAAGCTTACTTCCTTTTACATCTATTCACTCCCATCAATTTGGAATATAATTTTCTTAAATATTTCTTCTAGATACATATAGAACCACATCAGTGCTACAAATTTTCTTCAGTTGTCAAACACTAGAACATTCCAGATGAGAAGGATCATCTATTACATTTACCCATATTTTCTTAACATGCTCTTTCTTCCTTCTTGATATTCCAAGCTTCCTTCTTTTATAGTTGTCTTTATAAATAAAACTATAAGTCTTTCTAAAAATCTTTGTTATAAAGTCTTTTGTAAGACTGTTACAAAATCTTTATAAAACTTTGTTAGCCTTTTTTTTATGGTAAGTCTGTGGGAAATAAACTCTATCAGTTTTCTTTCATCTGAAAGTGTTTTCATTTCCCCTTCATTGCTAAGAGAAATTTTCTCTGGCTATTGGATTCTGTATTGGTAGTTCTTTTTTTTTTTTTCTTTTTTTCAGTATTTGAAATATTTTGTATCAATTTGTTCTGACCTCAGTGGTTTCAGATGATAAATTCAGTGTGTTTTGTATTGTTTTCCACTATAAGTAAAATGTCATTTTTTTCTGGATGCTTTTTAGATTTTTTTTCTTTGTTTTTAAGTTTTCAGAACTTTATAATTTGTCTTGCCATGGATTTGTTTGGATTTATTCTGTTGGGTGTTTCCTCAGCTTCTTATTTTATAAAGTTTTATCTTTTCACAAATTTGGAAAGATTTTAACCATTATTTTATTTTTCTGACATATTACTTTTCAGCCTGTACTCTTTATCCACCTCTTTCGGGACTCTCATGACATCAATATTAATTCTGTTGTTAGAGCCCATCAGGTCTTTGAAACTGCTGATTTATTTTCATGTACTTCCTCTCTGTTTTTAAGATTGAGTAATTTCTATTGTTCTATCTCAAATTTTACTGATTCTTTCCTCCATCATCTCCATTCTGCTGTTGAGATCATTTACTGAGCTTTTTATTTTGGTCATTATAGTTTTCAGTTCTCAACTCTCCTTTTGGTTATTCTTTACATCTTATACTTCTTTGTCAGGTTTAGTATTTTTTATTAATTTGTTTTAAGCATTTAGTAATTGCTTGTTGATACAATTTTATCATGGCTGCTTTAAGATGCTTGTTAAATAATTCCAACATCTCTGCCACCTGGGTTTTGGCATCTATTAATTGCCTTTTTCTCATTCCATTAGAGATTCACATTTTCTTGGTATGACAAGTGATTTTTTATTAAAACCTGGACATTTTTGGACTAAGCTGCAGGATAGTGGATTTTATTTAAACCTTCTGTTCTAGTTGGCTTTTCCTGACACTGTTCTGGCATACAAAAAGGGGTGCTGCCTCATTACTGCTAGGTGGAAATAGAAGTCCAGATTCCCCTTCTTGGGGGAGGGAGCTCCTTGTTACCACTGGAATGAGTGGAAGTTCTGGCTTCCTAAGTGGTTTCCACTGAAGCCACAGTTGGGTAGCCTCATTATTGCTGGGTAAGGATGAAAGTCCTGACTCCTCTCAGCCTCCTCTGATATCAGCACAACAGGGGGAGGAGAGGTGCTTCGTTACTACCAAATGGAAGTTGAAGTCAAAGCTCCCCAAGAGTCTTCATTTACTTGACCAGGGAGGGCTAGGAGCGCTCCTTAGGGGTCAGTTCCTTACCTGGCCTTCTCTACCACATGCCTCGTAGGAGTATCAGAGCACCTGGGTACAGCCTGGCAAGTATGGAAGTTTATGGCAAGGCTTCACTTGCCTTTGTTGGTGGGAGTAGAAACATAGTAACATTTTTTTTCTATGTTGTTTGTCTGGAGTAGAGCAGTTTTGCTTAAATTTTTTCTGTCTAGTGAGATTGTCCCTTTCTTGACCCTTTGGCTGAATAGAACAGGCTTGTTGGAGGACATTTTTATCTATACCTATTGATATTTCCAGGTTGCCAGTTTCTTCATCTCCAAGTATATGTGAGGAAACCACGAACAAAGAGAGAAATCAACATAGGGTCCTTTCTCAGGACTCGAAGTCCCTAGCCAGTCTGCTTTCCATTACCCACCTTTCAGAGTCTTCTGATGTTGGTTTCATACATAAAATACAGGTATCTTAATTGTACTTAGTATATCTATTCTATCTTCCCATCATCAGAAGTCTCACCTTAAGCTTTTAAATTTAATTTACAAATTATGGTACTCTTTTATTCTCATAAGTTCTGAAAATTACTTTTAAGATTTTTCAGCTTAGAAATTGAATTTCTTAAATATTGAAAACTGTATTTATAAATTTAATACATTCAGGGTTTTGTTTTGTTTTTCATTTTACCAAATTCAAATACTTCTAGTAAGCAAAATGTTGGCTAATAATTTAAACTATTCTGACTAATACCAAATTACTTTAATTTTCCTAATGTTTACAAACATATCCAAATCATATTTTACATTTCAAATTAAAACTTCTAACTATAAAATCACTTACTTGTGTATTTTCACTGGGATCATAAGATGATTCCATTGTATAATATATTAAAGTATCTTATACTTAAAATTTTAAGTAAAAATTATAGCCATATTTTTCTAAACTTAACAAAAGATTTGTAGTAAATGGGCTTAATATACTTTATTATCTCTAAGCACAAGTCTGAACCTTTCCAGGGTGAAAAAAGAACTCACTAAGAAACAATTTGATTATCCCAAACATGTTGGAATCACCATTTCAGCAGCCAAGTTTACACACTGAACATTTGGACCGGGGCATAATACTCAAAGCTCTAGCTATTGGCTGACTTTTCTCACTGCAAAAACTGACACATTGAGGTCCTTACAGATGATTGGTCTTTCCTGGATTCACAACACACCATTGCTTAATTCTTCTAACTGACTGGAAATGGTACCCCACGCAAGCTACAGTTAACTTTCCTTACTTCTGAGCTTGATTTCCAACTTTTCCATATTTTTATTATATTTACATTTTATTTCCTTCCTATGTGGCAGAAAAGGCATATTAATATCATTTCACTGTATATTATTCCCTTATACTTATGTTTCTTACCCCTGCTAATTTTATCACTTAACTGGAGATGATGTTTTTCCAGTATCTTTTTTTTAATGTTTATTTATTTGTTTTGAGAGAAAGAGTGTTTACGAGTGGATGAGGGGCAGAGAGAGAGAGGGAAAGAGAGAACCCTAAGGGGCTTGATCCCACGACCTATGAGATCATGACCTCAGTCGAAATCAAGGGTCAGAGGCTTAAGTGACTGGGCCACCCACGTGCCCCAATTTCTGATATCTGCCTGACAGGAAAAATACAACATTACACATGTACAGTCCCCATCTTACAATGGTTCAACTTACAATTTTTCAATTTTATGATGGTGTAAAAGTGATTTGCATTAAAAAAACTGTACTTCAAATTTTATATTTTGATCTTTCCTGGGAAAGGGATATGTGGTACAATGTTCTCTCATGACTCTGGGCAGTGGCAATGAGCCATAGCTCCCAGTCAGCAGTCAGCTGCTCAATCACAAGAATAAACAAGTGATATACTTACAACCATTTTGTATCCATATAAACATTCCATTTTTCACTTTCTGCACGGTATTCGATAAATTACATGAGATAATCAACACTTTATTATAAAACAGTCTTTATGTTAGATGATTTTGCCCAACCATAGGCTAATGTATGTGTTCTGAGCACATTTAAGGAAGGCAAGGCTAAGCTACCATGTTCGGTAGGTTAGGTGTTTTAATGCATTTTCAGCTTATGATATTTTCAACTTATGATGGGTTTATCAGGACATAACCCCACTGTAAGTCAAGCAGGATCTGTGCATTAAGGAAGTATGCAGTGTGGTGATCCATGTCCCCAGTTGCTAGTTGGACAAGTGTTTTATAGACTAGTCACTAACAATTATGAATCCACTCCCTGAGTAGCTGAGTATTCATACTACGGAGAGCCCAAAAATGATGATATCTTACACACTAAATTGGATTATCTTTGTTCAGGTTGAGTTCACTGCAACCTACTTAGAAATTATAGTAAATACAAACTGGCATGGCTTCCAGGCTCATCATAACTCCCCAGCAGCCAGGTCTATGCTATTCTCCCTTTCTTTTTAACTTTTTTGTTAATTTTTTTTAAGGTTTATTTATTTTTGAAAGAGAGAGAGAGATGAGAGAGAAGGTTTATTTATTTTTGAAAGAGAGAGAAAGAAACCAGAGAGATGGTTGGGGACTCCAGGGGACCCTGCGCGGGAAGAAGTGGCCGGTGAGGAGGACTTCTTCCAGGCGGCCGGAGACTACCGGGAACCCAACTGCCCTTCCCTCTTTCCGGGAAAAAAGGGAATTTCTGGCAGCCGTGTAGACACTCCGTTCGGAACCCCGCCGCAGGACCCCGCAGCCCCGCCCAAGTCCGTGCTCGTGCGGATCGTGGACTATCAGGTAACAGAGGAAGTCCTGTGGACCGCCTGGACGCAGGGCCGCATGACCAGGCGCACGGAGGAGCACTCCATGACCGCGATCACGTTTCGCACCAAGAGGGAATGAAGCCGGCTGTGGGGCGCCAGGCCCCCCGAGAACCCCGGGCTCTCTCCCCTTGGGGGGAGGCACCCCGCGTCCACGCTGCGGAGAGGTCACTTCGCGGTCCCCGAGGACTTGATTGCCCGAGGATATGAAACAGGAAAGGAGAGCCTGAGGAATGTTGCGAGCAGGTGGTTGAGCAATAATCCTTAAGAAAAGAAAAATTCTCTCCTGGGAACGCCAGCCTGTAGTTATCCAACGGAAGGACTTTTTGAAAGACTGAGGCAGCGCTTCTGGGAGGCGGATGTTACTCCATACAGAATGAAGAACAGTGAGCAACATAATACCTCCTTTGTGTCTTAAATACTGTGACGGCCTGGGGACCTAAGTCATTTAGAAGAGGGGCAGGAAAGGTATTTTCAGATTGGTAAAATGTGAGCCTTTTGAAATAAGAAAATGCTTTTGTTAAGTCTCATTTTGCAATACATCTCAATTGATCTCTTTGCTGCCTCCGTGATCTCTCTAAGAACTAAAACCAGAAGTGCAGTTTGAGGTCTGCCCCCTAAAGGGGGTGGGAGTAGAAGAGGAGAGCGGCTTCTTTTAAAGCTGAAAAATAAAGTAAAAAGAAATGGGAAAATTAAAGTACCAAGTAAACAAAATATTTTCTTTTTACTTTCTTCTGATGTGCACATTTTTCTTTTTTATTTCATTAAGTGTTAGGGAAAAAAAACAAAACTAGGAAAAGAAGAGGGAGAACAGAAGGCCCAGCTTTGAAGGTGAGATGCCATTTAAATGGGCTTTATACTCCAAAGTATTTAGTCTAGTAAAAATACTTTTTAGCTGGTTGTTATTTATTTTAAAGTGTTAAATACGGTAGATAAATCGGATCTCAAGGTAGATAATGTATAGTTTGCTTTACATGATTTGTGTGTCTTACTCATGTCCTTAGCTCCTTATTAATAACATTTGTATGCAAGACTGGATTGAAAATACGTCTCTCTTGATGTGTTGGAAAAGAAAGAAATTTTTTCTGGTGCTATTGAAATAACTCATTTTATTTGTTCCTCTTTTTTTATTAAATACTGTTGTCATGAAAAAAAAAAAAAAAAAAAAAAAAAAAAGCACAAGCAGGGAAAGGCCAGAGAGAAAGGGAGACACAGAATATGAGGCAGGCTCCAGGCTCTGAGCTGTCAGCACAGAGCCCTACATAAGGCTCGAGCTCACAAACCATGAGATGAGACAAAGTCAGACGCTTAACTGACTGAGCCACCCAGGTGCGCCTACTATCCTCCCTTTGTAAGGGAAATGACTTCACTCACACATTAATCATTGTTTGTAATAGGGGCTTACAATAACGATACTCTGAATTACCCACAACCTAGAAACAAGCATATGACCCAGTCTGGATAAACATAGTATCTCTACCCCAACACTGTGCCCCCAAAATTGGAATAACCACTATGTACCCAGAGTTCTTTCTCTGAATTTTTTTCTAAGTGTTGCTGAGGACAAAAGCCTCTTCTCTTCCGGTAATTGAGCTGCAAAAAGCTAAGCCTAGAGCTTCCAGTGGTCCCTCCACAATCATGTGGAAAAGTGGTCAATGGGAAGGGAGCATTAGGTAATACACAGAAACACCAGAAATGGAAGGAAAACGAGAAAAGTCCTAATGACATGAGGGTTCTGCTTCTACTCCATTCCACTTATATTTCTGCAATTTCTGGTTACATAAGCCAACATACATCCTCAATTTACCTAAGAGGTTTCAGGTGGTTTGTCACCAGCATCAAGAGTGTCCTAATGAGGACAGCCTGAAGCCTCCCTCAATTGACAGGTTAGCTTTATACTCATATTTCCTTCCACCTATCCTCACACCCACTTGCAATATAAATACATGAGATTTACCTTAGGTACTGTACCAGGTTTTAAGCATTCATAATCAGAAAAAAATATCTAATACTCAGAAGAAAGACACCAACATGGTTTGATGTCCTATTTGTAAATAGAAAATAGTTGGCCTTCTTGTGTAATTATCATATTGACAGGTTATGGTTATTTTTTCCTAGTTTGTGTGGTTTCTAGTAGTATTACAATGATGTAAAGTAATATGATTTTATTCCCTAGAGGATATAATCTATGCTATTCATTCATTCTAAACCAAAACAAGTCAGAGAAAAAGAAGAGTAATTTGTCATTGTGACTTTCCAGAATTTGCTTAGCATCCCAATTTTTTTACATTAGCTTTTTCTCTTCAGTTCCATTTATAGTATTCCAAAACTGCTGAGAAATTATCCCCTCAAAGAAAATAAGTTCATATTCTTAATAGCTGTGCTCAGATAAGGATACTAATCTATGCCTTACAGAATTATTCTAAAGATAAAATGAGTTGTCTTATCTCTCCAATTACCCTGAAAAGCTCCTGGAGAATAAAAATTCTGTCTTCTACTTCTTTTTCCCTTAAACTGTGCCAGCAGAGAACTTTCTTGTCTTAAAAGGCCCACAGAATTCTCATTGACCAATTAAAAATATAGTATAGGTATCTTCCTGTCCTGAGCATTTCAATCCTAAAGCTATCCTGTGGATGAATAGTCTATAGTGGGGGGACGTAAGGGGTTGCCTCAATGGTCCAGACCAGGGTGTCAGAGTCTAAATAGAGTGAAGATCTTGTCACTGAAGAAGGAACAGCAAAATTTAGGGAGTCAGAATTCAAACAATGTTGGAGTCCAAGTAGTGTGAGGAATGATCCCATTGAATTGGGAAGGTTAGTATCCAGGAATATAAAATCAGAACCTGAGTAGGATAGCATCCACCCAGGGGAAGAAGTAAAAATAGTGATGGGAGATTGGATACATACAAGGAGACTGATTAATAAAAGAATCAGAACTCCTTGGACAATGGCTTATTTCGGGTTTGGACAGGGAAAGTACTAGGACATCAGCCTAGGACATGTTTTTATTTTAGAAAGTAAGGAAGTACTCAAAGAACAATGAGAACATGTCAAAAGGACAGAGTAGCCAGCTTGAATGAGCTCAAATTGGCCAAATCTAGGAACAATCTAAACATCAAAATAAATTATAATAGCAGTGAATTACAGTCCTTTGAACAAAAAACCATAAATGGTTTTGAAATGTTATGAAAACATAAATAATTAAAATTTTGAAAAGTAAAGGATATTTTTTATAGATTCAGAGTAACCCTCTAAATAGTACTTACTAATGTCAAAGATTAAAAAAAGTAACTTTAAAATTGAGTCGTCTGACAGATATCACTTTAAACAAGTGATCCCAGTGAACATCATCAGTAATGGGACAAACTGAAACCGTGCATCACCAGATAAGATACGATGAAAGAAACACAGCATCATTTCTGTAACACTTCTGCCAAAGAGGAATAGCTTGAATCATATATCAAATATAAGGAAACATCAGACAGCTGCAAAATGAAAGCTATTCCACAAGACAACAAGATTTTAATCCTCCAATATGTAAAGGTCATGAAATCAAGGTAACATAAGGGAACTGTTGCAGATTAAAGAAAACTAACAACTAAATGCATGAGTGATTCTGAACTAGACCCCTTCATCATTTATAAATTGCATGACTAGGGAAATTGGCAAATTGGAATAGAACCTGAATTTTAGATGGTAAAATATATCTGTGTTAACGTTCTAGTTTTGATGGTTACATTACGGTTATTTAGGAGCATGTCCTTGTTTGTAGGACAAAATACTATATGTAGCATATATATGTACACACACAGACACACAGACACACACACACAAAACACAGACTATATACTATGTAATACTATATACACTACTTTTAAATAATACTAAGTACTAGTAAATACAGGTCTTGTTTGTGCGACTAAAGTATTGGAGTGTAATAGGGCATTAGGTTGTCAAGTTAATCTCAAATGGGACAGAAAAAAATGTTGTTATGTAAATCCAACTTTTCTCCATGTTGATTTGCTACAAAATCAATAAAAATACTATTTACTAACATTATAGGACATTAAAATACCCTATAATTAAAAAGCTTTACACATACACACAATAAGAACTACAAGCATTGTTTATTTCATATGCTACTCATCTACACAGTTAAGAATTATGTTTTTAGACGGAAATCAAACATTATCTCTTTAGACAAAAATCAAGCCAGATTCTGTAAAATAAAAATATAAAACAGCTTATTTGTGTTAAGTAATTGTATTACATAGCTTTATAAAAGATGCCTAAGTAATTGGTTCCACTTTTTACTTTTCCCCTTTGCTTTGCTATTTTATTAGGTAAGGAGCACTTGAAATTAAGAACACAGTTGTTTCAATTCCCTTTACACATCGCATTGCAACTGTATTTTCCTTGTCTGTCCACCACCTGGTGAGCACCTCAAGGACAGTATTCTTGCTTATTTAGTTTTGCACTTATTTCGTGCAAACATAATAATTACACAGAAGGCTTTTTTCATGGGTTTGAGAGCAGTTTGTTGAGGAATGGGAATGATCATTATCACTTGAAATAAATGAGCTCTGCTAATGAAAGATGCCCTGAGTGCACATCAATACACTGAGGCAGGTGTGAAGTCAAGAGTGGATAAGAGAATCTATGTATTGACACAATGGTCAACACAGAAAATTTAGAACACCACAGACATCAATTTTTAATCTATAGGTAATATATGTGTCTTCTCCTGCTTGTTCTCTTCTATAAGAATTGCCTTTGCCTCACAGGTAGGACCTGGACATCTTTGTTCTATATGACCCTTCCTGGCCATAGCTTATTAGGCAGATAGTGGACACCTCACCACTAGAAACTATCTTCAGAGGCTCGGCTGGGCCAATAAAATTCTCTCTTCCGGGAATTCAGAAATGGAACAAGCAAAGTATAGACACTGGGCTATACAGAAGCTAAAACTGGGCTGAGGAAAGAGGAAAAAAGGGGAACGATGCAAAAAGACCAATCAATTCCATAAATAAACTGAAAGTGCTGTCTTGCCCAAACCTTCTGCGACTGGTTCTAGTCCCTAATTTACTTCCTGTCCTTGGCTTTTATGTGATACATTGAAGGAAGAAAATATCTTGAGGAACCTCAACAAAGTAAGTTTGGCTGGAGCATTCTGTGAATTGGAGAGGGATAACAAGTCACAGGGGCAACCACAAACCGTATTTTGTAGGACTTTGTGGGACCTATTAAAACTTTATGGATTATTCTGAGTAAAATAGAAAGCCACTGGAGGTTTTGTTTGTTTGTTTTTGGTCTTTAACTGTGATATAAGACACAAAAGGTGAGTGAAGTATGCCTGTAGCTTAATAAATTGTACATATACCTCTCCCCAATATATATATGCAAGCACCATATAACTAGTAACTAACACGTTGATCAAGTATATAACGCTTCTAGAAACCCAAGAGTCTTTTCCCATTTAACATCTTGTCTCCCTTGAGGTAACTACTAATCTGATTTCTATTAAGGAGACCAGTTTATCCTGTTTTTGAACTTCTTAGAGAAGATAAAATAAGTAGTTTTTGCTTCGATTTTCTTTTGTCAATATATCTTTGGTATTTTCAATGCTTTGCACGTACCAGATTTTTTTGAGATTGCCAAGATTATATGAATATATCACAATTTATCCATTCTTCAGTTGTTGGGCATTTGGGTGGCTTCTAATTTGAGACCATTATGAATAAAACTGCCAGGAATATTCTTGTACATGTCTTCTTTTGTATATATGCACTCATTTTTATTGAGTATATAACTAGAAGTAGAATTGTTGGTTCACAGGGTAAGTATATTTGGATTCAGTAAAAACTGCTAAAGAGTTTTCCAAAGTAAATTTACCAATTTATACTCCAATCAGAATGTATCACATATAACATATAATGTGTAAATATATAATGTCCTGGCTAACACTCAATATTATCAGGCTCTCTAATTTGGGCTATTATTTTGAGAGTGTATTAGTATTGCATCATAGTTTTAATTCGTATTTTCTTGATGACTAACAAAGTTGAGCACCTTTTCTTACGTGAAGAAGCCATTTGAATATCCTGTTTTGAAGTGTCTATTCAAGGATTTGTGCTCCCTTTTATTTATGAGGTTGGTTTTCTTATTTGTTTCATCAGTTGTTTTTAAAAGTTGACTTGTAGAAGCTCTTCATTTATTCTATATATAAATCTTTTGGGGGGTATACATTGCCAATATCTTCTCTCCGTGTGTGGCTTGCACTTTCACTTTCTTAAAGGTGTCTTTCAGTATATAGAAATTTCTACTTTTAATTAACTCCAATTTATCCATCCTTTTGTTCTTATGGTCAGTGCTTTTGGGTCCTATTTGAAGAAGTGATGCCTACTCTGGAGCTTCAAAGGTATTCTGTTATTTTTACAAAAGCTTTATTATTTACTTTAAATATGTACAGAATCAATCCACTTGTGATTGAGTTTTGTTTATGGGATTAATAGAGGTTTAGGTTCACTTGTTTCCATATGGATATCCAATTGATCTGGCATTGTTGAAAACCATTCTTTCCCAACTGAACAATAGTACTTAGTTGTATATCAAATGAGTATGTGTATGGAATTTCTGTTCTTTTTCATTTTGTATTCACCCTTGTACCAACAACACAACATATTAATTTCATTCCTTTATGGTAGGTCTCAATAATTTACCAATACGAATCCATTGATTTGTCTTTAAGATTGCTTTGGCTATTCTAAGTCCTTTGCATTTCCACATAAATTTTAAAATCCACTTGTAACATTTTATATACACACATTAATACAAACTCTCTCAAAGAAAGAAAACCTGCTGGAATTTTTACAAGATTATAGTAAGAGTCTGCAGCTTAGTTTGGGAAGTATTGACACCTGTATAATATTAGATCATTCAACTCGTAAGTGTGGTAAGCCTGTACATTTACTTAAAGAGTCATTTTAATTTCTCTCAATAATATTTTGCAGTTTTCAGTGTATAAGTCTTGTGTATCTTTAATAGGATTTTTTGGTGCTATGGTACATAGTATATTCTAATTTTCTTTAATAATCCTTTGCTTCTGTATTGAAAAACTATTTACTTTTGTACACAGACTTTTTATCTTTTGTATATTAGCCTTGTATATATGAGTACACTCAACCTGGATTCTTTTATATTGATCTTGCTAATTCATTTCATAACTCGAATAGCTTTTTGGTCAAGTCCAAATCCTTTGGATTTTCTATGTATATGATCATATAATTTACAAATAGTTACAGTTTTACTTCTTCCTTTCAAAATTTTTATCTCTTATTTATTATCTTGCCTCATTGCTCATGTCTAGGCCTTACAAAATGTTTTAAGTAGGGGAGACATAGGATAACATATCTTTGCTACTTGAAGTAAATAGTCCACGAGTAACAAGACTGGAAAAGGACCCCCAATTAAGTTCATACCAGTGATGATGGTGGCTTTGACTAGGGAGGCTGCTGTATAGGTGGGAGAAATAATCATAGTCTAAATATCCTTAGAAGGTAAAATTACCAGGAGTTTCCTACATTAGGTGTGATCCTAAGGGGAGCCCTGAAGGGCTCCAACTTTTGGTGTTGTTTGAGTAACTACATAAAGGAGTTGAAATTTACTAAGATGAAAAGATTGGGAAAATAAAGTTGTAGAACTTGGAACAGAAATTGCATATTCATTTTTGAGCATTTTAATTTGGAGTTACCTGTTAGATTTCTTAGTACATAGGTTGAGTTCATTGCTATATATAACAATCTACAGTTTAGGAGAAAGATTTTTGAGTCCTTTAAATATATATTTGGTAATCATCAGCATATAAATGATATTTAAAACTACAGAGTGTTTGAAATAAATGTAGCTAAAGAAGAGGAAAATGATGAAGACTTAACTGTAGGACACTCCAACATTTATGAAATAGAAGGATTAAAGAAAAATAGTAGAGCTGGAGCACCCAGCTGGTTGTCAGTAGAGCATGTGAATCAATCCCTGGGTTGTGAGTTTGAACTCCATGTTGGGTGTAGAGATTATTTAAAAATTAAATCTTAGAAAAAAAAAAAGAAAAATAGTAAAGTCTAATGAAAAGGAACAGCCACTAAGGTAAGAGAAAAACCATGGCAGTATGTTTATCTCAGTAGCCAACAGATGAGTGTGTGAAAGGTAGAAAGAATGATCAATTATGTCTAATATTTCTGATAGTTCAAGTAGGGTGAGAATTGAGAACTGATCATTGGATTTAACTACTTGGAGATTATTAAGTAATGGGAATTGAAATCCAGACTGGTGAATCTCCCACAAAAGTAATTCTACTTAAGTAAAAAGACCCTCTACTACACATAGAGTATATAACTTAGAATCAATGAACTCAGTGTCATCTGACAAAATAAATAGATAATTTTCAGGTTAGAAAAAAAGGCAAATGCCTAAGTCAGTAAAAGTTTCCAAATGGAAGCTGTATTTTCTTTTCCACCATTATCTTCAAGTTGGGCAAAGTCTGTTTTAATTCCTTAGTCTTTTCTATCTGCATTTTCCTCATTTTGAGTTCCTTTTCTTCACCCAAAGCAAGGAACACGCTAATAACCAAATGGAATTGCCTTATGCCTATTCACTCTGAAATGTAAAGAGCTTATTGTATTCATCTTCCCAAAAGCACTTACATTTTAAAATAGACCTATTAATTGAAAGTTAGTTTAACACGTAGGAGTTCACCACTAATAGTGGACTTTTAATTACCTTGGTTGATTTTATGGGCATTTCATATCATGCCACATGGTAGCCAGTGGTTAAAATATAGGCAAACATTCATGAAGAACTGAGGCACAAACTGCCAATATTCTAATACTATTATATATCTTTTAAAATTAATAAGGAGAGTTATCGTTTAGAAAAATCACAAGCCTAGATCTAATTCCCACAGTAAAGAAAAAAAATTATTCTTGTAATGTCCTATAATAATATGATTCTGTAAGATTCTTTTGACCCCTGATTTATTTCCTACACATTGTTTCCAGATATGTTTCCCATTATAATAATACATCTATAATTGGACTTATTATTTAGGTCTCTTATTAGAATTGTTTCCTTTGATTAGGACATGCCTGTCTTTAAATGGCAATGTGTCCCCTTTTGTGAATATAGCCTCCAAATACTTATCAGGCGCACTGCCACTAGTGTTTGTTAATGATTTGTAAAGAATTTGCACATAATCCTCAAATGTTCTCTTTTATAAAATTTGCTGATGCAAAAGTGAAGGTCAGTTCAATTCAGCTCAATACATTCCTTTCTTCTTTGGCCAAGTCTTCCTTTTTAACCCACTGCCAAAGGCTGACATCATTTACCTTAATACAAATACTCTAATTCAATCAAAATAACTTGTAAAGTGTAATCAAAGAAGAAGTTTGGGATGTATGATTCAGATAATTGACTTCAAACATTTGAGGACCAAATTCACCTGCTTGAAATAATGTAAGTAAATCCATTCTCCGTTGCAGAGTGGGTTAATTATTAAGTATAAGACTACTATATAAAGCAACAGATATGATATTTTTTCTGCATATATCACCACAGCTCCTGGTCAGACCTTTAGAGATAAGACATTTAGAGGATTCTTTAAGAAGCCTAATTTTTCTACACATTTTACAGTGACCTATTAGATTATCTATTAATTAAAACCCTTAAGTATTATGTTTACTTTAGGAAATATGAAATTCAATAAATCAAGCAAAATTTACCATAGCTCAGCTACAGCAGACTTACATAAAACACTTCCAAAAGTTAGATCATGAAATACCTTCTAATCTCCATTTGTATTCCTCTGAAGGTGTATTTCCGTTAACCAATACTAAGGTTATATTATGAAAGAATATGTTTTTAAAATGCAGATTTGTCTTGCTTTGCTATAAATGTAGGAGCCTTTGAATCTTTTTCCTAAGGAAATAATATAAGGCAAATAAAACAGCAGAAAGTTCTATTAAAGGTAGAGAGGGTGTTCAATTTATTTGTCATCTAAAATAAGATTTTTTACCAGATTCAGGGATTATTTACTCTCCTGAAATACTATTAAAAAGCCTATTACAGAGATATTTGCAAATAGACCCAGATAAGGATGTTCATACTCTAAACTATTTTTCAGGATAATTTAATTGACCTTCCACAGAAGAAACAAGCAACCTTTAGTAGTGAATTCAATCATAACCTAATTTTCCCAACTTCCTTTGGGATAACAACTTCCCGGAAATTGCTGTGTTAAGTCAAACTCAAAAATTTGGTTCTCAATATTGTAGTTAAATTTTGTAAAATCTAGAAACAGCAAAACAGCAGGGTGATTTATTTTAAATATTTTAACACCTACTTTGGAAATTAGTAAGCAAATCAATACAGAACATTTTGTGAAGGTATTATGATCTGTATCAACTAAACCATTTTTTTAGGTAATTATAATTGATTATATAACTGGAAGAGATAACAGCAGAACTGAATTACTGGTCCTGGAAGTGTGAGGTGAAAAGGATTAGGACCTGTACAGGGAGAGAGGGAAATCATCTCAAAGTTTTGTGCAAGAATCTCTAATTCTCTATTAAAAAAATAATAAATGGGACTTCATTCCTACCAACCAAGTGATTCACAAAACCTCAAGATAAAAACTTAATTTTAAGTAGTCCCTGATTGTGCACCAACCATATGGTTAGAAACATTAGAATCTCTTTGGAGAAACACACTTTCAAACGGCCTCAAAGAATAAAGTTCCAAGACTCATGAGCTCAGAGTCACAAAGAAACAAACCACCAAGGGCAGGGATCAGCAGGAATGACAAAATCAGACATGCAAAATAAGACTTGAAAAATTCCAGATATTTTATCAGCTACAGAATATAAGGTGAAGATGTTTAATTAAAGAAAAGACAATCTTTAATATATGACTATAGGGCAAGAGACTACAAAAATTGGCCAAATATGCTTCAAAAATAGTGAAGAGTTTAAAAATGAAAATATACTATATGAAGTTGAAATTCATCAAATATTTTTAAACATAAAATTTTAAGAACCAAGGACAGAATTAGTGAATTAGAATATAGTAATAAAGAAATTACTCATGAAGAAGCACAATAACATGAAAAAAAAAAAAAAACAGGAAAACAGTAAATAGATCTTAGAAGACATGGAAGAGAGAAGTTCGAACATTCTTCTAATTGGGTGTACAAAAGAGGAAAAAGCATAGAATGAGGTGATACAAAAGTTAAAAAATCCCATAATTGCTGTACTTCCAATCATCAGATTCTGGATTCTTAAAGTGTCTCTGGCATAAATAATAAAAGGAAATTGATACTAAGACACATAATGCAGAAACTTCTGAACACTAAAACCAAAAGGTATTTTAAACACAGCCAGAATAGAAAGAATAAAATACATGATTTTGCAAATATTCCCCCTCACGTCTATGGGAGCAATACTTCCCTTCTGTATTGACACTGGGGTTCTCTGTGTATCTTCCTTTGGTCTCATGATGAGCAGAATATTTTATTTGGGGTCAACCTTATCACTTGTTTTGGCTAATGGGTATACACAGACATGTCCACAAAGAGAGACTTAAAATATAATTGAAAAGTTGGGTGTGACTTCTCACTGCTGCCTTTTCCCATGAGAAGACATGTCCTGCCTCACCCACCTACACAAGGAGAATACAAGATGGTGGACTTGTACCCAACATGTCTTGGACTAAACCCAGTCGGTACAGACTTTATCAGCAGACCTCCCCAGACATTAAGACATTAAGCTTTGTGGTTGTTTGTTATACAACATTACGGAGGCAAAATCTAACTGAGAAACACATTGACTAGAAGTGGGTTTGCTGTAACAGAAACCTAAAATATGTGGCAATGGATTTGACACCAGGTAGCAGTCAACAAGGGAACCATCATAGAAGGCTGGAAACATGGTGACAACTGTGGGGAAAAGCTAGAGAAGTGACCACCTATGTCATGTAGGGGGAAAACACTTGCTAAAAACATTGTGTGAGATTATATCAAAGGTAGAATGTGTATATAATAAACGTGTAGAATTGGGAAGAGCCTCAGACAAAATGAAAACATGGATTTTGTTTGTTTTGTTTTACCAGCTGCATTTGATTTAAAAACATACCAAAAATTAAAAACAAAAAAGAGAGAGAGACAGAGAGCCGCAGGGCAGGGTGTGGGAGGGAGTGATAAGGAAACTAGCCAGATTGTAAGCAAAATTTAGTGAGCATATATAAAGCTAATTAATTTCAGGGTTGAAACATGGAGTTATTTCCTACCAAATCAAAGGTGTGACCATTATACTATGACCCCTTGAAAGAAGACTAAATTCAATGTTTCTCCAGCAAAATAAAGCTTCAAGGTAAAGACCAATGGTGGGGCTGTAATACCCTTTGCTTTTCAAAAGCTCTTAAGCTTGTCATGGTTCTTAGGTTGGTGGTGTGCCTCACAACCTTACTCATGAAATTCCTGTGTTATCCATGGCCTCTCTTTAAGCTTCTCATTAGTGGCTCTCATTGGCCATTAACTTTCACAAAAGACATTGGAGTTGCATTAGTTTCTTAGATTTGCTATTAACAATTTACCACAGGCTGGTTAGTTTAAAACAACAAAAATTTATTTTCTCACAGTTCTGGATGCCAGAACTATAAAATGAAGGTGTTAGCAGAGCCATGTTCCCTCTCTTCCTAGCTTGTGGTGGCTCCTGATCATTTTTGGCATTCCTTGGCTAATCGCAATATCACACCAAGGCACAGAACTGATGAACAGGTAGGTATGTGCAAACAGTTTGGCACTTTTGTATCATAAGGCTCATTGGAGGGATTGATGAGAGGTGATATTAGAAGGTTGGGCAGTGGCAAAAGAATGGAGGGCCTTGAATGCCAAATTAGCAGTGTGGATGTTCTCTTTTAAACAAAGTAGAGTTATAGAAGGATTTTCAGCAGAAGAATATAACACAATCTGATCTATGTAGCAAATAAAATGTACCTGCAAACATGATGGGAGCCCCTATACATCTCAACTTGGTTTATTTCTCTTCATCTCTATAAAGTAAGCATGTTCCTTAGACTTGTACAATTCAAACCACACTCTCCTTTTGATTAATGAATGTATCAAATGGGACGGTTTCACAGTTCTGATGAAAAGGTACTGTAGCTTACTCTATCCTACACAGCCAGATAGATAAATAAATAAACAAACCTTATGTAATAATCTAAATAAGATTACATAATTTTATATATAATACTTTCCCTAGTATGAAAATCATGCTTTTTATTCTACAAGCTCCTCCTTTCTTACATGTACACCAATTGCTTTATTCTTGTTTCATTATTTTTCCAAGTATTTATTTATTTTTTTTTAATTTTTTTTTTAACGTTTTATTTATTTTTGAGACAGAGAGAGACAGAGCATGAATGGGGGAGGGTCAGAGAGAGGGAGACACAGAATCTGAAACAGGCTCCAGGCTCTGAGTGGTCAGCACAGAGCCCGACGCGGGGCTTGAACTCACGAACCGCGAGATCATGACCTGAGCCGAAGTCAGCCGCTTAACCGACTGAGCCACCCAGGCGCCCCTATTTTTCCAAGTATTTAAAGTCAAACTTGCACATCAATGAATTTGCATTACCAACCTAGAGAGGTCTTTTGATAGTACCTTTTAAGTTCAAAGAACAAATTCACTGAGTTGCTGAAGACTCAAATCACCTTGTATTTTGAAACAAAATTTAAATTACATATACAAGTAAAATAATCACAAATATATTGCTACACACTGCAATGTGACAATGTCACTTTTTTACTTCTGTGAGAAAGGATGAGTCACACACCAAAATAGAATTGTTAAAATATTCCTTTTCTGAATCTCCATCAGGCTCATTGCAGGTGCAATTGGTCTCTTGTGTTCTCAGAAAAGAGAAGCAAGTGGCCAATTAAAGTGGGAATGAGCCCACTGAATGGTAAATTTTGGCAAGCATTAAGTTGCAGATGTAAGAAATTGGCTCTAACCTACTTAGAAAACCATGACATGCACAGAGAAGTAAACAGAAGACACCTTGATATTGGCTTGATCTTTTGTAACTACCAAGAGAGAAAATAAAACCAGCAGATTTCTCACTCACAGATTTCTTTGTATAAAACCACGGCTTTCAGAACAGTTTCATTTTCTTCAATATTATTGGTATGTGTGACCATCTCTTCTGGCTATGCATACACTTTACCAATAAAATCACTAAACAGTGAGAAGAAAACAGGAATATAAACTAATATTTGGTCTACTGAGCAGCAAAGCCTCCATTTGACAGAGTTTTATTTTTTAAAAGTTTAATTATTTATTTTGAGAGAGAGTGAGAGCCAGTGGGGAAGGGGCAGAGAGAGAATCCCAAGCAGGATCCACACTGTCAACATGGAGCCCATTGTAAGGCTCAAACTCATGAACCTTGAGATCATGACCTGAGCCGAAGTCAAGAGTAGGATGCTTAACCTACTGGGCCACCCAGGATCCCCTGATAGAGTTGTTTTTGAATTCTGGTGTGTTGGGAGTCATAACTCAGTATGTCTTTTGATGGGAGACAACATTAACCCTTCCTTTTTTAGCAATAACTGTATTCAAACACTTTTCTTGCTTTCAGGCTGTAGTTGAATATTCATCCTGGTAATAAAAAGATTGTGTGTTTGTGGGCTTATGTGTATGTGCATGTGTGTTTGGGAATTTGGGAGGGGCAGATAACTGGAGAGACATATTGACATCCATAGCAAGACTAGACAAAGAAATCCTACTTCCTGGCATATGTTAAATACTGTCTTCATTCATCAGGAAAGCTATAAAAAGCTTTTGTTTAATGCTATAGATTGAGAACTAGAAGTCCTGCAAAACCTTACTTGGAGCTTCTAAGAATTAAGAAACAACCAGATATTAATGGAAAAGATTCAAGCACTTAGGGAAAAACCCTGAGATCAAATAATTATAATTCATAGGTGAGCAAGCTCACACACACACACACACACACACACACACACGAGTGAGTCAGGGTGAAATCTGTTTTACTGTGATTTAATACTTGTAGTTGCTTGTAGAATTCCATCAGGGAGCACACATCCTTTTCAACTCTTACAGTAAAAAGAGCTAACTGGCAATCTGAAACCCTGCCCTACCATTAATTCAGTGAACTTTGCCAGTCACATGACTTCTTTAAGTCTGAGTTTCCTCAATTTGTAAAATTATCAGGTTGGACTCCATGATTTCAGAAGTTCTACCCACTTGGCATAAAGTGACAGGTGTATCTTCTATATCACCACACTATCCTCCCTGTTAATTTCTTTTGCAGCAAATGAACTAAAGTATCCAAGAAAATCATTGGATAATGTTTACTTTGAAAGAAATCCTGACTCAAATTTTGATCAAACTCACCATGCCAATGTTGACTAAAGAAATATTTTACTTAATGAAAAACCCTCAATTATTCCAACTTCTTGTTCAATACTCCATGTCATTGTAGCACACCCCTTGCAAGTGACTGCAGACAGCACTTATAGACTTCCACTGGTCCAGAATGCATACCCTGCACAGGCAGTCTGTTCTTCCCTCAGACTACCCGGACTCAATATTTCCCTTCTGTTGAGCTTAAACGTAACTCTCTATGGCTTCTCCTTATTTTTCTTAGCTCTAATCTTTTGGAGGGCTACACATAACAAGTTTAATCCCTCTTCTCCATGACAACTCTCAAAATATTCTTCTCTAATTTATCTTACCTTCTTTCCACTACTCTGAATAAGAGAGCTTTATATCACCTTATCATTATCCTCTAAATGTGTTTATATCCCACTTAACATTTGGATCCAAGCACAAAGAGTAGAGTCTGATAAGTGCCAAGAAAAGCAATTCTTCTGCCCTCGTTGTGGACAAAGTCTTGGTAAAAGATTAAGAATGACTACATCACACCATTAACTCATATCGGATATACAATGAACTAGGCTAAAATCTTCTTCAGTGTATTGTTGATAAGCCAAATGTCTTCCTTCCCATATTTGTACAGTTGGTTAAGATGGGAAAAGAAAAGATGCATACACCAGAAGAGTCCCAACAATAGAACTCTGATTCACGCTAAGTGACATCTAGGGGATTTAAAAATGAAAATGTTTTGATATCATCTTGGATGTGTGGTCTTCTGTTTGGGGTTCCTTCCCATTTTTTTTTAAACTGAAAAACTAAGAATTCTTCAGTGCATACTTTTGACATAGATTACTTTCTCTTTCATCTCTGTGCATGTGTGTTTCTAACAGAATAAACAGAGTAGAAACAAATGCCCAGTTTTAGCTAGGTATCACATACACCTCAGCTCTCATGGAAAATAATGGACATTACATAATAATACATACAAAAGATTTTGATGCTTCAGTCTCTAGGAATAAAACACAGTAGCACTGTCTCTTTGAAATGCATAAAAACATGGTGGGCTTCGTGTTAATGAAACATGAAAATCTTTTTCCTTTACAGAAATATACTGAGAAAGCTAGCATGGCTGATTATGAGTCCTTCGACAGTGCAATCCCTGGGTCTTTGATGTGATAGAGTGGTTGTACCTCCATGACATGGAAGAAAGGATGCATTACTCTTCAGCAATTTACTATAAAATAAAAAGTAGTATATAAATAACACCAACGAAGTGGTGTTGATCAAATTCTCTTGTATGGTCACAAATCTAAAAAATCAATGTGTTTTGAACTATTTCTTTAAGAGACTGAAATAATGCTTACCTGAAAAGAAAGTGATGCAACTTTTGAATCTGACGCTTAGGAAAGACAGGTCTGACTTTTTAAACTCAAATGAGAAGCATTTAGTATTCGGCATATATTATAATCACAAGGAGGCAGCTAGAACAAAGTTTATCTCATATAATTTGCAAGCTGTTGTGATAGCAAGAAAATCAGAATCAGGGCAGTTGCTTTTTTCTAATAGGTCTACCCAGTGATTTGTTTAATTCACATAAGTCACCTTAATTATAACAATGATCCTGGGCGTATGTACTCTCCAAACACACACAGTTCTCCAGCTGCTGACCTTGGCAAAATTCACCCTTGAACTCCTTCCATTGATGAAGTTTGCTATAACCTTGGTCAGCAAGACAGACTATTAATCCTTCCCATTAGAGAGTTGTAAAAATCCCTTCTAGAAATTGTCTTTTCCCCACCCTCTGCTTCAGAACAAGGGAGGAACTTACTTCAAAGTGATAAACTTCTTAAACCACTGGAGGTGAGTATGACCATATCTCAGATTTGAAGAGACTCTGGAGTCATCACCTGTGGTGAATACTCTTAGAGGTGGTCAGCCTGGAGTACCAAAGTTGGCATCTTGTAACCTCATCTGTTTCTCTTACTTTAATTCTCTTTTTTATCCAGCAATTTGATAGAGGTAACAAAATTCCTAAACTATCTCAAGATTTCTCGTATCCCAGACAATCTCCACAAAGAAGACAATTCTTCCTTGCTCTAGCAGGCCCCTTAATCCCACAACTGCAGGGACCCAATCCTCCAAGGTTTCCAAAGCGTCCTGAGAACTGGTCCCAGTCTCCTAAGGTTTACATGCAAACAACCCCAGGACATTTCATTTAGTTACCAATGTAATGATTACCAACGAATCATTGTTCAGTGGTCCTGATCACCTCTGAGTTACCAAATCAAAACTCAGGACATACTCACACAAATTGCTAATGCCTACCAGGACAAGCAGTCTTGTTCTTACATTTTATAATGATCACTTCAAATAAGATTTAGGTTGGAAGCAATGTCATCACTAACTCATTTCTATCAAGCAGAACACATGATGTGAAGCACTGGTAGAGATCTTTTGGTGATTAATAAGATAACTGTTCAGCTGATTTAGGGCCTATACAAAAAATGCTTGAGATTCAATTTGTAGTACAAGGTAGCTCAACAGTTTTACATGAACTAGCTCTCCAAAGCTTTTTTGTAGGGGCAAATGGCTATAAGTCAGTGTGAGTATTTGTACACAGAGGGCTAGAATTAATGCCTTGCAGGGGTGCCTGGGTGGCTTAGTTGGTTACACATCTGACTCTTGGTTTTGGCTCAGGTCACGATCTCAGGGTTCTTGTGTTTGAGCCTCACATCAGGTTCTGTGCTGACAGTGCAGAGCCTGCTTGGGATTCTTTCTCTTTCTCTCTCTGCCCCTCTCCCACTCACTCTCTCTGTCTCTCTCTCTCAAAAGAAATAAACTTTAAAAAAATTTTTAAATGCCTTGCATATTGCATGAGTAGACTAGGTATTTGTTTGTTTTAGGGAGAGCATATAATTAATAAATATCTTGGTAAACAAGAAAGGTCACAATGCTTATGTTTCAGAACACAGACTTTAAAGCCATAACACGTGCATTTGAATACCAGCTATACCTCTCTCCTAGCTCTTTGACTTTGGGCAATTTAAGCTTGCTGTGCCACCATTTCATCACCTAAAAAATGAGGATAATACTTGTATAAGTATCATAATGAAAAAGATAAAATGCTCCAACAAAGTACTGGTTAGCACTTGTTAAAGAGTTATCTTACATGTTTATGAAGAAATGAGCAGGAAGATAAAATAGCTATGAAAGAATGTTGAAGTAAAATTGCAAATTGCATGTGTCTGCTAGGTTCACTTTCAACAGAGGTATAAAACCATATCATCTTTGGAGTTGATATATCTCTGAGACTATCAAACTATAGGAACTTATTAATACCTGCAGGTCAACCTCTAACCTCAAAAGGACAAAAAAACCTATGCACATTTGTTAGTCATTGATTATTAGCCAAAGTTACATCCTCTTCATCAGATGATGCTCAGATGGGCTTATTGGAAATGATCTAGCATGAAATTTTTAAAATCAGGAAAATCATTTTGCCCTGTCTCCAAGTATGGAATAAATAATTTTTAGCAGCTCTGCCATGTCTTTTATGTAAGTTCATATTTGCAAAGTACTTAGAAAAGTGTCTGGCACAGTGTTCAATAAAATACCCAGTACCTGTGTAGTGGCAAAAATATATGGCCTATGGAATCTTTGTGATATTCTAAAAGGCCTTACATCATTTGCCTGCAATAATTCTTTATGGATACTGTGGGGATGGTTTGGTTGCGGATCCACTCTATAAGAAGACTTTTGATTCAGAGTGGACACTTTTATGCTGCAAGAAATTTATACAGCAGCTTAGGTGTATGCTTGTGCTTAAGCTCTTATTACAACTATTGCATATATATAATTTAATTCTTAAAGGGTTACTAAAACAGAATTTTTATACTTTTCCAGAAGTATTAGCCTTTCTTAATGGAGTTTCCCAGAGGGAAAAGTCAAGCAGCAAAATAGAGGAGAGAAATGTTCAAACCAATTTGAATGCCTTAATATGACAATCATTCATACTTGGGGACAAAAGTGTTGAGTATCTTATCTTACTATTTTTTTCCAAAATATCTGCATACTATCATACAGCACATTTTCCTATTATTTTCTACCCACTGTGTGAACAGAAAAAATACAGTTATTCACAAAGTCATACGAGATTCATAATCCATTAAAATAACATATATTTTCTTAGAGAGACTTTTGCAAAATTCCAAAACCCACTTTACCTCAAACAATGTTAAAGATGGTATTTGTTTAATATTGGGAAAGGATTATGCCACAACCACTTATTCAAAGTCTTGTTTAGTGTCAGTATCTATTCAATTTTGCATGTTCCTAGCTGGATGGAAACTAACTACCTCACAGCACTCCATAAATATTTATATTGTAATCCATTATTGATATCTTCCAAACATTTTTGATATAGCTTGCTAATGGCTGCAACATGACATTTCTGGGTGGAGCTGAGCCATTATTTTAATTTTGTTTCTAAAAGAGATGCTTTACACACATTAAAAAAAAATGCCAGCGCTAGCATTTAATCGGGGCAACCACTACAAACACACAAAAAAGGCAGAGTATCTAAATCAAGATCTGAAAATGAATCAAAAAATGTTTACAAGAATATTTTAACATAAAAATTCAATTTCCCTATTATTTCAAAATCTTTCCAATTCATTGGTACTGCAACCTCTTATACTCAGATGAGCTAATTTAGCTCACAATATCACTATAATATAGGAAACATACCTAAATCTTTACATTATAAACGAACCAAATAAGCATTCCGAGAGGTTAAATGGCTTATGCGAAGCCACGCAACTTTTGCTGGTATTCAAACCCAGGGTTTCTTCCTCTGATGCCCCTAGTGCCCATAACGAAGTCTTTGCCATAAGCACATGCTCTTTTATTGATATCCCTGTGTTGCCTTAAAAACACAAGTCATATAAACGTATCCTTGTTTACCACCTGAAATGAGGCCATCCTAATATGTACATAGTGTTTGAGTTTAGTTTAGTCTTTACTGCAACTATTTTCTGTTTTTAGACTGTCAGTTCACTAAACCAGTGTTAAAGGGAGGGTCAGTAGTTTACGGCATCAAGACAGCAACTAATGGATAAACATGGGGTCAAATCAGGAAGCAGCATGCTGCAGGACGTGAAAATAACACAGAAACCAGATATATAACACCTGCCATCTACTAGTTGTGTGACACCCAAAAAAGTAGCCTAAGCACCAGTATTTAATGAGATGATGTAAAAAAAGATATTTAGCACAAGCACAGCACAGAATAATTTTTCAAATTAAATGATGATTAATTCTTGTATCAAAAAATAAGTCCCCCTTTCAAATGTGCACACACATAAAAAAAGAAAAAAAAAGAAATCTCTTTTTATATTTAGTGTTTGTAAAGATAGAATTTTGTATTATTATTTATTATTGACAGGTATACCACCTCCTGCACACATGTATGGTAACAGCTGATCATAATGGTGAAAGTCTTCCATATACATGTAGCACATTTCCCTCCATTTTCTTGTTTGATGCACTCAAAACCACTGTGGTTTACTTTATTATTTATCGTTATCATCCTCATCATTTCCATACTGGAAATGAACAAACTGAATTTACAAGGGGTAAAGTATTAGGCTAAAATTCTCATGCCCAATAAAATGTAGATCCAGGAACTCATATTTCTTCTTCCCACTAAATCAGCTGCCAACATGTTTCTTACCTTCTTTATTTTTGAGGATGCTAGATGTGGAATTTGACATGAGTTGTAAAATAACAAATAATCGCAGCAAAATCATCAGCCAGCCTTTCTTAAAAAGCTTCCACACTTCCATCATTCTCATTGATTTTAACAGAATTCACCTCAAACAGAATTTCATAAGGAGAGGGGGAGAAATAAACAGGAGGACACTGACCAGTACACCTTTTGCCAGACTCTGACAAAACAGTTTAATGCCATTAAATGTATTCATCTGTTCTTCTGGCAACCTCAGTACCACATTTCCAGTTGTTTTTTTAAGACCACCAAAATGGAGTTGCCGACATCTGTTTGACAGGTAGGATTCTCAATTCACAATAGCATAATTAAGATGCAATTGTATTGAAAAGAAATGAAAACTGTTCCCTTTAGCTAGTTGACAAGATGCAATGTAGAAATATGATTATGCAGAACCATAAACCTGTTCTACTCCATCCATCCTCTCTTAGTTGGTATCTATTCAGTGAGACTTCCTCGCACCATTGAAAACGTTAATGGAGTGTACAGTTATATGTAACTTCTCTACAGATTCTTAATCTGCAGCAATAATCTGCTAACATCCCTAAATCCTCACAAGCCTTTGTTTTTCCTTTAATGTATAGCCCGAGTCATGCATTAAAAAGACCATAAAACCAATTACATCCTTTGTTTCTTTTAGAGAAATACGGTACTTGGGACTCTCTGCTCACTCCTGTGTCTATATCTTAAATTCATGACGTTTTAGAAATCTAACCCCTTCAACTTATAAGTGAGGTAACTGAGGCCCAGAGAGGTAATGTAACATATGTAAACCAGCAACAACTTACACAGCAGAGTCCAAACACGGGCTCAGATCTCCTGATTTCAAGAGCAATGTTCTTTCTGTTACCATGTTTCCTCAAATTAAAGAAATGAGTACCTAGAACCTTTCACCGGTCGTGCTATTGAATACTATGTGACTGCTTCAACAGGTTTGGTCTTGGGCATAACAGAGGTGACTTACTTAATTATTCCCTTTAGATAGGCTTTATTCTTTCTTTGTCCTATCTAAGCCTCCCAGAAATAAAGACCAAAAAGAGGTCACAACCAAAAGGGGAAAGAAAAATAGAGAATAAAAGAAAATATATCCCTAGTGTGTATCTTACACAACACTAGGCAAATGATTTAGCAGAGCAAAACAATAAAATGACAATTATGAAGAAAGTGTAAAAATACTTAAAAAATGTTTTCTTTCTGGTAATATGGAAATGGTCAAAAGCAGCACAAAACAGCAATGAAATGGCATGGGCATGAATGTTTTCACTGTGTGTGTGAGTGTGTGTGTGTGTGTGTGTGTGTGTGTGTGTGTGTGTGAGTGTGTATGGATGGATGTAGAGCAGAGAGGGAGAGAGAACATGACAAGAACTAAAACAGAATAAGCCAAAATAAAATAAAGGTATTGTAATGTATTCAGTCTCAAAATGTTGTTTATTGGTACTACAACTTATGCTAACTAAAATTAACATTTGCTCCTTCAGAAATGTTTCTTAAATTTTCTTTGGAGGGAGGCCTTCTACACAAGGAGATTTCTTGATGCCTCAAATAATTATCTACAAAAGTATTACTTTTCTGTGTTTATCATTATCAAAAGTCTATAACATTTACATAGCAGGCAATAAAATAACAAAGATAAATAATTATTTTGAATCTTTTGGCAGATGTTTTAAAATCACTAAGTAATGACAAAAGAAAAATTGTCCAGAAAAAGTAAACAAATAACTTACGTCAAAATTTCTGAGATCTAAACCTGAGAAGAATGACTCACTGGAGGATCCATTCAAAAGTTTTGTCTTGTTTTGTTTTGTTTTTGTTTTTGTTTTTAATTGCCAAGGAGGATTACCAAAGATAAAGGCTACTATGGCATACAATAGAACTAGAAAGTACGTATGGCTCATTTCTTTTCTTGTACCTAATTTCCAATCTCCACTCTTGTTTTATCTTTCAAATGTTACCTTTCCCTCAAGGTCCAATTCAAGGCCCACCTCTCTGATCACACACATATACACACACACACATATACACACACACACATACACATCTCCTTTAAACTTCTGTTGCCTTTGTGTCTTTACACATAATGAGTACTTTCTCCAACTGTTAATTATAAGTGTGCAGCTCCAACCCATAACATGCTGGGGCCTTTTTATTAGGCCTATACAACAACTTCCACATCTTTGCTTTTCTCCAGTCCCTTGGACAAAGTAGGCACTTAGTCTATAGGAGAATATAAAGAGGTTTGAAGCCAAGACTTTAAGCTAAATTCTGAATATCTGAACTTGAAAAAGGAATTTACATAAACTCTTTGGTTCTCAAAATAGAATTTTCATGTTGGCTTAGCTGGCAAACTTTGCCTACAATGTTATTGTGAAGATAAATTAGGTAACATGTATACATCGTGAATTCACTTTCAAACTGTAAGAAAAGTACATTTTATATAGGAAACAGAATTCTCATGTAGAGAAAAACAAAACTAAACAAAACAAAACCCAGGCTACAGAGACAAATAGACAGATGTTCCAATGCTGGCTTCTGTCACTAGATTGGTCTTCTTACAATACAAAATCATCTGTAAAAATGTGATAATTCATACCTAGCAAAATACTCTGAGGACTAACATCTCGCAGAATTTAGAAAACCATAAATAAATAATAGACTTATCATTACTATCCCAACATAAGATATTATCATACTTATTATTACTATAGATGCAGATATTTTACAAAGAGATATGATACAGAAAACTACTAATACAATCTAAAAGAGCACCAGGAATTTGTTGATAATGGGTCTTTATGCCACATTTGTTGCTCCATAATATTAAAATACAAATAAATAGGGCCAATTCAATTAATGCTCAGAAACTGGCCAGCAGTTGGTAAAAAGAAATAAACTCTGATTTTGCATTACTTTTAGTTTATATAAATATATCTAAACTATATATCAGAAATACCTATAGAAGTTCATAAAATGCTGAATTATATGCCCCATAACAAACACATTGAACCAATTATCACCTACAATTATAAGAGTTGGTAAAAAGTCAGAAAGTTCTTGCCACTTCTGAGTCTGATAATATCTAACTAAATAAGCTATCCTTAAAGGTTTAATTAGTCTGAATTTAATGATAAGTCAAGGCCTCTATTTTACAATGAAAATCAAATAAGAAAGTATATACAGTATAGTGGTTTAGTAAGAGTTGGATTAGAATAAAGGTCTGTTAAAACTTCCACATTGTTGTCATTATTCTTACTATTGTTATTACCATTATTGCTATTACCATTGTTATTACACTGTATTGTATTCCCATGAGTTCCTCTCATAGTGTCAACAATGAATATTTTCTTTTCATTTGCTATTTCGCTGTGTCACTTAACTTGAAGTTAAGTGACTAACATCCTGCCCTACCAACCAAGACTGGAACCCAAGCTCTTTCTGTGAGAATTCTAAAAACATTTATCCAAGTTACCTAATCTCAGAGAAAGAGAAGGTAGGCCACTTGTTTTATCTAAACTAATTGTGGCAGTACTTAGAAGGTTAATTTCGTATGTCACTCTTGAGCCTTTTAAGGAAAGATGTGTGTCAGATATGTAAGGTGAGTCAAAAGACTGATGGTATGGTAGCTAGCAACTTAAAATGGACTCTAATGCCTTGATTTTAGTGATCAAAAAAAGATTCATGATTATTTTGATTTGGCTTAATAATAAATTCTATCCAAATGTACATGCACAACATGAAATACACAGAACATTCAAGACACTTTGAACAAGCTTCACTTACTGAAGCAAAATCTTGACTAACTGCAGGGGGAAAAAAGGAAATTATTGCATATATTAATCAAATGACAGCTCATTTTCTGTATTTTTTATGGTATGAACTTCAATAGAGTATTTGAAGTACTGCTTGATGCTTTAAAAATAGACAGCCGCCATATGGAATTTATTAATCTTGATTTAAGTGCTGAAGGTCAAATTATTTTCCTCTCTCCTGCTAAGTGCTCCCTTCTACAAAGCCGATATAATTTGTTCATGTTGTCATACTTCCACATCCTCCAAAACATATAGATTATTTGCATAAAATAGTATCAACATACTATATACAGTTGACATTTAATTTACTCATTTGAAATGCACAAGTATTATTTTGTGGAAAATCTGCATTTTTAATAATTTTCCTTTCTTCAACTTAACTTGGAGTCCTATTAAAGTTATTGCAAAGAGAGACACTCTTTCTGTTGAAAGGATAAAAGTCACATCAAGCAACTAACTCATTTTACAATAGACCCATAAAGATTTGTGTAATATAAAACTTGCCGCCTACCTATCTCAAAAGAGTACTTTGAAGAGTAACTAATAAATTAATTTAAAGAGCTTCTGACACAATGTGCTACACATATGCACAATAAAAGTCAGAAAAGAATGCTGGAATTACTTCAGATTGAAATGGTATCATATACAACTGACAATGTACACAATCCAAATGCTTCTACTTACTAAAGATAGTAGATTCTTAGGAAAAAAGATGTTTTAAGACATACAAACACCAATGTCCTTTATAACATTTCCAATGATTAATTGTATAAGTAAATAAAACCTTGATAAGAATTCAGTGCTTTCGTCTCAGACAAGAAAGAAAAAAAGAAAAAAAAAACAGTTTTTACCACTAGTGCATAATCTTCTCCAATTTCATGTTCTCATGTCCATGATTATTCCTAGACTAAGGGATCGTAATGAATGGAACATCTCCCACCCTTCCACAAAACAATGCACAGAGACAGCTGTCTGGCTCCATACGCCAGATAAGGAAGCATTCAGAATCCCTGCACCCCATTTTAACTCTGATACAGCAGTGTGTCCAGAACTTTCAGAAACTCCTAAGTCTCACCTCTGCTCAATTCCACTAATGTAACCCACGCTCTTTGCTTGAGTTCATGGTAGAAATACTGGAACAATGCTTCTGTACTTTAGCTCTAGAATGTATGGTAGAAAAAAAACATAGGAAGAAAAACTGTACAGTCATCCTCTGCCCTATAGTTCATCTTCAATGAACTTTGAGGTCCCGTCAGTACCACACCTGAAATTGCTCTCAAATTCTTTCATTTGCATTTTTATCATCTCTGACCTGGATTTGCAAACAGCTTCTAAAAATCAGAAAACTTCCTGCCTCTATTCTCTCTCTCCTTCAAGCAGCCTCACACTCTACCCCAGAGATTATTAGCCTGACGCCCTGGTCAGTGCACAAAAGGGGAAAATGGGGTAGCACATAGCACTCCTCTCTCCCAAACAGGCAGAGAAGTTTAGGTGATCACCTTTGGAAATGCAAAGGAATGAAAATCAAAAGATGACAGATGGCCATTTTTATAGTAACTCATCCTAAGAAATGTTTCCTTAAATATTTCACAGATTAAACCAGATTGTTTCCTAATTATCCATCAAAAGAACAAGGTATATTCTCAGAGTGAAAAAAACTGGAAAAGAGTGATTTAAAGCAAGCCAAACAAAAAGCAATCAATTCTGCTACTTCTTCTGTTCTATTATAATCTGGCTGAAGACATATTTATATTTTTAGCCCATAGCTCTTTTCTCAGTCTCAGACCTACATATCCATCTGCCAACTTGACATCGAAACTTGAACAACTTACAAGTATCCCAAATTTAACATGGACAAATATTAACTTTTGAAATTCCTCTTCAAACATTCTCCAAAGTTTGGCCAACCGACATTTTAGGAGTTGATCCTTCCGTACTCCCACCCGAATTATCTTTGATAACTTCACCTCCTAGATGCCACTCATCCAAGTCTTCCTGATTGTATTTCCAGGAAATATCTAGATTCAAACCACTTTCCTGCATCCCTACAGCCACCATCTTAGGCCAAGACCCTTCCTTTTCTAAACAACTCTGTTAACAACCATGTTAATGTCTCTTTGCTTCTTATTCTTGCACCTCTAGTTCACTCCTCACAGAGCAGCAGAGTAAAAATTTTAAAGCATAAATTATATCATCTCTCTCACCTGTTCAATTAATTTTCCTTAAATGCGAATGAAACACATAAATGTTCTGTGAACAGTCTGCAAGCTCCGGCTTCAGCTGGCTGCTCTCTTCTCCAGTATCAGCTTATGCCTAGGTTTTCAGATAAGCAGTGTGTCTCACCCTTACACTGAAAAAAAAAGAAAAAAGAAAAAAGAAAAAAAAATCCGTTGTTTATTTGAAATTCAAATATACTGGGTGTCCTACATTTTATCTGACAACCCTAGCCATGCCACTATCTGATTTTTTCCAGCATGCCAGCCACAACAGCTTTACAACATTTTCCTTCTGAGCCACACCCTTTCCTGCTGTAACACCTACTATTACTATTCTATTAACAGGAATGTTCCTCTGCCTGACGAGTCTTCTTTCCAGACTTACCTTAAATGCCACTTTATAAGAGACTCATCTAATATGCCTCCCCAAGTGAGGTCACACCATTAATTTCTCATAACACCCCTTATATATGGGTTTCTTCTTGCTCTTATCATCATTTATACATTTATTTATGTGGACATAAATAAGTGAATATGTGTTTGACATACCACTATATCCTCAATGCTAGCAGAAAATCATGGACATAGTAGAGCCACAATATATATTTTTGAAAGGCAGAAAGGGAGGGAGGGGGGGAGGAAGGAAGGAAGGAACGAAGGAATGAAGGAACGAAGGAAGGGAGGAAAAAAGTAACAAGTAATTCCATCTAAAGCAACCCCATTATTCTAAGTCTATACTGCCTATGCAAACTTCTATCCTATAGTTCAATTTCCTGAAAGCATTTACTCTCTTTGGACCAATGCATCTGACCTTAACCATAAAATATTGCTCAGTCATTCTTACAGATCTACTGATCACTGGACATGAAGATACTGGCACACTGGTTTATGAATTTAGTTTTTATTTTTAAATGCCAAGGATTCTATCATTTTATTATAAGGTCCAGCTTGATTTCTGGTCACTTCAATTTCCTCTCATCACAGTGCCAAGGACACTTGATTTCCTGAGGCAGGTTTCCTACTCAAATCCTAATCAGCTATAGCATCACATGTAAGGATCAGCTTTTATTCACTATTCACTTTATTAGTTTGATTTTAATCTGATAAATAATCTTCAGTCTCATTGCAGAGAACAGTGTTAGTCAAGATAGCACAGTAAAGGTTATGTGTTTTGATATCAGAAACCCATATCTCTAATCTGGTCGTAGTAGCCCAACGAACTTGGAAAAGATTCTGCAACTCTCTGAATGTCAATATTCTCATCTATAAAATAAGGATAAGCTATCTACTTCATGTAATACTATGCTGATTACATGAGGTTGCTTTCCCCTCCTCAAAAACACCAATTGAGGGGTGTCTGGGTGGCTCAGTCATTTAAGGGTCCAGCTCTTGATTTCGGCTCAGGTCATGATCTCAGAGTTTATAAGTTCAAGTCCCACTGTTAGCACAGAACCTCCTTGGGATTCTCTCTCTCCCTCTCCCTCTGTCTCTGCCCCTCCCCAGCTCACGTTCTGTCTCTCTCAAAAGTAAATAAACATTAAAACAAACAAACACTTATCAAAAATCTCAAATTGAAGCCCATTCGTAATCTGGATACTACTAAACTCACCAGCCTCATTTGATGCCCCTTTCCTGTCTTATATCAAGCAATATAAATTCCAAAACTTGCAGTGGCCAAATAGAGCAAAAATCAAATCTTATGAGATGTAACAGAAAACAGGAAGTAGTGGCAGTATGGTATAGTAGCTAACACAGGCTCCAACCGAAGAAATCAGCTTACTCAGTCCAGGTAATTGTTACCACGTGAGAACAAAGCTCAGTGTGTGTGTGTGTTTTTTTTTAAGTTTATGTATTTATTTTGAAGGAGAGAGAAAGAAAGGGGGAGGGGGGTAGGCAGAGAGAGAGGGAGACAGAGAATCCCAAGCAGGCTCTGTGCTGCCAGAGCAGAGCCCGGCGTGGGACCCAAACCCACAAAACCCTGAGATCATAACCTGAGTCAAAATCAGGAGCTGGATGCTTAAACGACTGAGACATCCAGGCACTCTCCTCCCCTTTTTAAAGTTTATTTACTTATTTTGAGAGAGAGAGAGAGAGCAGGGGGCAGGGCAGAGAGAGAGAGGGAGAGAGAGAAACAATGTTTTTAGATCATTTTTCTTTAACAGAGGCCAGAAGTTCAAATTTTTATATAAACATTTTAAATTTAATATTGAGTACTGAATAAAATATTTTAGAACATTATAAACTTTATTATAGTTTTTCCATATCTCGAATGACACTGTTCTAAAAATCTGTATCTGTAATGGGAAATGTTTAAATTCTTGGCCATCGCAATATCATTTTCATATATGAAGGTTTTTTTAATGCTTCCAGCTTGATTTATTTCTCTGAATGAAAATTCTCTAGTTATTTGCCCTTAAGTTAAATAGGAAAGGAAAAAAAAACAGAAAAAAGCTTACTCTGTCAAATCCTCCTTACACATTTTGTCATTTCCCCTCTATTAACTCTGTCCTAGGGTTGAGAAGAAGTTGGCTTCCTGAACTTTCATTTACATACTGCGTTGAAGCTTGGCCTTGGTTGCAGCTTGTTAAATTTATTGACTAAAAGTCCCTTGAGCTATTGAAGACTGGCTTACTATGTTTTAAAGATGCCACTTGTAGCCAATTGAAGCTTTTTACTTGCAACCATTTTCCTCATGAACAATTTTCTTTCTTTCTTTCTTTCTTTCTTTCTTTCTTTCTTTCTTTCTTTTTCTTTTCTTTCTTCTTCTCCTTTTCTTTTCTATTTCTTTCTCTCTCTTTCTTTCTTTCCTTCCTTCATCCTTCCTTCCTATTAAAAAAAAAAACCCACTTATTCCAATATACTGGTTGTTCATTTGCTTAAAATATACAAACATAAAGGAAAAATGACCCAGGAAAAAGCTCCAGGGATGCATCTATTACAAAGCCATCTGAGAGAATTAATCAAATGCTATAAATTTGGACAGATTTTTCTTTGGCTGCAGCAAGCTCTGTACTGGGGCTAGTGAGTCAGCATGAGATTTGTTTTCTAACAACCTTAATACTTCTTTTCTAAAAGCAAGTCCTGAAATTTAGAGGGTCAATCTATTTCTGAACCTGGATGTAAAATAAACAAGAAAGCAAAGGAATAACAGCAACAACAATGAAGCTTCCCCAGAATCCTGATTTATTTTCCACAATGCTCAGGAATATGTATCTGTCGCTGATTCTGCTACTGTTAAAATGTGCACTCCTAAGCTCCCCAGAAGTAGGTGGGGAACTCAGTGTTCTCCATTCACGATAGAGCTGCCCCTGCACTCTGTACTCTCAAGGACAAAGGGATGGTTGGGTTAGCCTCTGCTCAGTGGCCTGGGGGTGGTAGAGGAAGGTCAGTGGCTGAGATAAGTACATGTAATTTAGCTGCTTCTCTAGGCATTTTTTTTCACATTAGTATCCACAGAAGGAACTTCGTGCATAATTACCAACAAAGTTGGCCAGGGGAAGTCATGATTTGATGTACTTTTTCTTTTGCACACACATGTCAAGGTCAGAAATGATAACTAGAATATAAAAAAGAAAAAAATACAACTAAGATAAAGAAAAAACAAATAATGTCTCTGAGGAAGACAGAGTACAAAAACAAGGTGAAAAATCTGTTTTTCCATGTATGAAGCCTGGCCTTAAATGTTTGTCATTCATTAAAATGTTTATTTATTTATTTATTTTGAGAGAGATAGAGAGTGAACAGTAGAGGGGCAGAGGGAGAAGGAGACAGTGAATCCGAAACAGGCTCCGCACTGTCAGCACAGGGCCCAACATGTATCTCGATTCTACGACCTTGGGATCATGACCTGAGCCTAAATCAAGAGTCCGATGCTCAACCGAATGAGTCACCCAGGCATCCTGGCCAAGAGATTTTTTTGTTTGTTTGTTTTGTTTTGTTGGTGAATGTTTTATTTATTCATTCATTCATTCATTCATTCATTCATTCATTTTTACTTTCTACACTTTATTTTTTTATAATTTACATCCAAGGTAGTTAGCACATGGTGCAACAATGATTTCAGGAGTAGATTCCTCACGCCCCAAGACAGATCTTGCAAGACAGAAAATGGTTGGCATTGGGCAAGCTTTACAACAAAAGAGCTTTGGATTGGAGGGTACAGCAAAGCTGGGATCTTAAAATAAGGCTTGATGGTCAAACTGTAGGCTTTTTAAGCTGGTTCACAGTTTTATCTTCCAGGAGCAAGTATTTCCTGGAACAAGTAACTAAGTTATTTTTTCCTAGCTCCAGTATTATTTTGCAGACAGTAGAAGGTATGTTTGGTCCCAGAATTTTTTAGCATACAGACGCAAAACTAAGTTGGCTGCAGTTTTCACTCCCAAACATGCATATACTTCGTTTGTACAAAATTCCTCTAGCAATAATAAGAACTATTTTGACCTGAGATGTCGCTGACTTATGCTACATTGATGGAATGCCTCAGATATCCCTAAAAAGCAGCCTGCCTTCTTATTCGATGTTCTTGCTATTTTAGTCTTTAAGACTTAAATCATTGAAAATAAAACAGAACCCTTAATTCTTAGAATACCACTTCCTTATGAATCATCTAAACAATTATATATTTAGTCTAGCAAGCAGTACTCAGTAACAAAACTAGTTTACTGAAGCAAAGAATTTTTGTATTATAAATTACATGAAGATCAGATACATGATATAGTTAGAGTCTGAGCCAGTCTAGCAGATTAATTTGGTTTCTCTTCTAGGATTAAAATATGTAACTGAAAAGAAATTTGAAGAATACCTAATTCAAATTCATTCATTTTAAATATAAACAAACAAATAAATGGAAACACTGCCTTCTGCCTAAAGTCATATAGCTACCTAGCTTCTTTTAGATGCCATATTTTAGGAGGTTTTAATATCTGAGAATTCATTCTCTTTCCCTCATGCTCTCACTCTGTCTCAGTTTTTCTTTCTCTCCCACAGACTCTGGTTTTAAGGGAAGAAGATCTCTACTTGCTGGCACTATACCCCATCAGCGTTGTTTTTCCAGCAACCCTGGATTAGATCATGTCTCATGCCTTTCTCCCCAGGTCTGTCCCCTGAAATCTCATGAATGAGCTTTTACCCAGGCACCCTTTCAGGGAAGAATCCTCCACTCTTAACTGAACACTCAAGTCTCTGCTTAAGTTATTGGTTCATCATTGGGATTCAGATATATTTCAGCATGGTTAGTTAGGCACACGTAGGGCACCCTGCCAGGTGTCCATCTGCTTGAGGGGCTGAAGATAATTCTGGAAAACAACACATCTTAAAAAGGAAAATGAAGCAGCAAATATGGCCCAACAACAAGCCTGCAGTCAATAAAGAAATTCATGATCAGTGTTGGATTCGTCCCAGCCACGATCACCATGGACACATGTGAAACCCAGAGAGAATAAAAGCTAAAAGGACTGTGGTTAACCAGCAAATACAATGCGAAGTCCCATGGGCTAAGAGGAACATACAGGCAGGGTGATGAAAGAACTTTGCATATCAGTGACACAACCTGCAAGTGTCCCTGACAAGAAGCTATAGTGCTAATGGTTTCAGTGGGGGGCCGGGGTCAGCTCGATGTGGCGATGTGGCCTGTCCTGCTGGTGAGGGCACTCATGTTGGGTGTCAACAGGAAGAGCAGTAATGCCTCATTAGTAGGCATCAACAACAGGATCTGTAAGAGCAGAGGGTTACACTGCCTAATAACCAAGAGAATTTGGCTTACAGACCAACAAAAAGCTTACTGTACTAGGTGTTAGGAGTCCTGGAGACTCCACAAGAGCAATTAAGAAAGGACACCTAGAACAGTGCTATGGATTCACTTCCCTGGGGCTCTGGGCCTGAGGAAATGTAAGTTACAGTCCGATTTCTTTCTCATTGTTCTAGCTTGAATCCAAATCAATGTTTTTTAAACTTTACAACGCATCTACTCAGCATTTTCTCTGTCCGTCTGCTTTCTCTTCCTCATTCTATTTATTGCTATTTATTTATTTTATTATCAATCACAAAATTAACTTTTATAGTATTACAGAATTAACATTTTTTAAATATATTTAAGATACAACCCCTCCCCGATGGATACAAAGATACTAAAGAGGATATGCAGTTATGATACATGTTATTTATGGGGAATAAATAAATAAATAAAATTTATTTATATATTTATTAAATACTAAAGAGGATATGCAATTATGATACATGTTATTTATGGGGAATAAATAAATAAATAAAATTGTTACTCCCTAAACAATTTATCATTGGTTAATACTCTCTGCTTCTCTTGAAAGGACTGCTCAATTTCACAGATATTGGGTGTATGACTCAGTTCTATACTCAAATGCCTGATTGGACAGATTAGTGAGGAAGATTATGCTATTAGAAAAAAATAAATAGCTTTACTTTTTACTTCAAAAAATTCTTGAATTAATTCGTCTGAGCAAGAAGTTTGTTAATCTGGGCAAAATCTCTCCTATCAGGACAACACATTTTCACTTGGGAAAATGGCTTACCCAAGAGTTTACTGAACAAAACTTGACTCGGAACCTCCCCTCACTCAAACGATCCTAAATTATCCTGTGACAATCCCAATCAGTTCTTGTCCTTGAAAATCCCACCATCAATTCCTTGAGCACAGACCTTGAAGCTAGCTAAGCATTATTCTTTGATGTCTCCTTTTTGAGAAACTACTAGGACTATCAAGGTAGTACTCTCCTGTACTGTAGTACATCTAAAAAAATAGTTCTGTCTGACTCTAGCAGTCATTTGGGGAGTCTAAGAAATGCCCCCTGAGATCCAGGTGAGACTACTACAAACCACTGCTAAGCCCATTGCAGCTCAAGGGCTTGGACTTGGAAACAGCATGCTCCCCTTCCAGCTATGAAGGGGAAATAAGCAGAACTCTTCTTTTCTTTGAGTCTTCAACTTCTGAATTCATTTTATCTCTTAGACATGAGGAACCCCGTACAGAAATCCTTTTATTGTCTTTTCAAATTTTAAACTATTTATCTTTGGTAGAAATCTTCCTTTTATTGATAACACTACTGTCTTTATCCGTCATCATTTTTGTGTGAAGTCTATTTGGGGACATTCATAGGTAAGAGAACAGGTAAGTCCATCCCTCAAGCATCCCCCAAAGATTCACTACGTCAGAAGAACTCATCGCACTGGCATCCTTGTAAGACAAAAATTGCCTTGGTTCGGCTATCAATATCTTATAAAAACTTTCCTCTATCTTTTCTTGTTTTGGTCATTAGAGTATTGTTCTGAAAGGGATGAGACTTCTGAAAGTCCATCTACAAAGAAATGGCCACTTGTCAATCTTGATTGACAAGAGCCAACTTTAAGTTGGGGATCCAAACACAAAGTGCAAGAGCAACTTATTCTGCCACAATTAACAGACACCCAGGCATTTATCTCAATGTAAGTTGATACCCACTCTGAGACAGATTCCTGTTTCTTACATGGTTTTGCCCTATAAATCTAATTCCAGTGCTTCTCTTCATAAATGACATAATTACACAAAAGATAAGTAAGAACTTTAGTGCATATTTGGGGGAATTAAAAAAAAAATAACGTTTATTCATTTTTGAGAGACCAGAGACAGAGCGTGAGTTGGGGAGGGGCAGAGAGAGATGGAGACAGAATCCCAAGCAGGCTCCAGACTCTGAGCTGTCAGCACAGAGCCTGATGAGGGGCTCGAACCCATGAACTGTGAGATCATGACCTGAGTCACCCAGGTGCACACGGGGAGTTTTTAATATTAACAAGCTTGTTCGTACCAGAGGCACCTTAAACAAAAAGAGAGTAACACTGAAAATATCCATTGAGCATGTTCTTTTTTTTTGAAGAAACGTCCCCAAATAAATTCAGATTCCATAACTGTTTCTTGAAAAGAGCTCTTAGTCAAGACACATGGAAAATGTAAAAAAAAACTCAAATGCCTCTATTGGAGACCTCCTAAATCATAACTTGCCCATAACAGCCTTTATCCCACTTGTCCTCTCCTCCCCTCTGTGCTTTTCCAGGACCCTCGGCTCTTTCCTCTCTTTATGATCCAATTCCTTTACGTTCTGGACAGCCATAAATCCCCAAAGCTCCACTGCCACTAAAAATTAAATTCACTGTAAAACAGGGTAAATTCCTGTTCCAGGATTAGCACTCTTGTTAGACATCAATGTGAACTGCTATACATTTGTCACTAGCACTTCTATTATATTTTATAAATAAGGAAATATTTTTAAAGAAAATTCTTTATGTTTTTAGTATGCTTCATTGCACTTTTTTCTAGATTTCTGAACAAGGAGTGTCCCATTTTCATTTTCTCCCGGGTCCCACAAATTATGTAGTCAGCCCCTAAACTATTATTTCAAAGTACAGCAGGATAAGATGTTAATAAATCCATAGAATTCCTCCCTTGTGATTTTCATAAAATTGCACAAAAAAAAGTGGATTAAAATAGGCCGTCTTAAAGAAAATATTAGGAAATGCTATTTTTTTTAAATTAGGAATATGTGCTATCATAGGGGAAGAATATTATACTTCTATCACTATAGACCTCTGTGTATATAAATAAGAAAGCAAACAAATACAAATATAAATGGGGAACTAGGTCATTTGCTTTATATCCCCATAGATCCTCCTCTCAGCAATTCAGATTGGGGATGAGTTTTGTTTTCTTGATCTACTTGAATACTCTTGGCGTCTGGCTCAGAGGAAAACTACTAACTCTCATTATATGTATCCTGTTAGTATTTGTCTGTATATAGTTCTCAAAGCTGAGGTCTCTAGAAGGTTAAATGTCATTGTGTCACACTGTACCATCCCATTAAATGATTCTGAAAATAATTATGCAATAAAAAGAACAGAAAAACTTGATAGTTACAGACACTGAAATCACCACCGCCAGAAAAATAGTACATGATCACCGTACCTTAAACAGGGCTGTAGATCTGTATTGATTACTTCCTCAACTCATGTTGACATATAATCCTGGGGAGCAGGGAAAATTGAGACCACCTATAACCACCTAAATTAACTATTAGGACAGAGAACTGAGGCTCACCGGTGTCAACATGACTTAACTCTGTGTTCTAGGAAATTCTTGTCCAGGAACACTAGCCAGTAGGCCAGTAAATAATGTAACTGTTTGCTTCAGAAATTCCTGCAACCAATTTGTCTGGGAAAAATAGTTTGCTCATCTGGGATAACAGCTCTCCTTTCAACAATATATTGCTCACCTGGCAAACGGCTTGCATATTAAAATAGTTCACTCATCTCTCACTCACCTTGGCACTCTCACCCCACTGCATCCACCAACCTTAAATTATTACACCACAAAACTTAGTCCTGATCAGTTTTCTGCCCAGAAAAACCCTAAACCACTCAAAGTAGACCTCATAATTTTTACAAATATCTTTTTCTTACATTCCTGTTTAAGACACTACTGAGACTTTATTAGGGAGGTGTTTATTCTCACTTTAGTAGAACTAATAAACTGAGTTTGCTTAACTAGTGGATTCTGGGGGAACTTTCGAAGGGGTGCTAATCAACAGGCACATTCGTATCAATAAAAATAAGTGAAAACAGAGAAACAAGCAATAATCAACCAGGATCGCTAGAAAATGACAAAATAAAAGATCTTCTCTATCATCCTAAATTTATTGTTGGTCACACTACCCCCAAATTTTATTTCTCAAATATATTTCCCAAATATTTTAATATTCAATATATTAAATGAGTTTGGGTGGTAGAGCTATAATAAAATAGAAAATGTCACCTGGCATGTCCATCCATAGAATTAAAATTAAGATTTATTTCCTGGACTTTGAGTCAGAAAATCTGTGATCAATATCTAGTGCTACAAATGATCTCTGTAATCTTGTAAAAGTCACTGATTCTTTGTTTAGTTCTTCCCTTCTAAAATAAGCCAAAAGCATTTACCATTTAGTATAATTTTGACTTCTCATTGTGTATCCAGTGTTCTAGGAAATGGAAATATATTTTAATGACCACACAATATTTAAATCAAATAATGTATGTAAGATAAATTTGTAAAGTTTAAAAATTAACCCAAATATGTAAAGTCTTCTTGTTTTCATGATCATCAGTAATAATATCTAGACTCTCTAACATGCAGAGTCAAAGTGTTTTTAAAAGATGAGATTATTAAAGTCTCTAGATGAGAACTTCTTCAAAGCCAGAGTCCATCAATATTTGAATATTTGGTCATTCTGAATTTATCAGGCTTATTTTCATGTGGATGCCATAAAATCTGAGATCATAAAAAATACTAGTGAAAGTATATTACTGTCCTCTTCCAAGACTCCTTAAACAAAGTACAGAGCAACAAGGGTTGTTTTGCAAATATAACAGTTATATTTCGTGGTTATTTAATATTGTTGTTGTATAACCATCACCACTATCCATATCCAGAACTTTTTCATCTCCCCAAGTGAAGCTCTGTACCCATTAAACACTAATTCCTCATTCTGCTCCCTCTCCAGCCTCTGACAATCACCATTTTATTTTTGTTTCTATGAATTTGACCATTCTAATTACTTTATGTAAGTGCAATCATTCAATATGTGTCCTGGCATATTTCACTCATCATAATGTCATCAAGGTTTATCTATTTTGTAACGATGTCAGAATTTCCATTCTTTTTCAAGACTTAATAATATTCCAATGTATGTATATACCGCATTTTGCTTATCCATTCTTCTGTCAATGGACACTTAGGTGGCTTTTACATTGTAGCTTTTGTACATAATGCTGCTATATAAACACAGGTGTTCAAATAACTCTATGGCACTCCGCTTTCTTTCTTTTTTTAAATGTTTGTTTATTTTTGAGAAAGAGAGAGTGTGCACATGAGCAGAGTGGGGAGGAAGGCAGAGACACAGGGAGATAGAGGTTTCAAGGCAAGCTCTGTGCTGACAGCAGCGAGCCCAATACGAAACTCGAACCCACGAACCATAACCTGAGCCAAAGTCCAGTGCTTAGCCAACAGAGCCACCCAAGCACCTGAGACCCTGCTTTCAATTGTTTTGGGCATATACGCAGATGTGGAATCGGTGGACCATCTGGTAATTTTATTTTTATTTTTCTGAAGAACAACCATGTCATTTTCCACAGAAGCTGCACCTTTTTACATTCCTTCCAGGAAAGCACAAAGGTTTCAATTTCTCTACATTCTCTCCAACACTTGTTATTTTCTGTTTCTTTCTTTCTTTTTTTTTTTTTTTTTTTTGAGAATAAGAATACTAGTGTATAAGAAGTTGACTTAAATGTGATTTTGATTTGCATTTCCCTGATGATTAGTGATGTTGAACATCTTTGCATATGCTTATTGGCCATTGGGGGAGGGGGGAGATGTTTATTCAAGTCCTTTGCCTTTTTTAAAAATCAGGATTGTTTGTTTGTTGTTGAGTTGTAAGAGTTCTCTACATATTCTGAGTATCAATCTCTTATCAGGTTATTATTTGTAAATAGTTTCTCCCATTCTGTGGGCTGACTTTTAATTTTTTTAAGTTTATTCATTTTTGAGAGACAGAGACAGAGAGAGACAGAGCGTGAGTGGGAGAGGGGCGGAGGGAGAGGGAGACACAGAATCCGAAGCAGGCTCCATCCAGGCTCTGAGCTTTCAGCACAGAGCCCAACGGGGGCTCCAGCTCACAGACCATGAGATCATGACCTGAGCGGAAGTCAAATGCTCAACCCACTGAGCCACCCAGGTGCCTCAGGGGCTGGCTTTACTCTGTTGATAGTATCCTTTGATACATAGAAGCTTCTAATTGTCCTACTTTAATTACCTACTTTTGGATGCAATTGAATTTCTTTTTTTTTTAATGTTTATTTATTTTTGAAAGAGAGAGAGAGTGTGTGAACGTCAATGGAGGAGGCGCAGAGAGAGGGGGGACACAGGATCCAAAGTGGGCTCCATGATGACAGCAGAGAGCCCAATGTGGAGCTCGAACTCAAGAACTGTGAGATCATGACCTGAGCCAAAGTCAGATACTCAACCAACTGAGCTACCCAGGTGCCCCAGCAATTGCATTTCTTAATTGCTACCTGTGAAACACACAGGTATGGCTCACACACTCAAAAATTTACTATGAAAATTTTGTTGGAATTATACTTTTTATGAAACCCAGAATTTAATTGAGAAAGTGAGAATGTGTTCATTTGCCACCAGGAAAGAGAATACAGATGGAGAATTCTGTTAAAATAAATACAGGGAAGAAGAATCCACTGAACACTTCACTTAAAGATGAAGAAAAAGAAATATACTGAGGTACCTCATATTGAATAGGAAACAGAGCTAAAAATAAAAAGCAGATAAATCCTTCCGAGTTGGGGCTGCGACAGACTCACAGGTGGAAACGAAGAAGTACCACGGAGCCAGCTCTTGTTTTGCCCACCAGCATGAAGGGCCTCCTGCTGCACTCTGCCAAGAGCCATTATTTTCTATGCAAATAAAGGACATTTCCATATTAAGATAAGTAGCTTTATTTTTGAGAGTGAAGGAAGAAAAAACTAAGTAAAATATGTTGGCTGTATGCTATCAAGTATTATCCAATATCTAGAAACTACAAAAGACATATACACTCAGCAGCAAGGAGAGCTCTTAAAATGCCATGTAGTAAAAATAATAGACAAGATAAGGTTTTTTTTAAACAATGCCATTTATGCACATTTAAAACATACATAAAAATTAGATATTTTGCAAAGACAAAAATTCAAAGATATCTATCAAACCCAATAGAAGTGGTTGTTTTTAAGAGGGAGAAATATAAGGGTGCCAGGGATAAAATTTTAAAATATATATACAATTAGATGAGGGGGGCTGTGCATAAACTGATAGGAACAGTGTGCCACATATGAAGTAAGGATTAGAATGAAGTAAACTCTGTGCATCTATAATCCCATTTTTTAAAAAGTAGGTATTATGGAGATGTAGCCAAGAACATCCATGGCCATAGTGGCCAGGAAGTCAAGTTGGGACCACTTAGAGATGCCAGTAATTTGAGGTTTGTTCTTAGAAAACAGGCAACACTTCACTATGCAGCCTTCATGCAACAGCAAATGAAAATAAGGGCAGAAAGGCAGACTGAAAGAGAAATAAATGCAGCAAAATGGAGTCTGATTTATGAGCAAAAAGAATAAGGCCAGAAAGAATTCAGAAAGAAGTAGCAATAATGATAACGTAAAAAGCACTGGAAGGAGAAGCGGATTGGGAAAAAATCTGCAAAAATAAAAAGGTAAAAAGAATGTAGGAGCAAGTTAAAATAGTCCCAGTTAGAATGAGCAAACCATAATGCCCATAAGCTGGTAAAGGCATTTAGGGACCCTCTAACAGTTCTTCCAAAGATAGCAATATAATTACAAAAATTTTGAAGGAACTATGTATTTTGTTTTATTGTTTGAATTTTGATCATAATTTTTTAACTTTATTTACTTATTTTCAGAGAAAGAGAAGGAGAGAGAGCACAGGAGGAGCAGAGAGAGAGGGAGAGAGAGGGAGGGGAAATCCCAAGCAGGCTCCGCATTCTCAGCGCAGAGTCTGATGCGGGGCTTAAACTCATGAACCATGCAATCGTGACCTGAGCAGAAATTAAGAGTCTGATATGTAACTGACTGAGCCACCCAGGTGCCCCTCTGATCACAATTTTAAAGAGGATGTGTGAGCCAATGGTTTTCAAGTTTTAGTGTAAATCATCATCACCTAGAAAGTTTGTTAAAGCACCAAGTGCTGAGACCCATACCCATACCCAGATTGCTGAGAATTTCTGATTCAGTAGGTCTGGGCTATGATCTGATAATTTGCATTTCTAACAAGTTCCCAGAGATTGATGACATGTATGTTGCTGGTCTGGGGCCCCCTTTTTGAAAACCACTGGTCTCAAAGACATTAAGAACAACTAGTCTCAGAAGGTATTTGTAAAATAACTAGCTCATTGCATTGTGTTTTGCCTGGTAAAGCTTTTTCAGAGAAAACGCCTTTGCTTGGCAAATAATCAGAAGCCCAATTTCTTCAAGAAGAGGAATCTTCATGGCCGCCTTATTTCTAAGAAACAGGTCAGGCCATCGCAAACAAAACAAAACACTAAATAAAACAAAACAGTAAAAAAAAACAGACAGGATTTAGGGAAGCCTTAGTTTCAAGGATAAGAAGGGTTCTGAAGAGTGATCCAGAATTTGAAGTGAGAACCTGACATAAAATGTAAGTAGTAATAAGGCTGCTGGAGTATATATGTCATAAGTAATCTACCCAGAAAGTCTTAGTATCATGGAATGTTTTGGTATAATGTGGTGGTTAGGAGCATATTCTTAGGGATTGGTGGACCAAGATTCAGGCGCTGGTTCTGCCATTTTCTAATTGTTCTGTGAGCAGGTTGTCTTGTATTTTAGCTCAGTTTCCTTATTTAAAAATGGGATCACAATACACAACTGCTTTAATAAGGATAGGTAATCAGCTGTAACAAACAACCTCAAAATGTCAGTGGCTTGACACAATATGTAGACTTTTTGCTGACACAAATTTCAATATAACTGTCCCTGACTGAAAGAATCTTTAAAGCAACCTCCTACCAGTGATTCAGACACAGGCTGATTTCATCTTGTGATTCCACAATCCCATGACTTTGTTGTCCTGATGCCATTCCAACAGCAGGTGAAGGGGAGGCAGGTGGAAAGAAGAGAAAATATGCAGCACTGGACAATATTATTTAACATTCTAAGCCAAAGTGATATCACTCTCACTGAAATTCCAATGGTGAGAACAAGGCATACAGCCACACATAGACACAAAAAGCCAGAAAATGTAATTCTAAACATGCAGCAAATTCCTAGCAAAAATTTACACTATGAAACGGAAGCATGAATTTTCTTGCCAACTAGCCATCTCCACCACACTAGCTTCCAGCATTTCAATATTAAACTACTAAATGTAAAGGGCTTAGGACACAGTGTTGATCGCCATTATCTTGACTTGCTGGTTTTTACTTTTTTTTTCTTTTTTTTTATCAATTTTTATTTACATTCTAGTTAACATATAGTGTATTATTGGTTTTAGGAGTACATTTTAGTGACTCAATACATACGTATAACATCCAGTGTGCATCACAACAAGTGTCCTCCTTAATACCCATCACCCATTCAGCCCATCCCCTGCCACCTCCCCTTCATCAACCCTCAGATTGTTCTCTGTAGTTAAGAGTCTCTTATGGTTTGCCTACCTCTCTTTTTTTTTCCCTTCCCCTATGTTCATCTGTTCTGTTCTATGTTCATCTGCTTCTTAAATTCCACGAATGACTGACTTGCTGGTTTCTAAGGGCTAATGGCTGACAGTCTTGTGAGACATGATACCATCGAAACCCTAGAGAAGAACACAGGCAGCAAGCTCTTTGTCCTCAACTGCAGCAACGTCTTACTAGACACGTCCCTGAAGGCAAGGGAAAGAAAGCAAATATGAACTACTGGGACCTCAAGATTAAAACTTCTGCACAGCAAAGGAAACAATCAATAAAACTAAAAGGCAGCCTACAAAATGGGAGAAGGTATTTGCAAATGACATATCTAATAAAGGGTTAGTATCCAAAATCTATAAAAAAAACTCATCAAACTCAACACCCAAGAAACAAATAACCCAATTAAGAAATGGGCAGAAGACATGAATAGACACTTTTCCAAAGAAGACATCCAGATAGCTAACAGACACATGAAAAGATGCTCAACATCATTCATAATCAGGGAAATATAAATTAAAACCACAATGAGATGCCACCTCACACCTGTCTGAATGCCTCAAATTAAGAACACAAGAAACAACAGATGTTGGCAAGGATGTGGAGAAAGGAGAAACTTCTTGCACTGTCAGTGGGAATGCAAACTGGTGCAGCCACTCTGGAGAATAGTATGGAGGTCCCTGAACAAACTACAAATAGAAATCCTATAATCCAGCAGTTGCACTATTGGGTACTTATGCAAAGGATACAAACATACAGATTGGAAGGAGTACATGCACCCCAATGTTTATAGCAGCATTATCGATAATAGCCAAATTATGGAGAGATCCCAAACATCCGTCGACTGATGAATGGATAAAGAAGATGTGATGTATATGTGTGTATATATATATATACATATATGTATGTATATATATATATATATACACACACACACGTATATATATACATATATACATATATGTATATATGTATATATACACATATATATACACGTGTATATGTATATATATATATACATATATATATAATACACATATACATTGGATATTACACAACCATCAAAACAAAAAAAAAAGAAAGAAATCTTGCCATTTGTAATGATGTGGATGGAGCTAGAATGTATGCTAAGCGAAATAAGTTAACTAGAGAAATACAAATACCATGTTTTCGCTCATATGTGGAATTTAAGAAATAAAACAGATAGACATATGGGAAGGGGGAAAAGTGAATAAAGGGAAATAAACCACAAGAAATGCTTTAGGATAGAGAGTAAACTATGAGCTGCTGGAGGAGGTGGGTGGGAGACAAGCTAGATGGGGGATGGGTACTAGGAAGGGCACTTGTTATGATGAGTACTTGGTGTTGGATGCAAGTGATGAATCACTGAATTCTACTCCTGAAACCAATATTTAACTGCATGGTAACTAACTAAAATTTAAATAAATAAAAATAAATAACTTTCACGCAGTGACCATCTAGCTTCAACAATTATCAACATTTTTTATATGTAACAACCACTTTTTATTTTAGAGCAAATCTTTTTTACCTTATCATTTTACTTGTACATACCTCAGTATTATAAGTCCTGAATAATAGTATACACACAAAAAAATTACATTAATTCCTTACCAATGTCTAATACTCAGACTGTGGACTTATTTTTCTCATTACCTCAAAAATATTCTTTTAGTTTTTAGTTTGGTTAATTTGCAATCAGTATTCAAACAAGTTCCCTACATTTAATTTGGTTGATATGACTCTTGGATCTCTTTTAAAGGAAAACATTTTCTCCTATTATCGAGTTTTTATTTTAATGTCATTTATTTGTTGAAGAAAGTGGAACATTTGCCCCCAAATAAATTCCTTTATGCTGGATTTGGACTATTTTATCCATGTTGTGTCATTTTTTAAAAACTTATTTATTTATTTATAGAAGCAGGGAGGGGCAGAGAGAGAGGCAGAGAGAATCCCAAGCAGGCTCCGCACCAGCAGCACAGACCCCAATGTGGGGCTCGGACCCACAGTCCCTGAGATCATGACTGGAGCTGAAACCAAGAGTGGACACCTAACCAACTGAGCTACCAACACACCATACCATGTTGTCATTTAATATGAAAGTTCATTTCTTGTATTTCATGTAAACCAGTTGGTAGATTCTAAAGTTTTGATTAGATTTAAGTTTAATTCTTCTGGCAAGAATACTACATAGGGTGGTTGTCCTGTGTCATTCCTAGCAGGTCAGTTCAGAAGGTATATATGGTTTTATCCCTTTAATGATGTTAAGATTGATCAGTGTGTGTGTGTGTGTGGCGGGGCGGGGGGGGGGGGGGCGTGGGGAGGCGGTTTTACCTGGGTGGCTTAGTCAGTTAAGCGTCAGACTTTGGCTCAGGTCATGATCTCACAGTTCATGAGTTTGACCCCTGTGTTGGGTTCTGTGCTGATAGCTCAGAGCCTGGAGCCTGCTTCAGATTCTGTGTCCCCCTTGCTCTCTGCCCATCCCCCACTCATGCTCTACTCCCTCTCTCTCTCTCCCTCTCAAAAATAAATAGACATTAAAAAAAGACTGATCAATCAGTTCGTTGATACCAGCCCAATCTTGTAACAAGTTTCTCATCAACCTGTCATTTAATAATTTTAGTAGTCATTCACAATCAATGCCTAAACCCACTTGATAATGTTAATTTTATGATACTGTCTCCATTTGGAGTTGGAATTATTCTATAAAGAACTTATTCACTTTTTATTTACTCTAAAGTATCATTCAAACAGATATCATATTTTGGAATAATGAATTGGTGCCTTAAATATCTTCAAAAATCCCATTAAGTTTTCTTTTTGCATTATTATAAACTCATGGATTTTATATAAGTGACATGTGTTAATCCATTTTTAGCATTATTATTATTCTGATGCTAAAATTCTCCTACTGTTGGTCAACATGAGCCCCATCAAGATGCCTCCTGTGTCCATTTGTATAGTTCCAGCCCTCTTTGATAGGTTCCTTGTTTTCTGACATAACCTAATACTCCTAGGCTGATCTTGAACATTTTCTGCTCCAGACCCAGAATCAATTATTTCTCTGATGTGACTTCATATCTTTTAGTGGAAAAACTGAATTGAGGAGGTACAATATAGAGTCTAGAGGTCTGTCGTTATTTCTAGGAATTTTATGTGGTCAAAGGTAGAAAAAAATGTGTACGCACACAGACACACACACACACACATTTATATATTCACATATATACCCATTTATATATTCATGTACGTACATACAAAAAAAGTAAAATAAATCATAGATACAGTACACACAAACACACACACACACACACACACACACACACACACACACTGGTATTTCCTATTCAAATTGACACAGTTTTTACTTAAATGTTCAAATTTTATCTTGGATTTCTTTTCCTTATGCTGATAATCTTGGTCCTAATGGCATGAATTTACTTATTATTTTTATTCTGTTATAGGATAGTTATATAATTCACAAAAATAACTTCAAAATAACCATACTAATGTTACTACAAAGAACAAGTCTGCTGAATGCAGTCTATTTTTTTTCTGGTTTTTTTCTTTGAACATAATCCAGTAAGCATGTACAGTTAATATACTGTGCTACAAAAATCACTTGAAATATTTTTCTCTGTGTGTTTATGCCACTAACTTAGGCTAATTTTTGTCTGTTCTATATTTTACGAACTGCTCTTTTTTTGATACAAGTTTTTTAAAACATCTACATTCATATGGTTCAAATATCAAACAAACATGGTCCAAAATCAAAATCCTAGACATTAGAAATTAGACATTTAGGGAGTCTAATTATGAACTCTTTCCCTCTATACAGTCTATTTCTTCCCTTTCCATACAATCCTTTTTATTAGATTTTGATTTATCCTATATTGGACATTTTTGATAATATAAGCAAATGCCTATAAATACTATACTTTCCTCCCGTTTTATGCAACAAATCTTGATGGTCCCTAATCATCATGACCCTTGGTGATGGTTTCACGATCCTTACCCCACTGCCTTTCTTCTCGGAGGAGTAGTAGCACTAATCAAGGACATTCAGAGTAATAGTAAACTCTGTAAGCAGAATTTCCCCCATACTGGTAAAATCAAAGGACCACTGTTGATGTGTGCCCTCATAGTTCCAAGGTGCCATGTAGCCTCAGAATTGAATGTGGCCCTGGCCTTGTGGCATGTACCAGGAATTTATCCTCAGAGGTTCATATTATGAAGCAGACCCACAAAATCACAGTTAAATTTTGAGAAATATATCTGATATTTTGGTTTACCATATTGGCAGTTTTCATATAACCAATCATAAAAAAATCACATCTTTAATTTGTTATGGAAACCTAAATAAGATGACATTTTCAGGAATCATTAAATAAGTCTTGGAAAAGATACCTCAGAGTCCCAAATCATACAAAAATTATATCAAATGTTATAAAGTGTAAAAACAGAAGACTGTCTTTCAGTTTGACATCCTGCCTCTCTCCTAGCTCCATTCTTTCAGTGTTATCAATTCATAATGAATTCATTGGTAAGAAATATAATGAATGACTTTATGGGGCACCTGAGTGGCTTAGTCGGTTGAGCGTCTGACTTCAGCTAAGGTCATGATCTCACAGCTCATGAGTTCGAGCCCTGCGCCAGGCTCTGTGTTCACAGCTCAGAGCCTGGAGCTTGGTTCAGATTCTGTGTCTCCTTCTCTCTCTGCCCCTAACTCACTCACATGCTGTCTCTGTCTCTCTCAAAAATAAACATTAAAAAAATTTAGGGGCGCCTGGGTGGCTCAGTCGGTTAAGCGGCCGACTTCGGCTCAGGTCACGATCTCGCGGTCCGTGAGTTCGAGCCCCGCGTCAGGCTCTGTGCTGACAGCTCAGAGCCTGGAGCCTGTTTCAGATTCTGTGTCTCCCTCTCTCTGACCCTCCCCCGTTCATGCTCTCTCTCTCTCTCTGTCTCAAAAATAAATAAACATTAAAAAAATTAAAAAAGAAATTTAAAGAAAAGAGATATAATGAATGACTTTATTAGTTGCTCATATTACATATGTACAACTGATTCAGCTTCAGAAGCATGTATTGAACCTGTGGATTCTACAAAATTCACTATACTAGGCACAAAAGACAGAAAGATAAATGATGTTTCGTTCTGTTCCTGTTGTTGTAAATAAAGAATAACATATATAAATGATTTCAAACTAACATGAAAAATGTTATGATAAGAATGGTCCGGGTCCATGCATGTGTTTGTAGAGGGGGAAGTGATAGTGGCCTGTAAGCAGTTCAGGTGTAAATGGTGGCTGTATCAGAGGATCCTGGAGTGTCAGTTAGGTGATGGTCGAGGAAGACCCAGAATCTATGATTCTACTAACATGGGGTGTCTACTGTTCACTAGGAGTTCTTAAATTACAGGAAAAATTCACTGCCTTCACAGAGCATACATTCCAGTGGAACACACACACATAACAAACACATAAAAAATAAACACACAATATGATGTCAATAGTGACAACTGCTATGAAGAAACATTAGCCAAAGGGAAAAAAAAAAAGTAAGAAGGGTGTTGTATTTTTGTCTGGGGGCTAGCAAGGCCTCTCTGAGGAAATGGCTTGTGAACAGGGACTTGATTTAGATTATGTGGGAAGTTATGTGAGTATTGGGGAGAAAATCTTTACAAGCCAAGAGAACAGAAAACTTGGATTATTCACAAAAAACTACAAGGAGATGGGGGAGCTGGATAAGTGCATGCTATTTATGACAGGGAGATACCATGTTTAAGCTCCACTCCAGAACAGGAGTCAGCCAACTATGGCATGCAGGCCAGCTCCTGCATGCCACATGTTTATGTAAATAGGTTTTTTGGAATAGAGCCAAACATATTTGTTTATGTATTGTCTATGGTTATGTTCTTTTTACAGCAGCAGAGTTTAGTCTTGCTTGCAAAGTCTAAATATTTGAGGTCTTGCCCTTTACAGAAAAGGTTTACTGACCCCTCCCCTAGAGGCAGCCAGTTGCCTTAATGAGGAAAGTACAGGACATGAGTGATCAGCCAGCACTTAATTAGCAAAGACACACTCCAGAGCTGTCCACCACAAGTGCTTCAGGCAAGAGCAAGAGGCCTTGCTCATTACTCGAATGAACCTACAAAATAGGTTTTCATTCGTGACCTTAGAGTCATTTTTAAATTCTTTATTTTTCTCATTCCAAATCCCAGTGTGTTATATTTTTTGGTTTTCCTTCACTACACTGTATACGTGGAATTCACCCATCTCTCACTACTTCCAGCCCTCACCCCCAATCTAAGCCACCATCACGTCTTGCAAGGACAATCCCAGTAGACTTCAAATGGACCTTTCTGCTACTATTCTTGGCCTCCTACATTGTATTCTCATCACATCGGCCAGAATCTTCTATTAACTATTGAAAGTTCGATGATGTGATTACTCTGTTCAAATTCCATCCTCACACGTCTCACCCGGTAAAGCAAAGGTCTTATCACACAATCTATCCTCCTTTCCTCTCTGACTTCATCTCCTGCCACCCCCTCGTTCACTCTTCTCCAGATACAATGGCCTTCCTGCTCTTCTACCAACACCGGAAGCCCACTTCCATCCGAGAGGCTTTGCACTTACTCTTTTGTCTACCTGGAGTGCTCTTTCTCCAATATTTACATGGCTCATTCGTCCAAGTTTTTGCTCACATATCACCTTCACAACAAGGACTTTCCAGACTTTAAATTCACAACCCTACCTCACCATCCCAGCATTAGTTACATTCATACCCTGTTTAATATATCCCCATAATATTTAATGCTTATTAAATTTATTTATTTTCTTTTAGCTTCCTCCTTTATTAAGTGAAGAAAGAGATTTTTTTGGAACTTTTTTCTTCTTCACTACTGTATCCTCAACAACAAAAACAGTGCCTGGAACATAGGAAGCAGTCAGGAAGTATTTTATGACTGAATCAATTAGATCAATCCCTCTTTTCACAAGCTGGATATTAAAGGTAGAATTAACAGTATTCTACCTCAGTGGCAGTTTACATATTTTAGAGATATCGTCACCATGCATATATAAGGTACAGATGAACAAGGTGTAAAACCTAGTGAACTCTATTGTGTACGCTTTGCAATGATGCTGAGGACTTGATTCATTTCTAATTTAAATCCATTGCATTCAGAGAAAAGAATTGGTATGATTTTATCCTTTTAGCTTCATTGAAATTTGTTTTATAACCTAACATATTATCTATGCTGAAGCACTATGGTGCTTGAAAAGAATTCAACTGTTTGTTGGCTGAAGTGTATTATAAATGTCAATTAGGTCAAGGTGGTAGATAGTGTTGTTCAAGTTTTCCATATCATTGCTGACTGTCTAGTTTGTGTATCAATTTTGGAGAGTGAGGTGTGGAAGTCTCTATTATTATTCATGTACCTATTTCTCCTTTCACTTTTGTTATTTTTTGCTTTACATATTTGAGGAGTACTGTCATTAGTTGTGTGTATATATGTATTCTTGCTGTATCTACCTGAAAAATGACCCTTTCATCACTTTCATCCCTATGAAATATTCTTCCTTGTTTCTACTAATGTTTGTCTTAAAGTCAATTTTGTCTGCTACTAATGCCATTATTCCATATCCTTGATGGTTACCATTTGCATGGTGTATCTTTTTTTTCACCTCTTTGCTCTCAGTCCATTGAGTCTGAATCTACAGTGTGTGTCTTGAGGAGAGCATAGAGTAAGATCTCCCTTATTTTTATTTCAGTCTGACAATGGCTGCATTTGATTTGGATGCCTAATTCATTCTTATTCTATGTAATTATTCACATTTGGATTTATGTTTGCCATTTTGCTATTTATTATCAAAATGGATGCAGCTATAGGTAAGAGTGCCTTGGATTCAAACTTTCCTTATCTGAATATTAGTCACTTTTCACTAACAGTGTTTCACATTTTGTTTTATTTTTTATTTTTTAAGTGTATTTATTTATTTTGAGAGAGACAGAGAGAAAGAGAGAGAGAGATGAGTGAAATATATATAAAGAGCGTGCACACAAGCATGAGCAGGGGAGGGGCAGAGAGAAAGGGAGACAGAGAATCTCAAGCAGGCTCTGCACTGTCCAGCACAAAGCTCGATGCTGGGTTCAAACTCACAAACCGTGAGATCATAACCTGAGCCAAAATCTAGAGTCAGGCACTTAACTGACTGAGCCACTCAGGTGGCCCTCAGTTTGTTTTAAATCATTGTCAATCTCCAGGGCTCTGAATGTTTGTTTTTGATAATATTCTCTAGTTTTATCATTGCTCTTTGAGGATAGAATATGGTGATCTCTTCATTCTACCATGCTAGGAATCCATCCTCACCAATTATGAGGATTTTGCAATAGTTCAGGAATAATATGAAGACAGAACTAGGAATGAATAGTGACAAACACGATAGAAGAGATTTAATAAACATTTAAAAGTACACAAAATTTGAAGAATAATTGTATTCAAGAAGGATAAATTCCAAGCCAATAAAACATAATGGTTAAAATTGCAGGTTTATTAGCACCACGCTGTAACCTACTGAGCTAACCGGCCAGGACTAAAATTGTAGGTTTAAATCTTAACTCTGGCACTTTAGATTGGATGACCATTTTAGGCCTCAGTTTCCTCATCTGAAAAATAGTTATAATCATTCTGGTGTAAGGACTTAATATAAACAATGCATATAAGATTGTTTACACACTGCCTGGCGTCTTGCAATTTCCTAAAAATTGTAGCTATGACTTTTACCATTATTAGGTCATCCTCTGCTCCTATCAGCTCTTTGTTAAAGGCATTAATAGTATCACCGGAAACAGATCACAGCCACCTAGGGCATACTCCATAAGAGCTCTGTAAATTAAGGTACTCCTAATTCTTGCTAATCACCAATAAGAGAAATTTAAGCAACATTCTTAAAATAATTAAGAAACATACTATTTTCTATACTAAAATCTCTAAATATGTTATGGCATAATTGTCACATTAATAAGAAATATGATATTCTTAAGAGAAGTTGTCAACTACCTTTAAAATAGTTGTCAAATTTTTCTCCCTATTTAATATATTCCAAAGGGGTTTTAAAAATAACGTTTATTTCCTCTCCATTTTCCCTCATTCCTTCAGCAAACACTGATTATTTTCCCTAGTGTTCTGAATACAGATTGAAATCAATGTGGATTTGGGGTTTATTATTTGATTAGTGCACCTGAATCATTAATGACATGAGCTCAACTCTTAAAATAGTTTGAATAAAGAGCTTCTGTCACAGATCACGCACAGGGAGACTAACAACGCAAGCCTTCATTTCTACACATTAATATTAACTACTACCTCATGCCCTAGACCTTATTTCAGTAGAAAAATCAAATGAATTCTAACATACAGCATGATGGTCATGTTTTTATTTATTTTTAGTTATTTATAATTTATACTTCCCATCCTTTCAAAATATGTTTGAAGTTCCTTTTAATAAACAGATAAAGGCAAAGGAGACCAGAAAGAGATAGCAAAAGGGGTAGAGATTATTCTGTCCAGACTCTGGGCCCAGAAGGTCACTATGATTGAGCATTTCTTTTAGCCCTGACCTTCCTGGCAGCCAAGAGAAAAAGGGAAATAATGGATTACATATTCTCAGTGTCTGATTAAAGGAAATGTAATAGTATCGCAGATGACAGAAACTTTGCTTGCAATGAAATTCCTGGAGGAATTCAATTTCACAAAACCTATGCAAGACACGTTGTGTAACATATAAAACAAAAAAAGATTTCCTCAGCAGTTTGCAATAAATGAAAATATATACCTCATGTGGTCATTGGAAATTCCATGACTTCTTAATAAAAACCAAGGAAACAATACTAAATATTAGCACAGAGAATGCTTTTAATGATGACGTCACCTGTCATCTGAATTTCCACATCTAATAGACTCTGCAGAGCCATCCCACTGATTATTTTGTGGCAAAGTCTGCTCCTCTAACTCTTCTTCTCTGTGGCTTCCTAGAGACTGCTTTCTCCAGGTTACCTCCTTCTCTGATCACTCCTGTCTTGATGGACCCCCAAAGCTCTACCCTTGGCTTTTTTTACTCCACACGTTTATCCTGAGCAACTTAATTGATAAGCATGCTAACCACATACCAATGACTCACAAATAACTATCCTAGGGCTCTTTCCCGAGGTCTAGTCCTTCACGTCAACTCCTGAATGTTTGAAAGACATTTAAAACTTATTAGGTTCCTATCAGAACCTGTCTTCCTTTGTATCCTCTATCCTGGAAATTCACACCATTTCCCAAACATTACTAAAGCACATCGATCAGCTCCTCCTCATTTCTCTCTCCTTACTGGTTTTCCATATCTATCTGATCTTTCTCATCCTCACTGTGACTGTTTTATTTCAAGCCCTTTGCATTTTTATTTGTGTGCAAGTCTGCCTTGCTCAGCAGTGACCTCTTTGCAGGCAGGGGCCTGATTCACCTTTAAATTCTGTACCAAATACAGATGGAAACTAGAAAGCTGTTGGTTAAGTAAATACATATTTAATAAACAAATGGAAAAATAATCACATGAAGAGCTAATGAAAAGCACTGAGTTACATTCTTCACATCATATTTCATTGAATCTATGAGCCTCAATTGTAAGATATATCATTATTTTATGAGCCATTAAACAGGAGAAAATAGTACTGATTGTTGTAAGATGCTATTGATTGTCAAACACATTCTAGTTTCAGATGTGAGAAAATATGACTAAAATAAATGTGTCTGAAGATTGATGAAATTATGATACATTATATCTAAGTTGAATTATATCATTTTACATTGATTTCAAAAGAAACTAAAGAGCTTTGATGCCTCAAAACAGCTGGCTGATAGCAAGGACCCCTGAGTACCTCTTTCTTCGGTTACTTTGTACAGCCCTGTTTAGCTTAGTTTGGGCCATAATGATATCATATACTTTGCCTTGTTAATTAAAGCAAGAACTACATACTCCATCCAGGTGCTCTTTCTTCTTTCACTTTCTCCTGATTCAACCATGCCTCTCACCACACCCAAAGAGTATTTTTTAATTGAAGTTCAGTTGACATACAATAACATATTAGTTTCAGGTGTATAACATAGTGACCCAACAATTATATACTTTGAGAAATGCACACCTCAGTAAGTATAGTTACCATCTGTCACCATAAAAAGTTATTAAAGTATTGTTGACTATATTCCCTATGCTGTACTTTTTATTCCTGTAACTTATTTATTTTATAACTGGAAGTTTGTACTTCTTAATCCCCTTTACCTATTTCACTCTACCCTCTCACGCTCCTCTCTGACAACTATCAGTTTTTTCTCCATATTTATGAGTCTGTTTGTTTGTTTTTTTTGTATTTTAGATTCCAGATACAAGTGAAATTATATGTCTTTCTCCATCTGACTTATTTCACTAAGCATAAATACTTCCAGGTCCATCCACTTGTTGTGAATGGCAAGATTTCATTCTTTTTCTATTGCTGAGTAATATTCCTTTGTATATATAAATGACAATTTCTTTATCCATTTATTCATTCATGGACACTTAGTTTGCTTCCATATTTGGCTTTTATACCACAATAAACAAAGTAGCATATACCTTTTGAATTAGTGTTTTTGTTCTGTTCAAGTAAATGCCCAGAAGTGGAATTACTGGATTATATGGTATTTCTACTTTTTACTTTTTGAGGCACCTCCATACTGTTTTCCACAAAGGCTGCACCAATTTACCTTCCCACCAACAGTGCAGGAGGGTTCCCTTGTTCTCACATTCCAACCAACACTTGTTATATCTTACCTTTTTGATACTAGCTATTCTGACTGGTATGAGGTGATATCTCATTGTGGTTTTTGATTTGCATTTCCCTGATGATCAGTGATATTGAGCACCTTTTCATGTGTCTATTGGCCATTTGCATGTCCTCTCTGAAAAAATTTTCACTCAGATGTTCTGCATATGTTTTAAATCAGATTGTTTGGGTTTTTTCCACTGTTGAGTTGTATGAATATTTTATATATTTTACATATTAGCCCCTGTTGGATGTGTCATGTGCAAATACCTCCTCCCATTCAGTAGGCTGCCTTTTCATTTTGTTGATGGTTTCCTCTCCTGTGAAAAAGCTTTGTAGTTTGGTGTAGTCACAATGGTTTAATTTTGTTTTTGTTTCTCTTGCCAGGAAAGACATATCTAGAAAAGTGTTTCTACAGCTGATGTCAGAGAAATTACTGCCTGTGTTTTCTTCTAGAAGTTTTATGGCTTCAGGTCTTATATTTAGGTCTTTAATCCATTGTGCGTTTATTTTGTGTATGGTGTAAGAAAGTGGTCTGCTTTCATTCTTTTCCATGTATCTGTATAGTTTTACAGCACCATTTATTGAAGAGACTTTTTCCCCCATGGTATATTCTTGCCTCCTTTGTCATAGATTAATTAACCATGTAAGTGTGAGTTTATTTGTGCACTCATAGAAAGTCTGTCTTAATCTGCCCAGCTGCCATAACAAAATACCATAGAATGTGGACAGGTAGCTTACACAACAGAAATCTATTTTCTCAGAGGTCTTGAGGCTGGAAGTCCAAGATCAAGATGCCAGCATGGTCAGGATCTGGTGAGAGCTCTCTTCCTGGCCTACAGATGGCTACATTCTTCCTGTGTCCTTACAAGTGTACGGGAGGAGTGAGAGCTAGCTCTGATTTCCCTTCATCTTCTTATAAGAGCTCTAATCTGTCTCTGGGGACCCATTGTCATGACCTCATCTAAACTTAACTACCTCTAAGAACCCATCTTCAAATACTATCATATTGGAGGGTTAGGGCTTCAACATGAATTTGGTGGGGGGGGGGGGGGAGGGTGGAGTACAAAAACATTCAGTCCATAACTGAGTTCCCATCGCACCTGGCTCAATTTTGTTTCCTTCCTGGGCTCCACTTTTATTTAAAAAATTTAGAAAGTGGGGCGCCTGGGTGGCGCAGTCGGTTAAGCGTCCGACTTCAGCCAGGTCACGATCTCGCGGTCCGTGAGTTCGAGCCCCGCGTCAGGCTCTGGGCTGATGGCTCGGAGCCTGGAGCCTGTTTCTGATTCTGTGTCTCCCTCTCTCTCTGCCCCTCCCCCGTTCATGCTCTGTCTCTCTCTGTCCCAAAAATAAATAAAAAACGTTGAAAAAAAAAAAATTTAAAAAAAAAAAAAAATTTAGAAAGTTAGAGAAAATAATCTCCTTTCTTTGGTCTAGAAAAGAGAGAAGATAGCCCCAATCTTCTGCCTGTCCTCTTAGGGACTGTGTTTTGAGACCACACATACATGGAGTAATTAAGTGGTAATTCACTGATGCTTTCAAAACTTGGCTAGTTGTCAGACTTTGCAGAGAAGTGATCAAACAGCAGTTGTTTCTAGAGGCATAGCTGGAAAAGCAATGCTGTTGTGATGGGAATTGAAAAGTCATTCATTCATTCATTCATTCATCCATTCAATAATGATAGTGCACTTACGATTTGCCAGGCATTGTGGTATAGCCTTCATCCATGTATCAAAGTGGGTTTCAGTGGTGCACTACTCTAGAAACTTCACTTCAGATATTAGGAATTCTCTCTTAAGCATTTGAAAGGTCTTGGAAATTTAATTCTATTTTGTAATTACTGTGAGAACTCCAAACTACCAGTCACACTTATGATATGGGGAAGCGGCAAGATGGGGAGGATTTTCTAGTAGTTTCTGCTTTGAAATCCCAGATGATAATATTCTCACATGAACTTTGCCTCATCTCCACAACATTAGGTTCAAGCAGGAAAAAGGGCCTTTTTGGCTCCAAATCTAGCCTAGAGCTGTCTGTTTATAACTCACTTCCCCCTTTAAAGTAATAGCCCTGTGTTTTTTGTTTGTTTGTTCATTTTGGTTTTGTTTTTTCCCCCTGACTTTATCTACATAAAAATACTGAATGAAAGAAGAAAGATGAAGAATAATATGATCCCAAACTTGTGTCAATGATGGCTAGTCTTGCACCATTTCTTTGTAAAAACTCATTCACTGCTTTTGGTAACTGGGCTCTTCCATGGACTTGCACTTCTTCCACAGACATCCCCAGATCATTAATTTACTTATATCCACTGGTACAGATGATGGTGATGATGAAGATGATGATAATGAAGATGAAGATGATGATGATAGTGAAGAAGAAGATGATTAGAGGAGAGAACTGTATATTGACTACTATGATACAGGTTTTAGGCTAAGAATTTTATTTATTCCCAATAATAGTTTCATGAAGTAGAACTATTATTAAGTTATTTTGAGAATGAGATTAAGTTTTACAGAGGTAAGTAATTTTCCTAGGGTTACCTAACTGGAAAATGACAGAGCTGGATGTGAAGCAAGGTCTGCTCATTCCAGATCCAAGTACATAACTATGGTAGGTATAGCCAGCTTTGGAATTTGCCATCAGAAGGAACCTAGCTCCAGCAGTTCTTATTGGTGTGTTCTTAGGCAACTTGTAGAACATTTAAGATTTGGTGCCTTTATTTGTACACATTAGACTAATATGCTTTTCTTCTCAAGATCTGTTGTGGGGACACCTGGGTGGCTCAGTCAGTTAAGCGTCTGACTCTTGATTTTGGCTCAGGTCATGATCTCACAGTTCGTGAGTTCAAGCGTCACACAGCCTGCTTCGGATTCTCTGCCTCCCTCTCTCTCTGCCCCTGCTCCTCTTGTTCTCTCTCTGTTTCTCTCTCAAAATAAATAAACTTAAAAAAAAAAGAATAGTTGTGAATACTTGTAAATATAATGAAGGAACATGGCTTTAAGGTGGTCATTGTTGGTTTCTTTCCTTTTAGAATGACCTGTTAACAATTTCTGGTGCTACATACACTAAATTGGTGTTCTAACATTTAAAATTAAGATTTTAAAATTAATAAACTCCTTTTTTATATAACAGTTTCAGATTAACATAAAAATGAATAGGTAATGGAGTTCCCATATACCCTCCTCCCCCATATACAATCTCCCTTATTATTAATATTTTGCATTAGTGTGTGAGATATGTTGTAATTAATGAACCAATATTGATACACTATTATCAACTAAAGTCCCTAATTTACATTAAGTTTTATTCTCTGTGTCATACAGTTCTATGGGTGTTGATAAATGCATAATGTCACGTATCCAACATTGTAGTATACACAATAGTTTCACAGCCCCCAAAATCCCTTGTGCTCTATGTAGTCATCCATTTACCTCACTTCTCTGAGTCCCTGCCAACCACGTCTTTTTTACTGTTTTTATAGTTTTGCTTTTTGCAAAATGGCATATAATTGGAATCAAGCAGGATGTAGACCTTTAGTTTAGCTTCTTTCAGTTAGCAATATGCATTTAAGCTTCCCTTATATCTTTCCATGGCTTGATAACTCATTTCTTTTTATTATTGAATATTATTCCATTGTATGTATGTGCCACAGCTTGTTTTTCCATTTACTTATTGATGAACATCTTGGTTGATTCCAGTTTGAGACATTATGAGTAAAGCTGTTAGAAACATTTATGTACCCATTTTTGTGTGGACGTGTTTTCAGATCAAGTGGGTAAATACCTAGGAACACAATTGCTGGATCATATGGTAAGACTGTGTTTACTACCAAACACTCTTCCAATATGGATGTATCATTTTGCATTCCCAACACCAATGATTAGGAGTTCCTAATGTTCCACATCCTTTGCAGCATATGCTATGGTGAATTATTTGGACTTTAGCCATTCTAATAAGTAGTATTGATATCCCATTGTATTAATTTGTAATCCCCTTACGGAACATACTAAATATATTTTAATATGTTTATTTGCCATTTGTAGATACATGTCTGGTGAAGCAGTGTTTCATATTTTTTACCCATTTCTTATTAGGATATTCATTTTCTTAGTGTTGAGTTTAAAAGTTCTTTGTAGGTGCGCCTGGGTGGCCCAGTCGGTTAAGCGGCCAACTTCGGCTCAGGTCATGATCTCGTGGTCCGTGAGTTCAAGCCCTGCATCGGGCTCTGTGCTGACAGCTCAGAGCCTGGAGCCTGTTTCAGATTCTGTGTCTCCCTCTCTCTGACCCTCCCCTGTTCATGCTCTGTCTCTCTCTGTCTCAAAAATAAATAAACGTTAAAATAAATAAATAAATAAATAAATAAAGTTCTTTGTATATTTTGTATAGAGTTCTCTATTATATGTCTCACAAATATGTTCTCTCAGCCTGTGGCTTATCTTTTCCTTTTCTTCACAGTGTCTTTTGCAGAGCAGAAGCTTTAATATTATAAAGTCCAACTTATCAATATTTTCTTTCACGGATCATGCTTTTGGTGTTATAGTTAAAAATTCACCATCACATCCCAGGTCACCTAACTTTTTTTCTCTGTTATCTTCCTGAATTTTTATAGTTTTGTATTTCACATTTATGTTGATAATCCCTTTTGAGTTGACTTTTGTGAAAGATATAAAACCGATGTGTGGATTCACTTGTTTGCATGTAATGTCCAATTATTCTCACATTGCTTGTTGAAAATATACCATTTACCAGTATCTTTTGAGGAACTTTTTTTTAGTTCAGACCTCATAAGTTTGTTCGGATTGAGCTTTCTTTAGCAGTTTTACACATACTTTTACTGCTGAGGAATAGCCTATTTTAATCTATGACAAAAAGTGGGTTCTACTTTGGGCCTAAGCCATTGGTGATGTTTTTTGTTTCTTTGTTTGTGACCTTTGGGGTATGCTTAAAAATGCTGCTAAAATAAAACTGAATTTAAAAAAAGAAAATGATATCCAAGAAAGGTCCACGCCTCAAGGTCTTTAAAAAAAATATGTGAGATAATTGCTTGTCAACTATTTGCTTAAAGGGTATTCTCTCCAGCTCAAGAAAAAAACAGGCTAGCTTTTTGATCTTATTCCCTATGTTACCTTTTGGCACATCTCTTGACAACAGTCCGACTAGGTAGTAGAATTCAGTCTTGTCCAGTGGATGTTTTAGCCATTTTTTTAAGACTCCTTCTACAACTCTTTTCTTCTCCCTGTTAAACATAAATTCACAAAGGGAGCCAAAAGCTTTTCATATTTTCTTATAATACTGCTAATGAAAAAAGATGCTGAAAGATTTCACCTAATGAAAAACCCAAATGTTTGCATTTTTTATAGAATGCTACTCTTTCACCCAAAAAATATTCCATTGCTTGCAGAATGTTAAAATGAGTTGACTGGATAAACTTAAGAGATAACATATCACCAATCTCCTCCTGAATCTGTTTCTTTTAAGGTTATTTTTTGGGGAAGGTGATACAATCATAACAAGATATCAGGATGCATTGAATTATATGTAATAAAAACATAATTAAATGTTTTAACCAGGAAAGGGACTTATTTTCTTAGATAGCAAGAGGACTGAGCTTGGCAATTCAGTGCTGATTCAGGTGTTCAAGCAAACGGCATCTTTCGGTCTCCCTACTTTACCATTCTTGGTGTGCCATCACAAAATGGCTTCTGCCTGTCTGACCATGGCAGGTGGATTTTAGGCAGGAAAACAATGGGGTAGATTTATCAAGATAACAAAATCTTCCCCCAAATCCCAATAGGCTCCCACTTACATCTCATTAGACAGATTTATGTCACATGGCCACCTGTAACTACAAGAAGCACTGGGAAATGAAATGTTTTGTTTTTAGCTGTGGGTACTGCTGCCTCATTCTTTTAGTAATGAAGAAGGCAACAAAAAATATATATAATATTGGTTACTTAGATTGTCGGCAACACAAACTGTCTGTCCAACTACTCTGAAGTTTGACAGCACATAGGTTAAGCAACCAAACTCAAAAAAAAAAAAAAAAAAGAGTGAAACTTCAATAAGGCTTTAGTTGTAATTTATAGGTAATAAGGTATGCACATCCATAATTCCTTTAATAGTGAGGAGGATGACTATGTTGATTTCCCCATAGCTCAATGTTTTTAATCATACTGTACAGCAATACGTTCTCAAAATATTTTTAAAATTCATTTGTTCTCCTCCATTTCTTCCATCACTCTCCTAAGATAGGCCTAAATTCAATAGTTTCCCACCCTTACAACTCCTACTCATTTCAAATTTACCTTCCAAATATCTTCTAGGAAGTTGAAAAACACAAATCTATGTGTTAGTCAAAGTTATGCTACCCATTTTTTTGTATAACTCCTCCATCAGAAAACAAGCCCTAGCTTATTCACTATCTGAACCAGGCTCTCCCTACCACTCTAGCCTGGATTCTTGTCTCCTCCTCCTACATATTTGACATTCACAAAATATCTTTAATAGTCATTCTACTCCATGGGATTTTTGCTGGGATTAAATAAGGTACACAGTCCAATATCTGGCATGCATTGTTACAATGATCCATGTCTTCCCAGTCTCTTCCCATGTAATGTTCCTGTGATCAAATCTCCCTTTCATATTTTCTCATGTTCATCAGATGAACTCTTTCATTAAGTAATAACAAACAAAACTAAGAGGAAACAAAATTGACTTCGTCTGATACCACCACTTCAAAGATGCCTTTCCTGCCTTTTGTCTGTGCTTTCATGAGATTGTGTAACTATGTCCATCGTAGAATCCAGTTCCTCCTATTGAAAGTGTCTGTATGGATGTTTGTGCATTAAGCTAGCCTGTTGCTTGTGTTTCTTTGAATGACTGTATTATCAGTGTTAGTAGACTGACTGACACATAGTAGGTGCTTCATGAATGTTGACAAAAGTAATTAAATTATATATACAAGTTCTTTAATTACAGAGAAGGCTATCTCTTTTTTGTATTGTCAAAACCATTTCCTCTGTTAAACGTTTAAATTCACATGGAAATTGAATTTACCAATGAAGCAAGTTTTATCTCTTATAACACACTAAAGAAATTGCAAACCAAGAAAAACCAATTATTTAGAACTTCTTTAAAAAATGCAATATATAATAATTTGAGGGAGAAATGACATTGGGAAGTAAATGTTTAAAAAAAACTAAAAAGTGCTAGTCTGGACTGAAATGGGATAGTGTTTTGTTTTGTGTTTTTTCTTCCTTAAGCTTGCCCTCAGGCTTACAGAATACGATGTCTCCTCACTTCTTATTTTGGTCTTGCAGGAGCTAACGAATGTTTCCAGACTTATATCTAGTTTTCATCACACTCCTATAATATGAGTATATAGTCCTTATTATGCTTCTACAAAATATAATTTAATGTATTGTATGCATGGGGTGAGCTGAGGATTCCCATAATTCTCTTCAAATCTTAAAACTGAGAGAGAGCCTATGTGCCCTCCCACCCCATTTAGCAAATACAGAAATTGGAGCTAAAAGTGTTAAGTCACTTGCCCAAGATCACAAAGTACTAATGGCAGAGCTAGTACTAGAACTATGACATAAGACACAAATAACACTTTTTTGACAGGAACTCAGAAATAGATCCCAAATCCCATAGTGGAAGCTTTATTCTATCAATTTGCCTATGCTGGAACTACATTTCCCACCATCCGCTCCTCTGTTATTTTCTAATTTGAGTTGGCAAAAACAGAAGTGCACAGAGATTTGGAAGGCAGAAGCAAAGAAGCATTAAATTTTGAAAGTCACCATGATTTGATGTATGGAAAGGAGATCCACGGGGAGAGCAGATCGCAACTTGTCCTCACTCGCTATTGCTTTCTCTCCAACTCCCCTTTCCACTGGCTAATCCTGCTGACCAAGCCTGACCCCAGACCATAAATAACAGTCTTCCACAAACCTGTCAACTCTTCCTTGTAGTCCCACTCTAGCAGCTGCTGTCCTTGGGTTTAGAAGGACTGCTAGTGACTTTTCTCTGATCCTCTAACTCATTACAGACCTTCATTTCCCAGTGACTCCTCTACCACTGTGGGTGCCAGTGTCCTACAATAAATTCCTTATTCCATGATGCTCATAGAACTTCTGCTTTCCTGGCTGAACTCTGCTATACACAGTTAACCCATTAATGCGCATATCTTGCATATCACCATTTTAAGAGAGAGAGAAAACAAAAAGATATTGCTAAGTTGACATTTAGAAAGTATTAATTACAAAGCAAGAAACTGATCACATAAATTACTATATAGATTTACATATAAAGATCAAGCTTTAGTTCTCAAATAGAATTTTTGTACAATGATCACCTATGATAAGATATCATTTTTTTAAACTTTAATTTTTTTCATGTTTATTTATTTATTTTGAGAGAGAGAGAGAGAGAGAGAGAGAGAGCACAAGCAAGGAAGGGGTAAAGAGAGAGCAAAAGAGAGAATCCCAAGCAGGATCCATGCTGTCAGCGCAGAACCTGATGCGAGGTTCTATCCCACAAACTTGTGAGAACATAACCTGAGCCTAAATCAAAAGCTGGATGCTTAACCAACAGAGCCACCCAAGTGCCCCTAAAAAAGGTGTTTTTTTAAATGCTTATTTACTTTGAAAGAGCACACATGTGAATAGGGGAGAAACAGAGAGACAGGGAGACAGAGAATCTCAAGCAGGCTCTGCACTGTCAGCCCAGAGCCCAACCCAGGGCTTGAAACCATGAACTGGTCAGATCATGACCTGAGCTGAAACCAAGAGTCAGATGCTGAAACCAAAAGTCAGATGCTCAACCAACTGAGCCAACCAGGAGCCACTAATGAGTAAAGCACACAAAGATTAGACCTGTTATTACATAAACACATTGATATAGTAAAATATCTAAGAAGCACTACAACAAAGAAGCCTCTTTAACCTGGTATTTTCCAACCTTATTTGTCAACAAAAAGACGTGTTTTTTTTGTTTTGTTTTGTTGTTTTTTTTTTTTATCAAGTGTGGACTATTAGTATTAATCAAACCAGTTTCCCAAACCACACTTTACTAGTTCAGGGAAAATAGCATTTTTTAAAATAGTAAGATTTTAAATTATAATTTAAAGAAAGTATGTATTCTATCCCTTAGCATAAATAATACAAAGAATTCCACTGGATTTTAATTGTAAAATTACTAGTAAGAAAGGCCTTGAAGGCCTTGCCCAGTTCTCGCCCACATAAACATGTTTTTTAATGGACTCAATGAATAATGACCCATTGGTTGGCTGAATAAGTGGAAGAATGAATAAAGAACATCTCTATCCTGCAATTATTAGTACACAGCAGGATTACTGCTATTGAAAATGAGTCTGGTTCTCCTACCTCTTTCTATTATGTGCTGCCAATCCACACTCAGCCAGGCTGTTTCTGAAAAATGTTGGTATGAATACACCCTTCAATATTTCTTCCACACTGACTGTAAATATAATCTAGGCATAAATCATCAAAAGTAAATACCAGTGAACACTTTAATCCTTTATAATAAATCAGGGAAATGGGGAGTCTATGCCTGATGATGAAGTTTTAGTGTAGGTCAAACCTGTGGTTTGCTGAGGAGGCAGCATTTGAGAAAACAGGGAGCATTTAGTTAAAGAATCAGAGTTTGACTATTGGGTAGGAATTGTTTCATCTATCTCTCTTGGTTATTCAGTAGCTCTGTTGTTTTATTTAAGTAAGCCAAATCAAATAGGAGCAAGTATTTTTTTCTGAATGCCTACCATCCCAAGGAGCTGAGCTAGATGCTAAATAAGATAGAAAACTGAATCAGAAAAATCTTTGGCCCCCAAATAATTTTTATACAGTAAGGTAGAAAAGATACATATGTCAACAATTTTAACACAAGGTAGAATCTGGCAAATATCACAGGTGAAGTATAGATTAAAGTTCTACCAAAGTTAAGAAGAGAAAGTAATTACTTCCAGATGGAGAGAACAGGAAAACCTTCTTAAAGTTGGTGGCACTTGAGCCAAATCTTGAAGAAACGATCAGACTGAAAATTCTGAAAGATAGATTAATGAAACTAAGGAAGGTAAAGACATGGACATAGTATTACCAGATAAATCCAGAATGCTTAGATAAATTGAGATTTCAAATAAAAAAATCAATATAAGAATGCATCACACACTATTTAGGACATACCTATACCAAAAATTATTTGTTGTTTATCTACAATTCAAATTTAACTGAGGTTCCTTGCATTTCTATCTGTTACATTTAGCAACTCTACCTGGAGAGAAAAATACATAGGATATGCTGGGAAAAGAGTGTGGTTTTGTTGGTGGATTCAATTGTGCCCTTCAAGTTGATATGTTGAAATCCTAGCCCCCAACAGCTCAGATTGTAACCCTATTTGAAAATAGTCTTTACAGGATATCAGGTTAAAATAAGGCCATTAGAGTGGGTCTCTAATCCAATATGACTGGTGTCCTTTTAAAAGGGGAAATTTAGACATAGCAATGGACACACATTAAGGGAAGATAATGTGAAGATGGAAAAAGAGATTGAAATTATGTTTCCACACCTAAGGAATGTCTTGGGCTACCAGAAGCTGGAAAAGCAAGTCAGAGTTTCTCCCATGGGTTTTAAAGTGATCATGACCCTGTTACCTGCTTGATTTTGGAATTCTAGCCTCCAGAACTATGAGACAATAATTTCTGTTGTTCTAAGCCACTTTGTTTGTGGTACTTTGTTACAGAAGCCTTAGGAAATTAATGCAGTTGGCTATAGCCAAAGGTAATTTCCAAAGGGTAAAGGTAGGAATTCTGTCGGCTGAGGTAAGACTATAGGGGGCCTGGAATCCCCAGGAAAAAAGAGTCTAATCTCCGTCTGCTTCCTGTGCATTCTAAAATGGGTGGCTCAGTCAGTTAAGCATCTGACTCTTGGTTTTGGCTCAGGTCATGATCTCAGGGTTCATGATTTCAAGCCCTGCATTAGACTCCGTGCTGCCTGTGCAGAGCCTGCTTGGCAGTCTCTGTCTCTGTCTCTGTCACTGTCTCTCTCTCTCTCTCTGTCTCTCTCCCTCTCTCTGCCCCTCCTCTGCTTGTGCACATGTGAGTTTAAATAAACTTTAAAAAATAAATAAATAAGCAAATAAATAAAATGTAAAAAACAAAAGAAACAAAACTTAGACTGGTTTCTGTAGCATGACCATAAGGAAAGTTAAGCAATGGCTCAAACATATCTTATCTCCTAGAACATTCATTTTACTTTTTTTCTGGAAACAAAACAACACAAAAGGATATATTATGAAGCAAAACACAAAATTTATACAAATTTTTAGGTCAGAATAAGACTATAAACTCTTTGAAATAAATTTCAAGTTCTTTGCCCCTGCTTCTGTTTAGGGCCTCAAATCCTCAGAAATAACATTTTTCTTCCTTTTTCACCAGAAACACATTGGTGAAAAAGTTTGAAAACAATATTTAATAGTGAAGAGCCACACAAGTTTTAAAACAGATAATCTGAAAAAAATTTTAGGTAAGACAAAACAGTACAAAATAATATATATCTGTACTCAAGGTGTTTGCAATCAAATTGTATAAAAAGGTCACAAAAAGGAAATGTAGAGTTAAGTAATTATCAATTTGAGGTAATAAAAGAAATGTTAAACTAATTCGCTATAAATTAACCAGATAATTTTTTTCTCTAGGATATTCAGTAATACTATAATGATCAGAGAAAGAATGAGAAGGCATACTTGTTAGCTGGGTCCAGAAAGAGAATAGATTTGGAAATGTGTAAATTCATTTCATTATTATTTTGAATTAAGCTACATAAAATTTCACTCAATAGTTTTTTAAATCTGCAACTACCCGTTAGTGCTTCAAAACAAGAAAACATATTTAATAATGGTTTCTGTAATTTTGATAATTCTGATAATGTGCTCTCACCAAAGGATGATGTACAAAACCAGCTCAGTATATTCTTCAGCTCTGTATTCAAAACATTCTTAGTTATAGGGAAAACACCCCTTAAGAAACAGTTTTCAAGTAATAATGATGGCAGGTTGCTTAGATGAGCATCTTTGCCATGAAGACTGAGAGTTTTCTAGCGTAGGTGTATGAAATCATCCAGTTTCCAAGACCCTGGACAGGTGACACTTAAATGAATCTCTTCACTCCCACTCCCAAAACTGAAAAAAATTAGTAACACCTCAAAAAAAATTTGGTTAATGGATCTACTGTGACTGAATAGCATTTAATCACACACACAACAAAAATATTTCTTTGAAGAATTTACATTCTATTTTGTACCAAAACTTAGGTATGGAAGCAGCCTAACTGTCCTTGGATTGATGAATGGATAAATATGGAACACGCACACACACACACACACACACACACTGAAATATTATTTGGCCACTAAAAGGAATGAAATCTTGCCATTGTAATGACATGGATGGAGTTAGAGAGTACAATGCTGACCAAAATAAGGCAGTCAGAGAAAAACAAATACCATATGATTTCACTCACATGTGGAATTTAAGAAACAAGACAAAGGAGCAAAGTGGGGGGTGGGGGGAAGGAGAGAGCAAGACAAATCAAGAAACAGACTCTTAATGACAGAGACAAACTGATGATTACCAGTGGGGAGGTGGGTGGGGGGATGGGTGGAATAAGTGATGGGGATTAAGGAATATACTTGTGATGAGCACTGTGTGATGCACGGAATTATTGAGTCACTATATTGTACACCTGAATCTAATATAACACTGTATGTTAAGTAACTGGAATTAAAATAAAAACTTAAAAGCCAAAGAAACAAAGGAGGAAAGAAAGACAATAGAAAAAATAAAACTAAGAGCTAGTTCTTTGAAAAAACAAAAAAATTGACAAAACTTTATCTAGACTCATCAAGAAAAATAGAGAGAGGGGTGCTTGGGTGGCTCAGTTGGTTAAGTGTCTGACTTCAGCTCAGGTCTTGATCTCATGATTCGTGAGTCAAGCCCTGCTTTAGGCTCTGTACTGACATCTCAGAACCTGGAGCCTGAGTCAGATTCTGTCTCCCTCTCTCTCTGCCCCTCCCCTGCTCACATTCTCTCTCTCTCTCTCTCTCTCTCTCTCTCTCTCCTTCTCAAAAATAAACATTAATTATTTTTTTAATGAGAAGAAAGAGAGGACTCAAGTAAAATCAGAAATGAGAGAGAAGTTACAACTGATACCACAGAAATACAAATGATCATAAGAGACTACTATGAACAATTATACACCAACAAATTGAACAATCTAGAAGAAATTGATATATTCCCAGAAATTTACAATCTTCTAAGATCAAATCATGAAGACATAGAAAATATGAATAGTCCTATTATTAATAAGGACATTGAATCAGTAATCAAAAAACTCCCAACAAACAAAAGCCCAGGACCAGTAGGCTTCACGAATAAATTCTACCAAACATTTAAAGAAGATTTAATACCTATTCTTCCCAAACTATTCCAAAAAACTGAAGAGGAGGGAAAGCTTCCAAACTTATTCTAAGAGTCCAGCATTACCCTGGTTTTAAAACCAGACAAGGATGGTACAAAAAGAGAAAATTACAAGCTACTATTTCTGATAAACATAGATGGAAAAATCTTCAACAAAATATTAGCAAACTGAATTCAACCAAATGTTAAAAGGATCATACACCATGATCAAGTGGGATTTATTTCAGGGATGCAAGAATGGTCTAATATCCACAAATCAATCAACATGACACACCACATTAACAAAATGAAAAATTAAAATCATATAATCATTTCAATAGTACAGAAAAAGTATCTGACAAAATTCAACATCCATATAATAAAAACTCTCAATAAAGTGGGTGCAGAGGGAACATACCTGAACATAATAAAGACCACATATGACAAACCCAATATTATACTCAAAGGTGAAAAGCTGATTAAGAGCAAGACTTTTATTCAACATAGTATTGGAAGTGGTAGCCACAGCAATTAGGCAAGAAAAAGGACAAAAGGCATACAAATTAGAAAGGAAGAAGTAAAACTATTTGGATAACATACTGCATATGGAAAACACTTTAAGACTCCACCAAAAACCTTTTAGAACTAGTATACAAATTCAGTTATAGCTGAAGTTATAGCATACAAAATTAATATAAAAGTCTGTTTTATTTTATTTTTATTAGAAAAATCTTCATTTGTATACATTAATAACAAACTATCAGAAAGAGAAATCAAGAAAACAATCCCAATTACAATTTCATCAAAAAGAATAAAATATCTAGAAATAACCTTAAGCCAGGATGTGAAAGAGCTACACACTAAAACCTATAAGGCACTGACAAAAGAAATTAATGATGACACAAATAAATGGAAAGATACAACATGCTCATGGATTGAAAGAATCAATACTGTTAAAATGTCCAAAAAACCCAAAGCAATCTACAGATTCAGTGCAATTCCTATCAACATTCCAATAGCATTTTTCATAAAAATAGAGCAAATTATACTAAAATTTGTATGGAAACACAAAATACCCCAAATAGCCAAAATAATCCTGAGAAAGAACAAAGCTATAAACATCACACTCCCTGATTTCAAACTATTGTTGATCTTTGAACAGGTAAGTGTTCTGGTCAACAGTAGGCTAACAGGAAAATTTTAAAGGGGTCAAAAGTTATACATGGAGTTTCTACTGCACAGGAGGTCAGAACCCCTAACACTCACATTGTTCATGAGTCAACTGTATACTACAAAGCCATAGCAATCAAAACAGTATGCTATTATAAAAAAATATACATATAGATCAATGGAACAGATTAGAAAGTCCAGAAATAAAAGCACACATGTATGGTCAACTAATTTATGACAAAGGAGATGAGAATATACAATGGGGAAAGGAGAGTACCTTCAATAATTGGTGTTGGAAAAACTACACAGTTACATACAAAAGAATGAAATTGGACCACTGTCTTACACCATATACAAAAATTAACTAAAAATAGATTTAAGACTTGAATATAACACCTGAAACCATAAAACTCATAGAAGAAAACATTTGTGGGAACCTCCTTGACATTGATCTGACTGGCATTTTCTTGAATCTGTCTCTAAAGGCAAGGGAAACAAAAGCAAAAATAAACATATGGGAAGTGAAGGAAACAATCAGCAAAACATAAAGTCAACCTACTGAACAGGAGCAGATATTTGCAAATTATATACCCAATAGGGCAATGAGGGGTTGCAATAGGGCAATAAGGGGTTGGTTAACATCCAAAATATATAAAGAATCCATACAACTAAGCAACAACAACAACAACAACAACCAATCTGATTGAGAAATGGGCAGAACACCTAAATAGGCTTTTTTTCCAAAGAAGATATACAGATGGTCAACAGGCACATGAAAGGATGCTCAACATCACTAATCATCAAGGCAATCAAAACTACAATGAGGTATTATCCTACACTTGTCAGGCTGGCTATTATCAAAATGACAAGGAACAAGTGGTGATAATGGCGTGGAGATGTTTCTTTCACTTGTTCCACAAAACACTGGTCTCCTGTGATGCTTCGATGCAAAATGGGTTCAGAGATCAAATATTTTTTATTCAAATTTTCAAGTTTCTCTACAAGGAAGGAACTTCCCAATCAATATCAAAAGAAATTCTTTAGCTTGCAGATAGAGGAATAGGTTAGGAAGTAGCTGTCATTGAATGTTGGGCAAATGTAACCAAACATCTCAGAACTGATCATAGACATTTCAAAGCTAGGAAGAATTGGTGTGACTGATTCACAAGTTCTGAAGGGTATCTGTAAGGTTAGATATCAAAAGGTACTAGCTGCCTTTGAAGAGAAGCTATTTAACTTCCAGCAATATGTAATTAAATTAAGGAGGAGAATGAAAGCAAAAGTGTACTGAAATAAAAAATGCAGAACCAAATCCAAGAATTCTTTAGTGTAAGCCTGGATTATATTGTTAGTTCTACGGATGGTACAAAAATACAAGTTAAAATAATGAAGAACAGCATGTCATCATGATGTTATACATTAACTAGAGACCAGAAGTGTTTCAGAAGAAACTTCAGATGCTGTGTGTGAAAAAAATCTTAGCCTCAAACCAACAAAAAAATGAGGCATGCAGTGATAAATGTATGCTATAGTCATTTAGTTTTTAAAAAACTATGTGTACATTGAATGGAACAGAATTTTTTTCTTTCTGTTTTTCTTTTAAATCTCTTCTCCCAAAGCTGTTTTTAAATTGATGATGTCTTAAAATGTACTGGCCTCCTGAATACTATCATTCTCTATGTTCCTCAAGACTCCCAGCCATGCTCTGCTCAGAGGCTTATCAGTTGCTGTAAGTAATATCCATGTGGAACACTGGAGTGTCTGACAGGCACAGGACTTGCCCCTTTTGCTCTATGGCGTATTCCTTAACCATACTGTTTAAAAGTGCAATTCTTCACCTTTGCCTCAGCACTCCCTAGCCGTATTCCCTGCTTTACTATTTTTCATAGCACTTCACTATCTTACTGTTACTTATTTATTTGTTGCCTATCTCTTCCTACTACAAATTAGGCAGATATTTTTTTCTGCTCATTTTACTCTTGTATCTCCAATCCTTATAATAGTGTCTAATACATGCTTCTTGAGGTCAACAAATATTTGTTGAATAAATAAATAAATAAATAAATAAATCTTGAAATCAATGATATCTATAAGATGAGGTAATAAAATAGATTAGTCACCTAGAAATTCACAAGGCTCATCAGCAAATTAAATTCTCTGAAGCAATGCTATTTTTAAAAAGCTATTTAGGGGTGCCTGTGTGGCTCAGTTGGTCAAGCGTCTGACTTCAGTTCAGGTCATGATCTCACGGTTTGTGAGTTCGAGCCACCCAGCAGGCTCTGTGCTGACAGCTCAGAGCCTGGAGCCTGCTTCGGATTCTGTCTCCCTCTCTCTATGCCCCGCCCCCACTCACGCTCTCTCTCAAAAATGAATAAACATTAAAAAAAATTTAAAGCTGCTTCATTTTCATGAAACATTTTCATGTTTCATTTTCATGTTTCCCTAAGTTCATGGATAGTGGTACCTTTTTCCAAATGTAACACTAAAATATAATAGAATTAATATTCTTTATAAAAACATTTTGGGAAGGAGGAGACACTTTAAAAGCTGATCAAATTCTGTAAATAATTTTTTAGAAACATTGTACCCTTCAATTCCTTTTACTTTTTTTCCCTTTCCCTCTTCCTCTTGTTACTTTCTTCTTTACATGCTTCTTTGTGTTTCTAATATAATAGAGTATTACTCAAAAACATAGGAGTCATAGAATCTGGCACTCAGTATACCAGATGCAAATCGTAAATAAATTTAAGCTGATTTTGAAAATACGTTAAAAAAACTTACAATAACACTGATACACACAGAAAATTTCCATGCTAAACATATTTTATGCTAAATCTTATAATTCAGTCAAGCTTTACCAGGAAAATAGAAACCATTTCAGGTTTTTATAATGGAGAACACTTAATGCAAGAAATTGGTTACACAGGTAGAAATGGAAAAGGCTGAGAAAGCAAGCAAGAGACAGCGAGGCAGCCCAGAGCTGAGTGACACCAAGAAGTCCTTGCAACACGGTGGCTTAGGGGTCCAGAAGGAGGTAAACCCCCAGAGTCCAGTAGTCAAGAATTCTAGCAGAAGAGGGGACCACACAGAGGAGATTTAGCCAGTGGCAGATACACTGCCCAGAGAGGAGGTAGGGGAATACTCCAGGTTCTTCCTCCTTCCCACACTTTGAATTCCTCCAAGTGTGTCCCATTAGCTGAATCTGTTGACATGGGAGCCTGGGAAATTCAGCCTGTAGGAGTCCGTCCCTCCATGATACAGAAAAGAATATGAAGAGTGGTGAGAGGCAAATAGTCCCAGCACTGGCTCAGCTTACACAGGCCATTTAGTATAACCAACACATGAGCACTTGCCTTGATTTTCTGTTATGAGAGTAAGTCTAACCAAAGACTAAAAACAAAAGGAAAATCATGTTAAATTCAACCACTCCTGAAGTCATATGATTGGTCTTAATATTCAGTTATGAGTATGTCAGCATACCCTTGCAATCAAGTAGATATAAATTATCAATTGCATTAATGGAAACAATCATTGGGAAAACTGTTTTAATCACATATGACAACACAACTAATTTTCTACCACAGATATTAAATTTAATGTTCCATACCTGTTTTTTAAAAAGCTAGGATCCAATACTGTCATAATAGCTACCACCTCAATAAATTTTAGTTTCTTTAACAGATTATTACTTTCAATCACTGTGGCAATACAATATATTAAATAATGTTTTTCTTTACTTTGAACTGGCTAAAAGTGCTTCACGTGGAATCCTCAAGAACCACATGTAACCCACTGCAACAGACCATGCAATAGACCATGAGCTTGTAATAGACTGGAGCAAAATTACTCAAATATAGCAATTGAAAAAATCTGCTAAGAGCAGCAAACTGAAATCCATTTTATTCAAAAACATTCTAGATGTAGATATTTTACTTAGAAAAAAGGAAATGCCCTCTCTGAAAAATAGCAAGCAGTCATCTTGAACATAGCAATAAAAGATTAAGGTGGCCTTCATGCTGTGACTGTTGCTTTCAAGAAAATTATTATGTAGTCTATGGGTAGAACTACAAACCATCACAGCAAAGAATGGTTATAATTATTATCCAGAGTGATCACAGCTTCGTTGCATTCATGAAAGTAAAGCACATGTATTTCCAAAAGAGATTCAACATGGATTGAAATGCATGTACAGTATAATAAAATTGAACCATTAGTCCAGAGTAAAGATAAGTTAATAATAAAAGGATGAAAAAGAAAACTATTTCATAAAACTCTTGCTGAAGACAATAATACTTGAGCTTCCTAGGAGCTGAAACAAAGAAGAAAATGTTGGGTTTTGTAGCTCTCAATGTCAAATAAAAGGAAATGTATATAATGCAGATGGAAATTACTATATAGGTTCAGTCTTTCCCAGTTAAAACAGTGACAGCATCACAATGAACTCTAATGAAAAGTTGGCCTGATCTCAATCAAAGTGCTAAAAGGCTTATCCAATAAATTCAAGGGATATTGATCTGATTTCTTACTTAAAGATTCAGTGATTCTTGTCTAAGCATTGATCATCATAATCTTATCAAATTCCCATTTTAATTCATTCCCTGTGGCTTTTGTTAAATTTCTGATTGTATGCGTAGATTTTTTTTTTCCCAAAATTATGTTATTGCTTCTAGGAGAACAAAATGATTATTTGGGGGTCTTCAGAAAGCTGTCATGACAATGCCTTTGGTAAAAAATCTGGCTGTACATGATTAGAAACAACTTTATAATTCAAGAATTTTAAATGGATAACTTTGCATTGGAAAACAGAATTGGAATTCCCCATCATTTTGGTACCTAGTTTAATTTTGGTGGAATGAGCCTTTGTAAGACTAAACATGGAAACAGACCACTATTGCCATCTCCTGGCAAGTAAACCACATGACCACAGTTTAACTCTTTTTGAAGAGCCATATATTGTGGGAAGGCAAGAAGATTATCCCCATAAATAGGCAATAAAGTATCGAGTATTTATTGTAAGACCATCATTGGGTTTTTATTCTTTATTCCTATAAGACCTTTACAAAATCCATTAAAGTTGATAAATAGTAGCATTTGTTTTATGAGCTCTTTATGTTGAACAAAAATTCTGCTTGTTATGACTTTTTAAATTAAATGCATATGATGGATCTACCTGTGATTGAAACAAATATTAAAGCTGCTTCAAAAAGGAAACCGAGAAAATGTTTGCGATGCACTGGGGAAAAGGAGCCAGGATTGTACCACTGCATGCAGCCAGGAAAGTGACAGGTAGCTTTCTACCATATAATAAAGCTGATGGAATGGATAACAGCTCTGACAGCATTAATCCATCTTTCTGCTGTGGGGGCTTTCACAAGAGATGAATGATACTCCCCCCTCCAACTAGCCCTGTCATCTCGCTGTGTTTCTCTTTAATTTCTCTCCCTTGCTATTGTTCTCTTTTATAATCAGCTGTTGCTGTTGCTTTGAACCCCCTTCCCTCCTCACATCTGGACATCAAATCATCAGCTGCATCTGAGCCTGGTTCATATACTCCCTGCCTGAGATGCCAGCTGAGCCATTTATGAGCTCAATGGCACTGAAGTCTGCAAGCTGTACTCCAGGGTGCCGTCCTGTCCTATAGATTCCAAACTCATGCTGCAGCTGAGTGAAAAAGGAGAATGAGATATGGCTTCAAGTCATTACCCTACAGATCAGAATGTTACATTCCACATGATTCTGAGGGCTTGACACGTTGTCTTCTAAAACTAATCATTTCTTCAAGGATAAACATGAGAACCAACTTTCCCAAGATGGGTACAAAGCACTGAGACAACTGACATTGTTTTTGTTTTGTTTTGTTTTGTTTTAAAAAAGCTCCTATCACGTCATTCTTTGAAAAATGAAAACAAATCCATTGTTGTTGTTTTATCACATTTTATTATAAATTTTATGCAATGTAAATTCCATTCCCTACTTACCAGCTCAAGATCACTAAGCTTTTACACTATGGTAAAAGAGGAATGGATGTTTGAGAAATCAGCTTGGATGTGAGTTCTGAAGCATGAAATCACTCCAGTTAAGTAGCTTGGTGGTCCTCTGTTAAAGTTTCGCATGGCCTGCCTGTCAAGTCCCTAGCTAAGCTAATTTCCTGAAGAACTAAGCTGAGAGAACAAGAGGGGTTGATCTTCTATACCTATACTTGGATCATCTGATGAAGCCAGAGTACAGAGGGCTGATCACAGGGAACAACCTTTGAGAAATGCTTCTATTTCAATTGACCACTAGCTCAGGGAACCTTCTCTTTTAAAGTGAATCTCAAGTAAATCTGTAAGAAAACCCTCACAGATTAAAAAAAAAAAAAAAGAATCTGGAAAGGAGCAAAGGAAGTTAATGTAAAGTTCAGAGTAAAAATAAGTCAAAAATCATAAAACGAGAAAATCCAGATAGGTATTTAAATAAACATAGTTGAAGTAACAATAGCATTAAAAGTTCACATATATGGCGCTATGTGCCAGAAATGGCTCTAGTCACTTTACATCATTCATGTACATAAAATTAATTAATTCATTCAGTCCTCACCATAATCCTCTTATCTCCAAGTAACAGGTAAGGAAACTGAGCACAGAGATTTGGAAACAAACAAGGTCAAGGAACTTAGGAAGTGTGGACTGGAGTCCAACAGGGGTGGTCTAGCTCTTTTTTTTTTTTAATATTTATTTATTTTTGAGAGAGAGAGTGAGACAGCGTGAGCGGGGAAGGTCCAGAGAGAGGGAGACACAGAATCCACATAATCAGAAGCAAACTCCAGGCTCTGAGCTGTCATCACAGAATCCGACGCAGGGCTCGAACCACGAACTGTGAGAACGTGACCTGAGCCGAAGTTGGATGCTAACCGACTGAGCCACCCAGGCGCCCCTAGGGTGGTCTAGCTCTTAACCACTGTGTTCTCCTACCGTTCCTAAATTTATTTATATCTATGTCCATCTCTTAGCAACTGCAAAATTCTCTCTCCCCCTCCCTCCTTTTATCGTATGTTTAACTATTACAATAAATGGAGTATAAACTAATTTTCCCATTTTACAGAATCGTTATCAAAAACTGTCTAAAGTCAGGGAACTGCTAAGTGACACAGCTAGAAAGTAAAGCTAAATCTCACCTTCTTCCCTCCAAATCCCACTGTGTCCCAGGGTGTGATGGCTATGAAAATGCACTGCCCACCCTGCTGCTGCAGGGACATGGCTTTCTGACAGCCTCAGCTATCTGTCCTCTGGACCCACCACTACGTTTGCAGGATGGTCAGGTGCCCTGAAATAAGACTATTCTATTGTGAGACATGGGTTGAAAGCCCATGATCCTGGTTGCAATTTTCTTTTTTTTTTTAATTTTTATTATTTTTGTTTTTTTTTATTTTTTATATGTAATTTATTGTCAAATTGAATTCCATACAACACCCAGTGCTCATCCCAACAGGTGCCCTCCTCAATGCCCATCACCCACTTTCCCCTCTCCCCCACCCCTCATTCGCCCTCAGTTTGTTCTCTGTATTTAAGAGTCTCTTATGGTTTGCCTCCCACTCTCTCTATTTGTAACTATTTTCTCCCCCTCCCCTCCCCTCTGGTCTTCTGTTGAGTTTCTCAGGATCCACATATGAGTGAAAACATATGGTATCTGTCTTTCTCTGCCTGACTTATTTCACTTAGCATAACACTCTCCAGTTCCATCTACATTGCTACAAAAGGCCAGATTTCATTCTTTCTCATTTCCAAATAGTATTCCATTGTATATATAAACCACATATTCTTTATCCATTCATCAGTTGATGGACATTTAGGCTTTTTCCATAATTTGGCTATTGTTGAAAGTGCTGCTATAAACATTGGGGTACATGTGCCCCTATGCATCAGCACTCCTGTATCCCTTGGGTAAATTCCTAGCAGTGCTATTGCTGGGTCATAGGGTAAATCTATTTTTAATTTTTTGAGGAACCTCCACACTGTTTTCCAGAGTGGCTGCACCAGTTTGCATTCCCACTAACAGTGCAAGAGGGTTCCCATTTCTCCATATCCTTGCCAGCATCTATAGTTTCCTGTTTTGCTCATTTTAGCCACTCTGACCGGCGTGAGATGGTATCTCAGTGTGGTTTTGATTTGTATTTCCCTGATGAGAAGTGATGTTGAGCATCATTTCATGTGTCTGCTGGCCATCTGGATGTCTTCTTTGGAAAAGTGTCTATTCATGCCTTCTTCCCATTTCTTCACTGGATTATTTGTTTTTCGTGTGTGGAGTTTGGTGAGTTCTTTATAGATTTTGGATACTAGCTGTTTATCTGATATGTCATTTGCAACTATCTTTTCCCATTCCGTCGGTTGCCTTTTAGTTTTATTGATTGTTTCCTTTGCAGTGCAGAAGGTTTTTACCTTGACGAGGTCCCAATAGTTAACTTTTGCTTTTAATTCCCTTACTTTTGGAGATGTGTCAAGTAAGAAATTGCTGCGGCTGAGGTCAGAGAGGTCTTTTCCTGCTTTCTCCTCTAGGGTTTTGATGGTTTCCTGTCTCATTCAGGTCCTTTATCCATTTTGAGTTTATTTTTGTGAACGGTGTAAGAAAGTGGTCTAGTTTCATTCTTCTGCATATTGGTGTCCAGTTCTCCCAGCACCATTTGTTAAAAAGACTGCCTTTTTTTCCGTTGGATATTCTTTCCTGCTTTGTCGAAGATTAGTTAGCCATACTTTTGTGGGTCCAATTCTGGAGTCTCTCTTCTATTCCATTGGTCTATGTGTCTGTTTTTGTGCCAATACCATGCCATCTTGATGATTACAGCTTTGTACTAGAGGCTAAAGTCTGGGATAGTGATACCTCCCACTTTGGTTTTCTTCTTCAATATTACTTTGGCTATTCAGAGTCTTTTGTGGTTCCATACAAATTTTAGGATTGTTCTAGCTTTGAGAAGAATGCTGGTGCAATTTTGATTGGGATTGCATAGAATGTGTAGATTGCTTTGGGTAGTACTGACATTTTAACAATATTTATTCTTCCAATCCATAAGCATAGATGTTTTTCCATTTCTTTGTGTCTTCTTCAATTTCCTTCATAAGGTTTCTATAGTTTTCAGCATACAGATCTTGTACATCTTTGGTTAGGTTTATTCCTAGGTATTCTATGATTCTTGGTGCAATTGTGAATGGGATCAGTTTCATTATTTGTCTTTCTGTTGCTTCATTATTAGTGTATAAAAATGCAACTGACTTCTGTACATTAATTTTGTATCCTGCGACTTTGCTGAATTCATGTATCAGTTCTAGCAGACTTTTGGTGGAGTCTATCGGGTTTTCTATGTATAGTACCATGTCATCTGCAAAAAGTGAAAGCTTAAATTCATCTTTGCCAATTTGGATGCCTTTGATTTCATTCTGTTGTCTGATTGCTGATGCTAGAACTTCCAACACTATGTTAAACAACAGCTGTGAGAGTGGACATCCCTGTCGTGTTCCTGATCTCAGGGGGAAAGCTCTCAGTTTTTCCCCATTGAGGATGATATTAGCTGTGGGCTTTTCATAAATGGCTTTTATGATGTTTAAGTATTTTCCTTCTATCCCGACTTTCTTGAGGGTTTTTATTAAGAAAGGATGCTGAATTTTGTCAAATGTTTTTTCTGCATAGATTGACAGGATCATATGGTTCTTATCTTTTCTTTTATTCATGTGATGTATCACATTGATTGATTTGCGAATATTGAGCCAGCCCTGCAGCCTAGGAATGAATCCCACTTGATCAGGGGGAATAATTCTTTTTATATGCTGTTGAATTCGATTTGCTAGTATCTTGTTGAGAATTTTTGCATCCATATTCATCAGGGATATTGGCCTCTAGGTCTCTTTTTTTGCTGGGTCTCTGGTTTTTTAATTTTTAAAGTTTATTTGCCTATTTTGAGAAAGAGAGAGAGAGAGAGAACAGGTAGGGGAGGGGCAGACAGAGAGGGAGAGAAAGAATCCAAGGCAGGCTCCCCATTGTCAGTGCAGAGCCTGATGAGGGGCTCAAACTCCCAAACCATGAGGTCATGACCTGAGCCCAAATCAGATGCTTAACTGACTGAGCCACTCAGGCGCTCCCTAGTTGCAATTTTCATAGAATAGTCTTAGCACTTTCCTAGCCAGTATTCCTTCCATTACAAGGGTCAGATCCACATTGTGGTCTGTTTCTGTCTTCCTACCCCCCTTTATCTTTCCTAAGCATTTTACCTAATAAATCTCTTGCATATCTAATCCCATCTTGAGCTCTGCGTCTTCCAATAATGCAAATTAACACAGGCCAAAATCATATCTTTAGAAACTCATTTAACTAGATATACAAAAAATATATATCTATGTTTTTAGTTTATATGTAACTATTTTGTTATTTTACTTATATTGGATTCAATAAATCACAGGGAGAAAGTAAAAATGATAAAATGGAGCAAACACAAATAACAAAGCAACAGAAATAACTAAGCCCTATCCTATTATACATCACTAGGCCTAAAACATACATGCCAGAGTTCCTCTGGGATAAAAATAAACAAGAGGCCATAATACAAGGGCTCACAACCATAACAACCGTCTCAAAATGGAATTGATCAGGAGTCTCCAGGAGAACTTTGTATATTCCTACCAATCTTTAAGTGATATCTTAAGACTTCAAAGGCTACTAAAATCCTTTCTCAGATGAAAAAAAAGAAAAGTTCCCTGACTTTATACATCTCAGTATCTTGTAAGCTGGTTTAAATTGTAACTAGAAACATTTTTTTCTCATGTATTCTCATATTTATTCTATGATTTATGATGACTCTGAGCTCTTTAGTTGTTCCTATTTATATCTCTCAAAACCTGTTCTCTTTTTGATGATCTATTCTCCTAATAGCCAAAGATCTCATCTTGAATTTCCTTTCAGAATTACATGATCTTGTAACCCTAGTGGCAATTTCAGCTCCCAACACCCAGATATTTAGCACATGGGGTAATGCCAAGGCTATAAATATGTGCTTTGTGAAGTGGTAACATTGAGCTGATGAGTCACACTGGGAGTCATGGAATGTAAGAGGCTCTTGTGAGGCTTCGACAGCCTTGGTCATGACCAATATACAAAGTATTTAAAATCAATATGACATGTTTATTAATCAACACAATTATACGTGAGTAGGATTCAACTTTGACTAAACTGTCATTAAGATGTGACTACATCGTTATTCCAGTTAGGAACTGGGCCCCTGTGACAATGGAATGGAATGCTCTAATACATCTGCACTCTGTTTCAATGACCTAAATGGCAATAAATCATTGGCTAAGTAATTGCAAAACCAAATTACATAGTACTGAAGAAAAATACATATACAAGGAAATAAACAAAACCTTATTTTGTTAAAAAAATTACCCTGTCTAATCCAGACTGCTAATGAATTCATCTCATACTTGTGTAATGATACTACAGATAATGGAAAACTAATACACAATGATAAAGCATGGAAATGGTAGGATATGACCTGGGATAAGGTAGGACTCTAAGGTAAAGCACAGGATAGTGTAGAGTAGTATTTCTAGACTGTCATACATCATAACAATATGTCCAGAGAGTCCCTTAGAGAGAAATTTGCTGTTTTATAAGTTTTTAGCCAACAAGATTCAAAACTCTTTGTCAGAATCAGCAAAGACAAAGAGATTTATCCAAAATAGAGGTCAATAAGCAGTTTTCTATGTGGCCATGTTTTTACAGTGAGGACATCTTGTCCAAAACCTACAAAGTAGATGAGAATGTTTGCTTAATAGTTCAACGAAAATTTAATTTATAATCAAATTTTCTACTAGAAAATCTGAAATTTAGTTCAAATACAACTTGCTTTTAAATTAGCAATGTAAAGAAGAAATATAAAAGACCTATTTACATGTAGTTTTTTTTTTTTTTTAACATTTATTTATTTTTGAGACAGAGAGAGACACAGCATGAACGGGGGAGGGGCAGAGAGAGAGGGAGACACAGAATCGGAAGCAGGCTCCAGGCTCTGAGCCATCAGCCCAGAGCCCGATGCGGGGCTCGAACTCACGGACCGCGAGATCGTGACCTGAGCTGAAGTCGGACGCTTAACCGTCTGAGCCACCCAGGCGCCCCTACATGTAGTTTTTTAAAGTGAGGAGTTACTCAACCTGGATGCACAGATATACATGTGTATAAATGATAAAGTCACTACCTATCAAGTCTCAAGATTTCAATGGATAAAGAGTTACACACTCATTTGTACTCTTACTGCAACTCAATTAATTCAAAAGAATAAGTATTCACTGCTGACAAACTAACAAAACCTTTTCTGTAAACCTAAAGCTGCTCCAAAAAATTGTCTTTTTTTAACTGGTAAGCAGAAAAATAAGCCAATAAAAGGCAGAAACATAATGGAAGCCATCTATTTATCCATATCTTTGATAATGTAATTACCAATTTGTACAAAAACATTAAAAAATGCAATTGATTAATTAAAACTCCATCAAAATTTTCTGAAAGACTGTAAAATATCCATAACACTGTACATAAGTATACATTTTTCTAGGAGAGTTCCTGTGCCTGGATTCTCATTTATCCTCAACAACAACCCTATGAGATACCCATTTTAGGGGCTGTGTATAACTGCAACATAACAGAGGTTCCCCCAGAGTTGTTCAGATAGCATCTGGGGAAACAGGGATTCAAGTCCAGCTCTGTCTGAGTCAGAGTCTCACCTCTGAACTGCTGTGCTCTACCACTGTCCCAAACCACTAAATGCTTAAGTAAATCTCAAAGAGATTCCATCTATGTTGCTTCATTCCCTAAATGGAGTTAAATACGGCAGGGAAGACTTACCCTTCTAACAGTAAGGCTGTGTTGCAATGTGCAAGGCGACTTCTAAAGAGGATGCAGGAAAACTCCACGTGTTAACCTCGGTTGTCTAATGCTTAGAAACTTACATCATTCTAGGCGACTCAAATAGATAACTGAAAATTATTTCTAGTGTGTCCCACTGCTGATTAGAATCTGAACAATGTGTAATTATCACGGTCATCCTCCCCCTCCACACATTTCCCACCCCTTTTCAGGAAAAGCATTCTATTTTCTCTTTATAGCAATCTGAGCCTTTCTCTTTTTCCTAACATTCTTAAAAATAATGGACACTCATCTACTATATTTTTTTAATTCCTTAGAACTTCTATAAGTATCCTTACTCTGAGCCTTATCTGAATGCATACAGCTTTTCAAACTACATATCAACTACATTGTCAACTTCTCTAGTTTGGCTTCTACCCTCTTGTCATGGACGAAGTTCCTCTGCATGATTACAGTTGAACTTTTTAAAAAAGACACGGGTTTTACAAAAGCATAAAAAGTCCACTGCTTCAGGTGTTTTTCCCTTTGGGTCCCACCTACTGGTGACCTATATGTTGTGTGTGTGTACAAGTTTTTAAATAAAATTCTGTGTCTTTATCATGCTGAAATTATTTTTTTTCTATTGACTACTAAGAACTGCCATCTTAAAGTTATCCCCATCAGGGCTATCCTTGAACTTCTTTCTTATTTATGGAAACCAAAGTAAGGACATCTGCTTTATTGATATTTCTATTTTGCATAGATATTCTTCTCCTAACAACCTCTTAGGTGTGGTCCAGAAGTAATGTCAGTCACCAGGAGGAGGCTGGAGAGAGAAGAGTTCCTACAGAGAAAACCTTAAGGGTAGAATTTCAAGAGTTTATGGGCTAAATTTAAAAACATGTCATGCCTCCAGCTTTCCTTAATATTTCTGTCAGGCTTGTGGTTGTGGGTTTGTGTGATGACAATGCCAAAACTTCTTTTTTTTCCTCCACAATGTCATACTTCATTGTTATTTCCTATACAAGTAGTTCTCAAATAAGAGATGTGGAGGGTGAAGGTGTGTAAATGTATTATGTTTCTAATAATAACATTATCATTATTGAATCATCACCTGTAAATGTGCATCAATCTTTTTCAGATTACATACCATATGCTGAGGTTGTGGGTTGTCATTTGTTTCTCCCACTGGGGTGGAATCTTTAGCAGACCACTTGTGTTACTTTCTCTCTCCACCCCCACCGGTGTTTGCTTGTTTGTTAATGTCCTTTTCTGGCTCAAAATACAATGTTTGCGTCAAGACTGGTGCTTACTGCACTTAGTTTTGGGGAAGGAAGTTCAAGCTTTAAATGAATTTCAACACTTTCAGTGGGTCCCTATTGACCAAAAAGAAAATCCAAACTCCTTACCATGACATGCAAAACCTCTGAGGCTCTTGATGGTTTTTAGCTTTATAGTCTCACTCACTTGGTCATTACAACCAAGAACCACACACAAACAACTCAGCTGCTCAAGAATACTTATTAGTTCCTTTCACTTCACATCTTTTGTTTATGCCAAAAATGCCTTCTTTGATCTTTCTACTTGATTAATACCTAATCCACTTGTCGTTCCCAACTTATATTATAAATTACCTCCCTTCTGAGGGTTCCCTGACACATTCCCAAAGTAATATTTGCTGCCGATTTTGCGATGCTATACATTTTGAATTTATTATCACATTTAGCTTTTACCACATTATATTGTTACTGCTTGTACATTTCTCTCTCTTTCCCCTCACTTGCACATGCTCTTTTCCAAACACATATCCTTGGCTGTAGTGCCACCAAGGTAAATATTGTCTTGTACTCTGTTCTGCTATCTCTTTGCTTTGCACAACGTCTAAAAATGGTTTAAAAGAAAGAAAGAAAGAAAGAAAGAAAGAAAGAAAGAAAGAAAAAAAAACGTTGTTGAATAAAATTATAGAACAATTATTTTCAAGTTAGAACTTACTCTGCCCCGTACAACTGTATATAATTTGGGGAAATCACCTCTCTGAACTTCAGTTTCCTCACCTGTAAAAAGAGAAAAGCACTTTATTTCATATGATTGCTGTGAATATCTAATTGTTTTGTATGGAACACATGGAGTCCTTTAAAATTTATGTGAACTCTTCATATTATTAGGATAGAGCCTAATAAAAAGATGCTGTATTTTATGTCGTCTTTCAAATACTAGAGTCAATGAAAATAAAGGAGTCAGGTTAGTCTTAATAACTAAGTTATATAGGACAATCAAATTTTCTCCCAATAGACTTTTTACTTTAGAAAGAGTAGCAAAAAGAAAAATTCTTAAAATATATTTAAAAAGTCAAATTATTTCAATACACAATTGTATTTTTTCCCAAATACTGCAATGAAAAACATACTAAGTGTTACGGTTATACTTTATCAGAAGAATTTGTTTATTCTCATCAACTTTAAAATCTGACTACACTAATTTCATTAGCATTTTATTTTTGCTTGGTTCACTTAATGTTATTCAAACACTCTATCTGAGACGAATCTTCTGAGATATATTTTTCCCTTGAAGATGAACTTACTTTAATGTTAGCACAGGGGCTCAAGTGCGGGCAGAGTAGATAGTTAATGGGCATGAAAAACTGCAATACAGCATGAAGCAGAGAATGAGCCTCTGTTTATGTAAATGCCTCCATTCCATACTCAGAAGTTGTCTGTCTGTAATGTGACCGTTTATGAGGTACCCGCCCATATTCATCATTGCATGGAATAGCCATAACAAATGGGGGGTGGGGGAAGGCTCCCTAGTCAGGAAGCCAAACACCTCTATAAACCCATTTACTAATCATTTACTGATTATATCTAAGGAGAGAAGCTGTAATTTGGAAATTCACTTTGCTTGCTGAAAACTCTACATGTGAGCCATTCTATCTCGGACTTACATGAGCTAAGAATCACACAGTAATTTGCCCTGTACCTCTAAACACCAATCAGGGGTGTGACTGAGACTAACTAGCTAGATGGCTCTGGGTCAGCCCAACTCTGTATATCTGGTTATTAGCACACTCAATATGCCCTGAGACAAAAAGCTCTTGACTCAAGCCGACTTTGGTAAAATAATGTGGAAGAAACTATAATTTGAAAGAAAACTTCATTCATTTCATTTTTTGGGGCGATAGTTAATCTTCCAAGGGCCTTTAAGTTCCAAGAAAGGAATGGTTTAATATTGTGTTTGACTATGATAATTTATAGTTCATTGGGAGAGTGGGAAAACTTCTCAGAAGAATTGGCTTCACTTTCTTACAAGACTCTTCTATAGAGGAGGGTAGTCTATGACTTACACCATATTGATCTGTGTGTACTCCTCAGAGGCTCTGTAGTCATTTTCATATCGATCTTTGTTTCCTTACATTACTGTATCATGCACTCATCAAGTCAGCATTACCACGATGTAACCTAACTGTTGTCCTCTGAAATCAAAGTAACGAGACGGTTTACAGGATTGGCAGTCTAATCTCCACTACATATAAAAACGTCTATTTACCTACATCTTTCTCTATAAAAGTAGTCTATGTGCTTTTGTGCTTCTGTTGCCTTTACCCAAAATTGTGTAATATTAGTTCTTTTCTTCATGAGTTTCATCCTTTTCTATACAGAAAAAAAAAACATTGATTTTTTTTTTCCATCTCTATGGTTTTAATATAGTACAAGACAAGCTGGTTTTATTTATGCTGTGTTTTAACCCAAATGCCATCAAATATATGTCAACTGCCTATGGGAACATTGGTCTTCAGGGCTGCCTCTACTGTGTAAGTAGTCAAAGAGTAGCAAACAATAAATAGTGTAAGTGCAACCCAGACATGAATCAAATCTCTTACATCAATTCTACACTCCTCTGCCCAAATTACAAAAGGAAGTTAGATATATGTGATCTGGATCTTGACTTGGTTTAGTGAGGATTTTCTGCTTGAGACAAAGCTTACCTATGCTGCTCCTCAGTCTCCACTAGTTCTTAATCAGACAGACCAGACAGTAAACAGTCTGATGTCTTGGGATACGGTGCACACAGGCAGATGAGGTAGTGTGATTTGTGGCTAATGTCCTTTTTCAGTGGCCAAGAATTATGACTGATACAGATTAAATGATTTCTCAATGCCGTACTTCAGACTCTTGAAAAGGCTGAGTATTGGGCAATATTTTTAAAAAGGAAACTATTCAGATAATTTATTTATAATCCATTAAAAAAAGAAAAATGTTAATAAAGCTTGTATAGCTGAGTAGTAAATACAGTTTCAATAAGTACATTTACTATCACTAGCGTTTTTAATAAAAGTGTCGGGCAGTGACACTATTTGAAGTGATTTCTTGATGAGAGCATCTTTACTGATAGTACAGTTTCCACCATACAGATAATGAAACTGAACAAAACAAGCCTTCACGCATTCATGACACTCAAAGTTGTAGTCAGATGTATGTTGAATGATGTTTCTTTGAGAAGAAATGTAAATATGTTTTATTTCAAGTAGTAAAACAATAGAAAATGGAATGATCTTCATTTGGAGAAAGTAAGTCTACAGCATTAATATAATCAGCAATGTCTACACTTCCACTGTTGTTAGTGTTGCATTGATGTTTCCATTATAAACTGGTGTATCTATTAAATTAAAATTCCTGCACAAATATTGCTCTCAGTTGACTCTTAGCAAGCATGTTACCTTTGGTAAAAAATGAAAGACTTCCAAAATTCAGTAGGAGGGGTTCACTAAATTTCAAAGGGAAAAATACATTTAAAGTAAAATAGGGAAAATAAAAGTTACCTTGAAGTTTTCCAAGTGTCTCCTTTAAAGAACCGCTCATAGAAATTCTTTACTGTTTATAAGTGTTAAATACAAAAAGATTGAAACAAAGTCTTAAATTTTTTAATGTTTTATTTATTTTTGAAAGAGACAGACAGAGTGTGAGCAGGGGAGGGGCAGAGAGAGAGAGGGAGGCACAGAATCCGAAGCAGGCTCCAGGCTCTGAGCTGTCAGCACAGAGCCCAATGTGGGGCTTGAACTCACGAACCAAGAGATCATGACCTGAGCCACAGTGGCACCCTTAACCAAACGATTCATCCAGGCACCCCAAAACAAATTTTTAAAAAGGCACCAATAATCTTTTCGAGAGGTATCATAGATGTGCAAAAACAGTGATATTTAAAGCAATGTTTAGTTTAATGTAATTCATCTCCAATACATTTATGCTTTTCATTTAACTAATTTTAGAAAATTTACTTGTCATTTCACCTTTCTTTTTGCAGTTGGTATTTTTTCCTGGATCTGTTGCATGTTTTTTAATTTGCTGGCCATTAGATGTGTCAATTTATAGGCTAAGACCAACAAAAATAATTCCCAACTCATTGAAATTTTACAAAAAGTCTCCTTGTTAGGTTTTATAAACTTCTAAAACAAATGTAAAATATAGGATGGAAAAATAAATACAAAGTCTCTGCAAAGCAGGTTATATTTTGTGGTTTTCAAATGTCATTATAGTTTCGTTTCTTACAAGAGCAAAGTGAATGATCATCACCCATTTATGGAAAAAAAGTGAGATTACTACTTCAAATGAACTATTGACTGTTTGTTACCTATCTCTCCATTCAAGGATAATTTTCAAAAGAGTTGACCAATATTGGACGAATACAGTTTAGTTAGGATAATTAAAGTTGTTTTTTTCTTCAAATATGTTGCATGAGTTTCAATAATGTATTGTATGTCAAGTGTAAATACCAATAAATTCTTTTCTCACAAATATGGGCCTTTAATAGTAACTGTGCCACTATATAATAATAAGACCTGATAATTATTCAGTAATATGATGTTTCTGGGACTGTTAGAAGTATTTGGAATACATTAACTCATTCATCTCTACAATAATCCATGGGGTAGGGATGGTTATCTCCAATTTCCAGATGAGGAAACTCAGACAAAGAGAATTTAATCAATTTGACAAAAAGTCACAATGTGACAGAGTAAGATGAAATCTGGAAGGTCTAGCTCCAGAGACATAGGTCTTAATCACTCCTTTTATAAAACTTCCCCTTTATACACAACATTTCTCGTCTTTTATGATAGGATTTAGCTTTTCACAATTCTCCTAATGACAAATAAATTACAAGTAAAACTTGGAAATGTCTTAGTAATTAGCAAAACACTAGCGGAGATTCTGTTAAAAGGGAAAATATCAGGTTCATGAGCTAAGAATCTGCCTAACAGGAACTATTGTGCCAATAGGCAACAGTAAAGTACCATGAAACATTGGCAAAATTCTAAAACCATCTGGACACTGCACAATAACATGACAGCAGGTTAAAATGCCAGGCAATAATGAGTTCTTTCTAGTTATTATTTTCTACCTATTATTTTACTATAAATAGCAGACAGTGACAACCCAATTATTACCACTAGGAGCAAAAACATACTAAGCACCAGGGAAACAGAAGGCATGCTCCTCTGTCTATGTAATCCACAATCATGAAGATAAAACATGTGCTTTAAAAATGGTACTAATATTAGAACAAACAAGGAAGAAAATGAAGGCAACAACCATAAGGGAAGACTTCAAGGAGGAAAATAAAAACGTATTCAAAATGTCTTTACTGAGTACCATCCATGTACCAGACACTGTCTATGCCCTGGAGTTACACTGAGGTTGAAATAAAACCCATAGCTAACATTGTAGTTGGGGAGGGAGGGAGGGAAGTAGATAGGTAGATAGACAGACAGACAGATAACAAGATATGGTACAACCTCATAATAAAAGAATCAAGAATGACAAAGTGATCTATTTTTGTAGAGAGGTCAGGGACAGCCTGTCTGAAGTTGTGACACTTGAAATAGGACTTAAATAAAGGTGGGAACAAACTGTTACATGTCTTCAGTTAACGATTTCCAGGCAGAAGGAATAGGAAAAAACAAAGACTCAGAGGCAAGAAAGGTCTGCAACAAAGTCAAAGAGGTGGCCAAGGTCAGATGATGCAGGGACCTGTAGGACATGGAGAGCTCTTTCATTCTCATCTAAGGAGACAGGAAGCTAGTAGAGACCTTGGAGCAAGGGGCTGCCCTGTGTGACATTGTTGGAGGCTCCCCGTGGCTTCTTGGTAAAGAACAGACAATCAGAGCAAGAATGGAAACAAGAAGCACAAATGGAAGCTACTGTTTGCATCCTGGGAGGGATGATGATGGCTTTGACCAGGGCATTAGCAGCCAAAATTGTGGGGGTGCTAAAATATTCAAAATTGAATCTAGAGCCAGCAGGATGTGCTGATAAACTGGTAGGTTTGAGCTAAAAAGAAAAAGAAAGAAAACAGATACAGAGGTGATTTTAAAAAACCCACAGTTGGTACAAAACAAGAACAACATCTTCATGAAATGAAGATGGCAGAGTAAACCAGTCAGAGAACATCCATTGCTGTAGTCTGGCCAAGGGGTGCTGGGCCATCTAGATGTCTTTCATCACAGAACTGCTCTTGCCACATGCTAACCGAGACATAAATTGTGAGTATATTTATATATTTTATAAATATATACAATAATTTTATAAATATATACAATAAGATATACAATAATTGCATAGATTCAGTTACCAAATACATCATACCTATTTTTTAAAATATTAGTATTCCCTTTACTTAATGTTAAAAAGCAATTAAAAATAGTATCATTTATCCTGAAATGTTGTTAGGCCCAAAAGCATAAGAAGGAATAAAAAAAAAAGGGCATCGTTCCTGATACACTAAATTTCAAGTTGCTATTTCTTAATGATTCATCTTGAATCTTGTTCTAAAGACAAGTTACTTGGCACTGTCAGAAGAGGCAAGACACAGAGTAACACAGACACATTAAGCATGCATCACTACATTTATATTCTTCATTTATTCCACAAATGTTTACTGTGTGCCTAATATGCATTATTATATAAGGTGGTAGGTTTATAGAAATGGATAAGCAGACCTAGGCCATGATCTAGTGATCTCAGTGTCTGGAAAGAAAGTGACCTTGAGTATGTAATTACAAGCAATGAGCTGTAAAGACAGTGTATTAAGGAAATGCAAGGTTCCACACAGTCCCTACCACCAAATGATCTGGGCATTGTATGACAATGGCATTTTAACATGATACAGGGTTTTGTTTGTTCAGTTAGCTGATTGTTTATTCTTGAGAGGAAGCCTTCCCAGTGATTTAAAATCTCTATGTGGACATTAAACATTAACTACTTCAATATGTCTCTGGGCATGAAAAGGCAATAAATTACCTTGAATAGAGTTTGGGTTTGTTTTTTGGTTATTTTAATCCTTAGCCCAGAACCTATGACATACTAGTACTCAAAAATATTTATTGAAGAATACATGAATGAATGAATGAGTCTGTTTAGAGAAAAAAAAATTGAAACAGGGACAGGATTTAAAAAAAAACAAAAACAAAAACAAAAAAACAACAGAAAGAAAACCCGAGAAATACCTTCAAAAGTAAGAAAACTTATTAGCTCTTTTTTCACTTTTCCACCTTTTATACACATACCTTATGTCTACAGCCTCCATAAATTATCCAGCAGTGGTTACTATGCTAGAGCTATATACTGAAAAACGGGAGATTATATCTTCTCGCTTCTTAACATTTGATAAGTGTGTTTGGCTACAACCTACAACGTTTTCAGATATTTACTTAAATACTACATTTATTTGCTTTTCAAAGACTCCATTTTGCTTTATATCCACTAGTTTTAGAACCTGGAAATAGGAAACATTAAAAAATTAATAGTAAGAGAGGAGTGCCGAGGTGGGTCAGTCACTGGTGTTGAGGCCTTAGCTCAAAAATCATCTTCCCTGATCTCCCTATGATAAATCCTTTTTCCTAAGTTCATACCCACATGTACCAGTTTGTACCACCTTTGCATGTAATTATTTGATGTTGTTTACCTCTATCACTATCAGCAAGTTCTATGAGGATATTTTTGCTTACTATCATTTCTCCAAAACCTAGAAAAGTGCCCAAGACATAGGCACTCAAGAAGTATTTCTTAGAGGGGCCTGGGTGGCTCAGTCCATCAAGTGTCTGACTCTTTGATTTTGGTTCAGGTCATGATCTCAAGCTTCGTAGGTTCAAGTCCCTCATTGGGCTCTGAGCTGCTTGGGATTTTCTCTTCCTCTCTCTCTGCTCCTCCCTCACTCATGTGCCCACACGCTCCCTTTCTCTCTCTCAAAAAAACACAAATAAACTTCAAAAAAATTAACAGTAAGAGAAAGCTAATTTTCTTACAATACACTTGTTTTACCATACTCCCACCATAATCCCAAATCTCTATCTTTCTTACAGATACAACAGATTCAAGGAGCATTTGTTGCATGGTGCAATGGTTACCATGGAATTTTTTTTAAGGTTTAGTGAACAGTGTGCTTTCAAAACAGTGTCAAGGCCTTTGGCAAAGTAAATTGTACAATAATTCTGAAGTACTGAATTCTGAAGTTCTGAATAATTACACAGTACTTCTGAAGTTTATAAAGAGTTTTAATGTTTTTTCCCATTAAATACAGAATATCATAGGGTTTAAAAGACCCTAACTACCATTCAGCTAAACAAAATTTCATATTTTACCATGTTTGCCTCAAAGATTTTGATTAAAAAGAATATTAACATATGAAATGGAAACTTCTGGATCTTTTCTTCTACAGCCTTTATAATCCCAGTCCCACCTTCCTCCATCCTTTCCAAAAGAAAGAATTCATTGTATTTCTTTATATTGTATATTTCTGGACTTTTACTACATATACTATAGCCACAGTCTTTTTAAAATGCTATGGTTGGCCTCTTGCTGTAAGTATCAGTAAGTAATTTGGTCTTCAATTCAATAAAATATTTTTGAAATATATTCAGGTCAATTTCTATAATAAATTCCTCCTCATTTATACTGCTAATTATAAGGTATATCAACTTGTATGCTTGCCTCTTTTTTTGTTGTTATTTTAATCCCTAGCACAGAACTTGTGACATTCCGGTACTCAAAAATATTTACTGAAGAACACATGAATGAATGAATCTGTTTAGAGAAAAAAAATCTCTACTCTGTTAGAGAAAAAAAACACTTATTCTGGTCCATGAGTGTACTTTTCCTTTTCTGCAATTTTTTCAAGAAAAAAAAATGTGAATTGTGTGCAGGTTCTCTACTGCAATATCTTAGTTTTTTTCTTTCCATCATTTTGTAAAATTTCTCTCCAACACTAATAATGTTTTTCTCTCTTAAATTTTATTTTGTCTCATATTAATATCACTATACCAGCAGCACTTGGTTAGAATTTCATACTATATTTCTTTCATTTACAACTTTTCCACACTACTTTCTCAGTAGCTTAGAAGGTGTGTTTGTCTAAATTTTATTTCAATATAGTATCCAGTAGCCTTCATCTGTACATGTAAGTTTAGTGCATTAACGTGTCTTATAATTACTAGTTAGATATGGACTTATTTATTCCACTTCATTTATTTACTTCTTTCACATTCTTTTTCATATTTTTCTGTTTCCATTTTTTGCCATCTGTTGGATTGAATTTTATTTAGGTAACTCTATCTCACATATATATAGCTTTCCCAAAAATGCTAAGAAAAAATGGGTTTTCGTAATATTTTAGTGTCTGCTCTTAAATGTTAGCAATAACATTTACTTTACATAGTCCCAACAAAGTCTAAAGCTATTCAGTGCATCTTTTTCTTCCCAAATACAAGAATTAATATGCTTTGGCTACTGAAATAATAATCCTCTAAGGCTTAGAGTTGTATTTTTTTTCCTTATAATTTAAGGAAATTAATAGCCTTACCAATATCATTTACCACTATTTTGGTTCATGAGTACTTATAACATCACATTCCTTTCCTTTCCTTGATTGATTGATTGATTGATTGATTTAGATGAAGCGCATCTTCTAGTAATGTGTCAGTAAGAATGCTTCAATTATAAACTCTCAGCTCTTGTATTTTGGTAATATCTTCTTTCTTTCTCGCTCTTGAATAATAATCTAGCTGGCTGTATGATTTCCTCCTCAATAAATGCAAATAATTAAAACAATCCTTTGGGGAAAAACACATTTAAATGGCTCTGAAAATCCTCAAAATGTTAAAAGAAGAAAAAATATCCATAAAGTACAGAAATTATGAAGCAAAAGCAGACAAATACGGATCAAAACCTTATGAAGATTACTTTAAAATGTCACTTATTAATTTTGGAAATGAAAATAACATTAAAATTAAATTATGGATGTATACTAATTTGGGCAAAGCCAGAGAAAAAATGAAGTAATTAGAACATTTGACTAAGGAATTGACCCAGTAGACTACAAAGTGATATAAATAGATGAAAATATGAAAGAAAAGGGAAAAAATGCCAGGGAAAGTTTGAGAAGCTCCAACATACACCTCATATAAGTTCAAGAAGAGGAGGGTATAGGGAATGAGAAAGATACTGTTTGAGGTGAGAAAGTCCAATCGTTTTGAATTCAAGAAAACAAAAAACATGTATGTTGACTTTGTGACTATCTGTCATGGAGCTGACCTTCTCTTGTGCTTTGGAATTTTAATTTTCAGGTCCACATTGACTGGGAATTTCTTGGAAAGTTTCATGTTGTTGTTGCCATTTTTGTTCTTTATTTGTGCCTTTCTCTGTTTCTCTCCCCTGAGTTCCAACCTGAGTCTGTGGATTTTACAGTTGTCTCTCCAGCAGCTCATGGGTATGTACTTCAGAAACAAGTCTTCTAAGAAATCTTGAGCCTTTGTTTCCTGAGGTTACCGCAACTGTAGTTTCTGAGTCAATAGGCACTTTGGCCTGGGTCCTGCTATGCCTCCCTTTCTCTTCCATCCCTTGCTCCAAGCAGCAGCTCAATACCAGGTACCAAAAGAGGTAGCCCTCAAAACTTTTAAAATCTCTACTTGTAAGTGTATCTTGTCTCAGTGTAATGCCATTAATATGCCTCCAGGCCCTGTGTGAGCCAATCTGGTCCTTGTTACAACACAGAGTTAAACCCAGCCACTTCTTGCTTCCTGGTTCTAGAGCCTGGTCCTAGAGGTCTGTGGAGTTTGCCTCTAGATGCTGAATTGTGTTTCTGGTCTGTTTGTGAATCACAAAATTATCTTGAAGCAATGTTGATTTTTACGTTTGTAAGGTTTTCTATCACTCTAGACTATTCTCTTTCTGTTTTCCTAAGAAATGTGTAATTAAGGCCAAAGAAACAGATCTTATATGTGGGATAACCAATGCAGAAGACTGAGAAGTAATAAAAACCTAGAAGATTTCTTTGCAAGTGTCTTTAAAATCATGTTCTAAAAAAGAAAAAAAAATCATGTTCTGCTCTAGAGAAGAAAACATTTAAAGTATAGGTTAAATTCTGCACTGGTTTATGCTATAAAAAATAAACAAAAATCTAGTCAATCAATCTATGCTCTAAGGAAAAAAAAAAGCCCTAACTCTACTTAACAATATTGCAAATGAATGTACATTTATATGTTTTAAGCCAAGTAAAACATTTACCATGGGCTTGTGTTGCTTTCATGATTCTCTACTTTAGCCAATTTTTTTTTTTATTATTATCCAGCTAGATACCAATTCCAATAGCTTTCATTTTATTTCCACTACCATCAGAACAGTGTTAGGAGAAAAATAAACTTGTGGACTTTGCTTCTTTATGAAGACAAATATGAGATGAAAATAATCTAATTTGGCAACAAAGCCTTTTGAAAACTTTTAATAAAATTCTTATTCCATTTCTACATTCAACTGGATCTATTGGGAGATGACAGGCTGTCAGTAGTGGTTCTTGTGACAAAGTGTGTTTTTGGATTAGTCTTTGTTTGGAATTGTGTGATGTGGGTCCAAGCAACATGAACTCAGGGGTGAACAAATCACCCCACTGTTTGGGAATCAGTACAGAAGAGCAAGTGTCAGAAACCTGTAGAGGATTTGTGGTTTATTGACCAGATAGGGTGAAAATCCAGGGATCTGTGCCCTCTAAAAAAGTACTGCAATGTAGGCACTGGATCACTGTCTCACACACTAGCCTTTGCAGGACATTTTGGGAAATGTCCTTATAACTATTATCTTAAATATAATCTACACAGGATTTGGTAACACATGTAGTCCCTTGGAGATAGATGATAGATAGATGTATAGATAGATAGATAGATAGATAGATAGATAGATAGATAGATAGATGGAAGGAGCTTTCAATAATTTTTTAGGTAGGTCTATTATCTATATAAGTAAAACAAACTTGTTAATTTTTGTTGTAACTAGTTGCATTATATAAGACCACTACTTTCAGAGATTTGCTTATTTCTGCAAAGTGACTGACTCTAATAAAGGTATAGAATAGAATTTAAAACTCTAAAATTACAGGCTAGTTCAACAATTTCATTGATACATAAAGAAATAAGACCTGTAATGAAAACTCTGACATGCTTTCCCTGTGTGAAAACTAATGCAGCATATTTTTTAGCTTGCAAACACAGATGCGGAAACACAGATGATGATTAATGCTTCAAGGAGCCTTTTTCACTGTCTACTGTGACTTACAGGATGAAACTAGGGGGAAAGAGGAAGGAGCGAGCAGGATAAACAACCTCTAGTTTTGATTCCCTTTTAGGCTGTGTAGACTGCCCAAAATTTAGGAGCTTTGATTCATCAAATCTTCTAAACAACAGATACACAGTCCTTGAGACTATAAGACTAAAGTAGCAAAACATTTCTGGAGCTGGTTTTGACTTAATTTTATGACCTCTCCAGGCAATGCACAAAAATATCATATACAAGAATAAGCAATGATGTAGAGAAAGAGTTTCTACTTTGTTGCTGGTGGGAATGTAAATTAGTACAACTACTAATACAAAGTCAAGTTGAAAATATAAATGCCCTTATTTCCAGCAGTCCCCCTCCTAGGCACCTGTCTTGAAGAAATTCTCCCATGTGACCTCAAGTCATTCACAAGAATGTCAATTGCAACATTTACACATTCATTAAAAAAAATGGAATCAACTTAAAATGTATTATCAAAAGAATGGTTAAGTAAATTCTGAACTATAGACAGGAAGGAATCATATATAGCAGCTAAAATGACTGAACTAGAAGTTGAAAAAGACTATTTCCAATATGTATAGTTTTTAAGGATGCTAAAAACATGCAACATACACATAAATATTGCTTGCAGATATACATATATGCATATTACATATAATATATGTTTTAAATGTACAGTATATAAATATATATACATTTTTTCTTATTTAATTTTTTTAATGTTTTTATTTATTTTTGAGAGACAGAGAGAGACATACCACGAGTGGGGAAAGGGCAGAGAGAGAGGGGAAACACAGAATCTGAAGCAGGCTCCAGGCTCCAAGCTGTCAGACAGAGCCCAATGTGGGGGTTGAACTCAAGAACCGCGAGATCATGACCTAAGCCAAAGTTGGACGCTTAATCGACTGAGCCACCCAGGCGCCCCTAAATGTAGATACATTTCTATGTACATATAGACTTACATAAAATATTACATACCACATTTAGGAGCAATTATTCCAACAGAGAAAAAGGGTTCAGGAATGAGTACTCAAAAGGTTGAAACTACATCTACAATGTTATCCTGCTTCAAAAGTGTAAAAGAAATACTAAAATAAATTTGGTACACTTAATATGATTTAGCAAGTTTATAATGGGTTCTCACATTTTTACAATATCATTTCTTTACTTTTTTGTAGAGATGAAATACTTCATAACTATGGAAGACAAAATATTACATATTTGTCCTAAATTCACAATTTGGCAACAAACTATTTAAGATACCTAAAGATATGTAGAAACAATAAAACTAAATGACCAAGAGTCATTGTCTTAAGTCCCCATTTCTCCATAGCTCAAATGGATTCTACTCCAAGAAGTAAGATCCACACTAGAATCTTTTAACAGTGCATTTTAAATTTAATATTGTTTTTGGCATTCTAATCAATATCAGGTGCATACTTCCAAGATTGACTGTTTGCTGAATATTTTGATGAATGAAAGCATTCCAGGGTTAGTGCAAAGAAATTTAGGTGTTTTTTTTTTGTAGGGACACAAAAAATAACTGAAGGTCTTCCATTCCTGACTGCCCTTGTCATAAGGTAGATAGCTTCAAGACAACCAGAAAATAAAATTTTTCCATTTTAGAAGTCAGTAAAGGTAAAGATAGTAAAACCAGACTGTAAGTCTCCCCCAGCTGCTTCTTTCGGAAGAACAGAGAAAAGGTACACACACAACTGACATTTTTCCAGAGTCTACTGGGAATATCTCAGATTGTTTGGGTCATCTAGATTTATGACTAAAAAAAAAATTAAATTCAACATAGACTTTCATCTGCTCTGGATCATCATGAAGAGCAAATAATATTTCACAGGCATTAGTTGTTTTTCTCCTTGTTTTCTCTAATACTATTTCTAATTTGGGAAATTTTTAATATCAACATTTTGATTAAACTTTAATAGTATCTGCATTAAACTAAATTGAGAAGATCATGACTATGCTACTCAACGTTTTATCTCCTTACTTCGGTGTAGAATAGGCTTACATTTTTTTCCTATTGATGCCTCAAATGTAACTATAATCCACAAAGGCAGAGATACAAATGACTCCATAATACTTTATTTCTCATATACATGATTTTAAGTCTTTTTAAAATGCTATATTTACATAATGCCTGAGATTATTTTCACAAGAACAAAACCCATTTTTAAAGCTCTGAAAATCCTGCTTTAATAGCTCAGGGGAAGCATCAACATGGAGAAGTTAATGGTAAATTATATAAAGGGAATAAAACTGATTCCAGGTATAAGACGAATATCAAGCCTTCATCTCCTAGATGTAACATTTATCTGCTGTGTAGTCTGATGGGTAAGAACTAAGTCTATTTAGATGACAGCCTTGACCTGTACTCAGGTCTTTGGGACTTTCCATCAAGTCTGTCTTTCTGAGGTTGTAATGTCTCCTTGCTGGATCAAAGGAAGCTGAACTCAGCTATGTGAAGGCAACTGTCCTGAGCATTTCCCCCTTTTGACACAGAGCAGTTTGATTCAAGAAGAGAAAATGATACTGTGCACAGGCTTAAGTTAGTTTTTGAACTTCACTTCTGTTCTCATAAGGCTAAATTCCTTGCTAACTCTGAGGCATAAAGGAAACTGACTCCTCCCTTTCTGTTGGGTTGTGCTTTTAGGTTTATTCTTGATTTCCTGGAGTGCATCAGTAAAACTGAAGCAACATTGGAAGGTTCCATAAAAGTACCAGCCCTCTATCACATGCATCACTGTTATCCCTAAATCTGTAAAACTAAAACTTTGTACAAGTACCTAAGAATGTCATTCTTGTTCTTCTTTGGAGAAATAAGTGCTGACTTGTTTGGGGTGCCTGGGTGGCTCAGTTGGTTAAGTATCAGACTTGATTTCAGCTCAGGTCATTATCTCATGGTTTATGAGCTCAAGTCCTGCATCAGGCTCTGTGCTGAGAAGCTGCTTGGGATTCTCTGTCTCCCTCTCTCTCTGCTCATCCCTGTTTGCTCTGTGCTCTCTCTCTCTCAAAAACAAACAAACATTTAAATGCTGACTTGGTCACTATAGTCAAAATGTGTGTTACTAAGCTGGATGGAGGGTCAAAGAAATCAACTGAATATGTAAGAGCACTTACTATGTGTTGTATCGGTCAATCTCCATGCAAATACTGGGAGATGCTATCATCTTTTTGTTCAAAGTCATGTTAAATAACTTGGCTAGTGACACACTTTGTGTTATAAAACTTGGACTAAGCATCCAACTATTTCCAACTATGAAACATTAATTAGTTCCATTCCGTTATCCTTCCTGTAGCATGGAGTTTTAGTGACTGAAAAGCAAAAGAATTATATTCCCTTTTATACATTGATAAAATATGTAATATGCTTACCAATGTACTAACCTAAGTTTTTATGACAGCATTCCATTCACCCTCAAAGGCTTACAGTCAAGTTGAAATAAATAAAGTATAGCAACTATGATGTAGTACTGATACCAGACGTACCCTTTAATTGAAAACAACTCTAACAGTTGGGTTCATTAAAACCTGTGATATTGAAGAAATTGAGAGCATTTTAGGCACCCAACACTTGGAGAGCTGAGATCCCAAGAGCCTCTGAGAAATGAACCAATGTTCTACATGAAATTTCCCCTAGAGACATTTGTCAGTTTCTAGCTGTGTGTATGCAATATAAAATGCCAAGACCAACCAGAAAGCAACAGCTAAGGGATTATAAAAATAATCAGAGATTTCTGTAATTTCACAATTCTTAGAAGACAAACATTGCTATTCAAGGATTCCCAAGGAGGAGGGCAACTGACTCCACTCCTGGCTGTCTATTTAAGATCCCTGTAAGATTCTGCCATAGGAGAAGGCATAAACTGAAAATACACAGCAAAAAAGAAAGAAAGAAAGAAAGAAAGAAAGAAAGAAAGAAAGAAAGGAAGGAAGGAAGGAAAGGCAAAGAAAATACACAGCTTAACAAAAACCGACAAAATTAAAGGTAAAATAGAAAATGCAAAATCTAGATTGAATGTTTCAGCAGCCCCCTCTTTGTAATTGACTGAAAAAGTAGAAAACAATATACACAAAGTATGTTTTCTGACCATGATGAAATTGATCAAGAAATAAATAACAAAAGGATAACAAGCTCATTTAAAATGAATAAAATATAAGTGTCACTTGGGCCAAAACAAATTTAAATTGATAATTAGAAAGTATTTTGAAGGGAACCTGGGTGGTTCATTGGTTAAGCATCTGACTTCAGCTCACGTCATGATGATTCCACAGTTTGTGGTTGGAGCCCCACGTCAGGTTCTGTGCTGACAGCTCAGAGCCCAGAGCCTGCTTTCGATTTTGTGTCTCCCCCTCTCTCTGCCCCTTCTCCCCTCTCTCGAAAATAAATAAACATTAAAAAAAGAAATTTTTTCAAAAATATGACTAATTTCTACTCATAGAATGCAATGCTTATATAGCTTAGGTATATAAAGTTTCAAAAAGGCTGAAAATCAATTATCTATGCTTCCATCTCAAGAAGCAAGAAAATATTTTTTTTAAAGAGCAGAGATCAGTGGAACAAAAACCTCACATACTATGGGAAAAGCAAACAAATGCAAAAATTGGTTGCTAAAAAATAGTAACAGGAGTAAATTCTTGGCAAACTGATGAAGAAAAAAAGAAAGAACACAAATTACCAACATCAAGAATGAAGGAGGGCATTTTACCACAGGTTCTCCAAAAATTAAAAAGGTAATAGAAATATTTTATAACTTTATGCCCAAAATATGATATTGAGTTTAAATAGACAAATTTCTTAAAAAAAAAAAAAAAAAGAACCACAACTTGCCAAATCTGACACAAGGAGACATAGAAAATCTGATTTGTTCCTTAGCTTATAATGGAATTTAATCTGTATTTTAGAAACTTCTTATGAAGATAATTTCATGTAATATTACTGGCAAATTCCTCCAAGTATTTAAGGAAAAGATGAGACCAATTTGATACAAAACTTTCTGGAGATTAAACAGAAAATGTTTCCAATTTATCCCAGGAGGCTATGTCATCCTTAATATACAATGAGAAGAATACAAAAGAAAATAAAATTACAGAGTAATGACATGAACTTAGATGCAAAATTGTCAAACATAATACCAAATTAAATTCTAATTTATGTAAAAGAAATAAACCAAATTAAGTTTATTCTGAGTCCAAATTTGGTTTAAAATTTGAAAATCAAGTTATTTTTTTCACATTAACAGAACAAAGGTTAAAATATACGATAATCTTGGGGCACCTGGGTGGCTCAGTTGGTTGAGCATCCAACTCTCCATTTTGGCTCAAGTCATGATTTCGCGGTTCGTGAGATCAAGCCTCACATCAGGCTCTGTGCTGACATTGCAGAGACTGCTTGGAATTCTCTCTCTCTCCCTCTCTCTCTGCCTGTCCCCCACTCATTCTCAACACATATCTCTCTTACTCTCAAAATAAATGAATAAAAAACTTAAAAAAAATAGAGAGAGAGATAATCTCAATAAATAAAAAAAGATAAATACTAACACTCTTCCAAGTTACAAATTTTTATCATATTAGTAATAGACAGGAGCTTGTTTTCTATTAAAGAATATTCATAAGCATATATAATAAAATTACACTTAATATGAAATATTTTTAAATATCTTTTTAAGTTCTGGAATCAAACATAGAAGCCTATGCTCTCTCTATTCCTATTCAGCACTGTATTTGAAGTCCTAGCCAATACATTAAGGCAAAAAATAAAAATAAAAATAATAAATAAAGGCACAGGGCTTTTCACAAAATCATAATGTTGTCATTATATATAGATAATAAGATTGTGGAAGACAATTCAAGAGAATCTATAATTCAATATCTACGAGAATTAAGAAGTAAATTTTAGCAAAGTCATTATACACAAGGTTGATATTCTAAAATCAAGCTTATTTCGGTATGTTAATAACAATAATAAATTTAAAAAACATTTTAACATTTATTTATTTTTGAGAGAGAGAGAGACACACACACACAAAGAGAGAGAGAGAGAGAGAGAGAGCCTGAGTGGGGGAGGGACAGAGACAGAGGGAGGCACAGAATCTGAAGTAGGATCCAAGGATCCAGGCTCTGAGCTGTCAGCACAGAGCCCGACACAGGGCTTGAACTCACAAACCATGAGATCATGACCTGAGCCGAAGTCGGATGCTTAGCCAACTGAGCCACCCAGGTGCCCCATGAAATACTTTTTAATGGATACTATTTTCAATCTTCAGAAAATACTAAATAAATAGAAGTAGTAACACAGATGTCATGACCTTGCTCCTGATCGTGGGAACCCATTTAGTATGCTATTAGCTGCAGGTTTGTCTTTGATGTCTTTTATAATGTGGAGGAGGTTTCCTCTATAACTTAATTTACTGAGAGATTTTATCAGCAATGAATGGTGAATACCAAATGTTTCTTTCCTTCTGCATCTATTAAGATGATCATACAGATTTTCATATTTAGTCTGTTAATGTAGTAAATTACATTTATTGATTTATGAATACAAAAGCAATATTATATTTCTAGGATAAAACCTATTTGGTCATAGGGGAGCCTAGTTTGCTCAGTTGGTTGAGCATCCAACTCTTGATTTCAACTCAGGTAATGATATAAGGGTCATGGGAATGAACCGTGCATCAGGCTCCATGCTGAGCATGGAACCTACTTAAAATTCTCTCTCTCTGTCTCTCTGCCCCTCTCCCCCACTCACACTCTCTCTCTAAAAAGAAACAAATAAACCAACAAACCATTTGGTCATGATGCATTATCCTTTCTATATATTGTTGGATTCTATTTGCTAACATTTTGTTAAAAATCTTTGCATCTATTTGTTTGGAGATAATTCTCATGGCTGTTCTGTATGTCTCTAGAGTTCCTCTCTCCCATTCTCTCCTCCCATTAACTTTACCTTGAAATCCCTGGCATATCTGGCTTCCCCAGATTCCTAGCTCTATCTCTTCAGTTTAGGAATATTATCAGGTTTTTCCTGGGTTTCCTCTCCCTGTGTAGAAACCTGGCAACTCTCCAAGGCAGTAAGCTGTGGCAAGCATAAGGCTCACCTCATTTATGGATGAACCTTTTATTGATTTATGGCCAATGCTCTGACAGTTATTGTTTCATGTATTTTGTCCATTTTTTAGTTGTTTCAGGTGGGAGGGTAAATCCAGTTCCTGTCACCTCAGGATTAAATTAGAATTAGACTTTTTTACTACATTTAATTTTATCCTACAATAGACCTCTCATGCTCCCAATCTCAGGAACAGGCATCACCATCTAAACAGTTGCTCATACCTGAAACTTGGTGTCATCCTTGATTCTTCCCATTTCCTCACTTGTATAATACAATTTATCAAATCTTACTAAGTCTACTCCAAAAGCTACCAATACATGGACATTTTTCCACTAATACTGCCACCACCACTAGTTCAAGTTATAAGAAATCTTCTAAAACACAAGGTAAATGTAGGTGTTTCCACATTTATGCTGGTCCATATGGCAATGAAAACAAACTTCATGAAATGTAGAAATAGTAAGAAATCCAAATTTTGACAGAAAGATGGCAAGAGGAAAATTTCCCATTCTTCTCAATATATTTTAATCTGAACAGAATTCTTTGCAAGTATCTAGCTACCAAGAATATTAGCTCAAAAATTCTCCCTCCCACTCCATCCTCACTTCCATTCAATTAGGGAAAAAACAAGTTGGGAAACAGGGGCAAGAATGTACCTTCATATTTGTCTTAGGTATGGAAAAATCTTTCTGTCATCCATGGAATTACTGCTTACACTTGTAAGGTCAAAGGCACATGCCAGTTACTCAACATGCTATTCATTCATTCATAAAAATGTCTTTGGGTTTCCTCTATGTGCCAGTATTTTGAGTTCTAGGATTATAATATTGAATAAGACATTATTCTGAACTATTTCATCTTCTAATAATGAAAGTAGGCTTATGAACATAAAAACAAAAAAAATCTCTGGAAAGTTAATTTTTAAAGGATAATGGTTAAAAAAATTTTATACGCAGTCTCAAATTTCAAAACTTGAGGGTGCAGGACATGAGCAAATATTTCCACCAAGATCATCTTCTACCACAAAAGAACTCTTATCTAAGAACAACAGTTTGGCTACTTTACAACCAAAATGATTAAAGTACCACTTATTACTGCTTTAGATGAAAAAAACAATCAGTAGAATACCTAACATCTCCTTAAACTCGTAGGGGAAAAGTTACACAAGTGAAAGATAAGAGGTGATCAACTGCAGACATTTATATGCATTTCAACTTCAAATTAATATACATACATATATTAATGCAAATGTAGATTAGTCTCTGTACATGGCAAACATGTTTAGAAATGGTGTATAGGGGCGCCTGGGTGGCTCAGTCGGTTGGGCGTCCGACTTCGGCTCAGGTCATGATCTCATGGTCTATGAGTTCGAGCCCCGCGTCAGGCTCTGTGCTGACAGCTGGGAGCCTGGAGCCTGCTTCCGATTCTGTGTCTCCCTCTCTCTGGCCCTCCCCCACTCACGCTTTGTCTCACTCTCTCTCTCAGAAATAAATAAACATTTAAAAAAAAAAGAAATGGTGTATAAATTCATATAAAGGTGTATCATATTCTACTACTAGAAAAAGATATTTAACATAGTAGAAAAGACATTTAGTTGCATAGTGATTCCAATTAAATAAAAATTAAATGCTTAAAAGTAATTACAAAAGGTTTTATAGTCTCCACAAAGAAAATCATGTACTTTTTATTGAACTATATACATGTTTTAGCTTGACTAATATAATCAGATAATAAATTATATTTAAGTACTCAAGGAAAGGCAAAGCCTCACTTGACCCTTTTTTGTCAACTATGTATCTAGTTCATGGAATAGTTCTATTTAAAAGTATATTAAAACATTTATTTTTGTTAAATTAATATAAAGTATTCTAAAATTAATGTCTTTATACTTTGTGTCATATTATAAGTACTATATGACCACTTTCACTATACAGACAATAGAACAAAAGCTGAAAATACAAATATATATTAATATATTAAAATACATATAACTATATACATTTGCATATGTATATAAAATATATAACTATATATGACTCTATATATATATAGGATGACTTAATTTTGGTACCATCTTTTTAAAGCTTATTTTTGTAATTTTATTTATTTATTTTGATAGAGGAAAAGAGAGAGAAGAAGAATCCCAAGCAGGCTCCACATTGACAGTGCAGAGCCTGATGTGGGGCTCGAACTCACAAACCATGAGATCATGAACCTGAGCTGAAAACAAAGAGTCGGATGCTTAACCAACCGAGCCACCCAGGTGCCCCTTGTACCACACTGAACTGATTAAGAGTACCACTTCTGGTATCAAACAGACCTGGACACTCACCTGGTTCTGTTACTTACCAGGTCTCAGTTTCTCATCTATTAGCTATAACAAGAGTGTCCAAACAATTGGGCTGTTGTGAGGACTGAATGAGATAAATCCTGTAAACTGTCAGGCTTACAGTCTCATCTGTGTGCCTGTACTTGACAACTGCACTTCCCTTCACAAGTATATCCGGGTCACATTTCTTTACTATGTTAAACGAAAGGGTCTTGCTTATCCTCAAACTTGCATTACTTAGCACATTTACCAGGGCAGAGCCTGATGCTCAATCCTGTAGAAGGGAACTGGTACCAGGCACCCAGCTCAGAGCCTGCTGCAGGATTGTCATGTAAATATGGCAGGCTTTTCCTTCCAAGAGTTTTAGAGCAGCAGAAGGCTCACACCTCTCGGGCAGAAACCTGGAGAAGCCTGGAGAAGGACAGACTCAAATCTAAGATAAAGCAAGTACGTGGATCAGCAAGGAGAGAAGCCATCAGTAGTACCAAATCCCCTAGTGGCTTCTTTACAATCAATTCCATCTTGGAACATCTGTTCTAAATTTTTAACTTTGCTCCACATCTCAGTAGGCAATTCAGATTTGCACAGAAGTAACTGTGATTCTAGCCAAACAATCTGGCAGATTTAGTGCTCTGAGGCTAAGGCTATCTACCCACTGTGTAGTCAGACACATGAATTCCAATACTTCAGCAATATTCTTGGAAACTTTATGGTCAAGATTTCTCATTTACCAAAAAAAAAAAAAAAGTAAAAATTTCTATGAAATGCGGTCGTCTTAAAGACTAAAAGAGATTAATGTAAAGTCTGCATCTCATACTTGGGAAATCAATCAATCAATCAATAGCTTTTAGAACAATCATCAGCAAACTGTAGCAAAAATGGGAAAGACAGGTAGAAAGGGAATAGGTAACAGAAGATTTCTGAGAAGAAAATTTCAAGTAGCTGACACCTCCAGCAAGGGAGCAGAAGTGCTGGGTATCCTGGAAGAAGGGCAGATGACTGTGAGTTATCAGAGTGTGTGATTGGAGGAGAGAGAGGAGAAAGCTAGTTGGAGTTAAGTTTGGAAAGAAAGGGTCAAGAGCCAAACCATAAACCTTATTTAAGTTAAGCCCCATAAACCCATTGCGGGGGGGGGGGGTCATCATTTCAAATACCAGGAATTCTACAATAGAAGAAGATACAACCATAGCTGAATGTATATTGAGTATGCGATAAAAATTTGGCTTTTTTTTTTTTTTGCTTTCACTTGTGTAGTTTGCATTTTAATCCTCTAAGGTTTCCTTCTAGTGTGATAAAAATATTCAAAAATTAGATGATGGTAATGGTTGGGCAACTCTATGCTAAAATCATTGAAATACATACACACTTTCAATGGGTGAACCTTTGGTATGTAAATTGTATCTCAATAAAGCTGTTAAAACAGAATGAAGAAAATAACTTTTTGTTAATTTATATTTCTGGGAAGCAAGATAGACTAGTGGAAAATAAGAACTTTATAATCTGAGAAACCAGGGCACACATTCTTGCTAGCCATCTACACCTGAGTGACACTAATAGCTGCTTGTCACTTACAAGCTTAGAGACTTGACAATGGCAAGTTATTTGACCATCCTGGTATCATTTTCTTCATCACTACAGTGAGGTGTAATACTCTCCTTGCAGTAGTGTTAGGATTACATGAGAAAATAGATGTAAATTCCCAGCCCAGTCCCATGACAGCTATTCAGCAAATGCCAACTATAATTTTAACTTTATTATTTGTAAATTGCAGCACTCTTATACATGAAGGCTAATGCAAAGCAGCATGACAAACTTTCATGGTTCTGAGTGTGTGAACCAAAACCCAGAGCAAGTCAGTTTATGGTCAGGCCAGAGTTGGCAGGTGGACCCTTGGGCCATTTTCTAAGTTCTCCCTACCAGCTCCTGTCAGGCCTACTCAGACCTACATATACAGAAGCATTAAAAAATCCTTTCTTGACTATTTCAGCAAGGGGATATGACACTGGACAAAACATAGTTGATTTTCACTTTCCTCTACCGCAAAACCTGATATTTCTCACAGAAAATGTACCGGACAGACTTGCTTTCCAGTCAGCAGAGACTTCCACACTCACGCAGACTGTGCTGCCCTGCATTATTTATTTAAGGAAGGTGAGGCAAACGAAAAGAAGCTAAATATGGAAACTGAAATTTCCCATAAAAAACAAAAGCTACCTTCTAAATTCGTAGAACCTACATGCAACAGAAAACAAAAGCCATTACCAATGAAACTTGAAGCAACTTCCAATATTCTTTGAAGATAGAGCCTGAGATTTTGGTTAATTGCCATATCTCATTTTATTTGATAGGTTCACCTTCTTTTTATAATAAGCACACAAAAAATGCCATAATGTACCAAAATTATTTCAAATTTAATTCTAACCACTCCTAAAAGCATGTGTTGATATTTAGTATTGCTCTGGTGATATGTTGAAAGGCATTCAATCCATAAATACTGAGTATTTCTTGTATACTTGCCACTGACTCATATGTTCTCTACTATCCTACATAACAACCCAAGAAAGATGTTGTTATTATCATTCATGTTTCACTAGTAATAAAGAATCAGGTTCAAAGAGGAAAAGTGACTTACCTAAGGTCACATAGCTACCAAGGGACAGAGACAAGACTCCAACCCAAATCTGATTTGGGCTAATTTTTCAGTAAAATCACTAGAGTATGGTACTTACTGAGATTTCACATAACTTGAACTCCATGTCTCAATATATGGGAACACACAATTTAAATATGAGGTAAAATATATGTTAAAATAGCCGAATAACCTGAATAAGCTATCTCCCTTTCTCAGAACTAACAACAACAAATCCAAAAAGAAAACAATTACCTGGCAACAACCAAAGACAGGAGCATTGTTCATACCCAAAACCTTCCAAACTCATGATCAAAGTAGGAAAGAAAGATTTTGAACAGAGGGAAGAGGTAACATATAATAACAGTGTGGCAAAATTCCTAAGAACTTTCAGTAAAAGTCTTCAATAAAAGGAAGGCAAACCGAGTAAGTAGCATTGTCATTCCAATTCCAACTAATGAAAATACATGTTGGGGAAAATAGATAAATGAGGGAAGCAAACAACAGGGCTGACTACAGAAATAAAGCTTCTAGGGCTCCACACTGACCTGGAACAATGGGCTGAAATCTAAGTGTCCCCAGTGGAAATGTGAATTCCATCTCCCCACCAAAAGGAGTGAAACAGTATACAATACATTTCATAGACTCTCAGAAGAGCATACCCCAAGTATATCTGTGTATCTCCACAGCTGAGCTCTCACCCTGCCCCTGACAATTCCCAGGGCTACAGAAAAATAGAAAGTACATGAAAGACTCTGTCTTCAAACTGCCATTGGAGGAGAAAAGGCACAATTCTCAAATACAGTGCGACACTGTATCAGATTGAATAGACAACTCGGACAGGACCACCGAAGCCTAAACAAGATGACAGAATTCACATGGCAACTAGGCAAAAGCACTGCAGTGAAAAGAAAAGGAAAGTCCTTTGCAAGGTAAATACCTAACCTAGAAGAAAACATATCCCCCCAACAAAAAGAAAAGTCACCATGCTATAGAACATTTTATTGTGAATATGTATTGTACCAGCAGGAACTCAAAGATGAGATGATAAAGCAATAGAATGAGATGTTTAAAAAGGGGGAAGCGACTGCCGATCTATATCTATATGTATGATATTGTTGAGGATAATACTCACGTAACAACTAATGAATATAGTGAAAAGTTATGGGACAAAATAGACACATCTGGAAATCAATATCACAGAAGAAGAGTTTGAGAAAAATTCAGTGAAAGTGGAAACAAAACACAAAAGATTAACTTAATGGAAGGAAGTTAGTAGACACAAAGGACACACAAGTGCAAGCCCACCTCATATCCGGTATCCCTGAACTCAAGAATTAACAAACGGAACGGAAAAAAATACAATATACAATAAAAAAAAAAAAGCAACAATAATGAAATCCATGAGGTTTCAGGGAAATTTGGTATAAGATGCTCAACATGGAGATATATCTTGGGGAAGAGTTTTAAGGGCAAGTAAGACCACTCCATGTATCTAGGGAGAACAAGCAAGTCACATACAAAGGGAGAAAATAACAGAGTGGCCTCACGCTGTCTGCTGTAATATATAACAACAGACTCTGTGTACAGTAATATGAGTAAAAGAAACTATTATCCAATGATATTATGTGAAGCAGAGTTACTGTAAAAATACAAAGCAAACAGGGAAGAATCCAGAGAACAGATGCCCATGAACCTTTCCTTGAAACACTACTTATAAATGAAATACAGCCAAAATAAAGAACAAGAAATGCTGGTGGGCACCAAATACAGTTAAATATAGAAATAACAGGAAACTGTTGTGTGGATATGCTTACAGGTCACAATATTATGTTTGTATACCTGGAGCAGGTAAAAATAAAAACAAACAAAACTGGAAATGTGAAGAGGATAGAAGAATTGTGAGGGTCTGTCTTTCATAACAGAGAGTCAAGTGATACAGAGTTAAATTGAGTCTAAACTCTGAACAGCTTTCATAACTATCTTTTTCATATGAGAAGAATCTTTAGGCAATAATATCTCTTTTTTTAGGTTTATTTTATTTTTGAGAGAGAGAGAGAGAGCAAGCATGAGCAAGGGAGGGACAGAGAGAGAGGGAAACAGAGGATCGGAAGCAGGCTCTGCGCAGAGCCCAACACAGTACCTGAACCCACAAGCCGTGAGATCATGACCTGAGCTGAAGTCAGACACCTTAACCAACTCAGCCACAGGAGCCCCAGTAATATCTCTTATAAGAAAAGTATATGATTCTGCAATGGCTCCAATCACTGAGGTTTTCCCTCTGAAATATTCTAATACAATTAAATTAAGTATCTTCACTAAAAATTGTATGGTTGTATTTAATAAAAGTCTTCATATTAGTTCTCCTCACGGTATATATGTGTTAAAAGATTCCTGGAACAATGTAGAACAAATGAAAACAAGATTATGTCTGGGTCATAAGGATTTCTCTCTTTTTTTTCCTCTTTCCTCATTCCCATAACAATCTTGCATTATGCTTACCAAAAAAAAAAAAGTTGATTTTTGGTAATTAAAAAAAAATAAAACACAAGGAATAAAACTAAGGAATTTTAAGTCAAATGCTTTTAAATATACTAACACACAGCAATACCTGAGGGAATTTGGACAGAGGGGATATCATATGGGGAAAAAGGTGACCTGAATAAATTAATGCTAATTAGAAGATATTTCTTGAAGACAAATACTAATTTTCTGAAGGAAGAAATTAGAAAGGATGGATATACAGAAGTGAAAGATTCTGTGAAAAGATCAGGGAAAGTGAAAAATACATCCAATAACATAGTGAATACATTTACCTAGAACAATGGTCCTATACTTCAAAAAGTAAGAAAAAGGAAAAGGGAGGAAGGAAGGATAGAAGTGGGAAAAGGGGCAGAAGGAAGAGGAGAGTATGGGGGGAAAGAGAGAGAATGGAAAGCAATGGAGGAGGAGGAAGAAAAGGGAGGAAGCGCAGGGGATGAGTTGAGCTCTTTCTAGATTTTCTTGTGTACTAATTATTACAATAATGTGAGGTCTTGAAAGAACAATACAATGATAAAGAAAAAGAAAAGATACAGAGGTTTACAGAGATTAAGTACCATATCCACCTGTGTGTAGCTAATAAATATCACAGCCAGGGTATCCCCCCCCAGAAAGTGGTAGGATCTTTCTAGAATGGCTTCCAAATTAATGGGAGAATTTAAAGACTAAGTGCATCTACACACCCCTTATATAAGCATCCCTCATGATGGGTTAGACTAGCTACTCAATTCCAAGAACTTAAAAAAGGAAGTAGGACCCATTGAATGGGTTTTGTGAACGAAGAAAAAAATAAAGAGACATTGATACAAATTGTCCATATTTAGTTTTCTCTGCCAGGTCACACAGAAAGATGCTTTTCTTCTCCAGGTGTACACTCTGAAGTTTGAAGTAGCTGGCCAAAGAAGGGTATAACACTGACCCTCATGAACCCTGACTTGGCAGCTGTTGGCCTCCTTTTTCTGTCTACTCTGTTTGTTCTTACAGGAGATATAACTGGACTCATGTTGGATTTTGACACATCATCTTAACAACCAAGAGGTATAATCCTAACCCCTGGCCAGGGTTCAGTCTCCTGCAGTCCTCTGCCTACACCGAGCAGTTCTGCTTCAATCTGGTCAGTATTCTCTGAGGCATTTGCTAGGATAGATTAGTCCGTGCTGTGATAATTTTTAAAGAGTCACTCTCATTATATGTCCTCTGGCACTGGTGGGTGTTTCTGACCTCTGCCATCCTAACTTTGCCAGATTGATGAAATCTTTCCATCTGGAAAATCACAACAGCAGCAGCAAAAGACTGAAGTGGATAGCACCTCAAAACAGTTAAATTCTTCCACCGACATGTGACACATGTGATGGTGCCTTGATCAGAGCAAGTCAATTCAGCAGGCCTAATTTCAAGGGAAGGAGAAGCATAAGAACCCATATGCCAAATACCAGAGCAGAACCAAGTATTGGCTATTAGATAAGATCTCATACAATCAAAATCATTGACTGATTTCTACTTAAGTCCTAAGTAGAGATATTGGGTTATATTATATAACATTAACTTAGTTATCTTAAGTAAAAATTAAAAATGTATACAGTCAAGTATTGCTAAGCTATACAGTTATCTTTAATTTACTGTCAGTGTTTAACTAAAACATGTATTATCCTAAACATAATCAGCATAACGTTTATGTCTTTATCAAGAGGAGAAAATTGCAATGACATTGTGCTATTCTGCACATACAGGCTGACACCCCGATTCCGGTTTTTCTTGGTCTCTCCCAGGTGACATCATCACACACAGATTTTTTTTTAATAGAAAAGAAAAGAGTACAGCTATTCTGAGACTCAGCTAGTGAAAATAAATAAGGTAAGGAGAGCTACTACAAGTTGTTAAAGAGGTGAACTTTGTGAGAAGATGCGTTTGAATTAAAATGTTTTAGACATTTAGGATAATATACAGTTTTAAGATAAATTAAAGAGACAGAAGAATTCTTTTTCTAGGTTTACTGAAAAACTATAGTAGATAACACCAGAGTGAAACAAAAAATATTAATTCTCGAAAAATCAGAGTCATTAAGAGATGAAAACAGAGAAGTAGTTCATGACTAGGCCTACATCAGCCAAACCCTAAATACTGTGTCAACATAGTAAATAATCTCTACTTTATAGTAATAGGCCTAGAATGACGCACACTTTATAAATAACATAAACCAACTGGAGAAGTGAATTGCCATAGTTGATGATGAATATACAAATGTAATAAAAATTATAGCCTTTGCTAAAATGTCTCCAAATAGAGAAAATATGATGAGGGCAGAAAAGTTGAAACTGGAGATAGCTGCCATAGCAATGGTCAAGGATGCACACTGCTTCATGTGTGACTTTTCTTTAGGGTTTTGCTTTCTCTGATTGTGCTATTATCCATGCAGTGGGAGGGTGCTGAGATGGGTGGCGGTGATAGAGAAAAGAAACATTTTTTAGAGATGAGAAACATTTTAGAGATGAGAAACATCTCAGCAACCTCCCACCATCTCAGATTTTTGAGCACAGTATTCTGTTGTAGCTATGGTGCTTCCAGGGACCTGGACCACTAACCAAAACTGGCCAAAAAAAATATACAAAATTGGCCAGGAAAATGTTTCTTTCAAAGTACTTTATCCGTGACAGTTGGTGTGATAGTTAATTTTATGTTCAACTTGACTGGGCCATGGGTACACAGATATTTTTCAACAACATTCTGGGCATGTCTAGGAAGGTGTTTCTGGATGAGATTAACATTGGTAGACTGAGTAAAGCAGACTGCCTTTCCTAATGTAGGGGGCTCTTAAAAACAACCCACTGAAGGGCTGAGTAGAACAAAAAGTCTGGCCTCCCGCAAGAAAGGAGGGGATTACTCCTCCAGCAGGACTGAGCTGAGACCTGAGTCTTTTCATGTCTTCGTACCTGAACTGAAACATCAGCTTTTCCTGAGTCATGAGCCTGCCAGCTCTTAGACTGGAACTTGCACCGTCAGCTCTCCTGGTTCTTAGGCCTTTGGACTTGGACTGGACTTACATCATTGGCTCTCCGGGATCTCTAGCTTGCCAACTGCAGAGTCGGGCAGTTTCTTAGCCTCCATAATCTTGTGAGCCCACTCTTTATAATAGATCACTTTCTATGCATCCTATTGATTCTGTTTCTCTGGAGAACGCTGACTAATATAGTTGTTAAACTGGCTAACATTTCCAGTGACTGTATTATCCAACATAAGAACCAAGTAAAACTGATGCACCGCTATTTAGAACAGTGTTCTCAAACTACTTTGCATAAGCATTCCTGGGGATCTACACAGATTCTGACTTGCAGGTCTGAGGTGGGGTCTGAGACTCTGCATTTCAGGCAAGATGCCAGGAGATGCCAATGCTAATGCCAATGCTTCTTTCTGATCCAGGTACATATTTTGAGCATCAAAGATGTAGACTCCATCTTTACTTCAAAACAAAGGGACTGAAGACTTCTACAGGCCTAGCAGACTCCACTGCCCCATATCCAGTCTTGGGTCTCTTCCCACATCAAGTATGAAAGCTGTAGTTAAAAGTATAAATCAGAGGTCATCTGTGAGGGAAATGAATGTCACTCACAGTGGCTGGTCTCTGTTTCTGCTATCAGCAAGCCACAAATTGGTGCCTGTCTGTGCATGAAGAAGAAAAATAGAAATGGATAAAAACAAAAGCATCTCCCTTTGGGCAGAAACAATCCACTGTTCCAAGTATTATTTTCTGGCTACATAAGCGTGGCAGACAGAACCCTGTCCTCTAAGTGGAACTAAGTCTGTCCTGCAAACCTTTGCTTTCTCAGAACATCCCCGTATCAATGCATTCTCTTGACAAGTACCTGAGCTTGCCTGCCTATCTCGCCGGAACAGAGAAATGTGCATTTCTGAGTTACTTCTCATGGTATCAAGCCTATCGATGAAAAAGATTATGCCATACGTTAAAATGTCATTTTGACAATTTTGGAAAGAAAAGCCTTCATTTGTGACAATCCAAATACTCTTTTCAATACCCATGTTAGAGTTCATAGAAAATGAAATGCCAGCTTCATTTCCCATTTAGTTTTAGGTTAAAATTTTGCAATAACTTGCCCTGACTTGACCAAAGCACTTGTTTAAGCAGTAAATGCTGCTGCACATTTACCTAGTAGACACCAGGTTAATGAAACATGAAAATATTTCGCCATGAATGACAAGAGGCAGCTGCGACTTTTATAAGAAAAAAACATGTTCTGTTTTATCCAGACTTCTAAACAGTCAGCCTCATGATTGGAAATAGCAGCCCAGGTTAGAAGACCTGGCGTTTCATCAGATGTATTACCTATTCTTTGGACCGCACAGTATTTTAAACTGTTTTGTGACAGGAAATATCATGCAGGTGTGAAACAAGGTAGTTGAAAGGTGCTTTCACTCACTTTACATTATGAATTCCATCCAGTGAAACCATTCACTTCTGCTCTTTCCTTTTAACATCATCCTGAGTTTCTCATTTCCTCAGCTGCTTTGGTAGATACTTTGACACTTGACACTTTTAAAAGGAGCAAAAAAGCAAAAGGTTTTTCTACAGAGACCTCTCTTTGTCTTCGAATACTGTGAAAGAACTCTTCCAGAAAATCAGATGTTCTGATTAGAGAATCTTCACATATGTGATTGCAACGCATTTAAATAGGGGTACCACTAAATCTAGACTGTGTGCAATGTAACATTTCTTTGATGATCCAAAGGCTTTAAAGGTTGCATGACAGATGTGTGGAAATACTGGTTAATAGTGCAGTCTAGCTGATTAAATGCAATGCGACATTTTTACTGAGTGCCAAGACAATAATGGTACCCAGTTGCTAGATTGCTAAAATAAAGTGAGTTACTGGCTCACATAGGTATTATCTAACATCTGGATCATGCTGTTTCTCAAACATAGAAAAATCATTAGTCTAATGAGTTAAGGTTGCTTGACACCTTATATATATGGGCTCATACATTTAGGTAAATTGCTTCAAAAGATCTGGAGAGGGTTTTCAGTCTGTTTAAGTTTCTAAGTAGAACCAGAAAATGCATTTGCATCCAAAATATTCAAGGAGTTCTGGTGCCATGAACTGAGAAATTTGAAACATTTGAACCCCAGAATTGCATGCTACTCTCTGTCCTACAATCTCACATGACCCACTCTCTCCCCTGTCCCTCTCCTCCCCGGCATCCCTGCTTTGCACTGCAGTAAGGAATTTCGGCAACAGTATACTTGATTTTTAAAATCAGGTTTTTGTAACTATTTAATGAAAATAGAATTTTATACTTTTTATTAATAAAAACTTATGAGTTCATAAAGGTGAACTAATTAAATGAAGTGAACATTTATAGAATGGCTACTATCTCCATTTGTGTACACATCTTATATGCATTAAATGCACGATCTCACTTAATCTCTACCAAAAATCTGCAGTGTGGTTATTAATTCCACTTTCCAGATAAGAAAATGGAACTTCTGAGAACGCAAAGGTATCCCTGGTTACACAACCAGTTATCAACAGAGCTAAAATACAAGCCCATATCCATGTGATTCCAACACATATTTTGATCATATCATATTCTCACAAATGATAAATTAACTAAAATAAAGCATAATTTAACCTACCCTAAGCAGTTTATTTCCTTGTTTTACATCTATTCATTTATCTAATTAACAAAGTTATAGTAATATAACTCATGATGAGAAAACTAGGAGCATAGAGAAAATTACAAAGAGCATAAATATCACCTGCTGCCCAAAGATAATAATTGCTAATATTGAGTGATTTTATGTAAATTTAAATTTTACAAATTTAGGTTCATAATGTATCTTTTATAACCATATTTGCACTTAATATGTCAGGACCACTTTCCGTGTTATTAAAAATGCTTTTAACCAGGATTTCCTACATGTTATTTTACATTACAGAGAAACCATAATTCAATCTGTTCTCCTTTGTTGAATGGTCCTGTTGTTTCAAAGTACAATTATTCTTTAAAAATAAGAAAAAATAAGAATGCAATATGACACTGTGAAAACTTGGCACTGGAAATACTGAAAATTGAATCCTAGATTTGTTATTTGCTGGCTCTGAAACTTTAAGAAAGTCATTTAACCTTTCTGGTATTGATTTTTATCTGCAAAATAAAAGAACTGGAGTAAATAACACTTTTTTCACATATATTAGGTTCTATGATTCTAGGAATACCATATAAATTACTCTAAAACTCTGATGCTCAAAAGTAGGATATCTGTGTACTCTTCACACAATTGTTGACAGAGGGGAGGTTACAAACATACAGACATTGGATCAATGAGGCAGGCTTCACTTCCTGGTTTATCCAATCTACTCAAATGAAATTGAAATATTACTTGACAATTACTAACGTGTTATGAAATAAAATGTGGTATTTTCATGGATTTGACTCCTTAAACAGAAAACTTCAATATCAAACTGCAACACCCTAAGACATATAATATCCTACTATGCTATTAAATCCATTTTGTGGAGTGTTTTGAGTATTTAAGCCACACTGCCTAAAGCAACTGAAACTGATCCTAAAACACTGCAGTTACGTTAGATTTTCCTTGCAAATGTCTTCTTCCACATCCTAGAGACAGCCTAACATGCTCTTTATTGAAATGACAATAGTAATACCTTTCTTTTGTTCCCTCAGATGGATTCTTCCAAAAGAATGGAATCTAAAATAATAATAATAGGGGCACCCGGGTGGCTCTGTCGGTTAAGAGTCCGACTTCGGCCCGGGTCATGATCTCATGGTTCGTGAGCTCGAGCCCTGCACTGGGCTCTGTGCCGACAGCTCAGAGCCTGGAGCCTGCTTCAGATTCTGTGTCTCCCTCTCCCTCTGCCCCTCCCTGCTCATGCTCTCTATCCTCCTGTCTCTTAAAAGTAAATAAACGTTAAAATTTTTTTTAAATAATAATAATGGTAATGATTATAATGTTTCCTGAGCTCCTCTTAAAAATATGAATTGTAGGGGTACCTGGGTGGCTCAGTCAGTTAGGCGTCCGACTCTCAGTTTCATCTTAGGTCACAGTCTCAAGGTGTTGAGATTGAGACCCACACAAGGCTCTGCACTGAGCATGGAGCCTGCTTAAGATTTTCTCTTACTCTCCTCCTGCCTCTCCCTCACTTGCACTCTCCTCTCTCTCTCCCCTAAAAAAAAATGAAAGAAAAAATTAATTTTAATACCATTAGCAAAAAGTGGCTTTGAGAAGGAACTTAGTCTTTGTGGCTCCTAAGCATGTTTCTTCCTTATTCTTTTCCTGTTGTTATTTGATATTCTTTAGTTTGGTTCACTTGCCCCATCTCAGGAGTTACTTTCTCCTTTGGTTGCTATATTAGAGACAGTTTTTCACTAATTATTCCTTTAATAAACAAATCTGATATTTGTGAAATGTACACGATGAATCTCTTTCAAACTACCTCTTCCGAATAAAAGTTAAAAACGTGTATGTGTACAACATGCACATGCAGACTGTTATACATGGAAATCCTTGAGATTTCTCTTATCTTTGAGTGGTTTGCAAAGCAATCTATAATACTCTTGTTGAAATGAGAATCACCATCTGCACCAGTGAAGACAAGGTGAATCAGTTGGAATTATTCATTTAGATAGTCAGTCCATGAAAACTAGCAATTTCATACAGTGTAAAGAAACAAGAACTGGCCTTACTTCTGAAGAAATAAGAGTGGTCTGAAGACATAAGTCAGGCATAAGACATAATGAAATTTAAACAGGGTCTTCAATAAAGGGATTTAATATGCTCTGCCCATCCTCCACGCAGAGCTTGCTTTGGGGGGAACCTATGATAATGGGGAAACGGTGCGTTTTCACACACATACCTGTGTTTTCTCATACCTGAGCATCTAGTGAGACTGAGATACTCCATTCAGTAATGAGAATATAAATATGCATGGCATACAACTTTTATCCTGAATGTGCTCAAAATATTTTGCTCAAAAGTGAAAGGTCCTAAACACAGGGAGATAGTGCTTCTGAGGGGATTTTTCTTGTTTTGCTTTGTATCGTTTTTTAGAACTAGCCCAACTCATAAAGCTATCTGTCAGTTTTCCAGCATCATGCAGATACCAAGGCTAATATTTCAGCATTGATGATATGTTATGTTTGCGTAGAGATTTACAGTTCCTTTCCACAGACGATGCCCCCATTTGATCTCACAGCAGGCATGGGAAGTAAGTAAAGCAGCAGTCATCCACATCTGAGAGCCAAGCCAGAAAAACGAAGTAACTTCTTCAAGGTCACACAAGTAGACAGTGAAAGTCAGGACTCAAACAGACTGTTTCAGATTACCAGTCTAATGTTGTTTGCACTCTTCTTTTTGATACAATTTGATACCAAATTCTTTGGAATTTTTGGTCAATTTTACATTAGAATCAAGAATTAGATCCAAGAATCTAATACTTAGATTTAAGAATTCGATTAATGTAGAAAACAACCATGTATAGACAACACAATCCCCTATATTCCACCTTTGCTGGCCTCGGTTTTGCTAATCACTCTGAGAGGAGTAGAAAGATAGGGCAGCATTGGATGCCACGCAATGGTAACTTGAAGAAGAAATGCATTTATTGAATTAGAAATAGAAAATCAGTAGTAAAATGTTTTACATTTAGTAAGAAAGACTTGGCAATTTGGAAATAAATCGCTGGAGGTGTTAACGGGTATGCTGAAATTATCCTGGCCAAATGATAAGGGAGAGGAGGCTATGAAATGTTCACAAGAGTGAAGTCAGTGGAGGAGCCAGACTAAGTGAGATGTGGCATTTTCCTTGCCAGAACCTGGACTCCACAGGTTCCCCTCAGCACCGCCACGATTAAAGACTCCTCCCACTAAATACATTATAATAATAAAACTTACCTGTAAAATAAATAGTAAATAGGGCAGAGCAATATTTATCCTTGCTAGTTCCACTTTGGGGGAAGATTAAGGAGAAATCTGTGCAAAAGACAAAAGAATGATGTCATGAAAGTTGTGAGTGAAAGAGATTTCTATTTTTCTGTGCCAGCATGTCTGTTAACTTCTCAGATGCAGAGGTCAGCTGGATGTACTTTTGGCTTTTTCAGTTAATGTATTCAGCTCCGTGTTGTTGGCATCTACGCTATGCCTCTACTTCTTCTACACGACGATCAATGGGAGGAATCTCAAGACCAGAAGTTTGAACACCTTGATGGGTTTGCCATAGGTTGTGTGTGGTTGTGATAGCGCTACCTGCAGGTATCTTCCTGGATCTACTGCTCCCAAGTGCACTGGAATAGCTAAGTGGGTTAGAGAGAACTGACAGGGACATCTCAAGTTCTACATCACTGCTGCACTATACAAATGTGCCCCCACAGCCATCCCAAACCACTTCTGTTTAGTCATTGGTCCATACTCTGTAAGGGGAACCAGCACAGAGATGTTTAAATTATCCAGAGAAACTCCTGTGACATTGATTTTACCCTTTCTGTGAGCCAGAGTTCAGCAACAAAAACCTTTGTATGAAAAGAGTAGAAAAAAACGCCAGAACTCAAAATGTCTCCTGGCCAATGCCCTATTTCCTTTAGCACAGAGGGACAGCTTTGCCTTTGTCTATTACCAGATACGTCCTTCAAACTGAAGCCATCTGTTCCATGAACTTCTAAGACTTGGGCCAAGGGAACTTTAAACCAAGAAACCATTTCGCCAAATGTCAGTCAGAGTGTCTGGCATCTGGCTGAAACCTAAAAGCTCAGAATGTGATGTTTCAGAAGACTGAAGCCTTTTCTGGAATTTCACAAAGTGTAGTATGAACTTAAAAACAGCTCTTTATGTTTCTCATTAGAAAATGATTTGATATTCATTATAAAAAGTTTAAAATATAAAAAATGAAAGAAAATAAAAATGATTCATGATCATACCACACAGATATAACCACTATTATTACGTTGTTATATTTCCCCATTGTCTTTTATATACTGTTTGTTTTACAAACTTAACAACATCCTCTATGTACTGCTGTGTGTATCTACTCCTCCCTATATATTTTCCATGTAATTTAATAGTGTATTAAAACGTTAATCTATTATAAGCCAGTGCCATTATTAATCAGTTCTAAACTGATGTACATGTAGATTTCTTCCAGTTTTAAAAGAATATTTTAGAGAATGTCTTTGTTCGCATAACATTATGTGCATCTTTGATTTCTGCCCTTTTATTTTCTAGAATTGTAATTACTATGACAAAGATCAGTGAATATTTATAGAGTTCTGACACATTTTGCAATATTGACTTCTGGAAAGCTAGTACTCTCTCACAAGCAGGGTGTCTAGACAGAGCTCTGTCTCACTCTTACCCTATCAAGAGAAGAACTTCCCTGGAAGGATATCTGAAAAACATCCAAATATTGGTATTTTTAATTTTCACTAGTGAGAATAATTATCCATCTCTCTCTCTCTGTCTCTCTCTCTCTCTCTCTCATAAATGCTGCTTCTTACCACAGAAAAATGATCTAAATTCTGTGATGCATCCTGTTCCACAGCCTGCCCTAACCTGGCCATCAAGGACTCACTGGAGTTCTGTCTAGATCTCCTCTACCCACCACCTGGTCTTTTGGCATTTCTCAGAAGGGAGAGGTGCCTGGCAGTGCTCAGTGACACTATTCAATCTGATTACACCTACAGCATATACAGCAGAAATTCCTCAACATTTGCACCTTACAATTTTCAATTATTGCAGGTTTCCTGCTATTTTAAAAAAAAAAATCTGTATATATTTTAATTCGCATTTCTTTTAGTATGTTTACACTTTTCATTTGTACTTCATTCCACCTTTGAGTCTTCAATGTTCTGTGGTTTTGTTTTCAATGATCTGTACTTTCTCTTCTCCCAAATGCAGATTCAGCTTCTTTAGGGCCTCCTCCATCAGCATCTTCTCCTTCCTGCTGGAGACCTGTTCTTCCCAGTGGCATCCTCTCTTCCAAACATCTACTAGAAGCCAGGTTTATTCTCAGCCAGCATGAATTAATCCCAAATAGTGTTAGATGATAATCAATATATTAGCTCAATGCCTAATTCTGTGCTTTATTTTAAATATTTTAAGAGAAATTAAAGAAACATAATAGCCTTCCAAGATGCAAGAAATAAGAGTTAATTACAGATATGGGGAAAACACTTTGGATCTGAGAGCCTCATTTTGTGTTCTCTGAGAACCTCATGTTGCTGCCTTTTGAAAGACTGGTACTTTGCTTTAAAATGTAAATCTAATTTTAAAAATACATAAATCTGAATCCCAAGTATATCTTTTATTTTCTTAGACTCAAGTCCATATTTATTTCTGTTTTTAGCAAAATAAAAATCGTGTTTTCTGCAAAATGGCTAGCATTCACCGTTTTGTTTCCTCTAATGGGCTTCAGTCTGTAAGTTCATTGACAACAGAACAGGGCCTACTCTGTGAACTTTATCATAAGCTCAAGCTCAAAGCATTTTAAAAGGAGATAGTTTTCACAGAACTAGAACAAATAGTCCTAAAATCTGTGTGGAACCACAAAAGACCCCAAGCAGCCAAAGTAATCTTGAAAAAGAAGAACAAAACTGTAGGTATCACCCAGATTTCAAGATATACTGCAAAGCTGTAGTAATCAAAACAGCATGGTATTGGAACAAAAATAGATACATAGATCAAAAGAACAGAATAGAGAGCCCAGAAATAAACCCACAATTGTAGAGTCAATTAATCTATGACAAAGGAGGAGAGACTATACAATGGGAGAAAGACAGTTGCTTCAACAAATGGTGGTGGGAAAACAGCAGCTACAGCCAAGAGAAACTGGACCACTTTCTTACACCACACACAAAAATAAACTTGAGATGAATTAAGGACTTAAATGTGAGATCTGAAACCATAAAATTCCTAGAAGGAAATATAGGCAGCAATCTCTTTGACAAAAGCCCAAATCAACTATTGTGACTCTGCCAAAATAAAAAGCTTTTGCATAGCAAAGGAAACCATCAGCAAAATGAAAAGACAATCTACAGAATGGGCGAAGATATTTGCAAATTATGTATCTGAGAAGAGGTTAGTATCAAAATATATAAAGAAGCTATACAGCTCAATACCAAAAAAACCCCAAATAATCCAATTTAAAAGTGTTCAGAGGACATGAATACAGATTTTCCCAAAGCAGACATACAGATGGACAACAGATACATTAAAAGATGCTCAACATCACTCATCATCAGGGAAATGCAAATCAAAACCCAATGAATCAAACACAAGAAATACTAAGTGTTGGCAAGGATGTGGAGAAAAAGGAACCCTCGTGCACTGTTGGTGGGAATGCAAGCTAAAGGAGCCATTGTGGAAAACAATACGGAGATTCCTCTAAAAATTAAAAATAGAACTACTGTATGATTGAGTAATTCCATAACCTGGTATTTACCCAAAGAAAATTCGAGAAGATATATGCAACCTTATGTTTATTAAAGCATTATTTACAATAGCCAAGATATGGAACACACACACACACACACACACACACACACACAATGGAATATTACTCAGGCATTAAAAAAAGAATGAAATCTTGCCATTTGCACCAACATGGGTGGATCTAGAAATCTAGAAGATATTATCCTAAATGAAAATAAATCAGTCAGAGAAAGACAAGAACTATATGATTTCACTTATGTGTGGAAGTTAATAAGTAAAACAAACAAACAAAGAAAAAACAGAAAAAAAAACTCCCCCTTAAATACAGAGAACAAACTGGTGGTTGCTGGGGCAAAGGGTGCAGACAAATGAAATAGGGGAAAAAAAGGAGGAGACCTTAATGTTATCTGAAGAACCTCAGAAAAACAAGATCCTGAGAAATCACGCAATTTGCAAAGTGATGCAGATGATTAATATCTTCCAACACTCAAACCAACTCTTTTTAAAATTTTTTTATGTTTATTTTTGAGAGAGAAAGAGAGAGAGAGAGAGAGAGAGAGAGAGAGAGAGAGAGAGAGACTGAGCAGAGGTGGGACAGAGAGACACACACTGAATCTGAGGCAGGCTCCAGGCTCCGAGCTGTCAGCACAGAGCCCAATGCGGGGCTCAAACCCATGGACCGTGAGATCATGACCTGAGCTGAAGTCAGATGCTCAATTGACTGAGCCACCCAGGAGCCCCCAAACCAACTCTTTCTAATACAATTATGTCATCTTCTATGTTTTTATTGTTAAAAACTTCATGTGAGATATTTTCTAAAAGAACTCTTCAAGTGTATTTTCTCTTATGTTATTATCACAACCCCAGGATAACCTTTTTCTTTGTTACCAACCCCTCCTAAAAACACATCCTGTTCCTATGAAAAGAAGTAGTTCCTAGTTAAAAATAAAAGTTGTAAATACACAGGTGCAACCTCAGATGAGTCAAAAAGCTAGTGTGCCATTGCTACCGTCGTGCTCCTCACAATTACATTTTCTCTTAATCATGTGCTGTGCACCTGCTTCTAAGGGATAGGCTTCCAGGAACTCAAATGATTCTTCGTCTGAATCCACATTTATTCAGCTTAATGAGCTTTATGCATATGCTAATCTTTGAAATATCATACCTTAAAGAGATGTAAGAAAAGCAAAATATATATATAAATATATATATTTCTGTTCTTTATTGGGATATATATTTACTTATTATGTAAATATATGTATTATTTATGTTTAAATATATATATCCCAATATAGAGCCCAGATTTTCAAAGGCAACAAAAGTTCTAATAGTTCAGCAGTGTGGTATAAAATATGATGGCACAGTTGTTTCTCCAGCAAGCAGAGAAAATAGAGACATTCAAAATCAAGAATAGCTTTCCTCTTGGGTAAGTTTTTTTTTTCTTCATATAATGCACAGGCTTTCAGTTTTGGCAGGTTTACTAGAGACTAAAAATGAAACATGATCATTGTCTTTCAGGACAAATAATTCTTGTCCTGTTTGACTAACCAAGGAAATGACATCATAAGTACTGCCATTGAATTTGGAAGAGAGCTAAGCTGCTTAAGAGGGAGGGTTTTGCAGCAACAAGCCAGAGCGTGTGATCTGGGCAGATCCAATCCCCACACACTCACCTAAATGAGAATGGGACGGTCTTAGTCTTCAGAATGTGTGCTTGGCAAGAGGATGTCCCAGATCCAAGGGGGACTAAAAGGTAAAATGACTTCCACTCTTTCAAGGCATGTGAGGTTGCCTGCTCCCTATTGTCATGACTCCTGCCCTTCAGGAGATGAAGTCAGGACAGTCTTGGTCTAATTTCATTCCATCTTTCACCAGTCCTTCCATAGGTCACTATATTTACACATAAGTCAGTTCATTTAACTTGAGAGATTAGCTTGACAGGGCTGATTAAGTTAACACATATGTAAATCAGTAATTTGACTATATTTGCCTATGTTAGCATAAGGTTAAGTCTGACACAGCATGTCCATATCTTGAACCAGGACTAATTTTTTTTTCTTCCAACCTTTATTAAGCAGATTGAAGTTGGTTATTCGGAAGGTAAGTTCTGAACTTCGATGAACAGAACATAGACAAACTGGGGTCATTTTACTAAATTACGTATTTTACACCATTAAGGAAAACATCAAGAAATGCAATAGGTAAAGTAGAATGGAGGGATTCTAGAAGAGTGAGCATTTTCAATTTACCAGGAAGAGACTCGTTTAAAGACAGGCAGAATGGGCTCTGGGTTTCCCTTGGTTAGGAGTTTAGTCTTCATACCATGAAGATCACTTACATCTATAGACTTTAGACATTTAAGAACTGGTTCACCTACTTTATTTTCTTTGGTTCTTTCAAATAACTTATAAATTATTTGGAGAAGGGATTTTTATTTCAATTTTAAAGCCATTAAAATGAAAGCGGTGGGGGGGGGGGGTGGTCAGGTTCTGTGCACTCCAGAAAGAAAGCCCATTGACAGTGGCTTTAACTTACAGTTGAAGCTTATTACTTCTATAGGGAATTCAAGTCAAAACAATCCATCTTACCCCATTTACAATTACAATTAACAACTACTTGTTAAAGTACTTTCACATGTACATTATCTCCTTTATTTGATCTAAAAGTCTTTAGAAGCAGGAAATATGTCTTACTCATCTTTATATCTTCTATACTGTTCAGCCTGGTAACTTGCACACCGTAACCTATCTTGACAAACTGGACTGTACTTTTAACAGATATTCATTATGTAATAATTAATAATAAATATATAATACTCATCCATTAATATTTATCACTGAGAAAATATTGCTTTCTCCATGTGAAGTCCATTTTAGAGGTAAAGCAAACAATTATCCAGCTCTGTTTTCTTTTTTTTTTTCTGCATTTCTCCACATTGGATTTTCCAAAAGATGGATTTAGACTGTCTTTTGGCTATTTCATCCCAAATCCCTTGTCCCACACATGAAAGTTGGGGTCCCTAGTGGATATTTAGCCTTCTACCCTCACTCAGAATGGGGTAACATTCCTTAGCATTTAATAAAAGTCTTCATTTTGGGGCACCTGGTGGCTCACTCAGTTAAGCATCCAACTCTTGATATCAGCTCAGGTGGTGATCTTGTAGTTGTGAGATCTAGCCCCATGACGGGCTCTGCACTGAGTGCGGAGCCTGCTTCAGATTCTGTCTCTCCCTTGCTCTCTCTCTCTGCCCCTCCCCCACTCACTCTCTCTCTTTCAAAATAAATAAATAAACCTTAAAAAAAAGTTTTGGTGTTTATGTCCTATAGTCTTGTCTTTACAAGACTTAGGCTGTTACATCAGAATACCATAGACTGGGTGGCTCAAATACCAGAAATTTATGTCTTACAATTCTGGAGGCTAGAAAGCCCAAGATCAAGTAGCCAATAGATCTGGTGTCTAGTGAGGCCTGCTCCCTGATTCTCAGATGGATATCATCTCAGAGCCTTCGCATGACATATAGCAGTGAGAAAGAAAAGCAACCTTCTTGAGACTTTTTATAAGGCACTAATCTCATTTATAAAGGCTCTGCTCTCAAAATCTAATCACATCCAAAAGCCCTCACCTCCTAATACCAACACATTGGAGGTTAGAATTTCAACACATGGGTTTTGGGGTGACACAAACATTCAGTATTAAGCCTATAAGTGCAATATTTTTGACACACTTAAAATTCCAAATCAGTTAAGAAACTACATATTATTCAGATTTTATACATTTCTCATTTGAAATGAAAATTTATATAATTTTAACTAAAATTTCTTAAAAGAGATATATTTCTTCTGCCAAGAAGACCTGATCAAGAAAATGTAAGAATGCTCATGTTGGCCCCAAACGTGGCAAATGCTATGATTTTGCCATAGGAAAAGGAGAAACAAATTTTGAATGATTCGCATGATTTTATGAGGCATTCCCTATCCAACCCCCAAAGGGTAACTGCAGATCAAAGTGACCTTGGGCAAAACGGTTATCATGCATGGTTGCCAGCTTTGGGGGACCTCTTCTATCCTAAGTTAACCACCATAAGTTCTAGGCTTCTTGCCAACACCACTGACCCCAAATATGTTCTCTAATTTCCCTTACACACATGTTGATGCCAGGGATAATGAGAAACAGGGTGGGTATAATAATCTGAGAACAGTTGTGAGTGTTCGTAAATGAAGACCCCAATTTGTGGCACACATCTAGAACTAGTATATCTTGTCCCTCCATCCTACTCCTTGTTTCAAAGCCCATTCTCAAAATACAAGCATTATGGTCAAAGTTAGCAATTCTATATTGAAATGTGAAAAGGCATTTTGTTAAGACTTACAGCGTTGGCAAAAAGTCAAATGAAACCATGGTGATACAAAAGTAGCAATAAAAAACATAAAGCCTTGTGTTGTTTTAAATTTCAGAAGCTCAATTTAGCTCAACCAAAGCAGAAAGAATGTAAAATAATAATAACGAAACAGAAACCACAAATAACTTTTGAAAATCTATTTTGTACCACTAAGAAGTATTTTTCTGTTCTCAAAAACTCTTAATGCTTTAGTTTAAGAGCAAGCTCTCTATCGACGTTTGGGGCTAGATAATTCTTTGTTGTGAAGGTTGTTATGTGTATTGTCAGATGTGTACCAGCATCTCTTGTTTCTATCCACCCACTGCCATAGCATACCTCTCCTGCTCCTACATTTGTGAAAAACGAAATGTCTCCAGACATTGGCAATTACCACCTGAGGGACAAATCTCTCCCCGTTGAGAATCACTGGCTAAGAGTAACGATAGAGATATGAACAAAAACGAATATGAATTCAAGTGTTACAAGTAAAATTTTGTGTGATGGAGACTATGGTGTTTATAGGAAAAGCTGGACCATTTCCTCATGAACTCTTCCAAGCACTGACTGTGCACTGGCTTATACTTGCTCACTTTCACATTAATTGACTTTAGGAAGGCAGTCAGGCCCTCTCATAACACAGTCCTCAGAGACACCTCTGAAAAAGGAACACCAGTTTGGTGGAACATGGGTCTGAAAGATTATTAAGCATAACCAGCTTGCTGGAGCAGAAAGACTCTGAGAAAGGAAGAGCACTGGCTGTGTTACCACAGCTGCATTACGAGGTATAATCTTGAGGAAGTCACTTGATGTTCCAAGCCTCGGTTTTCTCTATTTATTGATGAAAACACTAAGACATAGTGTGTTGAGATTTAAAGATAACATAAGTGCAATACCTGGCATATGGAAGGCATTACTTTCCATTACCATTACTTTCCATTAGTCATTTGCCAGGCACCTGGGTGGCTCAGTCGGGTAAGCGTCCGGCTTCAGCTCAGGTCATGATCTCACGGTCTATGAGTTCGAGCCATGCATCGGGTTCTGTGCTGACAGGTCAGAGCCTGGAGCCTGCTTCGGATTCTGTGTCTCCCTCTCTCTCTGCCCCCACCCAGCTCACACTCCGTCTCTCTCTCTCTCTCAAAAATAAATAAATATTTTTAAAAAATCGTTTGCCTACTATTAATCATGTCCATTATTATATTATTATTATTTTCTCCACAACTATTACAGTTGTGCCAGGGAATTTGTGATGTTATCCTGTATCCTGAGTTCAAAGCCATATCAACTGACGGAAAATACTATTTATAGTGGTATACACTTTATTTGAGTCACATGAACAAGGTCATTTTATTCCTTCAAAACTAAGAGTTGAGAGTTCACCTGAACATGAAGGAATTGGGTTTGAGGGCCCTATTATTATCCTCTGTACATTCCTGGGCTGTAAATTCAATTCTTTTGTTTCTGTCTACTAACATCAACATATCTCTATTAGTACCTTTAATTACTTGGTTTCTCACTTTGATGCAACCCAACTAAAATTCTATTTAGCCCTCTTTTGATGGAAACTATTTGTAGCTGTCTTATCTTGAGGGAAAAAGATCCTCCATCATCATCATTGTGGTCTGGCATCCTTAGACTAGATTCATGCATCATTAAACTCTGTGGAACACCTTTATAACAATATCAGGTTTTTCCTCCTCCTTAAAAATCCATATATGTTCAGGGTATCTAATTTTACAAATACAAATATATGAGGGGCACCTGGGTGGCTCAGTCAGTTGAGCGTCTGACTTCAGCTCAGGTCATGATCTCATGGTTCGTGAGTTCGAGCCCCGTGTCAGGTTCTGTACTGACAGCTCAGAGCCTGGAGCCTGCCTCAGATTCTGTGTCCCCCTCTGTCTCTGCCCCACCTCTGCTTGTGCTCTGTCTCTCTCTGTCTTTCAAAAATGAATAAACATAAAAAATACAAATGTATGAAAGGAATAAAATTTAAACCTTAATAACCCCTCCCTGAGGCATCCCACTACTAACACACACATACATACACGCAAATGTATCCATATTGACAAATCAGACAGAATTATGAGATCCATGTAACATGATTTCTAATTTTACAGGTATGCACAGAATGCTGTGAGCACACGGAAGGTTTCTTATCCATTTTTGGTTGATCATGAAGGATTCCTGGAGGTGAGCCCCAAAGGATGAGAAGCTAGCTAATCAAAGGGAATAAGGATATTGGAATGAGGAGTCCAGAGGGTAATGGTAATAGCAGAGGAAGGCAATGGTGTGAGCAAAAGCCTGCCATGGAAAGAGTGTGAGAGGTCCTGAGATGTTCAGTGCACAGTATGTGGCTGGGGTGCGAAGGTGCTAGAAATGTGTAAGTGATAAGCCTGGTGACATAAACAGGAGATAATATGCAAGACATGACAAACCATGTCAAGCAATCTGGTATTTCTCTTGAGAGTAATGAGAACCACTGAGAACTTTTTAAACAGGAGAAAGATATATGCAGATTTTGTTTCATAAAAATCATTTATTGTGGAAAATGGATTGGAGAGAGCCACGCTGAAGCAGGCAGTGTCAAAGGGCTGTTTGGTCACGGGGGGATGAGGAGAGCTAGGCTCTCATAATAGCTGTGAAGCTAGAGAAAAATGCATGGATTTAAGAGATATTTAAGAAGTAAAACTGTTTCCTTGTTTGTTTGTTTGTTTGTTTGTTTTTGAGAGAGAGAGAGAGAGAATGAGCAGAGGAGGGGCAGAGACAGAGGGACAGACTCTTAAGCAGGCTCCCCACCCAGCATGAAGCCCAACGTAAGGCTTAATCTCACAACTGTGAGATCACGACCTGAGCCCAAATCAGGAGTCAGATGCTTAACCCACCGAGATACCAAAGTGCCTTCTTTATTTTTAAGAAGAATAATTGCTTTGATAAGAGTGCTGAGAAAAAGAGGTGAATCAAAAATAATGCCCATAAATACTTCTGGTTTAAATGGTTAAATCAAATTACCTCACAGAATCTCCAGTTCCAAATACCTAACAAACTGAGCCAGATCAGCAAAACCTCATATTCTCTCCTTCTCTCTCTCCTTAAATGCACATATAGCATCATTATATATTGTGTATGTACAAAGTATATTTGTGAAAGTATAGAAATACATATACAGAAAATAAACAGCAAATAAAGAAAGGAAGGGGCCCAGCCCAATGCCATAAAATTCAAAAAGTGGCTACCAGTTGGAGAAACCAAACTTCCTGAAGCAGAACAAACTGCAGGAACTCTCGTATCCCATCCCCAACCTCTGATACTTTTCAATCGGAGAGAAAAATTAAATAATGATAATTCTCACTGCCACTCCCCAATCTGGGTATCCTGAAGCTTTCGAGGAATAACTCCTGGCTGTTTACAGAAGGGAAGTTTCCGGAATGGAAGAATGATATGAACACAAAGGTACCTCCACAGGTGCGGAACATCCTTCCCCACAAGGTAGCATGGAGTCCTAAAGAGTACATGTAACTCAGGCACAATCACAGATCTGGTTATTTTTACTAAGTACAGTTCTGCAGCATCCCCCAAGACCCCACTCCTATTGTCATGCCCTCAGAGCTGGGTAGAAAACCGAACATTCAGAACTCAAACACTGTCCCTGTTTGGGTAGGTGGTGATGGGCACATGTTTTATACACAGTGAGATGGTTAGTCAAAAGTTCCCTACACTGTGATGCAGCAAAGGACAGACCTGAAGAGCCGCCATGGTGTGCAAAAAAATGGCACAACATGCTAGCAAATGAGCTGAAGCAAGGAAACAAACAAAAATACATCATTTTTTAGAGCCTAGAAACTTAATCCTCAGAACAAGAGATTTCCTGAAAGGACTTCGAGCTATAAAATGATTTAGTAAGAACATTTATATAAGAGCTTTCAATGTAAAGATGTTAAAACAACAAAATGACACGCGTGGAGAGAATGTCGTTCTTAGGAAATAAAATTATTTATCTACAGAAAAAAAGTAAATTCAAAACATCAAGGAATGGAAAATTCGGTTAACTGACATAGAGAAATGGCTTGCTGTAAACAGTGCCAATGCAGATATGAAGGATAGAATTTAAAACAATCAAATCTAAACTAATAAATCTGAAGAAAAAAGACAATCCAGCATGGGTATTGTTAGTAGCTCTAAACAGAAAATTCTACAAATAGTATGGAAAAGACATTTTAAAATGTAACACAGGGGAGTGCCGGAAGATGGCGGCGTAGGAGGACGCGGGGCTCACAGCGCGTCCTGCCGATCACTTAGATTCCACCTACACCTGCCTAAAGAACCCAGAAAACCGCCAGAGGATTAGCAGAAGGGAGTCTCCGGAGTCAAGCGCAGACGAGAGGCCCACGGAAGAGGGTAGGAAGGGCGGCGAGGCGGTGCGCGCTCCACGGACTGGCGGGAGGGAGCCGGGGCAGAGGGGCGGCTCGCCGGCCAAGCAGAGCCCCCGAGTCTGGCTGGCAAAAGCGGAGGGGCCGGACAGACTGTGTTCCGACAGCAAGCGCGACTTAGCGTCTGGGAGGTCATAAGTGAACAGCTCTGCTCGGAAAGCGGGAAGGCTGGAGGACAAAGGGAGGGAGAGCTGCTGAGCCCCCGGACGGCAGAGCTCAGCTTGGCGGGGAACAAAGGCGCACGCCAGCGCCATCTCCCCCGCCCATCCCCCAGCCAAAATCCCAAAGGGAACCAGTTCCTGCCAGAGAACTTGCTCGCTCCGCGCAAACACCCAACTCTGTGCTTCTGCGGAGCCAAACCTCCGGCAGCGGATCTGACTCCCTCCCGCTGCCACAGGGCTCCTCCTGAAGTGGATCACCTAAGGAGAAGCGAGCTAAGCCTGCCCCTCCAGCCCCCGTGCACCTTGCCTACCCACCCCAGCTAATACGACAGATCCCCAGCAACACAAGCCTGGCAGTGTGCAAGTAGCCCAGACGGGACACGCCACCCCACAGTGAATCCCGCCCCTAGGAGAGGGGAAGAGAAGGCACACACCAGTCTGACTGTGGCCCCAGCAGTGGGCTGGGGGCAGACATCGGGTTGGACTGCGGCCCCGCCCACTAACTCCAGTTATACACCACAGCACAGGGGAAGTGCACTGCAGGTCCTCACCACGCCAGGGACTCTCCAAAATGACCAAACGGAAGAATTCCCCTCAGAAGAATCTCCAGGAAATAACAACAGCTAATGAACTGATCAAAAAGGATTTAAATAATATAACAGAAAGTGAATTTAGAATAATAGTCATAAAATTAATCGCTGGGCTTGAAAACAGTATACAGGACAGCAGAGAATCTCTTGCCACAAAGATCGAGGGACTAAGGAACAGTCACGAGGAGTTGAAAAACGCTTTAAACGAATTGCAAAACAAAATGGAATCCACGATGGCTCGGCTTGAAGAGGCAGAGGAGAGAATAGGTGAACTAGAAGATAAAGTTATGGAGAAAGAGGAAGCTGAAAGAAAGAGAGATAAAAAAATCCAGGAGTATGAGGGGAAAATTAGAGAACTAAGTGATACACTAAAAAAAAATAATATACGCATAATTGGTATCCCAGAGGAGGAAGAGAGAGGGAAGGGTGCTGAAGGGGTACTTGAACAAATTATAGCTGAGAACTTCCCTGAACTGGGGAAGGAAAAAGGCATTGAAATCCAAGAGGCACAGAGAACTCCCTTCAGACGTAACTTGAATCGATCTTCTGCACGACATATCATAGTGAAACTGGCAAAATACAAGGATAAAGAGAAAATTCTGAAAGCAGCAAGGGATAAACGTGCCCTCACATATAAAGGGAGACCTATAAGACTCGTGACTGATCTCTCCTTTGAAACTTGGCAGGCCAGAAAGGCTTGGCACGATATCTACAGTGTGCTAAACAGAAAAAATATGCAGCCGAGAATCCTTTATCCAGCAAGTCTGTCATTTAGAATAGAAGGAGAGATAAAGGTCTTCCCAAACAAACAAAAACTGAAGGAATTTGTCACCACGAAACCAGCCCTACAAGAGATCCTAAGGGGGATCCTGGGAGACAAAGTACCAGAGACATCACTACAAGCATAAAACATACAGACATCACAATGACTCTAAACCCATATCTTTCTATAATAACACTGAATGTAAATGGATTAAATGCGCCAACTAAAAGACATAGGGTATCAGAATGGATAAAAAAACAAGACCCATCTATTTGCTGTCTACAAGAGACTCATTTTAGATCTGAGGACACCTTTAGATTGAGAGTGAGGGGATGGAGAACTATTTATCATGCTCCTGGAAGCCAAAAGAAAGCTGGAGTAGCCATACTTATATCAGACAAACTAGACTTTAAATTAAAGGCTGTAACAAGAGATGAAGAAGGGCATTATATAATAATTACAGGGTCTATCCACCAGGAAGAGCTAACTATTATAAATGTCTATGCGCCAAATACCCGAGCCCCCAGATATATAAAACAATTACTCATAAACATAAGCAACCTCATTGATAAGAATGTGGTCATTGCAGGGGACTTTAACACCCCACTTACAGAAATGGATAGATCATCTAGACACACAGTCAATAAAGAAACAAGGGCCCTGAATGATACATTGGATCAGATGGACTTGACAGATCTATTTAGAACTCTGCATCCCAAAGCAACAGAATATACTTTCTTCTCGAGTGCACATGGAACATTCTCCAAGATAGATCATATACTGGGTCACAAAACAGCCCTTCATAAGTTTACAAGAATTGAAATCATACCATGCATACTTTCAGACCACAATGCTATGAAGCTTGAAATCAACCACAGGAAAAAGTCTGGAAAACCTCCAAAAGCATGGAGGTTAAAGAACACCCTACTAACGAATGAGTGGGTCAACCAGGCAATTAGAGAAGAAATTAAAACATATATGGAAACAAACGAAAATGAAAATACAACAATCCAAACGCTCTGGGATGCAGCGAAGGCAGTCCTGAGAGGAAAATACATTGCAATCCAGGCCTATCTCAAGAAACAAGAAAAATCCCAAATACAAAATCTAACAGCACACCTAAAGGAAATAGAAGCAGAACAGCAAAGGCAGCCTAAACCCAGCAGAAGAAGAGAAATAATAAAGATCAGAGCAGAAATAAACAATATAGAATCTAAAAAAATGGTAGAGCAGATCAACGAAACCAAGAGTTGGTTTTTTGAAAAAATAAACAAAATTGACAAACCTCTAGCCAGGCTTCTCAAAAAGAAAAGGGAGATGACCCAAATAGATAAAATCATGAATGAAAATGGAATGATTACAACCAATCCCTCAGAGATACAAACAATTATCAGGGAATACCATGAAAAATTATATGCCAGCAAATTGGACAACCTGGAAGAAATGGACAAATTTCTAAACACCCACACTCTTCCAAAACTCAATCAGGAGGAAATAGAAAGCTTGAACAGACCCATAACCAGCGAAGAAATTGAATCGGTTATCAAAAATCTCCCAACAAATAAGAGTCCAGGACCAGATGGCTTCCCAGGGGAGTTCTACCAGACATTTAAAGCAGAGATAATACCTATCCTTCTCAAGCTATTCCAAGAAATAGAAAGGGAAGGAAAACTTCCAGACTCATTCTATGAAGCCAGTATTACTTTGATTCCTAAACCAGACAGAGACCCAGTAAAAAAAGAGAACTACAGGCCAATATCCCTGATGAATATGGATGCAAAAATTCTTAATAAGATACTAGCAAATCGAATTCAACAGCATATAAAAAGAATTATTCACCATGATCAAGTGGGATTCATTCCTGGGATGCAGGGCTGGTTCAACATTCGCAAATCGATCAACGTGATACATCACATTAACAAAAAAAAAAGAGAAGAACCATATGATCCTGTCAATCTATGCAGAAAAGGCCTTTGACAAAATCCAGCACCCTTTCTTAATAAAAACCCTTGAGAAAGTCGGGATAGAAGGAACATACTTAAAGATCATAAAGGCCATTTATGAAAAGCCCACAGCTAACATCATCCTCAACGGGGAAAAACTGAGAGCTTTTTCCCTGAGATCAGGAACACGACAGGGATGCCCACTGTCACCGCTGCTGTTTAATATAGTGCTGGAAGTTCTAGCATCAGCAATCAGACAACAAAAGGAAATCAAAGGCATCAAAATTGGCAAAGATGAAGTCAAGCTTTCGCTTTTTGCAGATGACATGATATTATACATGGAAAATCCGATAGACTCCACCAAAAGTCTGCTAGAACTGATACATGAATTCAGCAAAGTTGCAGGATACAAAATCAATGTGCAGAAATCAGTTGCATTCTTATACACTAACAATGAAGCAACAGAAAGACAAATGAAGAAACTGATCCCATTCACAATTGCACCAAGAAGCATAAAATACCTAGGAATAAATCTAACCAAAGATGTAAAAGATCTGTATGCTGAAAACTATAGAAAGCTTATGCAGGTAATTGAAGAAGATATAAAGAGATGGAAAGACATTCCCTGCTCATGGATTGGAAGAATAAATATTGTCAAAATGTCAATACTACCCAAAGCTATCTACACATTCAATGCAATCCCAATCAAAATTGCACCAGCATTCTTCTCAAAACTAGAACAAGCAATCCTAAAATTCATATGGAACCACAAAAGGCCCCGAATAGCCAAAGTAATTTTGAAGAAGAAGACCAAAGCAGGAGGCATCACAATCCCAGACTTTAGCCTCTACTACAAAGCTGTCATCATCAAGACAGCATGGTATTGGCATAAAAACAGACACATAGACCAATGGAATAGAATAGAAACCCCAGAACTAGACCCACAAACGTATGGCCAACTCATCTTTGACAAAGCAGGAAAGAACATCCAATGGAAAAAAGACAGTCTCTTTAACAAATGGTGCTGGGAGAACTGGACAGCAACATGCAGAAGGTTGAAACTAGACCACTTTCTCACACCATTCACAAAAATAAACTCAAAATGGATAAAGGACCTGAATGTGAGACAGGAAACCATCAAAACCTTAGAGGAGAAAGCAGGAAAAGACCTCTCTGACCTCAGCCGTAGCAATCTCTTACTCGGCACATCCCCAAAGGCAAGGGAATTAAAAGCAAAAGTGAATTACTGGGACCTTATGAAGATAAAAAGCTTCTGCACAGCAAAGGAAACAACCAACAAAACTAAAAGGCAACCAACGGAATGGGAAAAGATATTTGCAAATGACACATCGGACAAAGGGCTAGTATCCAAAATCTATAAAGAGCTCATCAAACTCCACACCCGAAAAACAAATAACCCAGTGAAGAAATGGGCAGAAAACATGAATAGACACTTCTCTAAAGAAGACATCCGGATGGCCAACAGGCACATGAAAAGATGTTCAACGTCGCTCCTTATCAGGGAAATACAAATCAAAACCACACTCAGATACCACCTCACGCCAGTCAGAGTGGCCAAAATGAAGAAATCAGGAGACTATAGATGCTGGAGAGGATGTGGAAACAGGAACCCTCTTGCACTGTTGGTGGGAATGCAAATTGGTGCAGCCGCTCTGGAAAGCAGTGTGGAGGTTCCTCAGAAAATTAAAAATAGACCTACCTTATGACCCAGCAATAGCACTGCTAGGAATTTATCCAAGGGATACAGGAGTACTGATGCATAGGGGCACCTGTACCCCAATGTTTATAGCGGCACTCTCAACAATAGCCAAATTATGGAAAGAGCCTAAATGTCCATCAACTGATGAATGGATAAAGAAATTGTGGTTTATATACACAATGGAATACTACGTGGCAATGAGAAAGAATGAAATATGGCCCTTTGTAGCAACGTGGATGGAACTGGAGAGTGTGATGCTAAGTGAAATAAGCCATACAGAGAAAGACAGATACCATATGGTTTCACTCTTATGTGGATCCTGAGAAACATAACAGAAACCCATGGGGGAGGGGAAGGAAAAAAAAAAAAAAAAAGAGGTTAGAGTGGGAGAGAGCCAAAGCATTAGAGACTGTTAAAAACTGAGAACAAACTGAGGGTTGATGGGGGGTGGGAGGGAGGGCAGGGTGGGTGATGGGTATTGAGGAGGGCACTTTTTGGGATGAGCACTGGGTGTTGTATGGAAACCAATTTGACAGTAAATTTCATATATTAAAAAATAAAAAAAAATAAAAAATAAAAAAAAATTAAAACAAAAAAAAAATGTAACACAAGAAAGTTTCCCACAAAGGAAGGAAGGAGGAAGAAGAGGAGAAGAGAAGACGAAGAAACACACACACATGTGCACGTGCACACACATACACACACAAAGTATTTATGCAGAACTAGCTCTCTCAGGCATTGTTCTAGATACTTTAAATATGGTAACTCAGTATGAAATAAATACTATTACTAACCCTATTTTTGATGCCAAAACTGAAGCACAAAGAGTAAGTAACTTGCCTCAGGTCACAAAGAAAATGGCAGAGCCAGAATTTAAACCTAGGTAGACTAATATTAGAGAATAAAGCAAGACATGTTCCAGGAAGATAGGAAACAAAAAAAAGTGAATCATTATTTGAACACTTGAGGCAAGAAAAGAAAATTTTAAATTATCCCTATTGTCAGAATTATCCTAGTGATTCTTCAAAAAGGAATTCATTTCTTCTATAATCTATGATTTCAAACTTGTCAAGACAGCAGGATACCAACTCTCCACCCCACCCCCAGGCTCTCTCTCAGCTCCTTCACCTAGAACATCAGAGGTAGTTTTCTCTATATGAAAAGAAGTTTTTTAAGTGATGGCCTGATTTTATAAATTATTTTCTAACCTACCCCCAAGCAGTGACTAGAGATAAAACATCACCCTAAAATGAAGCCCAAAGACCACAAGTCTCAGAAACATGTTTGTGAGCATGTGAGCAGATATTTAATCTTAACCTTTAAACATAAACAGACAACCAACGGTTAACATATAGCTGAAGAAAGCTACTTCTGTGAAAGAAAAATAGCAGGCAAACAAACAAGCAAAACCAAGAGGAGACAGACTATGCAAAGAAGAAATGTTCAAAACCTTCCATTAAAATTGTAAGAGAAATTTGATGCATTAAACAAGAAGAGTTCCGGGTTTCAAAATTAACACGAAGCTACAGAAAGCCACATAGTGTTATATTGACATAGGATAGATAAAACCCATTACCTGTCTAACCTTGAGAAAAAAGATTGGATTTCAACTGAAGAACACTCTATAAAATATCTGTTCAATAATCCTCAAAACTGTTAAGGTCAAAAAAATACAAAGAGAATCTGAGAAACTGTCACAGACCAGAGAAGGCTAGGGCACATGACAAGTAAATAAATATAAAGGGATGAGACCCATGAACAGAAAAAGGACATTAGGGGGAAATAGTGAATGCTGAATAAATTACAGAATCTAGTTATTAGTAATATACTACTGTCGGTCCTTAGTTTTGACACATATACATAGTAATGTAAGTTTTTAATAGAGGAAATTGAATGAGGGGTATTTAGGAACTCTTTGTGTGACATGTCTTTACATGTTTTCTGAAATCTAAAACTATTCTAAAATAAAAATACTATGTGAAAAATAATGGATGTCTGCAATGATGTTCACCTAATGTTCAAAATGGTTTTCTCAGGGGGTAGGAGGTTGGCATCTTAAACTTCTCTTTCTTTCCTCTTTCTTTTTCTTTTATTTTCTTTTTTCTTTTGTTTTCTTTCCTTCTGTTCTTTATTGCATACATTCTATTTATTTATTTATTTATTTATTTATTTATTTATTTATTTATTTATAGAAAACTGTAACCTAGTTTTCCCCAAAAACAAATCAAAACTCTTCCAGCTTGGAGTACTAGATGAATAGTACTAGATGAATAGTGGTTATGTTAGCTAACTATTACTACAATGACACAAACCACTCCAAATTCAATGGCCTATATTGAACATTTATTATTTTGTTTGTTTGTTTTCATGAGTTGGCTCTGATTGGGTAGGCTGAGCTCCAGGCAACTGGTTAGGTTTAAGTGAACTCCTTATGTCTCTCGTTCTCCTTCGGCCAGTATCTACCTATTAGTTTTTCTCATGGTGACTGGTAAGACCACAAGAGAATGAGAAGAAATACATGATGTTTCTCAAGGCCTGTACCCCAAACTGGCCACTTTCACCTCACCAACATTCCACTAGTTTGCAAGTCATATGCCCAATGTCATCATTAATAAGCTAGAAAAAAATATATATTCTACCTTCTCCAGGGAGTAGCTCAGCAAAGTAATATGGCAAAGAACACAGATGCACAATTATAATAAGAAAAGGCCATGGTAAATTAAGTGTGATGGATCATTCTATGTTAGTAGTACAATTTATTGAGAGGAGAACAAAAGTCATCCCTTACCTATGTTTTCATACAAAACAAGCATCAAGCAATCAATTTTGTACTTTTGGGGATCAGGGGTATGAACCCCAGTAGTCAGCACCCAAAGAAGTACTAGCCTACTCCCAGAGCCAGATCACCTGATCTCTTTCTTTGGGAGTAGTGATAACTCCCCTTACAGTAGAGTTTAATGAAGAGTAGAACCAATATTGACACTGTCCCACTATGAATCTTCTCATCAACAAGCATCTTTGAATATTTAAATAACTGTGGCTTTCTCCCCATAAACCCTGATCATTTATTCCCCTTCCTATACAAACACCACTATTCTTTTCACGTCCCAAAAAATATTTGGCTAGGATTTTCATCTTAAGATAATAACTAAACTCTTGAGTGTTAACAGACCAATCAAAATCCATACCCCATGGAAATACCAGTAAAAGTCTTTGACTCTATTTCCCATTCTGTAAAATGGAACAATTAGCACATGCCCTTCCTTCCTTGAGTGATTATTTTGAGAATCAATAACTTCATTCACCTGCAAATACTTTAGAATTTCTAAATTGATGTACAAATAAAATACTTTCTTATTGAATTAAAAATAAATTTGAGGGGCACCTGGATGGCTCAGTCGGTTAAGCATCCTACTTCAGCTCAAGTCATGATCTGCAGTTCCTGAGTTTGAGCCCCGCATCAGGCTCTGTGCTGACAGTTCAGAGCCTGGACCCTTCTTCAGATTCTGTGTTTCCCTCTCTCTCTGCCTCTCTCTCTCTCTCTCTCTCTCTCTCTCTCTTTCTCTCTCAAAAATAAATACACATTTTTAAAAATTGATGAATTTGAGTCAGTCTGTATATCCCAGGAATTATTACAAAAACCTGATTTGATCAAAGGGTTAAAGGGAGGTAGTTTTGTTTTCTCCTCTCTTGTCAAACATATTGAACTGCAGAATTCAGTCTCATCAATTTCTTCTGCCTTTTTCTGACAGCTAATGCCGTTGGCAGACATCCAGTAAGAACAAGTTTTCAGGCTTTGCCCAAAGGTAGTCTATGATGTTATTCCTCGGGTAAATAATTCAGCTTCTTCTTGGCTGCTATGGAAATTAATATATAGCAGTATATTGCTAACAACTTAATTTAATGTTTTATTGCTTTACACCTAATCTTATGTTTTTATTTATTAATAGGCATTTGGCATTTTAAATGAAATTTCTTTCACTTCATTATTCACTACTCATTTAAACTGAAGGTTAGATGTGACAGGAATAGCATTTTCTAAATAAGAGTTTGGGTAAAATATTCCATTATATCACCCACATTAAACCTTCTAGAAACTCCACAATTGGATATTAGTTACAGTCCAGTTATGGGCTACACTATGGATGGTTTTTGTGTGCAAAATTGTAACTTTAATTAAATGAAAGAAGTTGCTACTTATGCTTTATTTATGGATTTTTCATGCCAGAAAAGAAAAAACAAAACTCAGTTTCAATACTAATAAAATATAACAAAATACAGTTCTTTCATCTATGATTTATATATTGGTAACTGTAATAAGAATGCATTAGTATTTTTCAATGCCCAGACAATGATGGATAGCTACTTAATTTTCCTTAAAAAAAAACCCTCTAAAATAAAAAAGTAAATAAAAATATTAATGGCAAATGTGATACCAGACGATTTGCACAATATACATCTTGCTAAATAGAATTTGTACCATTTACTTGTTAGTGGTACACACAACGTTAGGAATTCTATTTGATACTTTCATAGCCAAAAAAAAGACAAAAAAAAAAGTTCTTCTTCCCAAAGTATGTTAATTCTCTGCTATAAATTCTGAGTCCTAAAACTAACAACCTCCATAGCTCAAACACAGCAAAGAAGGGGATAATCAGTGATTAAACCAAGGCAGAATAAAAGATCCAAACAGAGGAGGGAGAGCCAAGTGGGACAACAGAGGGCTCCCACAGGCTTTTCACAACTCTCGCCACTATTACAATAGCCACAAACATGAAGCTGCAGAACATAACCACTAAGCCATTATTGAGGTGTATATATACATTGACATTTCCCTTCCAGGTGTCTGCTTCACAAACATTCCGTCTACCAGAACAAAGCGGAGAGGAAATGTAACTGCAATATAAGGTAGAGAGGTTGAGAGCTTAGGCCAGAGAGCCAGACTACCTGGCTCAACATTTACTCAACTAACCTATTAGTTATGTGTATGGCCTTGCACAAGCCACATACGACTTGTGACTCAACCTCAACAGGTAAGCACGTGTCCCTTAGTAATGGTGGCACTCTGTGGGTTGTTACAAGGATCCATGGAACACACTGAAGCACTTTTTGGTACAGGGCCAAAATATGATCCTAAATATGTTACCTTTAGTGTTTGACTTATTTGAGAATCATTATCTCCAGATAATTTAAATTCCAAAGTGTTTTGGAGGCACATACATATCACTGGTCAAAAGTATGTTTCGACAATGTCTTTCACTCTGGCCATTTACAATCCAGTGAAATGGTCCAAGAGCCAAAAGAGCCACAAAAAAATAACACCTAAGTGCAACATCTTATGTGTCTGTTAAAACCCCTGGTTTGGCCAAAAATCATCAGTGTTAGGTGACCTATCTGGGGGAACATTTAATTGCAAGGCAAATCTGAAATGCGGAAAATAGTATTAGCTCACAAGAAAAGATATTATTGCTACTTCTGTTCTTTTCGGTTTAGATTATTCAGAAGATCTCAGTCAATTCTTGTTTGGCAAATGGAGTTGAGACAATTAAACACTGAAATATCCCAGAATCTTTCTGATATATTACATATGGATCCATCTCCATGGGCTTTTCCTCAGAAGTCAGTGGGATTACTGCCTGGATTTCAAAATTGCAATTTGATTTATGCTATCCAATTCATTGAATCCCCACTTGTATGTGTGCACTGTAATTCCCATCTGGGTACACACAACCCACCAGCCTGGAGTTTGGAGCAGACAAGTAATTTCATTTAACAGCTGTTAAATAGGGGCATCCACAGGTAGCTTTCATTCAAATGTTAATTGCTCTCAGCGCTTTGCTCATAAACCCACCCTGAAGTCAGGTACTTTAAGCCCTTATTGCAGAGATATATAAAAGTAAGATGAGTTACAGGCATCCTGACAGAAAAGGAAGACGGATTCAGTCATAGGACTGTCAGAGCCTAGGCTCCTGGAACCAGTACCAGCATGGAAATTGATGGATGTTTGTTGGGCAATAGTTGTTTCCCAGATGGTAAGAGTGTGAAAAAAGACTCCTAGGGCCCAATGGTGAGTCAGTCAGAAAACATTTGCAAATTCAGATTGTTAAAAGAAGCTGGATGGAGTAAATTGGCAAATTACCAAACTATAAAACTATGCTGAGCCAGGACATGGGTATCCTGTTGTCAGTTGTTTTGGAACACACCAAGTAAATTAAGAGTGGATTTGGAACTAAATAAATAAACGTGGTGATTTTATTGTAGCCAGTCGTTTTGAATGATGCATAGACAATCACTTTCTACATATTTTTTCAGCAAAGTGCCCGGAAGGGATGTTGGATTATCTTTTACCAGCAACTGTTCAGAGGAAACGAGTAGCCTAAGGGGGAAAAAATCAATAGCATGATTTGGAGTAAGTCAGTTTGCCACTCTGGACCTCAGTTTATTTCTGTCTAAAATGAGATGATTAAGCTAAATGGGTCCCTGAGGTTCTATCATGGTTCAGCTCTTGGGTTTCCAGTATTTGACCATCTCTGGGGTCACTAAAAAAAAGAAATCAAATAATATTTTTTTATTATATTTTAGATTGAGAGAGAGAAAGAGAGAGAGTGTGAGTGGGGGAGTACCAAGGGGGAGAGAAAGACAGAGAGACAGGGAGTCTCAAGCAGGCTCCACACTTAGGGCAGAGTCCAATGTGGGGCTGAATCCCACAACCCTGTGATCACGACCTGAGCCAAAATCAAGAGTCAGACACTCAACCAGCTGAGCCACCCAGGTGCCCCAGGAATCAAATACTCTTATTCAGATACTATAAAATGCTAATCTCTAACTGAATGGGCTAGGGAAATAGCCATGATCATCTGTAGGGACATTAAGTCTCAGAAAATAAAGGTGCAATTAGGGTCAAACTGGGTGATCCAGGAAAAGTGAGGACTTTCTGAGACTAATGCCTCGTAATTCTTAATCCGTTTTGTCCCTTTTACTCAACCATCAAAATTTATTTGTTCATTTAGTTACATTTATTATTATATGCCAGATATTCTTAAGGTGCAAGGATATACACAAAACCTAATGGCTAGTAATACAGATTTAAATCTTTTTAAATTTTTTTATATAAATGCACAATATTTCATTCACATTTCCACTTTAATTTTAGGTTGTGCGCACTTCTAGAGGACAGAATGCATTCAAACAATTTATTTTTACAATCACTTTGTTGACGATGGAGATGACATTGATGATAAGAAAGTATTTCATCTTGAGCATCTTCCAGTCTTGCTGGTAATTGAGTATGTATGCTATTGGCCACAATCAGAGATTTGGGAAATTCAGTTACTCTTTTGAAAGCTGTCTTGAAGCTAGAGACAGAGGATGTGTGTGTGAGTGGAGAAGGGAAAAGGGGGAGTATTCTTTGTCAATTCAGAAATAATTTCTCAGTAATGGCAGTTGATTTTTATATATTGTGTGAGTTTATAAAAATATCATTTCATTCATAACATTCATGATCATAGATTATTAATCCTCATGAAACTTCCAGACTCTGTTTTTTAAATGATTGAGTGCACATGAAAATAGCAAATATATATGCATACAGAAAATGTGGGCTTGCCTCATTCAAAAAAATACAGACACTACAGAAGATAGAAAAATGATAGATAGATAGAATATCTCATGATTTTCTAATTCTTCTAATATTTTTTTCTTTCTCAATGTGCTTCCCTTCCATTCATTTGCTTTATTAGCCATTCTTATTTACTGCTTCTCTGTTTACCTGTATTTTCTGTCTTCACCATATTCTAAAAAAATTCCCTCTATTTCTACAAGTTCATCTTCTGGGACTTTCTTGGTGCTACACAGCCAGGATAAAATGAGATGTCCAAATTTGGAGATGTCAGTCTTAGGAGCTCTGCCACCTATGGTTACAAGAATCCAAACAGCTAAACACACATCCACTGATTTTTGCCCCATCTCCTCATATGTAACTATACTGCTACAAATTGCTCCTCAATACATTAGAGAGTCCCCAAGAGATATTTCACACATGCTTCCAAACCAGTCCCAATTCACTTGATGCTGCTCCACTGGGTACCACAGTTCTCACTGGGAACCACGAAGCTCATTCCTCTAATGTAAATCCCTGATTAGCACAGCTACTACTACCAATATCTTCTGCCACCATAATTGGTGCTCGGGGACCCAGAAGATATCAAAGCAACATGGCTCTCTATTATAGAGTTTCTCAAAGTAGCAAGTTCACAAGAGTAAGGAGGTCCTGCACTCTCTCCTTCAAGAACATCTTGCTATAATAAAAAGAAAAATATTAGCTGAACTAAACATTATGCTCAACAACATGGTTTATTATTTATGTTCTGACTCAAGCTCCTTTTTTCAACATAGACCAACTGATAGACTGGCACCAGTCCATGGTCCACACTTTGCATAGCTCTGCTCTATTGTGCAGTGAGGAAGAACAATGCCTCTCTCCGTTATGATCTTCAAAGCTTTATAGGGTATCTGGAAAGTAATGCCGATGCCCGGTGCCTGAAGTTTTCAGGGAGAAAGTTTTCATGTTTATTCAAGTACAAGGACTCATGCTTGAGTCCAGTGGGAAGGGCCCTGGGATAGTGTCAAATCCCAAGATCTCCTCATAGTCAGCCCACTCTTACAAATCACAAAGATCTCCTTCTTGGCAAGCTTATTATGCCAGATTCTTTCCTCCCTTATGATAACATCTCTTCCAAGAGGCTCCTTGATCTTCATGTAAATGAGCCTTTGGAAAATCTGTCCCACCAGACCACCAGACATGTCTTAATCCCACTTGGGACACAAGCTTGTAAGCAAACAGAACTCAAACTGGATTCATTCTCAATGTCCTTACTCATTTATTCACCACTGATTGAGCAGTACGTGCTAAGTCATACATGGGGTAGAGTAGAGATGTGGATCAGGTATGGCATTCACAGTAAGAAACCTGAAGAATAAGTGCGGATAAGATACGCATACAAATGCACAAACTATTACATTAACTCTAATGAGTATAATGAGACAAATATAAAATGTTTATAGGAAGCAGATGTGACGATTAAAAGAACAGAAAAATATTTGAGTAAGAAGCTACATTTGATCTAAGTTTTAAAGCATGTTTAGGATTTATGATTGGGCAGAAGGGTTAATGCAGAAATCACAGTAAGAGGACCGTGAAACTCTTGGACATTTTTGTTTGTGCTATTCTGTACCCACTCTGTGCCATGTGAAACCTGAGTTGATTGTTGATAATTGCTCATGCTTTGGTCTTAACTGACTATATAAAATAAAAATGCCAAGTGGTTCAAGGCTAATACTGTATCCACTAAATTTTCTGTCATAATCTTAGTTTATACCACATAAGCATTAAAAAAAGGAAAGAACATGATTTATTTCTGGTGTTTTGTCAGACCAACACTTTGAGGATGTGAATAAAAGGACAATGATTGATCTAAATGATTCAAAAGTTAATTTCATAGCAGCTATATTTGTGCAAGACAGTGATTATTATCTTGGGAGGCCTTATCATTATTTAAAAGCATTTCTCCTTAAGTCAGAGAAAACTTTTACACCATCAGTAATTTCCTTGCATCCTTTCCCTACTAAACTTTAATTGCTTCCTGTGCTTCCAGTTAGATTGATCTGGATCTCATTAATGTACTGTCTAAAAGCTTTAGTTTATAAAAATGAATAATTTGATGAAGAATGGCAATTAGGACTTGTTTCTTTAACAGCAATTTCAGTCAATTTAATGCAAACCACTATGGTGTATTTGGTTCAATTTTGAGACTTCTGCTTCCGATTATATTTTATGTGAACTAAATTTTTCATTGATCCCTGAAAAATAAACATTAGTAATAACTTACAAGGAAACAACCTCCCATTTCCTGTGGTAGTATAACAACTTAAGATGTTTACATATATGATCACATGAAAAGCAACTTCCCTCCCATCATATAATAAAAGATAATGGTTTCTCAGGGGCAGCTAAGAGATTCCACAGACTAACACCAGAGAATATTTTGTTCTAAGTTTACCTCTTAAAAGAAATTCTATGGTCATTAATAAAAGAAAGTTAATAGATAAGATCCTTCATGATCAGTAACTGAAAGGAAAATCATTGGAGAGGACAACTTGGACTCCTTGGATCTCTCTATCCCCAAGATCCCTTTTCTCTCAGAGACTCATTAATTTCCACTGTTGTCATCCTCAGCGGGGGGCGGGGGGATGATTTCTCTTAACAGTGTCCCACATCTGTTCCTCTTGCACTGCTAAGGCAGTCTGGAACATTTAGATAAGACTTATGGAATGTTGGGGAATAACAAAAGGCATGTCAGTGTGGATACTGTTGGCTTTAGATAAACTGACTAGCTTTTTCTCTATATTCTCAGGTCACATGTGTCCTTGTATGACCTCAATAAAAGGGGAATCTCTCTAAATTCCTCTCTTTCTAGTACAATGGTGAACATATAGAAAGACCCCCATCATCTTTCACTGATCAGTAAAAAGATATAATCTTCATATGCCTTAGGGTGAGGGAGTGAGTTTAATCCCTGTCTCCCACCTACGAGTTCCTCACTTTAGTGCCCACAAGAATCACTAGAGAGATGAAAGAAATGAGAATCTACAAACCCACTTCCAGAAAATTTGATTTAGTAGGACCAGGGTAGTGCCCAGAAATTTGTATTTTAACAGATACCTCAGGAGGTTTTAATGTAAGTTCTTTGAGCCACACATTGATAAACTCTATACTAGAGACTTTGCTATGACTTTTCCAGATATTTTCTGGTTATTGTCTTGGAATGATCTCCAGCCAAACCTCATCCAAAAATCTCAGCATGGTCTTACCATTTCAATAGGTTAAATTGAGCATAATGATCTTTTCAGAATTGAACTCAATTACATTTATATGAGACAGATACAGAATAATGAAGTTCCTTCTATATAGGACCTACCACCATCTTGCACCACAACCTTAGGAAAGTCATTTATCTATGTCCCTGAAATGAAAAGGTTTGACTAGATCCAGAGTGAAGTTATTTACTCCATCATTCAACACATATCTGTTGAATGTCAATGACGTTGCTAGGCACTAAAGTTTCCAACTATTAAAATAGAACATTTTAAGTTTTCAAACTATCACAGACCATATTCTCCAAAAGATTGCCAACAAATTTTTAGATTCCACTGATTAGGAAAGCATTGTCAAAACACCACTGCAACTTCAGAAACACTTTAAAATAACTCCATTTGATACTATTCAAAATAATACCTAAATTGGTTTCAAAACTACTGACAAACAGTTCATATAAATATGAGACTTCTTACTTCAGCTAAAGACAAGGATTGGTGTCCATATGGAATTATAGATTCCACACCACAACCCTGAGATCCTCTGTAGACCACAGGCCATACAAGGAAATCACAGGACTAGATGCTCTTCAAGACTCTCTTCAAGGATCCTTAAATTTCAGTTTGTTGAGACTCTAAGACTGGGATTATCAATAGAAAATATACTGATAAACTGGAAGAAAATCTTAAAGTATACAACTTGATTTCTTTCTTATTTCTTCTTTCAAAATGTCAAAACCTGGTTGAGAATGGAATGGAGTTCTCAAGATGCAAACTACTCTAGGAAGAGGCCTTTATGATGGGAGTAAACAGAACTATGAAATTAGCTTAATCAGGTTTATTTAAATCCATCTTAGGACACACTAATTGATTGTTTTGATCGGCTTGTGCCTATAAAACCAAGCCTAATTATATTAAAAATATTAGAGTGGCATCCTAAGTAGCCCTCAATTTTTCATGATCATTTCTGGGAACCACAAAGAGTCAAGTGGCCTAATATCATCTTCATTACAATTTGGTTAATCTCAGCCTCAGGGAGGCATTTTTGTGTATAAATGCCTTTATAAGTATGGAGGTTAACAATCTGCACAAGTTAGTCAATTCAGTTGGGAGGCTGTTAAACTATACTTAAGTTTATTTTTATGATAATGTAAGCAAACACCTGGATGGAACTGCTTGGTTTTTAAGTCTGTTCATTGGGCATAAATCTGACTCCTATGCTATAGGGTCCTCAAGAGCAGTGGCCATGTGTTATTCAATGTGCTGATCCTCACACCTCAAGATCATAAAGGCCATACAAAAGACCCACAACTAATATCATCCTCAAAGGAGAAAAACAGAGCTTTTGCCCTAAGGTGGGGGAATAACACCAGCATTCTCCACAGAGCCAGAACAATGTGCTGATCCTGGCTCCCATCAGAGCATTCACACATAGTAAATGCTTCACAAATTTGCGCTGAATGAATAAACCAATAAAGGTACATAAAGGCCTTTTCTCTCAGCTTTCTTTGTATCATATGACAGATATATATGTAAACTTGCTTTTTTTAAATCTTTATCCTTCCTGTGCTTTTGTGATAAATATTATCTAGTAACCAGGAAATTTTAACATTGATTCTTGAAGTGCCTATCTCTTTATCAGTGACAATCTTACCTGCTAAAAGAATTCAGCTAAAAAAAAAAAAAAAAAAAAGAAAGGAAGAATTCAGCTGAATGTTCTTTACATACAAATGCAGGTCTTGAATTTTACTCCCACGAAACTGAACAGAATGTCAATTTATTTAACAATAATCCACTAAATACTAACAATTAAAGGTGAAATGAAGGACAAAAAGAGCATTCAGGCTAAAGCCCTACCCGCAAGATTTTAAAATATACTGGGAGACAAAAGGCTGATACACAAATACCTAACTAACTGTTAATAACTACTATAAAGTGCAGGCAAAGTGTTATGAGAAGTAATTAAATCAGCTATAATTACCCTTAACTGGATTTACATAGACTCAAAGAAAATGCCTAAAAGATTCAAGCCAATTTCTATAGTCCTATTTCATCTGTCCTTTATAAGCAAAAGTTCCCATTGCCTTTAATGTGCAACAGTTGATTCACATTTTATTCTCCTATCTCTAGTATTTAATTATAATACCTAAGTATATAATCAAATGTTCATACCCAAATCCAGAATTCAAACTGAAAGGGCGGGCCTACACCGGCCAACTCCATCTTGTTCTGTGTCCTTCACTTTGACCACGGCTCCTCCCCTTAGGTAACCTCCTGCTCACCTGCCTAACAGGACTCCGACCCTTCCCCAGCCAATCGGCTGAGGCCACAGCCATTACCTCACCAACTGCCCCTAGGCCCCAATAAAACCTTTGTCCTTTTGAAACTCGCTCTCTCTCCCCGGTATCTCACCACTGCGTCGGTGCAGGTAGGGGACTGAGCTCGAGCTAGCTCCAATAAAGGCTCTTTTGCTTTTGCATTGGACTCGGCTCCCTGGTGGTCTTTGGGGATCACGAATTCTGGGCATAACAAGACAAGTTTCTTTGCTTGAAATTGCAAGCCCTTAATTTTATATTCACCTGTCTACCTACCAAGATTCCTAATAAAACAATTTGGATTAAACAACAACTGATATTCAAATGTTTTATGTGGTCTGGGAAGTCCAATGTGGTATGGTATTGACTACTTCTCAATAGTGTGCCTGAAACCCACATTGTTTGCACTAGTAACTCTTAATTATAGATGATGTTATCTGAAGACCTTCCTTTATTCCTAAATTTGCAACTTAGTTTGTAGCATTTAGGAGCAGATGAATTACCTTCTATAGCTTTGCTTTTCCACTGTACTTTTAAAGTTTCAATCTCTATGTTATGTTTGGAGGATACAGAATAATTTATTTTCCTAAGCATCACCAGCATTTTGTAGAGTTAGATAGATTCTTAGGGGGAGGAATTTGGGGGAAGGGAAGGAGGTAAGTACAACATAAAATCCACTAAAATCCACCTGTTACCTCTCAAGTTGAAGTATTAAAGAATGTAGATAAATGTGGAGATGTAAGAATAATATCAGAATATAACACTAGTGTCATCTTTGTAAAAAAGCAATTGATAGCAATTTACATCTCATATTGGATAAACAAAATGTTGTCAAGCCTGATTAATATTAGAAATTACAATATATTTTTCAGTTTGATAACATATACTCCAATTACTTTACCTGCTATGATAAAGGAGAAACCACAAAACATTTGATAATTATAGACGAGATTGTGACAAATTTATTTACCCAGCTGAATTTTTCCAAATTGCTAAGATAGGTGCATACCATTTAGTAATTCCTGGAATGCAAACAATATACATACCTTACCCAGAGATGGATTCAGGTTTTAGGGACTTGAAGTTTGCACAAATTTGGGAGATCCTTTTAGGGTAAAAAACAAAAAGAAAAACCAAACACAAAATCACGAATACAAAATCAAGTACAGAGCCTTGGAAGGGTCCAGACCAAGTGAGAGAATATGAAGAAGAGCATCCTCAGCTTCATGGTAATCCCCTCTGACCAAAATTTATATGTTTATTTTCCTGCAATATATTTGGTCTGAAAAGGCACACCATGCACAGGTTGGCTTAGTCCTCCTTGATAATTTGCCCTTCTAAAATTATGAAATGCTATTTCTACTGGCTGGTTGAGCTGGACTAGTTCAACCTAGTATATGGAATCATCTCCAGTCTTCTTCCAAGCAGCCGTAGCTAAGAGCTGTGTCTACAGTCAGATTGCTGGGATGTGAACACTCGCTCTACCCCTACTTGTGCAACAATGAGCAAATCACCAACCATTCCTCAGGCTGCTTCCTCAAATGTAAAATGAGAATAACAATAAGAACACCTATTTCACAGGGTTGTCAGAGCATCAAAGCATTTAAAGCATGTGAACTATCTGATACAGCATCTTAACACCTACCAAACAGGTATTGATTCTCACTAAAAAAATATACTTGTGGGCTTTAAGTACAGTGATAACATGATTATTCCTATGCGCTATTCCTAATAATTTCTACAGAGACTCCTTTGCCAGACAGTGCAATAATATAATATGCCTGGCAGTTTATGTAGAGTTTATCCTATTGATGGATACCAGACATAAACCTCAGAAGAGATGCATCAAATTGTTAAATTATTTTATCCTTTCATTCTATGTGAAAAAGTTTTTACAAAATTGCACAGATGACTGCATACATCAGACAAGCCTTAGATATTATTGAAATTAATAAATATCAGATTCAAGCTTTGATTTCCAGATACATTCATCAATGAAAGTAAAACAAAAAATCATAATTATTCATACATTTGACCTTCCTTTAAATCTAGTTGACCTCAGTCTCCAAAATATTTTTGATAGATTGGGACCAGAGCTCCCTATGTGGGTTGATTACTTCAAGGAAATTAAAACAGTGTAGAAAAGAAGAAAACTGTTGAATGAATTGCCCTGACTTTTTGATCACAGATAAATAGGTAACTGTTTTTCAATTTTTAGTTCTAGGGAATATGGATGAGGGCCTTGCAATAAAAGGCTTTCTTAATTCTTAATATTGGAAAAGAAGTGATTGAACACTGTTCTCTCCTTTAAAATTTCCTTTCAAAGATTTTCTTCAGAGGCCATAGGGTTTTGATAGATTTTTTTTTCACTTAGCTAGTTCACAAAGTTTCAAATCCTTTTGCCTTCACAAATTTAAGTACATTAACCCATATTTTATTAAATTTGAGTCGATATGTTTCTAAGAAGCTGATAAAGAACAGGTGTGTGCAGAAAGTCTGTATGTGTGTTCATACATATACATTATATATGATATTCTCTCTCTTTCAATATATATATTGAGAGAGAGAGAGAGAGAGAGAGAGAGAGAGAGAGAGAGAAAGGCATCTATTGGTTTTAAGCAACAAAAGTAAATCAGATTTATTTTCTTACTTAAGAAGTTTGGATATGGCAGGTCGCTAGTGTTAATATAATTGGTTAATAATACCATAAAAGACTCAGATTCTGCTCTGCTGCTTTGCATACTTTGGATTGTGTCACTATGTGCTGACTGCATCTGTACGTTTTATCAGAAAAGCCAAAGCCTTCCCAGAATCTTCCTTAGCAGATGCCTGCTTAAACCTCTTGGCCAGAAATGTGTCACTTTTCTTCCATAGCTGAGAGGCTGAGGAAGTGACTACCTGTCCTACAATCCATAGGGGAAGCAAGCCAGGATCAAGGGAATGGGGACGAATGTTACATTTGTCACCAAAGCAAACACAACATTGAAAATAACACCATACAATTATTATACAATATATACATCTCAAAGCATCTTCATATCTATCATATTAATTAGGGGAAGTAAGGTTCCTTGCTGGATAGTAACTGAGATTCTCTATTTGGGGCTAATTATTTAAAAATTTAACTCTTCATTCATTATTTAAACACGTTTTGAATGACAACTGATGACCAGACACTATACTATTAAGCACTGCAGTTACACAGATAAACTGTTCATAGTTCCCTTCCTCAGGAATAAGCAAACCCATTAAAAAATCAATTACAGTGTGTGGTAGGTAAAAATAAAATACCCCCTGTACCCAAAAATGGCCACATCCCAATCCTACAAACATATTGCTTTGCCTGCCAGAAGAAAATTAAGGCTGTAGATGGGATTGGAGCTGGGGAGAGTGTGATGGATTGTTTATATGGGTCCAATCTAATCATGAGTCCTTAAACATGGAAGAAGAGTGGAAAGATGAGATGTGACTTGCTTGCTGACTTCAAAGATGAAGGAAAGGGGCCAAGAATGACAAAACGTGGTGAGCTCTAGAAGATGGCAATAGCTCTGTTTACAGCCAACAAGAAAACATGAATCTTGCTCTGATAACTGCAAAGAACTGAATTCTGCCAACAACCTCATCAGCCTGGAAGGTGATTCTCCCCTGGAAGAGCCTCTGGAAAGAGATGCAGCCTGCCAATACCTTGATTTTAGCCTGATGAGACTTATTTATATAGTTACAAGATCATCAATTTGTGTTATTTTAAGCCACTAAATTCATCGCCATTTGTTATAGAAACAATAACAATTAATACATAATAATATGGTTAATGGCTACATAAAACAAAAGATTATGGTGTAGCATGGTAAGAGTTTAAGAAATGTCTGGGATGTAATATTAAGAATTTTAGATTCTATAAGTAGTAAGTCACAAGAAACCAATAGTAACTTCACTATGGCTGAAGCCACAGGAGAGAAAAGTTGTAGAACTTCTCCACAGCACTTTCCCAAATGACTACTTCCCTAAGTCCTACAATTCCTGGAACTTAAAAATGGGTAACACCTATGGTTTGGATTTTTAACTTGTTAAGGAGAGCTCCATTTAGTAAATCTCCTTACTAATAAACATCTGATACGGGGCATCTTCTGGAAAATAGACACACTATTTCTGTGAATTTGTTTTTAGAATTGTTAGTAGGATAATTCATGCTCCTATGAAAAGAATGTGTGTAATTACTAAACTAAATACAAAATATTATCTTTCTATTTGAGTTCTCTGGTTAGAATAAAGCAGTGCACATAGCAACTTATTTTCCTGTTTTTAGTACTGTGAAAACCCTTGTTTACCTATGGCAAGCATGCCTCAGGCACTAGTTTCTATTAAAGCTTATATACCAATGCAAGTTTGAAATTTAAAAAGGGCCTCTACAGTGACCTAAATAGAAAGAATACATTTGTCTTTAGTTTAATTAGTGAATAGATCATTCTCCCTGCCATGCACCATTGAAAATATTAGAGCGAGAAAAGGCAATCCCAGCTCTTCCAGTTGAGGCAAGAAAAAGGCAACTCAGAATACATTGTTTAATTTAAGCAACAGAATTAAAGTTTTTAATATAGCAACATCAGTATCATCAGAACAAATTTGAAAAAAAAATGCCTCCTGTATCTTTCAGTGTGATTTGCAAACTTTATATGTTTACTTTTTTTGAAGATGGCTGGAAATAGAGTTTACTACCAAGTGTACATGGCATGGCCAAATTCACTGGCTAAGCAGATTTGCAATTTTCTGTTGTCTTAGTAACTGGCTGTGAGGCTAACCATCAGCCCGCCTGTGTGGTAAGCCAATTTGTTCATCAAGGAGATATAAAATCCTGGTTCAACTGTGCCTCAGTACATTTTTTGCAGTTGCCTAGCTGTTAGGAATTCATGTCCAGTTTATGACTGGAGGGAAGGATTTGGGTCTTACATTGCAATTACTATCCTGCATCAGGATGCTTTAGTTGTTTACAGCAAGACAGTCCAGGAGCTGGCAGTAGACCCAGCCAATAAAGAAGGACAAATATTTGAGACATGACAAAGGCAGAGGCTTGCAACAAAAGTTCAGTCTGGGGAGTAATTACTTCCTTTAAAGACCCAACAGTCTCCAGTTAAAATTGAGGCAAAGTATGTAATTGGTTAAAATATGTAATTCTATCTTAACAGCCTCCTAACTGGCCTGCTTGAATTCACTCTGACCCCCTCCAGTTCTCTACAAGGCTGTGTGAGAGATTTTCCCTAAGATACAAAGCTCAGCAAGGCACAACAATGCCCACCCTTCCACCTAAAATCCTCCAATGGCTCCCCATCCCCTTAGGATAAACACAACCCTCAGCAGAGGATATGTGGCTGCCACCTGCCTACTACCCATCTGATATCACTGGCCTTCCTTTCTGTTCCCCAGTTACACAGGTCTTTGCGTTCCTTGTACCTGCTGTGCTGTCTGCTGCCACAGGGTCTTTACATGCACTGTTTTCTCTAAATGGAAGGGGTCTTTACATGCACTGTTTTCTCTAAATGGAAGATTGTTTCCTCTCTATTGCCTAAATAATCTCTACTTTCCCTTCAGGCCTTAGCTCAAAGATCCTTTTCTCAGTGACATCTTCCCTGATCGTCCTAAGATAAATCCTTTTTTCCAAGTTCATACCCCCATGCACCAGTTTGTATAACTTTTACATATAATTATTTGACATTGTTTACCTCTGCCACTAATGGTAAGTTCCATGAGTGCGTTTTTGCTCATTATCATTTCTCTAAAACCTGGAAGTGCCCAAGACATAGGCACTCAAGAAGTATTTCTTAAACATACCAACAAATAAAGTAAGAATATTTTCAGGGATTCCTGATTACATAACCTCTATTACATATTGTTAAGCCATTATCTTCCACAAAAAAAATGAACCACCATATTGTCCAGCATAATCCTTTCAACTATCAGTTGCATAATGCATGTTTAAGAACTAAAATTAAAGTGATATGGACATAATTGTGTTTCACAGACAAAATTCTTTATACATAGCCCAGGGAAAGGTTCACAATGGTTGTTTTTGACCTATATAAGGTAAGAGCAGAGAAAAAGAGCACCAGTTTTCCTACCTGGAGTAGGTGGTTCTGGAAAACACAGCATATAATATCTTTACAAAGTCACTGAGAGGTAGCAGATACTCTTGGGTTGTACCTTATGTAGATCAGCCAATACTAAAAAATCAACTTAACCCTAAAGCAGGAGTTATAACTGAACAAACAGGTTAGGGATCCATGAACCCAAGAGTTAGAATATACTTCATAGATACACATCTTCATTCTCTTCATTCTGTAGTAGATAGACTAAGCCCAAAGAAATATGTCCAGGTTCACATCTCTTGGGTCAACATCAAGGCTAGAAGCTGGATGGCACAGTCAGACATTCTTGAGTGGTTTCTATGTCTAATACAAACTGATTCTTTAGAGAACTGAATTTTTAAAAACTCACCCATCCATTTGTGCATATGGAAAACATTATTAATAGATATTTTTAAATATAAACATATAAATAAAATATAAATAAAAATATAAATAGATGTTCTGATTTCCAAAATCATAATCAAGGCAATTATTACTTCAAAAATAAAATTTGAAAAAAAATCATACAAGAATGAAAATATAATTATAGAACATTACTTGGCTGAATGGCAAACAATATTTCTATAGTCATAATAATGTAAGGAGTAACTATATTAATTTAACCAAATATGATATTACTATGGGGAAGACTGGAGAAATATAAGAATGGATAATGTCTAAAGTTGATAAACCGAGAAGTATAGTGTAAATAAACTAAGTATATACGTATGAAATATGGAAGTATGTGAGACTATTAAAGTATTACTTCTGGGGAGTGGGGACAGGTGGTGTGGGGAATAAGCTTAGGAATTCCCTGAGCCTGCACTGATGGATTAACAAGGCATAAAGAATTACAAAGCCACAGGATGCTCACACCCAAGTTTGGGTAAACAAGATTAGATAAATAGGGATAGAGTGGGGGTGGGGGGCAAAGGCCCCCAGGATAGAGAGAGTGGGGCAAAGACCCCCAGGATAGAGAGAGTGGGGCAAAGACCCCAATACAAGGGTATATAAGGTAAGCAAGATCAGGTATTCAGGACAAAAGCTCCTCCCAATTTAGTACTGTAGCAGAATGCTACTTTCACAGGAAGGAAGGACCAAATTAGTTAAACAGGCAAATAGGGCCATTTAGTTGCCTAGAGCAGAGCTGATTAACAAAAGAAAGGTATCTTGTTAACCCTGAGGTTGCGTACTCTGTCTTATCCCCTAGGCTAGCTAAGATAAACAGACACAGCGCCTCCTGTCTGCCATTAACAACCATCTGCCCATCTGCCCATCTGCCCGTCGCCAGGATTTTGTTTTATATTAACCCAAACCCCTAAACCCAAATATCTTCAAGACCCCCCTTTCCCTCAGATCCATGAGTTAATGTTCACAGTTTCATTGTCTTTTTGTGCATGTCCATCACCATGTTTGTAAGCCTTCTGATCCTAATAAAAATGGAGCAAGCACCCTTAATCTGGGCTCTTGTCTTTTCCCAGACATTAGCCTTCTCTTGCTTTTAATCCTGCATCCATTCTCTTGCTGGACAAGAGAGAACTTTAGATTTAGAGTCTACAACAAGGTGGTACAACACAGTCGTAGAGTCAGGTACTGCTGCTTTTCTTCAGCCTTTCAGCACTTGTTTCAGTTAGGGTCCACTTAGGAGAAAGTAACTACCTAGTTATTTGAACAAGAAAACTTTAATATAAAAGAATTATTAACTATAACAAGAGATTGGAGTACTGAGATATTAGCTACTAAAGGATAAAGAGGACTCCAAAGAATGTAAAAACAGATATATAGAGAAGCCACTACTCCTTGGATGGTGGCAGAAGATGCAAGGAAGGAAGATATCTAGAAGGTGCCCCCCCCCCACACACACACACTCCAGGGCTAAACTCCAGATCTTGCTTCAGAGAGTCCAGCTGTGGCCTACTGCATGGCATAAAAGTTCTTTGAGGTACCACATTGGCAAGATTCACTGGGAAGTCATCCTCCCAGGTGCCAAAGTAAACCATCCATAAAAGAGATGCCACAAAAGGGGCTCTCACCAGGAAAGTGCTCTCTGGAGTGCCAGAGGCTGTACCCATGAGGAGGTGTCTCAGAATGCCCTTGGAAGCCACTTGAGTGGTAATTCTGAGGAAAGCTCTACAGTGAGGTGCCACACCTCATAACTCACTATGGGTGGTGCATGGCAGCTGTCCATGGGGAGATACTGTTCCTTGGGGCTTGCTACCAAAGTTCCAGGACTTTGGCACAAAGAGGTGCCAAGGGAAGCCATCCACCAGAAGGAGCAACGCTAGGATAATGGGATGCTGGGATACTGTTCTCAGAATGCTATGAAAAGCTGCCCATAGAGACATACATGATCTCCAGAAACCTACTAAAAGGAGCAGGTCAGAACCAGGAAGAGAAACACCTTTCTCTTCCAGTGTCTTTTAAAAAAGTATTATTATTTTAGAGAGAAAGAGAGAGTGCTAATGGGGGGGGGGGGGGTGGAGAGAGAGAGAGAGAGAGAGAGAGAGAGAGAGAGAGAGAGAATCTTAAGCAGGTTTCATGCTCAGTGAAGAGCCCGACCGGACACAAGATTCTATCATATGACCTTGGATCTTGACCTGAGCCAAAATCAAGAGTTGGGTGCTCAACCTAGAGCCACCCAGGCTCCCCTCCTCCAGTGTCTTTCTAAAGCACTCTGCAAACAAAGTTTAATGCCATGATTGCTAGCAAAGGAGTGATATTTAGTTCAGCTCTGGTTTTGCACAGCAGGCAATGAAGAACAGACTTGGAGTTGAGGTACTACTGTTTATAACTTGCTAAGTAATGTGCACTGATATAAGTCAAAATTAACCTTTTAAGGAAAATTGCTAAGAAAAGTACAGCTTGTCTGAGGAAATAGTATGTTTTTTTCTCTTTGATGGTAAGAAGTATATTACTCACCTTGCTCCCTTCCAATTTGGCACCTATAAAAAATCATGTTTTCATTCTTAAGGTGTGCATATTTATGTCATTCCCCTTACTATTATCCTCATTTATTAGATCACTGTTCTTTGCTCTGAGATGTATTTACAACTGTTTTATAATACACATTTTTGAAGGTGGTATCAACAGCTTCTAATAAGTGAGAGTTAGTCTCTGATTTCCAGAAGTGTATTGTCTGACTGAGGCCGTAAGACAAACTCCCTTAAAACAATTAGGAAAAAAAAAAGTACAGAATCTTATTAAGTGATAAATTTTACAGGACAAAAATCGATGCTCTGGGAGTTCCTTGAAGGGAAAATATCCAAATTGTAACAGTCAGTAAAAGCTTCCTGAAGACTTAAAGTGACCTTTAAAACAAGAAAATGATATGTTTCCCCCAAGTAGAAGCAGAGGAGAAGCAGAGAGAATACGTTGCTTCATCTTCAGGGAGTTCCCAGGCCTGGGGAAGGTCAGAGTTTGATAAACTAGAATCCACTATTGGCCACAATCTGGCCCCACCTGACCCTCACACATCAATCATCTTTGACCCCTGTTTGACAAAAGTTCTTTACTTCTTTTGCTTTGGCGTATCTATTCTATTGCCCCCAAAACATCTATTCATATTTCTTTTTTGTGTGTGAGAGAGAAAGAGACAGAACAAGAGAGAATGACAGTGAGCATGAAAGGGACAAAGAGAGGGAGAAAGAGAATCCCAAGCAGTCTCTGTGCTGTCAGCACACACCCCACGACTGTGAGATCATCACCTGAGCAGAAATCAAGAGTCAGATGCTCAACAGACTGAGCCACCCGGGTGCCCCTCTTATTCATATTTCTATTAGACATTCTCATCTCTCCTCCTTGGAAGTCACCTTGCTCCCTCCTCTTCATCTGTCTGAGTCTTGCCCATCACTCAAGACCAAGTATTCTGGCTTACAGGGAGTTTTTATCTTTTCTGAATTTCTATAGTACTTAATTCTGTATCACTTGAAGGTCATGATATTGCGTGGCAAAGTGGAATAGTGAAAAGCACATAGGCCTATCGTCAGAAAACTTGGTTTTAAGTTCCTGGCTCTCTAACACCCTTGCTGTATTCTCTACCCCTTCTCAGCCTGTGTTTTTGCAAACTTAGGGCTGGTGATATAGGCTTCATTGAGCTGTTATAAGGGCTGAATGGTATTATAGCTGTATATGTACCCTGAAATTTTTGCTGAATAAAACATGAGCTATGGCTTTGTGTGTGTGTGTGTGTGTGTGTGTGTGTGTGTGTGTGTGGTGTGTTTCCCCCCTACGTCAGATATAAATTTACAGATGAAAGAATGTCTAATAATTGTTTGCATTCCCCTTAGACCTACGACAGTGCTCAGGCACTAAATAAACTCTAAATAAATGTTTTAAAAGAAACCAGTTTCCATAAAAATAAAATAAAATAAAATGATACATCTGCACTGATTTGCTTGTTTGTATGCATTGATGCATCTAAGTTACAAAATTAGTCACTGCAGAAATTACTGGTGAAAAACAATTTGAACTGGTAATAACCGTCTTTGCTGTATCAAACCCTGGGCTTATAAAAGCAGTCTGGAACTCATGAGCTGTCATAGCAATAACGCTCACTTGATACATTTTACAGATAGCAATTGCTGGTAAGTGTTCTTGCAATGAAGTACTCAAATAACTGGTATGACTAGGAATGTCAGTCACAGATCAGTCAAGTGGGAAATCTTAGGAAATCAATTTCACCAGCCGTTGTGGAATTCCTAACATTTTTTTTTTCTTTCAAAATATAAGTCATGTCCAGGAAAGTCCAAACAAACTGTATTGACAGTGCAGTTCGGAGGCAGGGTGGAAAGGGGCAGAGCTAAAAGGAGTTGCTTCTGTGTCATAACATAAACAGAGCACACTTTGGAGCCAGTCACATCAAGGGGCAAATCCCAACTCCATCATTTACTACCATCTAGACATCAGGCCTTCTTTGAGTCTCGATAGTTTTGTATATAAAATGACAATAATGCAGTTGTCCTCAAAATTAGAAATAAGATTCTAAAGGACCTAGCATAGGGCCCTGTGTGAAACCTGGGTGATAAGCACCATGTAACTCAACAAGATGAGATAATATTTTAAGGCTTGCGCAAACCTGTTCCAGGACGTTTCCAACATTCAGGTCCAGCAAGTTGGCCACCTCAACACATACTCATGGCCCACACCGTCCCAAGTGTCTTGCCCAGGGTCATAGACTCAGTTAATAGTTTACTTGGGCCCAGACTTGCCGTGTTCAAGACAAACTCTGTGACAGCTGTATTTACCAACATATTCTCCCCGACCCCCTTACCCCCATGAACAACTCCTTGGGAAAATCATTTGGTACCCATGGAGTAAAGAGCAGTCCACCTGATACCATCTAATGAATTCACTTGTGATTAGTAAGGATCTCTGCTTTAAAGGAAAGGATGATCCCTCCGTTGTCCTCACTGCGACACTACAGGAAAGGCTGAGACCGAATTTGATGAGATCTGACATTGCATCTCTTGAAGAACTTAACTTCTGTGAGATTCCTGTAATATGCTTGGGAAGGTTAAATAAAATGAGATCTATGAAGCACTTAGCATAGCGTCAAGCATACAGTGACCAATAGCAGCAGCAACAACAGTGTTATTATGACAAATCCTTCCTTTAAGGACAGCTCCAAGAACCCCCAGAAACATCAACCTTAGAAGCTGCTATAAAGGGTTATGCATTCTTTGTAAATTAGGTCACTTTTCAAATGTTAAAGTGAAAGAGAGAAACAAATAGGAAACAGCTGCGGGAAGGTAACAGTGTGACCTTTTACTGTGGGTGGCTTGTTTAAGGGAGCTGAGTTCTACCCCTGGCTGTGCTGCTGCTTTGTGGTTGAGGCAGCACCTTGGGCAAATCACTTCATGTCACTGCGACTCAGTTTCTCTGGGTAGGCTAAGGCTGTTGGAATGGAAGTGTTTGGGTTGCTTTCAGCTCTACTACACTATGATTCTTATTTAAAATTTTTTAAGTTTACTTATTTATTTGGGGCGGGGGGGGGCAGACAGAAAGAGAGGGAGAGAGAATCCCAAGCAGGCTCTGCACTGTCAGTGCAAAGCTCCACTCAGGGCTCGAACTCACGACCATGAGACAATGACCTGAGCTGAAATCAAAAGTCAGGCGCTTAACCAACTGAGCCACTCAGGTGCCCCTACTACACTATGATTCTTAAACATGGAATCTGTTCTGGTGGTGGTAGAAGAAAGCTCTGTGGTAAGAGAAAACAGGAGCAAATTTAGTGATAGAAGATCTTGGAGTTGAGATTAAAAATGAAAATGTTTTAAGAGAGTAACCAAGCAATATATTTGCTTAGAGCTATGGCTTTTTAAATGTCTGCCACTGACTGCATGACATATTTGCTTGAACACAGCTTCTAGAGTAAGTTGACAAGAATTTGATTTTCTCTGTTGCCTGACACTCTAAATTCTTATTTCCTAGGTTACCAAAGAGCTCTCTCCAGCCAATATCACTCAGTAAGTTTTGACTGTGCAGGCTTAATGGGATGCCAATTTTGTGCGATGCTATTTACTCTCTATCCCTTCAAATTAGATATTCTTCTATTCCTGAAAATAAAATATCCACAGAGCTACTAGACAAGTCTTCAACTTAGTAACCTCTCAAAAAATATAGCCCTTCTATTTCCGTCTGCTGAGGACATGAGGATTTTTTTTTTCTCTTATTTTGGAGCAATGTGTGCAAGGGGGCAGGGAGAAATGTGCTGGATGGAATGGGTTGGAATCTGAAGCTAGAGTAGAGGCAGGTTTCCTCAGGGGAGCCTCTAAAAAGAAAGAAATACAGTATGTGAAGAAAGCAAAATCTTTCATCTCAGAGCAGGTCAAAGGAAGCAGACACTGAAGTGTGTATGTGAGAACAACAATGAACATAGAAAAAGGTCCACTCCTCTCTAGCTCTTTCTCCAGCGCAAGGAGTACCCTCCAAAATCTTCTCAAGATTCTCGTTTCTCTTGCAAGCCCCACATGGGTCTTGCTAGATGAAATGCAATTGCTAGGAGGGCATATTTATTCGCCACTCCTTTGGTTTCGCTTCCCTCGAAACCCCAGGCCTCTTGCTCTGCCTTTCACTCATTTCCAAAGAGGAGGAGCATGTGACCTGTTGGGTGAAGTCGAGAGAGGAACACCGCGTGCCTCACTCAGCCTCTTGCACCTGCTGCCCTCTGGGAAGCAGCTTCCTGCACAGGAAGGACATCTGCTCCTGCTGAAGGGCCCCTGTCCTGAGGGGAGGCTGTCTCACTTCGTGTCCCAGCATTAGGAAGCCTGCACGCAGGCACAATTAGATGTGCAATTGATGTGAGTCCTTTTTGATCTCTCATCTTCCCTACTCTTTTACCTTACTTCACCATTTTGTTCAGAAAGCAGGTGGGAGGAGAAAGCTATTGCGGCTTCTCCCCAATCATAATTATATGACTATATGTTCTAGGGGGAAATCTGCTATAACTTCTTCAGCCATTTCCTTCATTTCTGTTGGTTTCTTTCCCTTCCAGTACCTCTTTTTTTCTTGATGTCATGTGCCTGCTGACTCATGGATTGATTATCAAGTGAGCCATCTGTGTGAGCCATTGATTAATAAAACAGAATAGTCTAGACCAAGAAAAGATTAGCTTCATATTTAATGTGTTTCAGCCATCAGTTTAACTAGAATATTAACTGCTTAGAATTAAACCCTGTTGTAGTGGAAATGTGGGCTGGAAATAACTCTGTGTCTATCTAAATGGGCTGTCTAAATCATGGAATTAAACTAGAAGGAAGCATATATGGTCTGAATCCTCTCTTTTTTGCATCTGAAGTACAGTGACAGGCATAGTATAGGGTTAAAAGTAGCATGGTTTACTATCTAGGTTTTGTCACTGATCTGCCATCTGTAAAATTTTCCATCTGTCACTGATCTGTAATAAACACTTCTGAACCTTGGTGTTTTGTTTTGTTTTGTTTTCTATAAAATGGGGACAGTAAAATCTGCCTTGCAAAATTCTAGAAAGATTAAATTAGATAATTCATGGGAACAATATTTATATTGTATAAAATATATATGCATGTGTGAATTGCTAATCCCATAGACTGAGAAACTGAAAAGAAAACATTACATGTCCAAGGCCACATAGCTATTTGGTGCCCTGTCAAGAGTAGAGCCCTTCTTCTTGTTGTCCAACTTCTATTAGAGTTTCTCAAAGTGAGGTCCAGGGACTACTTTAAAAGAAACACATATTTTTGAAACCACCCAAGCTGTAAATCAGAATATCTATAGGAAAACCCTTGAATTTTTATTTTAACAATGAACACAAAGTTTGGGAGCCACTGTATCTGGTCCACATTTTTTAAAACTTATACAATGTTGCATTCCCATCAATTATAGATGTGACTCCCCACCCCCTTTACTTGAAACCATCTTAAAAGAATCAGTTCAGTCAAAATATTTATACCTCACTCTATTTTAAACCAACTGGGTCACTCTAAGTTGGAAGTACATCTCTGCGCAGTTTAAAAAACAGCCTTCAAATACTGATAGCCAAACATTTCCAGCTCAAATTTTCCACTCTCCTAATGATTAATTCTAATATTTATTTTCTCTTTCGTTAAGGTCAGTTTGCAACTCTCAACCCTTGGGCAGTGATAGGCCTGGATAAAAATCATTCAACCATAGTGTGACCTATAATAAGTTTAGCAGGTGAAACCCAATTACGAAAAACTTCATGATACTGACAAACAGCTATATTCTAATACAATTGGGTTATAGTGGACACAGTGCCAGAAATTAGGTCCAGCTTTGTGGAACTTGGAAAGCAAAATGGTTTGACTTCCAGAATCTTTGAAGTGAATTAGAAACTGCTTTGAATACAATACAGATACAAAGACTGCATTATGTAGGCTGGGAGATGCAGAGCTTCTGGTTTTTTCTGCAGGGTGGTCTTCCTGTAAGTGCTGAGCATGCATGGATAAGGACTGTGAGTGAGCTGGAGAGCCTTTAGATTGTGAGCAGAGGGGTAGCATGACATGGCCTTCATTTTCACGGCATCTCTCTGGCTGTCATGTTGGGGCTGAGGTAGAAACAGGGAGACAAGTTAGAAGGCTATGGCCACAATCTACTGAAAGACAGTGGGTAGCAGCAAGGGAGAAGATGAGAAGCAATTAGCCTCTGGGTATATTTGAAAGGTAGAGCTGACAAGATTTGACCCTCAGAGTCAATTTAACTGAGCATTGTCCATATGAAAATGGCTCTGCTCTATAAAACACTTTTCAATGACGTATTTTTCAAGGAAATAACCTTAATCTTAAAGAAAAATGGACACCAGAACAAAACTAAACAATTATATATACACATAGTATAACATATAACATACATATGTATCATATATGATACATAGTATAACATATGATAACATATGTATCATATATGATACATAGTATAACACATGTATCATATGAAACATAAAATAAGAAAATAACATACATAAATACAAAAAATAAATATAATCTATTCACACATGCAACAAAATATATAGCCTGCATATGTTTCAGTGCAAGCATTTTATAAGCTAGGTAGGTATACTCTCAAATATACTCAACCAAATTCAGTTTTGTTTTGTTTAAAACATGGTATTTTGAAAAGCTCCACAATATAGCTGTTAACAATAGCTATATTGTTATTGCCACGTTCCCTTTTTTCATCTATGAATTTTATTTTAATATCCAGTTTGAATTTTTCTCCCTTAAACTAGCTGTTCACTCATAGTATAGCAGAGTTTCCTCCCTTTCTATTTTTCTTCTGTAGGCTCAGCTTATTATCTTGCCCTTCCATTGTCCTCCAAGTTCTTAGTTTTTGAAACTGATCTTCCACTCACACACATTTCCCCCGGGAAACTTCTGTTCCACCTTTCACATTGCTGACTAGTTTTCTTCATCTTCTCTCTTTGTTTCCTTGAGTTCGCTTCCTATTGGTGGACCAATCAGGGAGGACTATTTCCCTTCACCCAGGAGGCTTATAAAACCATCTCTGCAAACTAACTAGAGATTCTGTGATTGAAGTCAAGATATCAGTTGAAGCTATAAATAAAATGTAGCACTCAAAGCTGAAGCAGTGTTTTTTTTTTCTTTAAGTTATTCAGCAGGACACCATCATTTCATCTCTTCTACACATCTTTTTATTACATTGCATTTTAATGTTCAATATGACACCCCAAATGAAATGCTGAAGCCCCCTGTGGACACTTTATTGTGTATTCCATCTCTTTTCTGCTTGGAATCAGGATATTAGTTTATAAAATGATTTTCTCAAATGAAATTAGAGAGTAAAGCAGTGTGATTCAGGCATTCACAATTGTATATCAGCCTCCTATTGTGGAAGGATTAAATGTGATTTCAAACAATAGAAGGCAATCCTAGGAAAAAAAAATTATGCAGGTGAATGTGTTGATTATGATGTCACAAGTGGGCTTTGGGTTAATATCCTTCAGCAAAGATCTACTGATAACAGTTTTATTAGAGTCATGATCATTCTAGGATCAACTTTGATCACTTGGCTATCCAAAGTTTGCTTTACCTTTGAGGCTCCTCCATGTATATTTTCATGTCAAATCTCTTTTCTTGTTTTAGTGGGATAAATTTGCTTTATGATTGTTCAATAGATTATAATACGCTTGGTTATTACCATTTTGTGTTAATCATACAAGTCTTGAATTCTCAGTCAGTATTGTTTCATAATTACACTTGTCATGAAAACACAGCCTAATTACTATCCTCACAATATTTTCAAAGCACAGAGATTTAATCAGTCTGTATGTAAATAATTCTTTTCTATTGTGGTTTATGACTGCATCATCTTCATTTATAAAAATGTGTACATTATGCCCACCATGTTGTCAAATACCTGGACAGAAAATAAAATCTCTATTAAATGCCTAGGTAGAAAAATTTGCTCATATTTTCTAAAGAATGTTTCTGTTTCCATCCTATCTACCATCATATTTGGTGACCATTAGAAGTAGTCAAATTCCTCTATCTTCCATTCATCTCCTTTCAAGTATGAATCACAGTTTATAATAATTATTACCCTACAAACATAATTACTATGAAGTAGGTACTGTTATTACTCCCATTTTACAGATGAGATAAGTTAACCTATGTCATAACACTTAAAAGTGGTAGAGCTGTTAACTGAAAACAGAGAAATCTGATTTGCTGCTCTGTCCCCTATGTGACATCAGTACCATCCCACTACCCCATCCCTGCCAAGGAAGAGGATTGGCTCCCGTTTGAGAAGCAGTGCTTTAGCTATGTTTTTAGGAGTGCCATTTTGGAAAAAGGTAAATATCATCAAGCACATGGATCTGAATACTCATCTTTCCTTTCAGAGTGGTTACTTTCGGTCCAGCTCAGAATTCCTGCATCCTTGCCCATACACTATCATATTAATAGCACCCAATACAACAATGAGTTCTAACAGTACTAACAATGACTAAACAAATTTGAAAATGTAGGCAGTTATATAGAAAACATCTCGCAAAAAGGGCAAAGTAAAAACATTCAAATTATCAAGCCAAAATGAATTGGTACCTAACTTCCACAGAAAAATTCTAAACCTCATTTTGCTTATATTGAGCTCTTGTGGACTCAAGGCCACAATCTATATCTTTAAGATCTGGGGTCAAAGCATTATGAAAAAAAACCAATCACTCTTTAATCCAATAGATATTAGATGAAACTCACTAGGCACCAATTGTATGTACAAACTAGTACAGACCATGAGCGACTGTACTACAGTGTACCTGGTTAAAAAAACAAAATTGTATTCCCAATCCCAGAAAGTACAGATAAGCTAAATATTTAACATGATATTTCTATTTAAAAAAATTTTTTTTATTAGTTTTCTTTATTTTTGAGAGGCAGAGAGAGACAGAGCTCATGTGGGGGAGGGGAAGAGAGAGGGAAACACAGAATCGGAAGCAGGCTCCAGGCTCTAGGCTCTGAGCCCAATTCGGGGCCTGAACTTACCAACTGCGAGATCATGACCTGAGCCAAAGTCGGACGCTCAAACGACTGAGCCACCCAAGCGCCCCTAACATGATATTTTTATATTTTAAATTTGTATTAGGAATTTTATATTCATACACATGCAACAAACAATGACAATAGGACCCCTTCTTAGATCACAGATCATTTGTTTTAATCCCTCATCTCCCCCTCCCCTAGAGCTTTGAGGCCATGGAGACATAATTACAAGCAACAGAGATTTCTGCTGTCAAGTTCAACATCTGGAGGGGACTACCTCCCTGGCTGGCAGGAATTTCACATGACCCTTTCTACGTGTATGCACACCTTCTTATTCACTGCCTTCAACGTGTGTCCTCTGACTGACCCAGTTCTAACTGCCCCTTCATAATTCTGGTAGGTCATCTTTGTTCTTATTCTCATCCATCCCAGCTTGATCGAGGACTGCTCCCAGGTTGTGGGCATGGACTTGCTCAGCACCTGTACTCCTGTGAGCCCCATCTGACCCACCGTGGGCTCCCAGGCTCTGCTCCCGGGCATGCTTCCTGCTGGGCAGGCACCTGGCTCACCATTTGCTTGGCTTCTCTTGCAGCCTGGCTGCTCTCCTCATACCCACCTCACCTCCCTTTCCCACCTCCCTGGGCTATAAGAGCAAGCACATAAATCAGTCAGTATTTACTTGTTGACATCCAAGAACATTTCACACAAAAACATTCCATTTTCTAAGCCAGGAAATAAAATGAAATCAAAGACATGCTTACAGGGTAATACATTCTTAAAGTCCTTACTAGCTGAAGTTTAGAGGTTTAGTAAGAGTTAGGTTTGCTCTTTTATCTTTATTTGAGATATTAAAGAACTAAATGAATAACATGCTATTCAGATCACCACAGGCAATGGAAAAGGACACAGTGTAAAACCCAGTTTGTAAATCTCCAAACAGTCAATTAGCATACCAATATGAGCAATGAGTAGACCTTACAGCCTTTCCCAAGCAAACACGGTAATTAAAAACAAATTACTATGTAGCCTGGATGTGGTGCTTTACAATACACCCCACCTGCCAACCAGCAGCTAGATTCATTCCAAGACTGTCTGGCCAATTAGCTGCTTCCCATTGGGTGACTCAGGCTTCCTGTGTGAACACCATTTGCAAGAATCCACATCAGATCGGGCCTTTTGTTCTCAGAAGGCAGATTTTGCCGGAGACTCAAGGGTGGGTCTCTTTCTGAATAAATTCTGCCTCAGCCAGAGAATGTATTCTTTGTACTTCACTTCACAAGAGGTTGGAGATATTCCAGTTCCAACACCAGAATAGAATCCCCAGGTTCTAACAAGAAAAGAATACTATCACATATTTTTCCTACAGGTAATTGTAATTAGTAAAAGAAAAATCAAACATTGGATTTTGACAACTTCATCAAAGGCTCTTGGCAAAAAAATTCAAGTAAAATGTCTAATTTTTTTCTATTAAATAAAAATAAATCCAGGAAACCAGGTCAAGTGAAATGTACTGGCTTATTTTTGTGACTTATTTTGCACATGTGTGTCGAGATACAGATGATTAGAATTAAAAGGAAAAAAAAAAAAACCAGAGCTTAAATCTTACAGCTGAAAAAATGGAGACCCAAGGTCATATAAAGGGGGAAACACAAGCAAGGCCTAGCACCCTCCACTTCACTATACTCTGAGTGAATTTGTATTTATGTATATACTCATAATATATGTATATATTTCATGTGCATAAACTAAATCTTCACATGCATTTTTATGTGAAGGTGAAGGTGTGATCCTCACCTTCTGTATTCAGGAGGGTCCAGTAGCAAAAGACTTTGCTGACAGAATCACTCTTACTTTATGTCGTAGGAGAAATGAGATCCCGACTATGCAAATAGAGAATTTTTTTTTTTCGTTTTTGGAAATCTGGGACATTTCATCATCCATTCAATGAACATTTATGTGCCAGGCATAGAGACAGTGAAACTTACAGCAGGAACCATAAATAGGGTTCAATTCTTGAAATAAAACCAATCAGCAGCAGCTCACTTCTAGTGCTGTATTAAGAAAGATGCTAAGGAGCTATCTGAATTCTGGACAAAAGAGGGATTATGTATGATTTTCACTGACCATAATAAGTGTAAGGATGGTAGCAAGTGTTTTATTTAAATGATACTCCTATTGTAGGACTCTTCTTTCAGCTCCAGTATTCCCTACAGGTTCTATCTCCTCTATTTCTGTTTAAATGTTTGCCTGAAGTTGTAAAAAAAGAATAGTTGCTTGTGGATATTTGCTTCTCTCCTTATTCTAACATGAAAAGACAAAAAAAAGGGGGGGGGGGGGAAGAATCCAAAGAGTTAGGATTGGGGTGACAGAAATGCAGGGCAATTAAAAACAACTAGGGAGTGTTCACTAGGGAGGGATTTCCTGAATCTGAGCTTCACAGCTGTAGCAATAGACCATGTTAAAAATTACTGCTTTGCTTTAGCGACTGGGACAAAACACAAGAAGTATTTTGGAAAGGTTCTTTATTATAAAACTTTGTTTTTCTCTTATGACTTATAATAGTGATTTATTGAGAAAATTCACTCTTTCCTCAATGATAAATGCAGTTCAATCTTCAAGTTAAAACACTTTCTGAGTAACTTTATCAAATCAATGAGTCTTTCTTCATCAAAATGAAATCACAGATATACATTAAGTATGTGTTTAAGCTGGAAAGGAAAGAAAATCGAAATAGTTCTATTATTTCCCTGTTGAAAAGCCTTTTTGTAATCAGTACAAGTCTTTCAGTGGTGGTTTCTTTAATCATTTGGTTGGTATAAAACCATAAGTGACATGCCCTCAAAATCATGAAGAGAAGCCAGGAAGTCAATATTAAGTTCACTGTAAGAATATGATGAATTTGCACTATTGTCTGGTCTCATTATATTCTTTGTCACAAAAATGAGTTATCACAGAATTATAATGTCTAGTATGTTCTTCTTTATAATACATTCTTATTCACATGACAAGAATTACGACAAGAGGAGAAAATGGACAAAATTAATCCACCCTCATGACAGAAAATACTGCATCAAATTAACTTGTGACAGGCTAGTATTTTTGTGAAGGCATTTATTGATGGCATCTGTCTTATCAGTCTACCTACATCAGTTCTTTATGTGCCTCATCAAAGATCTATCACGAGTAGAACCCTGGAAAAAAACATCTTCTGAAAATAGTTTAGATGTAAAAGAAAGAAACAAGGGTCATTTTGTACATGATCTTTGGAGGAAATCTCTAACTAAATAAATAACTTGGATTTTACAGCCCTCCTCTTAAACAAACTCCATCCTATTTTATCCCCTTTTTTGAGAACTTCCTACCACTGGGTTTGGCAGCAGAAATTTACTTGCAGACTATATTTTAGGATTAAAAAAAGAGAGACAGTAACATTTCAAACACTAAATTAATTCACACCTTAAGGTATATTTGCTTTCTACTTTGGATCTAGGTAGTAATCAATATAAAAATTCTTACAATAATAGATATATTGCAAATCGTTTAGCCAACACAAATTAGCTAAATATGAAAATATAATGTAGTTATTCTAAGCAAGAGGGAAATGATGTCGAGGATGAACGACCATAAATGACTATAATTCATATGTAGATAACTCTGACAAAGGTAGGCTGGAATAAACGATGTAGAGATTTTTTAAAAGAAAAACGTGCAAAGCAGTGTGATGAAGCAGAGAGGTCCCCAGCCTCGGCCAAATAGTTATCTTCAAAAAATTAGGTCTTGGGAAGTATTTTCTCTGGGAATTTACCAAAATCCAGGGTATGGCCCACAGTACTGTAAATTCTGAAACTTACGCATGCTTACTGTACAAGAAAGTTCTTTGATACACGTCCTACCGAAAGACAAGTATTTTTTGTTTATTTTGCTTAAAATGACTACTTTAATGATTGAATTCATTTTCAATGACCCATAATAGTTATGGGTTTTTTTTTAATGTACGCAGAAAACTACATGGAAAAATGTTCTTCTTGTCATTAAACAAAAACAAAAATAAAACTATCACTTCAGGGGCGCCTGGGTGGCTCAGTCGGTTGAGCGTCCGACTTAGGCTCAGGTCATGATCTCGCAGTCCGTGAGTTTGAGCCCCTCGTTGGGCTCTGTGCTGACAGCTCAGAGCCTGGAGCCTATTTCGGATTCTGTGTCTCCCTCTCTCTCTCTCTGACCCTCCCCCGTTGATGCTCTGTCTCTCTCTGTCTCAAAAATAAATAAATGTTAAAAAAAAAAAAACCTATCACTTCATTTCTGTGTAAGGGAGGTAAGGAAATATGACAAAATATGACAACTTCCACACCATGCCTCCGTTAACTCTCATTTGGATATGGATGTAAGCTAGATGATAAATGAGAAAAGACATACATGGAGCTAATCAGATCCCCCGTGATTATTCAACTGCACACATAGCAGAATACAACAAGCTCCTCAAGCAGGGTTCTTCTCATTGATGCCTAAAATATCTTTGCTGGTCCTCCACAGTCAGAAAATGTGATTTAGGATGGTATTGTATTTTATGCCAGATCATATGCCCATTTAATTTTCTTCCAAGGTAAACACAAGTAGCATTTAGCTCAAGTGCCATTTCTGTAGGAAGGTATGAAATTTATACAAGTAAATGCCAGACTTGAAAGTACCACAAGTTGCAAGTCAATCTTGGTTTGAAGAGTTATTCTAATGTCGTTAAAACACACAAATAAGACATGTACTCTTCCAGGTAGATTTAACCAATGGGTATTTGCCATTGTAATTACCTATTTCTTATGGGAAACACACACTAATTACCTGACCTAAATTTAGAATGAAAGTATGGGGGCTAGAATCATTATTCTGAAGACTCTTGTCTGTGCTTAAATGAAAAACAGTAATGAACTAGTCAAACCAAATTGAATTCAAGTGCTTTGGGAATTGCTTAATATTTTTAACCAGTAGAACAATGTATCTTCTAAAGAAACTGTCATATGCATTATAAACAATTAAATTGTGGAGACTGACTTATTATAGATGTATATGCTCTGTTAAAATAATTTAGGATTACCTTTCACATTAAAACAAAAGAACAACATCTTGTAAATATGTGATTCACTTGTCCAAAACATTGTCTTCAGTGTGTTATGAGAAATTTAGCAATATTTCATCACCAAAAATAATAAAGCAGGCCACAGTAGTTATTTCAAATATAATGAATGTAACAAAGCTCATTTCATCAATTTTACACTGAGAAAAATTAATTTCAAGTTAGAAAATCAGGTGAATTCAATTGAAAACACACACACGCAATCTCATAAGCCTACCATGGTGAAATACTATGTCTAAGAGGAAAAAGAAGTGATCTAATTAAATCCTTGAACTTTAAATCTTTTATAATCATACAAATGTTGACCTCCATCATTCTTACCTCAGCACCTCTGTGTAAGGAAATAATATAGGATGTCACGAGTACTTACTACACTTCTAAACTTTTCTATTTTAATAATCCTTTATGTATCTTGAAATATTCTGGGCTATTCTGCCATTGGCAATTACTTTTTAATAGAGTATAAGTAAATGATTTTCATGATGCTGTTGTCTTTAAAATTATCCAGTCTCATATTTTTCACTGAGGATAGTGGGGCATATCCTATTCATTCTGGGATAACACATGTCGGCTACTGACTGTTCCTTCTCCCACCCTCACTTGCAGCCCTGCAGACATCTCTTTAAATTTGAACCCAATTCCATGCTTTGAGCTGCGGGAATTTGGCTGATTTCTTCTTTATGCATCTCTACACCATAGAGTCTCCTTCATACAACTCGAGTTGTGCTGGGACTCTCTAGATGAAGAACCAAGATTCTTTACTAGTTTCCACATGAAATTCACTTTTCTTACATATTCAGGACTTGTTAGCTTGACTGGGTTTGAGGGAGGTCATGGTCTCTGCTCTCTCCAGGCTGTGTACCCAGTCTCTCTCATCATCTCTAATCTCCCCCTCCCCCTCAGGAATAACAAACAAAAGCTCCCTCTTACCCAGAAGTATAGCTCCACCCAGATCTCAGCCCCTTCCTTCTCAGATCTCAGCTTCTATTCTGAGCAATGATCAAATCATGTTACCAAAAACCTTTACGTTCTCCCCTTTTAAGACAAATCCTGATTAACTTAATCTCATTCCATTTCTATAACCCATGACTCCATGCACACAAATTATTTTTCGTAAATGTTTATGAACACACACTTCATTTACCACTTAGGGGGCTCACACAAAACTAATGAGGTTGGAGTGGAAGAGTCCTGATATCAATCTCCTATTACACTTGCTGTGAAACCTAGGAAAATTACAAAGCTCTCAGACTCTTACTTTCTTCTTCTAGAAAATGTGAACAATACAATGTGGTTGCTTAAATCAGAAATCAGTTATGACAAAGTGAGAGTATGAGACAGAAATAACATTTCGCATAAAGCAGTAATTCTGTCCACTATTTCACTCTTTGAAGTCATGCCCACAGGCAATGGTAAGAAACCTGTGCTAAATCCATTGATGATCCTGTTGTTAAAATTATGAAAAGAATGGGTAAATTATTTTAAAGGTCTCCTGGCCTTTGACAAGTGCAACATTGTTCAGGTGGCTAGCAAGCTCATGCAAAGACATCTTAAACATTCCAAGAAAAACACTAAGGAATTAATAGTCACTGAGAAACACTGACTGAAGGAAAGTTGTAAGAACCGACAAAAATCTTCTCTAGATAATGATGACAGCCAGGGAGAGCCTAGTCTGCTGGGTGAAATCTTTCTTTTTCATTTGTTGAAGTATCTCTAGGAGGGAAACACTGAATGGTTTGATTTCTGAATGGGATCTCTACTGAATTATATACAAACTATATTACATTACTATATGCATCATACAGATTTGCATTACTGGAGGATTCATTGTAGAATTTGTTTAACTATACTGAGCCTATTTACGTAACATCTTATTAATATACAAATTTTCAGGAGTACATCTAAAGACTTGTAGAGCTAGAAAAATCCATAAGATCTTCTAGTCTCATTTCTTCATTTACAACTAAGGAAATAGCTATATAAAATAGTTGTATTGTACTGCCTGTCCGAATAATAATTCAAGACTCTTGATTGCTAGACTAGAAGATTTGTGTTTTTTTTCATCTCTTCCATCAGTGATTCTCAACATAAGCTGCACATTAGGATCAACCAGGGAGCATTTTAAAAATAGCCATGCCCATATGTGACCCTAGAGATTCTAATTGAATTGGTTTAGGGTGGGATCTGTCATCTACATTTGTTTTAAAGCTTCCCAAGTGATTCTAAGAAGTAGCCAGAGTTGAGAACCCACAATCTTCTTTTGTGTGTGATGCTGGGCTATTTACCCTTAACTCCACATAACTGATGGCAGAAGGCAGGGTGCAAGGAATACACATGGTGATGAAGTTTACACCACTGCCCCCTAGAGGGCATCCTCAAAGTCTGACCCCTAATTCTCTAGTTCTTAGATTATGCTCTTAATGAGCTTGGTCAAAATGTGTAGTCCTGAAACTAATACAACATTGTATGTTAACTATAGTGGGATTAAAAGTTTTTTTTAGAAAGTGCAATCACTAAAATCAAATACTCAAGTTCTTCTCTTAATTCAGAGAACAATATTAAGCTAATGAAATAGCATGTCCCCGGTGTAAAGATTTTCCCCTATAATTATTTCTAAATCTTTGGCAGATGTTAGACATTATGCTAAAATCTAACGCAAGATGGTATCTGATTTGTTTCCTTTAAGTTTAGGATAGCAATATTTTATTATTTTGCCTATTGCCCAGTAAGCATCCTGAATGTCAGATGTACTGCCATCTAAACAAAGTAAGAACAACTAGCCTAATTCCTTAATCTGTATCCCACTTGATTTCAGTTTCCAAATCCAGAAATCTTACAATTGTTTTGTCTAAAACAATCTTGAAAACAGTAGATAATAAAAGAAATATTCACTGGATTGGATTTTATTTTTCTCTTCTAGTTTTCTAATAATCTGTTGTTTAAGACATTTCCTTTTTTTCCTAAAAAATACAAGTCTAAAAAAAAGATATTTCCTTTTTTCTATTCACAATTTTTTTCAGCTTTGTCTCACTCACTAAAGATTCTAGTTTAAGATTCAAAGAGTAAGCCTAAGTCACTAGATAAACAGAAAATCTTGCAAAATCTCTGAAGTTAAGACTAAAAACTGGTTTGGTGAACAAAAAGCAGAAATTCAGTATAGTACGTGGAGGGAGAAAGAGCATATGAATGCTAAGAAATAAGGCCAAAATGCAACCAGCTAACCATCAGCCTATTGTCAAGACTGAATGACTTCCTATATCCCCTGGGTCTTCACTCTTATCTGATTATATCTTCCTGTACTAAAGCAGTGCCCTGATCATCTTCACAACCACTGACTATGGCTATAAATTTCCTGATCTACACCAGCTGCCAAATTACAATTCCTAATATACTACTTGGCACTTCTTGTTCAAAAAATTATACAAACTTTCCTTAGCTAGATGAGTTTTAAAGTTCTACAGTCTAGTCCCAATTTACTTTCCATCCCTTCATTGTCACTGGTGAGGAAAACGAGGTCAAGGTCACAGAGTAGTAAGTAGCAGTAAGTAAATGCTCTGTCTGGGATTTTAACTTAAATCAGTTTAAAGTATATCCCTCTCACACATCTAGGAAGCATTATTAAAGGGTTAATATTGTGGTTATAGTGGTATTTTGAGCTGGACTTGGAAGTCAGTAGGGGTGGGAAAAGGGAGTAAAAAATGAGCTAAAAAGGGCATGTTGGGGGGCCCCTAAGTGGCTCAGTCAGTTAAGCATCTGAATCTTGATTTTGGCTCAGGTCATGATCTCATGGTTCATGGGATGGAGCCCCATATCAGGCTCTGTACTGACACCATGGAGCCTGCTTGGGATTCTCTCTCTCCCTCCCTCTCTGCCTTTCTCTTTCTCTCAAAATAAATAAATATGAATTTAATTAAAAGGGGGACATTTACCACCTAGTAACCCTGGTATTTTGGAAAATATGTCCCTGCCCCACCTCCAACAGGCCTATAATTGCTATGAAGATAGCATATTATCAGACATGACCCTGCCTTCTTGGCTACAGCTGAATGATCTAGAGATGGGCGGACCCATGTTAGACAAACCAGAGTCCTTCCAAGGTGGGTGGTTGTTGGCCATATTTCCCACAGTGGAGAATACATCTAGGCAGTAATTAAGAATGACACCACAATGGCAGAGAGATTTCTAAAGGCAGTTAAGTCCAGGGATTCATTTGTTAATGCAGCCTAACTGCTTTGTGATGCTTCCTCCTGTAACATTATAGCTCTATAAAACAGTCCAGTATATTTTGAATAAATCTCATCTTTTCCTTAAACTGAGTCCATCTGAGATGTTGTCACCAGAAATCCAAATAATCCTAATTCATACATACACTTTCAGGGATGAGTTGTTGCAAGTGACAGACCTGACTGAGTCTGGTCAAGTGGGAGAAGAGTGAAAATTCCAAGATCCTGAGCAGAGCATATGGCAGTCCCTGCTCCATAACAGCAAAACAGTTGGTTAAACTATCACTGCTTGTCTTTTGAGTGCAGATTAAATGCTCTCAAATCTAGAGCAACTGAGGACAAGAGATCAAAATTTAAGGAAACTAGAGAATGTTGGCTAACTCTTATAACGTAAGTACAGTATTAATGGGGGAAAATGCTGCAAGCTGGTCCCCTTGAAAGCAGTAGAGAACAAATGGAAGAATATAAATTTGTTATGGAAAATGCTTTCTATCTAGATATTTGAAACCAGATATTGAGACCAATGAAGATCAGACAGTCAAATGTTTTTGTGAATAAGAGAAGAAAACACATTATCATACTCCAAAAGAGGAGGCCAATTGATAAACTGTAAATACTAGAAACAGGAGTGGAAAAAGATGAGAAGAGTCAGGGACTCTGTGAAACCTGATCATCCTAGTGTCTCCATGTGCATTATACTTTCTAACTCCTGTCTGTCAAGGAAAATAATGCTTCTAATTGGAAAGCAGTTTTTGAGCAGCAGTAAACTTTCTAGTGGACTTTAAACCTGTACAGCCTCCTCCCTTTTGGGTCCATTCATGTTTTATTAGGTTGTTAGCTGCAGAGAAAGAACTCCCAGGCAGAGTGTTTAAGAAGCAGAAGCCCAGGGTCCAAATACAAAGAGCATGGGCTTGACTTTCAAAGGTAGATGAGATTTCAGCAAACAGAGAAAGAAGCAAAGAGAAAGACAATCAAGTCAAAGAGCAGGATGGAAAACTCCACTTTTTGTAACAGGAAAGGTGTAGTCTAGTGAGACTGAGCGAGGTGCACATGTGTAAAAGAACATAGGAAATTAAAGTTGTCGGCAACATCTGCACCACACAGTACTTTCCAGAGGCCACTCAGAAGCCTATTTCATTATTTCTGACTTCTTAGCTTCCCTTCTTATAAGCGAAGTTAACGGAACACTGTCTGCTGGATAAGTAGAATGTTATTTTAAGTCCTCTTAGTTCTAAAGTAGCACAGCACCTGGCTTCCTTTAAAATAAATCCCCAAATTGTTAATAGTAAAATATATTTCCTATAAAAGAGCTTGAACTTTTTCTGATTATAATACAAATAAACATAAAAATGTAATTGTCTCTATCTCCGCTTCTACTACCCACTTCTCCCAACACCAACAAACACAAATGTACCGTGTTGAGATTACTCAATAAGACATGGCGTCTTAAGTAGAAAAATATTTTGAAATGAATATCGTTGAACTTGCTCGAGAAACGAGTGTCAGCTACTGCATATATGTATATAACTGCACTGTTTCAACCTGGTAGCCAGTAAGCATATACGAGTCTTCAAATTTAAATTAAAAATGAGTTTCATAGGCACTCTGACCACATGTCAAGTGCCTAGCTGCAACACATGGTTAGCGGTTACTGCATCAGACAGCACAGTAAAGAATATTTCCATCACCAAAAAGGTTCTATTGAACAGCACTGGTTTACATATCAATTATTTGGAATGATCTAACTGTAAGGCTCAGCGGAGTGGCTTTAAATCTTGTGTAACAAGCAGTTAGGCTCCCTGTTTATGAGGGGCACAGGAAAAAAGGTTTGTAAAGGGGAATTAAGCTTTGGGGAAAAATTATAAAAGAACAGATAGATGGACACTAAAAGTAACTAAACAAGGTCAAGACGAGCTTGATGCTGGTTTGATAATATTTCAGTGGTATTTTTAACCCCCCTATGGGTCTTTTCCCAGCTAGAGTCTTTTCAGATCCGGCCATTATTCTGAAACCTCCTTTAGAATCCCTTTCTTATGTTTTCTAGTCACTGAAAAGGAATAAAAGCAACAGGACAGTGTGTCCAATAATCACAAGATTTGAACTGAGAGTCAGAGCCAACAACAAGCAATCATTTCCTCTTTTCAATATCTAAACAAAACAAAACCCAACATGACAACAAAAGCCCACAAGCATCCACGTGTGGGGTGGCAGAGGGGAGGGGATGAGGCACCCTCTTGCAAGCAGGTGTTTAGAACAAGTGCACGCATGAGCACCTCCACATACAAATTGCGAGCTTCATCTCTGCCGTTAAAATAGTCATTCCTCCATGAACAGGAAACTTCCTCAGATTTTCTGGGAGATTGTGAACGTACATCAGAGATAGAAATTGAAAACACCCGAGTAGACAATATTTGATTCCCCTCTTTATTTCCTTCCCAACTATTGTACAACTCATGCTTCTCGACCTGTTGTAGCTGGGACCTGAACATTACAATGAGTCAAAATCTTCCTTTTCAACGTATTTAGAGATTTGAAATAAAAGGCAAAATCAAACAACTTCCCAGAGGCATAGTGTCTACCTACACATCCACAACCACTGCTCGCCCCAAAAGCCGGGCCTTTAGTTTTGCTTAACCTCAACTTTTTAATGTGACAGTGCAACCAAGAGATTGCAACATCGCCATGTACTTGATTAAAGATGCAGCCCCTTTATAGCACATTTCCAGTAAGATAAAATATTCAGTAGCATGATTTCTAGACAATAAATTTTCCACAGTATGACTTATAGCTGGCTCATCAACCACAAAAGCTGAATAATAATCAAAGTTAACCTCCATATTTCTAAAAGGAAGACACTGGTGTTTCCGATCTTAATTCTTGCCTGACATTGGTTAAAGAGGTGCTAATATCCCACATTTTACAGTGCCATCAATATTGCAAATAAATGCACAACACAATGAAAATATTTATGTGTGGTACTATCCAGAAAGATATAGTTAGGAAAAATATGGTAAAGTAGAAGTAACCTTGACAAATTAGGCCTCATTGAAATACTTCCCAGGCCTTGCCCAGAAACATAAATAATTCACAGAGCCCAGCACCAAATACAGATGAAGAGCATTTGTTATTAATCCATCCCTCTTTTATTTTGGCCAGAGCATTATTCTTTCATAATGAAACTCATTGTGAACCACTTTCTGTGCTCCCTTGTATCATAACCTGCAAGTTATGAAATGTCAAATTCATCTTTATGCAACTAGTTATGCCCAAATATGGGGTGTTTGTTTGTGTGTATGTGTGTTTGTAAGCAGTCACAGGACTCTTGCAACACTAAATCATCACCAGATCGTATATGATAAATTAATGTTTGGAAAGTTAATGTCACCTAGGAACTCAATATAGACTGACCAATCCATCAGTAAAACATGTGGCTATATGACAGATGTCCTTTACCTGAGAGTGGGAATTATTTAACCCGCAAAAATTTAAATTCAATTTTGAAAGTTAAAGAGACACAGTTTATTCTTCAAGAAAGTTAGTGAGAAAATGTATGGATAGAACAGGAATTGGTGAACTTGGACCTTGTCCTAAAGCCCTCTCATTAAAAACCAGAACACTTTATTCAGCTGAGTCCACTTTAAAAAAGAAGGAAACGAATTGTTTGACCTGGCTGACATCTGAAAAGGCAGTTGATCTGTTCTGTTTTAAATAGTAGCTGATGTTCCAATCTCTTTAATTTGTAACTATTATTTGGTACAACTGAATTTTTCTTATCCTTTAATCTGAGGGATATATATATATATATATATATATATATATATATATATAACGTTGAAGATCTTCAGTGAAATGAGAAAAAAAGCATAGATTATAAAGAATGGGGGGGATGATGGGATGAAAGAGAGATAATATGTAAAAATAGAAGAAAAGATGACAGGGAGGCAAAGTTGGAAAATCACATGATAGAGTATATGAACTCATCTGTACAATAATCTATGGGGGAAACAAAAGAGATATCATTAACCTTTTCAGACTCTGCATGAGATACTGGAATGGAGTGAAACTTACACCTGAGTTTGAATCCCAACTTTGCCCATTATTAGCACAGTGTCCTCGCCAGGTTACAGAACCTCACTGAGAATGATTTCTCCCAATTGTTAGACAGATAAAATAATTTTGTTAAGGATGCCTTGAGGATTGAATGAAACAACCTATGCAGAGTGTCTGGCACATGGTAGAAACTCCATTAATGTTAGTTTCCATCCCTACTTAATTGAAGACACTTGTCCTTTGGTGCTGGGTAAGCATCTCTCTGGGCTCTATTCCTAGGAATGGAATCACTAAGTTAGTGTGTGTGTGTGTGTGTGTGTGTGTGTGTCCCCTCCTTGTGCACGGGCCATGCTAGTCTTCTCTGTATTGTTCCAATTTTAGTATATGTACTGCTGAATCGAGCACTCCGTATGTGTGCTTTTATTACTTAATCCGGTTAAGTGCCGCCAGTTTTCTCTCTGAGCTGGTTCTCGCCAGACTTCACACCCACAAACAGTGCACGATCATCCCTGGTCCCCACATCCTGCAGAATGCTGTGCTTGACTTACCTCATTTAATCTGCATGACAACTCTAATTAAAAAAAATAGTGTTCTCTCCAGCTTGCGGATAAGAAAATTAGGACATGGAGAACTAAATAACCTGCCCAATTTCACAGCTGACAGTGGTACAGACAGGGTCAAACCCAGGTGGTCTGTTTCCAAACTTTCTTTTTGTTGTTATATTCAATGTGAAACCTTTTCCCTCCTTGGTCCTGGGCAAGAAAGGTAGCCCAAACCAGTGTTCTGATTCACAGTCTCTATTCCAAATCTGTCTACACTTTGTTAACAGAAACTAGTACACTGGATATGCAGGAGACTACCTAAGAAAATTTGAGACAAAACTCAATAGCACACTCTTTGAGCACCCCATTTTGGCCAGATGCTTTCTAGATGGAACACTGCACAGACATTCAGTTGAATAAGAGTTTTCGTCTTGAAGGAACAAAACATATGTTCCTAGAAATCAGGAACGTATATAAGCAAATATTTAGTCATTCCCTTTTACCCCCAAAATGCTGCTAGCACTTTCTCTGGTGATTCTATAGATGGAACCTGGTTCTTTAAGCTATTAAACAAAAGAGAGTTGCCATTTGGGGAGATTCCAAAAAGTGTCAGGGAGGGGGCGGTAAGGGGAATAGTCCCCCCACTTGCCATCCCACTATTCTCCCTGTGCAGGGAATAAGAGGGTGTATTGTCTGTAGAATATTTAAAAACAGTAATCAAATCAATTTAAAGAAAGTCTGCTTTTTAAATTATCACCATGCAGTGGCAATTCTAAACAATGTCAGTGATAAAATATTCAGTTTCCACCCATTGGGGTAAACCTACCTTTATGACACTTATTCTAAGAAACTGTGATATTTCAAAAGCAAAAGCTAAAATTTGACCTTGGAGAGCCTGTTAGATCCTTGTTTACCACCTTAATGTAGTTTTATTCATTAGTAACACAAGCAGTGACCCATTGTTCTAGGGCAATCCCTCACTTGAGAAAGAAATGTTAACGCATTCCATTTCATAATGTAAAAACTCACTTCACTGGGAGAAGTATACAATTCTATAGAGGTTATTCTGCCAACTGTTTTTTTTTTTTTTTTTTTGTTTTTTTTTTTTTTTTTTTTGCTACCTTTGTTTGAGATGGGATATAGAAAGAAAAGAGAAAGAAGGTTCCCCAGTACAGGATGGATAAGCTGTTGGCAGGCCCAGGTAAAACGCTGGTTTTAGAAAGGGGCATAGAAAACAGACTCCAAGAACCATGGTGTCAGATATCTGTATTTAGAGTTTCCTACTCCATACTACAGGAAAGCTTTGTCAAAACACTGCAGTCTAATGTTATTTGCACTTTGAGGAATCACAGGAAGGATCCATGTCCACACAGAGGATGAGAGGAATACACAAATACCTTCAGGAACATGGGGTAGCATTTACGAGACGATAAAAGGTTACCAGCAGAGAAATCCAGAGAAATTCGGAGGACAGTGTGTCTAGGAACAAGAAGAATGAATGTGGGAAATGCATAAGCCTGAAAATCACAACTGTATGCCTAGAGGCACCATGACCATGAAGGGTTGAGTGGATCCTTGAAGAGTTCACATCTCTCTAAAAGTTCAGCCAATACCCACCACTAGCCAGTTGTTTTCCTGTGTATAAAAGTGTCTAGATCTACTACTATGCTAAGGGAATTCCAAACTTTGAATTTAAATAGGAAATCTCATTTCTTAAAGGCTGAAAAATAATGGAAAAATAGTATTCTCCCTTATTGTAACTGCTGATACTCATGACTTAGAAATTTTCATAATTTCCCAAGGTTCGCATGAGGGGGATTTGAAAGGCATGTGAAGAGAACATGGACTCTTATTGTATGATAGAGAAAGGGATGACCCATTAAAAGCAGAGCTTGAATGTGTTTCTTTTATAACTATGATACAAGGCAGATCATGCTACGTATGTATAACTATGATACAAGGCAGATCATGCTACTATAAGGATATCGTAACAGGTTATTATAGAAGATTCCACAGAAAAAGGGAACTTGAACTGGTCATTACTAATAGGTAAATTATCAACAGGGAGAGTGGATGGGGAGAAGCACAAAAAGAAGGAAAGGAAATATAGAATAAATAAATGCATTAAGAGATGCAGTTAGAGATTTTAAACAACGTAATATGTTTGGAGAATTACAGTGGTACAGATTCACTGGATAGGAAAGTATAAGAAGGAGGGGGACATAATGCTAGAAAGGTAAGAAAACCCTTAAAGAATTTTAACGGTCAGTTTACTATAAATTTGTTCATTCATTATGCAACTAGATTTCCAAAAATGTTATCAATAATGGAAAATCCATAGAATAATTTTCCAAACCATGTCATAGTACTAGCATCTTCTGTTAAACTTTAAGCAACAAAAGAAAGTTGTGATTAACTAAAATCACCATACCTGCTGCAATGAATGATGATCATGGTTCCAGCAAATACAGCAAATACACAAGATAATGTGAATATACTTTTGCTAAAGCAAAGGATAAAAACCTACACTCAAATTTAAGGGGGGAAACAGTGTTGCCCTATGGCTACTGGGCATATTTTGTCACAAACACGAAACATTTATGGACCCCAAATGCTTAGCATTGTTTTTCAGAGTCCCCAACGTCCAATGTTTTTCCTGCAGTGCAACATATGTAAGCTGCTTAAATCAGCTTCTGACATCGTTGCAACTTCAAACTGGAGGCTATGCGAGGCTTAGCAGATGGCAAAACCCATCCAGTTCTCTAAGTGTGTGTTCAGCATAAGGTGCTCGTATGTTCTCTTGGACCCAGCTAGGCAGAAATCTTTCCTTAGAGAAAAAAATACACGGTGTTCAGTTTTATAGTGAAGAGTCAGAACTCCAGCCACTTGAGCTGTGTCTTGCTTTTTTTTTTTTCTTTCACAAAGGTTAAGAGTGTAGTCACACTGGCTTACCTGCCTCTTAACCAGGCTTACGAAAACTGAAAGTTGATTAATTGCCTCGTGACTGTGGTTAAATTTAAATCTGGATAATTCAAGATTCTCTAATCATTCCAGAAATTTAAAATTTCCTTCCTTAAAACTCAAGTCTTCATTTTTAGAATCCTCCTCATGAAGTCCAGACTCAGAAAAAAAAATCAACAGTAAAGACATTTTCAATAATAAGAAGGTACTGATACCTTCCAGATAAAAAAAGAAAAACAAGCAAACAGAACAAAAGCATGAAAAAGCCAAGCATCTCAATTTACTGTAAAACAATCCTAAAGTCCCCAATCTGGCATTTGGTGCTTTCCACAGTCTGACCCCATCTTGTCTTTCCAGATCCATTACTGTATGCATCTACAACCATTCAAACTGGACTGGTCCCTATTTTCTCACATCCTATGTTGCCTTCACCTTGGTCCCTTTACATAAGCCAGTCCCTTTTCCAGAAAGGACTTTTCTCCCCGCCAACTCCAACCTGTCCTTGTGAGTCTGGCAAGGTTAGAAAATAGAGTCCACAATGGAGGTGAACTGGGGGAAGGGGGAAGGGAGTTGTCAGAAGGGAAATAGAGATTGAAGCCAGAGGCAAAAGGCCATGAATCTTTTACTGGGGAACTTGAACTTCGTCCTGTAGGCCACTGTTTCATAAACTGTCAATAGGCCATTTGCAACTGAACCATCTGGGGGCCTTTTTAAAAAAAACATATTCTCAGATCCAAACATCCTAATTAGTATCTCTGGGTATGAGGCCCAGGACTGGATTTTCAATAAGCCAGTTTAGGCTTATGTGATGATTTAGACTTAGGTAATTCTTTTATATATGAAAGTCTGAATGCTATAGACATCCGATAACTACAAGTCTAATAAAGCAAAAAGATTTGTGTGCTGGAGAGAGACTTAGGACAGCAGAATGAGGTTAGTGAGCATGGGGGAAGGGACTAGAGGCAGAGAGACCAGTTAGGAAACTATAGCAGTGGTCACTATTAACCTCTCTCTCCTGAAACCTTCTTCCTTCCTGACTTTCGCGGCACAACTCCCTCTTGATTATCTTGCTACCTCTGCATCCGCTCTTCTGAATCCTTCACATTTGTCCTTTTATTCTGGCATCTCCTTCAATGTTAATGTTCTTCCAGGTTCTGTCTGAAGTTCCCTTCCATGCACAGTCTCCTTAATATCTTATCTACTCCCTGAGCTTTGAATACCACATTTATACTGGTACCCCACACATTTATATCTCAATAGATCTCTACCTAATGAGATAGTCTACCTATCTCATGGGCGTGTCCAAAATTTACACTCTTCACTATCTCTATACCTACTTCTCTTTCATTGGTACCTATCAATGAAATACCAGAAAAATAGAGGGACAGAAAAATTCACCCAGTACCCCAATCCAGACAACTGAGCATCTCACTTAAAATCTGCCCTGTCCTTCATGCCACTCCCACATTGTTTGGTTTTTGCCCTACTTCCTACTAACAGTTATATCTTCAAACCATACCTTCCTCTACATCTCCACCCCCATATCTTTGGTAAAGACCTCAAATCCTGAAAACTCAACCTTTCTGCAGCAAAAAAAAAAAAAAAAGCCAAATATCACATGCATGACAGAAAAACATGGGGAAAATCTCCCTAACCAAAGGTAATTATGAGTGTGACGTGTCCTTATTGAAGAAGAAAATCTTTAATTTAAGGATTTATATAAGCAGAATTGATTTGCCAAAATGTAAATACCCTTCTATTATATAATTCTAATTGTACCTTGCTAAAATTATAGCATTGGTAAAGTGGCCTCAACTTGTCACTAACAGGACATAGTGTGATCTCATAGCTACCATGCTGATGGCATGGGGGCAGAGAAACACTGAGGAAAATTACAACTGATTCTTTCAAACCAGCTTCTTCTCTTACCATTATACATCAAAATAGTAGCTTGCAGAGAGAGGGGGGAAAAAGTGTGTGTGTGTGTAAACAATTATGGTCTCTTCCATCTGCCTGTTAATTGGGACCAAAGTGAGTAATGATGGTGGATTTAATGTGATTCAGTGTTCCAAAAACTCAACTAAAAATGTTCCAGAGTTGCTAGATTAACTGAAGGCTCTTGAAAGAATGGAAGTTTCCCTCACGTGCATTTTCAGTGACTGCTAGAGAACACTGGGCATGGGCATAGCACACATCCACACAACTGAGCCCTCAGTAGCAGAGGATTTTGAAGATGGGATCCTTAACTCAGCAAAGGAGGTGGAAGACATGCTCATACCCTGGGCCCATGCAGAATCTCAGCCTTCTTGTGGCCCTGAATGCAACCATGACCTTGACTATGACCATATTCGCCACCACTGCCCCCATAACAATTGTTCTTTCTTTAGCACTTTGTACAAGATATACCATTTAGTTTTCTCCTAGAACCATATGAAGTAAGTGTTATTTCCAATTCAAAGGCAAGGAAATAGTTTCAGAGAGTTAGGAAATTTCCTAAAAGCTGTACAGCTGGTGGGTGTTAGATCTGAATTACATAAATTCAAAGTCATCTCTTTCTATTTAGCTATGCTACCTTTACTGCTCTGTGTCCTGTTAATTGTTTTCTTCTGATAACCCTGTGATAAAAATGCTAACAAGTATCAACAGTGCTTGTCACATATTTCAAATAGTCCCAGGAGAACAGGTGGGGAGAGGGTAGATATGTCATCAAAGGCAATATTCCCTGAAATTAATTTCCTGTATGATTCACAGAAGGGTATACTGACATAAGGGTTATGTCTTTAATGGTTTTGCATCTTATAATTATCAGTAATTAAAAACCCAGTAGGAATTAGTTTATTAGATCACTTTCTAAAGTGGTGGTAACTGAGCTCTAAGATGGAATTTAAGTTGGAAATTGTCACCATTTGAAGACCTTCTTAGTCCAAATATAGAAAAAAGGTGGAAATCATGAATTCTGTCGAAGTCTAGCTTTTTTTTTTAATGTTTGTTTATTTTTGAGAGAGACAGAGAGACAGAGATAGAGCATAAGCAGGGGAAGGGCATAGAGAGAGGGAGACACAGAATCAGAAGCAGGCTCCAGGCTCTAAGCTGTCACCACAGAACCGGATGCGGGGCTTGAACTCACAGACCGCGAGATCATGACCTGAGCCAAAGTTAGACGCTTAACCGACTGAGCCACCCAGGCGCCCCTGGCAAAGTCCAGATTTTAAGGGTATTTTCCTCCGCTAAAATGTTGTCCTGAAGCCATAGCTTTGAATTCAATTTGTTTCATTTGCTTAGATTTTAACATATGAAGTGTAGCTTATACTTGGTCAATATTTTTATTTGGATTGTTTATTCTTCCCTAAAAACAAAACTGGGAAAGAAAGAAAGAAAAGGCTTGACTGCATTTACTTTTCACACACTTGACACATGCTGTTAAAGGAAGATTTGCACTGCAAGTATGAATCTTCTAAAGATTCATAAAATACGCCATTTGTATTTTTTAGCATCCCTTTAGGCATACATCCATAAAAGAGTGTGTACTCAGTCTCCTCTGTAAACAAATTATGCACACATTTTTCTTCTTTCAGATTTCCCAGATAAGCCCTTTCCCTTCTCCCTGTTTTGTTTTTTCCTTTTCTCTATTTTCCTACATGCAGGACTTAATTTCTTGGAAATTAGAAAACAAGTTTGGGATGATGTCAATGAGAATGGTGGAATAAGGACCTCCAAAAATCTACTCTCATAAAAAGCAACTAAAACACTAGCAAAAAAAAGCCAAAGTCATCTCCTACCTGAACCCTTTATTCTAATTATACTTCTATCACCAGTCTTACATCATTTAACTGTCGCTATTCTATGCTCAACTGGTACCCTGTAAGTGCCTTTATCATAGCTACTAACATGCTGTATTTTAAAAATGTATTCACTTAACTGTGTTATCTAGCATAATAAAAGTTTCCTCAGTAAAAAAATTACATGATTATTTGGCCAAGTATGTTCACAAACTGTATAGTACTTTGTTTTATGGTTACATTTGTTAAACGGATGCTTCTGCATTAAAAAAAAATGTTTTAAAGCCATAAAAAATAAAAATTGTCAAAACCAACTTCTCTGAACTCTGGAAATTAACTAAAGCCTTGTAATAATGTGGAAAAGCTTTATCCAAGAAAATTGCTGATTTTTGGTATGAACAGTGAGTTTTGTGACATTTTAACTTGCCCTATTCCTGTCCCCCTCTCCCGAGTTCTCTGATAGTCACAAAAATCAACAGCCCACAATTACAGTGTAAACCAGCAGTCGAATATCCACAGGAAGAGTCAGAATGGGGCTGCAGCTCTTTCAAAGCCTCATCTCAAAAAACTGTAGTTATTTGACTGGTCTGGTAGTTCCTGGGAACCCTAATCACAAGGTACGTCTTCATTTTTTACTTAAAGTTCACCCAGTGAAAATAGCCTTTTTCCTGGCCAGGTTTGTCAAAAAAATTAGTGGCAGTATTTTACTATCACAGCTGGCGAGGTGTTGATAACAGTTGAAGCAAAGAGCAAGCTAATCCAAAAAAAAGAAGAAACTTAAAAGAAAAAGAATGGGAAAAATACGGCAAGAATGTGGAAAAATTGGAACCTTAATACGTTGCTAGTGGGAGTATAAAATGGTATAGCCACTTTGTTTTTTTTTATAAAGTTTATTTATTTTGAGACAGAGAAAGAGAGTGGGGGAGGGGCAGAGAGAGAGGGAAAGAGAGTATCCCAAGCAAGCTGCATACTGTGAGTGCAGAGCCCTAAGTGGGGTTCAACCCCACAAACTGTGAGATCATGACCTGAGCCAAAACCAAGAGTCAGACACTTAACCTACTGAGCTACCCAGGTGCCCTGGTATAGCCACTTTGGAAAACATTCTAGCAATTCCTCAAATGGTTAAACATAGAGTCACCACATGACCAGAAATTCTAGTCCTAGGAGCACCTGGGTGGTTCAGTCATTTGTGCGTCTGACTCTTGATTTTGGCTCAGGTCATAATCCCAGGGTCATGGAATTGAGCCCTGTGTTGGGCTCTGCAGTGAGCATGGAGCCTGTTTAACATTCTCTCTCGCTCTCCCTCTGTCCCTCTCCCCAACTTGTGTGTGCTCTCTCTCTAAAAAGAGAGAGAGAGAGAGAAAATTCTAGTCCTATATGTATATATCAAAAAGAACTAAAGCATATGACTACACAAAAACTTGTGCATAAATATTCATAGCAACATTATTCATAATAGTCAAAAAGTGGAAACAACCCAGATGCCCATCAGTTAATGAACAGATAAACAAAATGTGGTATATCTATACACTGGAATATTATCCAGACCTAAAGAGAAATGAAGTGCTGATACATACTACAATATGGATGAACCTTGAAAACATGATAAAGTGATAGGAGTCAGACCTAAAATGCCACATATTTTATGATTCCATTTATAAGAAATGCTCAGAATAGGAAAAGAAATAGAGACAGAAAGTAGATAAAAGGTAGTCAGTGGTTGGCAGTTGTGGGGAATGGAGAACAATTGCTAATGGATGTGGGATTTTATTTTGGGATGACGGAAATATTCTGGAATTTAGTAGTAAAGATGGTTGCCCAGAATTTCAAAAATAGTAAAAACCACTAAGTGATAGGCTACAAGAGTGGATTACATAATATATGAGTTGTCTCTCCAAACAAATAAATAAAATCAGAATCTGTGATTAAATTCTATGTTCTGAGGAAACAAAAATGATAACACAACATGTGGGACAGGCACTGACTGGGGAGTTAGTAGTAGTCTTGAGTTCTAGTACTAGTTCTGTCGTTAACTATTTAAGTTACCTGTACCAAGCTACTAACCATTCTGGGCTTTATTTTCCTTTAACACAAAATAAAAATATTTCAATATATGATCTTTTCCCATCACATCCTATGTAGCCTTGAAATTCTATGACTCTATATATTGAATCATTACTATTATGATTAGAATCCTCATGCATGAACCCAAGATAAAAAATGCCATCCTGGTTTCTGATAAAAACAATAACAATGATCCATGATGTACTCACACTACCCTGAGTAATTGAGATACATCACTGAATAAAATATGCAAAGATTCTTGTCCTCATGAAGCCAATATCCTCACTAAATGTATTCTTCCTGTCTGACCCTACCAAAATTACTAGCAAAGTATAGTAATTTTGAAATTTTGATACCAAATAAGTTAGTTATATTTGTCTTCTTAAAAGTTACACCATGGAAGTATATCAAGATCAAAGTTCTATTGGCCACATTTCTTATAAAAAAGAGACATAACCATCTAAGGAGAAGATTATTACCTGGAGGAAAAGTTAATGCCAGGGTCTACACTTAGTAAGTCAATGGCAGAAGACCCTCACATTGGACCCAGAGTAATAATAATTTTATTGTAACATTGAAGACTTCAGAATCCTATGAGCCTGGTAAATAATTCGTAGCATATCACCTATTCATCGTATTTATTAACACATATTAGATTTTAGAATCCAAGGCTAAACTAGTTGGTCATAACTCTCATGCCCTATATTTTATAATCTTCTGCTTCTATTTTAATTAGAATGAATTTCACAGCATTGTCTCATCACTTACGTTTTCTATATTTCATCCATAAGGCAGAATCAACAACCTCCATTTTCCACTCCTCCACATTCCTTAAAAAGTAGGTCAACGAAAAAGTCCATATAATATTCTCCTGTGGAAGAAAAAGAAAGCATGAGCCTTTATGTATTTAACTTTGTTTTTAAAATGTATGTTTAAAAAAATGAACCATTAGGACTTTCTCAAGATAAAAACTTCTGCACTACAAAGGAAACAATCAACAAAACTAAGAAGCAACATACCAAATGGAAGAAGATATTTGCAAATGACATATCTGATAAAGGGTTAGTATACAAAATATATAAAGAACTTATCGAACTTAACAGCCAAAAAATAAATAATCCAGTTAAGAAATGAACAGAAGACATGAATAGACATTTTTCCGAAGAAGACATACAGATGGTTCACAGACACATGAAAAGATGCTTAACATCAGTCATCATCAGGGAAATACAAATCAAACTAGGATGAGATAAGACCTCACACCTGTTAGAATGGCTAAAATTAACAACACAGGAAACAGAAGATGTTGACGAGGATGCAGAGAAAGGGAAACCCTCTTACATTGTTGGTGAGAATCCAAATTGGTGCAGCCACTCTGGAAAACAGTATGGAGGCTCCTCAAAAAGTTAAAAACAGAGCTACCCTATGAGCCAGCAAATGCACTACTAGGTATCTACCCAAAGGATAGAAACATACTATCCGAAGGGGCACATGCATGCATTCTGATATTTATAGCAGCATTATCAACAATAGGCAAATTATGGAAACAGCCCAAATGTCCATCGACTGATGAAAAAATAAAAAATAAGTGTTCATCAACTGATGAAAAAAATGGAATATTACTCACACACACAATGGAATATTACTCACCATTAAAAAAGAATATAATCTTGCCATTGGCAACAAGGTGGTTGGAGCTAGTGTATTATGTTAAGTGAAATAAGTCAATCAGAGAAAGACAAATACCATACGATTTCACCCCTATGTGGAATTTAAGAAACAAAACAAATGAGCATAGGGGAAGGGGAAAAAAGAGAGGGAGGCAAACTGTAAGAGACTCTTAACTACAGAGAACAAACTGAGGGTTGATGGAGGGTAGGTGGATAGAGGATGAGCTAAATGGATGATGGGCATTAAGAAGGGCACAGTGATGAGCACTGGGTGTAATGTGCACATGATGAATCACTAAATTCTCCTGAAACTAATATTACGCTATATGTTAACTAACTAGAATGCAAATAAAAATTTGATATAAACAAAAACAAAACAACAACAAAAAATAAAATAAAATATGTGTTTAAGTTTGTTTCTGTGTATTGGTCTACTTGTGTCTTGTGTGTCTATGAGGTAAAGAATGTTCAAGATCTAACGTCTATAAAGACAACTATCAGTATTTAATTATGCAGAGCTTTTGTTTTGTTTTATCAATTCAAACCATAAAATAAGAGGAAAAACTGAACCATTTCTGAGGGATTTTTTTAAGATACTAAAATCCTTTGAGTTCCAAAACCTCCATCAAGGACATTTTCATTCTATATTCTTCACTATGTACCCATTTTTCTTCTGATTCCACTGTTCTAGAAAGCTTTCCTGAAGAGAGTAATTATGAAGTGGCATCTAAAATTTTTGTAAAAGAATAAAACTGTATCAAATATATTGATTATTAACTGTCTGAATCACATTTCAAGAGCTTAGTGAAAATTATAGATACAGATCATCTGAAAATATATATTGCTACCGCACATTTTTGCACACAGATTCAGGGAACATATAAATACCTAAAGCCCATCCACCCGAAGAACCACCAGACACAAAACACCAGCTCCAAAAGATAAATGATTTAAAATTTTAAATAATGCTTTATTCCCCCCTCTCCTTTCTCTCCTTTTATTGCATTTTTCCTAGCTGGAAAAACAGAAGAATAGCAAATTTATAGAAAATAAAAACCAATGGCCCCTGACCATATAAAAAAGATGATCTTCATAAAAATAATAAAAGAAGCACACATTAAAACAAATATGAATGGTTGCATTGTTTTATTAATCAGAGCAAAATTTATCAAGGGTGCAAAATATTAGGCACTAAATATTGCTGACAGGATTGCAAATTTGCCCCTCATTTTGGGAGGTGGGGCAGGCAGGAATTTTGAAAATGACCAGGCTACATATCCTTTGATCTGGAAGTTTCATTTTAAAACTATCCTCAAGAATTCACTTTCAGATACTTTTTTATTTTATTTTATTTTATTTTATTTTATTTTATTTTATTTTATTTTATTTTATTTATATTGTTTTAATTTATTGTCAAATTAGCTAACATACAGTGTATACAGTATGCTCTTGGTTTTGGGGGTAGATTCCAGTGATTCATTGCTTACATACAACACCCAGTGCTCATCCCAATGCCCTTCTCAATGCCCATCACCCACTTCTCTCCTCCCCAACTCCTCCCCCCATCAACCCTTAGTTTGTTCTCCACATTCAAGAGTCTCTTTATGGTTTGCCTGCCTCTCTGTTTGAAACTAGTTTTTCCCCTTCTTTCCCCCATGGTCCTCTGTTAAGTTTCTCAAGTTCCACACATGAGTGAAAGCATATGATATTTCTCTTTCTCTGACTGACTTATTTCACTTAGCATAATACCCTCCAGTTCCACCCACATTGCTGCAGATGGCAGGAATTCATTCTTTTTCATTGCTAAGTAGTATTCCATTGCATATATATAAACCACATCTTCTTTATCCATTCAGCAGTTGATGGACATTTGGGTGCTTTCCATAATTTGGCGACGGTTGATAGTATTGCTATAAATAACCATGGGTACATGGGCCCCTATGAATCATCACCCCTGTATCCTTTAGATAAATTACTAGTAGCACTGTTGCTGGGTCATAGGGTAGTTCTATTTTTAATTTTTTGAGGAAGCTCCACACTATTTTCCAGAGTGGCTGCACCAGTTTTCATTCCCACCAACAGGGCAAGAGGGCTCCCCTCTCTCCACATCCTCACCAACATCTGTTGTTTCCTGAGTTGTTAGTTTAGGTCACTCTGACTGGTGTAAGGTGGTATCTCAATGTGGTTTTGATTTGTATTTCCCTGATGATGAGTGATGTTGAGCATCTTTTCATTTGTCTGCTGGCCATCTGGATGTCTTCTTTGGAGAAGTGTCTACTCATGTATTCTGTCCATTTCTTCACCGATTATTTGTTTTTCATGTGTTGAGTTTGGTAAGTTCTTTATAAATTTTGGATACTTAACCCTTTATCTGATATGTCATTTGCAAATATCTTCTCCCATTCTGTCAGTTGCCTTTTAGTTTTGTTGATTGTTTCCTTTGCAGTGCAGAAGCTTTTTATCTTAGTGAGGTCCTAATAGTTCATTTTTGTTTTTATTTCCCTTATCTTTGGAGATGTGTTGAGCAAGAAATTGCTGCAGTTGAGGTCAAAGAGGTTGTTGCCTGTTTTCTCCTCTAGGGTTTTGATGGTAACCTGCCTCACATTTAGGTCTTTCATCCATTTTGAGTTTGGTTTTGTGTATGGTGTAATAAAGTGGTCCAGTTTCATTCTTCTGCATGTTGCTGTCCAGTTCTCCAAGCACCATTTGCTAAAGAGACCGTCTTTTTTTGCATTGGATACCCCTTCCTGCCTTATCAAAGATTAGTTGGCCATACATTTGTGGGTCCAGTATCAGGTTCTCTATTTTATTCCATTGGTCTATGTGTCTGTTCTTGTGCCAGTACCATACTGACTTGATGATTACAGCTTTGTAGTAGACGCTAAAGTCAAAAGACCTCAAATAGTCAAAGTTATGTTGAAAAAGAAAACCAAAGTGGGAGGATCTCAGAAACTTATTGTTAGGGGGGTGGTGAGCCAGATAGCCTGATAAAACTGGTACACGATGATAAATATCCTTCAAACACATACATAGATTTGCCAGAAAATAAGGGAAATTCCCAAGGGCCAAAAACAAATGGAGAATGGGAAACCAGGGTAATAAACTAATGTTGAAACAATAATTGCTGTGGGAACATTTGACAGCCTTAGCAATCAAGATGCTTAGGTTTTGATGGCCATGCAAAGCACAGAGCACAAGGTCCACATGTGAGTTAGAAGTGTGACCAGTACATAAATTCAGATTATTTTACAGAATATACTCTTGATTTTAAAATAAATTAGCTTCCACCAAAAGAAGATGATGTGGAATTTCTCTCTTATGAACCTGAATTCTAGATAGGGAAAAGTCTCCCCTAAAATGCATAACCACAATTCTTGTTTCCCATGAGGTTAAGATATGGATTTATGCAATCTGAATGGTCCTGAGAACCTCAAATTAAGAAATCAATTTAAAGTAGGGTTGGGCTGTTAATACTTCTTGGTGCCTAGTAGGAACAGATGCAAAGCTTCTCTCAAAGGATGAATCCTCAAACCAGGCCTTATAGGATTTTCACAAATAAAGCCACCAAACAAACATGAAAAGGAAATAAAACATATACAAATACCGAGATAAGACGAGATTGGGCGTGTTCAGGGTGGTATGTCCGTAGACTAAACATATACAAATACCTAAGGCAAAATTCACCAACAAGAATAAGTAGAACAACAGAAATCTCAGATATTGAGTATTAAATAAGAACAATTAAAGTAATAAAGAGATTAGAAACATAAGAATGCTAGAACGCACTATTCAAACATACCAGTAAATCTTAAAAAGAAAAGGAAACAGATTTCTATAATGAAAAATTAAATCAATGCAATTAAAATCTGATATATGAGTTAAAATATTTAACATGAATAAAAATAAAAGGTTGACAAGGCAGAAAATAGATCAATTTTATGAACATTCTACATGTGCTCAGGAAGAATAAAATCTCCAATTGTTAGAATAAAGGTGCAACATTCTTTGGGTGAACTTTTATGTTAAAACCTGTACACACGTTATAATGTATCTACTTCATTCATCAATTACTGAGAAAAGTATGTTGTTATGGAAGTAAAAGAATTTCATTTCTTTATGCTCATTTAGAAAATGTGGTTTTAGGGGTGTCTGGGTGGTTCAGTTGGTTGAGTTTCCAACTTTGGCTCAGGTCATGATCTTGTGGTTCGTGGGTTCAAGCCCCACGTCAGGCTCTGTGCTGACAGTTCGGAGCATGGAGCCTGCTTTGGATTCTGTGTCTCCCTCTCTCTCTGCCCCTTCCTTGCTTGCACTGTGTCTCTGTCTCTGTCTCCCTCTCTGTCTCTCTGTCTCTCTCTCTGTCTCTCTCTCAAAAATAAATAAACATTAAAAAAAATTCATAGAAAATGTAATTTTAGAATTATACACACACACACACATATAAAATTTATGATAATAACCAAAATATGTATGTAACCAAGAATAAATCTAATAAAACATTTCTAAGACCCTTTTAAGAGAAACTATAAAATCTAACTGAAATACATGATCAATTATCTAAAATAGTGTATTTAACTATTAACTATGGTGTATTAAATACACCATATTCATGGATATTATTAAATCATTAAGATAAAAGTTACACAAAAATGAAGATTAATCAATTCAATACAATTACCATCAAAATCCGAAGAAGGTTTTCCATAGCACTTGATAAACTGATTAAACAATGCACATGGACAACTAATAACCAGCACTAGCTAGGACTCTAATAAAAAAAAAACAAGGAGAACAATTAGACCTACTAGATCTCATAACTTATTGTCAAACTCTATTATTAATTGTGACTAAACACTGACACAAGCAGAAAGGAATAAGGATAATAAGGAAGGCCCTTGTGAGGAGCACTGGGTGTTATATATAAGTGATGAATCACTAAATTCTACACTGAAACCAATTTTACCATGTATGTTAACTAAGTAGAATGTAAACAAAAACTTGAAATAAAAAAAAAAAAAAAAGATAGAGAGAGAGAGAGAGAGAGCTAGGAATAAGGAGCTCAGAAGAGTATAAAGAACCGAGAAAGAGACACTGGAAATTTTATACATGATAGATCAGTGGAGAATGGGTGGAATTTTTTATAAATCATGAAAAACAATTGGTTTTCCCTTGAAGAATAATACACCAGATCCCTATCTCACACTGTACATGAACTTCAAATCCAGGTGTACTGAAGGTACAAACATAATAGAAGCAAAACTTTAAAACTCTTAGTATAAAATATGGGAACCTAAGTATTTGGTATAAACAAGATGTAAAAACAATCCCATAAAGGAAACTAATGATAAATTTACATTGATTACACTGAAAACTTCTACTCAACATCAATAACAACAACAAAAACAAAAAACAAAAATAAAAGACAAAGCTCAGAATGGAAGAAGATGCAGTATTAAGTGTAGATTACACATAAAATTTTGAAGACTTAGTACCTTAGAAAATAAACCTTGGAGTTGATATCATTGTCATCAACTTTTATTTATGTTCTTCCCACATAAGCATTATTTTTTACTGTTTGTCTTAGCTCAAGCTACTATAACAAATTACCATAAACTTGGTAGCCTATAAAGAACGGAAATTTATGTCTCACAGTTCTGGAGGCTAAGAAGTCCAAAATCAAGTCCCTGGCACATATGGTGTCTACTGAGAGCTCACTTCCTCACTTATAGACTTGCCATCTTTTTGCTGCGTCCTCACATGGCAGAATGAGCAAGGAAGCTCTCTAAGGTCTTTTATAAGGACATGAATCCCATTGATGGGGGCTTTACCCTCATCACCTAATCACTTCCAAAAGGCCCATCTCCTAATTCCATCACATTGGGGATTATGTTTCCACAAATGAATTTTGGGGGACACAAGCATTCAGCTTATGACACTGCTTTTTCCCACTTTGTTTTCATCTTTGCTTGTCCTAGATGCCAAAGGTACACGTAGTAGGCATTCAAAAAGCATACCCAAGTCAGTACATGTTTTTTCTTATTTCTCATATGGATTTTTTAAAAGAAAGTATTGTTGCTTTTAGTAAACATTAAATCCATAGAAACATTTTTAGGGAGTTGAAATATTTAATCCTCATTTCAAAATATAACACGAAATATCTGAGACACAGAGGTTAGGTATTATAAACTAAACTTGCTTCCAAATTTTAAGCTGTATTTCTGGTTTATAGACAATCATGGCATAAATACATACACAATTTTAAATTTTAATACAGGGGCACCTGGGTGGCTCAGTCAGTTAAGCGTCCAACTCTTGATTTCGGCTCAGGTCATGATCTCATGTTTTCATGAGTTTGAGCCCCATGTGGGGCTCTGCAATGACTCCTGCAGAGCCTGCTTGGGATTCTCTCTCTCTCTCTCTCTCTCTCTCTCTCTCTCTCTCTCTGCTCTTCCACAGTTAATGCTGTCTCTGCTCTCTCAAAATAAATATATAAACTTAAAAAATATTTTAAAAATAAATAAGAAAAATAAATAAATAAATGGTAATGCAATTTGCATCCATTAATTAACAAATGTGAGTCACAATAGGGACAACATTGCTCTGTTATTTCCATACATATTAAAATACTTCTTGAGAAACATAACACCTGCAGACCCAATACACAGGTTACATTCTAAACTTATTGGTGAAGAGAAAGTGAATATATATTCAATATGTACCGTAATCACTAATCCAATCAACTAATGTCAACACCCTTGGTAAACAAATGTTCCCACAGTGCCCACTGAATCCTGCTGGCATAGCAGAGGGTGCTGCAGAATGAACACTGAGCCTGTTCCAAAACCCTGCAGTAACATTCTAAATAAACATGTCCAGATTTCTGAGATGCATTTCATACAGCATCCTCACACTCATAAAAGAAGATGCCATGTTTATCTCTGCAGAGAACAAACTGAAGGAAATCATAGTTGTCTGGTGACTCAGCCTATAAATGAGCCAGAAAGACAATGTAACTTGTACTGGTCTTGCCATCTGTGTGACACTAGGTAATCTCTAAACTTACTGAACCTCAAGAAACACAAAGTTCAGTATTCCACAAGGTATATTCTTAATCAGTTATAAGATTTTGCTACAATCTAGGATAAGCAATTCTTAATAATATATTCTTACTTATTCTGATTGATAAAGCACAGTATGTGTGTAATTATAACCATGTAGACCTGTATCTTTGACCAAAAGAATACAAAAAGCAGTTAATAGGCATATTTACATCTGAGAATGGGTAATGAAGTTATTTCCATGTGGGGAGTAATTTAACAGTTTACAGAAAAGATAATGATGTTAAGAGAATGACAAGTAGAATTATATTAATGTCAATGAAATTGCAATACTTCATAAATTCACTGTTCTATACCAGAGATCAGCAAACTTTTCCTGTAAAGGGTGAGATAATAAATATGTTGACTTTGTGTGCCATACAGTTTGCCACTACTCAACTTTGCCATTGTAGCATAACAGCCACAGACAATACATAAGTGAATGAATGTGGCTGTGTTCCAACAAGATTCTATTTATAAAAACAAGCATTGAGCCAGATTGGTCCATTCAAGGTAGATTGGCAATTCCTGTCCATACTAGTCAGTGGTTTACAAATTGGACCCAGCAATAGCACTGCTAGGAATTTACCCAAGGGATACAGGAGTGCTGATGCATAGGGCACTTGTACCCCAATGTTTATAGCAGCACTCTCAACAATAGCCAAATTATGGAAAGAGCCTAAATGTCCATCAACTGATGAATGGATAAAGAAATTGTGGTTTATATACACAATAGACTACTACGTGGCAATGATAAAGAATGAAATATGGCCTTTTGTAGCAACATGGATGGAACTGGAGTGTTATGCTAAGTGAAATAAGTCATAAAGAGAAAGACAGATACCATATGTTTTCACTCTTATGTGGATCCTGAGAAACTTAACAGAAGACCATGGGGGAGGGGAAGGAAAAAAAAGGGAGCCAAACCATAAGAGACTCTTAAAAACTGAGAATAAACTGAGGGTTGATGGGGGGTGGGAGGGAGGGAAGGGTGGGTGATGGGTATTGAGGAGAGCACCTGTTGGGATGAGCACTGGGTGTTGTATGGAAACCAAATTGACCATAAATTTCATATTTAAAAAATTGGTGATTGTAATCTCCCCATTCACAATGACATGGATGGAACTAGAGAGTATAATCTAAGTGGAATAAGTCAGTCAGAGAAAGACAAATACCATAAGATTTCACTCATATGTGTAATTGAAGAAACAAAACAAATGAGCAAAGGGGAAAAGAGAGAGAGAGAAAGAGAGAGACCAAGAAACAGATTTTTAACTATAGAGAACAAACTGATGGATCCCAGAAGGAAGGTGGGTGGGGGGTGGGTTAAATAGGTGATGGGAATTGAGGAGTGCACTTGCCATGATAAGACTATATGGAATCGGTGAATCACTATATTGTACACCTGAAACTAATATAACATTGCATGTTAATCACATAGGAATTAAAATTTAAAAAGATAAAATAAGAACTATCTAGAATGACTACTTTTTAAGTCTTGAATTGTTTAAGTAGCATTGGTTTTTCTTTTTTTTTTTTTTCCAACGTTTTTTTTTTTTTGTTTTTTTTTTTGTTTTTTTTTTTGGGGGGGACAGAGAGAGAGAGACAGAGCATGAACGGGGGAGGGGCAGAGAGAGAGGGAGACACAGAATCGGAAACAGGCTCCAGGCTCCGAGCCATCAGCCCAGAGCCCGACGCGGGGCTCGAACTCACGGACCGCGAGATCGTGACCTGAGCTGAAGTCGGACGCTTAACCGACTGCGCCACCCAGGCGCCCCAGTAGCATTGGTTTTTCAATCAGTTCATCACTGATAGAATTTTTCTGGAATATATGAAATGGGTACCTTTACGTGAGACAAATTCTTTGTCTTTTTTTTTTTAATGTTTATTTATTTTTGAGAGAGAGCACGAGAGGGGGAGAGGCAGAGAGAGAGAGGGAGACACAGAATCCAAAGCAGGCTCCAGGCTCTGAGATGTCAGCACAGAGCCTGATGCAGGGTTCAAACTCACAAACAATGAGATCATGACCTGAGCCGAAGTTGGACGTTCAGCCAAATGAGCCATCCAGGCACCCCAACACAAATTCTTTATATAAATGTCTCTGTTTCTTCTATGGATACTGTTCTTTAGAATCAGTATCACTATGTAGGTAAATATTGATAAAATACACATTCCTGGAACACATATCATCTACATTTGCTCATGAATTTGCATTGAATTGAATAAATTTGTGCCTATTTTCCACATAAAAAACAAATTTGTGATTGTATAGAAGACTGTACTCATTTTTCAAACGGATAATACAGTTTTAAATCTTGTTGCACTCATCAGATATTTAAGCTAAAATAATCTTGTCTTTTATAATATATTTTTTTTTACTAAGCTAGACATGGGAAGAGAAAAAAGCCGGTTATATTTGTTCTTTATTATACTGTTATATACCATAGTATATTTTTCTTTACTTTTTAAAGGCAAACTTATGGTCAAAATCAGTATTGCCAAAGCATTATGATAAAATTGGTCAGAAGGTAAAATGAGAACAATTTACAGAATGAATTTCCAGAGCCATATCATTTATGAGACAGGGAATATTGATTATTAAGAAAACTCAGCAAGCTGTACTGATCAGATTTCTCATGCCAGGGCTTGTTTGTTTCACCACAAAGAAGCCGTCCTTTCTTTTATTTCCTTTGTGAAATTTCAAAGACAAATATATTTTGTTCCATATTCAGAGAGGTAGTGCACTCTTGAATGAACAGCTGCTGATCACTTTAGGAGCTTTTGAGCTGAAAATCAAGGTAGATAAATATTTCGGCTCAATCAAAACACAAAACAAAATTATCTTTTAATTGTGGATTCTCTGCAACACTTCTCTATTTCAAAAACTAAAAATCCTCAGTGAAACTGAACAATAAACATAATAAACCAGATGCTTTCTGTCATTTTCCTGTTTTATGACTCACATATCCTGAAAGTATAATTTATGTCTATATGTTAAATAAATTGTGTTGCCAGCAGCCATGGCTTTGTTTGCCATGGAAAGATCTGTGGACTGACAGAGAGCTAGATTCTAGTTCTTATTCTGCTAATAGCCAGCTGTGTCCTTGAGTAGTCTGATGAGGAGCAAATATTATTCCACAGAATTGGAAGCAGGGTGAAGACATACAGACTGTATAGGCTCCTATGGACATAGCTTTACCTGAAACCTGACAAATAACAGTATTTGTCAATGAACATCCAGCGATCCATGAAAATAAATTGGTGTGCCTTGTCAGACTCTGAAGAATATAGATGCCCCGTTGGAGAAAAAAAATGCCCCAACATACTTTTGAGAAACAAGAAGTGGGCCAGGTCAGGAGAAATTTCTAACGCTAATGAGAATGGGCATCTCGCTGAATGAGGGGCTACAAAGCTCTCAGGCAACTTCTGTGTAATCACAGGCAACTGAACTTCCAGAAGAATTTCCTGATCCTGAAGTGTAAGAGTGTAATTCACAGTTTTGTGAGTAATGCTGCAAATAAAACAAAACTAAACAAAAACTCCAGGACATATCAGAATTGGGCTTTAAAGCTTTTCCAGCAGAGGGCAGCAGAGGCAGGAGCAAAGAAGGCAAACCCATAATGGTGAGAAACCATAGGAAATGAAGGCAGTGTGTAGATACAAAGGACAGAAGGCAAAGCTTCAGATGGTTCCCATCTGCAAAAATGTTAGAGGTTGCCACTACTCAAGTTATATATCTTACGGAATTCGGAAAGACAGTGGACAATGAAGTGATGTCTGGCCTTAAAACCAATTACAATGATCATTCATCCTCTTAGTTACTTTAGGTTATAAGCAGTGTGCTCACCTTACATACACAACCATACAAGAATTCATACATGCAAACTGGACATATGAACACAAAAGAGTTCAACAAGCCACCATATATCTGTTTAAGCTACAGTCCTAAGAACAATATTGTCCTTTCTTCTCCAAAGGTTCAGTGGTGAGAGACAGGGAAGTATCATTTGAGGCAAAGATTCAGTCAGTATTTGAGCAAGGAGAAAAGGCCATCTAGGGAGTACTAAGACCAGAAGATACCCATGTATCTTCTAAAGCCATGGCCAACTATGAAATGTTTCCCCATGCATCTGTGGACAGCTCCCAGAAGCCATACTGATGTTGCTATACAGCCACACCAGAATCCTGCTTCACCCCAATTCTTCCATATCAAAAGGAAAATGAGTTCAAATTGTAAATGGCATAATGAAAACATCATACTGCTTAAGGACCGGTCCAAGCATTTTTAGGTTAAGAAAAACAGAAATCAGGGCGCCTGGCTGGCTCAGTCATTAGAGCATGAAACACTTGATCTTGGTGTTGTAAGTCCAAGCCCCATCTTGACTATAGAGATTACTTAAAAATAAAATCTCGGAAAAGTAAAGTAAAATTTTTAAAAAAGAAAAGAAATCACAGCAATTGACCCAGAGTGAGTAAAACTAGGAAGGTTTCAGTGTGTTCCAGACCTCAAGACAGTTACAATGCAGGTCAGGTAAGATAGGACAATGTAGAATCCAGAATGCACTAAAAGAAAAGGATCCACAGTACTGCCCTGATCATTTGTGGCTAATATCTTTACCCTTCTCCTGAGGGAGTAGGGACTTTGAATTAAGAGAACAATACTATATAGTTCTTCACAATGTGATACTATACCCAGATCAGTTCAACAAATCTATACATATGAGAAAAACCTATGCTAAGATGCCATTGTCATTCCTAAATATTTGTTCCTAATATTCTTGCATTAGCTTCAAGTATCCCCAATAGGATTGTGAACGAGTTGCTCCTTAGGTATGTAGTGTATGCAATAAATAAATAAATAAATAAATAAATAAATAAATGACTCTTTCATCAGTTACGTGTTAAGTGTTTATACTATAATTTTAGGATATATTTATTTATTCAACAACTTCTTCCATTTATTGAGTAACTTCCTTTGCCAGACACTGTGCTAGGTGCTGGCAATTTAGTCATGATTCATGCCTAGATATGCTACCAGTAATTAGAAGCTGTTTATCCAGGAGAGAAATTGAACAATTTTTAGTTATGTAGCAAGGACAACATAGCTTATATGAGGAGTAAGGTACATATGATTTGCATTCAGTGTGGGTTCTATTGAGGTCAACCAGTTACCTTTAGGCATAGTTATCTACAGAATCCTCTATGAAATGGACCCTACATATTAAAGATTTTGATGCTCAGAATAATCAAAACAAATGTCAATCTTACCCTTGACCCCTTATGGAACTTGGTCTTACCAAGACTTATTTATGATCAAGTAGACAATATCTTAAATTACACTACAAGGATGGAAATTAGTCTTCCTAGACAAGAGGATGGAGAACATGTCCATTAGACCAAGGTTCGTCAAACAGCACCTACATCAGCAGGTCCTAGCAGGACCTAAATAGCCGTTGGAGCATATTTAAACCCACTGGTGAAGTACAAATGCCCTTTGTTTCTGAATGAAGGGGAAAAAATCCATGGGTTCAAATACCCATAATATAAGGAGCAAGGAGGGAGTTCTATATTGACAGATGAAAATCCCAGCTTGTATATTCACTCAGAAGAGAAGCCATCTTAGTACCTCAAAGAGATAAGCTATAAGGGTGCCTTCAGGCAGACCAGTATTTTCCTCAAATTGGATTTCTCTAATCCCTGAACTGTGACCAGCAAAGACTTCAGCCTGGAAAATTGATTTTTCAACTACACTTCCTGAGGACTCACCAGAGCCACAAAATAAAAGAAACAATAATTCTTCTTTGTCCACTGCATTGATGAAATGAAATCACATGGTATTTTTATACCCACTGGTATAACTGAGAAATGGTCCTGCAATTGGTTACCTCTTCATAGTTAAAATATTACATTCACTATGGGAGGAAGGTTGTTTATGTGCCATGTGGGGTGATACCATCTATAAGTATTTTGTTTATTTGATTTCTTTTAGTTCTGTTCAATAAATATTGAACTGCCTGGCCAGAGCTTCTTCAAATGCTTCTAGGAAAGAAGATGACTGAAAATACAGTGCGGCCTCCACCTGAGGCTTTAGTAGGAACACAAAGACAAATAAAACACGGTCTAGCCCCCCAAGGAGTTATAATCCATAGGTTGTTGCATCCTACAAGGATGACATAAATAATCAAAATAAAGAAGTGTTTTCGTAAAAGTCTGCCATACATTTTTGTTTTAATAGTTTTGAGTTCATATCACTGCATGTCACCACGTGTGTGCTGATAGACTAGACATATTTCACAGCCCATCAAAAAGGACAGTATTGTCACAGGGCCGAGTGTTCCACTGGATGCATATCCAACCACCAGCAGGAAAGCAATCCCTTGAGCATCTTAAAAGGAATAACAACTCCACCATGGAAAACAGATTGTGAATCATCCTCCTTTGACACCTCCAGAGGCAAAAGAAGAGTTGTATTTTCTCTTATCCCTTCAGTCTCTTTTGGAGTACTTGCTAGTTCTTCCTGGTTTTTTACCCATAAATAATTCAACAGGTAAGTTCCAATAATGACATGGGTACATGTCATTTGGAGTCATTTATTAAGATTCATTTACATTTTAAAATGTCTCTTACCTATTTTTATTAACAGAAATTTTTCATTCGTTATTTTTAACTTCCAGCATTAGATTTTCTTTCTTGTCAAAAAAAAAAATTAACTCAGCAGCTTAGTCATATTTTAGCACTATTATTAATTTTCAAGCCATGGTGAGTTTTAAAAGATTATTTTCTCTGTCATTTCCATCTTGAGGTAGTTCTATATAACACCAAATACTCAGTAATTATTTAGGTTTTATCTCAAAAATTTGCAAGTTTCTTAGGGACAGGATTTATTCAGAATGGACCTATTTTGTTCATAAATAATGATGTTATATTTATTGTTTATTCAGCATCTCAAGACGTTGTCGATTGGTCTCAGACATAGATTATTCATGTACTCTACCTTTTAACATCTATAGTGGGCTCTTCAACTGTTACATGAGACACAAGGAGATGTGAATTTCAGGCAGTAGTGGTCTTGACTTTTTAATGAAATTTCACTTATATGGACTTCAATATCCTCCTATATAAAATAAAGGTGATAGGCTGGGTGTATATGTATAAAAGTCCTTTCAGCATTTACATTTTATAATAGAATAGACATTTTATAATGGAATTTCCTATGACTAGCTTCAGAATATATGCCTTTCTTGCCAAAACATTTCAAAATATTCAGTTAAAATTATATGAAAAGTCAACATAGCATTTACTCATCCATTTAATATAGCATTTAAGTATAGATAGCTCCTTAGAAAATGTGTAAGCATAAATGCTTTCTTTAGAATATAAACTGTTGTTTTTATAAGGATAACATTATTCTACAAAACAGATTTTCCAAAAGTAGAGCTGATATCAACTGTCGTAGTTTGCAAAGAGATAAATCCAAGCTCAATATAGCAAGACCTTTTTAACAGTCATATTTCTCCAACAAATAAATTGGCTGATCATAGGGATTTGGGTTACCCCTCTAGGGAATTAAGGCAGGCTACAACTAACCACTTGCCATTAATGAGAAATTAGACTAAAATATCTATACAGTTCCTTCAAATCCTAAGATGTAGGGTGTTAAGACACAAGCAGGACTCTGAATTTATTTTTAAAAAATTAGTCTCTTTCCAACAATCAGATGTGTTAGCAGATTTAAAAGCCTTTCATCAATTTTTTATACTGCTAAGCCATTAAGATACAGCCATTTTAAAGATCAAGATTTACAGAGGGCTTACAGAGATATACTTGCTTCTTCCAAAAAAGGGATAAGTATCTGGCAGAGTTCATATAATAAGCTGAATTTATGATGTTTTGCTCTATAGGAAAAAAATCAGTTGCAATGGGTAGAAACTACAGCCCCCTGTCTGGTGGATTTGATGAACATATGACAGTCGTATGAATTTCAAATAGACATCATCATCCATATACAAAATCATTCCTAAATAAGTGCATTAAAGACATGGAGAAACCATAGCTCTGGCAGATTAAATTTTTATTAACCAGAGAAGCATTTGCTTTATGGATCACAGATTCATTTGAAAATACAACAAAGCAATGGGCATGGGATTATGAAAACAGGACACCATGACAATGGCTCCTTTCTCACCTCCTCCCAACTCTACATCATGTAGAGTAGACTTAATTTTATAGCCTTACAGTATGTGGAGAAATTAGTTTATGTTCCACAAATAATAATGTTATATTTATTGTTTTTTCAGAAATTCCAAATCATGTTTAAGCGGGTCTCTGGCCTATTGAGACTTAGAGACAGCTTTGCTTAAATAAGATCTGGACTCTATCATGTTCCAAGCTGAAAGAATTGTTGAGAAACGTTATTCCCTATGCCTGCACAAGCATCTGAGAAATAACTTCAGAGCTCAGAACCAAGGAGAGAAGTTGTTGTCTTGGGAAGATACTGGTTCCCAGAAATCACAAGCCTCTACTAAAAAAAAAAGAGTCTACATATGCTCACTCAAGTGTGCTGGCTTTCTTTGACTGCAGAAGGCAGGAGATGAAAAGGCTAACCCCTGAAACAAGAAGAGAGCAGAGAGACTGGAGAGACCAGAGATCAGAGAAATTTCCACCAGCAATTCAACAGGGCCTGACAACCTCCCAATTATGCACTAATAATGCAACTGCTCTAGTAAGATTCCTGGTATTCAAAATAGTATGAGTAATAGACCTGAGCCCAAAAAAAATTTCAAGCAAAATGTCAACTCAGCTAAGAGTGCTAAAAAGCTACAGTTAACAATCAGTCAAAACAGTCAGAATAGATATTTTGTGACAGAACTGCTAGAGAAGATAAACTAAGATTTGAACAAAAATACATGCATCTTAGAGTTTTTCAAGCATAGAAACTTTGTGGAGCCAAAAGATACAATTTCCCAACTTTAAAATTCAGTAGATGAATTGAGGATTAAGGTACTATTGAGATCCAAATAAGTGACTTGGAAGATCAAGCATGAGAAATCTCAAATTATCTTAAAGTACAGGGCAAACTACAGAGATGAAAATCATGGAAGGAAAATAAAACAAGAGAATTAAAGGACAGATTCCGAAAACTTCACATGAAAATATTAATTCCATAGGAAGAATAGAAACAGATGGAGGAAAATCAAACAGATAAAAATTAGAAGAAAATTTTCCCCATGAAAGGGAGAGACCTGAATCTGTCAATTCAAGGGGCTCACAAAGGGCTGGATTAAGGAGAAAACATACACAACTAAGCACACTCTGGTAAACTTCTTGAACTCTTAAGATATTTTTTAATGTACTACAAAGTTTTCAGCAGAAAGAATAACTTACCTAAAGTGAAAATCAAAGTTAGACTGATACCAAAAATCTTAAATCTGGGATAACTAATAGCCAGTGCAATAGCATCCACAAGACTACTAAAAGAAAAGGACTGTAATCTCAGAATTCTACACCCAAGCAATATAACAATTACTGGTGGAGGTTAAAGAAAAACAGTTTAGGATATATAGGACATCAGATATGTCTTATATCTGAGGAAAATACTGGAGGGAATATCTTAATCAAGGAAGAGATCAACAAAGGATAGTTATTAGCAGTATTGTTCCTAAACTATCTTATGCAAAACAAAGTAATCAGGTAGGAGAATGAATGGTAAAATCAATCCACACATAATAATAAACGGGATGGAAAAGAACTTCCAAATTAATAAGGGGGAGGGTGAGCAGACTGAATGGAAACGTGATCAAAGCAATAAAGAAAAAAAAAACAAAATTTGAAAAGAAAAACAGAATCTGAGAAATAAAAATATTCTAACATTGGTTGGGGGAGGGAAGCATAGCTATATTTAAAGGAAGTGATTTTTTAAAAATTTAATGAAAGGATAGACAAAGAAATATCATGTAAGAGAAACAAAATAAAAAATGGGAGTGGGGAGGAGAGGAGAGCAAAGGAGAATTTAACATTAAATACACTAAGAGATAAAAATGCATGTAACATAAATAGCAAATATAATCAGTTACTATTTGATATTGACAAAAAAAGTGTGTTGGTATTGTCATAAATTTGTATATAACAATCAAAACAGCTGTTAACTTACAAATCCAAAACTTTTTAAAGTGTGTGGCTAGCTTAGGAAAAAAGTACAATTATTTTGGGAGTTTTCAAAATGTTTCTTTTAAAATTAGATCTAGTGAACATAAGCATGGGTCATGTTAAAATTGAACATTACTGGGGCACCTGGGTGGCTCAGTCAGTTAAGTGTCTGACTCTTGTTTTCAGCTCAGGTCATGATCTCTCAGTTTCGCGAGTTCAAGCCCCACGTTGGGTTCTGTGCTGGCAGCCCTGATCTTGCTTGGGATTCTCTCTCTCTCCCTTGCTCTCTGCCCATTCCCCACCCACACTCTCTCTGTCTCTTTCAAAATAAATAAATAAACTTAAAAAAATTAAAGTGAATATTACTGTTTCATTTAGTGTGAATTAATATACACATGGAAATTATACATCCCTCAAAAGAAATAGAATTTCACTAAGTGTATATTCAAAGAATATTTACAATAATTAGTAATCCTGTTCACAAAGACAATCAACAAAATTTTTTTAAAGACCAGGTCACATTCTCTAAGCATAATGCAACACAATTAATTTTTAATTTAATTTTTAATATTGAATTAAAAATTATTTTCAATTTTTAACCAATATTTTAAATTAATAAATGTAGAAAAATATAATTCAGGCACAGACTAAGCATTCATATTTATGATATAAAAAGAGCTCTTAAAAACTGACATCAAAAAGACAAACAACCTGGCAGAAAAAAATGGCAAACTATATGAATGACCACTCACAGAAAAGACATCAAGAGCCTAAAAACATGGGAAACATGTTCAAATTCACTGATTATCACCAATAGGAAAAGGACTGAATATTGTTATATGTATTATATGCCATATGTATTATATTCCATATACATAGAAACATATACATAAATTGAAAACAATGAATTCAAGACTCATCATTTGACTTGGAAGAATTTCCATTGCACAATATCAAAAAAACAAGGTAGTCAAATTTGCTTAAAGACAGAAAATAGATTAGTGATCACCTAAGGCTGGAGTAGGAATTGATATAACTGCAAATCACAGGACAGATCACACTGGGGTGATGAAAATATTCTAAACGAATTATGTGATGATTGCATAACTCAATAAAGTTACCAAAAATCACTGAGCTGTGCATTTGAACTTAGTAAGTTTTATGGTATATAAATTATATCTCAATAAATTTAAAAAAAATTTAAATAGCCACCTGTGGTTACTTGCTACCATAAAATTTTATTTAAAAAAAAAAAGGAAGAGGGGCGCCTAGGTGGCTTAGTCGGTTAAGCCTCTGACTTTGGCTCAGGTCATGATCTTGCAGTCCATGGGTTTGAGCCTGGCGTCAGGCTCTGTGCTGACAGCTCAGAGCCTGGAGCCTGCTTCAGATTCTGTCTCCCTCTTTCTCTCTCTGCCCCTCTCCACTCATTCTCTGTCTCTCAAAAATAAATAAATGTTAAAAAAATTAAAAAATAAATAAAATTTTAAAAAAGAAGAGGCAGAAGAGTAGGCTTAACATGATACCGTTTTTACTTTTTATACAAAATACTAACTGATGGAAATAAAAAGGAAGAGCAACCAAGAACTAAAAGAAAAGAAAAACAGAATATTACACTAAAAATAGAATATATATAACATGTCTGCATTTATATAAAATGATATATGTGTGGTATATGCATAAATGTTAAGACACATGTAATTAACTTTAAAATACTTCAGCATAGAGAGTATATCATTATTAATATATAAATAAGTTTATGATTCTACTCTAGGGATAGTCAATTGCCCTAATTATGCATCCATACTCTAGTTGAAAGTAATATAGATTTTTATCAGAAGTCCATAAACCAAAAGTGGCCATTACAAGTGCTTCTATTTTCATTATCTTGATCATTACCTGAATATAAAGAATATCAGAAAAAGATTTTTTTTAGTGCAATTATTGGCCTGTTAATCACCATGGCAAATGTTAGAATTGGGCTCTCAATGGTTAATTAAAAGTATTCAAAAAATGAATATTGGTTAAAATACTTTAAGAAGTAGTTCCCTCTTCTCTCAAATTTCCTGCATGAACAAGACATAAAAATATAGCTATGTATGGCCTGAATTCTTAGGAAGGTATCAAAGCCTGATCAATAAGCAGCCTTCTATCCAGCCATTGTAAATAAGCGTGACTAGGAGAATATCAAAACCATGCCTCCAGAAAAGCTGTCATGCCATCCCTAAGTGAAAGTGAACCTTTCATCCAATATAGAGATTGAAACTTAAAAGTATAGAAAACTGGACTTTGTCAAGCTGACAGAAAAGGATATGTAAGTTGTTTCCTGCCTGTTTATTTATGTTTGATTATTTAGTAAATTTACACATGGAGGAATTTGGTCTGATATTCCTTTCATTATAACTTACTAGTTAGATTTGGGGTACTTCTAACCCTCACATCAAACTGCATTGTCTACTACTTTTCCCAACCGAAAGAACCTACAAGTTGTATATAGCCAGGTTAGTTTATGTCGGTTCACAACAATAAAAAAATAAAGATACTTTTAAAAAATAAATGTACTGTTATCTCTTCATGAAAAAAAAAGAAAAACTCCATAAGTACATATAAACAAAATGGTCACATGCAGTTTTAAAGAGGCCACAGGTTTGCCCAGATCTATTCATAGATTTCTAGCTGGATGGCTAACAGGTAAGCACTTGAAATGTACATCTAGACATGTATATTCAAACCTGACCTCAGTAGTCAAATGTGAAAATTGAAGGACACGGGTAGGATCCCTGATTAAGTTCAATTTATTCCAGCATACCTTTGGGAGTGAACTTATAACCATGTACTGCAAGACAGAGTAGTTATCCGGTCATAGGGATTTACAGTTCTTACTCTGCTAGCACAGACTAGTGTGTATGCATCTCTTTGGCTGATTGCTAACCATGGTCTATTAGAGAACACCTGAGATTTCACCATGGGAAAGTCACTGTAGAAGTTTCCTTTATTAGGTGGGAATTTGGAAAACAGACGCATTAATGAAAGGATGGCCAGAAACTTTATCTCACTGGAAAACACACAGTAGAGGAGGCTTCCTAAGAAATTAAAGAAATTAAATTAGGCAGGGGAAGGACAAGAGAACCTTGAACACATAATTGGAGATTTTGATTTAATTGAAATAAGAACACCAAGAGAGGCTTTTGAGTAGCTCAATGGGTGACCTTTATCAACAAAAGTTACTAAGAAGAAAAAATAGCTGGCATTTTAGAACTAATAGAAGGCAAGCTGGGGCAGGGGGCCGAGGGCAGAAGGGAAGGTGGTCTGAAAGCACATAAGAGAAAAACAGAAGGGATAGTGGCTAAATATGAAACTGAAAAACAGAAGAAAATAGAAATATATTTAAAACCTATTTTAAAAGAAGCTACGAGATTTGTTGATAATGAAGCTATGAAGGACACAGGATCATTTCCCATTGATGTAAGGTGATGTAAGTATAAAATCCATCCACACATTAACACCAGGTGAACCTTCCAAAAATGCTATTTCCAACATGCTGCCTTTCTGTCCCTGAGGGAAAGAATCTTATTCTAGAGTCTTAGAATAAGGTCTAAATTCTTTATCTTGAAATTCAAGATTATTTTTTATAGCGTGGTCCCAAACTATCTTTTTCAAAAGTACCCTTAAAAATAATTCTGATTGCAAAGGTTTTGTGAGTTTCTGTTTTCCAGAACTCAGAAGAAAATTTTAAATTAATTTGTTAGACTAACTAGGTAATTTAATTAATTAGAGCAAGATTTTCCCTTCACTCCACCATCACCTTTCTGGGCCTTCCACCCATATTCCAGGGTGGGGAGATGTGCAAGGGTGACATATATGCCCTCGCATCTTGGTGGGATACTGTCCAAGTGGGATGGATGGATCCTCAGGGGACCAGGCCTGGGCAGTCATAAGCACAGATGAGTTAAGCAAAGGACCATGGCACTGTGCTGGCCTCACCAGAGGCCATCTCCCTCTTGAAGAGCTTTTTATTTCTTCATTTCACGCTCTCCTGCCAATGGGAACCCAACTCCCTTTCCCCCAACTTCTGGATACTTTTTAACTCATTCCTGTCTTTGAAACTGAATCCCTAGCATCACATTTACTTTGCCTAATGATTACATATTTGCAATCATCCTGGCTCCTCAATGGATCACTCCACACTTGCATCAAGTTCTGGCACAGTTCAAACTATAGGAAAGAAGAGGCCTTTGGGGTACAAGTAAAAGGAGGAAGGCCTTTGGGGTACAAGTAAAAGGAAGTCACAAAAATAACTCTGAAATAGTAGACTAGCTTGCCATGATGTTACTTCATACATCCTAATTCATGACTGATTCATTCTCAAGTAAGAAATCCTTCAGATTCCTTAGTATCTTCATTTACTTTAGGTGTCAAAGCCATGTTCTCCAACTCAGCTTTTTCATGGTCTCATTTCCAGTTACTTTTATTACTATTCTGTTTCAAACTCCATGACTGATGGCCACACTCTAAACACTTGCATCACTAGGAAAGTCTTATGCCTATACTATTAAGTGTAACTACCCTGACCACAGTGTCTTACCTCTTTAGAGTGTTGCTAAGTTCCTCTCATCATACGTGCATTTCCACTTTTCAGGGACTTCTTGGTCCTTGATCTCATCTCACTTTGCTTCCTACTTTTTTGTCCCCTCCTAACTACTTTCCTATTCAGCCTAGTTTCTAGAACACATTATTCAGCCACTCTCTTGCCAAAGTCACTTTTCTTACCCTATTTTCCTTCTATCACACCTGTATGAAAAAGTCAATTCCAACTGTACCACATCCCAAAGCCAGCTTTTTCCATGTTTATCCCTAGACTGCTAATATATCACTCCTATAGAAAAATCACACAACTACTTAGGTTTGATACCATTAAACATTCATGACCTTAAACTTTAACTGTCCAACAATCCTACAGTTCTTCTCTAGGCAAATCTCTCTCTTCTTTTCCACAGTGACTATTTTTAAACTTCTCCACCTTCATTAAACCTCTGAACTCAATGCTACTTACTTCCCTCTCAGCAAATGGCCTGACTTTCTATTCATAAAGAAAATAAAAAATTCCATTGTGGAATTACCTCAGTTCCTTCCCCAAACCCATAAACTTACCTGCTTCTAAATACATACTGAATTCTAATAATTGCAGAAATTACATTTTTTTTCCTCACTCCATTATGCTCTGTTTCATGTATCATTTTGGGGAAATGAGCAAGAATGTCCATTCTATGACATTACGGCCCCCTCTTGTTGCCTGGCAAGAAGCTAGCTGAGATTTTTGGCTCCTCATTCTCAGTGGGAGGGGTTTCTATGGTTTTCAACTTCACACAAGGTGTCCGGGTTCTATCAGACCAGTAATCTGACATCCATGATAGTCAATATCCAGCTGCAAGATACCTGATTCTGATTCCCTGGAGTAGCTGGTACCCAAGCCCAAACTGTATATCATTCACTTCTTTGTTAATGCCAAGGGTAACAACAGGGGGGTTAGAGCCCCTTCTCAAGAGTATTTCCTCACTGTGGGGCCAACAGTGTCCAGCTGAGGACACCCCTCTGCAGAAGGTTGGAGAACAAGGTGCCTGCTCACCTCATGATCTGCTCTCTATGAATTCCAACTGGCATGCCATGATACTTGCCCTAGAATTTCTAATCTGCCCCCACCAGACACACTACCTTCTTCCCAATAATATCTAAATATTTTCCAATCAGGAAAATAAGATTCTATAATTCCACCTCCAAACACCTCTCAAATCAGTCTTCCTTCCCCCGTCTGCATGCCACTCTTCTAGCCAAAGTTTCTCATATTGCTAGAGTCTCCCCTCCAGTCCAAATGGACCCACCCTTCAATTTATTCTCAAGCTATAGTCAGCGTGACCATAAAATCACAAATGTGATTATGTCAAGCTCCTTCTCAAACATTTTTAGTGATTTTCCAATGGTTTTAACATAAAGTTCAGACTTCCTTGGAAAGTCTGTTACTATCAACAACAATTACAATAACTAATATTTACTGAACATGTATTAAGCCAGGTGCCTCATGTATCTCAGCTTTCCAATCTTTACCAAAATGTGACAACATTGGTAGCATTATGCTCAATCTACAAATAATAAAATTCATACTAGATGAAATAACAAGGTTTTACAGCTATCAGGAAGTTGACCCAGTATTCAAACCCAACTCCACTTGTTTCTTCTGCCCAAGATCTTTCCTTTATACCGTAATTCCAGTCATTGTTAGGGCCTCCTATCTCTCTCCATGGCTCAACAAAAGCTGACATTTAAAAAATATGTGGTCTGCACATAGTTTTTTCAAATACTTTACATATTTCTCCAAATTAAAGAAAAGAAAGGTAAATTAATTTGCCCAAGATCACCCATTTAATAATGGGCAGAGTCCTAACATCAGTCAATCCAGTCTTGATCTGCATGATAGAAATACTGCCCTCCTTCCTTTATTGAATATAAATTGCCAAAGGGGCATGATTTCTGGATGCTACTTGAAATCCCCATGAAACCATGCAGAAGACTTCAGATAGTAGGTTAGGCATATGGCTGGAGCCAACCAGACAGGTAGCTATCATCTTACTTGCCAACCATCACTATTATCTTCATGGCCTCACTTCCCTTCCATAGGAAGGCATAGCACTTGAGCTTACAGCACTGAAGCCAGTTTAATAATAATGGACAAAGTTTGGCCAAAAATTGTTTGGTCTTTAGCAAAACCATAAACATTACCATCCATTCCAGATTGGTATTAGAAGTACAGAGCTGGATGCCAGGCTTGACTTGAATTCCAGAGGCAGCCACCTGGAAAGGCAGCAGGATCAGCTAAGAACAATCAGATAACAAGGGGCTAAAGCCATTATTTAGTTGAGACAGAAATGTGAAGTCAATTGTCAAAGCCAATCTGAGGGCCAGAGGAGTCAGTAATCATTCCTAGATCAGAGACTAGCATACAGCCAAAGAGAGGTTAAGAGTGAGAAAGTGAAACAAAATACAGTAATCAAGAATGGAGCATGGGGGTAGAAGGCAGAGGAATAAGGCATAGATGGTTCTAATGCATTTCAACACATGATCCCTTTAATCATTATGACAGAACAAATGAGACATTCTTGCTCCAGAAATATAACAAGGTTACCTTAATACTTCCTCCCTTTGATGCTATCAATCTCATTCTGCCCATATGGGCACATATTTATTAAGCAGCACAGCTGAGAGTTCTGCCACTTAGCATATTCAGGGAAGGGACAGTCAAAGAAGTCCTGGGACCCACCTCATTAGACACCATCTCCTTGGCTATGGTGTAAAGTAGGGAGTCAGTGTGACTTCTAGAACTTTAGGAGATTATAATACTTTTTTTTCTTTTGAACTAAATAATACAATATCTCAAATCATTTATCTGTAAAATGGGAATGATATTAACCTTATGGAGTTCATAAGAAAATTAGATGAGCTCTTGTATATAAAGTTACTACTTGGCACAGGACTCAGGAGAAAATAAAAGAAAAAAATATCTAAAGCACACCATCCATACTTTTATTTTATTTTATTTTATTTTTTTCTAACGTTTATTCATTTTTGGGACAGAGAGAGACAGAGCATGAACAGGGGAGGGGCAGAGAGAGAGGGAGACACAGAATCCGAAACAGGCTCCAGGCTCTGAGCTGTCAGCACAGAGCCCGACGCGGGGCTCGAACTCACGGACCGCGAGATCGTGACCTGAGCCGAAGTCGGCCGCCTAACCGACTGAGCCACCCAGGCGCCCCCATCCATACTTTTAAATATTTCCTATAGCCTTCACAACTGACAACTCATTCTAAAGAGCACAGGCATCATCATGAGAGGTAAGAATCAACATCTGTGATCTTCGCCTCAATTTTAAGACATTTTTCCAATGGTGTGGTGGATCTCATCCTGTATCTTACCTCCTTGAGAGCTCTTGGTGTCTTGTGTCAGAGTCCTGGCCCATCAGCAGTGAGAAAATCCCCAATATAGAGCCAGATACCCTGCTCATCCAGACACGGGGGTATCATCTCCCTAGCATGCAGCTTTGATAAACACCAAAGTGACATGAATCATAAAAGTCACAGTCCAAACGGTATCATAACCACAAAAGCAGCCCAAAGTGAAAGAGAACACAAGGTGTTAAAGCGTGATAAAATCCCAGAAGAACAAATAGGACAACACAGGCCACCCCGAGATAACCAAAGACTTGAATGGGTTAGGCATGATTCTATTTTTTAAAAAAATCACTTTTTAACTCTCCCCAGGGTAGGATATTGAATGAATGAACCTAGCAAGCACTTTGAGCACTCCATCAGCACTGACTCAAGGTGACTGGCATCCAATTTGACTTCGCCTTTACCTACAAGGCAGCAGATGGTTCCAAAAGAGGCTTTCTAGGAAACTGCCGGCAGGACCTAACTGCATAGTAGTTTAAGAGCTTAACAAGCCAATTCTAGCTGGTGTTGTTTAATGTATCAATACGCTCAATGATAAATGACTAGTATCCATCTTCCAGCAATTTAGGGGATGTAATTTCTTCCTTAAGTTTCTATGGATTTTAGTTCCTGCTCCATTATCATTTGGGTTTTAGTTTACTTCTATACGGGTGGTTTTTCTTTGGTTTTACATTTTTCTCATGTGTGCTGTGAACACATACAATGGGCTTCAAACGAGAGCATTTGATCTCCCCCTGTGCTTAACTTTCCAGGAAGATGTCACAATTGCCCCTTCACAGTAATCAAAGGGCATTTCTATCTCTTCCTCAGAAAAATCACAGCTCTCTGGTGGGGAGGCAAATGGAAATGGCACATCTTTCACATCCTTAGTTCAGTTTTGAGAGTGAGAAGAGATAAAAGAAGATGAAAACAGGCTTCAAAACACGCAGAAAACGCCTGTATTTACAAAGGAAGAAAATGGTGGCATTCAAAACACTACAGACCAATGCAAGCAATACTTCTAACTCCCAAACAAATAAAAGACCTTTCACAAAAGAGATCTTATGTGACCTGAGACAATAAACCCCTATACAGTTCAGCAGTCGATTTTATAGCTTAAATAATCAAGCTTTGTCGTCACATACCCACAAATCTGGTACTTAGAACTTTTCAATACCTATTGTGTTCAAATTATTGCTACACCATAATTTTCTTGATCCCGTTCAACTGAAAATAGAAGGTAAAGGTACCCTATGTTAAGCAACCTAACTTTCCTTCATAGCAGCCATTTAAATCAAGAGAGGCTGAAGGTTACATATATGGTCTGTTAAGAACTTCCTAGATTTAAATGAGAAATTTTATACTCTGGGCAAGTAGAAACCAATGATAAACTTATGGTATGTTTTATTTGTTTTTGTGTTTGTTTGTTTGTTTGTTTATGTATTTGAGAGAGAGAGAGAGAGAGAGAGAGAGAGAGGGCATGAGTGCAAGTGGGGGAAAGGAGGAGAGGGGCAGAGGGAGAGAGAGATAGAGTCTCCATGCGCAGCTTGGAGCCCAATACGGGGCTCAATTCCACAACCATGAGATCATGACCTGACTCAATACCAAAAGTCAGACACTCAACTGACTAAGCCACCCAGGCACCCTTGTTTATTTCTTTTTAATTAAAAAGTTTTGAGGAAGAACTGACAACCTAAAAGGTTCAGAAAGAGGCAAAACAAGTGTACTGGAGACAGTTTCAGAACTGGAGTGTGGAGGTCAAGCAACCCTGGAAGAAGCTATGACCTGGGTATCAGGTGTCAGCACTAACTTGGAGGGAAGACCACGGCAAAGTGGGTAGTGGGGAGCGGCAGACTGAGCAGGTGGAGTTTAGTGTTAATATGGTATCTGGTGGCAGGACTGGTGATCATTGTCATCAGAGAGGTAATTGATAGGGTGAAGTCCCTGCAAGTACACACCGTGATGGGTATCTGAGACAGTAGTCAATAGCAGGCAAGACTGGCAGTAAGGAAAGAACTTTGGCTCCTGTTGTGTATCAACATGGTTTTAGTTACTGAAGGAAATTGGAAGGGGCAAGTCACAGTTCCAAAAAAATTTTTTTAACCATTATCAACCACGACCACCAACAGAGATTTGCTGAAAGACTACAGAGGGTCAGTCCTCATATTTAACACATTAAGAGAATCATCTCATTCATGAAGTACTAGCCTCAATTTACAGGTGAGGAAACTTAATTACTCAGTCTTCCCTAACTCTCAGTTAGCAAGTGTCATGGGCAGATTTATCCCAAGGAGGACATGCTCGGCTCCAAAATTCTTGAGTACCATGTTTTACTCTGCCATACTAGAAAAAAAACAGAGGCACACAGGGAACTCAAGGAATGGTGAACAAGGTTGTGGTCATAAGATATTTACATACCATGTTGTGCTTTCACAGTTTTATACATAAGGAATTGGAACCCAATTAATTGACCTGTGGAAGATCGCACAGCTGAAGAGCCTACAGCATTCTAGAATTTACAAAGTAATGTCACCTGGAGGCATGGTCTCAGACTCAAGATACAAAACTAGATATTCAAGAATCTAAGAGCAGCAAAGCGAGTTGAACATTAAGTCACCCTAAGACACACCTATAAGAACATATTAAGGGAGTATTTTTGAGACCCTGGATTAGGAAAAGTGTTCTTAATTATAACACCAAAAGCATAAACCATAAAATATATAGTTAAATTTTTTAAAAAAGGTTTTAATATGTGAAAGACACTGTTAATAGTATGAAAACCAAGCCATATTAGAAGAATTTATTTACAAATCACGTCTCTGAACAAAGGCTCGTGTCCATAATATGTAAAGCATTCCCAAAAATTCGACATTAAAAAAAAAATTTAAAAAATGGGGAAAAGATTTCAGTAGACACTTCACCAAAGAAGTTCTACAAGTGGAAAAGAAGTTCAATATCATTAGTCATTAGAAAAGCAAATGTAAGTCCCAATGAGATCCATACCTAATTGACTAGCAAAAAGCAAAAGGACTGACAATATCAAGTCTGGCAAAGATATGGAGCAAGTGGAACGCTCACACATTGCTGGTGAGAATGCAAACTGGCAGAGGCACTTTGAAAGACAGTTTGTTTCTTGTACAGTTAAACATACACTTGCCACATGACTCAGCTATCCCACTCCACAATATTTATACAAGATAAATGAAAACTTGAGTTCACAAAAACAGCTGTAAGCTAATGTTTACAAGCATTTTGTTCATAATTGCTAAAAAACTGGAAACAATCAAAATGTTCCTCCCGGCAAAACTGTTGTGCATACAGTCAATGCAATACTAGTCAGCAGTAGAAAGGGTCAAACTACTGATAATGTGCAACATGAATGAATTCCAAATGCATTATACTAAATGAAAGAAGTCAGACTCAAAGACCACACCCTATACATTTATATGACATTCTGGAAAAGTCAATGACCATCAGCCAGAGAACAGATCAACAATTGCCAGAGATTGGAGTGTGAATGGGGGTGATCACAAAAAGTGAGCACAAGGACATTTTTTTTCTTTTATAATGAAACTCTGTATCTTGATTATGGTGGTAGACACAAGATTCCACGTATTTGCAAAATTTATAGCACTAGACACCAAAAAAACAAGTTTCCTGTAAATTAGATACATTTCTTAAAAAGACAAAAATTGTTAAAAACTGTGTGTGTGTGTGTATGTGTGTGTGTAAAGGGAAAGGAGAGGAATATTTTGCCAACAGACAGAAATTAACATGGAAGTTGGAAAGCATGGGCCTTTCTCACATGGTGTGCCTTGTGCAGAGCATTCAATAAACATTTGTTAAGTCAAAATAAAAAACCGAAAGAAGAGCAGAGCATACAAGCTACCTCAAATTAACTTCATTTGCAAAATATAAACACCAAAATTAAATAATCAGTGCCATTCATAATTGTCTCAGTAGTGATTCAGAGCAAGATCTTTGAAATTTTACCACTGTCTACTCACCAAACTTGGAAAGTTACATAAAAGCAAAAAAATCCATTCAATTAATATATTAGTATATTTAAAATTCAGGATGGCTAATGGTAATTTTTATTGTCACTTAAAGTTACAAAGTAGCAATGTGAAAAGCATAACAGTGAAAAGGAAGAATAAGACTTGTACATGTTATGTATAATTATGATTGGACATATTAAAATTCATCTTTATTATAATTGATGAAATATAATATAGAACATTACTTTAGAACAATGTGGGCACAATGAAAGTGCATCAAATGAATAATATTTAATATGCTGAGTGCTTTTATATTTTATTTTTAAACCCAAATTTTTTAGAATGATTCAATGCTACTTTAAAAAGTAAACTACCTGTACAGAAAACAAATTACAGTCATTATCATGATTTGTTTTAAAAACAGGTCATTACAGCTTAAGTAAGTTTCATGAGAAGAAATCAACTGTAATTCAAAAAGCTAAAGAAAGTATTGAGAAAACAATGTAAGTGTGATATTTGTGGACGTATTTCACTTCTGAATATAGATAAATGTCAAAAGAAATTATCTTTTTAAAGTATAAACTTTTATGAGATTATTTCAATTTAACAAAATAGCTACAACTGTTAGTACAAAAGTCTAATAGTATTCACTGACATGCCTGAATTGCAAAAATAAGGTATCATAGTGAAATAAAAAGTGAACACATTTCATTCAATTTCAAATCACTTGTATATTGTCTAAGCTTCCACTTTTTAAGTAGGAAGCAAGAATCAGATTAATAATGGAACTATCCTCAATCTTAGAAACTAAAGCAGAAAATATTTTTAATTGTCTTACTTTGTAATTATCTACTCCAATTTTAATTTCACTTTGCAACTGGAAGCATTATTTTCAAGATAAACAATGCAATCTCGCTTATTAATACTTGTGTTGCATTTGCTTTGGTAGCAACTTGACATGTGCAGGGACAAAGATGTGGAACTGAAGTCCAACACACGTTTCGTCCAGAATAACTGGTTCAATGTCTGCCACTGAACCAGTAATGCATTTTACGGTGATTACTAATACTTTCCTAGAAGCTCAATATATATTTGCGGTAAGCATGGATCAGACAAAAGTTGTATTTACTTCTCTCAAATATAAGCCTTAAATATTTGGAGAAAATGTTAATCTTTGTGTCACACACCCAAGATGATGGTAAATTATTTTCCATGGATTGATTGTAGTAATAATCACAAAATAATTTTTTGTGGTGCCACAAAATAATTTTTTTTAATTTTTTTTTTAACGTTTATTTATTTTTGAGACAGAGAGAGACAGAGCATGAACGGGGGAGGGGCAGAGAGAGAGGGAGACACAGAATCGGAAGCAGGCTCCAGGCTCTGAGCCATCAGCCCAGAGCCCGACACGGGGCTCGAACTCACGGACCGCGAGATCGTGACCTGAGCCGAAGTTGGACGCTCAACCGACTGAGCCACCCAGGTGCCCCTTAATTTTTTTAATGTTTACTTGTTTTTGAGAAAGAGAGAGACAGAACACGAGCAGCAGAGGGGCAGAGAGAGAGGGAGACACAGAATCCGAAGCAGACTCACAGTAGAGGCAATATAGTGAAGCAGAAACAAAGTATATTAAGAGTCAGGAGCTACAGATGGAGTCTTGGTTTTACCTCTAGTTTACTTTGTTACCTTAAACTAATTACTCTGCCTCTCAGGACCTCCTTTAATTCATCTACAAAATGAAGGAGTTTACTCAAATAACTCCCAAAGTAACTTCTCACATTATGTAGCTTTGTGTGTCTGTCTCTTTGTTTCAAGTTGTCAGAGGCCTAGATGGAATCAAGAAACAGTAGTCTAGGGGTCCACTGCCTGTTTTTGTAAATAAAACCTTACTGGAACTTAGCCACATTTGTTTACATAGTGTCTACAGCGACTTTCACATTATAATGACAGCTGAGTGGTTGCAACACAAACTGCCTGGCCCACAAAGCCTAAAATATTTATCATTGGTTCTTTACAGAAGTTTGCAGACACCTGGTCTACAGTCTAGGATTATGTTAAACAGGAGTTTGACATGTTTAAGACATACCTTATTAGCAGAAAGTATGCTTCACAAAGTAGAGATTTTGGTTTATTCTGTCCATTAGTGTACCCTAAGCACCTATGATAGTGCCTAGTAGATGCTGAATAAATATTCATTCAATAAATGAATGAATGAGAATGAATGAAATGAGTGAATGAATTGCAGCCTGTGCATGCCTGATATTTACTCATCAGTATCCTTCCTGCCATGGCATGGTTTCTACTTGCTGTGGAATTTAAAATATATTCCGATGGAAGGAAGTCTACATAAAATGCCCCTCTACGGTATTGTATATAGCTTGCCAACTATATATAATTCCAACTGCATAACAGAGCTTAGCCTGAAGTGAATTTCAGCATGAATTTCAAATACAGTGGTAGCATACAATATCTGATCCCACTTAGAAGACAAGCATGGATTAATAACAGTAGACTCTCACATTTCTATAAAAGCATTCTTTTTTGGTTCAAAAGATAATAGAAGCTAATAAAAACAAAAAATAGCTATCAAATATTACAATCCTAGCACTAGTATCCATTGTTTTCAGATCAAAAAACAGGTTTTTTTACATTTATTCATTTTTGAGAGACAGAGATCTCTGAGACAGACAGAGCACAAGCGGGGGAGGGGCAGAGAGGGAGGGAGACACAGAATCTGAAGCAGGCTCCAGGCTCCCATCTATCAGGACAGAGCCCGAGGCGGGGCTCAAACTCACAAACCGTGAGATCATGACCTGAGCCAAAGTCGGATGCACAACCAACTGAGCCAACCAGGTGCCCCATTGTTTTCGGATTTTTAAAAGTAAGGTTTGCTGCTTGTGGAACAAAAGTCACCAGCAACGGACCCAAAGTCAAAAACTAGGTTTATCAATATATATACTGGCACATTCAGCAAACTTTTACTTTTAGAAAAATGTGTTTTGTTTTTTACTTGATAAAAATATTTCCATCATGCTGCATATAGGCTTCATGTTTTACATTATTTATTTTTATTTATTTATTTTCCAAGTCGTCAAAGGTGATGGTGATGATAAATAGCTACTAACTAAAAGGTACAGCCACCGGAATCACAGATCTGGCTCAAATTTCCAGCCCTATACACATACTAGCTCTATTGCTGTAGCTATATTATTTAACCTCACTATGTCTCAGCTTTCTCATCTTTTAAATGTGGATAATAAAATTTACTTTATGCAGTTGTTCAGGGCAATAAATAAAATGACACCTATAAGAGCCCAATACTTTTTCCTACACACAGTCTGTGCTCAAAAATTGACAGTGATTATTGTATCTGTATCTCAATTGTATTATATATTTAAATTATATTGTTGCCATATATTACATAATCACAGTGTAGTGCTTATGACATGTCTATGAGAAAACTTATTGCAAATGGAAGGACCTAAAGGTTTTAAAGTACTGTCTTCCAGGGTCACGTTTACTTTGGAGCCTAATTTTTTTTATCTTTTGTAGGGTCAGCATCACCCAAAACATTTCTCCAATTATGAGTCTATTTTGTCTTTGAATAGAAAGTCTGTTGCATTGTTTCACCAGTATTCTTCCCCAATAATAATACCAGGGAGATTTGCTGTTCCTCTCTCTCAAAGAGGTCATAAAGGTCCAGCATTGCTTCAGGAACTTTCCTAAATAAAGTCACTCATTCCCAGCTGGGCATACAGTGAATGCTACAAAAGTGCTTACATGAAGACACAGCAAATATGCATTGACTGCTGGTATCATTAAGGAGTACAGAAAATATTCCTTTATTTTATTAAAAAGCATGCTGTAAAATTCTGAGTATTTACCCAGTGCTATTCAGAATTCTCCATATCAGTATAAAAACCACTAGAATGGTCATGAAATCATGAACCATTTTTTGTTTTGTTTTAAAATTTCATTCCAAAAATATCCGAGTGCTAATTTGAGTATAAGATTATATTAAGTGAAGTACTAGATGTCTGTTTCTACTGTTTCATACTGATCCAGCTTGATTACCACATATTACACAGGGTTTACATATTGTTTTATATTTGTATTTTAAATGCATCTATTAAATACCCTTGGATATGCCTCAGCAACTATCTCAAAGAAATTTGATAATGTGAACTTTTTGATCTGAGTTTCTTAGAAGACCAGAAACACTGTCCAAAAAATAAATAAATAAATAAGTTCTGTGAATTCAGAAGTATGCTCAATATTTATTCCAGTGCCTAAGTTAATTACATTCTTTCTGACCACTCTCTATGGCCAAATTTGTTAAGGAATAAAAGGCAATGCAGAAAAAAAAATTGTGGATAGAAAGAAACTTTAAGAATATTACAGAATCAATAAAAATAGTAAGAAGAATATTATAGAATCATGGAATTTTTAAGAAAGCAGATGATACATACTGGGTTTTCTAGGCATGAAAAATTTACCTTGGATGCTGTCGGGAATGCACATCACCTTTCTCCTAACCCTCCTGAACCCACCAATAAACTCTGAACCTGAGAGAAACATTAATGGTGATCAAGATGACAACAATGGCATTTTGGAGAAAATATGCTAATGTCAAGAGTTTAAACTTTTCTTTTTTGGAGAGAGGACATTTAAATCATTTTAACTCAAGTAGCTTGATCCCCTGGGGTTTGTCCTCATTTGGGGGGGTCACCTTATTTTGATTCTTTCTTCCCCAATTTTAGATGGGCCTAGGTCTACTCTCTGCTCGGAAGAGGCTTTATCTTCAGAAGATGTTTAGACCAGCAACTAGGGAAGAAACATCCCCATGTTACCCTAAAGAGATTTTCCTTAGAGTTTTCATCTTGTTTTTTCTCATCATTTATTAGAGCAGCATGAACTAAGCCTCCCCCAATGATCTATCATTTATAATTCATCCTTTTGCCCTTTCTAGTTTCCTGATTCACTCATTACTCTGGTGGGTATGAAAGGTCTGAGCCTGGCTGACATATATAGAAGAAGGCAAGGGAATGCTGGGAGGTTGTTAAACCTAAAATGTTAACTATTTTTAAAGACTTCATTATATCAAAAATTTTTAATTGCTAATACTAGTATTATGTCTGTGAGTCTTACAGGTATGTATCTTTTTTCCACAGGCACATACCTTTCAAATTCTATCCAAACCCACCCACCCCATCACCAGACCTCCACTTCAACTTTCATCTGCTTCTCTTCAGTTTATGAACTTCTTATAATCCCTGAACACACTATGTATTTCCTGATTTCTATGCTCTTACATGCTGTTTCTTTGATTTTAGTAAGCTCTCTTCTCTAATTTGCCTTGGTGACTACTCACACAAATTTAACACTCAGCTCAACTATCACTCTCTGAAATCTTCACACACCCACTAAGACAAGTTTCTTTCTCCTGTCTAGTTCCATTACCCTGTGTACATACTTCTTACGGTGCTTCTCATGTTACATTGGAACTGTTGCTTTATAAGTCTATCAAACCAGGTGGAATCATTTAAGGGCTGGAAGTACATTTTATATATGGCTGCATCCACAATTTATTCATCTGGACTTTTGACTACAAAAGATGGAAATCCAGTCCTAACAGAGAAAGTAGTGAGGAAACTGCAGTTTGCTCCTCATACACCCTGGATTATGTGATCCCAGGTCAGCAATGCCAAAGAAATGCAAACCTTTCTTCCCATACACCCCCAGATTAATCCCACAGAGTCACAGGCTCATCTATGAATTTATCATCATGCCAAGTACTCAGAGGACATCACCATCATGACCATTCCCTATCAGGACCAAAAGGTGACGGGGGAATTATGCAAAGAGAGAGCAAGGGAGAGAGGGGAGATGGCTATGTGACAGATAGCTGAGAACCAGAGAAGCTTCAGCTCGCCACACTGGAACCTAACACGGAATTTGGCACTTGATAGGTGCTAAATAAATGTGGACTTAATAAATAAACACTGGTTGTTCTCCTACATTTTAATAATGTTCTCAGGATCTATCACCAGATTTAACACATTACATTTCCAAAGTCAATTGCCCAGAATAATTCACCTCAAATTTCACAATAGTAAATTCTGGTACTTCGTGGACCAGCCAGTTTCTCCAACACTTCCCACTGATGCCTTGGGAAATCTGATAGTAATGCCGCCTAAAAAGATAATTTTGAAATCCTACAAAAAAATCAGTAAGCTTTTTCAAGATTTAAACACACATATGCTAACATTAACATATATATTTGTATTTATGTGCACACACACATTCATATGTATGCACACACATACATATATAAAAAGAGGTCATTTTCATATTGGAGAAATAAGTCTTAATGTAGAGTCACCAAGCTATAAACTTGATGAAATTTGTTTTGCAACCTTCCCTACAACTACATACTAGAAATGTTCTTTTAGTTTATTCTGTACACATAGCAAACAGCGTTTTTATCAGGTGAGATTTAGGTTTAAAGAATAATTCCTCCTGTTTGGGATAGTTTAGGCACTGTTTTGTCTCAAGAGAAAGTAGCAAGTGAAACGAACACAAAAGAACAATTGAATAATAGATAATGCAGCAAAGGTAAGCTTTCATGGCCCTTTTTTCAGATGTCGTATTTAGACCACTGTTACATTATTGAAGTCTTTAGTGATTAAGTTACAAAAACATCTCTAAAGGTTCAATCTTTATGTTTTGAGAAACTGTAATTAAAATAAGTCATTTTCTTTAACTTTGTTTTTATAAAAGAGGCCATTAGCCTTAAAATACCCTCTCACTTTGATAAAAACTCAGGATTGACACATAACCAGTGCGAATAAAAGCATAATCCCTCACAGTAACATTTTAGTCTTTTATTCTCCTTGCACTACCTCTTATCCTTGCAGTTATTCTCAGCAGCATCAGAAACCCAGAAATTGTGTGGAACAGATATTTTGTCCCAACTTGTCAAAAATAAGCAACAGACACAGTTACATACAAATAAAGCCATTACTGAATCTGCAGGAGCCAAATGAACCATACAAGGTGTTAATTAATTTTGCATTTCTAACATTTCAGTCATCATTTCCTTGGAAGTGGACACCTACGCGAAGAAAAGAAATGTAGCCACATGTAGCTATTAGATTCAAAAACTATTCTTAATATACAAATGTAAAACTTTTCTTGGATAACATTTATATTTTCCATTAGCATCTGGCTCCTTTTCCAATAAAGTTCAGTATTTGTGACAGCCTTTCTTTCAGAAATGTGAAGGCTTTCTTGCCGTGAGCATTTCAAATGTTCAGAAATACCAACTGTGATTCAAATGATTTATAAGGTCATCACCCAAGAAAAGCCATGTATACTGAATTTCCAAGTAGCCAAATGGAGGGAAAATATAAAGAGAGACACATACATGTGAATGTTGTGTGTGTTGGTGTGAGGGTGCAGGCCCACACTTGGGGAAGTAGCTTCTAAAATGGATAGTGAGACAACCCAGTAATAAATAACAGAAGTAAAATGTAGAATAAAAAAAAAGAGATCTTAGTTCCTAAATATTTCTTTAGCCTTCCACAGCATCCAGCACACTGCCTTACACATATTGGGTGCCCAATAATAATTTGTTTGAATTGATTTGACAGAGTATAAGAAAAGTAAATTTGTGTCCATAGAGTAAAATACCTAACTAAAGTCTCCCTTCCTAAAAGAACTATGTGTTCTACTTTATTCTTAATATCATTACTAAAAAATATTTGTTTAGTGCTTACTACCAACCAGATGGTAGGAGAGATGCTTTATATGGTTGATCTGATTCAAGCTATAAAGCCCTCCTATGTGACAGCTACTATTCCCGTCTGAACTCACATGTGAGTGAAGGGAAGCACAAAGTTCTGAGGAACTCTCATTTACTGTACCTTCCTCCTGAAACGCTCTCTCCCTATTTCTTCCTTAGCTGGCTCCTTCTCCTCTGTCCAATCTTAGCTTAAATGTTGGCTCCTCACAAAGGTACCCTTGTCCCACATAGTTATACTCCATTTCCTTTCCCTCACAGCACTTTCTTAACATGTTAACATATATATACATACATATATATACATATATATATACACACACATATATATGTATATGTACGTATGTGTACACATACATATGTATATGTGTATATATATACACATATATATGTATATATATACATATATATATATATACACACACACATATATATATATATATATATATATATATATATATATATATATATGATATGAACTCTGACCACTCCATGTCGCCATAATTGGTCACCTGCCTCTCATGTACTCCCCTGGCTATAGCACTTACCTCTCAGTAACTGCTTTTTCATTTGTCTTTTGCACCCTTTATAGTGTGTTGTCCAAGTTCTTTTCTCACCTTGCTCACCTTGCTTTCTCACCACTCAGAAATTGATTGGAATGTGATGGGCACTCAACAAGAATGAACACAAGGAATAAATTAATAGACAGCATTGCTGGGAATCCAACAGCTCAGGTCTGGAGTCAAGTAAGTATCTGTTGGAATCCCCTCTCTATTCTTGTTAGCTCTGATATTCATAATTTAACAAACAGAAGTATATATATTTTTATATAGTGTGTGTATGTGTGTGTGTGTGTGTGTATGTATACACACACACACACACACACCAGATATATACATATGTATATATACATATATAAATATATGTATATATGTATAAATGTGTGTGTGTGTATATATATATATATATATATACACACATATAATTTAACAAACAGAAAGAATAACATGGGCTGAGTCTTACAGCTTGCCAAGGAAAGCAATAGGAGGAAAAAAGGCCAGTAGGAAGTGCCAGCTCATGAAGATGGATGTGAAAGAATTAAGCAATCAGGAATTTAGGCTAAGAAAAATGAGACACTACTGAAAGATGGTGACATCTTTTATTATAATGGCTTTCTGGAGTAGAGAAGCTGACATGAGATGGAGGCTAAAGGCAGCGAGAGCTACTACAGCGAGAGCAGTAGTCTTATTAAGAAACAGAAGGACGGGGAAAAATAAGCACATTTGAGAAATATTGGAGATATTTAGAAGGGAGAATCAACAGGAGCTGATTGACTTTATATAGGATAGATGAGGAGGAAAGGAAAAAGCAAAGATAACTTCCAGCTTTATAGCTTAAGCAACGAGACACCAATACTGAGATAGAAAAATAGAAAACTACGTTCCCCAGGGATGCCTGAGTGGCTCAGTTGGTTGAGTGTCTGACTTCGGCTCAGGTCATGATCTCACAGCTCGTGAGTTTGAGCCCCATGTCGGGCTCTGTGCTGACAGCTCGGAGCCTGGAGCCTGCTTCGGATTCTGTGTCTCCCTCTCTCTCTGCCCATAACCCACTCACATTCTGTCTCTGTCTCTCTCAAAAATAAATAAACATTTAAAAAGGAAAGGAAAGGAAAGGAAAGGAAAGGAAAGGAAAGGAAAGGAAAGGAAAGAAAAGAAAAGAAAAGAAAAGAAAAGAAAAGAAAAGAAAAAAAGAAAACTACATTCCCCAGAGCAGTGGAATGGGAAATGGGGACATGTGTGGTAGAGAAGGCACTGAATGCATGGGGAACATGTTGAATTTGAGACCTCTCTCAGATCTCCAAATTGACAGACCCAGTACCAAATCTTACACAGGCCTAGGGTTCAAGAATGAGTTCTGAACTGGAACTGTAGATTTTGTCTTCATGAGTATCTAGATGCTCCCATGTCAGGCATGAGAGGGTGCAAGGAAGGTATGTAGAATGAGATGGCCCCAGGAACAAAATTCAGGGGAAGTATGGAGAATTGAGAGCTTTCAAAAGAGACCTATAAGAACCATTCAGAGGACAGGGAGAAAAGGTGGAGGTGTCACAGGTACCAAGGAGCAAAGACTCTAGAATTACAGGAGCCCAATAGGCCCAATTGTGGATGTATGTAAAGCACATGCGGACTGAATGTAGCCCCAACCCAGACAGAAATAAGGAGGAGGTAAACATTACTGATATTCCAGGAGTGAATGGTCAGTGGGTTGGAGCCAGAATGGTGACAGGACATGGAACGGCAACAACTGTGAGGCTAGTGCTTAAGACTTTAACAAATGGTATCTGGGTGTTCATGGACAACAACGATACAGAGATGATAGAGTAGGACCAGAGGCATGAGCCTTGCAGGGCAGGAGCTGTTCACTTGGGTAGAGGAGTAATGGTGTGCACAGCAATGCACAGTAAAGATTAACAAAACTGCCTCCCAACCTAGAAACTCGCCGTTAGCCTTGACACATGGAACTATCTATGCAAGGTCTTGTTCCATCACACACAAGACATAATTGATTCAACTTCAAAACTTATGTAATGTTCTCAAAAATTTTTATATCGTTTTTATATCAGGAAAAAATATATATGCTTACTGCTTAAAATATTTCATAAAAACTCCCACACACCTCAATGCTCCAAATAAGAATAGCTAGGATTGGATGTCCTCATGGTTAATCATGTAGATTTTGAAAGAGAATGTCATATGAGTCCCAACTTATGCAAGTAATTATCAAAAACCTAGATGGTAAACAAATCTCTCTGTGTTCACTGATTTCTATCTCTTGGAGTTCTGAATGTGTATCTCACTCCTTTCTAAAACACCCAATTCACTCATTAAATCTCAGCAAATAAAAGGGCATTTCCTTTAATCTTGCAGGTTTCCTTAAAAATGTTCTGATACTGAGGATGGAGATTCATAACAGCATTTTTATCCACTAGAAGGAATGCATCTTAGAAATGATAAAGATCTCAAATTTCTAAACTTTCACACAGATTTATTCTTCTATTCTGGGACTAGTACTCATTCATCTTTCAATCAAAAAGTTTAAAATAGAATCTTATGTTTTAACCTTAGATGCTCCATGTTATTAAGAGTTTTAAATTATCTGTGTATAATTTGCCTTTCTACATGACCCTTTTTAACCTTGATCTCTATAAACACAATTTTTAACTAAAGTAGCTTCTTTTATGTTTGCTTAAGGTAAAAAATCCAAGGTCACAGATTTTTCTCTAGAGTCTGAAATAAAAACAGAAAAATTAACTCATATACATTAAAACTCATATACATTAAATAATTAAAAAATTAACTCATATACATTAAAGTTTATAGTTACAATTGAAATCGTAGAGTCAGTTAACTTTTTCCACCATACCTCCATGGCAAGAGGAGACAGGCATTTGGATTGGGTGGTGCTTTTAGCAGGGAAAAAAAAAAGATGTCTCTAACACCTCACATCAGCTTTCTCCACAGTTCCTAGGACAAGAACCCCACAGTTCAATACAAGAGAATTTGTTTGAATGAAGAATTTGCTCTCTCCACATGTCTAAAACTGTCATTGTCAAATAATCTTAGGCACATGTAAAAAACCAATGGTGGTACCACACTTTAGTCTGAGCCTAATTTAGAATCTTTTAAAATAAGCAGTAAGAGTAGACACTATAGGACTCCAAGAGGCCTAGAGACCATTCAATTATTCTGCTATCCTTCATGGTTGCCTACCCTTAATTCTGCACCACCCCCCCACCCGCATTCCTTTGTTGGCCCTTGCTGCTAGATCCTTCTTTTGCGTGCCCAGGACCAATGTGCCCAGGACCAGAAGAGACCATGACTACTTCATGATCTCCAGCTTCTATTGCATCTAAAGGTGCCCACAGGATGCAGCTGGAGTCAATGAGGCATAAATAAGTTTCCTTGAGAAATCTGATAAATTTTTGCCTTCCTGGTGAGAGGGGATAGATGTCATTGGCTGCCTCTGTCAAGATGGACATAATACCTTGCATACAAGCAGCCATCTTGTGGTCAAGAGGGTAGCAAGTACAAAAAGAAGGACCAGCAGAATCAGATGGCAGAGCAGAAGAGGAGAAAGCATCCTGGCTCTGATAATAACTTGAACAACTGAACCAATACCAGAAAAATCCCACCTCTGGATGTTTTGTTTTATAAGAATAAACACCTACTGATGCAGGTCTTTTAGGTGGATTTTCTATTATTTGAATCTAAATGTATTCACAAGTGATGTACCCTTTTGTTATTTTCTCACATGAGTCACCTTGATTGTAGCATTTTGCTTGTCATTTTTTCCCCTATTTTTTTCTTCTTTTCAACTGCCTGAGCAGATTCAGACTTTTCCCCCATCCAACACTTTATGGAGTGTGACACCAAGGATGAGTTCCTTCAGGTTTAAGGCTGTTCTAGCTCTTTCTTCTCTCAGGGCATAAGTTATTGAGTGTAGTGGGGGGGGGGGGGGGTCACAGCCCCCTACTTCATTTAAGTGAGTTTATTGGTCAGGTCCCACATTAAATGGCCAGCTGGAACAATTTGGGGATAGAAAATTCTTGTAGGAACTTTGAAAACATCTATTTCATTCTTTGCCAGAATGCAAAATATATCATTCAGGAAATGGTACACACAAGTATTTTCATAGCTTATTAAAAACAATAACTAACAGAACAATTATAAAACTATATTTTTCCAAGAAAGAAAAAAATTATTACCTATAAATGCAGAGTTTGAAGGAGCCTCAGACCACTGAGTGGGAAGTTGATCAAAAAAGTAAGATTGGTCTCTCCATTAACTGGGCAAAAGGGAGAGCCCTATCACTGGAGAAATTAACTTACTTAAGACAAGAGGTAAAAAGCAATGTTCAGAGCTTCCAGAGGCTCTGTGGAAAGTGTAGAGCAAACGGGAAAGTGCAGGAGAAAACTGTAATAGACAGCATCATGGAACAGGAATGCCTTCAGCTTAGATTAGGACGCAAGGCAGCTGATTCACAGGCTTCCAGGAAGCTATTTGAGGTCTCAGGGCTTGAAGAGCCTGTAGGTGGTATGCTCCAGGGCAGGAGTGGAGGCCATTCTCATACTCTGAAAGATTGATGAAAGCCCTGCAGGAAATCTTAAAATGGAATATATTTTCTCTTGTGTCCCCCAGTGCCTAGTAAACATGCAATCAATGTGGTAAACTGAAATGAACTTTTTGAAAGACAATGCCTTTAAAATATAATTGCTTATAGTGCACATTTATGCCACTTTTTCCAGGGTAAAACAGCTTTATGAGTGCTGTGCTCTAGTTTTGATTTTTCTCCTCCAGGTTGCTGATTAGGTAGCATGTCTACTATTGCCAATGAGAAGCAGCTCCATCAAAGCAAGTGTCTGGAATATCTTCACTACTTAATCTAACCTAATTTAATTTAATGTAATTTATTGATTTTTTCATTTTAGCATTTACTAGGTTTTTAAGTATAGAAAAACAAAGAAGAAGGAGATCCCCCCATCTAGACAGCAATGTAGAAAATTCAAACAGTAGACAACTGCTTCCAACTCTCTTTCACCAATGGTAACCATTGTTAGCATTTTACTGTGCCTATATCCAGATTGTACTCACCCTCCCCCCTAAAAAAACCCAAAAACTTGTTGGAAATCTAACCAGATTCTTTAGTTTTATCTAAGGAATACCAACTTGCTTATCAGCTTTCGAAAGTAAGTACATGTACCCTCAACTAATAACTTCAAATACAAGCATTCCAAGTCCTTGTTAGACAATACAGTAATCTTACCCACGTCCTTGAAAGTTTAGTTGAACAAAGTGATATTCATTTGGAGGAGATAATATATTTTATCATTTTGCCTAATCTTAATTTCATTTTTTAATTTATTTTAATGTTTATTCATCTTTGAGAGAGAGAGAGAGAGAGAGAGCAAAGCATGAGTGCGGATGGGGGGGGGGGCGGGGGCAGAGTGAGGGAGACACAGAATCCAAAGCAGGCTCCAGGCTCTGAGCTGTCAGCACAGAGCCCGACGCAGGGCTCGAACTCATGAGCAGTGAGATCACGACCTGAGCTGAAGTCAGATGCTTAACTGACTGAGCCACCCAGGTGCCCTGCATAATCTTAATTTCTATGCTTACATCAAATGATATAAATTTCAACATATTTACTGCCTTAACTATTCACTAAATCATCTTCATTTGGTTGCTTCATAATCTCATGAGGCAAACATTTATCTAGAATTAAAGGAAACAGTTATTTTATTTTACCCATCTTATTTTTATTAAAATATTGTTTTGGACAATATTACCCATCAAATCACTCAGCACTCCCTATGTAAAAAATTAAGTGAAAAACATTTTCTAACTTATTGCTGGGAGAAGAATGACTTCCCCTAAACAAATGAAGGCATCCTCTTCTCTGATAACAAAAATTGTATCACTGACTCTACCTTTCCAAATATATTTCAAGAAAATTAAGAGCTAAATTTAAATGTAATTTATAATAACTTGATAAATCCTTATTACTTGCATATATATGTTCTTTTTTCTCTTGACTTTCTAATTTTCCATGTTCTCTGGACTTGCCTTTTATATTTCTGCACTAACATTTATTTTATTTATATTCTTATTGCAAATCTCTTTAATTCCCTTCACAAAATATGTAAATAAAAAATAAAGCTATAGAATTCTATACACGGACACAAATAAATGAGTGATAAAACCATTGTATTCCCCACTGAAATCTACTCTGAGTTTTCTATTTTCTCCTTTCCATCTGCCAATTCCCTACCTTGCAAATGAAATGGAAACCAACTAAAAATCCCCACACTAAGAAAACATGATTTTTTTCCTCATGTAAGTATCCCTCCTCATATTTATCCCTCTTGATAAAGCCAATGTGAAACTTTTGACCAATTCAGCCAAGGTAATTAGATCAGGCCAAAGGAGATAACAAAATGAAATTTATGGGTAGGGTTCTGGGACTGGGCCAGGTGGCTGAGTAAGCCACAGCTCAGCTCCTGCCAGATGTACAGAGATCAAGAAAATGGTAGAAGATCCAGTGGATCAGGTCAGGACAGAGATGGACCGGCAGGGAAAAGAGGAGCTCAGGCAGTGGGCTGGGTGACAGAACAACCAGAACTAGTCAAATCTATCCAGGAAACAGTTATGAGCAGTGACTGTATGATCACAGTCACAATTAACTTACTTACAAACTTTATGTTAGAAGCCAATTCCTAATTTTGTGAAGTAGCATAGCATAGTGAAAAGGCTGACCTGAGTTTCTTTCCCTACTCTGCCACTTACTAAGTGAGTGACATAGAGTCTTTCTCAACATCACTTTCATTTCTTTATTTGTAAAAAATATAAATAATAATAACACATGTATTAATAACAACACATAGGTTATATAAGGATTATATATATATATATATATATTACATATATAATCATATACATGTATATATTGTGTAGGTATATATATTTATTAACTTATTTATTTAACACAGCCAAGGATAATTTATGTTGTTTCTTCTTATCCTTAGTAGTATTGCTGGCCTTGGGTTTTCAGTGGAAAAATTAGAAGTGCTTGCTTTGAACTGGGGTAAGAGAAGTAGAAATGAAAACACAGCTGGATACAGTTGAATCCACTATCTGTCCTTTACAGTTCAAAACTGGTTATGGTATTACACTGTTTTTTTTTTTTTCAAAGTAGAGCTTTAGGAATACATATTGAAATATTCATATAAAATGATATGTCCAGAATTTTTTTTTCAAATGCCCCAGGGGGAAGAAGGAAGTGGATGGAGTGTAGATAGAAGAAGATTGGTCATGAGTTCAAAATGGCTGAAACTGAATGATGGCTACATGAGAGTTAATAACACTACACTACCCTTACAAATGTTTCAATGAAAAATTACAATAATAAATAACATACATGAAATCTTGTATCAGAATAATCATATATCAAATAAAAATTTTAACTTAAAATAATTGAAATAATTGTTTTGAAATAATTGTCTTGAAAATAATTGTTTTGCTGTAATATGCTATCTGTGTAATTATTTTTTACTCAAAAGTTACCTTTAAAATTCAGACCAACAAAACTGTATAAAGTATATTTTCAATTAAATAAAAAATATAAATCTTTGTAGCATTTATGCTCATTTCCTACACATTCCTTTTTTTTTTTTTTTTTTTTTACTTTCAGTTCACATTAGTGGGATATTTATTAGAAAGAGACAATCAAAAGAATTCAGAGTGGCACTGTGATCTGAGCAAATTGGCCCCTCAGTGAAAAGAATTAAATTAAGTGAAAGTAACATTAAAAAAAAATTATTTTCTTGCCAGGTCATTACTAGAAAAAAGAGATGTGAGACTAATCAGGGATAATGGCAAGAAACCAAGAACTCTGAAGAGTAGGTGTTAAAGGAGGTCTGAGATAAAGCTGAAATAACTTTAGTAATTTATGTAGATGATACAATGAAGCTAAGAATAGGGAATGTGTGTGTAATAGAATCAGGTTAATTAGAAGGAGGGAAATGACTTCAGAAGAGCACACTGAGTTCAAAATTGGAAGCAAAACTAAAGTAGAAATGTAGACATTTTAGGAGAATAGTCTAAGAAAAAATCAAATGTTAAGGGCATCGGAAATTTTTAAAGGTGAGGAAAAGAAAAATGCCAAGCTGTCCCACGAATACAAAGATTTGAAGGATTGATCATGGACACATGGCACCTATTTGTGAACTCTTCGGGCTGGGTTGGGTGAAAAGACCAAAGTGCCATTGTATCAAAGACTAAATGACCTCTCTGCAGTAAAGACACATTTCAAAAACTCTTTGGTACCTCTACAGCAGCATAGACTCCAGCAAAGGAGGATAATAATTCTACAAAACATAATCCAATCACCTCCTGAACCTTCAAATTGCATGTTACAGTTAATAGAAGTATCGATTCAATTGTCAGAGTTACTATGCAATTTTTCATTGAACCTAATCTTGGATGGTGAGAAGTCTAAAGCTGAGCAAAAATGAATAATGCACATTTTTCTTGATTTTGCAATGATACAAGGAAAACCTCACCCTGCTCCTCCCAGACACACACACACACACACACACACACACACACACACACACACACACACACTTACCCACAGACATTCAATACCAACTTAGCCCTGTTCTCATCAAGTCAGTTGTTGATACGAAGGCAACGTAGATTAGTGACAAAGGTTATAGACTTTGAATTCAAGTAGATCTCAGTTCCTGTCTTAACTCTTCCATCCACTAGCTGTATTATTGCAGTTATTATCCTTAATCTATTACCTACTAGATAGGATGGTTATAGGAATTAAATGAGATAATAATTACAAATCACTTAGCTTGAATTCTGGCACATAATAATTTTCAGTGTTGGTAGTTCTTCTCAGGCTGCTATTAGAAAGAAGGAGCCACTGATAAGACTCAGAAATGTGGTAAAGTGTTCCTGGGAAATCCTGAGGAAGAACAGCTACCAAAGCCATGAATGTTATATATCTCAGCAACTTCCAATGCTGCTATCTTGGTGACATCAAGCATGTTGCATGCACAGATCTCACTAAAGATATTAACCACATGTTCAAAAGAAGTAGAGATTTGCTTATATGGTATGATTTGGGGACCAATTCATATTATTCTCCTGTCAGTCTGCCATAGTGCCTGAAATTCTCTCATCGGAGACAACTCCTCTTGGGGAAAAATCATGAATCATGAAAAATTCATCAAATATGAATTACGCTGTAACTTATTTTTAATCCCTAGCACCTAGCATAATGTCACACAAAGAGTAGGTGGTTAAAAAATTATTCTTAAAATTTCATTGGATAAATATATATCATGTATATACTATGCCTCAGATACTGTGCATGGTTTTGGGGAGACAACAGTGAACAAAACAGATGGAGTTATTACCCTTACAAAGCTTATGATCTAACGAGTAAAAGAATTAACTCATTAGTGAAGTAATAATAAAACTGTTTAGAAGTTTGAATCATAATGTCTTCAAGTTCTGTTTATGTTTCATGATATATAATTGATAAACCTATTATTGTTCAGGATAATTATGTTAACTACCATAAAAAATAACAAATAAACATGCTAAGCAAAAGAACCTCAAATTCATTTTTCTTAAAATGCATTTTAAAATGTCTACCACTCCCCTTCCCCTTATTCTGTTCACACAACAGCTTCACCAAAGCAGCCAAATGTGATCATTTTCAGATGCTTTTCAGGATCATTTTCCAATTTTAAGATATGGTCTTCTCCAGTACACATATATGACTGAGTTGCCTAAGAAGATGGAGAAAAGGAATGGTGGGCTTAAGCAAAGATAATAAAAACAATTTTGAAACACAAATTGGAGTATTACCTCCTCAAAGACCATTAAAAGGCTTAATGTCAAAAGAAGAACACACTTGGGGCACCTGGGTGTCTCAGTTAGTTAAACATCTGATTCTTGATTTCTGTTCAGGGCGTGATCTCACAATCTTGTGATCTAGCCCTGTGTTGGGTTCTGCGCTGACAGTGCACAGAAGAGCCTGAATAGAATTCTCTCTCCCTCTCTCTGTCCCTTCCTCACTTGCACTCACCCTCTCTCTCACTCAAAAATAAATAAATAAACTTAAAAAAAAAAAAAGCACTCTGTAGGGAAAAACTGTGAAAGCTAATAACGTGGACCAAAAGATGAAAGAGTGTCTTCAACAAAAACAATGCATTGTTTAGAATATACTCAGGGCTAAATTTTATGGAGTTTGTACCTTTCGTTGTCTTTAGGTATTCCATAATTCTGTAGAGATAGACATTAATTGGCAAAAAAAACCCTTATATTAATCCAAAGAATTCTTCATTACAGGCATGTAAATAAATTCTGTCCAGTTCAGAGGCTGAACGGACTCCTCTCTCCACTGTTGAAGAAGTCAGCTTTGCTTCTATTAAGCAAATTTAAATCAGCCTTTCTGATGAGCTTATGTATTAGGTGACTCTTTAGATTCTCTTTTGTACTTATTAGTTTTAATATCTTTTCCAGTTCCTTCATTAGTTAATGAGTGAAGCAAAATGTCTGACATGTATTCATTCTACATTTGTGTAAGTCATGATTATATTCTCTTTCAACATTCATCCTTTACCAACAGTGTGCAAACCAAGTGAAAAATCTCTACTGTGGTCTTTACAACTCCTTTCTCTTAAGATAAGTGAAGACTGAGACAAGCTGATCCATAGAAAGTGTTATTTGATCTAATAAAAGAACTTCAGACATGGATTTGATAAAGCAATCACTTTACCTCAAAAAGGGCATTTCAAAAGTCCTAAAGAAACTATGACTTGCCTGTAGTGGAAAAATAATAATTATATTACCTGAAAACCATTACCATGGGCTAATTTCAGATGACTATGAGGAACTACAGATATATAAGCCAGCAGGTATTTATTATTGTATAGCTCTATTTAGAGATGTTCATCTAGAGAAATGAATCAAATTTTATTAGTTTACTAACAGAGATTTCACCTCACCAAAGTTACGCCCATATCTACGTGCACTTCCCTTACTTCTAGAAGTTACAGAGCCCACATTATTTTCAGCTCATTTTTTGTCACATAATAAAGTCATTCCAAAAGTGGAACAGCATTTCTTTCTTTAATGTGTTCATAACGTGATTTGTTAAATCTAAGATAATTTATGTTGCTGCTAAATTCCCATTATCGTATCATTATTCTTAGGCTGATTATTATAAAAATTGAACCTGGCTAATTATTTGAGACTGGCCACATGACAGGTTTCAGACAGTGACTCTACCCACAGGAAACAAAGTATGAAGAGGCCCAAAGAATTACACCCCAGGCCCCTGGATGAAATATATCCTTGAGTCAGATAAAACTAAGATCAGACTTTTAAACATGGACTTTTACAAATATAAAGCATATAATTCCCAGACATAACTGTTGTTAAGTCTGAAGATTTGAAATGTTATGAATAAAGAAATGGAGGTGTACACACCTAGAGAGATGTGAATATGTAGTTAACAACCATACTTTCCTCATTATATTTAGTAGAAGAATAGGCTCATTATAGGCTTGGAAACCCAGTTCACTCCTGTCTGCATCTGATTCTTAGTCTATGTAATAAATAATTATACTAAGTGACCTTCAGTATTCTTTAAGGCACTTTTAAATTGTATATTTTGAAGTAACTGGCAGTTCTTCATAAAAGTTCAAAGCAATTAAAAATTTTTAAACAGTGAATTTTGAAAAACAAAACAAAATAAACCCTTGAGCTCAAATCCACCCAGGAAGAAAATAAAATAAAATAAGGATTTCTTATAATTTCAATCATGTTCTAAAAATCTAGCACAAGTCAATAAATCATAGAAAGCTTAACAAAGCTCTCTAGAGCTTGAGTACATAGGGTAACAACTTTGGTACAAAAATATCAAAGGACAGAACAGGAAATCCACGAGCTCACTATTAGATAGGTTGGGTCTAAGGTAGAAACTCCATCAGGTATGTGAAAATATAGACCTGGAGCTCAAGAGAGATGTCAGGGAAGGAGACATAAAGTTGAGCTCTGAAGCCATAAAAACAGGTACATTCAAAATTGATGGCATATTGGAAAGGGAAGCCCATGAGAGTGAACACTGAAGAAAACATAAAATAAGAAAGTGAACAGAAGTGTAAAAGCCATCCAAGAAAACGGAAAAGGACTGAGAAGTAGGAGGAAAACTACTCCACAATTCTCCAGAGCCAAGTAAGACGTAAGAGATTCCAGGACCATGGACAGTGAAGGCAGGAGTCCATCTAAGTGCTACTGAAATCTGGTGAACTGTGTTCCAGAAAGTAGGTGTTAATGAAGAGCTTCTATTTGCAAATAAAATGTGTCACTTCAGTTCTCTCTTCCTAAAGTTAAAGAGAGTAATTCTGCATTTCCATTCAAAAACAAGAGTATGTAACAAACTTTTTTTCTAATTTGGGCAAATATGTGTGCACACCTGTGCTTTCCTGCTGTACAATATCAACCTGGGATCACCAAAAAAGAAGTTTCCCATCTCACTTTTCTTGTTTGTTTGGTTTTTTGTTTGTTTGTTTCTTTGTTTTGGAGAATATTTCAATTAAACATAGGAAACTAAGATTGAATTCAAATGCTGCAAAAACTAAGTAGCTAGAGTCATATGAATTTAAAAAAGAGGGAGATTTGTCTATGAAACAAACCTAAGGTAGTCATCTACACTTATATAACGTATATAAACATATAAAAGACTCTAGATTCATTTATGGCTAGCAAATAATGAAAGAAAACTAATCACATAACATGTTAAAAGAGCGAGATATAATACAAATTAGGGGCGCCTGGGTGGCTCAGTTGGTTTAGCATCCAACTTCAGCTCAGGTCATGATCTTTTGGTTCATGGATTTGAACCCCACATCAGGCTCTATGCTGACAGCTCAGAGTCTGTCTACCTCTCTCTCTCTACCCCTCCCCCACTCATGCTTTGTTTGTCTCTCAAAAATAAATAAACATTTAAAAAGTTTAATTAAAATAAACAAAAATTTTTAAATATATATATGGTCGTGGTTATGGTTGGGAGGGATGAGAAACAGTTTTCTTTTTAAGGTGAAACCCAAAGGCTTCTCCACAGCTTGGTAATACAAAAAGGTAGTCAGCAATCCTGAATAAAATAAAATCCCAGAGTTTAGTCAGGGTACCCATAGACATTTACAGAGCATTATTTAAACAGATAGCTGACTTTTATGCTACTTGGCTGCTGTTTATTCCTAGAATCTTCTTCCCCTGGCCAGACCACCATCAGACCCAAACAGTGCTTGCTCATAATTATTCTCAAGGCAACTCCACAGCAAAGAGCTGGAAACGAGAGTCTCGGTGGAATAGTGCTCACTTGATTTGACAAATGCCCCCTTGCGTCTATCTGTACATCATCCTGTAACATTTACAGACACTGAATTGTACCAAAGAGTCTTGACAAAGCTTCAGGTGCACACAAGTGCTTTCTATTTTCTTTCTGTTTAAGTCAGGGTGGAGGGAAGTGTATAAGGTGGGGAGAAGTGATGGGGGGCCACAAGTACCACTCAGAGAATCTTTCCCAACTAGAAAAGAATAGACACCACTAGAGAAAGGATTTGTAAAGCCATTGTGCTTGTTAAAAAGACATAAAAAAAAAACCATAGGGAAAAATAACAAACAAGTATTCAATTCAAATCCCTCCAAGGGATTAACATAGTTAAAATAAAACCCCATCACATCCTTACTACATCCATATCTAGTTTTTACAACCCATCACACAATTCTTATCATACTCAGAACCCTGGTTGTCTGATTTTCCCTAAATTTGGGCCACATAGGAGCCTGGGCCTCCTGAGGCCCTCAAAGTCCAGGTCGTGGGAATGCAGGAAGTTGAGACTCATAATAAGGCCTGGCCGCCAGTGGAAGCCCTTTAGTCAAGACCAGTGTAGGAAGTGGATTGTGCAGAATTCCACCTTATCTTGATATCCGTGACTCTTAGCAATGGGATTTCATTAGTAGGAATACTAAATGCTATGCTATTTTAAAACACTAATATCATATTTGAATTTAAGACAATATGGTGCCATAACACTGATAGGAAAAAGCAAACCTATATGATACTCACTTAGGGCAAATGTGGAATATCATCAGCACAGTGTCATTTAAAGGAAAATTGGGGCTCCTGGGTGGCTCAGTCAATTAAGTGTCCGACTTTGGCTCAGGTCATGATCTCGTGGTTCATGAGTTCGAGCCCCACGTTGGGCTCTGTGCTGACAGCTCAGAGCCTAGAGCCTGCTTTGAATTCTCTCTCTCTTTCTCTCTCTCTCCCTCCCTCCCTCTCAAAAATAAACATTAAAAAAATAAAAAAATAAATGCAAATAGAAAGCAGAGTTCCACCAACAGTCAAGCATCTTACAAACTATTTCACACTAACAATGCTTATGGCATGTCTAAGTACATGGCAATACCACTAAGAAACACAATCGCTGTTCTCCACCCTTGCTGCTCTAGACAACACATGACACCTCACACCCATGTTCACATCTCCTCTCTTCCCAATTCTTACTAAGACCACTTGACCATCATATTTCTTGTACCAGTCACTTTTCTGTGTGCTCACTGGATCCTTGTTCCATTGGGAACACTCTCTGATTATAGAGGAAAAAACAAACAAACAAACAAAACCTGGGTTTTAAAGTCAAAAAGCCATAGGTTCAAATCTCAACTCTACTACTTAGGAGATCTGATCTTTCCAGATAAGTCAAAACCATTATCTGTTCTCTTGTAAAGCCAAAGCCTAGGGATTTTTCTGGGATGAGCAAGGGCTAGACTCCCTGGCAGCTCAGACAACACCTCCACTCTCTCAGGTGTTGATGATCTGAAACCCAACCTTTCCATGACCTTCCATTTTGGTCCTTACTAAGGGTCCCCTCTCTCTGTGCTGCAAAGGACTCTGACAGGCAAGTGCAATGGAAAAGTGAAACCAACAAAGCTATTATTAATAGCTTTTCTATTTGTCCTTAAATTATCAACTGAAGGGCTGGCCTCTGTTCTGCTGTCAACCAATAATGGCATGGTTCATGTGGTATGTGTCGTATGCCAACTACGTTACACATACTGTCTTGTGAGGATGAGTGCTATTATCTCTCTACTTTGTAGATGAGGAAAATGTGGACGCTGAATGTTTTACCTACTGTTAAAAGGCTATCCAGTGGCCAGATCAGGATTCAAATGAAGGTAATGTGACTCCAGAGCCTGTATTATTAACCACCACCCTCTACTATGTCAAAATAACAGTACTGGGCTAACCAAGAAGAAATACCTTCTTCCTGTGCACAGTAAGGATCTGGAAAAATAGGAGAAAATAAGAGAAGAGCAAAGGAAAAGAAAGAGTTTTATCAAGAAGACATAATTAAGGATAGGCATTATGTGCACATCAGTGCACTAAATACCGGGAGGCAAAGCGTCAAGCACTATAGGGGTTTATATAATAGCTAAAGAAAGAACACCACTGTGTAATTTATATAATTGTCAATATGTAATAGACTCCTCCAAGTTCTACTACAGTGCTATCATAGTGTACTATAATTATCTATTTTCACATGTTTCCCTGTTAGATTGAGGATATAGTCAGAGTTCTATTCACCAATGTATCTGCAGATCCTAGCACTCAGACTGGCACACAGCAGATATTCAAACCATGCTGAATGAATTATGGCTGAGTAAATGAATGGATGAAGGCTTGAGACTCAAGTTAACAATTATAGATGCCAAATACCTTGAGATATTCAGAGAAGGAATCAAACTACAGAAGGATGAAGTAATACAGTATCTTAAGGAAGTTGGTCTTAACCTAGCTCATGAAGAATGAGTGGAATTTTACCTTGAAATGAGAACTGATTGAAAGACAACAAGCTGTCACTTTCAGTGGCATGCCATCTTGTCTCACCTAAACTTGTCAATTCTGGGAGCAAATGCTTAGAACAGCAATATGGTTTTGTTTAGAAACAATCCTGGGAACTAAAAGCTATGAATAAAAGATACAGGAAATTTTGGCAAACTAAAAGAAAGGTGCTGAAGTGAAGCTAATTAAAAAGTATAATCGAAGAAAAATTCCAAGATCTGTTTTTCAAGAATTATCTCCTCACATAACTGTCTATGGACTTTCTGCTACCTGATAGGAATATTGCAATATTCCAGCAGCTTTATAATTTAGATCTCTACCACTCCCTAATTCTAATGGGTGTTTAAAGAGTTTCATGGTCCTCTGATTATTGCTTTAAAAAATGCATTCTCATAAAGAATACACAGTAATGCTGCTTTAGCACCAACATATATTTTCAAGGGATATTGAGATTATAACAAAATGTAATTTATTCCAACCTCAGAAGCATACTCAGAAAAAACCATTACTCTTCTGTATTTCTAATACATCATTTTTCCTCATTAGATTTTGCTGGCACAATTTTCCCACTCATATGTATTCTTCAATGATGTAAGTTTATATTCAATTTGATTGTTCATGGCAATCAATTCCTTAAAAGCTCTTCCTAGAATAGATTCCTGAGTTTACATATACAGCGTAATATCCGAGGGAAAAGCTAAATTGTCCTAATCAGCCATGGACCTGCAGTTTGAAAACAAAGGAACCACATTGGAAGGGATAAGGTTAGTACAATTGTTTTGCCATTCTTAGTGTAGATGGAATCATTTGCAGTGCCATCATTTAGGATATCCTAATGCTCATCAGTTATTTCATGCCATGATTTTTATCTTTCCAAAGATTTGGAGACTGTAGTATTGAGTTAAACTACAGAACAGTTCTTAGCCTTTTTGTGTCATGGAATTTTGATGAACCATGGGGATCCCTTCTGTATTAGTCTCTTAATGCTATTATAACAAATTTAATGACTTAAACCAATATATATTTTATTACAATTATTTAGGTCAGAATGGGTCTTATCAGACTAAAATCACAATGTAGGCACACTGCATCCATTTCTGGAGGTTCTAGGAGATAATCTGTTTCCTACTTATTTGGGTTATTGGTAGATTTCAGTTCCTTGTAGCTGTAGGATTAAGATCCCCATTTTCTTGCCGTCTGTAGCTGAAGGTCTTTCCTCACTATATTCTTTGACTCATGGATACTTTCATCCATTTTCAATGCCAGTAACTATAGCTCCAGCACTCATGTCTCAGCTGTCTGAGCAATATCCTTCCTTTCTCTTCTACTTCCAGGGATTAATATGATTAGATGTGACCCAACTGAATAATCTGGGATAATGTCCCCACTTAAGATATCTGCAAAGTTACTTTTGTCATGTTATATAATAAATTCACAAGTATTAGTGTGTGGACATCTTTGGGGGCCATTGTTCTACCTGCCATACTTCCTCAGAATAAGTTTTGTTTTATAAAATAAAAAGATAAAATTAAAAAGGAAACCAATTATATCTAAATGTAGTTAGTAAAAAAATGTTTCAAAACAATTTGTGATGGTCTCACATATATGCTTCTTCACTGGTGCAATAAAGAGTAAGATCAAGTGATAAGTCTACCAACTAATGTATTTTTCAGTGTTAAGCATAAATGATATTGTGATTATTGGCAAAAAATGTAAATGTGATATAAGAATATGGGTGAGTTCTGTGTAACAATGCCACAGGTACTTCCATTCTGTTGCGGTTTGTTGCTTAAATTTATAATTGAAAAAACTGCTAAATTTCAATTTGACATTAGCAAAAATAAGTATATATGTGTGTACCCCTCCTACAAAATTCACAGAACCCCATGATCTTAACCCCTGATTTCTTGGTACAAAGTTCCTGAAGTTCAGGTTTGACCATTCTCTGCCCCCATGTAAAGTATATTTTAGTTTGGACTTCTATGGCAGAGATTTCTAGTTGCACCAATAAAAACACACAGATTATCAGAGTGAATCAGAAAACAAGACTCAACTACATATTATGTAGAAGAAACTCACTTTAAATATTAAAACACATATACATTAAAATAAATGAATGGTAGGGCGCCTGGGTGGCTCAGTCGGTTAAGCCTCCAACTTCAGCTCAGGTCACGATCTCACGGTCCGCGAGTTCGAGCCCCGCATCGGGCTCTGGGCTGATGGCTCAGAGCCTGGAGCCTGCTTCCGATTCTGTGTCTCCCTCTCTCTCTGCCCCTCCCCCGTTCATGCTGTGTCTCTCTCTGTCTCAAAAATAAATAAATGTTAAAAAAAAAATAAATAAATGAATGGTGCATATACCATGCTAACACTAATTAAAAGAAAACAAGAGTAGCTATATCAATTTCAGACAGAACAAACTTCAAAGCAAAGAAAGTTATCAAGGATAAAAAAAGGAATTATATAATGCAAAAAGGGTCAATGCCACAAGAAAACATAACAGTCCTTACCATGTATACACCTAACAACAGACCATCAAATTACATGTGGCAAAAACTGATAGATGTTCAAGGAGAAATAGATAAAACCACTATCATCATTGGAGACGTCAACACTCCTCTATCAGAAATAGATCCAGCAGGCAGAAAATCAGTAAGGACATAGCTGAATTCAACAACACCATCAATCAACTGCATATAATGAACATCTATATGCTGGTTCACCCAACAACAGCAGAATACACATTCTTCTCAAACTCACATGGGACATTCACTGAGATAAACCACAGTCTGGGCCATAAAACACACCTTAACAAATTTAAAAGGAAAGAAACCATACAATGGCTGTTCTCAAACCACAATGGAATTAAACTAGAAATCAATAACAAATAAATAACCAGGAAATCCCAAAATGCATAGAGATATTCCTAAATAATGTATGAGTCAAAGGATCATAATGATTACATTGGACCCATCCACATAATCCAGGAAAATTTCCCCACCTCAAGATCCTTAACTTAACCACATCTTCAAAGTCGATTTTGCAGTGCAAGGTTAAACATTCACGGATCTGGAGATTAGAACATAGATATCTTTAGGGAGCCATTATTTTGTCTAACCACAATCAGCAGTAAATATTTGGAATTTTAAATTTAACATTTTAATAAAAAGGTATCATTTACAATACCACCAAAAAAAGTAAAGTCAGGTGGAAATCTAATGAAATATTACAAGAACTATATGTACAAAACTACAAAACTCTAATGAAAACAATTCAATAAGATCTAAATAATGGAAAGGTATTCTGTGTTTATGGATTAGAAGGGCCAATATTATAAAGATGTCAATTCATCCCAACTTGATCTGTATATTTCAATGCAATCCCAATAAAAAACGTAGCAAGCAAGTAATATATAGAATTGTTCGATCACTATTGTACACCTGAAACTCATATAACACTGTGTGTTAGTTATACTGGAATTTTTAAAAATAAAAAATTGGTTAACATTCCTCCCCCGAGAAAAACAGAAGGCTATTTTGTAGAAACTAACAAATTGATTCTAAAGTTTTTTTGGAAAAGCAAAATACCTAAAATAGCCAACACAATCATGAAGAAGAACAAGCCTAGACAACTCACACTATCAAATTTCAAGGTTTACTAAGACTAAGGTAATCAAGATAGTGTGACATTGGCAAAAGAATAGATACATAGTTCAATGGAGCAGAATACAGAGCCCAGAAATAGGCCCATACAAATATAGTTAGCTGATTTTTTTTACAAGGGAGTCAAGACAAGTCATTGGAGAAAGGGTAGTCTTAAAAAAAAAAATGGTGCTGGAACAACTGAACATTCACATGCCAGAAATAAATTCAGACACAGACCTTATACCTTTCACAAAAATTAAGTCAAAATGGATCATACCTTTTACACCTTAGTGTAAAAATCAAAGCTATAAAATTTATTGAAGGAAACATAACAGAAAAATCTACATGATCTTGACTTTGGTAATGAGATATTAAATAAAATACCATTAGCATCACCCATGAAAGGAAATACTGGTAATTTGGAGTATATTGAAATCAAAAATGTCTCTGTGAAAGGTATTGTCAAGAGAAACCACAGACTTGGAGAAAAACTTATTTATAAGCTTTTATAAGTTTATAGGGCTTATATTCCTAACAAGAAAACAAACAAGAAGAAAAAAGAGAGGCAAACCAAGAAACAGGCACTTAACTATAAAGAACAAACTGATGGTTACCAGAGGGGAGGTGTGGGGGGGGAGTGAGTTAAGCAGTTGATGGGTACTAAGGAGGGCACTTGTCATGAGCACCGGGTGTTGTATGTAAGTGATGAAATCACTAAGTTTTACCGCTGAAACTAATATTTCACTGTATGTTAACTAATTGGAATTTAAATAAAAAGTTGGAGAAAGGAAAAAAGAAAGAAAGCAAACAACTCAATTTTAAAAAATGGGAATGAGATCTGAATAAAAACCTAACCAAAGAAGATATACATATAGGAAATAAGCATATGATAATTTTCATTAGAAAACAGTAAGTTAAAACAAAATATGATATTACCCTACACCTATAAGAATGACTAAAATCTGATGATTGATAGTACCAATTGCTGGCAAGGATGTAGAGTAACAGGGACTAAGATTCATCGTTGGTAGGGAATGCAAAATGTTGTAGCTGCTTTGGAAGACAGTTTGGTAATTTCTTATAAAACTCAATATAGTCTTACCATATGAGCTAGCAATTTCACTGCTCAGTAGTTTACCCAACTGATTTGAAATCCTATGTCCACACAAAAATCTGCACGTAAAATATAACAGCAGATTTATTAAAAATCACCAAAACCTGAAAGCAACCAAGATGCCCTGTAATAGGTGAATGGATAAACTGTAGTGTATCTATAAAATGTAAAATTACTCAGCAATAAAAAGAAATGAGCTATCAATTCATAAAAAGACATAGGTAAATCTTCAGCTCATATTGCTAAGTGAAAGAGGTTAGTATTATATGATTTAAATTTTAGGACATTCCAGAAAATGCAAAACTATAGAGAGAGTAAACAGATCAATTTCTGCCAGGTGTTTGGGGGTGGTAGGGTGGTTTGAATAGGTGAAGTCTGAATAGGTGAAGCACAAGGTTTTTCATACAGTGGCATGATTATGTGTATGACACTATAATGTTCAATATAAGACATTAAGCATTTGTCAAAACCCAGAGAGCTTTTCACCACAAAGAGTCAACCTTAATGTATGCAAAGTTTTTAAAAATTCTTTTAGGAAAACAGGGATCACAAAATGGAACCAACCTCACTGAAGAGGGCAGAGGAATAAAGTGCCAACCTATACAATGGTAGTAAGAGTAAAGGCAAATAGCATTGTGGCTGGCATTGCACTCAAGTTGATAAAGTTATTTCCTATGGAGATACAGGTTAACAATTCCAAAATGACTAGAAAATTATATTGGATTATATAGTTATGCAAATGGTGGATGGTGAGAGCCTGGTGGATGATGTAGCGGGAGTTTACAGATAAGCGAGGGGAAGAGGCTGGAATGATCCATGTGGTAGTGAATTAGAGTTTAGGGCATCAGTATGAACTAATGTTTAGCTAAATATAAAGATGACTACATGGAGAAATATTTCTAGATATACATGCATTAGTATACATGCATAGATCTCCTTGTTCTGCTGGCTGAAAGGGCCCAGAAGCAATAAGACCCCGATAGCAAAGAACAGACCTAGCACCCAAATCTTGGTTTCTAATTTCATTCTCAAGTAAAAGAAATGAGGGATCCTTAGAGAAATGGCTATTTCTAGGACTAGGACAGTTGTTCTGTTAGCTGAAAGGGCCCAGAAGCAATAAGACCCCGATAGCAAAGAACAGACCTAGCATCCAAATCTTGGTTTCTAATTTCATTCTCAAGTAAAAGAAATGAGGGATCCTTAGAGAAATGGCTGTTTCTAGGACTAGGACAGAAATTACACAAGATGAGCCTAAAGCATCTTGCAGTGCCAGCAAGTAAGGAAGTGCTCAAAGAAACAAAAACACATCACTGGGGTAATTCACTTTTTAACAAGTTATAAGTTTATGTATTTGAGAGAAACAAGTTTTAAGTTTGTATTTACTTGTTTTGAGAGAGAATGAGAGAGAGAGAGAGAGAGAGAGAGAGAGAGAGCACAGGAGGGGCAGAGAGAGATGGAGAGACAGAGAATCCTAAGCAGGCTCTGCACTGTCAGCACAGAGCCCGATGTGGCGCTCAAACTCATGAACCATGAGATCACGACCTGAGCTGAAATCAAGTCAGGTGCTTAATCGACTGAGCCACCCAGGTGCCCCTGGGGTAATTCAAAGGGATATAGGAACCAACTGAAGGAGCTCCCAATAGCCAAAGGTGGAACAAGTCGAGCCAAGAAATAAATTAATAAATAAAGTAGTATTGAGTTACAGTCCAAAATATAAAATACTATATGAGTTCATATAAATCAATGAAATAAACAATCTCCTGTGCAGAATTCCAAATAATGTATATAGATACTATATCTTTAAGGAGTTGGAGCATAATTCTTTACCCTTTGTGGGCTGTGGCCCATAGTAGCTTTCTTCCAAAGAATATAGTTTAGCATACAATACAGTTCAATATATAACTTATGTTATAGGAGAAAAACCTGAAAGACATTACTTACTGCAAGCCAGGTGACTAAGGTTAACATCGACAGCAATAAGGCATATTGATAAAATGTGATGGGAATGACACTTTACATCTGTGGTTTCCCATGAAAACATGTAACTTTAGTCTAACAATGTCAATATTTGTCATAAAAATGTCAGACAAATCCCAGTTGTGCAATATTCTACAAAAGACCTTACCAAAAAATTTCTCAAACTCACAAGGTCATCAAAATAAAGGAAATTCTGAATAACTGTCATAGCCAAGAGGAGTTAAAGATTCCTGACAACTAAATGTAATGTGGTACCATGGGGAGGATCTTGGAACAGAAAAAGAACAGTAGGAGAAAACTGAGGAAATCTGAATGAAGTATGGACTTTAGTTAATAAACTTCCTATACTATTTTCACATGTAGTTCTACAGTTCTAAAATTGGTCTAAAATAATAAATTTATTTAAAAAATTCTATAACAGCCCCAAAATTACACATTCCAATGAACAGATTTCATGTTTGTTTTTTTTTTCTTACAAAGAAGACACCAATCCCTAGGAGATACTCCTGCCTCAGTGGGTCTAGTCTAGAGAATTGGGCCACAGAGTCTATGTCATCATGAGCCATGGCGGATTCTTCCCTCTTTTTCTCAGATAATAAATTTAGTTAGAATTCTCTTTCTCTCTCAAAAAAATTTAAGATTATCTACAACTACCTCTAGTTTACAAATTCTTCAACTAGAAGACACAGAGTAAGGCTTAGAAAGCCCTGAGCCTTACTTAAGAAGAACCCAATTTTTTCTTTTACTTGATCTGATTTTCCTTGGATACATATTTCTTCATTAACCGAATGATAAAACACAGTAGGGTAAGACTGAATGTGAACCTCAAAACTTTTTTAAACCCTGCATCAGGACTGCTTGTTCTGAGAGAAAAAAAAGTCTTCAAGAAAGGCCCTTCTAAATGTGGACTATTTGTTTAATTTTTATTTTACAGAGAGACAGAGAGCATGAGTGGGGAAAAGGGGTAGAGGGGGAAAGAGAGAGAGAGACAGAGAGAGAATCTTAAGCAGGCTCCACGCTCAGTCTGATGCAGGGCTTGATCCCACACCCTGGGATCATGACCTGAGCTGAAATCAAGAGTCATATGCTCAACCAACTGAGCCACCCAGGCATCCCACACAAACTCCTAAATTAGAGTCCTACATCTCAGTTTGAGACTAATACACTGCCTGGAAATAAAAATTTTATTTGGGCTTGGTATGACCAGGCCTTGCCTTTCACAGTTATTCTTCCAGAATTTCTTGAGGCTGTTCCAAGCACAGAAGAACCCAACTTGCTCAAAAGCCATTGTCCTGACTGAATATCCCTTGTAAAATGACTAACAGAACTTCCTGTAATACTTGACCGCACAAAGCATGATCTTTGGGGTTCTCTGTTCTCTTGATGACCAATTTTCTTAAATTTTAAGAACTAGTGCCAAACTGTCTTTTTTCTGACTCCTCTGTGCCTGCCTTCTGTTTTCTTATGTAGCTCTTCTTCTACCTACCCTTTAAATTGGTGTTTAGGAGACTCTTGGACTCCTATCTCGTTACCATAATTTTTCACTCTTTGGGAAGTCTCACCTATTCTCATAGTTTCAGTTGAAATGTAAATACCCCAATTCTCAAATGTATATTTTCTGCATAAAGAACTCCCTAAAAGTACAGCCTTACAAAACTACTTCTCGGCTAACCTATCCCATTGGTTTATCCTAAATGCCGCTTGAAAGGAGCATGTGCGCATCTCAATTTAATATTATCTTTAAACTGCCCTCTTTTCAGTTAACTCAGTTGGTGACATCAGGGTCTGCACTGAAACATGGATATATTAGCTTTTGCTCCCTTCTCATTCTCACTCTCAGTCACCATCTTTCATACGACCTCCTAAATATGCACTAGAAGCTATCATCAATCATCCATCCCTACTCCTATGGCCCTATGTTGAGTATGTCTGAAGCTGCACAGCCACATCAGCTTCCTGACCACAATGCAGCCACCATTCTCCTCTTGGTTATGTTTCCACAATACTGTCAGACTGCTACTCTAAAATGCAAAGGTTCTCACCCTGCTTCAATCATATTCTTACCCTTTAATGAGTCCCTGAAATCCATTTTAAAAAATCCTAATTTCATTAGCATGAATTATAAGCCTCTTACATCATCATCCCACCTCATTCTTTATCACATCTTACCTTGTGCTTTACACTCCAGAGACATCAGACAATCTGTTACTTCTCTCGTGGGCTCTGCAATCTCTCCAGCCTCAGCTCTTGTTCTTGCTATCTTCCTTGCCTGGAATGATCTTCCAGCCGTACTTCTAACCTGTATCTCCTATTTCCTCCTCCAAATACCCCAAACATCTTTCTATCTCTGAACTAGCCATACCACTTTGTAACTATACATTTATATTTCTGGCTGTCTCGGAAGGTAGCACTCAGTATTAGACCACAATATTTGTCTTTATTTATCTTCAAATGCCCATAAGCAGCAGTGCATGATACATATCAATCATTCAGTGAATGTGTGTGGAGGAAAGGAGAGAGAAAGTGAAGGAAAAATGGGAAGGTGGGAAGAAGAGAGAGAAGGAGGTGTGAGAGAAAGGAATGAAATCCTAAAGAGGATTGCTACCCCTCCCCCCCAAAAAAGCATTATTAATGATGGACCTAGAGATGTAATACTTGAGTAGGAAATCTGGCTTGGAATATCATAATTTCACCAGATCCTCTCAAATAGGACAACATACATGACTGCACGCCTTCTCCATACCTCCAAGTGAAACAGTATTTGAAAAGTTGCAGGCAATTTATAGACTGGGTTGATGATACCACTACTGAAAATTTTGCTGTTATTGGGTGCCCCTTTTTTCACAGTCATTCTGAGAAAGATGCTTGGGGAATTCTTGACTAACAGCAGAGCTAAGTACTATTAACTCCCAATTTTCCAAAAACCGATTACCTGGTGTGTGGATTTTTCAGACCTTTTGATTGTTCTGCTTCAGGCTATTTAATTGCTCATTAGAGAGTCGAAAGAGGAAGAAAACGAGTCAGCCACATCTGTCACTTGTTAGTGTCTGTACTAAAAATATATTAGTAAAGAGGCTGAAACCATAGATTAAAACATGAATTTTATTTTTATATTATACTAAATCCTCATTATCACAGGTAATGGAAAGTGGTCTCTATGCAGCTCACATTTTCCTAAAAGTAATTTTGGAAATTCCCATATTGCCATCACTCAGGATTTTTCTGAATACATTTAATATATTTAATGTACATTAGACATCCTAACTGCCCCTAATATAGGCAAATATATAAACTGCTGTGCTGCCAACCAATGACAGGACTGAGCATGTAACTTCCAGTTAAGGGTCATGTAGTTGAAACAACAGTCATCAACATAATAGTTCCAACAATTTAACTTAAATTGAACAGAGAATTTTTTAAAGAAATACTATAACACAATTGTTGTATATTTAATATAATACTCTGTGTAGAAGTCTGAATCCATAATTGTAAATTTTGTCTCTCTCTTTAGAAACTACTCTAATGCTAAGTATTTCTAACTCACATCCCTTGGCAATATTTATCTGGTCATGTTGTCAGATTTTTATTCTGTTTGGTGTTATAATAGTTGGAAACATTTATGACTCCTGCCTATCAAGCTGGTTCTAAACAGTACTAAATTCTTTCTTTTACTTTTGAAGCCCAAAGTACACCAAGCATTTGAAACTTGTTGGCTATCCAGTTTAACAGAGGTGATTAAATGTGCTTAAATGACCTTCTAAAATTAAACCGTGCAAAATGGAACATCTCAAAGGCCAAGCTAAGCTGCAAAGATTGTATTGTCATTTTTTACACTGCCACTTTCATAATTTCCCCTAACTTCCTTTTTTGTTTTCTTTGTCAGAAGTTGATGTTCAAACCTTCACATAGTTAGAAGCCACCTAAGTTCCTGTCAAAACTTCATACTCTGGATCGCTCCTAATCGTTCTATATTAGTGTTTTCTGCCTTATTTCACACTTGCCTGACAAATAGACTAATGAAAGAACTTCTTTCCTTGGACTCTGACAAACAAGTAAGTAACAGATTTATTACCTTTCTCTTTTTTGTAGCTAATAAATACAAATGTTATAAATTTATCTACAGGTGGTCAGACTTCTACAACTTTGTTTTCTTAGCTACTTGTCCATAACACGTGAACACAGAAATCTGACTTTCAGGAAAAATAACATTTGGCTCTATTTAACTAGAAATGATTTCCTTTTTACTTTTTAAAAATTTTTTAATGTTTTATTATTTATTTTTGAGAGAGAGAGAGAGTGCATGGGAGGGGCAGAGAGAGAAGGGGACACAGAATCCAAAGCAGGCTCCAGGCTCTGAGGGGTCAGCACAGAGCCTGGCGTGGGGCTAAAACTCACAAGCTGTGAGACTGACCTCAGCCGAAGTTGGACACTTAACCAACTAAGCCACCCAGGCGCCCCCAGATATCATTTCCTTTAAAAAAAAGAAAGAAATGTTATAAATAATATGTACATTATAAAAAAATACAAATCAATTTAAAAGTACACAAAGTTCAATGGGCTTCTCATGTTAAAGTGTCATCACTAATCGAGCAATTTTATTAGCATTGCCTGAACAGTAGATCACTTGTGTAATAGCTTGAAGATTTTCTGAAGAAATGATGGGTCAAAAACATCACAAATTATCTGGTAATCCAATAAGATACATGCCTACTTTTTATTTAAGTGGTTTTTCTTTTCTTTTCTTTTCTTTTCTTTTCTTTTCTTTTCTTTTCTTTTCTTTTCTTTTCTTTTCTTTGTGTGTGTGTGTGTGTGTGTGTGTGTGTGTGTGTGTGTGTGAGTGACAGCAAAGGGGAACTTTATCATTACTGTTAAAAAACAAAATTCAGCTGTGTAAGTTTTAAAGATCTTAATTGGTTTTATTCAATGACTCATGTGTAAAGAGGCATCCAATCTAGCAAATAAAAAGGATCTCTATGGGCTGTACAAAATGAACTTTTATAGGCAGGAGGGAGCAGAAACAAGGAAGTTATCCTAGGCAACAAAGCAGGTTGGTTATTGCAAGATTACTTTACTTTAGGGAATGGCAAGGGTTTATCTGGCAGATTACTAACTGGCACTGATCAGGTGATTCCTGATCCACTGGTTTAAGATTCCATTTCTAGGAGAGCTGTGACTAATTCACTGGGACTTAGTAGCACAAGTGACCCGTCTGGGGCCTGTTGTCCTGTTTTTAATACTACTGTCAAAGAGTTTTGTATGAGCCTGTTTGCTGGTCAACAGAATGGCAATAATAAAGCTTAAAGATTCAGGAAAACTTGGCTACATTAATTTAGACAAACTCTACACATGTAATAAAAGAATGGTAGATCGTGATATTTTTAAGACAAAGTCTCCATTTAGAATATCTACCGATTGCTAAATCATGAGTTTGACTTTTTATTCTGACTTTAATTTTTAAGTTTTTAGTGACATGTAAGAAACATACAGAAAAGTGCGCAGATCATAGTTATATCCATGTAAGTGGAGAGCCACCACTCAGATTATGAAACAGAACAATGGCAACTCCCTAAAAGCTCCTCTCATGCCCCCCTTTTTATCAATATCTTCTTCTCCCTCCCAAGTTCTCCTGGCTTTTACCACCATAGATTTATTTTGTCAGTGTTTGAAATTATTAAGGTGGAATCATATAATACGTGTTATTTTGGTTCTGCATTCTTTCTTTTTTTTATTTTTAATATATGAAATTTATTGTCAAATTGGTTTCCATACAACACCCAGTGCTCATCCCAAAAGATGCCCTCTTCAATGCCCATCACCTGCCCTTCCCTCCCTCCCACCCCCCATCAACCCTCAGTTTGTTCTCAGTTTTTAAGAGTCTCTTACGCTTTGGCTCTCTCCCACTCTAATGCATTCTTTCATTCAACATTATTATTGTTGTGTGTGCATGATTCATCCATATCATTGCATGTAGTTGCATTTCATTTATTTTATTTGCTGTATAGGCACTTCAGTGTACTTACATACAACGATCATCCACTCTACTGTTGAGGACATTTGTATTATTTCTAACTTAGGGCTATTACAAATAGGGCTGCTATAAACATTCTTATGTATATATTTTGATGAGTATATGTATTCTTCTCAATGTGTCATGCACCTAGCAGTGGCACTGCTGGATCATAGGGCATGTATATATTTAGCTTTACAGATACTAGCAAACAAGTTTCCAAAACACTTCATAGCAATTTGCACTTCTATCAACAGTGCCTAAGTGTTCCACTTGTTCCATATCCTCAATAACACTTGGCATTTTCTATCTTTTTTATTCTAGCTCAATCGATTGTACAGTTCTTATCTAAAGCCTCAGTGGAAACAGAAGAGTGAAAAAAAAGTACTAAATATTACTACCACTCAAATATTTGGTCCTACAAAAAGTAAAATGGATGTAGAAATTGGCATCCAATGACTTTTCAACAATGACAATAAACTTGCAAAGTATCTTGCCTACGATCCTAAGAAATACATTCATAATCAAAAAGAGATTATCAAATAAATTGTCTTTTAGAGCAATTATACAGATATGTTACACCATGTAACATTATACCTTGTAGGAGTTTATAGAAGGTACAAAAATGAAACCAAAAAAACTAAAACACTACATTCAATCAACTTTGTTATTACCAGGAACTGTGCTGGATGCTAGAGATACAAAAACAAGTGAATGATGATCCCTACTCTTAAGCCGCTTAAGACTAGCCACAGGTATGAGCAAGTAATTTAACAATAACAATGGAGAGTAACATGTGCTGTGATAGAGACAAGCACGTGTGATATCGAAGCACAGAGATATTACTGTGAGTGGGAGAGGAGCCATTCCAAGAAAAATCCCCAGTGGGGATGAAATTCAAACTGATCTATGAAGAAAACAGAAATTAGCTATAACATGAATTTGGAAGAAGTCTTCTAAACATAGGAGTACAATGTTCAATACCACCAGTCTGATACTTGAGTTCCCTTTACTACATTCTCCCAGAGGCTAGAAATGCCAAGATGGTCAAGTCCAAAATCTTTTCTTACAAAGAACCAATGATCCCCTGAAGCTTTTGACCCATCTATTCTGCTTCTTTTTTTCTTAAAGTTTTCAATTATTTTTGAGAGAGAGAGAGAAAGAGAGACAAAGTGAGCAGAGAGAGGAGCAGAGAAAGAGAGAGAGAGGGAGGGAGACACAGAATCTGAAGCAGGCTCCATGCTCTGAGGTGTCAGCACAGTGATGAGATCATGGGGTCATGATATCATGACCTGAGCTCAAGTCGGATGTTCAACTGACTGACCACCTAGGTGCCCCCCAGGTATTCTGCTTCTGTACATTGAGGCAATAAGAGACAATTCTGAATACTTTTTTCCATAATTGCACACCCCCTCTCCATAAGATAAAGAAAATAATAAAGAAAGAAAGTAATTGGTAAATTTCCAAATGTACCAGAAGAAATAAATACATATTAAAGATAAAAGAATATTGCCCTAAGTAAAGATAATAAAAACCACACAACAAGGATGTTCTAGACAATATATTCAGAGATAATGGCATCATTTTGCTCTGTTTTCTCTTTTCAGGACATTTCTGGCACTTAAGAGAGGAAGAAGTAACTGGGGGCTGGGGGATTGGAGGATGTCACAATCCAACAAAAGGATAATATCCTCTTCAGGAAAAGGAAAACTGTTCCAAGTCATTAGACAAAGTAGGCATTCCATAAAAGGGTAAGAATTTGATTGAAAAAGATTATTTCATTCACGTGTTCCTGCAATTATCAATATAATTTTTAAAATAAAGATGTCAAATTACCTTCTCAATAGTTTCCAAAATGTAAACTAAAGCTATAGTCTAGTCAAAAGAGCTGTATTGAATTTTTCCAGGTATATTAACTTTCTGTAGATGTGGCAAGGTCAGAGTTTTTGTTCTGACAAGAAGAAAAGACACAAGGGATTTTCATGTTCCATTCTATTTACTGACATTGAAATTATTTGATGGGGAGATGTTGATTGTAAGACACACAGACATAGCACAATTCATGTTTAGGGAGATGGATTTCTTGCAATTCTAAAAGTCAATGGCATTTCACAAATGCTCTCAGCACTCTATTGACTTTCTGGATAGATATTTCTACTAATGAAATGAGTCAGAGTCTCATGAAGCATTGATGACACAGATAAATACCAACTTATTTCAAACATCGCCCAATGTCAGAATACTTTTAGAACTGGTTTCTGTTGTACCATTTGGAACTATCTTGTTTTGAGTATCTGTAACTTTTTCTAAACAATGTACACTTATATAATATAATTTGATCCACTAGGAAATCACTATCTTTAGATAAGTAAATGGAAAATAATAACTGAATCATAGGAATTCAGAATGATAATTGATTGAAAGGCAAAAAGATGTGCCCCTTATCTCACACATAATTGTAGAAAAAACAGATCTGCATACTATTGTAAAAATGTCACATTTTCTATAACTTACGTGAGAAAATGCAAATTTTAATTAAGCAAAACATGTAGGTTGCCCCCTTGAGTTATGGATACATTTTTCTCAAGAGAGAGAACATTTAACAGAATGAATCATAGTCTTCACAATCCATAAAGAACAAAAAATACTCAATCTCTCTTCCTTTTATCATGATTTTAGAATGTTTTTAGGATTAATATATCTAGTTAATGCTTATTCTGTCCAAGCATTCATTATCACCTATGCAGTTGTAAACAAATATCAATCAAAATCTTAATAAACCTTAAAAAATATTTGTTCTTATTTCAAAGTCTGGTTTGTGGAAGGTCATCTTTTTTAAAATTTATTTAAATTCAAGTTAGTTAACATACAGGGTAGTATTAGCTTCAGGAGTAGAACTCAGGGATTCATCATTTACATATGACACCCAGTGCTCATCCCATCACCCATTTAGCCTGTCCCCCCACCCACCTCCCCACCAGCAACCCTCAGTTTGTTCTCTGTATTTAAGAGTCTCTTACAGTATGCCTCCCTTTCTGTTTTTATCTTATTTTTCCTTATCTTTGTGGAAGGTCATTTTATAGCCAAAATATCCGTGCATCAAAAAAAAAAAAATAGCAAAAAATTAGTTGTCAGTCATAAACTGGAATTTCATTATGTTGTTTACTGATGAAAATTCCACCTACATGTGCTGGAAAAACAAATGTTTTTTAATATTTCTTATATGTCTTACAATGTTTCTTTCTATATGTATTTCTTGCTCACCTCTTTTAACCTCTGTTCATTTCCATAAAGGATCTGAGGCAATTTGGAATAAAAGCATATGAATAAACTCAAGACAATTAGCTCATGATAAAAGATTATATATTTTTTAATCTTTATTTATTTTTGAGAGAGTGAAGGAGAGACAGAGTGAGAGCAGGGGAGGAACAGAGAGAGAGGGAGACACAGAATCCAAAGCAGGCTCCAGGCTCTGAGCTGTCAGCACAGAGCCTGATGCAGGGCTCGAACCCACGAACCGTGAGATCATGACCTGAGCCGAAGTCGGACACTTAACCGACTGAACCACCCAGGTGCCCCTCATGATGAAAGATTTTAAAAGAGCTATAGCAGGAGAACTAAGAAGAAAACTTACATGAAGTCTTGACTGAGGAGAAATATAACCAGTCATTTCAAACCTTAATTCTCTGTTCCTGGTAATCCAGGTCAGAGGACAACACAAAGAGCTGCATACTCTCATCATCCAGCATATAATGAACTCACTAGGAAAGTTCCCAGTTCTTGGAGGAATTTGTCGTAAGGATTTTTTACAAGTGATTCTAAATAAGGTAACAAATAAAGACCTCAACAGCAGTTGTTGTTTTTTATGCCACAGAAAAATTCCCTATTATATCATAGACCACCTATGAAAACAGCATATGATATTTAAACAGAGTATAAATATAATATACAACAATATAAATATAATATACATATATATAAATAAAAACAATATAAATATAATATACAATAATATAAAAACTTCTAAGGAGAACTAGAGAAATATAGCTAAGCTATGTTACTTCTTAGTCTTCAAGCTTATATTAAGATAGAGAATTAGATGAGAACTTTTTAAATTACAAGTGTTTTTCAATTATTTCCTCTGGAAATAATTTCATGCTACACACATTTGCAATATTCTAATAATAATAATGTTGTGTCCCACTATAGCAAAGTAAAATGATTCATTCTGGAGGTATGTTATATTAATTCCATGTCATAATATAACCTCTGAAGAAACATAATATGTCCCAGACTAAGGAACACAGAACCAGAGAGATATAAGAAATATAACCAGAGAGACACACATACCCTAGACTAAGACTGGAATTCCTCTGCTTCTCTTCAAGAGTCTTTCTCAGCTAGAGTTTTGACAAGAGTGCCACATAAAGGCACTTGCTAGAAAGGCAGGATGGTTTAGCGTTTAAGAGTGCAGCCTCTAGACTATGACTATGGCCAGACTACCTGGGCCCATGGCCCAACCATATCACTTCCTGACTGGAAAGAGTAGACTACTCTTTTAACCTCTCCAGCAGTCTATTCCTCTTTAAAATAAGGTTGATGACAACAGTATTTACCTTGCAGGATGAAGTAACCATGGAAAGAACAACCATGTAAGTTGTTTAATATAATACCAGATATCTGGTAAGTATTCTCTCAATGTTAAGAGACACCCGATATTCTTTATTGATAAAAATTAATGTATTCTAGATATTAGGCATGTACATGAGACAGTGTTTTATATCAAAAGTAAAATTCCTGCTTTCTGTTTTTGCCTGAAAAGCAAGCCATCCCAATGCATTACTCTTTATTGGCAGACCATTTCACAAAATACATTGAACCCAGGAAAATAAGAGGAGTTTATATCTGGAATCCAATTTTTAATCACAGACTTCTCAGCTGGGCCATGAGTTTTATAGGATTAGATTTATTTGTGATCATTAGCTGAAGCATTCAGTTCATAGTAAAAACTAATTTACAAAGATTTGCATCCTCTGAAATCTTATTAAACCCAGACGTTTAGCTTTGGGATACTTTAGCAGTGTTTTCTACGTGTTCTGTAAAGCTCTCTAAACTTAGTATATAAAACAGAACCCCAGTAGCCTCTTTGCTTTAAAATGAAAATATACACATACATACAATAAGCAGACTGACAAATAATTAACGTTTCTTTTGATATTAAGCTTGAGATCTCATTTCCCAGGTCATGATACAAAAGTTAGAATGGATTCCCAGTCATAAACTGAAGAGTTCAGAGCCCAGTACAAACTTCGTTAGAAATTCTCCTCAATAGGAAAAATTCTATGATTATACTTGTCATGTCGTAATAAATATTTAAATATATTGATGTTCTTTTGCTTTGCTTCTTCTGTTTTGTATGACTTAACCACAGACCTCTGAGACATGGTTACTCTTTGTCTTACACTTGAGTCTAGAGAGACAAGTTGGAGAAAATTTTCTGACTGGAATGTCACTGAACAAACTTTCTTCAATAATTAATTAATTCACTCCTTTAAGCTACTCATTTTAACAAATATTTATTGAATAGTTACAATGTAATTTTTCTTTCGCTGAAAGGAGAAAAGTGATGAGAGAAAATCTCGGTTCTCAGAGGGGGAAAAAAAACTGTAAAAGCTACCATTTATTGAATACTTATAAGCCAAAGTACTTAAGAGATGGGTGCAGGTATTTTTACTATTTCACCAATTAAAATTAAAGGTCATCACCATCAAGTGACTTCCAGCAAGTCATAGGAGATGGGCACAGTCAGGCGGCACCTCAGGGCTGTCCCACCTGCCCACCTGTGCTCTGCGCAGTTCTTCATCTCTTGCTGTCAAAGAATTTGTAAAAGGAGAGAAGCCAGAGCATAAATACACACTGAAATGGAATATGACGAGAAGCTTCTAACACCTAAAATTAATATTCAGTAACCAAAAGCGTGTTTTAGGGAAAGAAAAAAATAAGGCTAAGTATATATTCTAATCCCAAGAAAGATCATTCCCATTCAGTCTGATACTACCTAAAGTTTTAAATCACACTTTCAAGTTCTTTCCACCATCTCTAGGCATTTTTGTTGTTGTCCCATTCTTACCAAAGAGCCTAAGATTGGTTCTTTGTCCGGATAAAATTTACCAAGAAATTTTTGTTCTAAGCAACAATAATAATGGTAGGGATTTCGTGGTTAAGGAGGAAAATGAGCCAGAACAAAAGCATGATTGTTTCTTCATGTGCCTTCATTCTATCATCAGGACAAAAGGTAGCTTTGGGTCCAAATATCAAGATATTAAATTTCTAAACTTGATTAATTTCAATTTTTACTATCAACATACATCCTGATGTATGATTGCAGCAGACCTTTATATACATCTGCATTTTTCATCTCAATTTAAAAGCAAGTGATTTGGCATATCTGCCTGATCGAGACTTTATATTTTAAATAAAACTATCTCATATCGCTCTCTTGTCTGCTTCTGAAATCTAATCTGCTGAAAGAGTAACAAAGTGAGTGGCTTGAGGAAGCACCCCCTTCCCTCAATCCCTGAAGCCTCAGGGCTCAAACCCAGAGAAAGCAATAATGCCCCTGGACACCAATGAGAAAGCCAAAGTGTGTGGTCTTCCTCATTCTGTGGTGGATCACTAAATGGTGTGAACTTTTAAAATCTGTAGGTTTTAGTAATGACAGTGTTCATCTTTCAACAATGTGAAAGTAACTCTAAGTATGAGGCCTGAAATAACGCATTATTAAAAGAAAAATGAAACCACTTAGAGGAAAGTGCACAGTTAAACAAAACATTCTCTAAAACCATGCACAATTTTAAATGTAAATGCTGGCACTTATAGATATTTACCTATTCCATATGTATCTACATCTGAAATATATTTTCCAAACAGTGTACCCTGAATTGGCATTAAAGCTCTTGTTCACTGATTATTAAGCAATCCTGCATCTGAGAAACACACTTTCTTTACGCATTTATGTTTATTTTTCAAGTGCAACATTGCCATCTACAGGATATGATATGACAAAATTCTACCACTCCTTTAAAGTCCTGTTTACAATCGAAACTAGAAATCACTTAGGTTGAAAATATGTGTCCAAACTCAGTCCTATTTGATTATCCTGTCAGGCACTGCTATTTAGCAAATTATCTCATAATCTCACAGCTCACCACCCTCCCCGCAAAAAATGCATTATATCGACTTTGCCACAGTTTCTTTATATTTGAGAACTGTATTAGGGATTTACTCAAAGTCTGTACCATGATAATGTTAAGGAGCTGGAAGAAAAGCTAATATCAGTAGGAGGTTTTTAGTTGGTTACATTAAGGATCAAGCTTTGCACCTAATACCAAATTTTCTTGAAGTTAGCTGGATGTGTGTTGCATAAAACTTCCTCACAAAATTCAAATAACAAATACGCAAATTCTCTTTCTTTCACAGATTTCAAATACCAAAAGAGCAAAATGTCTTTCTCCTAGTACAAGGAGGCAAACGCCACCGAGTTTAATGAGTCTAATAATCTAATCAGACTTCAAAACATTCAGGAGACATGACAAAGGGGAAATTCTCTGCCTATTTTGCAAATGAAGAAACAGAGGCACATAATGTGCTGACCTTGAAAAGTTTGGTTCATTGTCAGACTGTCTTATTTTGGGGGGAAAATGAGACAGAGAAAAGGAGAAACAACATAACTCATCTTCTCCATTTTGACACACAGACTAAAATATGAGCTAGGAAAAAATATAGAATATACAAATGGTATTAAGAAGCTATTTTTGACTGCTCAGTGTGACCTCAGTTCAGTTGAAATTGGAATTACAATATTTATTAGAAAAAGCTTGAATGTTTCAGGAAAAGCTATTACAATTTCCTAGTACATTTCTAATCTCCTTTCTTGGAGATATTTAATATTAGGATGTATAATTAGCTCACTCTAATTCCCTAATTGTGGCTTGTCTAGAGACTAGGGGATGGACATGATAGCATCCATATTATCCTATCTTCTTGCAATTTTTAAAATCAACTCCCAGAATAAGGAATGAGAATAATACAAAAAATCATATAGTACATAAAATTAAGCTTACTTTGTTACCTCAATTCTAACTAGAAAGTAGCCAAGAAAGAAACAGTGATATTTTGGTGCCAAAGAAAAAGCCTCAATAAATGAGACAACATTTTTTTTAAAAAATTCAGTATTGGGGTTTCAATTCAAATGTTTACCTTAGAGTTTTTCATCACATATCCAGCATATCCTCTGGGTATATGAACCAAGTTTAAATCAAAAGATTAAAGAAAAAAATCCTAGCCACAAAAAAACCCTCATTTTCTCTCTAGTCCGTCTACATACAGATACCAAATAAGGAACAAAATGTTTACATGGACTAAACACATAGCTTTTGATCCAAAGCCAATTATAAGAAATAAGGGTCCAATCTTTGGAAAGCAATTTATATGATATCATCCACTGCTAGTAATATACAGAAGGTACCTCCCTTATAGAAACTGATTTCTTCAGGTCCTCAATGACCCCAACATTGCCAAATCCACTGGAAAGTACTCAGACCTCTCGCTACTTGACTCCAGAGCTCCTGACATGTTTTTTCCGTCCTTCGTGAAATACTGTCTCCATTTGGCTTCCAGAACAGAGCAGACTCAATTCTTCCATCCAAGACCATGGCCGCTTCTCTCCACCCCTTTTGCCATATCCATTTCCTCCGTCTGATCTCTGAATGCTGGTATGCCCTCGGAGATCAGTCCTTAAACCTCTTCTCTTTCCTAACTACACTACATATCTAGATTATTTCATCCATCCCATTTTAAACATCATCTTTATGCTGATGTAAATGACCAAATGTAAATGACCAGCCCCGAATTTTATTTCAACTCTGGACTCCTCTGTCCAACTGACTCCTCAACACCTCCACTTTAATATCTAAGGGAGCATTTCATGCTTGATATGTTTAGAGCAGAATTTTTTTTTATTCTTCTGCACATCTGTGCTTGCTTCTTTTTTAAAAGTTTCCCATCCCAGTAAACAGTACCTCTTAGGCATGTAATACATATTTATTAAATGAAGCTTTAATTAATTAATTAACATAAGAGAGTACTAGTGAGATACTGACACTGTGGTGAGAGAAATCTCCTCACAGAAAATGTAATCAGAATTTTCTTATAGAGCAGTAGGGCTTGTATGAAGAATACAAAATCCACACGTTGACTTACTTCATAGTATCTACACAGCACTTAACACTTGACAGATGCTTAGTTAATTTAACATGTTTTTAGGAAAGTCTTCGTTCCACAAAGACCCCTGTCCTCTATATTCCACTCTCCTGAATGCTATTCTAGTAACAAAACCTCTCCTGATAGTGCTAACAATGCCCAATGTTGTAAGAGATTGATTTCTTCCCCAATGTTGACTAAGAAATGAAGTCAGCAACAAATCACTGGGAATTTGATTTAGAACCTCTGGGAGGCTCAGCTAAGTGAGCTGTCCATGACTACTCATGAGGAGTATGTATGAGTGATCAAATCTGATCTTCAAAAGGTTAAAACTCATTTTGTCCATCTCTATTTTTTGCCCTATACCAATTCTAAAACACGACTTAGAGGATGGAAGTCCACAAAATTGCTCTGTGGGGAGAAAGGGGTTCATTGAGGTAAAATACCTGAAAAAAGCTATGAACTTTATGTCACTCTTAGAGAAATGTAGAGCACAGAGGTATGGTTTCTGAGACTTCCGTAAGTAAGGAAGCTCATTTAAGATTTTTTAGCCTAAAGTTTATTTGACCACAGTCATGTCTTTGTATAGCACTATGAACATTCCTCAAAACTGCTATTCCTTGGAACATATTATGGGAAACCCTGAGCAACAAAGCACCAATTAGGGATTCTTGGGATTATGCGGTACATTGGTGGAAATTTCAGATTCTCTCCTGATTAAATTGGTAAATGATTTTTTTTAAACCTACTAAGCAAAATCTCTGTCCCCTATCCAGATATTTGAAAATATGCAGAAATAGCCTCTGAGCCTCCTTCATTTCTACAAATATTTAGGAAATTTGTACTTGCTTATATTTTGAGAGTACACTTAATAAATGTTTCTTATGGTATAAGCATTCAAAGAATTTCATTTGTGAAACAAATACGCAACTGACAAATAGAGATTCAGTGAAGTGTTCCCAGTATACCTTAAAATCATCAAAATGCAATTCTAGTGTTAAAAGAAAGACTACTTTAAAAGTTATTAGCTCTAAGATATATTTAGAGAAAAATAAATTAGAGAAATCAATATTTGTAGAAAAATAGAGATGTATTGGCTGATAATTCTAGTGAAATAATCAGATCGAAAGTCTGACCTTTCAGTTAAGAAAAACAATGTGCTGAGTTTAATTCAAAAAAGATGCAGTAGAAAATTGTGGAGATAAATGGTTATTACATAGGGCTAAGAAAAAGCTTTAGAAATATCACATCCAATTATCCTGAAGGAATGCTTTCATGAATGCCAAGAAACTAGGACAATTTCTAATTTTTAAGACAATGAGAATATAGGTATGTCTACATAATTTTATTTGCTGCCTTCTAAACATTCCTGTCTATTTCCAGCTCTGTTTACATAAAACAAAAATAAAGCAACTGAAATTCAGAAAAAGACAATTTTCACAACAGAACACACACATCATTAAGCCTAGTTCAGGATACAGTGAGCTATATTTTATATCAGGCATATACATGTGATGGCGGAGAAGAAATTTCACCCTGGTAGAGTAGCATGTATCATTGACATGTCTTTATTTATCCATTTTTTCAAGTTATTCAATATAACTTGTTTTGAGAGACAGATATCAGCATATTGCTAGGTTCTTGGGAGTGAACCTTGTCAGAGCCTGGCAAGAAAGATAGAGAACTCGTAAAAGTTAGCAAGTTATGCATACAATTAACTATCAAGGGGGAGACAATCAGACTACTACTCTAGAAGCAACTGATGCAACAGAGCTTTAACAGAGTTGATTTGTGATGTCCTGAAATGATTATCCCTCTTCTTTCCATATGTGTTCACTCCCAGCTGGCCAAGGCTAGACCCAGCCAAAAATGTAAACTTGGCCAAAAGTTCTCTTCATTGTATCATTATTCTTCCTTCACACCAGCTATACAAGTTGCTCCAGACCCTTAATTGAGGGACTTGAGGGCTTCCAATCTGAGGTACCTACACAGGGCATCAGCAAAGCAGGGGCTCAAAAAAGAGAAAGGTTAAGAATTTGATCTCTGATATGCTTTTTGAAGCATCAGAGTAGTCAGCATGGAAGGAGAAAGGCAAAAATTTTTAGAGATAGCTACTTATATGTCTATCTATCCATTTAGAAATATATACATATAGTTACATACATACACACATGCATATTCAGAGAGAGAGGTGGACAGATGATTGATGATAGATAGATAGATAGATAGATAGATAATAAATAAATAGATGATAGATGTCTAAAGAAGGTGGGAGGATGAGGCACCTGGGTGGCTCAGTTGGTTAGGCATCTGACTGGCTCAGGTCATGATCTCGTAGTTCACGAGTCTGAGCCCTGCATGGAGCTCTGTGCTGACAGCTCAGAGCTGGGAGCCTGCTTCAGATTCTGTGTTTCCCTCTCTCTCTGCCCCTCCCCTGCTCATGCTCTGTCTCTCTCTGTCTCTCAAAAATAAATAAACATTTAAAAAACTTTAAGAAAGTGGGAGGAGATACCATCCTACTTTCAATGCCTGAGGATGCTAAATGTTTCAACTGGCCCCAGTCAGAATACTACTTAGCAACCCACTTCCCTGTGGTCCATCATTTACCTCCCTTACTATCCTCCTCCATCAAAATAAAATGATCTCAAGTCTCATACAAAGTTGCTGCAATTATTCAATTCTAAAACCCTCCTAGAGATTAATTTAGGAAATTATGAATACATATGGAATACATATATATATATGTATAAAATTTCTACTATAAACTGAAATGTTTAACAATAAGAAATAGTTCTCACAGCATAGTTTATAAATGTGTGAACTAAAAATGTATAAACCTTATAATTAACTTTTATGTTCATAGAGAACCACTTCAGTATAACTTGCTGTACACAAAAACTGAACACTATGATATAGTATCATTTAAGATTCAATTTATTTTTTTTCAATATATGAAGTTTATTGTCAAATTGGTTTCCATACAACACCCAGTGCTCATCCCAAAAGGTGCCCTTCTCAATACCCATCACCCACCCTCCCCTCCCTCCCACCCCCCATCAACCCTCAGTTTGTTCTCAGTTTTTAAGAGTCTCTTATGCTTTGGCTCTCTTCCACTCTAACCTCTCTTTTTTTTTTCCTTCCCCTCCCCCATGGGTTTCTGTTAAGTTTCTCAGGATCCACATAAGAGTGAAACCATATGGTATCTGTCTTTCTCTGTATGGCTTATTTCACTTAGCATCACACTCTCCAGTTCCATCCACGTTGCTACAAAGGGCCATATTTCGTTCTTTATCATTGCCACGTAGTATTCCATTGTGTATATAAACCACAATTTCTTTATCCATTCATCAGTTGATGGACATTTAGGTTCTTTCCATAATTTGGCTATTGTTGAGAGTGCTGCTATAAACATTGGGGTACAAGTGCCCCTATGCATTAAGATTCAATTTAGATACCACAACCTTTCTAGGTATCTCAAAGGGGCATAATATAGACATTTGATGCCTACAAATTGTGGTAAGGAGCAGAGACATCACAGAGTCACCTCTAGACTACTAGCTCCAAGGTGGGATCACCCTGGATACAAACCAGGGATAAGAAAAACATCGTTGCTTCTGTGGGTGCTGTTGCCTCTACACCCATAAAGATGGTAACCACCCACTGGCACATGGAGTTTGGCTACAGTAAACAAAACTATCTGACTTGCTGCCAGCCACCACAGTGGTAAGAAGATGGTCTCTGACTCCCTTCTGTCCCATAAATTTCATGTGAGTACATTTTATTGGTAGAATCTAAATCATATCCAGAACCCTAATCAGAAGAGAGTCTGGGAGATGCAGCATTTAGTTTACCGGCCCCTGCAGTACAAAGAAGACAGAAGACAATGGAAATGGATGCTGAGTACTGACAGACAACTCCCAAAACGGAAGTTTTTCAAAATTATTTTGTAGAATACCCATTGCTGACAGTAAAAAAAAATTTCAGAAGACAAAACTATGGAAACAATAAAAGATCAGTGGTTGCAGCAATGATGGGGGCAATAGGGGAGATGAATAGGCAGAGCACAGAGAATTTTTAGGGCATTGAAAATAACCTCTATGGTGTTGTGAGGATCATATATGTCATTACACTTTTGTCCAACCTCATAGAATGTACAACACCAAGAGAAAACCCTGAGGCAAATGTGGACTTTGAGTGATTATAAGATGTCAGTGTAGGTTCATCCTACCACTCTGGTGAGTGATGTTGATCATGGGGGGAGGCTATGCATGTGTGGGGGTAGGGAGTATATGGAAAATCTCTGTAACTTCCTCTCATTTCTGCTGTAAACTAAAACTGCTCTAAAAAAATAATAAATCTTTAAAGAGAGAGAAAGAAAGGAAAAAAAAAAACCCTGAAAACTACAAAATTAAAAAAATCAAATTCAAGTTATAGTGACCTACCAGAACCATATTTCAAAACAGAATGTAATAGTATATTTTAATCCTATTGTTAGAGGAAACCCAAAAATCCACTACTTTTGATAGTCTTCAGACTTACTTACCATATACTTATTTTGATTCAAATTAATGGCCAATCAGACAAGAGTTAACCTACTATTCTACCATTTTAAGAACTAAAACACTATAATTTGGCTCACTCATTTATTTGTTCATTCAACACTTACTGCTACAAGTAAGTTTTTTAAAATATATTTTTGTACAAGGTTTTTTCAAGTATATTTGAAAATTGTGCTCCCATTAAATTGACTTTGAATTTACTGCAAGGACATAATCTCTTTTTACCACAAGAATATAATCCATCAGTTATGTGAAATAAGGTAACAGATATTTAAAATATACATTAATTTGTATATATTTTTAGTCAAGGGCTTTAGTAGAAACTCAGATTAGTCAATGTAAAGTAACTATAAATAAATTCCATAAATTATATACTAAATAATTGTTTTGAGAGAGAGAGAACATGTGAGCAATGGAGGGGCAGAGGGTAAGGGAGAGAGAATCCCAAGCAGGCTCCACACCCAGAACAGAGCTTGATCTCACAACTGTGATATCATGACCTGAGCCAAAATCAAGAGTCAGGAGCTTAACCAACTGAGACACCCAGACACCTCTAAATAGAAATTAATAAGGGAGAAAAATCTTGGAAATGAAAAATATTAGAATGGCACACCTGGGAGGCTCAGAAGTTTAAGCATCCAACTGTTTTTTTTTTATGCGTATTTATTCATTTTGAAAGAAAGAGAGAGGGGCGCCTGGGTGGCTCAGACGGTTAAGCATCCGACTTCAGCTCAGGTCATGATCTCGCGGTCCGTGAGTTTGAGCCCCGCGTCGGGCTCTGTGCTGACCGCTCAGAGCCTGGAGCCTGTTTCGGATTCTGTGTCTCCCTCTCTCTCTGACCCTCCCCCATTCATGCTCTGTCTCTCTCTGTCTCAAAAATAAATAAACGTTAAAAAAAAAAGAAAAAAGAAAGAAAGAAAGAAAGAAAGAAAGAAAGAAAGAAAGAAAAGAGAGAATCTGCACATGCACGCAAGTGGGGCAGAGAGAGGGAGAGAGACAGAATCCCAAGCAGGCTCCATGCTGTCAGCTCAGAGCCCAATATGGGGCTTGATCCCACAAACTGTGAGATCATGACCCGAACTTAAATCAAGAGGGGTATATTTAACTGACTGAGCCACTCAGGCGCCCCAAGCATCCAGCTCGTGATTTCCGCTCAAGTCATGATTTCATGGTTCATGGGAATGAGTCCTGCTTCTGGCTCTGCACTGTCACCTTAAGCCTGCTTAAGATTTTCTCTCTCCCTCTCTCTCTGCCCCTCCCCTGCCTCAAAATAAATAAATAAACATTTAAAAACATTAGAAAAAGTAAGGTATGGCTAGAAACCACCTAACAGTACTTAAAATTTTGAAAAACTGTGGTTATATTCATTTTATTCTATGACTTCTTGAAAACTATATGGAGAGGTATCCTGGGGGGTTTTATTCTTGCTTTGTTAAGTAGCTTTGGTTATAAAGGAAGGAGTAAGAGCAGAAGGAAAAATAAAGGGAGAGGGGAATTTACCCATAGATAGGGTGACCATACAAACTGACTTGCCTGGAACAGTCCATTTTATACCTCTAGTTCTGTGTATTAATGATGCTCCTTTTACTTTACTAAGTGTTCCAATTTGAGAGATAAATTATATGGTCATTCTAATTGGTGAGAGGAGTAAAGAACTAGGATTATAAATAACATTAAATTAATGGCATATTTAATGGGACATGCAGGGAGTGAAAATTTTTAAAGAGGAGAGGAATCACTGAAATTGGATCAGTCGCCAGAAGAAAAGCATTATAAAACTACCAAATGGAATGATAAAGTGCAAGTCAATAGGCAACGGTCAACTTATAGTCCTCCACTAAATAATGTTGAATTTTATCTCCTTTCATCTTTAACTCTTTACCAGACCAAATGGGATATGAGTACTCATAGTTTATTATGAATCATTAATCTGAAGGACTATCAGTAAATCATGATGTTCAACCTCTATCAAATAGCTCTATACCCAGCTTTTCTGTGACAAAGCAGAACAGCGGAAGGCCATTAGTATTTACAAAATTCAACATCCTTGAAATCACTTTTCTTTTGGCCTCCATGATACCAGGCTTTCCTGCCTTACCTTCGGTGGAGACCTGTACTTCCCTCGCCCCTTTCATAGCTTCTGCTGTTCCACCTGATCTTTTTAAATGTTGACGATCTTTAATACATAAAAGATATCTGGGGAGATATTGAGTAAATGTAAATAAAAATTAGGTATTACATTGATGAATAACTGCCAATTTTCTTATACAGGCTTACCTCATTTTATTGCACTGCACTTTCTTGTGCTTTGTAGATACTGTGTTTTTTTTAACAAACTGAAAGTTTGTGGCAACGCCAAATGGAACCTGTCTACTGGCACCATTTTTCAGTAGCATTTGCTTATTTGATGTCTCTGTGCCACATTTTGATAATTCTCATAATATTTCAAATAATTTTGATTAGTATTGTATTTGTTATGGTGATCTATAATCAGTGATTACTACTCACTAAAAGCTCAAAGATGGTTAGCATTTTGTTAACAATAAACTATTTTTAAATTAAGGTATGTACATTGTTTTTTTCTTGACATAATGCCACTGCACACTTACCAGACTATGGTATAGTATAGAAATATTTTCAGATGCACTGGAAAATCAAAAAATTTATTTGACTTGCCTTATTGCAATTATTTGCTTTATTGTAGTGGTCAGGAACCAAATATGCAATATCTCCAAGTTATGCCTGTATATGTTAACGGTATTGTGATTACACAGAAAAATATTTTTAGTTTTGGGAGATTCTTACTGATATATTTAGGAATAAATTGTCATAATATCTACAGCCTATTTTGAAATAGTTTGGAGACATGTGTAGATAGAAATATGTGTAGATGTAGATGCGGATATAGAGATAGGTAGACATGATGAACAAAATATGGCAAAATGTTAACAATTGTTGAATCCAGGTAGTGGGTGTATGGCTGTTCACTGTACCATGTATCCTTGCTCAAACTTTTGTATGTTTTAATTTTTTTATGATAAATAGAAAAAAAGAAAAAGAAAAAATTAAGTGACAATCTTTTGAAGTCCTAACTCCTGCCCCATATTCCTTCCACCCAAACCCTTCAAACTCTTCCAGCATTTTTTTCTTATACTCTTTCTAGGTGACCCCATTCATTATTTAACTTTAAACATCATTCAAAAGTTCATTCCCACAAATAATCTCTCACTCTGACCTCACCTCCAAACTCCTATATAAAAAACATAACCAATTAACTATTCCACGTAGATAATTCCTATGTATCTCAAATTTGACAGATCTAAAAGTGAAGTCTTAACTCCCACTCTCCAATTAACTATCCATCTCCAGTGTTCTTCAACTAAGCATTTAATACCTTTATACAGCCAAGAGCTTAAGTCATAAATCTGGGTAGCATCTTTGATTCTCACATCTCCCTCTTCCTCCACCCAATCAATTAGTAAGTCCTATCCATCTAACCTCCAAACTTCAAGACCAAATTTCTCCCTGGCTTGTCACCACCACTCTGTTCCAGCCAACATAAAAATCCTTGCTTGGGCTAGAACAATAGCCTTTAATCAGTATCTACACTTCCATTCTTTCCCCTTTACAATCTATTCTCTACAGATCATCTGAACTACTTTTAAAACATAAATCTAATCTTCAAAACCTCTGATTAAAATAAAATGGCTTTGGGGCACCTGGTTGGCTCAGTCGGTTAAGCGTCCGACTTCGGCTCAGCATGATCTTGCAGTTCATGACTTCGAGCCCCGCATCGGGCTCTGTGCTGACAGCTCAGAGCCTAGAGACTGCTTCTGATTCTGTGTCTCCCTCTCTCTCTGCCCCTCCCCTCCTCATGCTCTGTCTCTCTCTCAAAAATAAATAGACATTTAAAAAAAGATTTGAAAAATAAATAAATAAATAAAATAAAATGGCTTTCCAGTGCATTTAGAACAAAACCCATGTTCCTTACCAGAATCTTAAGGTCCAAGTAGATCTAGCCCTAGCCACCTCTTCCACTTCATCTCATGCTTCTCTCCACCCTTACTTACTTTTCTCCTCATTCATACTAGCTTCCTTTCTGTGCTCATGAATTGTCGAGCTATTGTCTCCTAAGAAGTTATGTCCATACTCTTTCATCTGTTTGTTATGCACTTCATTTTTATTTATTTAACATATTCTCAAATAGCACTATTTCTGGGCTCTTTTTAAAAGAGTCTTAAGAATACTGATTCATTTAGGGGTGCCTGGGCGGCTCGATCAGTTAATCATCTGACTCTTGATTTCAGATCAGGTCATGATCTCATGGTTCTTAGGTTCAAGCTCCACGTCAAGCTCTGTGCTGGCAGTGTGGAGCCTGCTTGGGATTCTCTCTTCTATACCTCTGTCTCTGCTCCTTCCCCACTCACATTCCCTCTTTCAAAATAAACTTAAAAAAAAGAAAACAATCTTCTCAATATTTAAAAAAAAGAATATGGATTCATTTAATATATCAATCCTATGAAGTAAGTACTATTATTACCCTCCTTTTATAGATGAACAAAATGAAGTGTACTGAAGTGGAATGATTTGAACAATTTTATATAGATCATGCTATATACTGAATTGTGTCCCCCACAAATTAATATGTTGAAGCCCTAACCCCCAAGGTGATGGTATTTGAAAATAGGGCCTTTGAGAGGTTAAGATGTAGTCAGAAAGGTAGGTCCTCGTGATGGTCTGAATGGTTTTATAAAAAGAGGGAGGATGGGAGAGAGAGAAAGAGAGAGAAAAAGAGAGAAAGTGATCTCTCTCTTTCCCTCTCTTCTGTTTGAGGATATAACCAGAAAGAGGACATCTGCAAGCCAAGAATAGGGCCCACTCCAGAAGCGGAATCAGCTGGCACCTTGATCTTGGACTTTCCAGCCTCCAGAACTATAAGCCATATGTTTGTTGTTTCAGCCACTCAGTTGAAAGTAGTTTCTTATAGTAGGCTGAGCAGACTAATACATAGTATAAGTGAGAACCAGGCTTTAAACCCAAACTGAACTTTAAGCAACTGTCCCATAACACCTTAGATTCTGATCATCTTCAAGCCCTTTGTATCTTAACTTAAACATTACTTCTTTAGGCAAAGTCTTCTGTGAGTCCCCTTTCTACTGCATCATAACATTATAGTGTTCTCTTCACTGTTCTTTTCTCAAAGTTTAGTGCATATCTTTTCACTGTTATTTGTTTATCTTTGTGCTTACCTGCTATATAACAGGCACAACTAGGTATGAATATGAATATACAATAATGCATAAGACAGACCTTGTTCCTACTCACCGTAAAGTTTAGAGTCTAGATTAATTTATTTTTTGCAATTTCATTTCAACACCAGGATCATAAGCACCAGTGGAGAATGAATACAAGATGAAGAGTTAAGACCAGACAAAAATGGAATAAACCAGGTGACAAGCATATAGAGGAATATAAGCAAAGGAATGAGAATTGCTGATCTAGGTTGAGTCATGGTGACTGGTGACATGGTGAGTATCTGATAAGAACTTTCCACTCTCCTATGAAAAAAGTTCTCATTCCTTTAGGATCTATACATTTGAGGCAAGCCGTGAAGTGGGCCTCAAACAGGAATAGCATGATCTGATTGCTAAAAAGGTGGATGTCCCCAGAAGGCCAAAGAAACCAGGATGGAAATAGAGATGTTGCCTCCATCTTTCAAAGACATAACACCAGTATTCTGCAATACAGTGGGCTACTAGTTAGTCCCCTAATTTAATTACATGTCCCAGACAAATGGAATTTGTCCAGCAATCTAGATGTTTGCCATGGAAGTCAGCGAACAAACATGCCCAGTTCAAGATGGAAGTCTATCATTTCTAAGAAGGCAAGAACTTAACTAAGTGCAGTTCCAGCATAAAATCTCAAATTCAGACCCCTGACTGCCCTCATGTATAAGCTTCTCAGCAGATGTAAAAAAAGGAAGCACCACTTATGAAAATATAGCCTTCATCTTGAGCAAATTGTTCACCCAATCTCAGGGGCCTCAAACCCTTGTGAATATCCTCTATTTGTGAAGCACTGTTGTATGCACTAAAGATGCAGATGTAAGCAAAAGAGAACATAGTTCTGCTATTATAGATCTTACGTTCCAATGAGAGATTTAGTAAACACAAAGAAGTATTAATTTATATTTAAAAATATGTTAATATTTTAATAATATTTTACAAAGTATAATTATGCTGTTGTGAAAAAAAAGAGTCATGTGATAACAGAATGACTTAGTATTATAAAGACTGCTAACATTCAATGCAATCCCAATCAAAATTGCACCAGCATTCTTCTTGAAGCTAGAACAAGCAATCCTAAAATTCATATGGAACCACAAAAGGCCCCAAATAGCCAAATTAATTTTGAAGAAGACCAAAGCAGGAGGCATCACAATCCCAGACTTTAGCCTCTACTACAAAGCTGTCATCATCAAGACAACATGGTATTCGCACAAAAACAGACAAATAGACCAATGGAATAGAATAGAAACCCCAGTACTAGACCCACAAACGTATGGCCAACTCATCTTTGACAAAGCAGGAAAGAACATCCAATGGAAAAAAGACAGTCTCTTTAACAAATGGTGCTGGGAGAACTGGACAGCAACATGCAGAAGATTGAAACTAGACCACTTTCTCACACCATTCACAAAAATAAATTCAAAATGGATAAAGGACCTGAATGTGAGACAGGAAACCATCAAAACCCTAGAGGAGAAAGCAGGAAAAGACCTCTCTGACCTCAGTCGTAGCAATTTCTTACTTGACACATCCCCAAAGGCAAGGGAATTAAAAGCAAAAATGAACTACTGGGACCTTATGAAGATAAAAAGCTTCTGCACAGCAAAGGAAACAACCAACAAAACTAAAAGGCAACCAATGGAATGGGAAAAGATATTTGCAAATGACATATCGGACAAAGGGCTAGTATCCAAAATCTATAAAGAGCTCACCAAACTCCACACCCAAAAAACAAATAACCCAGTGAAGAAATGGACAGAAAACATGAATAGACACTTCTCTAAAGAAGACATCCAGATGGCCAACAGGCACATGAAAAGATGCTCAACGTCGCTCCTCATCAGGGAAATACAAATCAAAACCACACTCATATATCACCTCATGTCAGTCAGAGTGGCCAAAATGAACAAATCAGGAGACTACAGATGCTGGCGAGGATGTGGAGAAACGGGAACCCTCTTGCACTGTTGGTGGGAATGCAAATTGGTGCAGCCACTCTGAAAAACAGTGCGGAGGTTCCTCAAAAAATTAAAAATAGACCTACCCTATCACCCAGCAATAGCACTGCTAGGAATTTACCCAAGAGATACAGGAGTACTGATGAATAGGGGCACTTGTACCCCAATGTTTATAGCAGCACTCTCAACAATAGCCAAATTATGGAAAGAGCCTAAATGTCCATCAACTGATGAATGGATAAAGAAACTGTGGTTTATATACACAATGGAGTACTACATGGCAATGAGAAAGAATGAAATATGGCCCTTTGTAGCAACGTGGATGGAACTGGAGAGTGTGATGCTAAGTGAAATAAGCCATACAGAGAAAGACAGATACCATATGCTTTCACTCTTATGTGGATCCTGAGAAACTTAACAGAAACCCATGGGGGAGGAGAAGGATAAAAAAAAAAAAAAAAAAAAAAGAGGTTAGAGTGGAAGAGAGCCAAAGCACAAGAGACTGTTAAAAAACTGAGAACAAACTGAGGGTTGATGGGGGTTGGGAGGGAGGGAAGGGTGGGTGATGGGTATTGAGGAGGGCACCTTTTGGGATGAGCACTGGGTGTTGTATGGAAACCAATTTGACAATAAATTTCATATATTGAAAAAATAAATAAGTAAACATTAAAAAATTAAAAAAAAAAAATAAAGACTGCTAGCCATCTAAAAACTCCATCCACTTATAAAAGTAGGGTGGAATTCAGCACACGGCTGCTCAGCTAACTACATTTTCCAGCCTCTCTCGCACCAAATGTGTCCATATAATTATGTCCTCACCATGAAACAGGGAAGGAGATGATGTGCGCCACTTTTGGTTCTAGGCTTTAACATTCCAGGTATGCCTACTCCATGCACTCTTTTCCCTTCCCATTAGCTAAAAACTGAATGTAGCAACAACACAGCTTTAGTCACTCAGATGATAGAAATACTTTGGGTATATGGCAAAACAGCAAGATGGGAGGATCCTGTATAGATAAATGACCTCATGGAGAAGACGTTTCTTATAATCTGGACTGTTAAGTTTCTCAGGATCCACATAAGAGTGAAACCATATGGTATCTGTCTTTCTCTGTATGGCTTATTTCACTTAGCATCACACTCTCCAGTTCCATCCACGTTGCTACAAAAGGCCATATTTCATTCTTTCTCATTGCCACGTAGTATTCCATTGTGTATATAAACCACAATTTCTTTATCCATTCATCAGTTGATGGACATATAGGCTCTTTCCTAAGAAACTTAACAGAAACCCATGGGGGAGGGGAAGGAAAAAAAAAAAAAAAAAGAGGTTAGAGTGGGAGAGAGCCAAAGCATAAGAGACTGTTAAAAACTGAGAACAAACTGAGGGTTGATGGGGGGTGGGAGGGGGTGGGTGGGTGATGGGTATTGAGGAGGGAACCTTTTGGGATGAGCACTGGGTGTTGTATGGAAACCAATTTGACAATAAATTTCATATATTAAAAAAAAAGAAATAATCTGGACTAATCACATCAATACTAATATGTGAAATATAAATAAACATCATCATGGGTCCCTTTTAAGTAGCGGCTAAGTTTCCCTAAACCAGGTTGTTCACTGGAAATGGCATTTAGGAGATGAGGCTTCACTAAGGGGAAGGAGTTATCCATGTGAATATGTGAAGGTGAAGAAAGAGCATTAAGAGCATGCCAGGAACACATGCCATTTCTGGAAAATTCAGGACCTTGGGAAAATTCAGCTGCTACATTAACACAAGAACCATAGGTACCAGTAAACCTTTGGCAGAGGGCTGGGAACTAGATCACAAAGTCTGAAAGGTTGAGGGTGAAAATAAAATAAGCCCAAGCATAGCCCAGACATAAGTCAAGAACCAGATCTGATGATCTCAGTCTTCTTCTGTGGGAAATATATAGCTTCTATTAACCAAAAGGTCAAAAGCCAAGTGGACAGCTAATGATAGGTAAATAAAAGTAGCAGGAGACATGGCAAGCATCTGGCCAGACAGTGAGTGTTTAAATAAACCAGAAAAGTCTAGCAATTTACTCATTCAACATAAGCCCTTTTTCTTAATTAAGATACTCTATTTGTGTGTATGTGATGGTTGCTGCCAGAATTCTGAATCCAGACCTTTTCTTGTTCCCCAGAGTGATAATATATCGCTATTTTTGCCTTAACAAGTTGAGAACTATTTCTTTGTTTTGTCATTCAAGTAACATCTACTGACCTATGCATAGTGATCTGTATGTGCCTGAGATTTCAAGCAGATTCACAAAACCATGTGCAGAAAGATAGGAGAAGAGAAAGAACATTTCACTACAAAAAGAGAATGTTGGCTTCTAATGATTTTTAAGCACCCTTAAGATACACATGAAAATCATTTTCTGAAAGGTTCTAAGACCCTGAAAGAATGATGAAGGAAGGCAAAAATGCAAAGGCCCGTGAGAATAATTAAGAACCAAGTGATCCAGAAGAGTAGACTAGACAGAATTAAGCAAACAGGAGGCCCCATCAGGGACACCAGAAGTTGGGAAAGATTGTACATAAATCTAAAATTATATGTATCCCTTTGGGGCATAAGTCTAGGATGACTAATACAGAACCTGCAGGCAGAAATAAGTAGAAACACTAGGCAGGCATGTATAACAAAAAGAGCTTACCATATAAGCTAATTTCTTTTTATTCCACCTTCAGTGAAAATGGAGAAAATATTTGTTAATCACAGTGCCATTTTTTAAGTAAATGTCAACGGGCTTATTGCTCTCCATCTGTCATGCAGGACTATAAATATTCTTGCTATTTTTCATCTTCCCAGCTACCATTTTTCATCTTCTATCAGAGTGAAGGAAAAAGAAACAATGTTCTCTAGGTAGTCAGAAAGATTTATAAAATGCTAAGAGATCTAATTGCAAGTGTTGTTGTGATTGCTGTTCTGCCTATAGCAACAAAGTATCGAGGTCTAGCAGACACCATGTCTGATCCTTCCCTTTAGCCTGTCAGGAGAATGCCTCTGAAAGACGTGGAGGGAACCATACCACTGCTCTGTTCTCTCCAGCAGAGTGAAAGGGGAAAGGTGGCTCCAGTGCTGCTGCAAAGCACCAGTACTTGCTAGAAGTTAACCGTCATCCTGGTCCTCTAATGAAAAGCCTTCAACCTCCTTATTCTACTCAGGATTTAATAAGAACTCCAGAACATGGTTTAGAAAACCCTTTATCTCTACCCTTCTCTCCCAGCCACATTTTTCCATATACTCATCTCACATTCTTGAGTTCTGGTCATACGGAACTACTCAGAAATTCTCAGAAAGAAGCATTCTCTCTCTCTCTCTCTCTCTCTCTCTCTTTCCCCCCCTCTCTCTCTCTCCATCCCCCCTCTTCCTACCTTCCATCCCTCCTTTGCCTCTTTAGACCTTGTGTTCAGCTTCTCTTGCCCCAGTGAACTTTCCTACTCATTCTTCAGTTCTCAACGTAAGTCCCACTCTTTCTGAGAGTCAGCCCTCCATACTTCCCAATCTGAGGGGATTGTCCATAGCATTCGTAATGCTCTGCCTCACCCCTACTGTGATATGACAAATGTCTGTTCCAGAGCTACCTTTTACTTGTCTGTTTCCTCTCCAGCATCATGAGGATGGTTTTACATCTTGTTTACCATTGACCCATTAACATCTAGCTTAATGTCTGATATATATTAGACAATCAATAAGTATTTGTTCAGAGAATATGTTTAATTAAAAACAAATAAAGGCAATAAAGATAATTTTTAGGTAGCAAGAAATAAACTAAAGAATCTCAAATCAAATTTCTAAGTGCCATTTCTCAGTATGCCTAGATACTTTGGCTTCTGAATCATGCCTCACTTCTCCTTCCTATATATTTTTACACTGGTATGGTTTTTTTGCTTTTGTTTTTGTTTTTTGAGAGAGAGGGAGAGAATGAGCAGGGGTGGGGCAGAGACAGGAGGAGAGAGAGACTCCTAAGCTCAATGCAGGGCTCAATCCCATGACCCTGGGATCATGACTTGAGTAGAAATCAAGAGTCACACGTTTATCTGACTGAACCACCCACGTGCCCTACACTACTTTTTTAAAAGGCAACCCTGTCAAAATAACACGAGCATTCTTCACAGAGCTAGAACAAATCATCCTAAAATTTGTATGGAACTAGAAAATACCCTGAATAGCCAAAGCAATCTTGAAAAAGAAAACCAAAGCTGGAGGCATCACAATCCGAGACTTCAAGCTATACTACAAAGCTGTAATCATCAACGCAGTATGGTACTGGCACAAGAACAGACACTCAGATCAATGGAATAGAATAGAGAACCCAGGGGCGCCTGGGTGGCTCAGTCGGTTAAGCGGCCGACTTCGGCTCAGGTCACGATCTCACAGTCCGTGAGTTCGAGCCCCACGTCAGGCTCTGTGCTGACAGCTCAGAGCCTGGAGCCTGCTTCAGATTCTGTGTCTCCCTCTCTCTCTGCCCCTCCCTGTTCATGCTCTGTCTCTCTCTGTCTCAAAAATAAATAAACGTTAAAAAAAAAAAAAAGAATAGAGAACCCAGAAATGGACCCACAAACGTACGGCCAACTAATCTTTGACAAAGCAGGAAAGAATATCCAATGCAATAAAGACAGTCTCTTCAGCAAGTGGTGCTGGGAAAACTGGCCAGCGACATGCACAGGAATGAACCTGCACCACTTTCTTACACCACACACAAAAATAAACTCTAAATGGATGAAAGACCTCAATGTAAGACAGGAAGCCATCAAAATCCTCAAGGAGAAAGCAGGCAAATACCTCTTTGATCTTGCCCTCAGCAACTTCTTACTCAACATGTCTCCAGAGGCAAGGGAAACAAAAGCAAAAATGAACTACTGGGACCTCTTCAAAATAAAAAGCTTCTGCACAGTGAAGGAAACAACCAGCAAAACTAAAAGGCAACCGACAGAATGGAAGAAGATATTTGCAAATGACATATCAGATAAAGGGTTAGTATCCAAAATCTATAAAGAACTTATCAAGCTCAACACCCAAAAACCAAATAATCCAGTGAAGAAATGAGCAAAAGACATGAATAGACACTTCTCCAAGGAAGACATCCAGATGGCCAACCAACATATGAAAAAATGCTCAACATCACTCATCATCAGGGAAATACAAACCAAAACCACAATGAGATACCACCTCACACCTATCAGAATGGCTAACATCAACAACTCAAGCAACAACAGATGTTGGCGAGGATACGGAGAAAGAGGATCTCTTTTGCGTTGTTGGTGGGAATGCAGACTGGTGCAGCCACTCTGGAAAACAGTATGGAGGTTCCTCAAAAACCTAAAACTAGAACTACCCTACAACCCAGCAATTGCACTACTAGGCATTTACCCACGGGATACAGGTGTGCTGTTTCGAAGGGACACATGCACCCCCATATTTATAGCAGCACTATCAACAATAGCCAAAGTATGAAAGAGCCCAAATGTCCATCGATGGATGAATGGATAAAGAAGATGTGCTATATATATACAATGCAGTATTACTTGGCAATCAAAAATAATGAAATCTTGCCATTTGCAACTACGTGGATGGAGCTGGAGGGTATTATGCTAAGTGAAATTAGTCAGTCAGAGAATGACAAAAATCATATGACTTCACTCATATGAGGACTTTAAGAGACAAAACAGATGAACATAAGGGAAGGGAAACAGAATATAAAAACAGGGAGAGGGACAAAGCAAAATAGACTCATAAATATGGAGAACAAACTGCAGGGGTTGTGGGAAGGGGGATGGGCTAAATGGGTAAGGGGAATTAAGGAATCTACTCCTGAAATCATTGTTGCACTATATGCTAACTAATTTGGATGTAAATTAAAAAAAATAAAATTAATAAAAAGTAAAAATTAAAAAAATAAAAGGCAACCCTGTGACCAGTAAAAAAGTAAAATTTGAATTATTTCTTCATGCAACTTGGTTAAATCATTCACTTGACACAAGTTTAAACAGCAAATATTAAAGCGTTAATTGCATAAGACATTATCTGGGAAGATCATGAGAAGTTTACCACACACCTTTATATAACTCTGTTAAAGAAGAAAGAAATAGACATTAAAAGCAGGGGAGGGGGGGAGGCTTTTGACTCAAGTTGAGGCTTTAGCTCGACTTTTAATTTAATACCAGTGTTTGACACAAAGCTTCCAGGTTAAGTAACTAAGATACCAAAGAAAATGTATTCAACATATTTTCTCTTAGGTAAACTTGGTCCAATTCATTTATAAGTACTTTTTCTATCATATCCTTGGAGAAGCTTACAGAAGGGGACTCCAGCTGAGTCAAAATAGACAAGGAGCCACCATGACAATTCCCATCTTACACGCTTCCTTGGAAAATTTCTGTGGCTTATTCAAGTTCTTTCACATATAGCAGAATATGATTCATTTTTAAAAGAAATAAATAGCCATAAAATAAAAGAGCTGGTTATAAGTTTCATGAAACTCAAGATGCGCTATTCTAAAATAATGCTCTTTACTTAGGAGGCTACTTGTCCTCATTCCTCCCTTCATCCATTCAATAGTCCTCATGAAGAACCTTCTGTACTCAAGGCATTGAGGATTCTAAATAATAAGGCATGTGTCCTTATCCTCAAGATGTTCAAATAGTGTCACATATACTCTTAAAAATAATAATCACAGAAGATGGTAGGTACTGGAAGAGACTTTAATATTACCCACATAAGTCTATTTTGGTTTTGAATAATCTACTGATGTGCATTTTGCTGATATTCATTAATATAAACATATTTTCCCTTCCCACCAGGATCTAAGTATCCTGACAGTACATAACTTATACTGTTTTTATATCATTCATTGCATGGTTTCTCTAAATTTACCATGACTTACAGTAATAAATACATTTTGAATTGTGATTCAATGACACATATACATATATATATATAACAAATGTTTCACAGAAATATACTTACCATTACTGCATCAATTTATTCTGGTGTTTTCTATTTTGAAATATTGTATATAGTCCATTTCATTTAGAAACAAACAAACAAACATATGATGATCATAATTCACTAATGATCTACAACCATGGTTTGGAAAAAAAAACTATTTCCAAAAAAAAAAAAAAAAAAAGTTCTGTGAGAGTGACATCGCGAAGATGGCAAAATAGGCTATTCCTGACTTCATTCCCCCTCACAAGAAAAACAAATAACCATTCAAGAACAAGACACCATTGAGAGAATCCTGGAACACGGAGGTGAAACTGAAGAACACCACCCCCATCCCTCTCCCAGCACTACAGAGACCAAGACAGACTGCATTAGAAGGGTAGGAGAAGCAGCTATATGTTAAGCACATTGTCTCTCCCCAGCCCAGCACAGCACCAGGAGAAGAGACCCCTTTGAGCCTCTGGTTCCTCCAGTAGAAAAAAAAGAATACAGAGAGCACGACCAGCCCCACCCCACTCGGCAATGTGGGTTGTTTTCTGGGAACCTCTTCTCTGATCTCACATAATGGATACTGCAGGGGCATCTGCAGGGCTTGACTACCAGGAATCTGACTGGGACAGAAAAGTAGGGAGGGGTTTGCAACAACCAGCACACGGATCTTGGCAGACCAAATTTATACCTGCAGTACTCAAGTAGTAACCCCAACCAGCATCTTTGCTCATCCACAGAACCGAATCAGGGGCACACACTAACATGGGAACTCCTTGGAGTGCAAATCTGCCTGATGTGGATTCTCAAGCAAGGAGTCTTGCCCCAGGACCCTGTTTGCCCACACCAAGGTATGGAGCACTGTCACAACCCCATCTACTGTGGAGAGTGCCTTCCAGCCACATCTGACAAGGAGAACTGGCAACACCTCCTCGAAGCTGTGTAGCCCAGTAATGTTGGAGCCAAGAAGTGGGAAGGCAGAGTTGATCACCCCAGAGCATAGCCAGTTCAGTGTGTGGAGGGTTTTCATGCTACACACAGGCAGGGGAATTAATTTCTAGCCAAGGCTGAGAGTAGCTCTATCCAGGACCCCACCTGGAAAGCTTGTTTGAGACATGAAAGTTGCCTGGAGTAGCCCCTCCCCTTCCTTCCAAGGCAAGGGAGTTGAGACACAGCCCCACCTACTGGAGAGGGTGTCTTCCAGTCCCATGTGACCCAAAGGGCTGGTGACAAACCCTGGAAGCTGTGTGGCCCAGCAAAGCTCAACTCCAGAGAAGGGCAGGCAAAGCTAACAGTTTGTAAAGCAAAGCCAGTGGCCTTGTTTAGCCAGAGAACTTGAGGTACAGGGCAGCTTGAGTTAAGATAATAAACAGTTTTACCGGTCTTACAGCTGCTTCCCCCACTGCACCCAGGAAAGAAATTCACATCCCTATGCATTAATGAACATAGCCTTCAACCTATCTGACTAAGGAACCTAACCAGAGCACATGGGAAACTGCATAGCCCATCTAACAAGCCCTGCTTATTGTGGCGGTTGAACAAGAGCACAGCTCATGGCTTCTCCCATCTGCAGAGCAAAACCAATGGCTTCACCTGACCAGAGAATTCAGTGCACACTCTGGTCTGAGTTGAATTTTCAAATGACAAGCTATGGTAATCACAAGGGAAAGTCCTGTAGTAATCAAGCAAAAGAACATAATAAAGAAGTCAAAGCATAGTGATACCAAAAGATACCCAAACACACACAAAAAGACAGTAGGATAAGAAACAAGAAAAATGGACCTACAAAACTAGGAAACAGTAAATGAAATGGCAATAGTAAGTCTTTATCTATTAATAATTACTTTAAATATAAATGGATTAAATTCCCCAGGCCATGGGTCTTATTCTGCTGCCCTTCCAGGTAAGTTAATTCATAGCCCCATATACTACTGAATATTGTGCCCATTCATGACCCATCTAGTAAGCCTGATCTGAAAATCCCAGCAACCATGAACCCATCTCACAGTACCACTCAGGTAGGAAACCGAACCATCAGTCATATCCAACTGTTCTCAACCAGTGGCACATCTTCCCTATACCAATCAAAAACAGTTCCCAAACTCAAACAGTTCCTTTGCCCCAAAACAGACCATAATAGCAGGTCTTACTGCCCAAGGACATCACCAGCAGACGCAACCAGAAATCCAAACTGAGCTGACTGATGAGAAATGGTCTCTGCCAAAGCAAACCTGTAAAGTCTGGAAAAATATTGACATTATAATTAAATTGTCAAAAGTCAAAGACAAAGAAAGAATTTTAAGAGTAGCAACAGAGAAGAAAGAAGTTACATACAAGAGAACACCCATAATACTATTGGTGGATTTCTCAACAAAAACTTCAGGCCAGGAGAAAATAGGATGACATACTCAAAATACTGAAAGAAAATAACTGTCAAGAGCAAAGCTATCCTTCAGAAACAAAGGTTGAATCATTTTCCTGAACATACAAAAGCTAAGAGAGTTCATTACCACCAGACCCTGCCTTAGAAGAAATGCCACAGGTGTTTTTTTAAGTGGAAGTAAAAAAATGCTAATTAACATCATAAAAAAGGTTAAAAGGTAGCATAAATCTCACTCACAATGGTAAATATATAGTCATAGTTAGATTGTGCAATATGGTAATAGTGTTGCATAACTTACTTACAATTCTAAAAGTTAAAAAAAAATAAGTGTAGCAAAAATAACCATGACTACAATAATCTGTTATTAGTTACACAATATAAAAAGGAAGTAAATTATAATAACAATAACCTAAAATGTGAGGTGGAAGAGAAGTAAAAGTGTAAAGATTAAAATTCTATTGAAGTTTGGTAGTTATAAGTTTAAAATATGGTACTATAGGTTTAAAACATTTTATGTAAGCCTCATGGTAACCACAAGGGTAAGTCCTGTAATAATCATGCAAAAGAACACAATAAAGAAGTCAAAGCGTACTGATACCAAAAAGTACCAAAACACACACACAAAAAGACAGCAGGATAAGAAACAAGGAACAATGCATCTACAAAACTGGAAAACAATAAATAAAATGGCAAGTAGTCCTTATCTATCAATAATTACTTTGAATATAAATGGATTAAATTCTCCAATTAAAAGACATATAATGATGAATGGATTTTAAAAAATCCAACAGGATGTTACCTATAAGAGACTCACTTTAGCCTTAAAGACATATATAGATTGAGAGTGAATGGACAGAAAAAGACATTTTGATACCTTTTGCAATGCAATGCAATTGCAATGCAAATGGTAACCAAAACAAAGCAGGGGTAGCTATACTTATACCAAACAAAATAGACTTTAAACTAAAAATGGTAAAAAGATACAAGAAAGGTCATTATGTAATGATAAAGAGGGCAATACATCAAGATCAAACAACTGTAAATTATGCATCCAAAAACAGAACACCTAAATATATAAAGCAAAAACTAATAGAGCTAAAAGGAGAAATGGCAGTAATGCAATAATTGGGGACTTGAATACTCCACTCTCCACAATGGATAGATCATCCTGAGAATCAATAAGGAAACAATGGTTTGAACAATACTGTAGACCAAATGGACCTAACAAATATATACAGAACATTCTATACGACAATAGCAGAATACACATTTTTGTCAAGAGCATATGGAATGTTTTCTAGACCATACATTAGGTCACAAAACAAATCTTAGCAAATTAAAAAAAAAACACTGAAATCATATCAATTTTCTTCTCTGACCACAATGGCATGAAACTAGAAATCAACAGAAGGAAAAATGGAAAACTCACAAACACATGGAAATTAAACAATACTTTCCTGAAAAATCAATAGGTGAAGAGAGGAAATTTAAAAGAAAAATAAAAAAGTATTTTGAGACAAACGAAAATGGAAACACAACATACTGTAATTTACAGGATATAGCAAAATCAGTTCCACAAGGAACCCTTACATTAAAAGCAGGAAAGAAGCCAAACAAATACTTAACTCTATACTTAAGGAACTAGAAAAAGAAGAAATGGAGCCCTAATTTGACAGGAGAAAGTAAATTATAAAGATTAGAGCAGGAAAACATGAAACACAGACTAGGAAAACAATGGAAAAGATTAACCAAATTAAGACTTGATTCTTTGAAAAGATAGACAAAACTGACAAATTTTGTTTTAGCTAGACTAAGGAAAAAAGAGAAAAAACTCAAATCAACAAAATTATAATGAAAAAGGAAACATTACAACTGATACAACAGTAATTTAGAGAATCATAAGAAGTTACTATGAACAACTATATGCAAACCAACTGGACAACATAGAGGAAATGGAAAAAACCTTAGAAATACACAACTTACTACAACTGAAGCAGGAGGAAATAAAATATCTGACTAGACCAATTACTAGCAAGGGAACTGAATCAGTTATCAAAAATCTCCAAATAAAGAGAAGCCTAGGGTGAGATAGCTTCACTAGTGAATTTTAGCAAACATTTAAAGAATTAACACCAATCCTCCTCAAACTCTTCCAAAAAATCAAAGAGAAGGGAACACTCCCAAGTTCATTTTATGAGGCCAACATTATCCTGATACCAAAACCAGAAAAGTACACTACTAGAAAAGAACACTACAGGCCAATAACCCTACAATGAATACAGATGTAAAAATAAAATACTAGCAATAAAATACTATAAAAATAAATTACTAGCAAACTGAATTCAGCAGTACATTAAAAGGATCATTTATCAAGATCAAGTGGGATTTATTCTGAGGATGCAAGGATGGTTCAATATATGCAAATAAATCAATGAGATACATTACATCATTATAATGAAATAAAAGAATCATATGATTGTGTCAGTAGATATATAGAAAGCATTTGAAAAAATTCAACATCCATTTATTATAAAAACTCTTAACAAATTAGGCATAGGAGAAACATATCTCAACATAATAAAAGCCATATATGACAAGCCCACAGCTAACATCATAGTCAATGGTGAAAGGCTGAAAGCTTTTCCTCTAAGATTAGGAATAAGACAAGAGTGAGTGAGGGTGCCCACTTTCACCACTCCTACTCAACATAGTGCTGGAAGTCCTAGCTAGAATAATCAAGCAAGGAAAAGAAACAAAAGTTATTAAAATTGGAAAGGACAGAGTAAAATTGTCTCTATTTGCAGATGACAGGATTTTATATACAGAAAATCCTAAAGACCAAAAACCTGCTAGACATAACCAATGAATTCAGTAGAGTTGCAAGATACAAAATTAACATGCAAAAATCAGTAACATTTCTATACACTAACAATACATTTTCTGAAAAAGAAATAAATAAATTGACCCCATTTACAATAGCATCAAAAACAACAAAATACTTAGAGATAAATTTAGCTAAGGAGGTAAAAGATTTCTACTCTAAAAATCATAAGACATTGATGAAAAAAATTAAAGATACAAATAAATGGAAAGATAACATGGCCAATGATTGGAAGAATTGGTATTATTAAAATGTCAATACTACCAAAATCCATTTATAGATTCAGTGCAATCCCTATCAAGATTCTAATGGCATTTTTTTACAGATTTTTTTTTACAAAAATCACTCCAAAGATAAAGCAAGAATTCTGAAAGCCTCTAGGGACCAAAGGTCCTTAACCTACAAGGGTAGACACATAAGTAGCAGACCTGTCCACTGAGACTTGGCAGGCCAGAAGGGAAAGGCAGGAAATATGCAATGTACTAAATAGGAAAAATATGCAACCAAGAATCCTTTATCCAGCAAAGCTGTCATTTAGAATAGAAGGAGAGATAAAGACTTTCCCAAACAAAATCTAAAGGGGTTTGTGACCACTAAACCAGCCCTGCAAGAAATTCTTAGGGGGACTCTCTGAGTGGAAAGAAGCAAAGACTACAAAGGACCACAAAACATCACCAGAAACACAGTGACACTAAGTTCATATCTTTCAATAATCACTCTGAATGTAAATGGACTAAATCCCCAATCAAAAGACACAGGGTATCAGAATGAGCAAAAAACAAGATCCATATATATGCCGCCTACAAGAGACTCATTTTAGACCTGAGAACACCTGCAGATTGAAAGTGAGGGGAAGGAGAACCATATATCATGCTAATGGACATTAAAAGAAAGTCGGAATAGCCATACTTATCTTAGACAGACTTTAAAACAGACTGTACTAAGAGATGAAGAAAGGCATTATATAATAATTAAGGGGTGTATCCATCAAGAAGAGCTAACAACTGTAAATATTCATGCCACCAACATGGGAGCACCCAAATATATAAGTCGATTAATCACAAACATAAACAAACTGATGGATAATAATACCATTATTGTAGAAGACTTTAATACTCCACTTACAACAATGGAAAGATCATCTAAGCAGAAAATCAACAAAGGAACAATAGCTCTGAATGACACACTGGACCAGATGGACTTGACAGATATATTCAGAACATTTCATCCTAAAGCAGCAGGGTATACACTCTTCTCAAGTGCTCATTGAACATTCTCCATAGGAGAAGGTGGTCAAAAAGTACAAACTTCCAGTTATAAGATAAACAGTTACCAGGGATGTAATGTACACCATGATGACTACAGCTAACACTGCTGTATAACATAAAGGAAAATTGTTAAGAGAGTAAATCCTAAGAGTTCTCAATCACAAGGAGATTTCTTTTCTTTTTTCTTTTCTTCTTTTTTTCCTTATTGTATCTATGTGAGAAGACGGACACGGCTGCACCTATGGGGGTAATCATTTCACAATATACGCAATTAAAAACCATCATGCTTATACCTTAAACTTATACAGTGATGTATGTCAATTATTATCAATAAAACTTGGGGCAAAAAGATCTGCAAAGTATTAACAGAACATGTATAAAATACTTGGTGAGTAATCACATGGCTGAAGGTAGTAGAGCATAAAGATTACAATTCAGGATCTGCAATGAGACAGATCTGAATTCAAATCCAGACTCCACCAATTATTGGCTATATAACCCTGAACAGGTTACTCAACCTCTTTAAGCTTCAATGTCTTCATGCCAAAAATGAAAATGGTGAAAATAATAGTATCTATGTGTTGAGAGAGTACAAGAGATCATGCATATTAAATTATTTACTATAATGCAAAGTATATGGTAAGTATCAAGCAAATGTTAAATTTTAAAAACCTATCCAAAGAAATATAAATAAGACTTGAGACGAAAATTAAAAGTAATTTGACCTTAGCCAATTTCAACAAGATAATATTGGGGGATGGAGGCTTCAAGTGGATATTTCACAAACTATCTAAGTAAACATATATAGTTCATGAACTAGGGAGATATGAGAATGAGTTGCCAAGGTAGACAGATCCTTTTGTGTTGAGATGCAGAAGAGAATAGCATTTCGTTTATTTAATGTGGCTTCTAAAATATGGTCAAAAGAGGAACGTGGAGAAAAAAAAACGGGAGAGATAACATTGTTGAGGTTTCTCCATGTCTTATGATCCTGCAGGTGATGTTTGACAAATCAAGAATGGACAAAATTCCTCCCAATACTGCACTCAAATAGCTGAACCGGGTCCTGACCCCTGTAGCCTGACCATAGGGCTAATTTGTATAGCATCACAGTGACATTTTGCCTGGATTATGCCCACTGTTTACTCCATCATCTATAACAACTTGGCTGCAAAGACTCACCTAAAACATAACGTAAAGCAGCCTCTTTACCATGACCCCTTACTTTGGGATCTGCACACAGAGCATTCTAGGGCTTTGAGACAGAGCAAATTTAAGAGGTTCACTCCTAAACTTTCCTAAAGAAGCCAGGCCAATCAATTTTATATTATCATTTCCCTCACCCAAAAGTGTTCCACTACCCTAGAATTAGCTCGTGTAGAGACACGGTCCACAGGACTAAGAAACTTTACTTCTGCAGGACATTTTTAACACAGCCTCCAGGAAAATTAACTAAATAGTCTTGTGCTCTCCAAGCAGGGGATGTGCAGATGAGGCACAGTTGTAGCTTGCATCCCCCAAATCCTAAAGCAGCTAAGTGGTGAGGAAATAAAACTCACTCTTGGAATACATGTAGCAACTTGGTACTGGAGTTGGTTACGCAGAGAAGCTCTGACGAAGATGATTCCAGTGAAGTGTGACCCACTTACCCACAAGACTTTGATATGCAGGCACTGGCCTTTTGGACCTGCCAACCAGTTGGAGAATAAATAAATGAACAGGAAGATTATAGTTCCACTGCAGTCCCGGAATTAAACAGGCAAATGGCAAGGATTCAGCATAGAGCTATATGATGCATAAGTAATCAGACAGAGACTATGTCCATTCAGCTGGAAGCAGAGTCTGGCTGCTACTTAAAATATCAGCGGGAGTGTCGATCTACCATGTTTCCAACATTTTTTGAAAAATGTTCAAGCAGCCAGATAAATCACTCTGTGGCTCACCCCTGCTACTTGTGGATTGATAATGTTTATAAACAGCTGTGTTAACATCCTCAAGAATCCAAGGAAACATCCTTACTGCACTGAAGAGCTTTTATGGTTTATACATCTAGCAATGGACAGGCAGGTCTTTTCATTCAGATGGCTGTGTTTCTAGCATCTGGGTTATGACAAGAGCCAATGATTCTTTTTGGGTAGTCAGTGGTAGCCAGTGGTTGTCACTCTAACCCTGCCACAACACAAAGGATCTCCAGACAGATTTTAACTTCCTCTATCTGGGTATTTGCACTGGTAGAACAAAGAATACATATATTGTGTCTTAAGACACTTTACATCTGAGCCCTGGCTACCTTTCACCTACCTCTTCACCAGCACTCCATTCTAAGCACACGCTGAATCAGTACTATGCCCTGGATGGGCTATGTTCTGCAGCGTCTCTGAGTCCATGCATGAGCTACTAAGTGCCTTGCTAGAATGTTGTACATCCCTCTCTTATCCACCTGGAGGGCACCCACTTATTTTTATCCCCCAGCTCTAAAACTACATACATATCTTACCCTTTTCCCACTAGGAAAGAATTTCCCACTAGGAAGAATTTAAAGACTTTAATACACATTCTAGACTATGAGCCTCTTGAGAACAGGGAACACATCTCAAGAGATTTGTGTCTCCATTTGTAGCTAGTACTGTTTCTGGCATGTGGTATGTAGGTAATAAAGGACTGTTACAGGAAGAATTTTTAGGTGAATGTTATTATCTCTTCTTGCCTAAAAATAAGGTAGGGAAGACTGGGGAGTGTCCAAGAAGGAATGTGAAAGTAGAGGACCATCTATCGGATTGGACACCATGGGAATCTCAGGGAAGGTGAGGTTTTTTTCCTTTCCTTTGTTGCAGCTGAGTTATGCTTGGAAGTGGCCACTCTCCAGCAACACAACATTATTTTTTCTATCAGAGTCTCTAATTATGGCCCAAGAAGGGCTTCCATGGATCTCTTTACCCATCCTGGATTTTCCCACAAACACATAATTTTCATAATATTCTCAGAGATGTTCAAAGCCCAAAAAAGATTACAGGCCACTATCCAAAAGAGGTTTTTTTTGTTTTTTTTTAATTTGGACATGTCAGGAAACACTATCCAAAAGAGTTTTTTTTTTGTTTTTTTTTAATTTGGACATGTCAGGAAATGTATTCCATCATGCTTATGTTGTTTAGGAGAATCTAAGTGACAGGGGAAAAGTGTAAAAAGCACTGTAATAGACCACTTTACTCAATGTAAAGGTTATACTCTGTATGTTTTCACCAGAATAAGGAAGTGACTGTAGAGAGAAGGAAGGGTGCCTCCTCTCTACAAAGTTTCTATAGGGCAGTAGTGTTTCAACTAAGAGGCAATGTGATAAATGAATATTGGACTTAAGTCAGAAAGTCTATGTTGCCTCTTACTAGCCATGTAACTTTAGACCACTCATTTAGTTAGTTCTGTGCCTCAGTTTCCCCATATGTCCTATGAAGATATGGCCTTTCTCTGTGGAATGTTTGGAAGATTCAGTCAAGATACAGTGGATGAAAGAATTTTCCCAAATCATAAGGCACTACACTATTGGATATAAAAACAGTATTGGAAATCGTCGAGTCAGGTACGCATAACAGTCTGTGGTGCGATCCATTATTTCCCTCAGTCTGTTTTGTTTTATTTTCCTGGCTCTTAGTAATCCAATCCAAGGTCTTTTATGTTCATTTAATAACATTTCTTGTCAAATTTATCATACATAAAGTTTCATATGCAACCAGCACGAGAACTGCGGCTGGCAGCTAGTGTTCTTTTCAGAAAGGGGCAGGCATAGAATGGTAAGTTCATTCTAGCCCAAAGCAGGCAGGCTTTCTTGTTAAAGTCTCTCCCGGAGGTAGAACATTTCCGCATTCACATCATTTTTTTCTTTCAAAGCCTCTCCCCTGAGCCCTCTGCAGCTTGTCCATGGTACGCAATTCTGAATCACCCTACCACTTAGGACACTGGGATCTGGAGGCAGTAGCAAATGTATTTCACATTCAAGAGAAGAAACATTAGCGAGCACAGCATTTAATATGCTGTATGCCGCCAGGATCAGGGGCTTAGACTTTCCATTTCGGCTTCACCGGTTAGACTGCAATCTGAACAAGAGTGTGCAGTGATGCAGTGTGTTGGCGCTCGTCTGTGCCAAGCAGCAGTTTTATCATCAGTAAGGAAGCATTAAGTGAACCCCAGGGATAGCATATGTATTGTATTTAGAGGAAGGGGTGAAAATCCATCAACGCTGTGTAATTTAAAAGGTTTTCATGCTGTTTGCAGGAAGCTATAAGCTTAGATTCCTTTGTCCCAGTTAAAGAGAAAATGGTTCTAGTAAAGAAAGATGGATTTAAAATAGTGGTTACCGTGGAGTGAACTTAAGTGATAAAGGAAGACAGATAGCATAATGGACATTGCCCAGCACATTAAAGGAGCCACACATTTCGTATTTGCAGAAGAACACAAGTTGGGAATTCTGAGCTCAACATCCATTCAAATGAATCTTTTTATTGCCTTTGATTACACAATCTTTTAGTCCCTCCTTGTCAGTTCCCAGTTGTCTCCTATTAGAGGAGAATTACAATCAGTCTTTATGCCAGGAAAGCATAAACTTGAGGGAAGAGAAAGGACAAACAGAATGGGGCAAATGATAAGAAGAAAGAGATATATGAGTCAAGATTTCATTAAGCAAGTTAGATTTGCACTCTAGTGCCAGGAATAAATAAGCATAAACAAGATCCCAGACTCTCTTCATATACAAATGATTATAAATTCATTCAACTCTATAGTCTTATTGTCTGATTCACCCTGTTTTCTTTGAATCTGTTCAGTTCTCTGCCACCAGGCCTTGATGTCAGCCATCCCTTCTATCTGTAATATCCTGCTGTCAAGATAGCACCCACTGAAACCCTCTCCTTCCTCATGAAATGAGGGTGAAATCAAGTGCCATCTTCTCAGAGATGAGAAGGGATATCTCAGAGATATCCCACCACTTGGAATTAATCTCCCCAGCAAAATGCTTTTACCTATAGTTTAGCACAGTATAGCACAATGTAAGTGGTTTAAAGAATTGGTGTTCATGGAGATGTTAAGGTGCCTCCCACCAAATTACATGCTCGGAGGGCAGATGCCATGCCTTAATCATCTGGAGCGTCTAGAGGTTGGCACACTGTTGGTGCACAGTATGCATATGCTATACCGGCATGCAGGCAGCGGCCAACCTGGAGCCATCCCATTGTGACCAATCAACACATCAGACGAGCTCATGAATCCCCAAACCTCTTTGCCTTTTCCGAGAAGGGTTACTATTCCCTCAACTCCTACTTAATCCCCACCCCCAGTGCTACCACTTCTAACCTTGAGACACTTAAACTCAATCTTGTGAGGTATGTCAGTAACTTCTTTTGAAGAACCACCTAAACTGAAATTCATTTAAATGTTACAAATATAATGAACACTTATTCTAGCCTTTGGTGATTGTGAGGATGTCTACAACCTTTAAAATTTGAAAAAAGCTTTTAATCACTTAAATAAACTATAGTTTATTTAGTGCATGGTTTGTTGCAAGAAATTTACATACATTAATTTATCCTCATAACAACTGTATATGGTAATATTATTTCCATAACTACTATATATGGTAATATTATTGTTTCCACTTTAAAGATAATGCAAACTGAGGCACAGAGAGTTTAAGTGTCTTTCGTAGTTCCTGCCACTCATAAGTAGTGGAGGCAGGCTTTCAATTTTGGAAATCTGGCTTCAGAGTGTATGTTTTTAATCACTGCACAGACGGAAGAATAAAGTTCTATGAAATTCAAACACCAATACAGAAAAAGTAGTTTTTTTTTGAAATTGTGTATGATATCAAAGCTGAGATCAGGACCTGGGGGTTAAAGACTAGATATGGTAGATCCTGCTTTTTGCCGTATATTCAGAACAAGCTTAGTGGACCGAGATTGACACAGTTTCCAATTACTTACAGGATTAGAGAGATAATTCATTATGACAAATGATACAAATTTGTTTACTTGCACACCAACATGTATTTTTAATAAAAACCAAACTTCACTTATACAGAAGAATTACATCCAGACCCTTTTCTAACACTCAGGAATTAACAGAATTGTAGTTCAAGCTCTTCCCAGAATTTTCAGTCCTTTAAAAACACCCGTTTTCCTGGAAAGATATGGAGTTCTCCTCAAGAATGATACAGTAGATCAATATGGGATGGGGACATCATTCTGTTAGGAAGACAGTCCCCTGCAGGCAGTCTTTTGATCCCACAGGACCACGTAAGAATGGGCCTTGGGCTGAGAACACATCCTCACCAAGAGATGAGGAGTCCAAACGGCCTATGCTGGATGCACGCAGGCCAACTGTCCTGCATTGGTTGCTAGCACGGACCTGCTGGCCATAGGGGACCACTGCACACTACCAAAGCTGATTTTGCTCTCTCTCTTCTCTATGTGAGTAAAACACGTTCCATGCAGTGCTTGACCACAGTGTGTTTTCCTTAGAGACTCTGATGCTAAGATGCAATAGGCATAAGAGTTCAGACTTCTACTCCTGATGACAGGCAATAGATGCCTCTTGCTCAACACCTGCACTCTCTGGGACCTAATTTGCACAGGTTTCCTTTGTTCTTCCTTCTATGGGGCCTGCTTCTCACCCACCTCCAACCCCCTTCCAAGGCCTTTTCCTCAATGAATCCTCCTGGTTCTTCAAAACTCATCTCAAGCACCTTCTCCTTGACCATCATTCATCTGGATGTACGTCCTCAGAGCTCCTACAGGACCTGGTTCATACCTCAGTCATAGCAATCAGCATGTTCAACTAGAATATCCCATTAACTTATAGCCTTTCTCTCTAGACTATGAGATCATGGGAGCAGGTACCAGATCATATTCAGGTTTCATTACCAGGATCTGATACTGTGCCTGGCACACAGTAGGCATTTTTTCCTTCACCCAACACATAGGTATTCAATACCTAATGTGTTGCAGGCCATATGCTAGATTGGATATATCATAATGAACAAAAATATACATGATCCTTGCCTTCAAGGAACTCACAAACTAGCAGTTTATAAGATCAACCAAATAATCACAGCAAAATGAGCCAGTGTCAAAATACAACTGACATGACTGTTGGATAAGGTGTACTCAGGATACATAATAGAGGAAAATGAAATAAAACAAAGAGAAAATGTTTTACAAAAAAAGATCAGGGCAGGGCGGTGGGGGGGGGGGGGGGGCGGTTCCCCCAGGGAAGTAGCCACTGAACTAAGTTCTGAAAGAATAACTAGCCAGAGTGTTCCAGGCTAAAGAACACCACAGGCAAAGGTCCTTGAGACAAGAGAGGATGGCATATGTATTCTGAGAAGGCTGGTGCAAACAGAGCAGAGAAAGCAAGGGGAGCACATGATGAATAAAGGACAGAGACGGCAGAGATCAGATCCTACATGGGGCCTTGTAGTACCAAGACTTTTTCTTTATCCTAAGAGCACTAGGAAACATATAATCAAACAATCACATTTATGTTTCAAGATGATTTCTCTGCTGCACTACAGACGGAGAAGGAATGGATGGGTGAGGAAGTGGTACATGTGGATAGAAGAGTCACTTAGGAGACTACCAACAATATTTAGTAGAAGACTTGGACTGGAATGGCTACCAGGGAATGGAAAGGAACGGATGGATCCAAAAGACATTTAAAAGGTAAATATCTGCATATTGGTGACAGATATGAACTCAATAAAAATGTGTTGAATTAGTAAAGGGTTGGGATAGGAAGAGTAATTTGGGGTGTTTACTAAAATCCCTGTATATCTGAGGACACTGCAACAGTGCCAGAGAGTTAAGCTTAATGGAAGTTGACCCTTTTCCAGAAAGAAAGAGACAGAGAGAGAGAAAGAGAGAGAGCAGTGAACTCAGTAATGAAGCATCCTTAATCCATCACAAGTTTTGTTCTCTCAGGGGAGCTTCCCATCCATTTTTTCTCTCAGTAATCTTTCTGAGGCCTGCCTGAAGGGGAGAGTTCCCATCAGCAATGGGATTGGACCAGGTAGTTCCTGGCTAAGGGTTTTGTTTTGGTTTGGTTTTTGTTTGTTTGCTTGTTTTACTTTCCAGGTAAAATCTCAGCTATAGCTCAAGTAAAATGTGTCTAGCTTCCCTTAGCTGTTGTCCCCAAAAACCCTTTGTATCCTCATCCCTTGGTAGCTGGTTCAACACCCGCCTATGGGGCCTTCTTGAGCCCAGCTATGATGCTCAGGGTTTTCTCTCTTTAAAAAATAAAAATAATTTATTAGAAATCATCACCACCCTTGCCTTTATACACACTGTTTCCCATTATAAACACAATATATGTTAATTGACCTGGAAACACAGAATAAGATAAAGAACAAAATAAAAACAGTCTGTGATTTCCCCACTAGAGAAAAATAGAAAACAACACTATTATCTGGAAATGCTGTGAACAGTTGTAGTTAAGAGCTTAGGCTATAGAGTTAGACAAGCATTTTGGTCTTTATCCTCACAGCACTGAAAAATCAAATAATCAGATTTATGTTTCAGGGTGATTTGTCTGTTGCAGTATAGACAGGAAAAAATAGATGTGTGAGGTGGTAATATGCGTGGATGTTGAAAGATCAATTAGCAGCCCAAAGTCCAGCTCCAATGGTAGTAATTAAGAATCTATGGGGAAATTACTAATAAGGCAAAGTCTCAAGTTCCTCACATGTATAGGTGAATGGTGCTAGTACCTGTTTGGGGGCTAGTGTGTGCAAATTCCTTAACATAATACCCAGCACATAAGTCTTCACTAAATGCCTAGACATTCTTAATATTTAGTATGCTACCTTGCATTTTTATAACAAAAGCACTTTTTTTAACATTATTGTCACCTTTTCACATTTTCTTAACAATTCCTTGAAAGCATTATTTGTAGTGGTTGCATAACAGTTTATCCTGCAGATACACCACACATTATAAAATCATTTCCTTACTGCTGGAAATTTAAACTGTTTCCAACTTACACTTGCAATAATGTGGCAATGAATATCAAATACAATTTTTTCTATACCTTTAATTAAAATTAAGATGGATCCTCAGAAACATAACCATAAGGATAACAGTATGAAAATTTTTGAGTTTCTTAGTATACATTACCAAATTGCTATCCACAGAGGTGGTTGTGTTATTTTCACCATCGAGGTCCACGTTTATACCAACATGGAAGTATTTGTTATCTTACCCTTTCAAGAAACAGCTCTTTGAAGGAATTTGCCAGGGTAACCTTCTGAAGGAAGTTAGAATTTGGCTGAGCACCTATTAAGTGCCATGGTTGAAACATCTTCCCTAATTATGCTCCCAATTATACTCTTACCCTTGTGAGACAAGCTAGCACTGGCCCTATTTCACACCAGGCAGCCTGGGAGCTGAGTTAGGAGAGCGGGGTAGTACCATACTCACTACCACACTCCTGTCGGCCCACTGCCCTCCTTATCCTGTGTCCTAAGTACCTTGAGATGCCTTCCTATGCTTCCCAAAAGTGACCGCCCAGGGTTTGAACTCCCCAAAGAGCATATGACCACACACACAAATTTCTTCTGAAATAAGAAAAATCATACAAATATATATGTGTTGATTAGTTCTATAAGGAAAATTAAGATAGTGCTAAAGAGAGACTAATTCTGATTGGGAACAGGGAGATACTTTCTGAAAAAATGATACTTGTCCTAAACCTGCTTTTTGTCCAAGAGGTTCAAAGACTGTGAGACCATTCAAGGAGTGGGGAAAAGGCCAGTACAGAAAGGAGTAAATGAGCAGTTAGAAATGGGTAAGTGTAAGGTTGTAAAATAAGAAAATTCCAGTTCATATTGGGTCTTGCAGGCCATATTACAGAATCTGGATTTTACCTTAATTGTAGAAGAATGATAATACCAGCTCCAATATATCTAAAGTCTCCTGTCTTATATCTGTAGATTAACAAGGGGGAGAAACAAAAAATTGTGCAAGAAAATACCTGCCTGAGAATAATGCTTCCCCTCGCCCTTACTCAATATGCCACTTCTTAACCTTGAAAAAAGGTAAAGAGAATTCAGTGTTTTACTGGTAAAACTTATTATCAACATCTTGCCAGCAACTATTTAAAATGAGTTCATCTATGCATTCTCTAAAAGAAAACTTTTTCTCTACCCACTGTTAATATGATGTCCCAAGTGGCTTAGTTTCCTGGAATTACTATTAACACCTGCAATAATTTTTAAGTAGCACATCTCTGCTAACAAAACTCCCTTCAAAACTTGGCCTCAGAAACAAACTATATCATTAGTTAAGAAACATTTCCAGAATGCCCACTGTGTATAGAGCACTGAATTTATCTCTTTGAGGCAGGTAAATAAGCTCTTTGCTACAAATTGCTAAAATGCAAGGCCATACATGCAATGAGAGCAACAAGAGAATTTCCCTGCCTTTGCCCATACCTATCTTGAGGGAAAATAATATTAAGTTGCCATAGTGGATCTACTTTTCATTCAGAGAAACACCCTATGGGTCACTGAAAGTATCTCACCACAAAATCAAGTCCCCAAGATCTGTCAGTGGTTCTGACTACAATAGTTCTCCTTGATATGCAGCAGTAATTTCATGAGCCTTCCCTTAGGAATACCCCTCACAGCAGCCACTGGCTCTATTAGGGTCTCAAAAAGAATTTTGCTGATGTTTTTCATGGTCACAAAAACTTGACATAACCTTCCTACCTCACCTATACTCCAACATGTTGACAGATTCATTGGCTGGACATGCCAAATTATCATAACTCAGGAAGCACGAAATATATGACTAAATGAAGGCAAAGCATACCAAAAATAGCATTCTAATCAGCTTTTAGAGGGGGTGCAGGTCAAAAGATCAGCAAACCTGCTAATGATTCACGTTTCAACATCTTGCCAACAAGACACTTTAATTGACCAATTTCCAGCTGCTCTGCCCAGGAAACACTCCACTCCTAAAGAACAGAACTGAATCTCACCCACAGTCCTGCATATGTAGGATTAAGAAAGAGCTCTGCATGTGCCTCCTCTTGGTGTAAAACAAATTTAGACCCCCTACAGAATCCTATATGGTTGGAAGAATTGGAAATAAAAATATACTCACAGCCCAACAAGTGGGTAGCAAAATATTGATTCTAGCTTCTTAAAACGAGTAAAATATGTGAACTGGGAAAGAACCATGTGTGGGAGGGAATCATATCTCATAAGATGAAAGAAAATAAAAGCAAGTTGAGAGGGAAAAAGCCAGCAGTTCCCTCACCACCAGTTCCCAGGCTGTCAGGTGTCCTGGTGTAGCTGAGCTGGCTGGGGAGCCCAGAAAGCACGCTCAGAGATCCTGCTGCGCTGAACAGTCTCACGCCACAGGTGCGTATTAGATTTAAACAGAGGTCATGTTGTCCAGTGGTGCTGTGCAGGTGCCTGGGATTTCCAGGAGCCTGTGTTCTAAAGCCTGTGGCTTTATATTTCAGGTATCTCAGATCTTATAGAATAGGCATGAAACCTACCTATGTTCTAAGAAAAAGGGTTTTATAAGCCCTGAAAAGGAAATGCAGCCCTAATGGAAGTATGTGCTCTTTGTAAAAAGTGTCGCAGCCTAGAGATGGGAGAAGCCCAGGAGTTGGAGGATGAGACCTTGGGACCTCTAGTCAATTATTCATCTGCTCTGACCCTCAGAGACTCTTAGCTGTTAGCTCGGTGGAGGGCAATGGTGTCTGCCCTGCCTCCTGCTCTGGGCTACTGTGAAAAACAGAAGGTATAAAAGTGCTTCATTAATGTGATATACCACAGAGGGAAGACGTGATGAACCTGAGCCTGGTACTACGTACTTGTGCTACTCTGAGAAGGAGAAATGAACCAAGTAACTAGATCCCAGTCTCTGCATGCTGTCACGGAGGTGGCAGATGAACATAAAACATAACAGCCTTCCCACAGGGCGTAGGCTTGGAGGACAAACGGTTCTTGACATACTGGGTATTTATGGGCACTCAAAATTTTTCCCACGGTCCAAAGATCCTGCAATACAGAAAAGACCTAACAACAGGTGAATCTCTAAGATCTTTTGTCTGGTTGGTTGCTTGGTTGCTGTTTTTCCTTCTTTGGTTTTAACCTAAAACAAGATCATTACAGTCTTCCCATAGAGTAGCTTCTATAATTGCAGTAGGCACATGGGTTGGCCAGCAAACTTGCTAAAACATAAATCCTGATTCTATACATCTGGAGTGGGCCTGACAGTCTATCTTTCTGACAAGTTCCAGGGTCCACAAGTGACACTGGAGGTAGCCAGGTTGGAAAGAACATTGAGAGACACCTTGGGAAGATTTAAGACATCATATACTTTTACTAGAGTAGGGAAAAAAAATTTTTAACTCTAAATCTTGTGGGGATAGTGAAGCCAAGGTTTAGCTCACTTGTCCAGCATCACCACAAGGCAAATCCTTCACCTCCCACAGAATCCACCACATGCCCTCCCTCATATTATTCCCTCCACCAATCTGGCTATCCCACACTTGGTGCTTTCACCCTTGGGTTTCTTTTCCTGTCTCTGCACACCTTTTGGAAGTAAGGGATGGAGGGAGGTAAGAATATGACTATGGTACATGAAATATATCCTAGCTTTGAATCATGGAATCTCTTACTTAAAAAAGATAGGGAAAGCAATGAGGATGAGTTTCTAGCATGAAAAAAGCTAACCGCATTCTAGCTCTTAACGTACCACAATGGCATTTAACTCAAAGTGATTAGCTCTTTGTTTCCAAGGGTGGTCCCTGGTGCCTAGGCATACACCAATAGACAAGGCTAGGCCCCATCTCTGCCTGCATTACATCTGAGGGTGGGGGGGACATATTCACTGAAGCACTAGATATCTAACTCACTCATCTCATTAGGACCCTCAGAAGAAAAATCTCTAGATCCAAGGAGGGGGAAAGAGTTTAAGTAAAAATTTTGAAACTGAAGGTAATCATCAACATGTCTTCCACTTGTGGGCTATGTTCCAAAGAAAAAAGGGGGAGAGATACAATTTGCATTGAATCAATTTCAGCTCTGCCCCCAATCACACAGATTTATAAAAGCCACGCTCTAAAAAGCTGCACTAAGAGGCACATGGGTGGCTCAGTCAGTTAAACATCCGACTTTGACTCAGGTCATGATCTCATGGTTCGTGAGTTTGAGCCCCACATCAGGCTCTCTGCTACCAACACAGAGCCTATTTTAGATCCTCTGTCCTCCCACCAGTCTCTCTCTCTCTCTGCCTCCCCGCTGCCTCCTCCTCTACATGTGCACATTTTCTCTGTCCCTCTCTCAAAAATAAACATTTAAAAATAAATAAATAAAATAATTAAAAAAATAAAAAGCTGTGAAGTTTCAGTTCTTTTTGATTCCACTTATCCAACCAAAAGCATGAGACTGGGAACAGTTTCTTCACCCCAGCTTTTCTGTCTTACAGAAGTACATCTAGGGCCATGAACTAAACAGAGGGGAAGAGGACTGAAAAAGTAAAAATAATTGCTCTTTTAAAAATCTACTGAAACAGGGTGCTTGGGTGGCTCAGTAGGTCAAGCATCAGACTGTTGATTTTTGGCTCATCCAAGTGTCATGGGATCAAGCCCTGTGTCAGGCTTGGTACTGAGCATGCAGCCTGCTTAAGATTCTCTCTCTCGCGCTCTCTCTCTCTCTCTCTCTCTCTCTCTCTCTTCTCTCTCTCTCCCTTTCCTCTCTCTCTCTCCCTCTGCGTGTCTCCCCCAGTTGCACACATACTCTCTCTCTCTAAAAATAAATCTAAAAAAAAGCTATTGAAACAGCAAATACTCCTAAATATACACAGAATCTGCCCTTTTAGAGAATTGCTGTGTTTCCACCTACAATTTGATCACGAATGGAGTAGTTGAAGAAATTTTGGCTGTAAATGAGGCTTAACACATACAAGGGAATATTGGTTCCCAAGTGCTTCTATTATGCCAGTAAATACTGAAAAGCAACAGAGAGCTTTCCCCTTCAGTCAGCACTATACTCAATGCCTTTCCTAGTACAAGCATTAAAGTTTCACAAGGAAATCTGCCCACAATGCTGCTAGAACTCCACAGGACTCTCCCGAGGTTATTTGGATTTCATTATTAAAATGTATTTTTAAATACCCTTGCTAAGATCAGAGCTCTTGCAAAATTAAGATTAAAATACCCTAGCTTTGGCCAGTGTCAAAGAGCTACCAATGGATCAGAAAGGGCAGAGGTGGAGGAGACACTGAAGTGACTTAGGACCAGAAGTGGGTACAGAGAATCATTGTGGTGAACACTGAAGGCACTCCCATCAAGAGCATCATGGAAAATCCCTAGGGGTGCCTGGGTGGCTTAGTCAGTTGAGTGTCTGATTTCGGCTCAGGTCATGATCTCACAGTTCATGGGTTCGAGCCCCACATCAGGCTCTGTGCTGACCACTTGCTCAGAGCCTGGAGCCTGCTTCAGATTCTGTGTCTCCTTCTCTCTCTTGCCCCTCCCCCGCTCATGCTTTGTCTCACTCTGTTTCTCAAAAATATAAAATAAAAAATGTAAAAAAATTAGAAAAAAAAGAGCATCATGGACAATCTCACCACCACACAGTATGCCAAGCTCATGCAGAACTTCATCTTGAAGACCCAGAGCACCATGTGTGAAATCAAACCCCAGAATGACCTCACCTCCCTTTGAATTTGCAAGAAAAACCAAATTACGGTTGTACCAGGTAAAGACTATTTCCTGATTGTGATTCAGAATCCAAATGAATAAGCTACTCTCTTGGCTCCCCACATCATTCCTTCATTTAATAGCCCCAAGAATAATAATGCTAATCATGTCAAACAATTGGCAGGTGGAAATCATCTTAGAGCCTACTTAGACCAATCCAGTGACCAATCATGGGCTGTAGCTCCACCCACCCCACCCAGAACCATCCCTCTGCTGACCAATCACCCTTGAGTTCTTGGGAGGGCCTTCTTTCCTCACCTCCAGGTTTTAAAGCAAGAGCTTTGACACCCTGTGTCCTTCTGACCTTCACTTCACTTTGTCACCTTTGGAAAAGGCTGTTTTGTCTTTAACTAAAAATAACTGAAGGGGAGCTTAGGTGGCTCAGTCAGTTAAGCATCTGACTTTGGCTCAGGTCATGATCTCACCTCGTGTCAGGCTCTGGGCTGACAGCTCAGAGCCTGGAGCCTACTTCAGATTCTATGTCTCCCTCTCTCTCTCTCTGCCCCTCCCTGCTCTCTCTCTCTCTCTCTCTCAAAACTAAACATTTTAAAAAATTAAAAAAAAAAACAAAATGCTAAATAAAATAAAATAAAATAAAATAATTAAATACCCTAGTCTTGTATGTATGGTGACCCCTTTCATTGAGGACTTCTTATATATGGTAAATAATGAGACGGATTTAGGGTCCAGGAAGTTTTTGCTGAGATCTAAACAGCTTCTTTCAGTTCACCGAAGTGCTATTATAGGGACTTGTATGGTACCTAAGAGCTTACAGCATTAATGTCACCTTAAGAATCTAGTCCCCAATCCTGGAAAGCTGCATTCCTTATTTATTAAATCCTATAATAAATAACAAATTGCACTGACCATATTCAGGCAACAGTTTAAGGAACAATGTTAAGTCATTTGCATAACATGAAACCAAAAGAAACGTGCTTTCACATTGCAAAACACGTATGTGGTCAATGAGTCTTGTTTCTCCATGGGTTACCAGGCATTCTAGAATACAAACTAATTTGGATATAAATTTTAAAAAATAAAAAAATAAAAAAATAAAAATAAAAAAATAATAAAAAAATAGTCATGAGATGCGGAATGGGGACTATGTCCAGTATGAGCTCCAAAGATAAAGCATTCAGGCTCTACACTCACATGAACCTTCCTGGCAGCAGTCACTGGTCTAGGGAACATTAGCCAAATAGCTTTTGTTACCTCCTCACCCATATGTTCAACCTTCTCAACATACCTCTCCTTTCCCCTAACCTCTAGCCTGTCCTGTTCTTCCTCCTGGCAGGTCTAACAAAACATATTTAGAATCTCCAGGAATCTGGAGAGGGGAGAAGGTGTCCTGGGGTTGGTATTCAATAAGCAGGAAGTTCAAGTGATCTCAGGGTATTCTACAGATATAAAGGGCTGTAAAAGTAGAAAAGTAAGAATGACAGGAATTTCCCAAGAACTATAGATTACCATAACAAAGTACAAAGAGAGCAATACTTCTTTTTAAATTAGGGAACTTATTTTTTTTTTAATTTAAAATTTAGGTCATTCCCAGCAATAGCACTGCCAGGAATTTACCCAAGGGATACAGGAGTACTGATGCATAGGGGCACTTGTACCCCAATGTTTATAGCAGCACTCTCAACAATAGCCAAATTATGGAAAGAGCCTAAATGTCCATCAACTGATGAATGGATAAAGAAATTGTGGTTTATATACACAATGGAATACTACGTGGCAATGAGAAAGAATGAAATATGGCCTTTTGTAGCAACGTGGATGGAACTGGAGAGTGTGATGCTAAGTGAAATAAGCCATACAGAGAAAGACATATACCATATGTTTTCACTCTTATGTGGATCCTGAGAAACTTAACAGAAACCCATGGGGGAGGGGAAGGAAAAAAAAAAAAAAGAGGTTAGAGTGGGAGAGAGCCAAAGCATAAGAGACTGTTAAAAACTGAGAACAAACTGAGGGTTGATGGGGGGTGGGAGGGAGGGGAGGGTGGGTGATGGGTATTGAGGGGGGCACCTTTTGGGATGAGCACTGGGTGTTGTATGGAAACCAATCTGACAATAAATTTCATATATTAAAAAATAAAATAAAATAAAATAAAATTTAGGTCATTAACATACAGTGTAAAACTGGTTTCAGGAGTACAATTCAGTGATTCATCACTTACATAAAATACCCAATGCTCATCACAGCAAGTGCCTTCTTTAATACCCATCACCCATCTAGCCCATCTCTAAATTAGGAAACTTAAAACAAGCAAAAGATTAAAGTGCCAAACAAAAAAACAAGATTAAGTGAGTGCCACACATATAAAAAAGCCAAATTAGCCAATTACTGTCCTGGTAGAACTCACAGAAAAGCATCCAGATCTGTGAAACGATAGGACAGGTCAACGGATCTACAGTAAAACCTTGGATGGCAAGTAAGTTGTTCTGCGAAGTGTTCCGTAAGACAAACATTTCTAATTTTTTTTAACATTTATTTCTTTTTTAGAGCAGAGACAGAAAGACCACGAGGCAGGGAAGGTTAGAGACAGAGGAAGACACAGAATTCGAAGCAGGCTCCAGATTCTGAGCTGTCAGCACAGAGCCTGACTCAGGGCTCAAACCCACAAACCGTGAGATCATGACCTGAGCCGAAGTCGGACACTTAACCGACTGAGCCACCCAGGTGGCCCATGAGCAAACATTTCTAATAAATTTTAACTTGATTAACAAGTGATGTCTTGCAGTATGAGTAGTATATGATGCCAAACATCACATGATCACAACTGAGCCAATGGTTGTCTCTCTCGTTGCGGGACTGTGGGTGATCATCTCCCATTTCCAGGATGCTCAGTCTCAGGCTGCAGCATTTAGCAGAAATCAGTGATTTTTCAGAACACTGGAAGGTGCCCACACTGGCACTGGTGTATTTTTTGTCACCTCAAAGCACCTTTGGACCTTTGCTTTTCCATACAAGAGTAAGCTTATGAATATTTTGCTTCATTCTAGGTCAGGCTGCCTGCAGATATAGACCCTTTTCTCTGCTGCCTTATTGCCAGTTACATTAAATACAGTATGTAACAAGAATTTATTAATACTGTACTGTATTCAACATCCTTGCAAGCAAATACAATGGCTCCCATGCAGAAAAAGATTCCATTGAGCCAACAGACAGAAGTGATTCCATTAGTGATAGTAAAAGTAATCCTACACAGTAACCCTCCTCTCTCTTGTCTCCCTCACACCAGGCACAAAGGTTTTCAAAGGTTATTTTTCCTTATATTTTGCATTTTATTTATTATTTTGTAATACATTATATTATTGTAATCATTTTTAAATGAATATTTTTGGGTTGTGGAATGAATCATGTGAGTTTGCATTATTTCTTTTTTTTAAATTTTTTAATGTTTATTTATTAGGAGAACACAGAGAGACAGAGCGCAAGTGGGGGAGGGGCAGAGTGAGAGGGAGACACAGAATCTGAAGCAGGCTCCAGGCTCCGAGCTGTCAGCACAGAACCCTACATGGGGCTCGAACCCACGAAGTGCAGTATCATGACCTAGGCTTAAGTCGGATGCTTAACCAACTGGGCTACCCAGGCGCCCCTCCATTATTTCTTAAGGGGAAATTCACTTTGATATACAAGCGCTTTAGATTACAAGCATGTTTCCAGAATGAATTATGTTCACAAACCAAGGTTTTAGTGTATACACCATATTCAAGAATCAAATGTTTGAGAAAAGGATAAAAAATATCTTAAAGACATCAATTCTTCCCAAGTTGATCTATAAGTTCAGTGTAATTCCAATCAAAGCACCAACAAGGTTCTTCATGGAATATTATAGACTATTCTAAAATGTTTGTAGGAGTACAGTGATCCATGAATAGCTAAGGATCTTATAAAGAAGAAGAATGAAGTTAAGGAATCATCCCAGATATAAAAAGTTATAAAGCTATAATAACAAAAATGTGTCTTACCACTGCTATAGGGATGACAAATAGACCAATAAAATAGAATAAAGAGCTCATAAATCCCCAGTATATATGGAAGCAATATCTAATAATGATAGCCAATATTAAAGTATAATTTACCTAATATCATCATGCTTAAGAGTATGAACTCTGGAGCCAAAATGCTTGCATTCAAATCTCAGTTCTACCACTTACTATTGTGCCACAGTTTACTCATCTATGAAATGGGATGATAATTTATATCTCAGAGATATAAATACCTCCTGGCACTGATACCCTTGTATAGTGACTTCCCTCATGAAATCATGGCTAGGCCTGTGTAACCAATAAAATACTGAGAAAGTGATGATGTGTGCCTTTCAATGTTAGGCATACTGAACATTGTAGCTTCTGTCTTGACCTCCTGGGTCACCATCTCTGGAGGTAGCCAACTAACAAATTGTAAGACCACTCAAGTAGCCCTGAGGAGAGGGCCAGCAGAGATGAACAGAAGCCCCTATCCAACAGCCAGCAAAACTTGTCACACAAGCGAGTTAACCAACTTGAAAGCAGAATCCCCAATGTCCAATCTTGGCTTCGGATAACTATAGCAATAATGTCAGCAAAGGTCTGAACGAGCTGCTGGTGCATTGCCGGCACTGAATAAATTAGAAATTCCATTAGTATTATCATTATACAATACTACAGATCCAGCAGAAAGTCATGGTACAGGGAGTTCTATTCTCTGCCCACAAAGATAGTGTCTGAATTATCTTTGCATTCCCCAGGTGCAGTAAAGGCTCAATAAAATGGTTTATAGGATGCCAACTATGGGCCAAGCACTGCTGTAGGCAATGAATGAATGAATAAATGCCTAGAAACCACTGCAGCTGTTGCATCGCAGCACTGCGTAGCACAGCAAATAAGATCCGTACGGAGAAAAAAACAGAAACTCAGGGACTTAGGCAAATGATCTTTCAGTCCAAATTCCCCTTCCTTCAGAGAGTCTAACTCACCTAGTCTGGCTAAGCAACTTATTAGATTTACAACCACTGAAATACTCGTGGGGAAGAAACATCACAGGAAAAAGATGGGAGTAGCAAAAAACTTAAATAATCAAATCTTAGCATAGTCCTTGTATATTCCATCCAACTTTCAAGTGATCTCTACAGGTTGACTGAAGTTATATTGGGTTTTAAAACAAACAGGAATTTATAGATCTCTCCCCTCTGTCACTGATACATTATATATTTAAATGATATGTGTGTCAGTTCCCTTAATTTAATCTGTCCATCTTAAGACAAAAGAAAAGTTGTTTCCTTAAACAACTCAGAAAATGTGTAGGGAGTGCTATTTGACAGTGGATGTATTTGAAATTACACACATAGTTTTCACCTCATATGCAGATAAACTTCTACTTTAGGCAGTCCTCACATTGCATGGCTCCAAGACACACAACATGTATTTACCACAGTTTAGTTAAATAATGTTAATCTCTCGACAATGTGCTTCAGATCTCACATGCAGTATGTTCACTGTGAGTACAGCAATCGCATGAAGTACAAACTTCACCGCTAGCTCTTCAGTCCACGAATCACTACACAGAAACCAAGACACATCAGGATCAATGACCACCCCGTCATTTCTTTCACAGTCTGTCAGTTGTCCACTGAGCCTCATCTGTCATGTGGTCCACACACAGACAGTAGAGCGTGTGGTTGTGTTGCCTCCTTTCAACAAGTGATAAGGCCACATACCACGTTTACAAAAATGGGACAATCAAAAGAATGGACAAAGATGAAAATGCAGCAAATGCCACAAAGTGAAGTACAACTGTTATTGATTAGAAAATGCTCATCAAGATAGAATAAGATCTAGGCCCGCAAGAAGGTCACAGTATAACCCGTATTGGAAAAAGTCCAGTGAATATAAGAAAGAGGGTAAAACCAATTCACTATCTTTTTAGTTAAATTGAATTAGGAACAGAAAGCCACTTATGGTTGAAATAAGGCCTTTGCCTTTTGTTTGGATTGAAGATGGTAATCAAACACAAATCTCAATCAGTTTCACTAGCCCTCAAGCCAAAGCAGTGAAGTCAGTTGCCACGTTGAAAGAAAACTATAATTGGTACTAGAGACTGGAAAAGGACCTTCCACTGCCAATACAGGCTGATTTTACTGTTTCATAAGTCAGCATGAATTGATGAATGTTATCTGGTGAAGCGGCAACTCAGTTAAGATGCTTTTGTGAAATTTACACCCAGATTCCAAGGAGATATGGAAGAAATAGCTGACCATGGGAATGTTGTCACTGCCACCGTACAAGAGACTAGCTATGCAGCCAGAAAACTTAATGAAGGAGAATTTATCAATATAAATGAGGGAAGTGGTTGAGATGAAAAGGATGAAGACGTCCCAGAGGAAGTGACGCCAGCAGAAATCTTCACATTAAAAGAACTCTCAGAAATATTTTACAATGTTGAAAGTACGAGGGATAAAATGTTGGAAATTGATCCAAACTTTAAAAAGGAGTAGGACAGTTTTTCAAGACATAAAACAGATGCTCACTCCATGTCTTATGTTATATGATGAGAAAACAAGCAATTATACAAACAATGCTTAATAAGTTATTTACAAAGAAATAAAAAGTATAATTCTCAATACTTCTAATGTTCTAAGGTTGCAGTGTATTAAGTGAATATTAGACTTATTAAATTTTTCCTTTCCCTATACATTTATAGTGGACAGTAAGAGAATCTTTAATGTTTGGACCAAAAACAAAATCATGCAACTTTCCCCATTGGTTATTAAAATCACTTATTATGGTTTCAGCTTGTACAGTCATTTTACTATCCTGAACTACTCTGCAAAGTGAGGACTGCCTGCATTTTTAAAGTAGTCATGATGGAAGAGGAAAGAATAAATGTGTAAGACGTGACTGATCTGTTATATTTTTTTTTTTTTTTTCAACATTTTTTATTTATTTTTGGGACAGAGAGAGACAGAGCATGAACGGGGGAGGGGCAGAGAGAGAGGGAGACACAGAATCGGAAACAGGCTCCAGGCTCCGAGCCATCAGCCCAGAGCCTGACGCGGGGCTCGAACTCACGGACCGCGAGATCGTGACCTGGCTGAAGTCGGACGCTTAACCGACTGCGCCACCCAGGCGCCCCTGATCTGTTATATTTCAGTGGTTAACAGTATAGCTCAAAACAAATAGTAATCATCTTGGCTAGCTAGGCTTTGGAACCCAGAATTTCAGGACACAACAGAAAAACTACTGCCTTTTCCCAAGTATGAGAGAAAATTTGCTTTTGTTGTAGACCCAAAGCAGAAATGCACAAGACTAAGATTTAAGGAGTCCAGGTTCAAAACTGGGCTCTACTACAAACTCCCTGTGTGACTCAGGGCAAATCCTGCTATTCATTCTACAAACATTTATTGCCAGACCCCTGCTATGTGTTGAGGATGTAAAATTGAATACTGTATAGAATCTGGCCTCAAAGACCTCACAGCCTATTAAGAAAGAAAACCCAAAATGGTTATGGTACAGTTTTCATCAATAAATCAGATCTAATAATGCTTACCTCCCAGGGCTCCTGGGAAGATAAAATGAAACTATATGAGAAAGCATTTTGCTATCAGGAATTATGAGTACTAGCTAGTACTAATATAATTGTACCACTAAACAAAAACTATACTGGATTACTCTTATCCAGTGGGTCTCACAGTGTGGTCTCCAAACAAGCAGCATTAGCATCACCTGGAAACATACTCAAAATGCATATTATCTGGCCCCACCCCAATCTAGTGAATCAGAAACTCAGGAGGCTGCAGCCCAAAAATCTGTTTTAACAAAACCCTCCAGATGATTCTAATGCAGTTGAAGTTTGAGAACCACTGCTGAGTATCATCTATATAAGATTAAAATACAGGTAACACTGATTTTAGTAGGCACAAGACATTCACTTCCCTATAATCAATAAGGAAATTAAAGCCGAATATAACTAAGTTTTCTGGTTGGCCAGGATAATTAGCAAAATTCCCAAGGCACCATTAATCATCACGTTTGTATTTAGACCACAGCCATCCTGCTTCTCAAGTCTTTCCACTAAGATCAGAATCAAAATAGAGCCACGCCCATAGTAATTGCACTGATGGTGTGAGTTATGTCTTGGGTCTAAGTTTTAAATAGACAACACAGATCAGAGAAATCCAAATAAGCTTTTTGCTCAAAAAAAAGCAAGTAGAAGACTCTATTACATTAATGAGATGGTCATGACTAACCCAATTTGAGAATTCACCTTGGAAAATTCCTTCAGAATCCATAGCACATTCAGGTCAATATCTTCAATGTTAATAAAGGTTCATTCTTTGATGATGAAAGTTATGTTTGGCCCTTCCAGGAGCCATTTGGGATAGTGAATTAGAAGAGCTCCCAAACATGGTAGCTCCCAAAATTTTACCATGTTTTGAAAAATTTCCCTAGTTCCAGTGGTTCCGTAAAATACGTATCTCCATGTATTGTTAAAAATGGACAGCCATCTCATTTTCACATGTTCATTGATTATCACCTAGAGGATAAGGCAGGTAGTACAGATGTTTGTGACAAAGCCACCCAGAACCTACAGAGCCTAGCATAGATGAAGCACTCAAAAAACATTTGTTGACTGAATGAATCCCCAAGGTTGGACAACATGAATAATAATGGATACAATTTTTTACTACCCACCATCTATCATAACCAATCTTCACAACAGTTCTGTGAAATGAGCATTATTATTTCCACCATTCAGATGAAGACGCTGAAGATTATGTAAGTTTAAAAGAAGAGTCAGAATCATTCATTTAGCGAGTGACAAATTAAAAATCTGAACAGAGGTTCTTCTGACACAAGTCTTTTCAAAGAGACTATTCCTAAAGTGATAGGACACTGTCACCTTCTTTATCCACTAAAGACTGTACATTATATGTACCATATGAATTCTTTAACAAGCCAAAAATCTTTAACAAACCAAAAATTTTGGTGTTTAACAAACAAAAATTCTTTAACACTTCAAGTTAATCTCATAGAATACCTGCTATTAGTTTAAATGATTACCCAGAAATCTGGCAGCTTCCTTTCCCTTTTGAGCCCTTTATCTTTGTAATTTTGGCTGAGGTATTCATTGCTTTGTTAACAGGATTTGCCCTTGTTATTGATTAGTTCATTTAGAATAGCAGGATTCCTGGAATACGTGAAGGCTTTTTGCCATCGAAAATTACCTGGCCCAGGATCATATATTGGTTCCTTTATTTTATTTTTAACAGAACCACAGGTGCTAATTAGGTGTTCTTTCAAGCTGGCAGAATAAGATTCTGAGGCCCCAAACTGCTGTCAGTCTCATCATCATTAGCCCTGAAGTGCTCCTCTATGAGGAACTTTTCACACTTGATATGTCCCTGCTCTTTGCAAATTATTTTAAACGACTTCTTAATTAGAAGTACTACTTGCCCAGTGTTAATGAAGCAGGCAGGAGCTACCTAGTGGTCAAGAAATAGAGACAGTTCTGATTCCCCTTGTTCCTCTTTGAAGACCCCCATTTCTAACTGAAATTAGAAATTAACTGTGTCTTGTCTTTAATCAGTGTTGTCTTCTTTACAATAAAATGTGAATTCTTTATCTCTGGGTTGCAGATTTTTGCAGGCATCATAAAACTCAAATCTAGTTAACCTTATTTTCATGTTTTCCCACTTCTACCATGACCTCTGCAATACATAGAGAAGAGATTGTTTGTTTCAGAAAGGATTATCTACTTAGTCTATGTCTCTAACCCAGGTAGTCATTCCTGGATGTTTTGCAAAGGTATTGAGCAGCCTGTCAAAGGAAGTGTTCTCTCATTAGGAAGACCTGCCAGAGAGAACTCGACAAGAAAGCACTGTCAAATTCAAAGAATTATTTTTCCCCACACCAGTTAGGAAAACATGTTACACTGTCCGCCTGGGTTAGGACTTTTTGTTCTGTTTTGTCTTGATTCCCACTGATTATTCACAATTTTGTTTAATAAATTACTTAAGTAAAAAGAGATGGCTCATGTCTCAATTTTATTTTATTTTATTTTAAAAACATTTCCGTGGTTATAAAACCATGTGACAGGGAAAATCGTAACAAACATTTTCTTGGTTATAAAACCACGGGACAGGGAAAATCAGATTGGGATATACATATGTGAAAATTTTATTATAAGAGAACTACTAACAGGTCCCTGGCAGCCCATTCTCACAACTCTGGACCAAGGCTTATTCAGATCTGAGGGGGTACATCAGCCTTACTTTGAAATTGAGTCCAGATATGTCTGGAATCAAGCCATGCTGAATTCTTCCCTCCTCTTGCCATAGTTCCCATGCCCCTATCTTAGCTGATATTGCCTACCAAGCTGGCCTGCACATCCCTTTGAGGACATCTTCATATTTACCTCCTCTTTTCATGGAACCCAACCCCACCACATCAGAGTGCTTTGTTCGTGCCAAACAGATAATTAATAAATGCTTAAAGAACAAATTGAATATGTAAAGGTAAATTATACTAAAAATTGATTACTAAATCCAAGTGTCTCCCCTCTGACCTTCAACAATAATAGTAACATGCATTCAGCACTACTACATTCCAGGCACTCTGCTCATTGCTCTGCATGCATTACCTTACGTATTTATTGTAACAACACCATGAAAAATGTATTATACCACCTCTGCTTTAGAGACACGAAAAAGAGGCTTCCATTGGAAGATAGCTTGCCTCACATCACATGGAAAGAATGGACAGAGCCAGGCTTCTAGAATGAAATCACCAGACCATGCTCCCTTAACCAGCATTAGATGATACAACATAGCTCCTCTAGCTGTACCCTCTGCCTGGAGCTAAACTTCATCCAAAAGCACACCCAGCAAAAATTCAACAGATTAATAACTAAGCTCCAAATCTGCTGAGCTTCTAAAAACTTATGAGAAAACATCTTATTAACTGGTAGCTTCTGGGTACTTATCTGTTTCACCCATAGCCATGTAGCCTTCAAGGCAGTGAGTGTCTCCCAAAGGGTGTCCCAGGGTCATCTGTATTAGACTCCTGTAGGTACTTGTTGAATATACAGATTACTAAACCTCAACCCAGACCTCACAGGTCAACACCCTTATAATGGGTCCCAGGAGTATGTAATTTTTAATAAGTTTCTTAGAGAACAGATTCTTGGGCACACTAAAGTCTCAGAATTATTAGTCTCGGGCCTCAAAGCCAAGGTTTCTCTTAAATATAGTCATTCTGTCCCTTTGTTTTAAGTGCAGGTGGTTAGGCATGGATCACATCTCCAATATTGCTTTCCCCATCCACACTATGAGCAAGTTTGGCTTGCTGCGATTATATTCAAGTCCTTATTTTATAAGTGAGGAAACAAAAGTTGAGAGCCATTAAATGATTTCCCCAAAATCAGATTTGAAGGCAAGCTTCCTGATTCTCAATCTTGTCTTTCTCTCAAGCTTAATTAGAGTCATTAGAAGTAAATAGTGCACTACTGTTAGATAGCCCTTTGCAAAAGGAATGAAGAGATTTGTAATAGATCAGCTGATCAGACAGGACAGGTCCTAAGAAATAAAGGGGAAAAAATCACTGAACGAAATTTAAAAAGATGTGCAATAATTCTGTAATATTTTCCACTCTCTTCCCATAAATTTACTAAAACAATAAAAGGTAGAATTATATCACCTTTTATTGCAAAGCCCTATATTTATGATTTTATGGTGCAGTATAGAGACAGTACAAGTTATTTCAGGGTTTCTTTTGTTTTAATAACAACACATAAAAATTCTTGATGATATTTTGTTTTTGTTTTTGTTTGTAAGAAAGAGCCCTCTACAAGTAACTCTTAATGTGTACTACCACTCAAGTCATGCTTTTCACTCAGATTCACCTTTACTGATGAAATATTAGGTTTTAACTTTCTAAATGTCTTTAAATCTTTTTATTCACAGTATAAGGAAAAAGTCTTAAAATAGTTAACTATGAAGAAAAAAGACTTCCAATAATAATTTCTTTCTCTCATTTCACAAATTATCTAGAAATTATATTCATTGCAGTAATAGAGTTGCTCTTCTCTGTCAAATTCATAACAAAGCTAGCAAATTGAATCCTCAGAAAAAATAAACATGTTTTAAAATATCCATATATACTTAAATATACAAAAACTAAACAATATAGCTATAATACTACTCCCATTCCTAGTCTATGACTTGAATCCATGGTCAGTCTGTAACAGGTAGTTTAAGGAAGAGACAAAAGTTCCCAGATACCCTGAGATCTTTCTTCTTTGCTTATACAGTGATGTTTAATGTTTTTACAATGAAAGCCTTACCAGAGGTGCCAATTCCAAAAATTTACCTTTTGCCTGGGAAGCCTCCTTGTGAGCCAAGCTCAGAGAGTCAAGTATCTCTTTTTGAAAAGCAGAGAGCGAACACTGACTGCTATCCCAAAGGTTGATGAGTGAGGTCACCAGCAAATTCACAGGGAGTTTCAGGACACCAGGCACCTTCACTGGGGAAACAATGAGATGACCAGTTAGATCTTTATAAGAGACTAAAAACCTTCCATGAAGACTCAATTCCAGATAGCAACAACCCCTCAGCTAGTGTAAGACCTATAGAATTCTGTAGCTGGGAAGTTCTTAGCCTACAGAAATGGAAAACTGGTTTTGTCCTCTAATCTTTGTTTGAAAAGATGTGAGCATGGAGAAGAGGGTACACAGAGAGCACAGAAGACTAGTGATATGGTCCAAGGTTACTAAAACTTAATAAATAGTTCTTACTTCTTAAGTCTTATAGGATGGTAGCAAACCAAACTGAAAGAGTCTTCAGATATCACACAAGAATATGTAAAGGAAAGTCAAAGTCCATATACTCTCTTGTCTTGCAAAATCTCAGAAAAAAAAATGTTAGTTTCAGTAACAATCACTGAAGCCAAAATATAAGCAAATTAATCCTCAGATGTTTGAAATTGACTTTTGTCACCTCCAATGATCTGGCTAAGCTTGACCTCTTGAGAGGTCAAAGTAAATGGACTCAAAAGAAAAATGACAAATTTCTTTGTCAATACAAGGGGAAAATCTTGTATTGACCACATGCCCACAAAGACCATGGCCTTCCAATGAAAAGTAGTAGTCAACCAGGCATCCAAATGTCTGTCTGTGCCTATATATGTGTCTATGTCTCTCTATATCTATATTGACATCTATATGTCCTGACAGTGGGCAGGCTTTTGAAGAGAAAATAGGATGGCAAAATAGGGTGCTTAAATCAAGAAGATCACAAGGACAAAGTGCTACAACAAGAAAAATCAGGACCGCAGGGGCTCTGGGCACGGTAAAAGATGTTGATAGAAAGAAAGGGCAGAAACACAAAACTTAGCACAAATACTCCAGCCTCCCAAAGTTAAAATTCTCTAAAATTCACATATTAAAAAAAGAGAGAGAGCTCACATATAGACTGAAAGCATAGCTGTGTAAAGCATTCAACTACTAGACTGGTCATTGTTTCCATTTCCATGGACACAGTTATGGAATGACTCCAACTTTGCTACCTGGCCATCCATCCCAGAAATACACATTTGTATACACAAAACACATTGCCTCCAAAAGGCAAACATTAAACTCACAGTCAAATGTGATTCTCCTTTTTCCTACTTTTACAAAAAAAAAAAAAAAAAAAAAAAACCAGCAAATCTCACAATAATCCCTTTTATGACTGATTTCCTTATCTGTACAAATGGAAATTATTACTCTTCTCTCATCTATCCCACTGGGTTGCTTTTCACATGAAGTTACATCTCATAAAGGAAAGCACTTTATAAGGCATAAAGCACAGATACATAGGAAATGTTGTTATTGGTACTGATGAACATTTACACAAGACACTCAGGCAAGACCAAACAAGAGATGCTTCAGTGAATGGAAGCATATGATAGTAGAGAACTGAGAGTAGTAGCTGGAACAATTAGTCTCTGTCCCAATTCAGGTTTTGTTTTTGCTCACTGCCTGCACAATCTATTGTCTATTCAACCACTCCTTCGGGGGAGCAGCTTTGCACCAAGTTGATGATGTGTCACAATAAATTTAATTTTTTTCTTAACCAGTGTGCTCACAAAGCATAGGTCTTTAAAGAATCAGAATTAAATTGTGAATTGGCCCATGGGCTGAACACATAAACATTTTCAATACCCAAGAATGATTTCAATTTTCTATTGCCTTCCAAAAATTGCATAGCAGTGTGAGGCTATAGATTATTAGGCTATGATGCACCGTATTTTTTAATTAAAATTAAATTCCAATGATCTGTCAGGCAATTCAAGTGAAATGCACAGTGTAATAAATTCCAGAACTTATTCTCTCTCTCTGTCCATTAGAAAATTGCACGAAAATCCTACACAATACAGTCCTAGAGCTATGCAGAAATGCTTTTTAAAGCCCGTTTTCAAACCATCTTCATTCAAATAAGGACAAACATATACAAATATTTATGCATTTTTCAAATTAACTCATGGAAGAAGAGTACAAAGCATCTTTGGGATTCTTTGGGAATGTTTTGTGCTAATGAACATAATTTGGACACTAATGGTCCAATTTGGTCAGCATTGTTTTTTCACCAGTAGCGGTGAAGCTGCAGAACCAGTTTGCTATGGTAGAAAAGAATAGGCCTAGACGTCAGGGAACTGCTTTCTAGCCTGTGTGTTACCAACTTCTATATAACCTTGGCTAACTTCCATAGCTTCTCTGGAACCTAAACTCTTCAAAAACATGATACAGGTAGACTCCCTGATATGAAAAGTCCCTATCATAGTCCCTAATTTACCTCCAAAAACTGTTCTTCCCTTTTTTCCATAATAATAAAACCTCCTAGCTTTACCTAGTCTCTTGACTATTCACAATAAAACTCTACTTTCCATCTCCCTTCACAACTAGGCATGGCTATATGGGTACGTTCAAATCAGTGGCACAGGAGTAAAAGTGATTGTGCCCTTAAAGGGAAGCAGCATGCCCTCCCTCCCCTCTTCCATTCCCCTGCCCCACTCCATGGGCTGAAGCAGACATGGTCATGAGTCCTCTTGAGCCACACAGACTAAGACAACATACCCTACTGATGGCACAGCAACTTGATAGAAAGAGCCTGAGTCCCCAACACCATGGAGCTGCCATGCAGACCCTGGCATGCAAATCTGCACTATGACAAAAGGGAGAAATAAACCTTAAGTCATTATTGTTTGGGATGTTTTGGAATTGCTGAACTTAACTATTATGGGTTTGTTTGTTTGTTTGTTTTCTGTTTGGAAGGCAATATGATGTAGTGAAATATGAGATTTTGAAAACTGTAGATATGAGTTCAATCCTGACTCTACTTCATAACTGTGGGCAAATTTCTAAAAACCTCTGAGCCTCTGTTTTCTCATCTCTAGACAATGTAAAGAAACTGAGCCCACTAGACTGCCTAGTAGTTGGTAACTGATCAGTAAATGGTAATGTGATAAGTTTCTATTAACTGGTATAAAATGATAATTGTTCTGAGAACCACCTTGGGAGCATTCGGTTTTGTTGTCTAGGGATAATTTATAGCTCTCCAGATACCAAACTATAGCCACATAATAAGCAGCACATTTAATCGGCTTAACATTCTGAGACCCCTGAGCATGTTTTAATTACAAATCCTATTGCCCTAATCTTATGATCAGAGAAAAGTGTTGTGGTCCAGTGTGGAATGGGAGAGCAAAGTCCTCTCTAAGTCCTAGGGTCCTTGTCAGCTCAGAGCATTCTGAGTGGCCATCAAGTCTGCATATCTCTTGTGATTATGTAAAGAGGCTAGGTATTTTTGCAAAAATGGATATTTGAATAATATAATTTGATGAACAACATCATGACAGATAAATATTTTCTTCCTTGTGGAGAGTTTTTTTTAAAATATCAATCCTGAAATAGTAATATTCAACAAAAAGTTGAAGCCATCTCTCTTTTCCATATGCCATTCTCTATTGTCACAAACTCAGCCAAGTCGGGTGGTAAGAAGGGTAATGTAAACCTTCCCTCAGGGGAATGTGTCTTTCATCCCCCACAGGCAAATTTTAAAGCCAATTTGCTGAACACCACAGAGATTTTTTTCACCTTCCCCAAGAAATTCCAGACATTGGCTTAGAATTAAATTACAGAACTGGTCACCTTTACCTGGGAAGAAAACTTTTACATTTGTTCCGAAATGCTTTCCTTCCCTGGTAGGAATAGAGGTCTATCATCATTACCAGCCTTCATCAAGAAGAGTCATGGCACAAAAACATTTCCCCAGAAAGTCTCCAACTATACATCTCTTCTATATTATGACTTGTGTTGAAAATATGTAATCCTTTTTCATTTTAAAATAAATACCTGCCTTACCCTTCAGAGGATTGATACCGAGCTTTGAATTACACTTCAAACAGAAAAAAATTAATGGATAAATGTTAAAATCATTAAATAGATTTTACCTAGGAAATAAAAAGAAAATGACTCATCCCAGGCCATTGTTATAAGATGTATCATTTTTTTTGTAGTTTTTTCCTTCAACTAGCATGCATAAGTCTTTTCTGTCTACCTGCTTGTCATCTTTATGTCAAAAGATTTCTCACATCATATTCTTTTTACCACTCAAAACACTTCACTTTAAAATTTTATCACAGGATTTTCTAAGTTTTTTTTTAGGTTATGTCACATAGCACAAAATATAAAAAGCTCCTATTTTTAAAAAGTCGGCTTTAAAAAGAAGAAAAAAAGATTTAACTGACTATCCAGAGTATATTTTCTGAATTGAATGTATAATCATTCTTCTTAAAATTTCTCATATAGTTCTAAAGCTTGATAGACATTTTGCCTCATTAAAGTTAATGTGACATAACTATAAAAACAAAGAGAAGAAAATGGCATATGAGGGCTTCTTTTTCAGTCCTAAATCCTTTCCCCGAGGCTCTCTTGCTTTGTTCCAGGAGAATTTCTGCTGGAAGAATCCATTTATACTGGAGTTAAAGTTCATTCGCTTTGACACACCTGTGCCATTGCAGAAAGGATTCTTGCCTTCACAGCTTCATCCTGCTCTCTGAATGCTCTTTACTTCCCACTATTGCTTTTGTTTTTACAACTTAAATAGTTAAATGCATTTCACATGTCACCAAAAATCCTCTACAGACTTTTCTGGTCCTTGTGTAGGTCCTCCTGCCTGTCTAAAAACACTCCATAATCAGATGGGGAAGAGCAGGATGACCAGGTTACCTGCTTGTCTCTCTGGAGCTAGCAGGGATGGGAGTCAACACAGATATGGCTTCCTAGAACCCAGGCTACAGTCTGGGGAAGGGGGATAAGAAAAGAGAAAGTAAAGCATCCGATATAGGTTTTAGTCTCATGATCTGCAATAACTAGAAATTAGCTATGGACACGAGATTTGCATCTCATCCTACAAAACTTGATAGGAAAAGAATCCTTTGTCTCTTTCATCTGTGAGGATTCCTTCCCAGATCTTTTACTATGGGAGGATTTTCTCCTTCAAATCACATATACTTTACCATATCCCTGAATGCTTTCTCTGGAGCTCAATGTTCAGTAGAAATGGAATGGGTAATAAAGTTTACATTTAAAAGCACTTATCTCAGATTGAAAACAGAATTGTTTTTCTGAATGTAAATAACTAAAATGTGTGTATGTGTGCATCTATGCATACATGTGTGTGTACACCCGTGCGTGTGTGTGTGTGTGTGTGTGTGTTAGCAAATTTCTCTGACAGAGTTGGTATTAAATCACTATATCACATTTCTGTATCTTATAGTTTTGTCAGGTTAAAGGTGGAGCAGATTATATATCCAGCTCAGTTGAAATCATCAAGCACTTGAAAACTCATTTTTTAAAAAAATGTCATTTAACTACTTGAGTCTAAAGAGGCAAAAACAGTGATGTGCAAGACTTGGTTGTCTGAGAAAGTTACTAATGAGTTAGTATGTCTGTGTTTCATTCTCAACAACTGACTTGAATCTGACCACAGCACCCCAGGGGCAGAGCCCAGAACTGTAATCAAGGTATGTAGATGGTCCAGCTCAGTGCAGTTATACTAACAGGTCTGTACTAATTCTAGGCTTTGGATGTTCATTACTTCATTCACAACCAATGATTTATTTTATTTATTCCAGTTTATATGACCTGAACATGAGGAAACTAAAAATAATGGAGAATAAGGGAGGAACTCTAATGTGTTTTCAATGTCTGGTACATATACTTCACTTTTGTTAATCCGTAATACTTCTATTAACCCAATTTCACAAATAAGGAAATTGAGGTTCGGCGAGGCTATGTAACCAACCAAGGCTGCGTAATTAGTAAGTGGCAGGGTAAAGATGAGAACACAGATCTGCCTCATACTAAATCTCATGCCCTTTCATGATACTGGGTTCTTCCCAGAAGGTTGCCTTTGTATTTGACTGCTATCTAACTTAAGACATAACACCAACCGTCCTAACTGGCTCTGAACACAAGTAAGTGATGACCATCCTCAATGTCCTCCACTAAAACCTTGAAATAAACTTAGCTTTTCCATAAGAATCACAAAATTCACTTTATGGATCTGACAAATGGGTTAAGGTACAGGGCACAGTCTCTCTATGAAATGACCTAGGATGAGAAAAAAAGCAACCTGAAAAACTATCAACCCATACTATGATGTACTGGCTACTAGACAGTCGAGAGTGCAGTCCCAAAGACCTGGATGAGGACCTTAATGGGCTACCACTTCTTTCTAGTATCATTCAAAACAGTATCTACATTGAAAAGTTCATACTTGTCAGATCAAAACATTTTGAGCCAGCACGACATTTGATAGGTAAGAAACTATTAGGTAAATAATATAATTCATATTTTGTTAACACCTTACCAAAAATGGCTCTTCTTTCTTTTTCCTCACCTCTAAAAGATTCTAAAAATATCTTAATATTTACAATATTTATTCAGTGTTTGCCAAATAGAAAGGAATTCGCCTGAAGAGACAGGTCCTTCTTGATTATTTCCCCCAAACCCATAGTATCTATGTTTTTACAACATGTTCAGAATGGACATACCATTCATGGCAGTATGTAAGAACTCAAGGAAGACTGACCCAGGGGCAGCATCACATTTCAAGGAATTACAGAATCCTACTTTACTCTCTGCACCCATTCTTCAAAACTGATTCCTATCCATACCACTCACTCAACTTTCCAATTAACAACCTATTTATGTTTCAGATTCTATCAAAAACTAATAAAGTGTCAATAAAACCCAACCTTCAGCAATTTGGGCTACCTCATCATTAGAAGATAAATATTAAACCACTTGTTTCTGATTCCTTAACTGGCAGCTCTGTACTCATTAAAATGTATACAAACAAGCAGGAATTATATAATTATTAGGTTTACCCTAATAATAACCTGAACTATTTCAGTGTCAAACAACAGCCATTCAGTTAGGATGAAATGGTAGCTGGGAATATCTTTTCAAATCATCATTGATAGCTACATGAAGCAGGGACAACTGGGATCAGTGGATTATTTATTTCATATGGTCAGCTAGCTGATTAACAGTGACATTTTTATCTCATCTCCAGCTTGTTTTCTCTTGCTTCTTTATTTCTTAGATGTCTGTTCTTCTTCAAATTTTGATATAAGGTATATAAACATCATAAATGCTAGCCTAAGGAAAACATTAGGAAAATAAATGGACTACGACCATAAAAAATTTTTATTGTATATTTCAAAGCCAAATTTAATCAACTTTGGCGTAATCTCTAATTTGGGAGTATGATACTCATTTACTTATCTAGGCTATTTTTTATCCGACAAACAAATATCTCTTTTCTATGCTAGGTATGGGTAAAGAAGAAGGTTGAATCATACACAATCCTTACAATCAGAAAATTCCCAGTCTAATGGAGGAAACAGAAAGGATATCAGTTATTTATTTCCACAAAATAGCCTTCTGACATCTAACCACAAAACCCAGTTGCATAAAGCAATAAGCATGCATTTATTAAAATGACAAGTCTGTGGGTCAGTGATACAGTCTAGACTGTAAATAATACAGTTACTCTGTACTCAGCTAGGCTTGCTCACATGTCGGGAGGTCAACTGGCTGTTGGCTGATCTAGACTGTCTTTGGCTGTTAGAATTGGGACAAATTGGTACACTCCACATGTATATCATCCTCCAAGAAGCTAACCCAGCATATTCTCAAGGCAATGAAAGAAGTAGGAAAGTACAACCAGAAATACTCAAGTACTTTTTCTAGACTCTGTGTCATGACTGATAACATTCCCTTGGCCAAAGCAAGTCACACAGCCAAACTCAGAATCAAAGAGCAAGGACATAAATTCTGCCTCTTGTTCAGAAGACCCTTAAAGTCACATGCCAAAGGGCACAGATATGGGGAAAGGTAAAGAATCAACACCATCATTACAATGCACTGAAGAAGAATGAACAAACAAGAAGATATCCTCTTATTCTAAATCAAGGGGATGAGTATTACAATGGAGGTGGAAAAGAATACTATATATGGGAGCTCAGTGGAAGGTCTAAATATCTCTTTCCAGAAAACCAACAAAGTTTTAACTAAAGAAGTGATAGTCAAACTGGCTTTTAAAGGCTGACTATCTAAGAAGGCAGAAAGAAGGGCCATTTCTGAAAGAAAACACACATATAAGTCACAGGGATATGATTAAACATAGTGTGCTGGGATAGAACTAAGAACAAAAATTAGAAATAGCGTGGGTAATTTAGGTAGAACCAGAGAGAGAGCTTTGGTATGGTAATGTACCATTCCATTTCACCCAGTTTACTTGGTTGTAAATCTCTGAGGGACAAAAGTTACATCTTCTGTCATCTCTGTACTATCCATAGTGCCTTACACATAGAGAGTAGTCAATAAATGTTAGCTAGACTGATTTCTACATTAATAGTGGAAAAAATCATAAACTGACTATATCATGGAGATGAAGTGGTAATGAACAAACACATCTTGACAAGCAAGTACAAATCTCGAAGTCACCTTGTTCCATATCTAGTTCAAAACTTTCAAATCTTACCTACTAAAATCCTTAAGCAGATTTTTGGACTTCATTAATTTGAACTTTATTAAAAGGACATGAAAATTGGATTTTTGTGCTTTACTGCTCCTTGGGAATTTAGTAGTTAAGAATTGGGTTATATCCAAATTGGGGGTATCTCCATGATATCAACTTTGGCTATTTGGGTTTATTTCACAACCCCCAATGTTGGACAATATGAGAGAATGCAATTTAAGAAGAGATATAATATAGGAAGTAGATTTTAGGCTAAGGTACTATTCTAAATCTTTTCAAAGGCCACCTAAGAACCAAAACTAAACTTCCCATCAGTGGTCCCAGGAAGATACCCAGAATGAAATGAATAGTAACACTGAGTGAGTTGCATCACAAAGACTACAGCAGGGCTTCCCTGCTATGCTGATGATCTCTTCTTCAGAGAGGGATAAACACACTGCCATTTTATCATGACTTAGAGATTAAGCCCACAGGTTAGGAGGGAAAAATGGAGAATGTTTAGGTAGAGACCTTTAGTCCCCTTACTTCAAAAATTCCATGAGGTTACTTCCACTGATATAACACTCCAGGTCTCCCTTCATGTTGCTCCTTACTGATTTTTCCCAATGAAAGGAGAAATAACTTACCTGCTTAGTAGGTGCTACACATCTTATGATGTAGAGCTAATCAATTTAAAAGCTACTAGTTTGGGCTCAAAAGGCAAGATAAGTTGGACAATTACGATTCTAAGGGTGTCTATTCTGCCACCCCAAACTTCATAGAGTATTTAAACATCTAGACTTAGAAAGGGTGCTGTTAGCAAGTCCATTTGTCCAAGTTCTCCAATCAACTTTATCAATAATAAAGCTACTCTGTTGATCACCAGCTAACCTAGTATCTGATTTTCAGTTGGTTCCAAAGATATAAAGGGAGGAAGGGGGTATTACTTTTTGTTCTTCTAACTCTAAAAACATATGTTCTGTCTTATCTACCTTATTGTTCCCCACAGTGCTAGAATGGTGTCACACATAGTGGATGCTCAAAAAAATTGTTCAGTTGATGACAACAGGAATTTAACATCAAAGTACAATCCATTCTTTGATGTAAGATTTCTTGGGTTCCTTTTAAGAGAGGTAGAGTTCCTCTTAGTGTCACTGGTCAACATTTTTCTTCCCTACATATTGGTTCAATTTCTCAAGTGCTAATGGTACATGCAGCTCCTTTACCTATCCATGGGACACTCTGTAACATGGTGACCACAAAGACTTAGTCAAGGCTTTGTCACCTTTTGTAATAAAAAGGTCTTTATGAAAAAACTGCTAGAATGGACTCCTGAATTCAGCAAAGTTGCAGGATATAAAATCAATGCATAGAAATCGGTTGCATTCCTATACACCAACAATGAAGCGACAGAAAGAGAAATCAAGAATTGATCCCATTTACAGTTGCACAAAAAACCATAAAATACCTAGGAATAAATCTAACCAAAGAGGTGAAAAGTCTATACACTGAAAACTATACACTAAAAGAAATTGAAGACGACACAAAGAAATGGAAAAAGATTCCATGCTCCTGGATAGGAAGAACAAATATTGTTAAAATGTCGATACTACCCAAAGCAATCTACATATTCAACACAATCCCTGTCAAAGTAACACCAGCATTCTTCACAGAGCTAGAACAAATCATCCTAAAATTTGTATGGAACCAGAAAAGACCCCGAATAGCCAAAGCAATCTTGAAAAAGAAAACCAAAGCAGGAGGCATCACAATCCCAGACTTCAAGCTATACTGCAAAGCTGTAATCATCAAGACAGTATGGTACTGGCACAAGAACAGACACTCAGATCAATGGAACAGACTAGAGGACCCAGAAATGGACCCACAAACGTACAGCCAACTAATCTTTGACAAAGCAGGAAAGAATATCCAATGCAATAAAGACAGTCTCTTCAGCAAGTGGTGCTGGGAAAACTGGCCAGCGACATGCACAGGAATGAACCTGCACCACTTTCTTACACCACACACAAAAATAAACTCTAAATGGATGAAAGACCTCAATGTAAGACAGGAAGCCATCAAAAGCCTCAAGGAGAAAGCAGGCAAAAACCTCTTTGATCTTGCCCTCAGCAACTTCTTACTCACCATGTCTCCAGCGGCAAGGGAAACAAAAGCAAAAATGAACTACTGGGACCTCTTCAAAATAAAAAGCTTCTGCACAGTGAAGGAAACAACCAGCAAAACTAAAAGGCAACCGACAGAATGGGAGAAGATATTTGCAAATGACATATCAGATAAAGGGTTAGTATCCAAAATCTATAAAGAACTTATCAAGCTCAACACCCAAAAACCAAATAATCCAGTGAAGAAATGAGCAAAAGACATGAATAGACACTTCTCCAAGGAAGACATCCAGATGGCCAACCAACATATGAAAAAATGCTCAACATCACTCATCATCAGGGAAATACAAACCAAAACCACAATGAGATACCACCTCACACCTATCAGAATGGCTAACATCAACAACTCAAGCAACAACAGATGTTGGCGAGGATACGGAGAAAGAGGATCTCTTTTGCGTTGTTGGTGGGAATGCAGACTGGTGCAGCCACTCTGGAAAACAGTATGGAGGTTCCTCAAAAACCTAAAACTAGAACTACCCTACAACCCAGCAATTGCACTACTAGGCATTTATCCACGGGATACAGGTGTGCTGTTTCGAAGGGACACATGCACCCCCATGTTTATAGCAGCACTAGCAACAATAGCCAAAGTATGGGAAGAGCCCAAATGTCCATCGATGGATGAATGGATAAAGAAGATGTGGTATATATATACAATGGAGTATGACTTGGCAATCAAAAATAATGAAATCTTGCCATTTGCAACTACGTGGATGGAACTAGAGGGTATTATGCTAAGTGAAATTAGTCAGTCAGAGAAAGACAAAAGTCATATGACTTCACTCATATGAGGACTTTAAGAGACAAAACAGATGAACATAAGGGAAGGGAAACAAAAATAATATAAAAACAGGGAGGGGGACAAAACAGAAGAGACACATATATGGAGAACAAACTGAGAGTTGCTGGAGGGGTTGTGGGAGGGGGGATAGGCTAAATGGGCAAGGGACCTTAAGGAATCTACTCCTGAAATCATTGTTTTACTATATGTAACTAATTTGGATGTAAATTTTAAAAAATAAAAAAATTAAATTAAAAAAACCAAGATATTTATGGATTTAAAATACCACCATTTGAAAAAATAAATAAATAATATACCACCATCTGTGCTCAATACAGGAATTTCACAGAAACAACCAGAGCCAATTTCAATAAAACACTAAACCTTTATCACTCTGTTGTCTCTAGTAGCTCATCGAAAGCTTCCCAAATGCTACCCTTTTTTTCCAAAAAGAAAAGAAAAGAAAGGAAGGAAAAGGAAAGGAAAGGAAAGGAAAGGAAAGGAAAGGAAAGGAAAGGAGGAAGGAAGGAAGGAAGGAAGGAAGGAAGGAAGGAAGGAAGGAAAGGAGGGAGGAATAAAATAAAGAAAAAGAAAGAAAGAAAGAAAGAAAGAAAGAAAGAAAGAAAGAAAAAGATATTGCATCCCTGTAATTTTTCCAATTCTCTGTAGAATTTCAGGTAGTTCTCAATTATTGAAATAACCTCTGAATAACCAAAAAGTTCTCAAGTCTTTGCCAAGAGAAAATGTAGTATGTTGCAAAGAGCTCTTTGCAATAAAGTTTAAGTCCAACTCCATATAAAATAGAGATTTATCAAAGCGAGGTGACAGATTGGATAAAATAGTAAAAGGGAAACTATTGAAGTAATTTGACCAAGAAGAGGATAGGCGGAAGGGCAGGTAGACATATAAGCATGATATCCATGTCTTACCTTCAAAGTATGGACTGAAGCTTGGCCCTTGCTGAGAAATGCTGCATGAGAAGAGTATGTTCTGTGTGGCCCATTCACTGCTACTAGCCCAGTGTACAGCTTGGTAAATCAACCCAAAACACATACATTGAAGTTAACAGAACTATAAATATTAGGAAAGTGCCCCAAACTGCTTCTTTTTATTAGTCCAAGCAAGTCTATAGGTCTGATAACTGTACATATAAAAAAACTTTAAAGCCAATCAGTAAAGGGATGCCTGGATGGCTCAGTCAGTTAAGGACCTGACTCTTGATTTCAGTTCAGTCATGATCTCACTGGTGTTTATGGGTTGGAGCCCTGCATCAGGCCCTGCACTGACAGTGTGGAGCCTGCTTGGGATTCTCTCTCCCTCTCTCTCTGCCCCTCCCCACTAGTGCACACGTTCTCTCTCTCTCTCTCCCTCTCTCTCTCTCTCTCTCTCTCTCTCTCTCTCTCAAAATAAATAAATACATTTTAAAAAGCCAATTAATTCATTGGTATTGGGTAACTTCTGGGTGTTATGAATTCTGTCACGAAGATGAAGGAGACAACCTGCCCTCAAGTTGCATATAGTCAAGTGGTGAGATAGACACATGTTTGAAGCAAGTTCAAGACCACATACAAATTTCTCTGAAATACCCAGATCCTATATTGAAGGTATCCTTTCATGTTTTACCTGCATAGGACCCATATTTCTCAATCAAACATTCTCAGGAAAATGTCAGAGTCATTTAAAAGTCTTCTCCCTTTGAAGTACCTCAAGCAGGAACCACAAAAATTTTTGTGGTTGTAGAGCTGAAAGTAATCAGTTATAGATACGTAGAATGTTTGAGCTGGAAGGGACTTCAGAGAAATGCTTACCCAAGCTTTTTCTTCTTTCCAATTAAGAAACAAAGAGCTTGAGAAATAAAGTGACTTGCCCAAGGTCACACACCAATTTGTGAAACTAAAGCTATAGTCATCTGTCCACAGATCTAGGGAAATTGACAGCTTACTCAGCTTACTATGAGTCAATCAACAGACTAAAAGAATATTTTCTTTGAATTCTTATTATACCCTTCAGGGTATACATATGCCACTTATAAATTATGTGGCCTTGGAAAAAGTGAACTAACCTTTCTGAAACCAGTGTCCTCATCTATAATATAGAGATTATAATAATGCCTATTACAAGGTGTGGAAACAGGTTCAGAGAGGTTAGTTCACTTTTCCAAGGTCACACAGCTTGTGAGTGGCATAGCCAGGACGGGAACACAAGTCTTTCCAACTTTTCACATCACCAGGCAACCCGCTGTCTGCAATGCACTAAGGTGACTCAACAGTATGCAGTTTTATCTCCAGGCAGGATTCCAATATACATCTATTTCCTCTCCCTGGCATCTGAAAGGACAAACAATTCTCAAAATTTAAATCGAATCATAAAAGCTACTTTTCCTACCCATGGGACCAAGAAGCCAGATTTCCTTTCAGGTGTCTCATTTGATCTTCTTAAAAGGTTCTTTCCTTCAGGCCATTAAAACAAGTGTTGTCTGTAAGGCCAGAGCACTCAAAGGCTGCAGCAGCAAAATGATCAAGCAGAGTATCTTTGTAAACACTGCACTTCGATTTATTTCACAAGGGGTATAAAAGGGAGGCTTTCATGCCAAGAGCCTGTGATAAAACAACGGAAAACCACAGTCGTGGTCTGCAGTAGTGAATCAAAACGTCCGGAGCGTGGACCTGACTGAGCCTCGGCACTGCAGCGGCAACACAGCGTCTCTGCCTGGGCCGTCATGCCAGCCATTCACGAACGCGCTAGTTTCTTGTGGGAGAATAAGGTCACAGGCCTGCCAATGGCAAATGGGACCCCCGGGGTCTTCTGAGAGGTGGGACGGTGGGGCTGCTCCAGAACAGGGATCTAGGAGTCAGAATAAATTGGATTCAAATTTCAGCTCTTTTTCTTATCAGGGAGCCTTGTGGCCAAATTACATAACCTGATCTTCAAATTCTGTCTGCAAAATTGACATAATGACATTTACTTCATACGGTTACTGTAAGAATCACATGCAATTGCACACAACTACATATGTGTGTAAAGCACCTTAGCACAGAGCCTTGAACTTGGAAGAGAAGCTAGGGAGTAAGAAGTCCTTCCCAGCCAGCTTATTTATTTTTCATTCACCCTCATAAACAATATTATGGAATTCCTGAATCATCATCTATGAATAATCATAATAACTTATTGAAACTATTGTTCACAAGGCCCTTTCCTACGCATTATAACATAAAACATAATAGACACTCTTCCAATGACCTTGTAGGTGGGCAGGGCAACTATGACAGCACCCCACGTGTCAGGGAAGAGAGGCCTTTGGATGGACAGCAAACAGCTTGCCTGAAGTCACAGAAGTATAGGTGACACACCAGGATTTGACCCCAGATCTTTCGTCTCCTAGTTTGGTGCTCTCTGAAGTGCCCCAGTGTGGCATGTGCTGGGATAAAGCCCAAACCAACACTGTATTTTACTATGTAAATCAATCAAAACTTAGCTCCCTCAGTCTGCTGATCTGAAAAGACCACACTTCCTCTTCAGGGTGTCCTATTGTCACAGCCGTTGTTAGCAAAGCAAGGAGCTGTGTAGTTGTCTCTGGTTTATAAATAATTATCAGCTTACTGTAAAAATTTTCCAGTTGCTGAGGAGTACCACAGACTTCCTCACAGACCCCCCTCAGCAGTGTTGCCCTGTGGTGTTACTGTTGATTATTGTTAGTAACAAACTTGATCTGTCATGTGCTACCTCATCAATGGTGGGAGACTCCCTCATGATATGGGAGGGTCCTGATGACAATGTGTTTGGGCTCCAGAGCTGGTTCTGTCTTGAACCAGCCTTACGGCCTTCACCAGGTCACTTCATCCTCCCTGTCTCCACTTCCCCTATCTCCCACATGAGGAAGTTGCAGGTGATCTCTGTGGTTGCTCTCAAATTTAAGATCCTTAGATCACAACTACGTTTCAGAGATCCTGTGACATGTCCCCTTGAAGGGTGATGACTCTGATAAAGCACAGAAGCTACAAACACAAAGACTATTTTTCGCTCACATTTAAAGCACTGTATTTTATTGCAACATGCTACGTTGTAGCATCGGCCCCATGTGGTAGAGGAAAAAAAAGGTGGATTTAGAGTGAAACATCCTGGGTCTCAGGCCTCAGTTTGTATTTACTGGCTGTGTGGCTCTGGAAAAGTCACTTGACTTCTCTGAGTTTCTCTGTGTTCAATCTTCAGATGGGGCTAATGCCCTCCTGGCTGTTTATGAGTCATGGTTGCATCAAACACATGAATGCCCTTGGTAAATTGCTGTACGGTACACGTATATTAGCAGTACGTATGGGTTCCATAAATTTGGATGTAATAAATGCCCCCATTCCTTTAGGTTCCTAAATCAGATTTAATCTCTAGTCTCTGACCTGCAAAGCAGAGAGGAAACTTGATGACTGCAGTCATCACTGGAGCTCTATCACTTCCATACTACCTTCCAGAACCGTACAAAAACATCAAGGGTCACAGAGGGTTTGGAATATTCATAGAGGGGATTATTGGACACCACAAGTTACTTCTGAAATGACCATGCCCCAGTCCTACATGGTCTCCAGGGGGCAGGCAGACCCTCCTCTCCTTACAAGTTCAGGTATGAGGTGCCCATGGGCCTACCAGCCCCTCCCACTACCTGTATCTGGAGGCAAGCAAGTTCCTGCCACATGTGCTTTTACATGCAAAGTGGCTTTTGTCTACAGACATGTGCCTAAAGGCACCCCTGGGAATATACCTGCCCTTAACATGACTTAATATGAACTCCCTACTTTTCAGCCTCTTTCTTACTTCGATTACCCAGCAATGATGCCTCCCTGACACCTAGGTTTCATAGGCAATAGCCATGAGGGAATGGCAGATTATGCCACTGCACACAAAGGCTCTGGTATCCAGGAAGACAACTGGCAAGGGATGAGTTCTTGAGACGGGGAGGGGAAAATATCCATAACACCAGAACAAATCACAAATTTACTTTATAAATGTAAGTATGATACATGGGATATAAGTATGAATAAATTACTACTATACCTATTTTCTTATTTATTTCTCTTATTGATTTATTTTATTTATTTATTCCAAATAGCATTTGGAATTTTAAATCAGAAAAAAAGCCACTCTCAACATTAATGGCTTTGCAAATGTGAAAAAGCATTCTGAAAAGTTTGGGCATATCATTGGAGATTATATATGCCCCAAATGCCTCATATTTTGCTTTTAAATTGATATATTTCCACCACAGGAATTGTAAAATGAGCCTTTTTTTTCCTGACAGTGATTTGACAGAAGTGCTTCTAGGCCACACCCAGAGCCCAACTTTCCACCTTCACAGAGGCCTGCTGGTTGGCAAGCATGTCCCTTGTCATGGCCACATCAGGACCGTAATGAGGGACAAAATGTTTACAATTACAATCAATGCACAATTATCCATGTAGATTACCCTGGCACACTTTAACACCCACCCCTGTCCCACTCCTGGGAAGCCCTCAGCAGCTCCTTCCAATTTTCTTTGGAATGTGCTTAGGGGATGTGCGTCCAGGAACCAACCCTCATTAGAAAGTAAGGGCACACAGAGAGAATCATGGTGTATTGGGCCCATAAAGGTACCATTTTACTTTAGTAAGAAGGCACCGTATGGCCAGGCCAAGATATAGATGTAGCCAACTTGTCAAAAGAAGTCTAAGAACTGGCCATCAGTTGTGCTGTGTGAAAGTTAATGGACACTTACTCTTTTTTTTCTTTTTTAGGGGAGCAGGGGGTAATGTAACAGAGAATGGAATTGTTAAAAAACGTTTCGTGGCCCAATGGCTTACTCTGAAGACTACCTTCTTCAGATGAGACTCCAATGGGCTGAGAGGTCCTAAGTTACTTTCTCAGCCCACAGCCGACTTAAGAGTTCTGCAGAATTAATGTTGCTTTTTAGGCTGTGCAGAGATTAAGCCTCATGTGGTTGAAATGTGGAAAGATGCACAGCTGGCCTAACTGCATCCACTCCAGGATGGAAACCCTGGTACTCAGGCTGCAGAACTACCTTCGCGGACCTGCAAGGCAGAATCACTCCTTGGCATATCAGAAGTACAATACAAGCCCTTTCTGCCAAAGGTAAGGAACATTCCCCAGATAGGAGTGTGGGGACCAGGATGAGGGTGCTGTGGTAATCGCTCCAGCATTCAGATAACAAGGGAGGCCATTAAGTCACTTTTTCAACGACCTGTATTTTTTTTATTGTTTTAATGTTTATTTTTATTTTTATTTTGAGAGAGAGAAAGACAGAGCATGAGCAGGGGAGGGGCAGAAAGAGAGGGAGACACAAAATCTGAAGCAGGCTCCAGGCTCTGAGCTGTCAGCACAGAGCCCGATGAGGTGCTCAGACTCGTGAACCATGAGATCATGACCTGAGCCAAAGTCAGATGCTTACCCAACTGAGCCACCCAGGTGCCCACACTTTTTCGATGACCTTTAAAAGGAACATGATGAACAGGTCACAGAAGAAGATAATGTTTACAAACCATTTCAAGGATTCTCGATTCCCTGTCTCAAAGCTAAAAACAGCTGAAGTCCCAGATTCAAGACTGGCAGCGTAGCATGTGCTCTCTCCCATACCGAGCGCAGGTCACAGGCTCACAGAGCCACACTGTGAGGCCACGTGGGTTCCTCTACCGACTTGCAGGCCAGTTTGTTCTGGCCGCCATCTCTACCTGATGTCTTAGACAACTGAAAATTACCTCCCCAAATTTATAAATTAATAAAACGTATATTTAGTAAACATGTTGGATAGTTAAAACTGCAACTATTATATAAACAAAGAAGCTCTACAATATGTTTATTAGCAACACCCGAAATAACAACTGGCAAATGTAAGACAGAGGAGTTTGATTATCTTCAAAATGCTTTCTAAAAATGTGTACGTATATTTGTAGGAGGAAAAAAAAAAGCAATAAATTAACAATTGTGTATTATGTATCTACTGTTGGAAAGGCATGGTGGTAACTTTGGAAACTTCTTGGGTATTCACATATGTGATGTTTTATATACTTTACTCACCTACTTAGAAAATTTTAATGGCTCCCCATTACCTGAGGAACAAAGGTGATGCATTTGAAGACCCTCTGTGATGTGGCACCAAATGCTCTTTAATTTTATCTCACAACTCCTGCTACACTGCAAATAAACAAGGCACTGTCTATTGCCAGAAACACCTTTCCCCTTGCTATCGCTCCGCACCTCAGTCTCATGCACACCTTCAGCTTGAACTACGCCAAACTACTCTTCATTCTCCAAAGGAGCCACATCACTTTACCCTGGCATCGATAATCTTCAGCCACCTTTATCAAGCTCAGAAACATGATTAAAAGGCAAATTCTGAATTCCATGCAAAGAGATTATAACTCAGTAGATCTGGGGTAGAATCAGCAATCTGTATATATATAAGCATACCCGTTGATACTGATAAAGGAGGTTCAAGAATCACGTTATGAGAAACACTGGCTTGGACCATTTGCATATGATCTTTCTTCTCTCTGAAATGCCATTTTCTCTCTCTCTCCCTGACTCTAAAATTCCTATTTATTCTCTAAGGCCCCAATCAAATGTAATCTTCTTCTCCTTCTAGTTAGAATAAATTACTTCTTTCTCTGAGCTCCCAGTATACTCAGCACATACCACTTTTACCAAATTTATCACATTTCATGGCATTTATTAGGTAGGTGTCTATCTTCTCAGATAGAGTACAAGTTACTCGCAGACTGCAACTATGCACTATCGGTGCTCAATAAATGTTTGATTAATGTTGGTGGTGAGGTTTACCTTGCCTCAAACTGCCTCCACTTTCATTTCTAACTGAATAGACCCTAAAGAGTCTCAGTTTAAGGTCAGTGTTTCTTCTTTCATAAATCCTTCTCTTATAAGCCCAGGAATGTGTCTCCTTTCCTTTGTGTGACAGGTCTTGTTCTGTCCGTCTCTACCACACTGTCTTGTACTATGGGTATCTGTATACACCTTATTTCCTTATTTCCTCTATTTGACTGTGCTTCCTGTCTTGTTCATTTCTGTATCTCCAGACAACATACTAGAGCACCTTGCCCATAAGAGATTCTCAAAAAATATTTGAAAATTGGATTGTGCGTAGTCAATAAAAGCCTGATAAAAGCATAAACTCCTTCGGCAACTGAAAACATCACCTCTTCCTCCTAGTTACTCTAGAACAAAATCAGAATATAAAAATCATAAGGACATCAAGAACAATGCTTTGCTCTTTGGACATATCCTAAGTAAGAACCTGAAATCTGCAGGAGAGAGACAACTAACAACCTCAACTTTCTAAATGCAGGAGTCTGAAGCACTGAAAAAAAAAGTGCTTACTTGTACATGTCTCTGTCTTGCAAAACTGTTTCTACCATTTATTACTGCTGGTAGTGGTGGTATTATTATTATTATTATTATTATTATTATTTTTATTGTTATTATTATTTCTAATTTTGTGGCTGGATAAATTCAGATGGACATATAATGTAGAAATTGCTACCATCTTATGCAGAATCTCTGATCTGCCTATCCTAAAGAAATAGCCAACATTTCTCCTCTCCCAATAACCAAAACAGCAATTACCAGAAAGATAAAAGAGTTATTCATTCATTCACCCATCCATTTATTCCATGAACAATGAAGTCTGCTTAAATGCAAACATCATGTCTTCATCCTACAGACAGGATGAGACCAGAGGAATTCTTGCCTAATACATTTCCACTTAGAACTTATTGCTTTGATGAATGAATAAGTGAATTAATGCATGAATAAATGAATGAAAAATGAACAAGAAGATTTTATCCTTTCTTTAACCAAAAAGAAATACTGGCACAGTCCTAAACTGTTAGGATGAATTTAAATTGATTAATTATTAATTAATTATTATTATTTATTTTGAACTTATTATTAATTAATTATTGATTATTATTTATTTTGAACTTATTATTAATTTGTGAACTAAGGAGGCCATTTCTTTAAACTCCTAAATAGTCTTCATTTCTGCCATATGTTTAACTTGTAGAATGAAACAGTAGAGTTGTCTAAGAACCCGTCTTTTATGCAAAGGATACATTTACTATTACACTGTTTTTTTTTACTTTATTTCAAAAGAACCACTTACTTTACCTCTATGTATGAACTTAAATTTAAAAAATGACTCCGATGTTTCATGTGCCTTCAAGCAACTGTGAGATTTTCAAATAAAGTGGCAGTGGGTAAATAGATAACAATGTATCTGAAATTAACAGTCATCTTCGGTCAGCAGCATTCAATTAGTTGGCAAGGAAGTGTAGTCAAACTTTTAGTAGAAAGAAAGGCAGAAAACTAAGAGGATAACCAAGAAGTCACTTACTGTCAAAATAGTGTTGGGGTTACTCTACTGAGTGTATGGCAGGCAGATGCCAGTCTGCATGGCAGCTACTGGAAACAGCAGCAGAAGCAGCCACACCATCGTGCGGTGTTCAGTGATGACTGCAGATGGCTTGGATTAAAGGCTTCACACAGCTCCCTAAATGCCTGAGCTCCAAAGAGTGAAACTGTGTTAACTACAGGCACCACCACCACTGCAGCTAAGCAGAGGGCCGTGTCACCTCAGGGAGCCTGGGTACACTGTTTCAAAAGACTTCCTGTTCCACCAGAGCCTGTTAGCTATTCTCACCCATAGGAAGGGGAACTTCCCCAGTCACAGGTCTATCCTGTGACAAAGCACACTCCAGGAACTAGCTAAACCAGGACTAGTAAGCGGTTTTCTCTGGGGCTTTTATTCTAATGCTGTAACTACTATAACTGTAGATAGACATTTATAAGAACTGTCCAGAGCCTTTTGATATGCTATATAAAAAGTTTGCGTTATTGCCCCATTCTTAAAAGCACAGGAAAGTAGAGAAGAGCTAAATCAGTAATAGTCAGGCCCAAGCAACTGTCAGGAATGAAATAGTGGTGCAGAATACAAATCGTAATTGAAATGCACAATCCCCTCTAAAGCAATGTGAAAAACTTCATGACATTGCAGAGTTTCCCTGTGTCCCCTACATGGCAGCAGGATTGAAGAGAATGCACTAGTAAAAATGTCTACTATAGAGTATGCCTTGTACCTCATTATCTGAATATGCCATTGGGGTTTTTACACTCTTCTGGATAACTATTTACAGCTCACACCCTGACCTTGAGCGTTACTGTTGCATTAGTACAAACCTTCAGGGAAACAGGAATAACAAAATATGGTATTAAAATAAGCATGAACTGCATTGGAATATCAAGGAAGAAAGATATGTGGGAAACTGCTGGTATGTTTAAAACTGAAAAGGAGCTATGTGTTCACATTAAAACAGGCAATCTACTTCCAGAGACAGCAGTAATAGTTTTGCTTTTTGGAGCATCATTCCATGATTACCTAATCTTCCGTAAGACCCCTAGGACCTTAAGAATACATTTCATACCTTGTCATACCTTGTCAAGTTCTAGCAAGCACAGTGTACTTTATAACTTTTAAGTGTAATAAAGTACACTTTGTACTTTAAGTAATGCACCAAGATACTAAAAATGCAAAGTCACTACTGAATAATATTGGAATTAAACAGAAAACAACACTCTGCAGAGCTAACTAATGAAGAAATATAAGCTGAGCAGACCAAGAAAGGAATATAAACAAAACAAGGTCAAAAGACTAAGTATGTTCTTGAAACGTCTGGGACTGGCGAAGCAACAAGAAAGTTTTTTCTGAAACTAAACCACTTGACTGAAAAAACATGGGCTTTAGACTCATGTATTTCAGTTTACATCCTGACTTTAGTCCTTATAACTTTTGCAAGTCTTTAACCTGCCTGAACTTCACCCTCCTCATCTGCATGTGGGGGTAGGGATAAAATATTTTGATTTTTCTGCAGAGTTAGAGGTATGTGAGCAAATATTATTGAACTTGGAACCTTGGCTAAAAGCAAGCATGAAGGTAATTTGTGACTTGTTAGCTAGAGAAAACTCCAGAGAGATTTACCTCTCAGAGGTATGTGTATACATTTCAAATGAGGCTGAGACCTGGAACCAGGAAGACAACCTAGGTTACAAAAGTGGAAACAGTTATTTGCATTCCAAAAGGTAATGCAAGAACAAAGGTTTTTCTGCCTGCTTTCAGGAAGGGAGACAGCAGGTATATAAGCACCCAGATCCATTTCTGGTGGATTCCTCACCAACAAAACAGACAAAACAGGTTTGTCCACCCAGCCCTCATCATGTTGCTCCAGGAGTAATGACAGGAGCACAGAGGGATGACATGGTTGTTACTTGCTGTAAAGTACAGAACCAATCTTCTCTGTTCCAGAAACTTCACATGTGCACTTAGGATCTATATTAATAAAGATAAATATTGAAAACAGCATGGCTCTCATTGTTGGCATGGGTAATTACAGACAGGCCAGGGGAATGGACTGGAGCAGCAAGCTATTTGGTATTAAATTAGTCATGGGGTTAACTTAATATGGATACAAATGGTTACAAAGAAAAAAACTTACAGTTATATGTGTAGATACACTGGTTAGGATATACACAAACATTTTTATGCTCTGTCATCTGAGAGGGCCTAAAAGAAATAAAACTCTAGTAGTGATAAGCACATCTAACACCCAGATCTTGGTTTCTAATACCACTCTCCATTAAATAGGACCAGGGCTCCTTGGAGAATTGGCTGATTTTAGAACTGGAGAAAGAGTTATACGAGATGAGCTTACAGCATCTTCATCTTGTAGTGCCATATGATAAATGAGGAAGTGTTTAAACACACACACACACACACACACACACACACACTGATGAAATTACAACAAAGGGGCCTAGAAGCTAAATGAAAGACCTCTCTCTCAATGGCCAAAGCTTGGACAATTTAAACATCAAAATAAATAAAGTAGTACTGAATTATAACCCAACATGCAAAATAAATATCCATGAGTCCATATTGATTATAAGTAAATGATTTAATAAGTAAATGGAGAAGAGACAAACCTCCCATGCAGAAAAATTCCAAATGAATAATGTAAATACTCTAGCATAAAGGAGGAGGATCATAACTCTCCTCTTCTTAACTACAGGCTATACATAGTGTACTCCAAAAAGTACACAATGGAAAGAGGGGGAAAAGTAGTGATCAAGGTCAACACAACAGTGATAAATCTTGAGTATTTGTACGTACTCTTGATATGATATAATTAAAGTATACTTTACCTCAGTGGTCTCTTTCCCAGCAATCCAAAACTTTGTCCTTATCACAAAAAATTGGCAGATTCTAATAGAGGGGCAGTCTAGAATATACCTAAACAGCATTACTCAAAGGCTCTAATTCAAATATCTAGGAAAATAAATAGGAGAAGAATCTTTATGAGGTGGTGTAGGCAAAAACAAAAATTTAGCTGGAACATAAAAAGTGTAAGCCATAAAAGAAAAGATGTATAAACTGAACTCTATGAAAAAGAAAAGTTATGTTCTTCCAAAGATGATGTGAAGAAAATGAAAAGGCAAGCCACAGATCTGGAGAAATCGTACACAATACATACATCAGACAAAGGACTTGCTTCCAGAGACCTCTTATAATTCAGTAATCATAAGAAAAATGGACCATTTTTTTTAAATGTCAGAATTGTGCTCACAATTTACAAATCATTGATCATAAGGGAAATAGAAATGAAAGCTGAAAAGAAATACCAATACATAAACATACTAGGATGGCTAAAATAATAAGGCGATCAGTGTCTAGTTTCAGCAAGGATATGGAACAACTGGAACTCTCAAATGTCACTGGCAAGACTGAAACAGTATTGCGCTATGGAAATCAATATGGATACATCATGTAAAACTAAACTTACCATACAACACAAAAAATATATTCCTGGGTGTTCACTGTAGAAAAATGAAAACATTTGAATCACCGTATTGTACACCTGAAACTAACACTGTATGTTAATTATACTGGAATTAAAATATTTTTGAAAATATATTAAAAAAAAAAGAAAAACGTAACCCTATGTCTATGTCTATATAAATGTGTGTACACAAATGTTCAAAGTAGCTTTATGCATAATAGTCAAAAACTGGAAACCACCCAAAGGTGAATAAGTAAACAAATTATGGTACAGTCACTGAGTGGAATACTACACAGCAATAAAAAGTAATAAATTACTTAAACATGCAAAAAATAATGAACCTCAAAAACATTATGTAAAGCAAAAGAAAGAGACACAAAAGAGAAAACTATGATTCCAACTATAGAAACTCCAGAAAATTTTATTTATTTTATTTTATTCTGCAATTTATTTTATTGCAGAATAAAATTTTAAAAAGAGAGAAATGAAAAAAAGAAAAATATTTTCTGTACAAGGGCCTGACTAGGGACAAATCTCAACTCAGAAGAGCAAGCACCAGGGTGGAATGGAGACACTGAGAACATAGGATAAAAAAGAGACCAAGAGACACTGATTACAAGACATCATGGAAACACCCCAGAGCAAAACATCTTTATTTCAAATGGTGCCTACATTGGACTCTTCTAAATGTTAAATAAATAATTATTGTTTTCAAACATAAAAATGTAGAGGGTGACTATCATCCTCCATTACCCAACCCCAGTATGCTTCAACTGGTTTCTCTCCAAATATCTGAATACCAAAATAGTGTTAGTGATCATGGGTTGTAAACAAAAACAGGTCGATTTCATGTTTTCAGTTTGCTAAGCAACTTTTATATTCAGACACATATACTCACATATACAGGCACATGCATGCACGTATTCTTTTTTCTCTTAAGTTTATTTATTTATTTTGAGAAAGAGAGAGAGACAGTGGGGGAACGGCAGAGAAAAAGGGAGAGACAGAATCCCAGGTAATCTCTGTGCTGTCAGTGCAGAGCCCAACGAGGGGCTCGATCTCACAAATCATGAGATCATGACCTGAGCTGAAATCAAGAATCAGATGCTTAACTGACTGAGCCACCCAGGTGCCTACATGCATGCATTCTGAATCATCTGAAGGCTCGTCTAACAACTGTGAGCTGTCTGTCTTGTGATTTCCCTATCCACATTTACATTTGTTCTGACAACAACATCAGTGTGAAGTAATACTACTATAATTGCCCTAGGCAAATATGAAACAAATCAACGATGCAATTTGCCAAATGAAAGTCAAATGACTTCACAACTCACCACATAAACAAAGCCTTAACTATATTTAGAATAAAAATGTGAAATAACTAAATCACTAAATAATATTAGCATGCCAAATTCAAAAGAACCTGTTCTTGAATGGTCAGTACCATATGCTTATTAGGAGAGAAGAATAAGTTTCAGCCAACTTTATCTGTCATATTAAATTAGTGGAGCTTTGAACTTAGTCTTGCAATTTGTATTTATTTTGTCAATATATTACGGTTCTTTAGTTTAACAGGAGCTATAAGTATAAAAAAGTACACATCTAGTTTTAGTCTATAATGTATTTTAATAACATGAATGCAAATCAAAACTACAAGATATCATCTCACACCTGTCAGAATGGCTAAAATTAAGAACACAGAAAATAGGGGCGCCTGGGTGGCTCAGTCGGTTAAGCGTCTGACTTCAGATCAGGTCATGATCTCACGGTTCGTGGGTTCAAGCCCTGCATGGGCTCTGTGCTGATAGCTCAGAGCTTGGAGCCTGCTTCAGATTCTGTGTCTCCCTCTCTCTCTGCCCCTCTGCTATTCACACTCTGTCTCTGTCTCTCAAAAATAAATAAATGTAAAAAAAAAATTAAAAAAAAAGAACACAGAAAACAACAGATGTTAGCAAGCATGTGGAGAAAGCAGAACCCTGTTACACTGTTGGTGGGAATGCAAACTGGTGTAGCCACTCTGAAAAAAAGTATGGAGGTTCTTTAAAAAGTTAAAAATAGAACAACCCCACAACCCAGCAATTGCACTACTAGGCATTTATCCAAAGAAGACAAAAATTCTAATTTGAAGGGACACATGCATCCCGATGTTAATAGCAGCATTATCAACAATAGCCAAACCATGGAAGGAGTACAAATTAAGAATGGATAAAGAAGATGAGGTATATATACACGATGGAATGTTACTTAACCATCAAAAAGAATGAAATCTTGCCATTTACAATGATGTGGATGGAGCTACAGTGTATTATGCTAAGCAAAATCAGTCAGAGAAAGACAAATACCATATGAATTCACTCATACGTGGAATTTAAGAAACAAAATGGATGAACATAGGTGAAAGAAAAAAAAAGAGAGAGAGAGGGAGAGAGGGAAACCATAAGAGAATCTTAACTATAGAGAACAAACTGACGGTTGCTAGAGGCGAGGTGGGAGTGGGATGGGCTGAATGGGTGATGGGAATTAAGAAGAGCACTTGTTTTGATGAGTGCTGGGTGTTACATGTAAGTGATGAATCACTAAATTCTACTCCTGAAACTAATATTACACTATATGTGAACTAACTAAAATTTAAATAAAAACTTGAAACATTAAAAAGCCATAGTAGGGGCGCCTGTCAGTTGGTTGGGCGTCCTACTTCAGCTCAGGTCACGATCTCACAGTCCGTGAGTTCGAGTCCCGCGTCGGGCTCTGTGCTGACAGCTCAGAGCCTGGAGCCTGCTTCCGATTCTGTGTCTCCCTCTCTCTCTGCTCCTCCCCTGCTCATGCTCTGTCTCTCTCTGTCTCAAAAATAAATAAAAACATTTAAAAAATAAATAAATAAAAAATAAAAAGCCATAGTAAATACATACATACATACATACATACAAAAACAAACAAATAAATAAATAAATAAACTTTAAACTGCAGTGGTAGAGGGACACAAATACTAATTTTTACATTATTTCAAATTTTATTTTCTAAATTTACATACATTAAATGGACTTATTTTGTGTAAATTTCTATAAATTTACCATATATATATCTTTTTCAACCATGAACACAATCAAGACACAACTCTTCCATCATCACAGATAATTCCCTTGTGCTATCATTTTGTAGTCCCACTCTCCCAAACTTTTAACCCCCAGCAACCATGGAGGTTTTTTTCATCAGTACAGCTCTGTCTTTTTGAGAATGCCATATTAATGGAATTGTACAACACCTTATGAGACTGGCTTCTTTCCCTCAGAAAAATGTCAAGTCGGGGAGGAGCCAAGATGGTGGAATAGCACAGAAGGTTCTTTTGCATCTCACATCCATGAAATACAGCCAGATCAACACTAAGCCATCCTGCACACCTAGAAAACTGATCTGAGGATTAACACAACAATCTGCACAATCTGAACCACAGAACTCAGCAGGTATGTGGCACAGATAGGTAAACTGGGGGAGAGAGAAGCTGCAGAGGGCAGGGAGCCATATTTGCTTGTAGAGAGAGGACAGACACAGTGGGGGGGAGGAGGGCATGGGAAAAGCACCCCCACCCCAAAAGCAGCTGGAGAGAAAGTGGAAAAGTGGAAACAGTTGCAGGGACTGAACTAAAAAGGGAGAAAGGAGAAAGGCAGGAGAAAGGTTTAAATTCCACTAAGACTCTATAAACAGGGGGATCACAGTCTGAAATTCCGCAGCTCAATACCTGCCGGTGCTCTGGTGGGAAGAGTGAATCCCCAGGAGCAGAGTGAAGTCTGAGTGGTCCTCAGACCACATGGGGAGAGGCATTTCCCCTGCTGGGAGTACATTTGGTAGAGGCTGTGCAGTCCCCCCACAGGCAAAGGCCCCAGTGGATCCCAGAGAACAACCACATTGCCTGGTGCTGGAACAGGTGGTTAAGGGTGAAGTCTGGTGCCAGATGTGTGCTGTGATTTTCCATAATCCCTGAAATGCTGCTGCTACATGATCACATGAACGTTTTCTGGGGTGGGCTGGCACCCAACCATAGTCTCTGGGCAACGGCAGCAGCACAGTCCTGAGAAACTTCCTGGGTGTGGCCAGCACCAGGCCATTGCTCATTGAGACCCACAGAGGGTCAGAACAGGTCAAAGCCTCAGTCCCTCAGAAGTGAGGGGTCAGAAAAAACAGCTGCATCTGAGATAAAACTCAGGAGGGAGGTGCTGCCTGGAAACCTAATGGCTTGGTCACAGACAGTATAAAAGCAGCCAGCGGACAGAAGCTGGAGACAAAGAACGGTGCACAATTGCTGGTCGGGGACAGCACAGAGTTCCGATACTAGAGACTGGGTAGCTGGGTGATGTCATTTACACCCCTCCTGCACATGCACATACACACATAAATATGCCACAATAATCCGCCCCAGTAAGCTAAGCAGCGCCACTTAGTGGAGAACGGAGTCATTACACTAAGCCCTGCCCAACTGGGCCAACCTCGCTCTTCAGGAATACAAGACTCTCCGCCTGCTTAGTTTATGGACTATAAATTGCCTCATTGTTTGACTTCTAGGGGAAAATGATGTAATTTCAAATGTATTTCAGTCCGTTTGCTGGTCCATCTATTAAATTTTCTTTTTTTCGTTTTTCGTTTTTTTCTCTTATTCATTTCTTTTCTTTTACTTGAATACAGTAAGAGAAAAAAATTTATTCTTATTTTCAATTTTTATTAAAAATATTTTTCTTTAATTTTTTCTACTATATTTTTTACCTTTGTGTAAATTTCTCAAATTCTATTTTACTTCCATCATTTCACTTTATTCTATTTCATTATATTCATTTTTTCAAATTTCAAATGTTGTCTTTATTTTTTTTCCTTCTCCTTTTTCTCTAATCTCTCAAACTCGTTTCATCAACCAAGCCAAAACACACACAGAAAATAAATAATCTAGCATCATTTGATTTGTGTGTGTGAATTATTTTTAATTTTTTAATTTTATTTTTTCCCTTATGAATTCCTTTTCTCCCTTCAAAATGATGAAATGAAGGAATTCACCCCAAATGAAAGAGCAGGAAGAAATGACAGGCAGTGACTTAATCAACACAGATACAAGCAAGATGTCTGAACTAGAATTTAGAATGACAATAATAAGAATACTAGCTGGGGTCGAAAATAAGTTAGAATCCCTCTCTGTGGAGATAAAATAAGTAAAAGCTTGTCAGGCTGAAATAAAAAAATGCTACAACTGAGCTGCAATCTAGAATGGATGCCATGGTGGCAAGGATGGATGAGGCACACCAGCAAATCCACAATATAGAGGACAAACTTATGGAGAATAATGAAGCAGGAAAAAGAGATAGAGACTAAGGCAAAGAGCATGATTTAAGAATTAGAGAAATCAGTGACTCATTAAAAAGGAACAACATCAGAATCACAGGGGTCCCAGAAGATGAAGAGAGAGAAAAAGGGGTAGAGTCTTATGTGAGCAAACCATAGCAGAAAAGTTTCCTAACCTGGGGAAAGACACAGGCAACAAAATCCAGGAATCACAGAGGACTCCCATTAGATTCAACACAAACCGACCATCAACAAGGCATACCATAGTAAAATTCACAAAATATTCAGGCAAGGCAAGAATCATGAAAGCAGCAAGGGAAAAACAGTCCTTAATCTACAAGGGAAGACAGATCAGGTTTGCAGCAGACCTATCCACAGAAACTTGGCAGGCCAAAAAGGCGTGGCAGGATATATTCAATGTGCTGAATTGGAAAAATATGCATCCAAGGATCCTTTATCCAGCAAGGCTGTCATTCAAAATAGAAAGAGAGATTAAACTTTTCCCAGACAAACAAAATTAAAGGAGTTCGTGATGACTTAACCAACCCTGCAAGAAATTTTAAGGGGGACTCTCTGAGGGGAGAAAAGACGTAAAAAAAAAAAAGACCAAAAGCAGCAAAGACTAGAAAGGACCAGAGAACACCACCAGAAACTCCAACTCTACAAGCAACATAATGGCAATAAATTCATATCTTTCAGTACTCACTCTAAACATCAATGGACTAAGTGTTCCAATCAAAAGACATAAGGTAAAAGAATGAATAAGAAAACAAGATCCATCTATATGCTGTTTACAAGAGACCCACTTGAGACCTAAAGACACCTTCAGATTGAAAGTAAGGGGATGGACAATCTATCACGCTAATGATCAACAAAAGAAAGCTGGAGCAGCCATACTTACATCAGACAATCTAGACTTTAAAATAAAGACTGTAACAAGAGATGAAGAAGGCATTATATCATAATTAAGGGGTCTATCCACCAAAAAGACCTAAGAATTGTAAACATTTATGTTCCAAATGTGGAAGAAACCAAATATATAGATCAATTAATCACAAACATAAAGAAACTCATTGATAATAATACCATAATAGTAGGGGACTTCAACACCCCATTTACAGTAATGGACATATCATCTAAACAGAAAATCAAGAAGAAAACAATGGCTTTGAATGACACACTGGATATATTCAGATATATTCAGAACATTTCATCCTAAAGCAGTGGAATATACATTCTTCTCCAGTGCACATGGGACATTCTCCAGAATAGATCACATAATGGGACACAAATCAGCCCTCAACAAGTACAAAAAGATCAAGATCATACCGTAAATATTTTCAGACCACAATGCTATGAAATTCCAAATCAACCAGAGGAAAAAGTCTGGAAAGATAACAATTACTTGGAGACTAAAGAACATCCTACTAAAGAATGAATGGGCTAACCAAGAAGTTAAAGAGGATATAAAAAAGCACATGGAAGCCAGTGAAAATGATAACACCACAGCCCAAAACCTCTGAGATGCAGCAAATGCAGTCTTAAGAGGGAAGTATATAGCAATCCAGGCCTTCCTAAAGAAGGAAGAAAGGTCTCAGATACACAACCTAAACTTACACATTAAAGAGCTGGAAAGAACAGCATATAAAACCCCAAAACAGCAGAAGACAGGAAATAATAAAGATTAGAGCAGAAATGAATGCTATTGAAACCAAGAAAACAGTAGAACAGATCAATGAAACCAGAAGCTGGTTCTTTGGAAGAATTAACAAAATTGATAAAACACTAGCCAGTTTGATCAAAAACAACAACAAAAGGACCCAAATAAATAAAATCAAGAATGAAAGAGGAGAGATCACAACCAACACAGGAGAAATAAAAACAAGAATAAGAGAATATTATGAGCAATTATGCTCCAATAAAATGGGTAATCTGGAAGAAATGGACAAATTCCTAGCAACATATAAACTACCAAAACTGAAACAGAAATAAATAGAAAATTTGAACAGACCCATAACCAGTAAGGAAATCGAATTAGTAATCAAAAAATCTCCCAAAAAACAAGAGTCCAGGGCCAGATGGCTTTCCAGGGGAATTCTACCAAACATTTAAGGAAGAGGTAACATCTATTCTCTTGAAGCTGTTCCAAAAAATAGAAACGGAAGGAAAGCTTCCAAACTCTTCCTATGAAGCCAGCATTACCTTGATTCCAAAACCAGAGAACACACTAAAAAAGGAGAACTACAGACCAATTTCCCTCATGAACATGGATGCAAAAATCCTCAAGATATTAGCCAACTGGCTCCAACAATACATTAAAAAAATTATTCACCATGACCAAGTGGGATTTATACCTGGGATGCAGGGCTGGTTCAATATCTGCAAATCAATGTGATTTTTCACATCACTAACAGAAAGGACAAGAACCACATGATACTCTCAACAGATGCAGAGAAAGCTTTTGACAAAATACAGCATCCCTTCTTGATAAAAACCCTCAAGAAAGTAGGGATAGAAAGATCATACCTTGAGATCATAAAAGCCATACATGAAAGACCCAACGTTAATATCATCCTCAATGGGGAAAAATTGAGGGCTTTCCCCTTAAGGTCAGGAACAAGGCAGGAATGTCCAATCTCACCACTGTTATTCAATATAGTATTGGAAGTCTTGGCCTCAGCAATCAGACAACACAAAGAAATAAAAGGCATCCAAATCAGCCAGGATGAGGTCAAACTGTCACTCTTCACAGATGGTATGATACTCTATATGGAAAACCCAAAAGATTCCACCAAAAAACTGCTAGAACTGATCCATAAATTCAGCAAAGTTCCAGCATATAAAATCAATGCACAGAAATCAGTTGCATTCCTATACACCACTCATGAAGCAACAGAAAGAGAAATCAAGGAATTGATCCCATTTACAATTGCACCAAAAACTATAAAATATCTAGGAATAAATCTAACCAAAGAGGTGAAAAACCTATACACTGTAACTATAGAAAGCTTATGAAAGAAATTGAAGACGACACAAAAAAAGGAAAAAGATTCCATGCTCCTGGATAGGAAGAACAAATATTGTTAAAATGTCAATTCTACCCAATGCAATCGACACATTCAATGCAACAAACATCAAAATAACACCAGCATTCTTCACAGAGCTAGAACAAACAATCCTAAAATTTGTGTGGAAACAGAAAAGACCCCAAATAGCCGAAGCAATCTTGAAAAAGAAAACCAAAGCAAGAGGCATCACAATCCCGGACTTTAAGCTATACCACAAAGCTGTAATCATCAAGACAGTATGGTATTAGCACAAGAACAGACATTCAGATCAATGGAACAGAATAGAGAACCCAGAAATGGACCCACAAATGTATGGCCAACTAATCTTCAATCAAAAAAGTGAAATCTTGCCATCTGCAGCTACGTGGGTGGAACTAGAGGGTATTTATGCAAAGCGAAATTAGAGAAAGACAAATATCATATGACTTCACTCATAAGAGGAGTGTAAGATACAAAACAGATGAACATAAGGGAAGGGAAGCAAAAATAATACAAAAACAGGGAGGGGGACAAAACATAAGAGACTCTTAAATATGGAGAACAAACAGAGGGTTACTGGAAGGGTTGTGGGAGTGGGGGATGGGCTAAATGGGTAAGGAGCATTAAGGAATCTACTCTTGAAATCATTGTTGCACTATATGATAAGTAACTTGAAAGTAAATTAAAAACAAATAAATTTTTTAAAAAGTCAAATTATTCCATGTCAATAGTTCATTGCCTTTTATTGCTAAGTAGTTTCCCATTGTATAGTTGTACTACATTTTGCTTATCCAGAGAATCATTGAGTTAGCTTGCTCCTGTTTTAGTTTGGAGACTATAAATAGAGAAGATAAAACATTGATTTCCAAGTTTTTGTGTGAACATAAATTATCATAAGACAAGTAAGTGGTATGGCTAAGTCATATGGTAAATATATTTTGTTGTTGTCGTTGTTGTTTTTATTGTTGTTTTTAACCTGGCTATTTTCCAGAGTGTCTACTGTTTTGCATTCTTACCAAGAATAGATGGAATTTCCAGTTGTTCAACATCCTCAGCATCATTTGATATTTTTAATTAAGCCATTCTAAAGGTTGTATAATGGTATTTCATGGTTTTAATTTGCCTATTCCTGATGGCTAATGATGATGAACATCTTTTTATGTGCTTGTTACCCATATATTCTTTGTTTAAACATTGTTCATGTCTTTTGATTACTTTTTGATTGAGTTATTTGTCTTCTTACTGCTGAGCTTTGTAAGTTCTTATGTATTCTAAATATAAGTCCCCTGTGAGATACGTGGTTTGTATATATTCTTCCAGTCTATAGTTTGTCTCTTCATTCCCTTCATAATGTCTTTCACAGATTAACAGTTTTAATTTTGATGAAGCCAAATTTGTCATTTTTCAATATTTTTAAAGTTTATTTATTTTGAGAGAGAGAGAGAGCATGATCAGGGGAGGGGCAGAGAGAGGGGAAGAGAGAGAGAATCCCAAGCAGACTCCACATCATCAGTGCACAGCCCAAAGCAGGACTCAAACCCATGAACCACAAGGTCATCCTGAGCAAAAACCCCAAGAGTTGGAAACTGAACTGACTATGCCACCCAGGTGCCCCAAATTTGTCATTTTTTAAAATTTAAAAAAAAATTTTTTAACATTTATTTATTTTTGAGAAACAGAGTGAGACAAAGTGTGAGTGGGGGAGGGGCAGAGAGCGAAAGAGACACAGAATCTGAAGCAGTCTCCAGCTCTGAGCAAGCGGTCAGCACAGAGCCTGATGCGGGGCTCCAACCCACGAACCGTGAGATCACGACCTGAGCCGAAGTTGGACGCTCAACCGACTGAGCCACCCAGGCGCTCCAACAAATTTGTCATTTTTAAATTTATGTTTTGTGCTTTTGATGTCATATCTAATAACTCCTTCCTAATCTCAGGTCATGAAGATTTTCTCCTATGCTTCCCTCTAAAACTTCATTATGGACTTATATTTTACATTTACATCTGTGATTTATTTTGAATTAATTTTTATATAAGGTGTGAGATTTGGGTCAAGGTTCAACTGTTTGCATGTGGATGTCCAGTTGTATTAACATTTCTGTTGTTTTTTTTTTCTAGATTTAATCAGATATAATAGAAAAAAATTGTATTTAAGGCATACAATGTGAGAATTTGATATTTGTGTACACCGTGAAGTGATTACCACAATCAAGCTGTTTAACACATCCATCACCTCACATACTTTTCTTTTGTGGTGAGAACACTTAAGATCTATTCTCTTAGAAAATTTTATATGCAATACAGTATTATTAAACTATAGTCTCCATGATGCACAAAATATCATCAGAACTTATTTATCTTACAGTTTGTACGCTTTCACAACGTTTCATTTTCCCCACCCTCTCAGCCTCTGGTAACCATCATTCTACTCTACTTCTGTGAGTTCAACTTTTTAGATTCCACACATAAGTGAGGTCATACAAAATTTACTTTTCTTTGACTTATTTCACTTAACATAATGCCCTCAAGGTCTACCCATTTTGTTGCAAAGGCAGGACTTCAATCTTTCTCATGTCTGAATAATATTCCGTTTTATGTTGTCAATGGACACAGGTTTTTTCTCTATCTTGGCTATTGTGAATAATGCTGCAATGAACACGGCAGTGTAGCTATCTCTTCAATAACCTGATTTCATTTCCTTTGGATATATACCCAGAAGTGGGATTACTAGAAAACATGATAATTCAATTTTTAATTTTTTCAGGAATGCCCATACTGTTTGCCATAATGGCTGTGCCAGTTTACATTCCCACCAACATGCGCAAGGATTCCTGTTTCTCCGTATCTTTGCCAATAATTGTTATCTCTTATCTTTTTGAGAATAGCCATTCTAATAGGTGTGAGGTAGTATCTCATTGTGGCTCTGATTTGCATTTCCCTGAAGATTAGTGGCATTTAGTGCCTTTTCATGTACTTGTTGGCTATTTGTAGTCTTTGGAGAAACATCCATTCAGGTGATTTACCCATTTTTAAATCAGGCTACTTGTTCTTTCGCTATTGAGTTGTATACATTTCTTATATATTTTAAATATTAACCCATTATCAGATATACGGTTTGCAAATGTTTTCTCCTGTTCCAAAATTGCCTTCTCATTTTGTTGATTGTTTCCTTTGCTGTGTGAAATCCCTTTGATCACATTCATTTATTTTTGCTTTTGTTGCCTTTGTTTTTGGTGTCAAGCCAAAAAAATAAGTTCCAAGACCAATATCAAGAAGCTTACCTCGATGCTTTCTTCCAGTAGTTTTACAGTTTCACATTTTACATTTGAGTCTTTAATGTATTTTGAGTTGAATTTTGTGGATGGTGTAAAATAGAAGTCCAATTTTATTCTTTTGCAAGCGGCTATCTTGTTTTTCAACACTATTTATTGAAGAGAGTATCCTTTCTCCATTACACATTCTTTGCTCCTTTGCCATAACTTAATTGACCATATATGTGTGGGTTTATTTCTAGATGCTTTATTCTGTTCCACCAATCTATGTGTCTGTTTTTATGCCAACACCATACTTCTTTTATTACTATAGCTTTATAATATAATTAAAAACCAGGAAGTATAATGTTTCCTGCTTTGTTCTCTGTTCTCAGGATTGCTTTGGCTATGTGGGATCTTCTGTTTTGTTCCAGTTGAATTTTAGGATTGTTTCTTTTCTATGAAAAATGCCATTGGAATTTTGATAGAAATTGCATTGAATCTATAGATGGCTTAGTGTAGCATGGACTTATTAAGCATATTAACTCTTACAATCCATGTACGTGAGCTATCTTTCCATATATTTGTGCCTTCTTCAATTTCTTTCATTAATGTCCTAATAGTTTTCTGTGTACAGATCTACCTCCTTGTTTAAATTTATTTCTAAGTATTTTATTTCTTTTGATACTACGTAAACAGGATTTTGTCTATATTTCTCTTTCAGATAGTTCATTTTTGACGTTCAGTGCAACTATTTTTATGTTGATTTTGCATTCTACAACCTTACTGAATCCATTTATTAGTTCCAACAATTTTTTAGAGAAGTCTATTTAGAGTTTTCTCTATATAATACATGTCATCTGAAAACAGAGAGAATATTACTTGTTACTTTTGATTTAAATGTCGTTAATTATTTTGTCTTTTATTTCTTTTTATTGCCTAATTGCTCTAGCTAAAAATTCTAGTGCTATATTGAATGGAAGCGGCAAGAGTGAGCACCTAGCCCTATTTCTGATGTAGGAGGAAAAACTTACAGCTTTTCACTATTGAGAATGATGTTAACTGTGGGCTTGTCATACAGGACTTTTAATATGCTAAGATACATTCCTTTTACACCTAATTTGTTGAGAGCTTTTAATCATGAAAAAAATGCTGAATTTTGTTATGCTTTTCTGCATCTATTAAAATAATCACACAGTATTTATCCTCCATTCTGTTAATGTGATGTATCACATTTATTGATTTGCATATGTTGAACCATCTTTGTATCCCACGGATATATCCCACTTGCCTCATGGAGTATGATTCTTTTAATATGCTATTAAATTTGTTTTGCTAGTATTTCACTGAAGATTTTTGCATATATGTTCATTGGGGATATTGGTTTGTAATTTTCTTTTCTTGTAGTATCCTTATGTGGCTTTGGTATGAAGGTAATGCTTTCTTCATAAAATGTTTGGAAGGCTGGAGATGCTCCATCCTCCTCAAATTTTTGGAAGAGTTTGAGAAGCACTGGTGTTAGTTCTTCTTCAAATGTTTGGTAAAATTCACTCATGAAGCCATCTGATTTAGGGCTTTTCTTTGTTGGAAGTTTTTTGATTACTGTTTCAATTTCCTTAGTTGTTATTTGTCCATTCAGATTTTCAACTTCTTCATGATTCACCCTCTGTATGTTGTATATTTCTAGGAATTTATTTATTTCTCCTGTTATCTAATTTGTCGGTGTATACTTTTTCATAGTAGTCTCTTATGATTCCTTGTATTTCTGTTATTTTAGTTCAACACTGTTTTTTAAAAGGCTATACTTTTCAAAAAACGGTTTTGAAATATCTTTGCATCACTGTCAAAATAACTGGGTCACATGTGTGTGGATCTAATTCTGGACTCTCTATTTATTTCTTGTCTTTTATGTGCCCATCCTTTGCCAATGCCACACTGTCTTGGTGACTACAGCTATATAATATGTCTTAAATATGTCTTGGCATTCTAATTCCTTCTTTCAGATTACTTTTAACATTTCTTTAGTATTCTCTTTTTCTTATGTTTATTCATTTATTTTTGAGAGAGAGAGACACAGACAGACAGACAGCAGGGAAGGGGCAGAGAAAGAGACAGAGAATCCCAAGCTGGCTCCATGTGGTCAGTGCAGAGCCCAATGTGGGGCTCGAACTCACAAACCGTGAGATCCTGACCTGAGCCAAAACCAAGAGTTGGATGCTTAACCAACTGAGTCACCCAGATTCCTACTGGCTTTGCTGTTGCCCCTCCCACAAGATTGTTGGGAGGGTTGGGGAGCAAGAAATAGAGGAATGAATGAATAATAAATAAATAAATAAATAAATAAATAAATAAATAAAGGACAGAAGTTCCTGCACTCTTTATTAGCTTTAGAAAACCCCTTTACTGCTTCTTGAGCCAGAACTAGAGAGCTCCTGGAGTTCTCTCTGCCCACACTAATACCTATTCTGAGGTTTTGGTTGCCTTCTGCTCAAGAGGTACTGAAGTAAACTAAATGGTAAACTCACTGACACTTTGGTGGTGTTTTAAATTCTGCCATTCTTTCCAATCCTCATCTTTCTCAGTGCTAGTTACTTCTTACCACCTCCAATAGCAGCTTCCATGAATCCTGCCCATGCTTTATAACTGCATTCGCTGAGGGAGACAGAGTGGCATTTGTTTACTTCATCTTGCCTGGAACTAGAATATCCCATACAATTATTCTTCATTTATGGGCTTATCATCCATCAAAGTTTAGAAATATACTTGTTCTATATGCCTGAAGAAAGTTAGACTTCCAAAAGTCGACATTTATTCCCACAAAACTGAGCCCCTTGAGAATTGCTTCTATGCCACATTATAGTTATTAATATTCCTTTGGCTTCTATCAAAGGTCATTGCCAGAAGCATACACATGATATTTGTAATTGTAATCAGTATAAAATTGTTAAGGCCATCACACATACATTATTCAATGACCCTTTACAAAGTTCCATATGGAGTTTCCTTTTTTTTTTTTAATTAATACAGTGCTAGAAAAAAATTTCTTTCCATTAAGAAACTAAAATGCTTAGAGCTTTCCAATGGCAAGAGCTCTATTAGTGATTATATAATTCATTTTTTCCTGGCTACTAGGAAGCTCAGAGACAAATCAGAAACTTTATTATAGTTTCCATAATTATTACTTTTCCTTGTTCCTAATTTTCTATTTTCTCCTGTACTTTTTATTATTTCATTGCATGTGCATTTGTTATATACCTCCTCAAATTCTTTGCCAAAGAGGCAGAAAATAAATGAATGAATGAATGAGTGAATGAAATATAATGAGTAAATAAACCTATAATTGGTACTTTTCTAAGACTTTATACCCATCCAATGGAAACTAATTTTTTTTCTTCTGAATTTTTTTTTTTTTACAAGCAGCAAGACATCTAGGGTCTTGCCTGATTATTTCATGTCCTAAAGCATTTTCCTCCAACATTTACATTGACATCTGCAAATGTTAATGGAGTTTCTCTCTGGGATGGGGATCATTAAGTGAAAGAACTGAAGCAAAATGGGCAATGAAAGATTGAATTTGTTCATGCCCATAACAATAGGCAGTGATGCTAATGTGTGTGGCAATTTTTATTGAATTTATGCAGCATACTGCAGCATCTGGAAACTCTTCGCTTGATTTTGGGATGCAATCAGTTCAAAACCTTAAATATACTCCTCAGGGCTTATTCTCCTATTGATTAGAATTAAAACAAGTTGCCCACATGAAAGCCTGGAGCACTGATAGGAAGTTGGGAACACGAAAGTATTTTACTAAGTGATGAAAATAAAAAGCAATTACAGTGAAACTCACTTCCCAAGAGAAAGTAAGAGCAAAACCTCCACTTGCCCACTTGCAGCACAATTTCACAAAATTGGAAGATACGACTTTTCTAAAAAATTAATGTCAGCACAAGATCAGAACTGATGAAGCTCTATTTATTGCCTCTACTGTGACCCTTGACAGTGTCCCACTCTCCAGGGCTGAAGCCCTGATGCAGTATCTCTGCAACCCTGCCAACACTCTATGCCTCTTTGCAGTATCTCTTAGTAAATAAACCAGCCTTTCTGCATGTCAAACATTGCTGTGCTGCCTCCAAATCAATCTTGCTCCTGCCCTCCAATCAATTCCCTCTGCCCTCCATTTTCTCTTCCCAGACAGCCACCAGGAAAAAAAAACTGCCCTAAAACTCATTTATGTTCTCCCTTGTCCTCCCATCCCTCTATTTCCTTTTCAAAGCACATTCTCATTCTCACTAGCTGTCATGGTTCTTTTTATTCTGAGGTCTGGATATACTGGTTGTATGTAGCAACATCCTGACAGGCTCCCTGTATCCATCAGAGGCTCTATACACTCTCAATATTGTCAAATTGGACAGTTATCATCATCATTATGTGTCACACTGGGGATCAATGTCAGAATCAAACAAAAAAAAACCACATATGGTCAATACGTCTACTGATAAAGAGTCTCAGGGAAGAGAATAGTCAGTTACTATAAGATTGAGTTTCATAGTAGGCAACCCAAACACCAAGATACTACACCCTCTTCTGTTGTAATAAGAAATAGCCACCAATTGCCATTGCCTTATACTCAATTTAGAAGTCATCTCATATCTATCATATCTGCCTTCCTTCCAGTACCCATATAATAAGCAGCTGGAGCCTGCTTTGGATTCTGTGTCTCGCTGTCTCTCTACCCCTCCCCTGCTCACACTCCGTCTCAAAAATAAATAAAACATTTAAAAAAAGTTTTTTAAATAAAATAAAATCAATTTTTTTCTAATAATAGTATAAACTGAGACACTGAGAGGTGATTTGATCAAAGTCAAAGCAGGAAATCAAACCCAGTTTGTTCAATTCACAGCTGCCATTTTTCTGTGAGATCATACTGCCTCTTTTGTATAGCAAGAAAACTTCCTTTCTGATGCATTCTTACCATTAATTTCTCAATTGCTATTTAATCTCACTATTCCCCATGACATTTTAAATAGCCGTCTTTCTTTTGTTCCTCCTTTAAGATAATTTTCAATTCTACTGATAGAGCACCTTACATTTCTAGCTTCCTTTATATTCCTCACTTCTATCTAGTTCAGGTATTTTACCATCCACCATGACCCGCTTTCAGTCTCCAAATTGCTTGCACATTAATATTTCTAAATTGTAATTCTATATTCTCACTTCCTTGTGCAAAATACTTTTGTAACCCCTCTTTCCCTAAAACTAAGTGAAAGTTTAATGTTCTCCCAAGCATGGCCCCAGTCTCTCTTGATCCCCTTATTTTCTACTACTGACCCTCACATCATCAGGCAGAAAGTTGATTTCTTGCATAACTAAAATAATAAACCACATATCAAAGATTTAATTGTTAATTTACCACGAATCAAGGAATTTAGGATCTTAAATTTCTCTAGAAACTCTAAAAAAAGATTAGAGTTCTGAGGCAGAATTGGCCATCAGCAAAATTACTGTTTGTTTTTTATTTACATTTATTAATTTTTGAGAGAGAGAGAGAGAGAGAGAGAGAGAGAGAGCATGATTGGGGGAGGGGCAGAGAGAGAAGGAGACACAGAATCCAAAGCAGGCTCCAAGCTCTGAGCTATCAGCACAGAGCCGAATGTGGGCTCGAACTCGCAAACCACGAGATCATGACCTGAGCCAAAGTCGGACACTTAACCAACTGAGCCACCCAGGAGCCCCAGCACCCAGGAGCCCTGTTTTTCTCTTAATGCCAACACTGAGTCCCTAAAATATTGTCAGATACTCTATCAAGTACTGAGACTAAAAGGTGATTAAGACATTGTACCTGACCTCAAGGAGCTCATTCTGTGAAGAACATGAAACCACATACAGGGAATCAATAAGATGCATGCTATCTCAAAGCAGTAATAAAGTGTTGTGGAAGCTCTTGAACATAGGCTCCCTCACTTGTCCTTTTGAACTTCTGATTCTCTGTTATCTGTTGTCATGAGTTCACCCTAGTGTACTCAGAACCATGAAGGCCAGGCCAGAGGTCAGTGTGAAGCAGAGTGAGGAGGCAAGTTGCAGACCTGTAGCCTGATGGTCTCTAACACATAGAGACTGCTAGCTGTTTGACAAAGGGTTAGATAGATTTTGGCCTTAGATGCGGGGTCAGGGGGGGTGACTTAATTATTAATCAAAACAATGCCTGATTTTGTTTAGGACAAAGTGTAAACATTATTTTACATATGTGACGTCCATGACATCTTCATAGTCCCATTAAGATAAGGAGAGAAGAAACATACAATTCCTGGTTTATAAATGACCCACATGAGAAATGCCCTCTAAACATCTGTCGGGTGGTTGATGTGTTGATTGAGTGATTAACCGTTTCATTGATTGATCAATGATCCATAATCAATCTTCCAACAAGTCAGGGTAGGGAGAAGGGGTAACCATTTTATCAATGAAAAACTAAAGCTTAAAGAGATGAGGTGGCTAGTCTCCTAACACCCAACTCATATGTAGGCCCAGAGTTTGAATGTGAGTTCTCTGAGAACAAGTTAAGAATTATTTTCGTATTTCATTATACTGTATTTATTTAAAGATCAGACTTTCTGGTTCCCTTGATGGTACCATGTGAATAATTTCCTGAACATCAAGTTAGATCTATAACTGCTAATATAAAAAGGGTTTCTAAATCTACGTTGGCTGCAGGGTATATCTAACCACAACCATGGCAGGATCAATATCAAGAAGTAAAGAGGTCTTCTGCCTTATCCCTTTCTGAATGTCCACATTCTGGCTCTCACAAATATGTATATACATAGACACATGTATGAACTACAAAAGGTGATAAGGGTGATAGTAAAAAGATTGAGGAGAAAAAATGCTTTAAATTCCTCTCTAGAAATGTGACACAGAAATTAAATTTTTCCTTCTTCTCTTGGTAGTTTATTCCAGAGTAGTTTATTCATTCTTTTTTAATATCAAGCTTTCATAATCTACATGCATATTAATAGTAATTTTATTTCTTCTTTGATGCTCTTTTCTTATCAGTGAATGGGACAGCTGGGTGAAAAACAATTCTGAGAATAGATGAAAGGAAGGCAGGAGTGTTTTCACCCACACTAGACCTTAAAACTTAGATGAGCACTTTGTATAATATGAGCATAGCATAGGAGCCAAAAACAGGGTGGAGGAAGAAGTCTCTCATTTGCAGATGAATATCTGGATTTTGGAAGCATTATGGAATATCTAATTCAGTGTAAACAGGTGCCAATTGCTGAAATGATCTGCTTGAAGAGTACAAATAAAGTTGGTAGAAAAGATGTAAATCTGTAGGTGGTCCTAAACTCAGAAAAAAGAGTTTAAATCTGAGGAAGAAAAAATAAAAGAACAAAAGAGAAAAAAATGATGTTTGAGTGAATCATACTTAAACAACTATTCCATTACAAAATACTTGGAGACAAAATTTTAAAATCAGTTAATGGCACCACTTAAAATAATGACTGAAAATAATCTAAGGAAACAAAACTGTTGAACTATGGAATAAAATGTCATCTAGCTGTCATCACCTTCAAAAATGTACTTGCTGAAGCCTCACACATGCATAGAACAATATCTAGCAAGTCATCAGACATTTTCCTTGAGTTTATAATTTTTTAAGTATTGATATGAAAAAATAACTTTTAAATCCTTTTTTAAAAAATAACAAGCAAATCTATGATATATGTCTATGATTGTATCATGCCATATATGTATATGTAATTATGTAATATATATTATACACACATATAATATATAGGGAAATAAGTAATATGAAACATGTGGGATCTTTTTTTATTTTTTTAATGTTTATTTATTTTTGAGAGAGAGAGGGAGACACAGAACTCAAAGGTGGCTCCAGGCTCTGTGCTGTCAGCACAGAGCCCGATGCGAGGCTCAAACTCACAATCTGTGAGATCATGACCTGAGCTAAAGTAGGATGTTTAACTGACTGAGCCACCCAGACGCCCCTGAAATATGTTTTTAATCAGCATTCTAGTGGTAAAGAAAAATTCTGTCAACCCACTCAGCTAGTTCCTAATCACACATCTGCAAAAAGACTACAAAATATACTGTGTGACTATGGTGAGTTTTCACCTGTGCTAAACTAACTGGTTTAAATAAACCTTTCACCATGGAAAGGGAGGAAGGAAGGAAGGAAGGAAGGAAGGAAGGAAGGAAGGAAAGAAGGAAAGAAGGAAAGAATGAAGGAAGGATGGGAGGCAGGGAGGGAGGGCACATCTCATAGGGAGGCAGACAGACAAGAAAGAAGTAGAGAATGATGAAAGAATGGCAGAGGAATAAGAGAAAATGACAGGGCAACACATTTTTTCTACTAGAAACTTTCACATCACAAACTCATTTCATCAACCCAATAGCCCTGCTTTATAACTATTACTAGTAGCATTTTCTAGATGAGAAAAGCCATGCTCAAGAGATATAGGTACTTGTTCATAACTAACAAATGACAGATCTAAATTTTCAACCTGGAACAGTGGTCCACACACCAAGGTGCCTCCTTAACTCTAGGCTCTACCTTGGGTACTCCAAAGTGTTTGTTGCAATGCTGAGGGCCCATGGAAGTGCTTGCTCTCCCATCAGAAGAACCTGCTGCAGGGAGCATAAATGACTGGCAACCTCCTTCTGCCACACTTTTGGACCCACTGAGGATTCACACCATCCCTCTCTCATGTACTCCCACCCAGTGAATGAACACAGGCAATTCCTGCTAACATGAGATTCCCCTAACAGGTATCTAGGTATCTTTAGCACAGGGACTCCCCACTGGTAAGGCTGAAACTTTCTCAGAACCATGCTTGGGTCTAAGGTTCTTATCCAATCCTCCCGTCTTCCTCTTTTTTTCACACATAGCAGAACTTCATTGATCTCTGAGGATTCTTTCCTTCTCCTGATCCTCTTGCAGGTCTAATCCCACCTTACGCATTTATGTACAATTCCCAGCCCACTTACTTCAACCTCCAGAAAAAAACATAGTAGGCCATAAAACTCTCATACCACTACTAACACTGATTAATCAAAACCACCAGAAGATGACATGCTCCCCATTAGAAAATCATGATTCCAGCTAGAAATGGAGGTACATAGGACTCTCAGTGTGAATTAGGATCTGGAAGAAATGGAGACCATGGAGTTCACTCGAGCTAGTCCAGACCTGAGGTTTAGACTGCAGATAAGCTGCTTAAGAGATGATTCAAAAAACTAACCCCCCCACCCCCCATAGAAGATTATTATCACTCCTCAGTTTCTTTAAAAGGTTCCGGGATCAGGGCACCCAGGTGGCTCAGTTGGTTGAGCATCTGACTCTTGGTTTTGGCTCAGGTCATGATCTTGCAGCTTGTGGGATGGAGCCCCACGTTGGGCTCCAAGCTGACGGTGTAGAGTCTGCTTGGGATTTTCTCTCTCTCCCTCTCTCTATTTATGTCCATCCCCTGCTCTCTCTCTCTTTGAAAATAAATAAAATTTTAAAAGATTCTGGGATTTTTCCACACCTCAGAGAAGGAAGAGGCATAATCACAGACATATAAACTTATACCAGTCCACTTCAGACCACATACTCATACCTTCCCTTCAGTGACTGCAAATTTCTTCCGTTAGTGTCAGTCTCTAATTCAAATATGCTCACACTTTACAGGAGTGTTTCATAAGTTAGAGAATGAAAAGGATAGCAAATCATGGTGTTCTAAGTAACACACGAGGCATGAAAAGAAAATAAACACAATACAATGGAATGTCCATACTTATATATTAGAATGTTGATTAATCAAATATTGTATATAGTAAACACAGAAAGATCATTGATTAGAAATCAAAAACTTTTCCTTTTTCTTTTTTATTTTTAACTACTTTATTTATTTTGAGAGAAAGAGAGAGAGAAACCATGAGTGGGGGAGGGTCAGAGAGCAAGAGAGAGAGAGAATCTCAAGCAGACTCTGCACTATCATCACAGAGCCTGATGCAGGGCTCAAACTCACAAACTGTGAGATCATGACCTGAGCCAAAACCAAGAGTTGGACACTTAATTGACTGAGCCACCCAGGTGCCCTTCCTTTTTCTTTTTTATACAAATCAAATATCCTAACCACATTTTTATGAAGATTTGGCCAGATTACTATATGCCTCTATTGTTACTATCTCTTAACATAGAGTCTCTATCTTAATGTCAGTTTCCATCTACCTTCTCTTCCCTCAACACACACACATGTGCACGTGCGTGACCACACACACACACACACACACACACACACACACACACACAAATCTACGATGTCATGAGCACCTGCCACTTTCCCCTTCACATGTCCTTTGGCCCCTTTGTTGCATTCCCCCAGCAAGTTCTTCATGCCCACTATTATGCCTCCTTCCTCCCATCTCTGTTGATTCTTACTAGGCACAGCTGCCTTCTGCCCTAACCTAGGGTCATTACGAGCAGCATAGCTTTGGTGTCAGATGACAAGGGGTAACAATAAATGTGGTGGAGAAAGAGTGGGGAAAGGGTAATTTTTCTTTCAAAACCCAGTTGAACACTTTGGAAGCTGGAGACAAGGACCTGCTGTACTTGGAGCCATAAAAAAGAATATCTGGAAACAACTTAAATGAAACCTGTATATCCAGAAGTTCTTTGTGAGCTAGGCAGAGGACAGGAACCCAAATTTAGAAATAAGGAATTCTACGTGATGCTCTCTAGTGATTGGTAGTGGCATATGTTACTTCCAGGTAGTTTTCAGAGCTGTGCACAATTCACTACAGTGCTCATTTTGCTCTCTTCCAAATCACAGAGTAGAAGAAATCAAAGGAACCAGGCTCTTAATTCTGAATTCCACTGTTCTTATTCAATGATAATGTCTTTAAATCTACGTGTCAAGGCAAGACAAATAACTACCTCAAATCTAAAATATAAAGAGTTTTATTCAGCATTTTATACTAAAATTAGCATCTTTGGAATTAATATGTTAATATTATAGCATAGCAAAATAATTGTATCATTTAAAAGATGAATATGTAGGGGCACCTGCATGGTTCAGTCAGTTGAGCATCTGACTTCAGCTCAGTTCATGATCTGAGCCCCACATCATGCTCTGTGCTGACAGCTCAGAGCCTGGAGCCTGCTTCAGATTCTGTCTCCCTCTCTCTCTGCCCCTCCTCCACTCACGCTCTATCTCTCTCTCAAGAATAACATTAAAAAAATTTTTTAAAGATGAAAATATAGGGGCACCTGGGTGGCTCAGTCGGTTAAGCCTCCAACTTCAGCTCAGGTCATGATCTCACGGTCCGTGAGTTCGAGCCCCGCATCGGGCTCTGGGCTGATGGCTCGGAGCCTGGAGCCTGCTTCCGATTCTGTGTCTCCCTCTCTCTCTGCCCCTCCCCCGTTCATGCTCTGTCTCTCTCTGTCTCAAAAATAAATAAATGTTAAAAAAAAATTTTTAAAGATGAAAATATAGTATCATAACCTATAAAGTGTAACTGCTGCCCTCCTAATATCTTAAACTGGATTTAGGCCAAACTCCTAAATGTCAACCATCATAAGTATGGATTTTCCCTTAAAATAATAATTTTTAAAAAACAAAAATAAATGATTTTTGTATGGCTGAAATTTCTTCTCTCTGTCGAAGTTCCTGAAATGAATTCCCAAGGACTAAAGTAGAAGTAACTCTTAACATTTGACTTGGCATTTTCCATTTATTGCTTTCAGCTTTAAATGGCAAAGCATTATTCTTATCATTAAAAATAGCACTGAAAAAAATAGCACTGAGCTACAGAAACTTTAAGTAATGTATGGTATTGGTTACAACAGTTGTGGCCCACTGTAAGTAAAGTAATATGTAAGAAAAACACTATTTATAAAAATTGAGACTGCCTATTAAAATTACCAGAGTATTCTTTGCCTTCAGAAATGATTTGCTAAGGGCATTTTCAATTGTATTATATAACCTATTTAACACTAAGTAATAAATGATTAAATAGTGACCTCTGGAAAACTGTCACCTAGAGAATGTTTAATAGGGTTGACTAAAAAGTGTCACAGGGCAGTACAAATGTGAGATTCTTTTTTAGCAAGCTCTCCAGGCAGAAAAAAAGCCTTTACCAATCAAATGGCCATAAAAACCTTCCTATAAACATAACATACAAAGTGAACAGATTCACAAGGAAGAAGGAATAATAAACTACTATATAGCCATTAAAAAGGCAAGTTGTAAAAGCATGCTAAATGACAGGAAAAATATCTTTTACTACTAGTGAGGAAAAAAACAGATCAGAAATGAATATTTTTGAGCATAAGGCCTATTTTTTTAAAGTTATGCAAATAAGCACTTACATAAATTTATAAACTTCCAGAGGATATACACTTAGACACTAGGAGAATAGTTGACAGTTTTTCATTTTTATATAATTCTGCATTTTCTGACTTTTTAAAATGATCACATCTTTCTTTATAACCCATCATATCAGTCAGCACAGACTACATTATACTGTGGTAACAAACAATCTCATGTCTTTACCCAAGAAAAGCATATTCTCACCTATTGATTACCATAGGCAGGGATGCTCTGCTCATGGAATCAGTCAGGGCCCCAGACTGATGTAGTCTTCAACTGCACACACCCTGTCATGATCACTGAGACCAAAAAGAGCACAGTGAATTGTGCACAGCTCCAAAAACTACCTGGAAGTAACACATGCCACCACCAATCACAAATCTTTGGAAAAGCAAATCATATGGCCAAAACTTACTTCACTGAAGGTGGACAAGTATAATCTTACTACATGTCCAAGAGAACTGGTTAAAAGTCCTGGATGGATATGAAATCACAAGGATAATAGCTAATTTTTTAAAATGTATCTCTAGGTTTTCAAACTTTCCAAAATGTCATGTATTTTTAGTAATACCTGTGGAAAAAAACTCTCAACAAATATTATTCTTAAAAAGTGAAAAACTCAGTATCACAATATGCAGGGATAAAATAAATTATTCTCCAAATAAAGAATATAACATCACTAGAGGAGAATATTCACTCTCACACTTACAAAATACAGTAAGCTTATATTAGAGAGAAAATAAGACTCAACATAATGTCGCTGACTTAGAGTTCAAAGTAAAGACTGATTAGTACAAAACACAAGTGAGGGCTAGGATTTAGTAACATGGTCCTGAAGAAGCTCCTTCATCCAGACAAAACCACTGATTAAAGGATTTTACCTGGTGAGAAGGATCAGAGTGATATGAGAACACACTGTACAGTCATGCTGGCTCATTGTTCATTGTAAATTCAAGTTTTTAATTAGTCACTACAGAGCCCGAATGTGATCATGTGGTCATTCTTAGTTAACACTTTTGTTGTTTATTCATTCATTCATCAAATGTTTATTGTGGGTCAGCTGGGAAGATGGCAGATTAGGAGGATCCAAGCTCACTTCGTCCCATGGATACAACTAGGTAACACCCATAATCAGTGTAGATAACCCAGGAATTGACCCAAAGTCTAGCAGAACAAACTCCACAACTAAAGGCAGGGAAGAGGCCACATCAAAGAAGGTAGGAAAGGCAAAGGTGAGGTCTGAGAGCAAAAGAGCCCATGGCCATCTGCAGTGGGGAGGGAGCTGCTATGCAGAGAAGGGCAAAAAACAGACTTTCACACTTCGGAGCCCATGAATGGATAGGATGAATCTCCATAATACTTGCCTTTGAAAGTGAAAGAGCTGAATTTCATGCATTCTTAAAACCAGTAGGACTTAAAGCCTGAAATTTTAAAAATTGGCAGGCTCAGCTCTGTAAGAGCCCAGAAGGTGTTAAGAAACTGAGTCCCCACCCTTAAAGAGACAGCAGGACAAACAGCCCGTGCAGATACAGCACACATCCAGCACTTTGAAAAATCCCATAGGCAGATGGGAGGGAGAGTGATTTGCTCACCTCAGAGCACAGCCCAAAGAGACAGGGATCATAGGGAGACCCCTTGTGGGAACCAGGGCAATGCCAACACTCCTTACCTAACTTACTTACACTAAGCCCAGCCTGCCAAGCTTTGGCAGACCTGTCCTTCCCAGTCATGCTCCCCTGAGTCCCTGTGCTGTGGGTCTCTCCCCAAGAAGACCAGCACAAACCCTGCCAACACCACATCTTCTGACCTGCACATTTTGTGGGACTTCAGTTCCAGCAGTGGTGGGGGCAGGTCTCATTTAGCAAGAAGACTATGCCACACCTTGCTGACCACACATAGGCAAAAGAGCTTCTGCAGACAACTGGACTGAAGGAAAAAGAGACAAAGACTCAACAGCAAAGCAGATGCAGCATGCAAAGGAGACCCTCCCTGAAACAGGGAGTCAGGAAAGTTAGCTGACTTGCCTAACACAGAGATACAGACACAGAAAGTCAGACAAAATGAGGAGACAAAGAAACATCTCCCAAATGAAAGAACAGGATCAAACCACAGCAAAAGACCAAAGCAAAATGGATATAAGTAATATGCCTGATAGGGAATTTAAAGCAATGACCATAAGATACTTATGGACTGAAGAAGAGTGGAGGATACTCTAACACAGAGGATATATCTAACACAGAGATAAAAAAGAACAAATAAGATTGAGAACACAATAAATGAAATTAAAAATACACTTGATGGAATAAATAGCAGGCTAAATGGAACAGAGGGATTAATTAATGACCTGGAAGACAGAGTAATGGAAAGTAACCAAGCTGAACAATGGAGAGGAATGAAAATTATGCATATTGAGAATAGTCTTAGGGAAGTCAGTAACTCCATCAAGTCTTATTACACATCTTCATTATAGAGATCTCAGGAAAAGAAGAGATAAGGGGGGGGGGGCAATAAATTTATTTGAAGAAATAATAGCTGAAAACATCCCTAATCTGGAAAAGGAAACAGATATCCAGATCTAGGAGTCATGGAGATTCCACCACAAATTCCACCCAAGGAGGTCCACACCAAGACACATAGTAATTAAAATGGCAAAAAGTGGTGATAAAGAAAAAAATTTTAAAACAGCAAGAGAGAGGGAAAAAAAAGACAGTTACATACAAGGGAAACCCCATAAGACTATATAGTGGATTTTTCAGCAGAAACATTGCAGACCATAAGGAAGTAGCATGATATACTCAAAATGCTGAAAGGGAAAAATTTGTAGCCAAGAACACTCTATCCAGCAAGACTAACATTTAGAATGGATGGAGAGAGAAAGAATTTCTCAGCAAAACAAAAATTAAAGAATTTCATGACCAGTAAACACCAGGCCTCTAAGAAATATTAAAGGGAGCTTCCCTTTCATTCAAAGAGTCCCCTTTAATATTTTGTCCCCTTTAATATAACCAGTAATATAAAGTCCCCTTTAATATAACCAGTAATAGATAGGCAAAGAATAAAGACAAAGAAATGTAAGTAAATCACTAAAGAAAGCCAACAAATTATGAAAAATATCAAGAGAAGAAAGGATCAGAGAAAATCTATAGAAACAATCACAAACAAGTAACAAAATGACAATAAATATGTATCTATCAATAATTACTTTGAATGTACATGGAGTAAACTCTCCAATCAAAAGACATAGGGTAACACAGTGGATACAAAAACAAGACCCATCTATATGCTGTCTACAAGAGTCTCATTTCAGACAAAAAGACAGGGACAGATTGAAAGTGCGGGTATAGAGAAATATTTATCATGCAAATGGATGCCAAAAGAAAGCCAGGATAGCAACACTTATATCCAACAAAATAGACTTTAAAACAAGACTATACCAAAAGACAAAGAAGAACACTCTATACTAATGAGGACAATCCAACAAGAAGATATAACAATTTTAAGTATTTATACACCCAACATGAAAGCACCCAAATACATTAAACAGTTAATAACAAACACAATAACAGTAGGGGACTTTAACACCCCACTCACATCAACAGATAGATCATCCAGACAGAAAATCAACAAGGAAACGGTAGTTTTGAATGACACATTGGACCAGATAGACTCAACAGACATATTCAGAACATTCCATTCTAAACCAGCAGAATATGCATTGTTTTCAAGTACACATGGAATAATCTCCAGAATAGATCCATATTAGCCCACAAAAAAAGTGTTAACACATTCAAACAAATCAAAACATACCATGCTTGTTTTCTGACCACAACACTATGAAACTAGAAATCAACAAGAAGAAAAACTCTGGAAAGACCACAAACACATGGAGGTCAAATACCATGCTGTTAAACAATGACCAGGCCAACCAAGAAATCAAAGAAGTAACAAAAAATTACATGGGGACAAATGAAAAAGAAAATACAATGGTCCAAAACCCTTTGGGATGCAGCAAAAGCTTTTCTAAGAGGGAGGGTATAGAAATACAGGCCTACCTCAAGAAGCAAGAAAAAGCTCAAATAAACAACCTAGCCTTACACCTAAATGAGCTGGAAAAAGAACAAACAAAACCCAAACCCAGAAAAAGGAAGGAAATAATAAAGATTAGAACACAAATAAATGATACAGAAACAAAAAAACAATAGAACAGATCAATGAAACCAGGAGCTAATTCTTTAAAAGATAACAAAAGTGATAAACCTCTAGCAAGACTCATAAATAAAAGAGAGAATCCAAATAAACAAAATTACTAATGAAAGAGGAAAAATAACAGCCAACACTACAAAAATACAAACAGTTATAACAAATATTATGAAAACCCATATGCCAAAAAATTGGACAACTTAGAAAAAGTGGATAAATTCCTAGAAACATATAATCTACCAAACTAAATCAGGAAGAAATAGAAAATTTGAACAGACCAATCACCAGCAATGATATTGAATCATTAATCAAAAAATTCCCAAAAAACGAAAGTCCAGGATCAGAAGGCTTCACAGGTAAATTGTATCAAACATCAAAAAAAAGAGTTAATACCCATTCTTCTCAAACTATCCCAAAAAATAGAAGAGGAAGGAAAACTTCCAAATTCATTCTATGAGGCCAGTATTACCGATATCAAAAGCAGATAAAGACACCACAAAAAAAAAAGAGAATTACAGGCCAATAACTCTCATTAATATATACATAAAAATCCTCAACAAAATATTAGCAAACCAAACTAACAATATATTTGAAAAACCATACACCACGATCAAATGGGATTTATTTCCTGGATACAAGGGTAGTTTAATGTTCATGAAACAACCAACGTGATATATCACATCAATAAGAGAAAGGATTAAAACCACATGATCATCTCAACAGAAAAAGCATTGAGAAAAAACATCTGACAAAGTACAACATCTATTCATAATAAAAACCCTCTGCAAAGTTGGTCTAGAGGGAATATATCTCAACATACTAAAAGCCTTATATGAAAAATCCACCTCATACTCAATGGTGAAACACTAAGAGATTTTCCCCTAAAGTCAGGAACAAGACAAGGATGTCTATTCTCACCATGTTTATTCAACATAGTACTGGAAGTCCTAGCCATATTAATTAGTAATTAGACAACATAAAAAAATAAGACACCCAAATTGGTAAGGAAGAAATAAAACTCTATTTGTAGATGACAGGACACTATAAATAGAAAACCCTAAACATTGCACCAAAAAACTACTAGAACTGATAAATTAATTCAGTAAAGTCATAGCATACAAAATCAACATACAGAAATCTGCTGCATCCCTATACACTAATAATGAAGGAGCAGAAAGTGAAACTAGGAAAACAATCCCATTTAAAATTGCACCCAAAACAAAAAAATACCTAGGAATAAGCTTAACCAAGAAGGTGAAAGACCTATACTCTGAAAACCATAAAACACTGATGAAAGAAATTCAGATGACACAAAGGCATTAAAAGACATTCCACACTCATGGGTTGAAAGAACAAATATTGTTAAAATGTCTGTGCTACCCAATGTTAAAATGTTGGCAATCTACAGATTTAATGCAATCCTTATCAAAATACCAGTAGCATTTTTCACAGAACTAGAACAAACAATCCTAAAATTTATACGGAACCACAAAAGACCCCAAACAGTCCAAGCAATTTTTAAAAAGAAAAACAAAACTGGAGGTACCACAATTCCAGATTTCAAGTCACATCACAAAGCAGCAGTAATTAAAACAGTATGGTACTGGCACAAAAAGAGACACAAAGATCAACAGAATAGAACAGACAATCCAGAAACAAACACACAATTATATGGTCAATTAATCTTTGAGAAATCTGGAAATACCCCATGAGAAAGAGTCTCTTCAACAAATTGTGCTAGGAAAACTGGAGAGCAACATGCAAAAGAATGAAACTGGACCACTTTCTTATACCATACACAAAAACAAATTCAAAATGGATGAAACTAAATGTGAGACCTGAAACCATAAAATTCCTTAAAGAGAGCACAGGCAGTAATCTCTCTGACATTGGCTATAGCAACATTTTTCTAGGTATGTCTTCTGAGACAAGGGAAATAAAAGCGAAAATAAACTATTGGGACAATGTCAAAATAAAAAGTTTCTACACAGCTAAGAAAACAATCAACAAAACCAAAAGGCAACCTATAGAATGGGAGAAAACATTTGCAAATGACATATCTGATAACAGGTTAGTATCCAAAATATAAAAGAACTGATACAACTCAATACCCCAAAAACAAATAATCCGATTTTAAAAATGGGCAGAAGACATGAATAGACATTTTTCCAAAAAAGACATACAGATGGCCAAGAAACATGAAAAAGATGCTCAACATCACTTACATCAGGAAAATGCAAATCAAAACTACAATGCAATATCATCTCATACCTGTCAAAAGGCTAAAAACAAAAACAAGAAACAATAAATGTTGGTGAAGATGTGGAGAAAAAGGAACCCTCTTGCACTGCTGGTAGGAATGTAAAGTGGTGCAGCCATTGTGGAAAACAGTATGGAGCTTAAAAATAGAACTACTCTATGATCCAGTAATCACACTACAGGGTATTTACCCCCAAAATACAAAAAACACTAATTCAAAAGAACACATGCACCCTATATTTATTGCAGTATTATTTATAATAGCAAAACTATGGAAGTAGTCCAAGTGTCCAACAATAAATGAATGGAGAAAGAAGATGTGGTATATATATATATATATATATATATATATATATATATACACACACACACACACACACACACACACACACACACACACACAATGGAATATTATTCAGCCATATAAAAGAATGAAATCTTGCCATTTGCAACAACATGGATAGAACTAGAGAGTATTATGCTAAGTGAAATAAGTCAGTCAGAGAAAGACAAATACCATATGATCTCACTCATATGTGGAATTTAAGAAACAAAACAAACGAGCAAAGAAAAAAAAAGAAAGAAAGAAAGACAAACCAAGAAACAGACCCTTAACTATAGAGAACAAACTGATGGTGACCAGAGGGGAGGTAGGTGGGAGGGGGAGGGGGAATAGGAAGTGGGGATTAAAGAGGACACTAATGATGAAAAACAATGGAATGGAATGGAATGGAATGGAATGGAATGGAATGGAATGAAATGAAATGAAATGAAATGAAATGAAATGAAATGAAATGAAATAGAAAATATATATTTATTCTGTACCTAGCTGCAGCCTAGACACCATTATAGTTATTATAGGTCTTGGGACAGAGCAATGAACAAACCAGATGTACTCCCTGCTCTCATGGAGCTTACATTCTAATGTAGGGGAGGGTATGTGTATAGATGGCAATAAGTGCATACTTCTATGTGGAGTATGGAGATAGAAAGGAACAGGGGGTACAGCTTGAGACAGAGTAGTCAGGTAAGACCTCTCTGATGAAGTGACACTGAAGCACAAACCTGAAGGGAATGATAGAACAGGCCGTTGTCTGGGGGAAAGAGTATTCCGGGCAAAACAGCAACTGCAAAGACCCAGAAGGTGGAGCAGAACTTATGTGTTCAAAGAACAGCCAGAAGGGTGGTGGGGCTGGAGCAGGATTGGCAAGGGGAGAGTTGTAAGAAATAACACCAGGGACGAGCCAGGTATGAAATCACGGGAACTTTGGGGTCATGGTAGGAAAGGCTTTGAATTTTAATCTTTGTACAAGGGAAATCCACTGGCAAGTTTTGAATAGAGCAGTGATCAAATCTTACTTTCACTGTGGAAAGATTCTGCTGGTTGCTACGGAAAATAGTCTAAGGCAGAGGCAGGCCAATCTTTAGGAGGCCGCTGCAATAGTCAAAATGAAGCAGCTTGAAATAGTGAGAACAGCAGAGGTGGTGGAAAGAGTGAGGGTATCATTTCAAAGAGAGCCAACAGAATTTGTTGATGAATTGGATTTGGTATGTGGGACAGAGTAGTCAAAGAATATTCTGGTGTCACTTTTTGATGAAGTACAGACTAGAAGAACCCCTCTGTGTATTGTTATATAAGAATACCTAGAATGGGATGAACCCTATGTAACAACTACTAATGCCCAAGGAAGGTAAAAATAAAATTTAAAGTATACCCATGTCTTATATAGAATTCTTTTTTAACACATTATATTTCTGTCTGAGTAGGTTACATGTTATAATTTCAAACTGGGTTCTAATGTAAAAAACAAAACAAAATAAATAAACAAAAAACAATTGACACGCATACAACTTTTCATATCTACTAACTTCAAACACTGTACCCTTGGTAAGTGATAATTACATGGAGTCTGAAAATAAGCCTTTCTGATTCATCTGTGGACTTAAGGGGTAGGTCTTAAGAAGCAGTGTAAACAAGACAAGGACAGAATTGGATACACCATAGTAGCAGAGCCTTCTTTCAAAAGAAGCCCTGATTGCTAACAGTTTCTTCCCAACACTCTTACTTAATACAAAGAATAGCATCAACCTTTTTCCTCAACAATTCTTTATATCCTGCACACAGTTCTCCCATGATATAATTTGATCTTCCACTACCAGTATGACTAGAGACTGAGGGAAATATTAAAATAAACATTAAAAATTTTTAAATTTAAATATCCTGGGGAGAAAAGTCAAAAGTGGGTATCTATAAATTTTATGAAACATAGATATGAACATGAATCTTGGAAGGACTAAACACCAAAAGCAAAATAAAAAAGAACTATGGGGGGCGCCCTGGGTGGCTCAGTCAGTTAAGCGTCTGACTTTGGCTCAGATCAGGATCTCACTGTTGGTGAGTTTGAGCTCTGCATCAGGCTTTGTGCTGACAGCTCAGAACCTGGAGACCGCTTTGGATTCTGTGTCTTCTTCTCTCTCTGCCCCTCCTCTGCTCATATTCTGTGTGTGTCTCTCTCCCAAAAATAAATAAACATTTAAAAAAATTTTTAAATAACTATGGAAACTTTTGACAGCAAAAACCTAGAGAAGAAAGCAATTATAGTAATGAAACCATGACAGAGAAGGTAGAGATTACAGAGATTATATTAGGTTGATAAATCATCACCAAAAAATTCCAGTGAGAGAGGAGAAGATGAGCTGAGTTGCTATGCATACGGTCACTTAGAAAGAAATACCCCACACAGTTACAGATTTTCTCTACCTTGTCATCATCATCCCACTCCAAAAGGGAATATCTCACTCAGTCCTCCCTCCCTGGTTATCCACTTGTCAAAACTAAAATCCTACCTCCTACATAAAGCCCTTCTAGACTTATTTATGAGGATGGTATTTTTCATCAAGTAGGAAAAATAAAACTTCCTCAACAAACATAAAAAAGCATTTTTGAACAAAGTCTAGTGAGCATTTTATAAGGCAGAACAAATCCCCATGTTTAAAACAAAAACAAAAACAAATCCTCTATGAAAAACATTCCTAAAATAACCAAGGACTGATTTGTACAAATCCTGTCTTACTCGTTAATTTCTCTGGCATAGTTGTGTGCCCTTCTGGGGCGAGAGCCAAATATGCTTTGTTCCCTCTGTATAAAAATAAATCTATAGAAGGTCAAGAGAAAGGACTATTTTTAAAAAATATATTGACTAAACTGAGTGGGAAAAGAAGGCAAATACTGGATAATATATCCAAAACATCTTTGCCTTAATAATTCATACGTTGAAAGACTAGTATTTAATCATAAATTGATAGATAATGGCCTCCATTCTGTCAGTTGCTTTTTTAGGTTGAACAAGTACCCACACTAGGGGTTCTCACTTCTGATTTAAGGGAGAGGAAATTGGTCTCTTACAATCTTCATGGAAGTGTAATTTGAAACCCCCCACAAGTGAATCAAATACCAACACTACCCTCTCCTTACACCTCAGCCTCATTGAAGAACTGCTAGCCTATAGATAAAGTGTTGTGAATAAAAGCAATTCTATCCTCTTTTTTCTAAGCCTCGCACACCAGAGGAAGAATTATCCCTATTTTTAGTCAAATACAACTACATAAGACCTAACCCAATGTGTAACATCAATATGGCTAAGCTGGATCATATGTGGTATTTACCTATTGACTCCCAGAAAGACTACCAGAAAACCTGTTGAGCAAAGAATACTAAGCGTATTAGACCTGCTTTAGTAATACCACCTTGACAGCCTGAGTAGTGTCTCCAAAAAAAGTGGTATGGGAAGGATATTTATAGATCTTGGGGTCTGGGCTCAAATGATTTAAGGCAGGTTTCCAAGGCATAAAACAGATAGGGAAAATCTGTGGCATAATAGTTTATGATTGGTAGACACTGAAGCAAGTGTCTTGAAGAGTATCTTGATAAGCAAGCTATTGCTTGAGAAGCAAGCTGGTTGCTCAGGTGTGTCATCTATTGCTGAGAAAGGAGGGCTGTTTACCCAGATGAGCAAAATATTTGCCTGAACAAATTAGTTTTCAAAAATGTCCTGAGGTAAACAAACAAACAAAAAACCTGAAGTAAACAGTGAGGTTATTTACTGGTTTACTGTCTTATCTTCCTGAATACGAATCTCCTACAACAAACAATAAGTCTTGCTAATGCAGGTGGCCTTAGTTATCAGTCCTGAGGGTCAAGTTATATGGATTCAGGTAGTCTCCTCACTAAAAATGTCAACAGATGATTAGAAACAAACCAAAAGATTATTTGGAGCTGTAAGCAGAAAAACAAGTCACCAGATCAGTACTTGGAAAGACAGGGACTAGGCAGGGAAGCCACATGAGAAGTCAGTCATGTGAAGGAAGTCATGGCAGAGACTAAGAAAAGTGAGACTGTCCATTTGTTTATTGGCAGTGTTTCTTAAATTCCACATATGAGTGAAATGCCATGTGATTTCACTCATATGTGGAATTTAAGAAACAACAAAATGAGCAAAGGCAAAAAAAAAGAGAGGCAAACCAAGAAACAGAATCTTATCTACGGAGAAAAAACTGATGGTTACAAAGGGGAGGTGGTTGGGAAGATGGGTTAAATAGGTGATAAGGATTATGGAGTGCACTTGTGATGAACACCAAGTGTGGTATGGAAGTGTTGAATCGCTATCTTGTACACCTGAAATTTAATATTAGCTATATGGTAACTAACTGTAATTTAAATAAAAACTTTATAAGATAAAAAAACATAAAGGTGGGGCACCTGGGTGACTCAGTTGGTTAAGCGTCCGACTTCGCCTCAGGGCATGATCCCACAGTTCGTGGGTTCGAGTCCCGCGTCAGGCTCTGTGCTGACAGCTCGGAGCCTGGAGCCTGCTTCTGATTCTGGGTCTCCCTCTCTCTCTGCCCCTCCCCTGCTCTCACTCTGTCTCTCTGTCTCTCAAAAATAAATAAATGTAAAAAAACAAAAACAAAAACCATAAATGTATTAAAGTATGTATATATACATTTTTTGAGAAAGAGCACAGCAGGGGAGAGAAAAAGAGAGCACAAGTGGGGGGGGGGAGAGAGAGAGAGAGAGAGAGAGAGAGAGAGAATCTCAAGTAAGCTCCATACTCAGCACAGAGCCCAATGGATGTGGGGCTCAACACCACAACCCTGGGATCATGAGAGCCAAAACCAAGAGTCGGACACTCAACCAACTGAGCCACCCAGACACCCCCATTTTTTTAACAGTGAAAGCACCTAGAATTAGTCTATAGGTCATAATTTTCCAATCCAGATAAGTTCTAGAGTTTAAGGGACAAGACTAAATAGGATTTTGCAATGCCTGTCTAGCCCAACATCAGATAGAAAAGTAGACCAGAGTTCAAGACAGAAGTGCGACTACGTACTAAAAGAGCGATGTTTGATATACTTCGGAAATAAAGCCACAAGGCTGAAATATTTTCAAAAATGACTTTTTCATTTTATTAAAAGTCTGCATGCAGAAAGAAATGAGGGCAGCAACCACCAGACTTCTGGAAAATGTCTCACCTCAAACCTTAAGACATCACTCTGTGTGTTTTATTTTCTATAAAAGTCCATCCCACAATTCACTCCTTTCCATAGCTTTCCAAGAACTGTTTTTGGATCCACAGGGGAGGGAGCCTCTTACACTCAAGAGTAAATAAATTTCAGAAAAGCTAAAACATTTAGTTGAGAATTGATTTGATTTACCTAGCTTGAAAATAGTAAGAGTGACAATAAATGAGGTTAAATATATTTTTGATAAGAGATTCAAATATGTACACTGAAACTCAAGGCATTACTGTAAACAAGATAAAATACACATCTGAAGCATTCGATAAACATTGTAATGAAGGACACTCAGGATTCTAGCATAAGACAAATAAAATTTGACACTGAATATCTACAAAAGATTCCAGGTTTGTTTCAGAGAGTAAAGCATTAGAGATTCTTCTGTTATTTAGGGTTTTAACCAGATTTGTGATGTGGGGACTCCTTTCCCTTCAGTCAGTAACTGGAATCTCTCTGTCAGGAACGTGACTCCTATAGCAATAGCCGAGAGAGAAAACTCCAAACACTGATAATTTTTCATAATAAATATATTTTGCATAGAGAAACAAAATTATTCTTTTATTATTAAAATGCCACAAAAGGTTTTATAAACCCAAACACCAAAGAGTATAAGAGCTTAGAAATGGAACCGTTATGTCAACATGATTTCAGCAGCTTATTTGAATTGTTCAAGCCTGACAGCATCCTCCCAAAAGAAGAAATAAAGAAAAAAGGTCAGTTTCTAAATAGTGTAAATACCTTGAAAATAAAGACCCATTCTTTTTCAGGTCTTCCATTCTCCCCTACTCGTAAGAACTTGTATATCACACTGTCATCGTCTCTAAAGTAAGATAATGAAACTAGAGTCTGTGTCTGTGAAAAACCATTTCCTGACCCCCTCATCCTGCTCTAACTTTTGTTTGCTGCCCATGAAATATCATTTGAGCAAAATTAAACATCTCCACAGAGGAAAAAGTCAGGTTGCACAGCCTATTATAAGGGATGCTTGTGTGGTACAAGAACTGGCATAATGACATCCTGCTTCATAATGACTGTTCCCAGGTACAGAAATTACAGGCATCTTTTAGAACCAGGCAGAATTCTGACCATCTTGGCTGCATCTATTTTCTGTCTTTCAAGCTTGATAGTTATTCCTTTCATAAGGATAATGAGTGTCACGCTGGATTATACAACCCAGCTACATCTGTTCTCCCTTGTTTTCTAGATATTACATTCATTGTATTTCACAGCATGAGCTTCCAATCAAGATCCTGCATATTGCTGCATGATAAATGTCACAGATGAAAAAATGGTCCAGTGCCAAAGTCGTTATAACAGCTCTGGCCCATCAAAGCCTCTCATTGCTCACATTTTTCCTTGGACAACGGTACCAGAGTTTTGTCTTTTTGAAACTTGGAAACTTTCTGCCCAATATCTGTATAAATATGCCAGTTGTGAATTGGCTGACTGACATGTCTTTCCTGTGTGCTTCACTATTTGGATTTACTCTGTTATTCTACTCCTCCTTCACAGTGCTCACCATCTACAGCACTTCATCCATTAGGATAAGAAAGCACATGATGGAGGGCCCATCATACAGGACAGCATTGCACTGCCTACAGCTCTCTGATAAAGCAGGATCTAGGAGGTTCAACACCTGCCAGGAAAAGGGATTTTTGATGTAATCCAAAGCCCCAATTAACCAGGTGATGGCGTGTTCTAGAATCACACCTAAAAAGCGTCAGAAACCTTAGAGTTCCTCTAATTGAGCCCCTTATATTATGCATAAGAATACTGATGCTCAGAAAGGTTAAATAAGTTATGTAACCACACAGCTGCTTGGCTACAGAGCAAAGTCTTGGAACCAGAACGCTTAGCTATTTGGCATGCTCTCCAGATACCATACCTGCCTCTGTTACCTAGAGTAAATGGAAGTTTCTATTAAATCAATAATCAGAATTTTCTCCTGTTATGTTAGACATTTCTGAATCTTATTTCTAAAAACATTTCTCAAAATAGGAACCCAGTTTTCTATCCTTATACATTAAATACATTAACAATGACAGAACTTTCGTTGATGATTGACCTGCCGAAAAGTTGGCATTTTGCAGCTGAGTGACCATAGTAGAGGAAGGTAGATGAAAATGTAAAAGTTGTAGGTGACCAGATGAAATCTATATGGACTTGAATTGAATTATCACTTTAAATACATACTGATTACTTTCTTATAGTTTTCTTCTCTCCCCTAAGGTTAAGTAAAAAACCAATCTGGGTTAGTTAATGGTTTCACATAATTGAGGCTTTTCTGAATTTATCTTGGGATTTAAACTATAGGACAGTCCTGATACAATATAAAAGTTAGCTCAATTTTCCAACTGTAAACAATTTTTCTCCATTTATCTTCTCAGAATCCCTATTCAATCTAATGTTGTCAGTCCTTGTGGGAAGTTTTGGGAGAAGGGGAAGAGAGAAATCAAAACTAATATAAGGAACAGTTGTTCTCTATTCTTTACTTTTTCCCTCTAGTGATATAGAAGCTCTAAGTTGTACTTCTGGTTTTTCATTATTACTCTTATGTTTTAAAATCAGGTCATCTTTCTGACCAAGACCTTACCATGCTTCTGTACTCTGACCCCTTCCTGTTTTATTTTTGTTTGTTTGTTTGTTTTTTAAACATTAGCCTCTTTCCTTTCAGGTTCATTTCTTATGTTTCTTTCAATAATGGTCCATGAAGAGCAAACACACCTCTTAGTCTTTATAGATCTACAAGTATCTCTATTTCTCCCTCTCTTATGCATGATAGTGTAGTTAGGTATGGCATCGAGAACAATATGCATATGGAATTCCTTTCCCTCAGCCGTGGGAAATTATTACCCCGTGGGTGTTTGCCATCTATTGTTGTTGTAGCTTATTAGCCTTTCTTTTTCTTTTTCCTTTCTTTTTTTTTTTTTTTTTTTTTTTAGCTAATCAGGTTTTCCCACAGGCAGCTCTTAAGATTTTCAATTTATCCATATCTCCTGCTGTTTCATTATGATGCACCTAGATATGGCTTTATTTTTATGTATTCTACTTTGTTCTCAAGATGCACTTTTAGCAGAGGATCTAGACTTTTTTTTATAATCCTGGTAAATTCTCAGCTCTTTTCTTGACATATTTTTTTCTGCCCTTCCTTCTGAAAGTCTATTTATTCTAGAAATCCTATTAAACATGTACTGAGCTTCTCACACATGCTTCCACATACCTTAACTGCTCTGTGACTTTTTTTCCCTATATCGCTAGGCTATGTTCTGGGAGCACTCCTCAATACCAACTGCTAATTGGATGATTATATTTTCAACTTCATCCAGTCTTGAGTTTATAGTAAATGAAGATTTTTTTTTTTACTTTAGTGACTAATTTCTTTCATTTCCAAAATTTCACAGTGGTTCTTCTCTGTATCTACATGGTCTTCTTTCACTTATGCCCAGATATGTTTCTCTCACTCTCTTTTTTTTAATTTTATTTTTTATTTTTTAAAATTTACATCCAAATTAGTTAGCATATAGTGCAACAATGATTTCAGGAGTAGATTCCTTAGTGCCCCTTACCCATTTAGCCCATCCCCCCTCCCACAACCCCTCCAGTAACCCTCAGTTTGTTCTCCATATTTATGAGTCTCCTCTGTTTTGTCCCCCTCCCTGTTTTTATATTATTTTTGCTTCCCTTCCCTTATGCTCATCTGTTTTGTCTCTTAAATTCCTCATATGAGTGAAGTCATATATTTGTCTTTCTCTGACTAATTTCACTTAGAATAATACCCTCCAGTTCCATCCACGTAGTTGCAAATGGCAAGATTTCATTCTTTTTGATTGCTGAGTAAATACTCCACTGTATATATATATATATATATATATATATATATATACCACATATATATATATATATACTCCACTGTATATATATATATATATACCACATATATATATATATATATATATATATATATACTCCACTGTATATATATATATATATATTTACCACATCTTCTTTATCCATTCATCCATCGATGGACATTTGGGCTCTTTCCATACTTTGGCTATTGTTGCTAGTGCTGCTATAAACATGGGGGTGCATGTGTCCCTTCGAAACAGCACACCTGTATCCCGTGGATAAATGCCTAGTAGTGCAATTGCTGGGTTGTAGGGTAGTTCTATTTTTAGTTTTTTGAGGAACCTCCATACTGTTTTCCAGAGTGGCTGCACCAGTCTGCATTCCCACCAACAACGCAAAAGAGATCCTCTTTCTCCGTATCCTCGCCAACATCTGTTGTTGCTTGAGTTGTTGATGTTAGCCATTCTGATAGGTGTGAGGTGGTATCTCATTGTGGTTTTGGTTTGTATTTCCCTGATGATGAGTGATGTTGAGCATTTTTTCATATGTTGGTTGGCCATCTGGATGTCTTCCTTGGAGAAGTGTCTATTCATGTCTTTTGCCCATTTCTTCACTGGATTATTTGGTTTTTGAGTGTTGAGCTTGATAAGTTCTTTATAGATTTTGGATACTAACCCTTTATCTGATATGTCATTTGCAAATATCTTCTCCCATTCTGTCGGTTGCCTTTTAGTTTTGCTGGTTGTTTCCTTCACTGTGCAGAAGCTTTTTATTTTGAAGAGGTCCCAGTAGTTCATTTTTGCTTTTGTTTCCCTTGCCGCTGGAGACATGGTGAGTAAGAAGTTGCTGAGGGCAAGATCAAAGAGGTTTTTGCCTGCTTTCTCCTTGAGGCTTTTGATGGCTTCCTGTCTTACATTGAGGTCTTTCATCCATTTAGAGTTTATTTTTGTGTGTGGTGTAAGAAAGTGGTGCAGGTTCATTCCTGTGCATGTCGCTGGCCAGTTTTCCCAGCACCACTTGCTGAAGAGACTGTCTTTATTGCATTGGATATTTTTTCCTGCTTTGTCAAAGATTAGTTGGCCGTACGTTTGTGGGTCCATTTCTGGGTTCTCTAGTCTGTTCCATTGATCTGAGTGTCTGTTCTTGTGCCAGTACCATACTGTCTTGATGATTACAGCTTTGCAGTATAGCTTGAAGTCTGGGATTGTGATGCCTCCTGCTTTGGTTTTCTTTTTCAAGATTGCTTTGGCTATTCGGGGTCTTTTCTGGTTCCATACAAATTTTAGGATGATTTGTGCTAGCTCTGTGAAGAATGCTGGTGTTACTTTGACAGGGATTGTGTTGAATATGTAGATTGCTTTGGGTAGTATCGACATTTTAACAATATTTGTTCTTCCTATCCAGGAGCATGGAATCTTTTTCCATTTTTTTGTGTCATCTTCAATTTCTTTCATAAGCTTTCTATAGTTTTCAGTGTATAGACTTTTCACCTCTTTGGTTAGATTTATTCCTAGGTATTTTATGGTTTTTTGTGCAACTGTAAATGGGATCGATTCCTTGATTTCTCTTTCTGTCGCTTCATTGTTGGTGTATAGAAATGCAACCGATTTCTGTGCATTGATTTTATATCCTCTCCCACTCTCTTTTGATGTTATTCTTTTTTAAATCTCTTTGGAGTTCCTAAATAAAAATTTTTCCAACAATACCAATTTTTTAAACAAGTGGAGTGAATTCATCTACTAATTGTTGATTTTCTTGGCTATCTTAGTATTAGTTTTCTTTGATTGATTCAAACTTTTGGTTTGGAGACTTATCTTGAATGGAGGTATTTTTCCTGACACTCTATATAGGCTCACATATGTCTGACTAAATGTTTTGCTACATGCTACCAGTTCTTCAAGGGACCTTAATTAGATCCCATACGACTCTTGACCTATGAAGATACAGACATATCACCGATAGGGATACTGTGCTAGTAGGTGGCTTATCTCAAATCCTGTTTACTAGGGTGTTTCAGAGGTATTTCACTTCTCTAAACTCACAAATTTATAACCTTTCGTGGACATTTTTACCCCAAAAGAAGTGAACACCTGACTAGTTTTCCCTGCCTCTGGCTATGGAGTCTGAAACTATTCTCTGCACACAACTCTTCATTTCTTTTCTATTCTGGGGCCAAGGTGGTATTGATTTCAATATGACTATTATAATAATGACTAGTTCCATTTACCAAATATTTTTACTCTTCCTTCTAGACAGTAGGATTTTATTTCTCTACTGTGGACATGGCCTTGGAATTTGATTTGGCAAATGAAATATAAGTGGATGTGGCACCTGTGTCCTCTAGACAGACACTATAAGAAGCTAGTGTATAACTCATCATGCTCTTTTTCACTCTGCCATAGCAACTAGCAAGGCCCCAAACCCATCCACCTGGATGTCAAGGTGAGGACATCATGCAGTAAAGCTATGAGTCAACACAATGAAAATGTAACATGAACAAGAAAGAAGCTTTTCTGTTTTAAGCCACTAAGATTTTGGTGTTGTTTGCTACTACAGCCTAACCTGGACCATCTTGACAGATGTAGTTATGTTAGTTTTTTTAATTTATTTTTTTTTAATTTTTACCTGTTATTGTGTTTGGAGCAGAGAGAAGCCTCAGAGTATAAGTTTACAATGCAATCTAGCTAGAGGTCCAATCTTTATCTCTAAGGAACTTCAAATACTGCGATATAAACAAAATAAACATGCATGAAACACTGGGTGCACCATGCACGTATGTGTTTTCGTGTCAAAGTACGTGGGTTCACTAACAAATACTATAAATAGCTGAACTGAACATACTCCAGTTCTTCCTCAATTCTTAAAATCTGAATGTATTTCTTATAAATGGAGACTTTCAATCCCTTTTTTCTCTGTAAAATACATTATTAATAAATTCATCTCTTTGCTATTACTGAGTAAATTTCACTGTAAGTTTTCAAAAAGTCTCTGGCCAGGAACTTCAGTGGATAAAGCTGGGAATCGGCAACTTTCCCTATATTCCTTTCTTTCCTGTCTTTGTTATTTCTCTGTAAAGAACCTATTTTCTCCTTTGAGAATCTCTTTACCTTATGGCTCCCCACTTAATCAATTCCCACCCACTTAAAAAACTTTCTGTCAAAAAAGTAAAATTGAAAATAATCAAAAACTTTTTCTCACCTTATAATCACATGTCAATCATGTGTGTCATATAAGAAGTGGCAAATGCTGCCGGGGGTGTGGAAAAAGAGAGACCCTTGAGCATTGTTGGCAGGAAGATAAACTGGCACAACTACTGTGGTAAACAGACAGAGTCTATAGAGGTTCCTCAAAAAATTAAAAATAGAAATACCATATGATCCAATAATTCTATTGCTGGATAATTCCCCAAAGAAAATGAAAGCACTAATTTGAAAAGACATGTACACCCTATAGTTATTGCAGCATTATTAACAATAGCCAAGATATGGAATCAACCTAAGTGTTCATTGATAGATGAATGGATATAATATATGATGGCATAGTACTCAGCTGCAAAAAAGAATGAGCCTTTGCCATTTATAATAATATGAATGGACCTAGAAGGTGTTATGCTAAGTGAAATAACTCAGAAAGAGAAAGATAATACTATATGATTTCCCTTACATGTAGAATTTAAAAAAGAAGATAAACAAACAAAACAAAAATGGAATCATAAATACAGAGAACAAACTGGTGGCTGCCAAAAGGGCAGGAAGTTGGGGGGGATGGGTGAAATAGTGAAGGGAATTAAGAGGTAGAAACTTCCAGTTATAAAATAAGGCAGAAGGTTGAAAAATATATCCTAAGGCATATAGTCAATAATATTATAATAACATTATATGGTGATGCACTGTAACTATACTCATCAAGGTGAGTATAGCATAATACACAGACTTGCCAATAACTATGCTGTATACCTGAAACTAATATAACATTGTATGTCAATAATACTTCAGTTTTAAAAGCTCATGTGTGTCATAATCTAAGTATAGATTGATATACTATGATTATGTCATGATTATGTCAACCTATACTTTGACATAATCTAAGTATAAATCAACTGTTCTATCTACAGGGATTAACTGCATTTTAATCATTCATTTATTCATTCTTTCAACAATTCTTTTTAAGCATCTATTATAACAAGCATTACTACATTAGAGACAAAAGATGGAAACAACAGTTTTCCTATCTTGAAGAGTTAAAAGTCTAGAAAGGGCAAGAATACGTAATGACACAAATAACACAACAAGTAAAAAGGAAGATTCTGCAAGTGCAGAGATCAAGTTATTCATCTCTGTTTAATTGCAGAATGAAAGGTTTTGTCCCCTGTTTGAGAACTACTGCACCTAGAAGCCAATAAGAGAGAGATTTTCTGAACCAGGCAACCTTTCTAATGATACAGAAATCGTGGTGAATGGGTGACCACATAATTTTTTAAGTTTATTTTTATTTATTTTGAGAGAGAGACAAAGAGCAAGTGGGGAAGGGGAAGAGACAGAGGGAGAAAGAATCCCAATCAGGCTAGGCGCTGTCAGCGCAGAGCCCAATGTGGGGCTTGAATGGAAGAACCGCGAGATCATGACCTGAGCCAAAATCAAGAGTCAGATGCTTAACCAACTGAGACACCCAGGTGTCCCAGGTGACCACATATTTTATTTCTTTGTAACATGATTCATGCCTATGTTCCTCCACCCCTGGCAGTGAAAATTTGGTTGACTGTCTCAGTATTTAACTAGCTATTAAACATTTTCCTATTAATTATTCTGGAAGATAGTTTCATTTCCAAAATGAGCAGAACAAAGTTTACTTTAATCTTACTGTTGATTTCTCAAGGAAATCTTTTCTAATAAGTATAAATCACATGCCCATGATAATCAAGTAAGAGATTTAGAAGGCTCTTTCCTTCCACCTTGACTCAGGATATGAAACTAACATGTATGAAGTGTATTACAGTTTTCAGAGTTCTGCACATATGATCTAATTTTTTCCTCAGAGCAATTTTGTGAGGGATCACGATCAGACCTGAATCTAGGGTCTGCGCTATTTCATCTATACTCTGGAATGTACCAATCAGGTCTATTCTTCTTCAAGTTTTGCTGGGTAGCAGCAAATTCCTAAGGAATTCCTTTCACATTTGATGTTTCAATCAGTAGGAACTTTATAAGGCCAGAAACAGTGTATCCTCTAGATATTGTTTTAAAATTCATTGATTATCGTGTGGGAAAAAATCTGTTCCCTTTTTTCTTTTAGCAGGACATATACCAAATAATTTCTATATTCAAAGGGTTGGAATAGGAAAGAGTCATTGGGTTTGTAGTGAAGTCAGAAGAAGAAGAAGGGAGAATTCCTCATTTGGCCCTAAGACAACTTTCTGTTCTTTTTTTCATCGCCAGTTTCTTTATTTCCAGTGGTGAAGACTAATAGATTTTACTGGGTATTCTCCTCTCCCCCCCTTCTCTCTCTCTCTCTCTCTCTCTCTCTCTCTCTCTCTCTCCATTTTATGAACAATATTAGAATAATAGCCAGAAGCTCAGCACCTAACCAAAGTACTAACTGCAGTGTAATTCTACTTACAACCAAACTGACAAGGGGGAGAAATGACAAAGAAATTGTACCAAGGTCACCCAGCCATTTTGAATGAAGTTCTAGTCTCCCACTTCCAATGAAAAAATTGGTTTTCCTTTCTTTACCAACTCTCTTTACCCCTTCTTCTCACTCAACATTTATCTATCTTTTAAGAAAAGAATTATTTTTGCAAAAACAAAAACAAAACTAGCATGTTCAATAGCAGGGGATTGTGAGAGAACTTGCTATATTTAGAGAAAAACCAGCATTTCAGTACAGCAGAAGAATCACTGACAGGACAAGAAAGAGGCCAAGATGAGAGCCTGAGTGCATATGCAAACCACACTAATATGTTCAGATAATTTTGATCACAGAATTTCACCTAATATTACATTATTTCATATACCAGCCTCACTTCATTAAAAATTCCTCATAAATACTATTTTAATGACTATACACTCCATCAAATTTACATATTATGATTTAAGGATAAATTGAATGTTGTGTATTTGTGGTTTTTTCCACCATTGCAAATATCACAGCAGTAAACATCTTTATAAATCTTTGCTTGTTATAGTTCATCTCTGTTTCCTAGAAGAGGCACTTCTAAGATAAGACGAGAAACATATTCAGTTCAAAGAAGCCAGTAATAATTATGACCCTATTCCAAGTTCTCATGTTTTCTTAGATGAGAAAAACGTCGCCATACAGATCATTTTAGACCATGCACAAAAGTGTGCTCCATGTATATGCATAGCTATATGACTTGGTACACAGAAGTAAGACAGAGGCATGGTCAATTTTAAAAGCATACCCTAAACAATACTTTACATTGTTGTCTTAATTAGGGTCACATTAAGTTTCATCCATTTAATGTTCCCTAGTGGGGGAAAACAGGATTTTTGCATTTAATCTCTCACTTAGACATTCCCATGAGTCTCCATGTTTTCATGAGTTTCTCTGGAGAACATGATAGCAGGTCACATCTCGCCCTCTGACTGCGAGCATCCCATTTTTTACAGTAATGAGTCAGAAGGATTTCTGAGGCAGATGGCTCTCCTGAAATGTAAACCAGAAAAGCTTTCTCTTAAATAACTTAATCATGGACTTTTTAGACCAGGATAAGATCCCCAAATCATCCAGTCCAATGCTAAGTGTGATATGCATTCTGTTAGTGATACAAATTGAAGACTGCATAAGTGACAGAAATGGCATAATCATGGAAACGTTGTTCCTAGTGTGATTTTCACTTGTGGACCATAAGTGTACTTCCTTTGAACTGGTATTTATTTATTTGTTTTTAGGATTACATTTATTGCAAGTCATGGTACTTCTATGTTTGTTATTTATTTTAAATTTCTTTTTCAAATACATATTTTGTACAAGTCAAGTGAGACCATGAAATATGGTAGGTACAAAAGCAGACAGTTGGATCTGTAAATGTGTAAAGGCCTTAAGCAGGGTACATAAATGACCAAAGTTTGAGGAACAGCTGTTCTAGAGCAGCTTCTCACCTGCTATATAAGAACCAGAGGGGTGAAGTGATTTACCCCAAATCATCCTTTGTAAAAGCAGCATCCAGACCTCCTGCTCCTGTTCTTTGTTCAGATCTACCCTACTGCCTCTGCAATGTTCTTCTGCAATAGGGAATTCACTCCCATGTTCAGAGTAGGGTGAAGTCAAATCTTGTGAATGAGAAATGTGGCAAAATTAAGTGAACATATTCAAAGTGTCTTCTTTTTAAGAAGTAGCTGTCATTTTCATCAGAGGTAGGAAAATTAAGTTGCTGTCCTTCACACTCCCAAAGACGATCATTATACCATTTCTTGTGGGTGCATTGAGCTAGAACTGCAGAGATAATAGGTTATTATAGGAAAATTTGGCTTTGACATTTGTATGATAAATTTGCAGTCAATTAGATGAAAAATACTCCATTAGATAAAGTGAGTGTACCAATTACCATGAAGATGGCCTACTGCTAATAATATAATTGAAATTTGGAAAGAGAGAGGCTCAGCCCTCCAGAAGCTCACTGCATCGGGACAGTAATACAATCATGTAAACATTTGTGCTCTCAGCCATTTTCAGTTGTTCTTAGAATTTTCCTAATTGGATGTCATTTTCATGAATATATTAAAATCCTGCCCTGTAATTAGCTCCAAGATATTTCAGCTCTTTGCCACAAAATGTAAAAAATAAAAAAAAATTTTTAAAAACCAGCTACACATGTCTCCATTATAACACACGTAGACATGTAGCATCGGGAACCCAAAAATGCTATTTTTGAGATGAAAATATCAAGCCTGTAGCTAGGTAGGTAGTGATTGCTTTTTAGTTCATCATGGAAGGGGGATATTTTAGACTCACCAACAGGGAAAAAGAAACTCATCCACGTAGTGCCCTCGGCAGCTGTGAAGGAACCGTCAGTGGCCAGCTGCCAAGGTGCTTCAATCTCAATTGAACAAAACAGGAACAAGTGTGTTCTGAGAAACAATCCTGCAAAGGGATGGCCTAGTATTGAATTCTTTTTCATCTTCAATGATTTTGTGGCCCATATGAATTTAAAATGTAAAATGAAATATTTATCAACAATCAAAAACAGACATGTCGGACTGCGTTATCTGAATTCAATGCTTCTTTCATCTCAGAGAATAGAAGGCCGCTTCAGAGGGGCGTTCGTTCACCCTGCCTCACTCAGCAAAGCCTCCTTTCAAGGGATACGCTATGAAATTTTAACCCTGTCGGTTCAAAGGAGCTTTTCTAGGGAATGTTACTTCAAATTCAAGTAAGAATTAAATACAAGGTGCCGACCATCTTTATTCCAGAATTTTACATTATTTTTCATTAGTAAAATATAATAATAATGGTTACCATTTTAAGCCCTATATTATTAGTGTTATTATAATTCTTACGTGCCATAAAGAACAGATACTTTTTTTTATTTTATCTTTACAAAAGCCCTGCAAAGTAGGTGCTAATATTTGCCATTTCATAAATGAGGAAAATAAACCTTAAATATGATAAATAAATTATCAGCTACTAATTTATAGTAGAAACTGCATTTGGACCGAGATCTGTTAGTTTCCTAAGAACTGATGTCTTCTCACTAGTGAGAGGCCTCTCCCTTACAAAATTTCTTCTTTTCCTAATTCCCTACATCTGTATCTGAAAAGTCCTCTTGTCATCCCTCTCTGCACTGTTGGCAGGGTTCCATTTGCATCCTGTTGGTCTTACCATCTTTCAATGGTCATAAAGGTAAACTTTTGGTCCCGGTATCTCAGTGCCCCTTGTCTCCTATCAGATTCCCTCCCCACACTGTCCGTTGCCATTTCCAAATTCCAATACTTTGTATAATTCTTAATACCACCTGCTGCCTGGATCTCCCACCCATATCTCGGTTATTTCTATAATATCCAGGAGGACTCTAACGGACACCTGATCCCCAGGTGTCTAAAGACAGCCTATTGATCTTACTTCTTAACACTGAGTTTAGATTTACATACTCAACAAAACTCATTAAATTGACTAATAATTTAAATCAAATTCTTGAAGTCAATTAGACCTAAAATTTAAAAGCTGATTGAAAATTATAGCTCTCCTCAAAGCCTTCTACTAATGTTTAGGTATTTTTTGTGGCTATCAAATTCTATCTTCATTTCTTTCAAAATCTTCCCTAAAATCTGGATGAGAAGGCTGTAGACACAAGTAATAGAGAAACTTGCTGATTTCCTAACACTCTTAGGTTGACAGGGTCTCCAAACTCTCAACTTGTTTCCCTCCAATAAAATTTGCTGGATAGAAATGCACAACATATTCACACACACACACACACACACACACTCACTCACACACGTCTGGGGTGGGGATAGCCAGGGTAGGAAAACTTCAGGCTCCCATGGCTGCAGTTTTCAAAACTGTTTTCCTACTTGCAAGGCACAGGTCATGAAAATATCCATTTTCAATCCGCCATGTCTTTCATAGGCCCCTTGTGAATGGGTGCATGGATTACTCTACATATTTCCATTAAAACAAAGAGGCTTATCCTAAATCTCTAATTGTTTTTAACAGCTTCAGTCAGTATTCCCATAAGGACCTGATTTAATAGAACCACATTAAGAAATGTGCCCTGTTTTGGGATGCCTGGGTGGCTCAGTCGGTTAAGCGTCCGACTTCAGCTCAGGTCATGATCTCACGGTTTGTGAGTTTGAGCCTCACATCGGGCTCTGTGCTGACAGCTCAGAGCCTGGAGACTGCTTCCCTCTCTCTCTGCCCCTCCACTGCTCGCACTCTGTCTCAAAAATAAGTAAAACATTAAAAAAAAGTTTAGAAATGTGCCCTGTTTTGCCAGAAATAAATTCTCTACTGGGCATATTTTCTGGTTTAATCATCATGACCCCGTGGAAAAAGCTGTATTGTCCCCATTGCAAAGTAAGAAAAACAGAACACAGAATGTCATAGTCCAAACCTACCTCTCAAGTCCACACTCTATTTTATCTCAATCTCCTGCTCCCCAATCCGTTTATTCCTTTTGTGGCATTGTCCTTTGGCCCATATATTGTCTTGCCAAGGTGGTGGTTGAGGAGGTTTTTTTTTTCCTTAGTCACATCATTAATGAGCTAGGATTGATAACTTGCCTTACATGTGTCACAGGCAGCTGCCATATAGAATTTCAATTTTTCCAGGCAGGCAGAGCTGTGTGTTCTTAAAACCCAAAGCAAATGCCATAGTGTGCACTGCCAGTGGGATCCTCTTTGTTAGCAACATAAAAAGAAGTCCATTTCACTCCAGAAATAGCAGCCTCTTCCCCCCCACCTTTTTTTTTTCAACACAGCCCACCAGACAGTAAAGTCTCTGTCACACTATTTATGGAAATCATTTATGATTGCACTTGGACCTTCAGGCATTTCTGCCCAGGTTCCGTTCACCACCTCCAGGAATCCTGCCAGTCTAATGTACTCACATCAGATGCATTAAGACTTTGTTTTTTATTATCCTACTGGTATCCTATCACTATTGTTGTAATAAAGAGTTTTATTTCAGAACCAAACAATTATTTGCTAGGACATGTTGAAGCTAGAAAATTGGTTTGTACCTGAAGGAGCAGTGAGAATGCAGGAAAATCTGCTCTCTTGCTGCTGCATTGATTCCTGGAGGTAGACAGGAATGGATGAGAATTAAAATGCCCTCCATCCAGAGAATTGTTCAAAAAGAGCTTGATTAAGTGCGCAATCTTTCCAGAAGGGCTGCCAAAATTGTAGGCCTAGTGTTAAGTCACAGAAGCAGTCAGATAAATTGACACTTAAGACCAAATATTCAAATGCTAAGACCTATATTTTTACTGCTGTAAATTCAGAAGGAAAGGGGAAAATATCCCCCGTACTGCCACAGATTTGACAGTGTGGATATTTTGCTGGATATTTCTACTTGAGTTCCATCATTCATCATTCAATAGCTAATTTATTAATTGCCTTCTGTGTGCTATATACTCTGCTTGGTAGTAGGCAGTTCCCAGTCCCTGAAGGAAAAGGGTCACAGGTAGTTCTAATGTCAGGTGATGAGTATTCTGGTGCAGGATTAATTAGGACTTTACTGGTTCCCACGGGAGGCACACCCAGCCTTGTCTGGGAAGGAGAAACATTAAAGATGTTCTCACGGCTCTCAAACTGAGTCTTGAAAGACAAGCAGAAATTGGCTAGCAAACAGGGGTGGAAAGGACACCGGCAATGGCACAGAGAGAAAAGAGAGAGTATGGTGTGTGGGAAACTACAAATATTTCCAGGTAACCAACAAAGCTACATGGAGCCAACCAGCTCTGCTGCCATCACTTCGTTCACATATTTAAATGTAGTGTCCCTCCTGAACCCCATACCTTCTAATCTTTTTTAATTTACTTTCAGGCTCAATGCCCTTTTCTTCTCATTTCTCCTTTCACCTTCCCATTCAATCCCTAGATCCTATCTCTTCCAACTTCCACACCACTCTTTGGCTTTAATCTCCTCCTTTCTAATCCCATTGCCAATATATTAGTCCAAACCCTCTGTACCATTTTCCTAGGCTATGGCTATACAACCTTTTCTTTCTGTTCCGTAACACATTGCACAACTGTCATTAGGTTGATTTTCTTGAACTTGATCATGTTGTTCTCTCTTCTCAAAAAATGTTAATGCATTTACAGTATAAAGCCCATCCTCTAGGCCAACCAGGCAAGTGTTCCTTAATCTGGCCTCATGCTGCTTTTCAAATCATAGTCCCCATTATGCATCTGCAAAACCTATCCCTTCAGGCAAGTGGTTCTGCTCATTCATTATATTTCCCTACTCAAAGTCTTTGTTTCTACCTGCTGCGCAGCAGCCCGTACTTAAAATCCTCCCAACTGGATCCTGCATCTTCTTAAGCAGCCTCACTCGTGTCCTCCATGCAGCCTCACATGACTAAACCATGGTTATTTCTCTCTCCTAAGAATCAGCAGGATTTGATATTTTAAGAGCAATTTTAGTAAAGAAAGGGAAATAAAAGTTTGTTGAGAACTATTAAATGTCAGGTTATTTAAAACTCTAGGAGTTAAGTATTATTTTGCAAATAAGGAAATAGCAGTTAAAAGATGCCAAATAACACAGTCAACATCACAAAGCTAATATATTTGAACCCAGGCCAATGTAAGTCCAATGGGCTTGGTCTTTTACCTATGCCACATAGTCACTTCTAATTTAATCACCATTGTTGTCATCAGTATCACTGCTACCAACAATCTAGCAATTCCCATGTACAACTGTCTACTAATATCTTGAGATGATCCAACAAATATCTGATAGGAGTTCTAGAAGGGAATATGGAGAATTGGGAAAGGGTGATATTTAAAGAGATAATAACTCAAGAGTTTCTTAGAATTATTGAAAGACATAAACTCTCAAATACAGGAAACACCACAAACCTAAGTGGACTGAATTAAAACGAATTCACCCCAGGACAGATTGTAGTGAAAACAAAAGGTGAAAAAGTTCAATTTCTCCTTATTGTACTTTTAGCCTCCAAGTACCTTCTTTTCAAATGCATATACCACTGAGAAGGACTATATTCAGTCACTTATGGATAACGTAGAGTTAATTGGTTTGTTTGTTTCTGCCTAGGTCACTTGGATGAGAGGGCTCTGAGTTTTGCTGGAAGAAGGATCATTTTGGAACATGAGCATTCACTCAGAAAACCAGCTCTGGATGACTTTTGCAGTGTCTTTGAATACAAAAGAGGAAACATAATGAGAGCATTTGACATTAAGAAGAAGAGAAACTGAAAAAGGCAAGTAAAACAGGGTGTCTGATGACACACTATCCACCTCAAATGTGGCTTCAGGTCAAGCCTACTGAGTGGCAAGCAGGACTTTCCAGAACGTTATCATATGCCACACTTAACTGTGAAGGCCCCAAAACCAAATTGGGCTAATCCTACAACAGATCATACCTGGCAAAATGATACAACAACATCATTATATAATAGGAAAGGCATCAAAGAGCTGCGTTTTGGTCCTAGTTTCAACACATACTGACTGTGTGATTTTAAAATAGTTCCAGGATCAGCAACTATATACAGGTATGATGCAGCCTGCTTTACGTATCTCATTTGTGAGAACGAAATGAGTTAATAAATGTAAACATCCTATTAGTCTATAGCATGTGAAAACATGTAAAGGATTGCAGTTATTATATCAAATGAGCCATGGTATAGCGATGACCATCCACTTATGTTCTGTTTAACTAAAGACCATCATGAGCCTCCAAAGAAAGGTCTTACGTGGAGACCTTTCAAAAGTATTTAAACAGACCTTTTCCATCCTGTAGAAGTGAATCATTCTCAAGCTTATAATAAGGAACTCAAAGAATATTCAAAGGTCACCCAGTCACCCATAAGGTGTGTGATGGTAACATTTTCAGTTCATTCTGAATGATCAGAGTTGTGTTGTTATCCACAGGTGGCCCACACTTGTGTTTTTCTCTCTCTGCATTCTTTCTTTCAAAAGGCATTTGAGCATATAATTACTTGATTTTCACACAAATGGCCAATTGTCTCAAATAACAGGGAGATGAGGCAAATTTAATTCTGAGAGCACAATTTCTATGCCTGTCATTGGAAAGGTACCCATCTGACCTATTTTTGTTTGATTCAAATGAACACATTTTAAAAAGTTAAAATGGTCTGATTTGCTTATTTAAGAAATTTTCTTTACTGGCAAGCCCATATTTGCATTGTGTTTTAGATTTGTCATGAGATACTGTGTTGGAGTAGAATCAGGCTAGACACAGTGAGAACAAGTAAATTTAAAGGATTACCTTGCAAATATTTCTTTAGGATTGAAACATGCCGTTGTTAATTCTAAGGACCAAATAAAGTAGATAAGAGTAATATTTAGGAAATACTTTCACTGCAATCATGTTGAAGGTCTCTATGCTATGGATGTTTAATAAATCCTCTGAGCTGACATGGGCATAAAGTAAGATGCTGAAAGATGAATCAGCTTCTCTAGAAGATCAGACCCTCTAGCTACAGAAATATTCTAATGCCAAACCTTAAGCTATTAGAAATAGTGAAATAAATCTTTACTCTAAAAGGAATCTTGGTGACACTATATATAATTTGTTGATGCTAAATGGCATTAGGCCTTCCCTAGGCATTTCTTTTTCATTATCCTGTGTCTCGTATTACCCTGGAAGAAAATATTAACAACTCAAAAGCCTCATTGGTCCTTCACCTTGAAAAATCCAGTTATATGATTTTATCTCAAATTTAGAGATTAGAGACGTTGACTCTGGAGACAGGCATTCCTGGGTTCAAATCTGCTTTTTTTTTATTAGCTTACCATATAGTACTGCTTCCTTGAATTTATTAACTCTGGCATCTGATGTATAAAATGGGAATAGTTATACCTGCCTCAGAGTGGTACTGGGACACAGTACTGTGGTTAAAGGACAGTTTATCTGGTTTTAAAGCCGGGTTCACCACCTACTAGCCGTGGAACCATGGATGTTGTTACATATGCCTATATGCTGCCTCAATGCTGCCATTTCAAAATGAGCCTCTTAGGACAGTTGCATTATTAAGTAAGATAATTGCTATGGAATGAATATTTATGCCTCCCCCTCCATTCATATGTTGAAAACTTAACCCCCCAATGTGACTGTATGAGAAAATGGGGCTTTGGGAGGTGATTAGATCATGAGCCCATTAATGGAAAAGAGACCCGAGAGACACCAGAGAGTTCCTTCACCCCTTCCACTGTAGGAGGACACAGCAAGAATCAGGAAGCAGGCCCTCACTAGACAATGCATCTGCTGGTGCCTTAATCTTGAATTTCCCAGACTTCAGAACTATAAGAAATAAATTTCTATTATTTATAAGCCATCCAGTCATGGATATTTTGTTATACAAACAGACTAAGACTATAATGTGTGTAACTACGGCTGCCAGATTTAGAAAATAAAATTATAAGATGTTCAATTAAATTTGAATTCCAGGAGAAAAAAATAATCATAATTTCTAGTCTTATAATTATACAAAAATTACTGAGTTTCATCTGAAATTCAAATTTAACAGGACCTTTTGCATTTTATCTGTCTACCTTATATGTAACGCACTTACAAAAATGTTAGTCCCTACTAAGTAATCAACATATAATATTCATGAATAAAGGGCTTACCATATACTGACTGCTCAAAAAATGAGAGATGTTGATAAAATTCCACCACCACTGTCCCTCTCTTACAGTTTTGGCTGCCAGAAGGCCTAAAACTTAGGCCAAATATAAATTTCAAGTAAAATTTGTCTCAATAACACTGCCCCTTCATTCACATTGGAATAATCGGGCCTCATTCTTCCATTTATTTATCGGATACATGCTAAGCATTCATCAGATTATTAGTGTGTGTTAGCCACAGCAACAGGTTCAGAAAGCATGAGAAGGCTGACAGAGAAAAGCAGGGAGTGCTCCCATGAGAAGCAGATTGTCACAATCCCCTCCCACATCTCCAAAATTCATTGTTGGGATTAAATAAGAAATTATGAATTACTTTGCACTCTGCCAAGTACTTGGTACTTGTTCAGAAATGGAAATGCCATTCTTTTAATTATTTTATTATTTTTGTTAATCTTAGCAGATAAAAATAAAACCAGCTTATATATTTTACATATATCTGTTCTCTATTTGCCTATTTTATTTAAGAAGACCAACTCTCTCATGCAACATTATATTTTACTGGACAAGGAATATCTTCTTTGTGACATGGTTAATTGACATGGTTAATTCTGTAACAGATGTCAGTCAAATGCAAATTCACAATGTATATTATGCAGTAATGTGCATTATAGTGAGGTAGTTTGCTATACTTTTCAGACAATAATCAAAATTATTTTTACACTACCCAAAATGATTCTGGGGGTCTAAAGATACGTTCACAGTTATGATATCTCTCATGGCGTTCCATTGATATATCCCATCAAAATGTATTTAACTTCATTGGAAAGCCAGGAATTAATCACCTGTCAGCTTTTGACGTGTCTCACAAATTTTGCAAGTTTCCCTGATGACAAAATCGCTTAAGACAGCAGAACACAGGAACCTTATTACACATAACCTGTGGTTTTCACCTGTGAAGCAATTGCCAAATGAACAGGACAAATGAAGTATTATATTAAAATATAGTCATAAAGTGTGTATAATTATAAAAGTCTTGAGGAACCCTAACAGTCAAAGACACATTCATAGTCACATAGCTATCACAGCGCAGTCACACAAGTAAGATTCTGAGAGCTACCCATAGTCATATAGCTAATAGATGGCAGAGTCTTGCTTCAGAAATAAAAGAGTTAGTGTCTTTGGGTTTCATACCTTTAGAGTCCATGGCAGTGGAATATGATGGAAATAGGGGTGGCCTGTTTGGTAGCATTTTAAGTCCTGGTGACTATCACCACACAACCACAATCCTGAAGAACACAATTATTAAAGCTGTAGTTTGGATAAACCAGCTTTTATGTATTCTTTTTTATTTTTTTAATATTTATTTATTTTGCAGGAGAGAGAGACAGAGCATGAGCGGGGGAGGGGCAGAGAGCAGGAGACACAGAATCCGAAACTGGCTTAAGACTCTGAGCTGTCAGCACAAAGTTGTACACGGGGCTTGTACTCACAAACTGTGAGATCACGACCTGAGCCAAAGTCAGATGCTTAACTGACCCAGCACCCCTGGATAAACTAGCTTTTAAAATACAGCCATTCCTTCCATCTCAAGGAAGTAGTATCTGGATCTCACCAATTTTAGAGCTGGAAATGTCAGAGTGAGAGAAAAAAGCTTTTTGCATTCTAGGGTGGATGATGAAATACACATTTTTCTAAAAAGCTTAATGACATTGATGAGCTTTGGTGGTCAACCAACAAAAGGCAACAATCTACCTATAGCTTCATGGAGTGCTTGAACTAGTGAATTTATTCCAAATGTAAGCGATTCATCATGAGATGTTAAATATTCTATTTAATAAGGAAAATATTTGGCTTTGCTGTGGGCAAAGGGCATTGCTCAAAAGATACTATGATATTATTGAGTTTTGCTCTCTCTACATGGGCTGGAGAGGAGAAACCAGTTCATATCAGGAAAGTGGGGGACAGGATGGTGTTGAGTTCCTTTCCAAAAAGACTGAATCCCAACAAGGGGACCTCTTGTGAAGGAGAATTGCTAAATGGAAAAGAAAAGTGATACCTAACACTGTGGCACTGTAATCCTTGTGTCTTCAGTAAAACATTATTAAACACAGGGTAGAATGTGGTCTTCTTGGCACACAAAATGGAAGGACAGAACCATAGCAACAAAGAGTAGGCCAGAGTGGTCAGTGAAGAAGCCCAGAACAGCACCTGGAAAGAGAAACAACATCCAAGGTAGGTAGAACATCCAGTGCTCCCCAATGATTTTCAGTGATTTTCAAGACAAGACCAGACTTCCTGTGACCAGGCACAATAATGGTTCTGTGATATTAACTGGTTCTTAAGGGAAATGCAACCGGATACTTAGCCATCCTCCACCCCTGTCTCACAAAGGCAGGAGATGTTGGGAATGTCTGGGTTATCTCTGATGCATCTCCCAAAATCATTTCACCAAGAAAACATTTACATTTAAATAAGCTCTGTGTACTCGCCTTATGAATTCCACTTTCTCTTTATTCTACTCACAAACTCAATCATTCCTGCTGTTTCCAAATTACCACTTTTGTTCAGTTACATGTTTATAGATGACTTCACTCTGCGATTCCTTCATTTATTCCGATCTGATTGTTGGAATTCTTTCCAATCATTGTGCTCCACGTTTTGTTTGGGCCTTCTCTTCCCCCGTGGGGAGGGCAGTGGGAAAGGCAGGAAGGAGCAGGTGTTTGGGGAAAAGTCCCAAATGTATTCAAACTGAAGCTACAGTGTAGGGAAATGAGCACTCCCAGCTTTTTGCATTTTTAATACTTCCATTCAAAAGAAGAGCAATGTTTTTGGTATGCAATTTGCTTCGGCTCCTTTCACTATCTGTCTTGCAGAACAAGTTATCTCACTTCCTTCTCTCACGGAAGTGGTGTGGCCTCCATTTAGCGGCCCTCCAGGACCCTGTACAATACACCATGTTGCCTTCCATCCAGCCTGTGTGTAATCATCACTAGATGAATTGCCAGGGCTACAGATGTTTCACTAATTATCTTTTCATCATAACGCTATACAATCCCACTTGTATCCCTCCATACCCTCATTCATTACAATAATAATGTCCTATTCCCTTCCTACAGCCTCTCCATTCTTTAGGACTCCAGAGAGCTCCAGAAAAACAGGAATTGTTTTCCTCCTCCCTGAAATTAGTTAAACATTCCTAATGCTAAGTAACCATTTGCAAAGTTTAAAAACTGAAGAGCCAGAAGTGAGAATTTATTTGGTCAAATCCTTAGGACCATGACAGTAAGAGTAGCTCCCCCAAAACGGACTTTACCAAACCCAATGACCTTCACAGGCACAGTTTCCTTCACATAAATCCTGTCCTGTAAGACATAACTTCTAAGTAAACTCCAAAGCATACAGATGGGTTATACTCGATTAATTCTGTACAGCGATGGAGAAACTAATATGGCTGGCCTCTTCACAGAGAGAAGGATAAACAATGCATCATGGGGGTCAAGACAGCTTCCTATTTCATTCATTCGTGATTTCTCCTATTTATAAAATAGTTACTTCACTTGTTTTTTTTTTCCACATCACAGGAACATCATGATGTTTTCAAAGTAGAGTTCCACTTGCACTAAATTTCTTGCTGTCTTTCAAGTACTTACATACTCTCTTTTCTTCCCACCCTTTCACATCCTAGTCCACCTGTGCTTTTTGCACCTATATGCCTGCTCATCCTTCAAGAATCCTTGTAAATATCACCAATCTTTTACTCAGCATCCATCGTGAAGGGTTCCAGGGATATAAAAACTGTGTCTGCCATCAAGGAGTTTATAATAGAGTTGGGGGACAGACATGTGTAAACAAGTAAGCATTATAAAATGTGAAATCTGAATATAACTGGAGCACCACAGTGTTCATTCTCCATGTCCTGTTGATTCAAAAAAAAGTGCAGTCTAACAGAAACTAGACAACTGAAAGTAATTCCAAAATGGGCGAGGAGAATAGGAGATACAGGCTTCCAGTTATGGAATGAATAAGTCACAGGAATAAAAGGTACAGCACAGGAAATATTAAAAAAAGAAAGAAATCCCAACTATTCTGTGGTCCCATAAGAAATTATATAATCCTGGGGCATCTGGGTGGCTCCATCAGTTGGGCTTCTAACTCTTGATTTCAGCTCAGGTCATGATCCCAGGGTCATGGGATCAAATCCCACATCAGGCTCTGTGCCAAGTGTGGAGCCTGCTTGGGATTCTCTCTCTCTCTCCCGAGGCCCCTCTCCCCCGCTTACGCTCGCTCTCCTCATTCTCTCTCTCTCTCTCTCTCTCTCTCAAAAAAAAAATTAAAGTCAAAATTAAAATTAAAATTTAAAAAAAAATGATCTACTCCCAAAAAGGCATAGAATGGGTAGCTCCTTGAGGAATACCTTGCAAAATACTTCCTCATGTACTTATTTATTACATTCATTGCTCATGGTCTTTTCCCACAAGTATGTAAATTCTATGGAGGCAGATATTTTTGTTTTGTTCACTCAGGTATCTCAAGAATGGAATGATACCTAGCTCACAATAGTCACACAGTACATATTTCTTCATTTCTGATCCTTAAGATGTTTTGTTCAATTCTGTAACACCCAGTGCATCCCTTTGTTTGGAAAAACAGGAGGTGGTCAATAAGTATATGTTGCAAAAATTTAAGGAATAAATAAAGCTATATGCATTTGGGACCAAATTTCCAAGACCTGGAGCCTCTTACCTTCTTAGGTTGGACTCTGGACCCAAACATGGAATGGTCCTTGAACACCTTTGAAGATGACTGTGATACCTTTACAATGGGAATTATTGCATGATTTCTGGTATTATTAACCTTGAGTTCCTTGAATATCAGGCATTTTTCTGGATGGAGACAAAGCTGATGACACTACTGCCAAAAAAAATCTTTGCTTCCTCAATCTAATTTTTTTAATATTTATTTTTGAGAGAGAGAGAGAGAGGGAGAGACAGAGCATGAGTCAGGGAGGGGCAGAGAGAGAGAGACACACAGAACCTGAAACAGGCTCCAGGCTCTGAGCTGTCAGCACAGAGCCCAATTTGGGGCTTGAACTCCCCAACCATGATATCCCCAACCAACTGAGCCACCAAGGCACCCCAATCTAATCTTTAAAATATAGAAAAACTCAAACTACACACAACTCAACACAGAGAACTGTATCGCACAATACCTGTATTGTACAATAAGATGTGTGTGTGTGTATGTGTGTGTGTGCACGCGTATATATATGTAAATGCTACGTCAAATACAAATAAATGAAAGACATTTCATAATTTGTAGGGTCTCAGGGGCTTATTGGTTTTATAAGCAAAACAAAATGTTATTTGATATTAAGATCAGTGTTCAATAACATCAGAATTCTTCCTTACTCTTTTGGGCCACAAGTCAAAGAAGAAGATAAAACAGAATCTCTACTCAGTCTGATAGGCTGTTTCATGGGTTCAGTGTTTTCCTTAAGCAAACAGAAAGGAGTGCAGGAAGTTTTAGTTTTTTAAAAAAAATGTTATAAATTTCTGTAGCAGAAGGAAATTCAGAGCAGGTAGCAATTAAGAGCCAACAAATGGGGACTATTTAAGCAACACAAGACAAATCAGTCTGTAGATGACCAAGGGCAAGTTTTTAAAACTCACATCCACTAGCTACCAAATATCACCTAATTATCATAATTTGAATTTGAAATAGTAAACTGTGATTTAGCAATGTAAATATCAATAAAGAACATCATAAATAGCAGATGCAAAAATTGGATATGAATTCTGATTAGAGCCTTCTTAAAAAACCTTTGCTTTAGACTTAACCTGGTTAATTCTTCTCTGGTAGATCGCACAGTTTTTGGGGTTTTGAGTTTTGTTTTGTTTTGTTTTTTCAGAATCTTCACTCTTTTTTCTATCATCTCCTTTCACAAGATGACTTTGCAATTCCTCCACTAGAGACAGTATATTTTCCTGGCCCACTGTTGTTGGGTTTGGCCAAATGATGCTTTGTCCAGTGGAATGTGGGCAGAAGTGCCAGTGTGCCTGTTCTGAAACCAGGTTTAAGAGCCACCCCCATGTTTCTATTTGCCCCTCCTGCACTTCTGCCATCAACATGGAAGAACCTGTCCTGTCCTGCCTATCTGGCCAAGGAAAATGAAAAACACATGGAGCTGACCTTGCCCTAATCAGCAATTTGAAGTCACGTCCTGTTGGTCCCAGCCCATCTACAGATGTGGTAAGGGGAATAAAATGATGTGAACTGTGAATTTTACCCAAGATCTTAACCACAAAAAGCCTCAATAAACTTCCCAAAATACATTTATGTTTTATGTAGCTGTATTCCTTGTCGAAGGGGGAGAGGACCTGGGATTGTGGATGGGCTAGAGTAGGACTGAAATAGATGCAGCCCACACAGATGAAAGGAATAGCCAAAACCAGGCAACAACTGAAAACATAAACCTACTTATGATTTTTAATAAATATACTTTAAGGTAAAATGTATAATTTGGTGGCTCAATTTTATGTCTCAGTGAATTCTGGCTATAATTTATAATCTGACATTGCTGAATGACTATTGAGAATTCTTATTTCTTTCTGAAAAATACATTCATTGATTTTCATCATTGTGCTGCTGGGAAAAATATTAGACAATTACATTGGGTGACAATAGGGCAGAATTACTATATAGTAATTTAGCATGCTCCCTTTCTACGTCTGCAGAATACTCGCCAAATGTAAGATTTCAGTACTTCAAGGGCTCAGGCTTCTTGCAGTGTTTTAGGGTGAATATGAGTAGAGGCAGAGGGAGGGCAGAAATGACTGAGGAAGGAAGCTAAGACAACACCTGCCAGCTCTGATTACTTATCCTTACTTGTCACTGCTGACCAAAATTTTGAGATAAAAGAAGAACAGCTAAAGGAGAGAAGAAGAGGATGGTAGTAAGATTAAGAGAAAGGATGTTAAGGCATGAGGAATGTTCTGGGAAAATTTAAACAAAGCTGGCATGTGGTAGGAACAAATGTTTGCTGTCACTGTTTGAAACTGATCAAAATAAAGAGAAACTGAATCACCCAAAAGAATAGAATGGGAACTCTCGCTCTTGGTCTCCCTAAGATTCAGTGAGTGCCCACCAATTTACCCTCCATGGACTCACTAAAGAGAGGAAAGAAATACAGGCAGCCCCAGAAGCTCATATCCTCCACCGTCACCCCCTTGCTCCCTCTCACTTGGCTTTGAGATCTTAGCAAGAAACTGGCTCTGCAGGGTAGTTCAATGAAAGAACAGATTGACTTGGGAAACTGAGCTTCAGAGACCTCTCTTTCTACCAAAGGAATTTTCTCCAGCAGGAAGCTCCACTGTTACATAGCCACAAGGTTGTCCCCTGCCCTCCCTCTCTGTAAGTATTTGAAGCATTATCGGGGAGGAGTCCCTTTTTACTAGAGCCCTATCTATGCAGCTTTTGATCTACCTAGCCTGCCTTCACATTCTCCTCTATGGGATCTTGGAGTCTGGGGCGGAAAAAATTTTAGAAAGAAAGCAAACAAGTTAAACAGTAGATGCAAACACCCTGAGTCATGAGATCTGAGAGTAGGAATCTGGGTATTTGATGTGCTCTGCCACATATCTGCCTGGAAGTTTTTTTCCCCTTAAACTGTAAAGTGCATTTACAGTATTATTTAATAATATTCAATTTGACTACAGAAAAGAACACAGAAAGAATGAATGAAGTTCATAAGATGTGTTAATCATAGATAAATAATATGAAGCATATTCTACTGTAGTAGGTAGAGCAGTGTTCACTGAAAGTGGCCAAGAAGTAGCTAATAACCATGATACAAATAAATAGATGCAAGGCATCCCAGACACTAGATAATCCCAAGGTCCTAAATCCACCTCCCATTAATGATCTCCATTCTGGTCCCAAATTTTCTCTGCTCAGACATTCAAATAAAATCCACAGTTGCTCATGAGGCTAATAATGGACAACGTACAGTTATTGGCCAGGCTGACTTGCCTCTACATCTTTCCAGTATGGCAAACGTGTATATTGGCCAAATGTACTTTCTATCTGATTGAGTCCCCTTGATTAGCATCAACTTGCCTTAATAACCATATCATCAGTAGAAAAAGCTGTTAAGGTAGAGAAAGACAAACAGAAAGAGAGAAACAGAGAAAAACATGATTATTGCATACCCCAGAATACAGGTAGGATAGTCCTTCTACCCCATTTTCACCTTATCCCATGTGTATTAACTTATCCAAATTTTCCCTTGCCTCTTGCCATTCATTTTACTTTTATTTAATAAGCCAATACACCATGATTCAAGCACCTAAATTTTGTCTTTGAGCTTCTCTGTTGTTCTGTGACTTCTGGGATATCTTGCCTCATAATGTACTTGGAGGCTATCTTTGCCTCAAGTAGTCAAGATAATTTCCCATGCAACAAAATCATACTTTACACTATTTTATGCATACATTATATATGTACAATATATGCACAGGAGGAGTCCATGCATGTGTGTTTGGGTATACCTCCTTTGCATGGCCAACAGGAGTTTGGTTCAATACACTAAGCTGAAACTTCTTACTGTGGCTCAAAAGACCCTCTCACTTTAAGTGTTCATTACTATCCCAGCCTTCCATATTACCATCCCCACCTGCTCCATACAGATTACATACCAACCGGACTAAAGGACGTGAAACTGTCTCAGTCATGCCATACACTCTCACACCTCAAGGTCTCTGAGTGTGAAGTTCCTCTGCATAGACTGTCCCTCTCTGCCAATTGAAATATTGTTCTGTAACTGGCCCAATGATGGCCTCTGTATAGTGGCCTCTATATGGTTTATTCACAGCAGACTGAGACCCACTGACTCAAAAATATGCTTTGCCAACCTCACATTTTTATACATCCAATTGTTTTAAATTGTTCAAAAAGCAAAGTTTTAGCCATTTAGAGCCTGCTGCTTTGCACACCCTACAAAACTGTGCCCAACATCAGTGAGCCCCAGATAAGATAAATCCTGCATTTATAAAGACCCCAAGCTGCCACGGCCCTTTGGAGCTCTCAGATCCAGAGGATCCTCGCCATTCAGCTGAGCAAAAGAACCTAGACACGTAAGTCCCCTCTCCAGGACCCTTCTTCCCCAAGGGTCTCCTTGTCCTCCACTTCTGAATGGCTTCCACCACCCCACTCCACCTCTAACTCAATCCCCACCTCCACTGCCCTACCACTCCTGTGCCATAGCTTCTGGATGGACTCCTGTGGGTGACACACTGTGCAAACCTGTCAAAGCATTGCCTACATAAAGCTTGTCTGTGCTACTGCCACCTTGTGGTCATATCTTTTTCCTTGATCAGTCCTGAAATCCTTTAGACCCCCTTTAAATAGCATTTATGTATTGTAAGACTCTGGGACATATCACTTTCTCTGTGAAGATAAAGTCTTCCTCAAAGTTAAATGACATCATCAATTAGTCCCCTCCTCCCTTGTGTTTCCATGGTATAATCTATTATAGTACTTACTCCATTATAATGTAACTGCTATCTCTCCAGACTATGAGTTCTAGAGGGCATAAACAAGGGCTATTTTATTTTTACCTTCCTTGTTCCTAGAATTTAGCACATAAGAGATGCTCAGTAAATTTCTTTTTCCAAAGGTTACATGCTAATTTACTGAATGAACTCTATCAATATGTATGGTGGGAGGATAATATGTAATACATAATACAATGTATAATCAGTATGTATAGAGACAGAGTTGTCTCTGCAATCAACTTATGCTTACCCTCTACAAATAGATCTAGACATCTACAGCCCTCTGAGAAGGGAGTCAATCCCCTAACACACTCCTACCCTTCATCACCCAAATGTCCACTATTGAGGGAAATGTTGAACTGGGTAGATGTGGTGAGTTAGTTTAGGATAGAAAAAGAGTTCAACTAGTAGATTTTAAAAATACACTCAGTTCTGATATATGGGAGTAGAAAGCCTCCAAAAGAACATCCATCACTTACATGGTAAGACAGGAGTATAGTAAATATGGTAGCTCAGCCTGATGGATCTGAAACTCTTAAAGGGCCTCAAGCCCCACAGAGTTTCCTCATAATACCATGGTTCAGGATACAAAATCTGGAACTCTCAGAGGACCCCAAGCTCTACAGAATTCCTCACAGCACCATGAATGGTACAGAATAAGAGATCTGAAGCTCCAAAAAGACACCATGTTCTATTTAGTTACCCATGGACAGCACAGAAGAGTACAGATGGCTAGACAGAGCTTTGCGATAGGTGGGGCTGTAATGGCTTCACAGGGAACCTCAAACGTCCCTAAAAAGGGACTAATATGTTCCCATATTGCAAAAGTTGTGTGTATGCTTTAAACATGGGGGTTCCGTAAAGGTTTTGTTGTCTCTGTAAGGTACCATGAGAGTTGATGTGATATGGACCATGTGAGCTTGATCCCAGCTGGGTCCCCAGGTCTTCAGGGGCTACCAGTCAGGATTAACATAAACATAACCAAGTGCTATACATCCATAACAGATGCCAGCAAGGACAGGTGATGACAAATGAAAACCAGATGCCACCATTTCCCAGCAAAAGAGTAGCACTATATAAGTTGTTCCCTCAAGTCTCCATCTTCTCAGGAGAGGATTAGTGTAAGAAACAGAGTTGACTGAGAAAGCCCAGAAGTGACTGACATTAATTTGAGTTGTATAAGACTGAATCTCTACCATTAGGCCAAATAGCTTTTGACACAGAAATTAACTTCATCATACAAAAATCTTAAAAGAGGGTATTGTGATACACTTGAGTAAGTGGCCTTTAAAATCCATGCCCTTTATACATATTTCAAGCACCTATTATGTGCAAAGCGCTGTGCTGGGTGCTTGGAGGATGCAATTCTGCATCAGACCTCATCCTTAATTGAGTCTAGTTCAGGAAAGAATGTGATCACATAAAGTGATTCTGTCAGCCTGAGATTATTTACAAAGAGAATCCAAGAGCTCGAAAGATAGGTTCACAAAGGGGAGAAATAATTTTGAGGTAGTTTGTTCAGGGAAGTTTCATGAAGGAGAGTGGATTTGGAGGAACACTGATAAAATTCCAATATTCTGAGTATCCTTTAAGACTGTAATAAAGCATTTGAATTTACAGGGGTCAGATTTGTACAATTATATGGCAGATAAATAATCTGTCGATTTAATGTTGCTATTTCTAAAGCACTATTACCCACATGTTGACTTGAAGCTACTGTGAAATCACCATTTTTGGTGTTTACACAATAAAGCAGGAGTGTCAGAAATAGTATTTAGAGTCAGAGGACTTAAACTTAAAGTTGTAGCACCAACAATCAAGTGAACATCTGAAGATAAACTTTAATGCTTTCACCTCAACTGTCATTATTTGCTTCCTCTCAACTGCACCATACGTAACTAAGAGACTGTCACATTCCTGCAACCATGGGAGTTTTTACCACCTGACCGACACCTGAAACAGGCCCAGCAGACAAAGAGGGTTATCTGCAAAGGCCACAGCAGATGTCAGAGACAGAGCTAGGAATAAACTAGGAAAATGCCAGCACACAGACTCACATGATCCTCAGTGGTATCAGTCATAAGATCAGAAACAAGAAGAAAACATACACCAGGCAAATCAGTTGAGAACATTCTTTGAAAGTTGGTTCAGGGGCACCTGCAGTTCAAGGACACCTGTGGCTCAGTCGGTTGAGTGTCTGACTCTTGGTTTCAGCTCAGGTCATGATTTCAGGATCGTGGGATGGAGCCGCACATCGGGCTCCACACTGAGCATGGAGACTGCTTGGGATTCTCTCTCCCTCTGCCCTTCCCCTGCTCGCATGTGTGCTCTCCCTTTCTCTCTCTAAAATAAACATTTTTAAAAAGTTGATTCAATGTCTAGTTGATTCTCTGAACCACTTGGGGAGTGAGTTAAGAGATAAAAATAAAAACTGGAGATGAAAGATGAAACATCTCAGCTGTATTCTAAGACAAGCTAAATGCAAGATCAGGAACAAGTGGTTCTGCTTTTCAGAATCTGTTTCCTTGTTGATCTGAGGAAAATTAACTGAATGATTTCCATGTTCCCTTCCAGCTATGGAAGTTTAATAGAATCCCAGTACAAATAAAAAGAGTGAAAAAAAATTTTTTAATACTCTAGGAGAGGGGCACCTGGGTGGCTCAGTTGGTTAAGCATCCAACTTCAGCTCAGGTCATGATCTCACAGTTTGTGAATTCAAGCCCCGTGTCAGACTGTGTTCTGACAGCTCCAGATTCTGTGTGTGTGTGTGTGTGTGTGTGTGTGTGTGTGTGTGTGTGTGTGTGTGTCTGCCCCTCCCCCACTTGTATTCCCCCCCAAAAGTAAATAAACATTTTCTAAAAGTCTAGGAGAGGAAGAGGAGAAAGGGCACAAGGAAAAAGGGGTTGGGGAGTGTGAAATGGGGGAGGGTAAAACAATTTTCTTCTATTTCCTATATAAATATTTCAATTATAACATGCAGTTTTCTATACCTTCTTAACCATGATGTATTCTTGATCCTACTAAGACCCAAATCCAATGCCTTTTCACCCAACTCGCATTGACAAAATGTGATAGGTGGAATAGAGAGGAATCTAGGCATTTCTTGTCAAAGTGGATGTTTTACCTCAAAGGAAGACTGGAATCAGAAAGTTGTGTCATGCTACATAATATTCCTGAGAAATATGTGCAATAATTTTTATCAAACCTGCATTATTTCCTTTTGGTTTTGCTTTATCTGGATCATTAACCCCAACTACACTTGGTCTTAAGCACATAAAAGTTGACCTCTGTTACCTGCAATTCCCATTTTACTCACCAAAATGGCATATCATTACATACTGATATCTTCTCCTTAGAAAATTCTCAATTGCTCAGAAAAGACCATAAAATACATCTTTGTTTAACACTTCTAAAATGTTTATGCTATTTGTGAACACCATTACTGAACCATGTACAAACCATACAGGCATTCATTCTTTTATTCCAATTATTTTATTCTCCAAAAGCACTAATATAGATATAAAAGAACCCTAGAATCTAACATTATTATATTAGCTTCAGACTGGGGTACCAACTTACTATGAAGTCTCACTAAATTCACAGGTATGAAATAGACCTATTGCATTCCCCTCACACAGGGGCTCATATTCAGTGATAAATTTCTAATGCAAATGAAAAATCTCCAAATATATATGTTCAATTTACTACGCACAATTTAAAATATATAATATACATATACATATTATGTATATACCTGTATATATATAAATGCTCTCAAAATAAATGTGTTCTGATTATTATGACAGAATCTGTAAAAGATGCTAAGTTAAATAAGGCACAATTCCCATACTCAGGAAATGTAAAACTGGTTAAGAGATGAGACTGTAGGATCACTTTTCCATATGAAGTATTAATAAAAATAATAGTTAACATTTACTGATTCTTCACTATGTGTAAGCCACTTTTGCAAGACATTTAAACGTACTGAGTTATTTAATTGACACAGTGACCTTATATGGTACGTGCCATTATTAAATCCATTTTATAAATAAGAAAAGTAAAGCTTAAAATACATTGTTATTTTATAAGATGTTTTAAATTTTTTTTAATGTTTATTTATTTTTGAGAGAGAGAGAGAGAGAGAGCGAGCAGGGGAGGGACCTGAGAAAGAGGAAGACACAGAATCCAAAGCAGGCTTCAGGCTTCGAGCTGTCAGCACAGGGCCTGACACAGAGCTTGAACTCACGAATGGTGAGATCATGATCTGAGCCAAAGTCAGATGCTTAACCGACTGAGCCACCCAGGCACCCCAGATATTTTATGTAAACTTCATGGTAACCACAAAGCAAAAATATACAATAGATACATAAAAATAAAGAGATGGAATCAAAACATACCACTATAGATAACTGTCAATTCACAAGAAAGACAGTACAAGAGGAAAGTCCCTGAAAGATCTGTACAATAAAAATTATAAGATATTGATGAAAGAAACTGAAGAAATAAATAAATGGAAAGACATTGTGTGCTCATGAATTAGAAAAATTAATGTAGTTAAAATGTCCATACTGCCCAATGCCATCTACAGATTCCATATAACCCCTATCAAAGCTCTAATCACATTTTACACAGAAATAAAAAAACAATCCTAAAATTCATGCAAAACCACAGGAGATCCCAAATAGAAAAAGGAACCCTGAGAAAGAAGAACAAAGCCAGAGACATACACTTCCTGATTTTAAACTTTATTATAAAGCTATAGTAATCAAAACAGTATGGTACTGGCATAAAAACAGATATGTAGACCAATGGAACCTAATCAATAGAATAAACCCATCATGTACAGTCAAAAAATATTTGACAAGGAAGCCAGGAGCACTCAATGAAACTTCAGCTGAAACTCCACAAAGTCTTCAATAAATGGTTCTGGGAAAACTGGGTATCCACATGCAAAAGAATGAAATTGGACCCTTATCTTAACACTATACACAAAAACTAACTCAAAATGAATGAAAGACTTAAATGTAAGATCTGAAACTGTAGGTTTACAGTTTACAGAAACTAGGTTTACAGAAAAAAAGGGGGAAGCTCCTTGACATTGGTCTTGGCAATGATTTTTTTGTATGACACCAAAGCACAGGCAACAATCACAAAAATAAACAAGTGGGACTACATCAAATTAAAAAGCTTCTGCACAGCAAAAGAAACAACTGGAAAAATTACAAGGCAACCTATGGAATGGTAGAAAATATTTGTAAACCATCTATCTGACAAGGGGTTAATATCAAAAATATATAAATAACTCATCCAACTCAATATTAAAAAAGAAAATAAAAAATCCAATTAAAAAATGGGCAGAGGATTTGAATAGATATTTTTCCAAAGAATACATACAAATGGACAACAGGTACATGAAAAAAGGCTCAACATAATCAATCATTAAGGAAATACAAATTAAAACCATAATGAGATATCACCTCTCATCTGTTAAAATGATTATTATCAAAAAGACAAAAGATAACAAGCATTGGCAAGGATGGTGAGAAAGGGAACAACTGTGCACTCTTGGTGGGAATGTAAATTGGTGCAGCCACTATGGAAAACAGCATGGAGGTTCCTCATAAAATTAAAAACAGAACTACCATGTGATGCAACAACCCCACTTCTGGGTATATGTCCAAAGAAAATTAAATCAGGATATTGAAGAGCCAGCCGCACCCCCATGTTCATTGCATTACAGCATTATTCACAATAGCCAAGACATGAAAACAACCTAAGTGCTCCTTGACAGATGAATGGATAAAGAACACACACACACACACACACACACACACACACACACACACACAGAATATTATTCATCTATAAAAAAGAAGGAAACTGTGCCTTTTGAAATTGCATACATGGACCTTGAGGGCATTATGATAAGCGAAGTAAGTGGCACAGAGAAATATAAATACTGTATATTCTCACTTATATGTGGAATTTTAAAAAGCCAAACTCAGAGAAATAAAAAGTAGAATGGTGCTGTCATGGCTGGGGGGAGAGGGGTGAAGGTGGTCAACAGGACAAACTTCCAACTACAAGATGAATAAGTTCTGGGGATCTAATTAATATACAGCATGGTGATTATAGTTAACAATACTATACTAAATACTTAAAAGTTGTTAAGAGAGTAAATCTTAAGTGTTATCACTACACCAAAAATAAATAATTATGTTACAGAGATGGAAATGTTAACTAACTTTATTGTGATCATCATTTCACAACATACATGTATATCAAATCATCACACTGTATATCTTAAGCTTAGTTATATGTCAGTAATATCTCAATAAGGCTAAAAAAAAATAAAGAAGACAAATAGGGTGTAAAAAGAGTATGTAAAGGGACCCCTTGGGTGGCTCAGTTGGTTAAGCATCTGGCTCTTGATTTCGGCTCAGGTCATGATCTCACAGTTCATAGGATAAAGCCCTGCATGAAGTACCACGCTGACAGCGCAGGGCCTGCTTGGGATTCTCTTTCTCCCTCTCTCTCTGCCCCTCCCTGGCTTGTAAATGTGTGTTCTCTCTCTCTCTCTCAAAATAAATAAAGGAACTTAAAAAAAAATTTTTTAAGGGTATGTAAATCTCACACACATAAAAGTCAAAGTCAGGACTTTAGGCAGGCATATATTAACTACTGTGCTAATTGAATTAATACAACACCAGACAACAGTATAAACAAGGGCACAAGGCAGCCAATTATTAACTAGCAAGTGAGCGGTACAAACAATAGTTGTACCTTAATACACTATTAAGCTTAGGTAGTTGAGGATAATCTGACATTTGATGGGTCCCTGCTAGATTCCAGCCTTTGTGCAATCCAGAGTGAAGACTGAATGTTCATGCTTTTATGCTGTGGGTTTTACACCAGTGGGTTTAATGTTTGATTACCACCTATTTTATGCAGAGCCTCAATGACTTACTTCATAAAATAAATTCCATTTGTGTGTGGATTGCCAGGGGCCTAAAATTTATATCGTTGCTCATTAATACACTGAAGATTTTATCAAAAATATTCTCTTAAAATTTGCTATGTGTCAGGTGGTTAAAAAGAACCTTTTCAAGGCCCAGTTCTTCTGCCTAGTTCCACCTTAAACTACCTACCTATGTAACAGTTCAGCCTAGAACAGTAATCACCGAAGTTTATGCTACATATAGCCATCAAGATCTACAATCAAAACAGCAAACCTTCTCTATGTTATTCTCTTCTGTCATCTTCAATGCAAATCTACTCTTTAGTCAAAGTCAAGTATCTGTGTTGACTAAAGTCTTACTAAATTGAATCTTTACATTGTTCTTGGGAACAAAGCAAAGAATGGAAACATGCAGTGAGCTGTAGTCCTGAAGTACTCCACAATACTGAAATTGCAATCATTTAACTACTTTCATTTCTCCAAAATGAAACAGAAAGTATAGGGAAATGGAAAACTTAATTCACTATGAAGAGCCTAATTAGCTTTGCAGATAAGAACTAAAGAAAGGTTTGCATGGGTTTCACCAGCCTACCCTAATCTCCCAGGCTACTCAAACAGATCATTAAATAAATCCATGAGTGGTTGGTTTCGTTGGTCCCACAAAAGGGACAAGTGGCCCTGCCCTGGCCAAACCAATAAGTAATCAACTTGAGATTGACATAATTCCTAGGAGCCACTATCTCATCACAACATTTCTAGCAACCTCTGTTACCTAAGAGTAACCTTTCTCACTTTTCTCTAGTATCTAAGTCTTTATGGACCAGTTCAAAACCCCACCTCACACATGAAGGGGTCCAAAACTGCCCCATTTCAGAGGCCTCTGGGATATTTGTTTTCTGCAGCTCTCACCTTGGTTCTGAGCATGTGGTCCCTGCCTCTTATATTGGCTATGTTTTCAGGTACATATGTTTCGTTTCCTAAATGGATACAGGGGTCAGCCTGATGCAGTGAAAGCACACCACGGTGTGAAAAGCAAGGGCTTTGAAGATGCACAGAGCTGAGTTCAAATCCCAACCTCACAAGTGTGCATATTTCTTAACCTAGATGAATACCAGTTTCTACATATAATAGTGTTGCTGTAAGGAAAAAGTAAGAAATAAATATAAAGTACCCTGAGTAGTAGTTCCCCATAACACAAGCAGGTATGCACACATGTGCACACACTGTTGTTCTATATTAAGAGCAGAACATACCCCACCTGGGCACAAGAGGTTTTCGCTAGAAATTCCTTTGTTTCCTTAAGCTCACCTAGGACAGTGATTTAAACATTGTAGGTGCTCACAGCTTCAGAACATTCTTCAAGCAGAATTTGTTAAGAGTCCGGTTGTTTTTTAGATTCTAAGCAGTATACTTAAAGGACTTCATTAAAATATGATTCCCATCTCACAAGGAGGTGTTTAATTGTGAGTCCCCAGTATGCTTCAGGGGCTCTGGGGGAATTTTCTGGGCTAAAATGGCAAACATCACATTCTCTAGGTATGTAATAGGCAGGCAGGTTCATGGTCAACACTTTTATTTTAAAATTTCACAGATCTCACATTCTCCCTCTAAGGATATGTTTTATTTCTCCTACATTCCTATTTTATTTCTTGAACTGCTTCTCTAGAACAAAAAACTTAAAAAGAGGTTTTTAAAATCAGACCAAAGAATACCAGAAGGTCCTAGATGAGAATTTCTTCCAAGGAAAAGGGCAGGCAAAAAGAGTGTCTTGGGCCTGGACAGAGTTTTTAAATCACAATCAGGGTAAGAGAATGACTTTGATCTCAAGTGACAGGAAACCAGTGAGAACCAAATAAAGGGAGAAGGGGGGAACTTTTTATAATAAGAATTCTTAGTATTCTCATGTGATGCAAGGTCTGTGGAGCAGCTCACATCAGTTCCTTACATGCCAGTATTTCTCTCTCCACTTCTCACCACTCATTGCTGCTACCCTCTGCATATCGGTTTCATTTTTCTCTCCCCCACTGTTTTTTCACTCCCCTGACTTTCACATTCTCTTTCAACCGCCTTCTTTGTTTCTGTTATCTGTACGGCAGTAAACCTGGCCCCCAGCAGCTCTGAAGCAGCACATCTTAGAGCTTCAGTTAGCAGACAAGTCATTGAAGATGTTTCTCAATTTTACTCCAATGTCATAGAACAAGATGCTAATTGGCCCAGTTTTTTTAAAAAAACATTTTTATTTGCTTTTGAGATACAGAGAGACAGAACATGAGTGGGGGGAGGGACAGAGAGAGGGAGACCCAGAGAGAGAGGAAGGCTCCAGACTCCAAGCTGTCTGCACAGAGCCTGATGTGGGGCTCGAACCCACCAACCAGGAGATCATGACCTGAGCCAAAGTCAGACGCTTAACCGACTGAGCCACCCAGGCACCCCATAATTGGCCCAGTTTTAATCCAATACCCAAATCTGGAAATAAGGACTACAGCTGAGGGATAAAGTCACATGGTCTAAAATAGATAACCATAGAAGTGGGGGTAAAATCAGAAAAAGGAGAGAGAGGCTCTAAGCAGAAGAAACAAAGTATTCCATGTGGTAGATCTGGCCCGTGGCAGTTCTCATACCTTCAATAGGAAGCCCTTTCGGTAATCCCTTGTCTGTTATGTTTTGCAATGAAACAGAATGCCAAAATGTCTTCACCATCAAATAACGGAGTCTCAGTAATCCTAACTGGATACCATGGTCATATGTTCTTACAGATACATTCAACTTACATTTAAGTCACAGTGAAAAAGTCCTGACTCTATTAAAAAAAAAAAAAAAAAAAGATTAAATAATTGATTAAAGCCTAGTGATAGTTACATAAATTTCTGGTATTCCAAAAAAATAGTTTACAGCCACTAATGTCATGCTTTTAAAGAAGTTGGAATGATATGCAACAACACTCACAATAAAAACTGTAGTAAAAAAACAAGGCATAGAACTTACATAGCATAATTCCTAATACACAATATGTTGAAAATTTTCCAATACGGCAGTAGTTATATATGGATGTAAGGGTTATAACGAATTTTATTATCTTCTTTATATCCTTTCCATATTCTCTGAATTTTTCCTACTGAAAATTATATTATTTTATAATCAGAAAGTTAAACAGTTAAAAAGCTTCGTAAAGGGCTCGTTAACATGGTAGATATGGGTCACTAAAAGGTGGGTTGCTCCATTTGCACCTAGGGAGCTAAGGTTCAGGAATCCTGCTGTTCTCCTGGTTACTAGTGATGGTTAGCCTGTTAGTGAACCCAGAGATTTTCCAGAAAACGCACTAAGTTGTTGGGGATGAAGAGAAGGCTGAAGCAAAGAGGGAAGTTTTCAGACTTCAGTGCTTCAAGCACCCACCCCAAGCCCCACATACAGCCATTCTTACTTCACAGACACACTGTGAACCCGTGCCTGCCACACAGACATCCCAGCTTCTCCTCTGTGGATCGATATACATAGCCTTTCTCTGCTCGCTATTTCCCTACTGAAACAAAAAAAAAAATATTCAGCTGCTTTCCTTTACTGGTAGGAGCCACTATAGTCCTACCCTTCCCAAACCCCTAATCACAGAACCAGATCAAGAGAACCACTTTTAGACCAGCAGCAGTGAAGGCACAGGCCCAGGTCAGGCCCCAGCCAGGTCTAGTGGACATTTATAACTGGCCTTATAATTTCCTAACCCAAAGTATCCTGAGGATCAAACACTCTCTGTGGGTCTATGATCTGGCACTTAGATTGGCAGCATCAGCTTAACTTTCAACAAGAAAAAAAGAAAAATCAAAGCTATAAGCTTACAAATTCTGTGAGTCTGTAAAGTTCAAGGAAACTCTCCAAATTTATAATCCAAGTCAGTTTTGATAATCATAGAGTCCTACACCCTGACAGAGAAGTGAATATTTAAATGATGAAGACTCTTTCTTTGTGTTTACCAGGATGGACATTCAGGCGACCTTTGTCCTCCCCAGTCTGTCAAACTGGAGAGCATTTGAGAGCCAGGTCAATTACACTCTTCCCTGGGCGGCTGAAGGAGCTTTAAAAAATGTTGTTGTCACTGTGTCAGATCAAGTGGAGAGGAGCAGAAATATGACTTGGGAGTCTCAAAAGGTATTAGGCAGCAGGTTAGGTAGAAATTAAATTCCATTTGCTGGGATTCCATATAATGCCCCGGAGAGAGCAAAAATGTTCGATTCTCTTTATTAGTGCTAGATTTATGGTTCAAAATGAAGATTAAATTAAGAAAAAAATATCAAACTTGATGTCCTAAATAGCTCTTTAAATTCAGGATCCTCAGCTGTGTCCTTCGGCATCTGAACTGGCCTCCCTGACTTCAGAGTCTCCCTGAAACTAATCTGTTGAGTTCACTGCTGTTGAACCAATTTTTATAAGGCTACTTTCATCATGCTAGCCCTTTGCTCAGATAACCGTAATAGCTTTTGCACATCCGTGAAACAAGTCTGGATTCCTCGGCCCAGCACTCAGGAACCTCCCAAATCCAGCCTAACCATGCCCAGCCCACCAGTGGCTCCAACACACCTTCCTCACCCCTGGGATGGCACCTCTTTGTCCTGCAGACACTTTCCACCTCACCCCAGCATCTGGCCTCTCTCTGTGCTGGTCCCCTCCACTCTAAGCATCAGAAGCTATTCTCAACGCCCACACAAGTCCTAGCCCACCTTTAAGCCTTCCTTGGCCTTTCTGGGCCACATAAATCTCACCTTTCTCTGAATTCCTGCCATCCTGATGGGCCCACAATTAACATTCACTGAAAATCCACTACAGGCTATGTTCTGTACATGTTATTTTGCAAATATTATTTCACCTCATCTCCAGAAGAACCCTGTAAGACAATCACTATTCCTTTATTTCATTGTCATTGAGGGAAGTGAGACATTAACACAATTTGGTTGCTCTGAAAGCACAAGCTCTATGGATCCAGTGGACCTACTACGCCACTGTCCACACACATCCCCTCCTTGCTGCCTAGTGACTGGTGCCTCCAAAATATTTCGTTTCACTCACAAAACATTAGAGGATTTAAGCGGAAAAGCTAAAGTTCAACCTGAGTCTGTCTCCAAACACCATGGCTTTATGTGTACGTAGGGACACAGAGGCAGTGGGCAGGAATTCACGAAATACAGATTGGTCATTTGCTATCGCTTGGGGCAAAGCACTCCAGAACTGTACCCTCACTGATCAGTGCCATAGCAGGATGAGTGGCACAGGAGCTTGATCACACGCTCCCTGTCCACAGTCTCCACGCACACAATATAAGTAAGAGCACCGTGTAGGCTGTGCAACTGCCACTTGCGGGCAGCTCGCAGGCACCATCACCCCCTTCCAACCACACTGCCGCTCCAAGCCCCTGTGACCCGGAAATGCTGTTGCTGCCGCTGCCAGATGAGCAGAGCAGTTATACAATATATAAAGTTTGTTTATACTGACGTACTCACTTGCCCTCCAACACGATGAAATGGATTCATGCAGTGAATATGATCTGCTCGGCTCTAAAATCTCCATCAAGTCACAGATGCAATTAAATTTGCCCCTAATATACAAAAACTGTAGAGGATTCATATTAGTGAGACCTGCTAGCTTCCACTGGTACTAACCAATAGTGGCAAACTATGCATTGCTATAGCTCTCTGCTATTTGTGGGTCTGGATCCCTGGGGGTCCTGATAAAAAGCAGGGATACTCATTCATATGGCTTCTGAATTATTACACCTTAACGTTCTCTAAGTGAAAATAAACTTAGAAAAAGTAATGTCCTATATAACTCTTCTAATTAAAGGGTAAGTCAAAATCATATGCCTTATTTTTTCAGCTCAACACAAAGAAGTATTGACTAGGCCTAGAGCCCTATGTTTTAAATGAACATGTCCATGATAACCTGGTGGATCCAAGAACATCTCATCTGGTTCCTTGGCTCATGGTACTCACCTAATAAAGATTTTCTTATAAAAAAAAAATGTTCTTGTCCAAGAAAGTTTAATAGGTCGATATTCACAAATTTGCTTACTAGGCATCCTCAATTAGAACCAAACAACAGCACTGAATTAAGGTCAATGGAAAATTAAACAATGTGTCAAGCTCAGTTGCCGATCATCAGCATTCAGGATGTACAGGGCTGCACCAAAATTCATTAGTTGATAGGAATATAAAAGAACCAAAACCTATGAGAGGGTGTTCAAACAAGGAGGGGGAGAACACACTCCTGCCCAGCTAATACATGGGAATAGTTTACATGTTGTTCCTCTAAGTTTACGTGTCGACTTTAGTCATCTCAAATACCGAAAGTCTCCCCTCATTCCCGTATTTGTTTTACATTAGCTGGAGTTCCAGCTACCTGTCTCTGTCCCCACTAGACTGTGCATGAATTGAATGCAGAGAGAGGTTTATTCACCTCTGTGTCTTCTAATTCCTAGCACTGTGCTAGCAGCACGCCAGGTGCCTCTTAGTTAAACAATGGGGGAACTAATCTTCTGGAAATAAAAAAACATGAGAAGAATTTCCTTTGGTTAAGTACTTAGGGTCTTTACTGGGGCCCGATCTGTGCTGAGCACTGTACTGAAGATTTTATATATATGCCTTCATCTCCACAACAACTCGAAACGTTGGGGTTTTTGACGGAGGAGGAAATAGGCTTGGAGAAGGTGAAAAGCATAGTCACGCAGCGGTCGGGAAAAACAGCCCCCAGAGCCACAGATGTCCTTCCATCTACATCAGGCTGCTTCTTTGAAAACATACACCAAGGACCTTGGTAGAAGCCGGCACAGGACCTTCTCCACATCCACATGGGGGAGCCTGTGACCTCCAATGCCACTTGCAGCCCCTCTTCACCAAGAGCCTGTGACACTGCCTGCTGTGAGTCAGAGCCCGTGCATGTCCAGGGCGGCAGTGAGAGGTCAGCTGTTGCAGCTTCAGCTGCCAACGTTTCTAAAAAGGAAATGAAATTAGAGTGGAAATGTGGGAATTCCCATGCCACGTGGCCGCTGCGGTGCTCTGCCTGTCAAGACTCGGTTACAGTAGGCCGTGCAGACTTCAGAAACTCATTCGTTTGACGGCTTTGAATCATTTCTTCTGGGAAAACCCACTGCCGGGTTCAAGGCATTATCGATTTCATCTTCCCTTTGCCCTAAACTTCCCAGCAAAAAGCCTTACTGACAAACTTCCTGCAGAAGCATAATTAAAAATTCCATTTCTAGACCATCTTTATTTACAAACCTACACACCACACTCACAAAATGTAAAAGTTTTCTCTTTTAATTTGAGTTATACCATCTTATAATAGTCCCAAAGAGAAGCTGAGCTCTAGAAAGCAAACTGCTTTTTGCAGAGACATCAATGGGGACTTTAAGTCAGGGTCGGCCTCACACTAATAATCACATAATTTCATTCTCTCAGCCCCAGCAGAGATCTCGTGAGGTTTTCTAACTTAATAATAAAAGCCACCAAAATCTCTTAGAAATCCACATGACTCCAGTGGAACAATTTAATTGTTACCAAGGTTACAAGGCTATCCACTATAAGTTAAAATAAGGAAAACTAATAGGGGACACAGGTTACTTCAAACCATTTCTCTCAACCTTTGCAGGGTCCTAATGATTGTGTGGGTCTATGTTTTATCTAAATAAAGAATGGTTCAATGCACATGTCTTAGAATTACACTCAGTATCTTAATTATTTTTTCTCCTCTTTCCTTGAATATAGACATAAAAGAATTCAGAGTATATCCTCTCTGTAATTCTCTGTAATAAGAAATAAAAGGAATTGCAAGCATCTCAGTATAATTACATATTCTAGATTCATTGCTTAATGTTGTGACCATATTTACTAATTGGATCTAAGACTTTCCCAGTTTTGTTTTTTTTTTTCATTTTCTTTCCCAGATGCACAAACTTCAAAGCACAGATTTCACAGTGTAGCAGACCTAGGTTTGAAACCAACTCTATAAAGTTACTAAACTTCCTGCAATATCAATTTCTCCATCCATGTTAATGACAACAATTATCCTTACCTGTAAATAATGCTCTGCAGATAAAATGAGAAAGTATAAGTAAAATACCTTGCATAGTATGTGGTATATTTTTAAGAATTTTAAAATTTTTTCACTTCCGAAAACTATAGCGCAGTGGTTCATCCCTGAATTTCTGCTTCATTTGAACGTGGCAGTTTTTAAAGCAACACAAAGTGAAAGCATATTGGTTCTCTATTTCTGTTGTTCTCTTTGAAATCTTCACTTGATGAGAAAAGATCCTGTGATATATGCCTGTCATGTTCCCTTTCATGTAATAACTTAGATGGGTGATTTTCTCAGCAGTAATCATGTCAAAATATGAATGGATAATTGCTATGATTCTGTTTGTTGACAGATTTAAATAAAATGTCACATGAATATAAAATCACTTTTCATATCTTCTTGTGAATGACACTGCAGTGAGGATAAGCTTTCAAATAATACAACAGGGAAATGAACACAAAATTACTTAGCTTTAATTCCTTCATTCCTCTAACAAGAAAAAGGCATTAATCAAAGTATTAAACACAAGAAAAAGGGAACTCTATGAATCAATTCTTGAGTACCTACTGTTGCATGACTGCATAGTTATACGCTGAAAAGAATCTTGTATTCAAATTTATTAATAAAAAGGATAACATGGTGAACTGGGAAGAAACTGGGATTTGGTCCTGCTTCTGTCAGTAAGTCACTTTATTATTTTGGGGAAATCATTCGTCTCATTGGGCCTCAAGATAGAGTTTGTGTCAAACTAAGCAAGTGACAGCCTACCTTGACCATGAGTCAAACCTTGTCCACTACATGTTTTTGTAAATAAAGGTTTATTGGAATACAACTATGCCCATTCATCACATATCTATAGCTTCAATTGCATTATGAAGGCAAAGCTGAGTAGCTGCAGAGACCATATGGCTCACAAAGCCTAAAATATTTGCTATCTGGCCCTTACAGAAATTTTCAATTTTGATGAATTTGAATTTGACAATTTTTAATGGTTTGTGACTGTGGATTCTGTTTAAAAAAAAAAAAACTACTCTAAAGTCAGAAATATTTCTCTTAGAAGTCCTAAAGTTTTAGATGTACATTTCTATAATTCATCTCAACTTAATTTTGTATATAGTGTAAGTTAAGAATTCAGATTAATTTTTCAAGTATTGACATCTGCCCCATTGTTCCAGAAACATTTACTGAAAAGACTTCCTTTCTCATTGGATTGCTTTAAAAGCTTTGTTGGAAATCAACTGGCCATATATCTGTGGTGTATTTCTCAGTGCTCTATTCTGTTCCATTAGCTTTTTTCTTTTCCTGCTTTGACAAAGCTCCCTTGGATGGAGCATTCCACCTTAACCTCAAATGGTAGAGTTGCTAGTTATTCAGGAGTGCATCAACCCTGAACTAATTATAGCCCAAAGGAAACAAGGAATGTTAAAAATAGAAAATCTATTACCATTTCTTCATTCATCAGACAAGGAAACTGAGGCTCAGAGAGAATTCTGTGACTTGCTCAAGGTCACACAGCCAGATAGAAGCAGAATCAAAAGTACAATTTAGATCTCCAAATTCTGAGGACAGAGCTGTTTTCTGAAAATATTGTGAGTCTTCTATATTTAGTTTAACCACCTGTTACTTTAAAGCCAAAATTTTATTCTACTTATAAATGTGCCTTATACTTTGAAATATCTTAAGAGATTTTTACAAAATAAGCTCAAAAGTACATGTGGTTCCAAACAAACAAACAAAATGGCTCTAAGAATCCTACAAAGGTTTTTTGTATGGAAATATAATGAGCTTATCCTATTTTCATAAATAACTCTAGGTACCTCTTGGCATGTATTTATTCTTGGCTCATGAGCCTCTTATCCGTTAAAATTCAAACCTCTACTAATCTAGGCTAGCATTTTTTGCTCTTATTATTGTCATTTTCTTTCTTCCCCACTGTTTTTGTTTTTGTTTTTGTTTTGTTTTGTTTTTTTGTCTATGGTCTGCTAGCAGATGGTGTAGAATCCAATTAAGTGGAATACCTAGGTGATTTAGATTATGTCTTTGATTTTTCTGATCACTAATAAGTAGCATGAAAATCTGCCATTGGATTCTTATGCATATCAGAAAGGTATACATAACAAAACTGTAACTGATTTTGCTTAGCATAATACGCTCTAGTTCCATCCATTGGATTCTTATGCATATCAGAAAGGTATACATAACAAAACTGTAACTGATTTTGCTTAGCATAATACGCTCTAGTTCCATCCACGTCATTGCAAATGGCAAGATTTCATTCTTTTTGATGAAGAGTAATATTCCATTGTGTGTGTATATATACCACATCTTCTTTATCCACTCATCAAGCAATGGACATTTGGGCTCTTTCCATAATTTGGCTATTGTTTATAGGGCCGCTATAAACATTGGGGTGCATGTGCCCTTTCAAATCAGTATTTTTATATCCTTTGGATACAGACCTAGTAGTGCAATTTCTGGGTCATAGGGTAGCACTATCTTTAACTTTCTGAGGAACCTAAATCAGTCAGAGAAAGATAAATACCATACAATTTCACTCATATTGGAATTTAAGGAACAAAACAGATGAACATAGAGGAATGGGAGGAAAAACAAAATAAGAAAAACAGAGAGGGAGGCAAACCATAAGTGACTCTTAACTATAGAGAACAAACAGGTTTGCTGAAGGGGAGGTGGGCGGATGATGGACTAAATGGGCATTAAGGAGGGCATTTGTTGAGATGAGCACTGGGTGTTATATGTGATGAATCACTAAATTCTACTCCTGAAACCAGTACTATACTATATGTTAACTAACTTGAATTTAAATGAAATCTTGGAAGAAAAAAAAAATGAAACTGCAACTGAAAGTCAAAAGCAGAATTCTCTTTAATTATGAGAAAGGTATTGGGTATTTTCCTGGCCTGGGTCCTCTAAAACTTCCTGTGAGGCAAGAACGAATATGTTAACATTTTATTTGGAAGTCATAAACCCAAACTGGTGAGAGTAAAGAGAAAAGAGAAGGAAGACAAGGGAAGATACTGAGGGATGCAATGCGTTATCATGCTGGCTGTATATTTCATAGCAAAACAAGAAGAGACACAAATAGATAAACCTCAGCACATGGGACTTCTCTTGAAGGGTACAAGGAAGATCTGAACAGAAATAAGTTGCACTTATTGAACACTTACCAATAAAACAAGTTAATATCTATACCATCTCAAAGGAAATACAGTTCAGGAACTTCCGAAGTTCACTGTTCTTTCCAATATATTTCTCAATAGATTATAATATTCAGTGAGTTAATGATGATGACATAATGGAAAGCAACCAGACCAATAAAAATCTCAAAGAAATACTTTTTGATTTTGTAAGAGGAAGATTATATAGTTGATATTCAAAGAAGATATCAAGAGAATTACTATTTTCTCTTTTTTAATGTTTATTTGTTTTTGAGACAGAGAGCAAGTGGGTGAGGGGCAGAGAGAGAGGGGGGCAGAGGATGTGAAGTAGACTCTGTGCTGACAGCACAAACCCCAATGCGGGGTTCAAACTCATGAACTGTGAAATCATGATCTGAGCCAAAGTCGGACACTTAACTGAGCCATCCAGGCGCCCCGGGAATTAGAATTTTCTAAACTTCAACGCAGAAAGCTTCAGACATGAAATATATAAGGAAAAGTACCACCAAGCAATTTCAAATTTAAATCTTTATTTTTGGCTTAAAAATTTCTGGACAAGTAGCAATAAATATTTATCAACATTAGAAAGCCTAATATTTATTGGGTTAATTTTTTTTAACAAATGGGACACTTTTGGTGTTTTCTTTGTACAGGATTCCTTCTCTTGAACATACACGTCTTTACAGAAATCAGCCTCTCAAGTGTATTTCTAGTATATGATCTTCCCACCTACTCTTCACAGCTGATTAGATAAAGAAACAGCTAACAAATAAGGAACTAGTCTGGAGATAGATCTGAGTCCATCTCATTTTCTTCCCTAGGGAATTAGAATTAGTACATTGAGAAAGTGGGTCAGTTTGAGACACTGGACTTTCCAGATTCATGTGTATTTGGAGTCAGGTAGCCTTGTCAGAAAGGTCTGGCAAATTAAGTGAAGTATGTTCTGCCAAGAGAGAAAAGAGTGAAGCAGAGATACAAGAAGGGGTAACTGCCAGCCTGCAAGGAGAGATGGGAACAGTATTGCATCAGATCAGGTAACCTTCCAAGTTCTGGGACTACTCCTTTGTAAGTACAGTAACCACACAATTTGTCTTCTAAGCCAGGTGTATTGGTTTCTTTGGGCTGCCAAATTACCACATACTTGAAGTTTAAAACAACAGAAGTTTATTTTCTCACAGTCCTGGAAGTCAGAAGTCTGAAATCAGTATCACTGAGCCAAAATCATGGCAGCAGCAGGACCATATTCCTTCTGGAGGCTCTAGAGGAGAATCAGTTCCTTGCCTCTCCCAGCTTCCAGTGGCTGCCAGCATTCCTTGGCTGTGGCCACACAACCCCAATCTCTGTGTGCCAAGACTCCCTCTACCTCTCTTTTATAAGGAGACTTGTGATTGCATTTAGAGCCCACTGAGATAATCCAGGATAGCCTCTCCATATTGAGTTCTAGAATAATTCCAACTGCAAAGACCCCTTTTCCTTATAAGGCAACGTTTACAGATTCCAGGTTAGGACCTACCTGAGATAGACAGATAGACAGATAGCTAGCTAGCTAGATAGCTTTACTTACTATGGCAGTTTCAGGACAGATAGCTAGCTAGCTAGCTAGCTAGATAGCTAGATAGCTAGATATTTCAAGTTTACTTATTTAAGTAATTTTCACACCCAGTGTAGGGCTCAAACCCACAACCCTGAGACCGAGAGTCACATGCTCTTCTGACTGAGCCAGCTGGGTGCCCCGGACCTACCTGACATTTTGGGGGGAACCTACCACACCAGGGCATCTTTGAGAGTCAAAAGGAGGGACCATTACATAACTATGAAAGGATAAAAGACAAAATCCAGCTCTGTCTCAGGCAAACTGCAGATGTGTTCTTCCTTGAGTCCATATATGAGCTAGAGATGAACTTCTGGCCCCAAGGCCAGAACAACCTCATTATCTTACCTCTGCACGATTATAAATGTTCTTCCTGAAACTGCCATAGTAAGTAAATACTAAATTCACTTCCCAGTATTGAGTTTTATAAGAGACTGACATTTCTTTCTGATATATTCTCATTTATAAAACTATTTAGAGAAATGTGTGTGTTTTGCATTCAAAAGATCCCTGATTAACACAGAGGACAAAATTCTGTAAAGTCAAGTTTCATTGTCTCTCCTATTTTTAAATATATGGTGCCCTCTTTGAATGAACCCATACTTTAAGCCTTTCCTACATAAATGTTAAATGACAGGCTTGAATCTATTTAGTAAATAAATAAATAAATAAATCCTGCAGGTGTCAGCAAAAAAGTGAGGGGGAAATTTGCAGTGACGAATAGGCTTTCTGATGTTCCATGAAATGATATCGTCCAGATACCCGCCCTTGTACCACCTAAGGTAATGTCACTTTTACTGGACTGCATGCAAAGTCAGTAACTTTCTTTCCTCTGACTATAACATGGTAAAAAGGAAGAAACCACATTCCTATTCTTGCAATAATTCCATTATCAGGTACCAGAGACTATTAGCAATAAGTATTTTCCAGCACTTTTGAGGTAGAAATGAACAAATACCACTCCCTGGAAAAACTTTAAATACGTTTGCACCACAAAAAATACAAGAAACCTCAGAATATACAGCAATCAAAAGAAAGCTTTTGTCTACATTACCACAACTTTTAAAATTAAGACTATTGATTATTTTCATCGCCAGTACGATTGTACATACCACTGAGCATATTATTCAGTGGTCACTAAAATGATTGCATGTGATTCAAAAAGCCATTCCAATAAATACTTCTATTAAGATTACTCTGCTCCTACTCGTTTGTTTCAATTTTAGGGTCATTGGAGGGCAAGGACACATCACTTCCCTCTTCCTACTATCAGACTTTGTGTTTAATATAAAGCACCATTCATCGCTCATTTTTTAATGTTTTCTCCTCTCTCTTCCCTTGCAATGACAAAGGTTAGGACTCTTGTATAATTAAAACTAGCTTTGGGGTGCTGGATTGGCTCATTCGGTAGAGCATGCAACTCTTGATCTCAGGATCCTGAGTTCGAGCCCCACATTGAGTGTAGATTACTAAAAAAAATAAACTTTAAAAATAGCATCAAGGTACTAAATCCGTGTGACAGTTTCAGATGAATCACGCAAAAGTTTCCATTCATAGAAGCCATATTAGTCCAATAAGGTCAAGAAATCTTCAGGGAAAAATAGAGTAGGTACTGGGTAATAATTAATTAGTTAATTCAGCCTCTTTCTTTGCTTGAAAATAAAATTTGACACATATTTCTTGAGCCTATGCAACACCAGACACTATTTTAGGATAGAGATAAAGTCTCTCCCCATGAGGCATTTGCAAAAACTTAGAGAAAACAGGATAATCTCAGGGAAAAAAAAATGTATTGGGCTGTCAAATCTCCAAAACAGGAGACCATGTGTTTCTTGAGTACCAATGATTCCTCAGTCCATAAAAACATAATAAGGACTCAATAAATAATTGCCAAATTAATGAAAGTTAAGTAATACACCATGAACAACGTCACATGACAACTGTCTTTAGAAAGAATTAGAAATGTCTATGAGAGTTCAGATGTGGGAAAAACTACTTTGAGTTGGGGAGGTTCAGGCAGGTGATACTAGGAAAGGACGGGTTAAACTTGGATTCTAAAGGGTGGATGGAATTTAAATAGAAATACAAGAGAACCGAGAAGAAATATGCAAGTTGCATTAAACAACTAAAGGAAAAGGCTGGTTGTGCCAAAGCCAGAGATGGAATATTAAATTAATGGATGCTAAAACTGGAAACACCAGTTGGAGAGAGATTATGTAGTCCTTCCAAGTACATATAGGAGTTAGGACTTTGTTCTGTTATACAGCAGTAAAACTATCAGCCAGGCTAGGAGAAGGTAAGTCCCTATGCATTCACTGGAACTTGAACCTATTCATTCAATCATACTTTCCTCATCTACATTAAGAAAAGATGGACTAGAAATTGGTCTAAGGCATTGTTTCCCAGTCCTGTTGAATATAAAAAACACCTTTTAGAGTAAAAAAAATAAACTAATTAAATTATTTGAATGATCATAACTGTATTTTTCAACATTATGAAATATATAAAAAAGCTATTATAAATTTAACAATGTTTTTTTGATATATTTCTACTCTATTGTCCACAATACCAATGACATATTCATTTTTTCTTTTTTTTAATTTTATTTAAATACAAGTTAGTTAACATACAGTGCAATAATGGCTTCAGGTCTAGAATTTAGTGATTCATCACTTACATATAACACCCAGTGCTCATCCCAACAAGTGCCCTCCTTAATTCCCAACACACATTTAGCCCATCCCCCCACCCAACACCCCTCCAGCAACCTTCGGTTTATTCTCTGTATTTAAGAGTCTCTTATGATTTGCCTCTTTCTCTGTTTTTCTTATTTTTCCTTCCTTTCCCCTATGTTCATTTTTAAAAGCTTTGATGGATATAATGCTTATCACATATTTTTAATTTGCATTTCCCTAATTAATGATGAGATCATGAATTCTTTCGTGTATTTATAGGTCTTTTTAAGCCTTCTTTTATGAAATGCCTATTCACATCTTTTGCTCATTTCTCTATTGTGCAACCTTTATGATTGACTTGAGGGATACTTTGTATATATCAAAATATATATTTTGTGTATACAAAATCCTTTTCAATTTTTTCCTTTTCAAATGCTTTCTCCTTTTCAAATGTTTTCATATTACTTTCTTTATAATGCTCTTAAAATGAAGAGAAATTCTTCATTTTAATGGACTTAAATTTATCCATTCGTTTCCTTTATAGTTTGTATTTTTTGTATTTTCTTATGTAATCCTTTCTTATCCCAAGGTCATAAAGGCATTCTATGTTTTCTATTAAATATTTTATTACTGGGGCCCCTGGGTGGCTCAGTCAGTTATGTGTCCAACTTCAGCTCAGGTCATGATCTCACAGTTCGTGAGTTCGAGCCCCACATCAGGCTCTGTGCTGACAGCTCAGCGTCTGGAGCCTGCTTCGGATTCTGTGTCTCCCTCTCTCTCTCCCCTCCCCTGCTTGCACTCCATCTCTGTCTCTCTCTTTCTCTAAAAAATAAGTAAACATTAAAAAAATTTTTTTAAATATTTTATTTCCTTTCATATTTCAGTCCACCTGATACATGTTTGTTGTAGTACAGGATGGGTATAAAAGTTGATTTTCCACATCGATGATTATCCTACACAATTTTTTAATAATCCATCTTCTCCCCACCAGACGCTTAACCAACTGAGCCACCCAGGCGCCCCACTGCCACAATGTTTTAATCACCAAAGCTTTATAATAAAACTTGATATCTGCTAGGGCAAATCCCTTGACATCATCAAGTTCCATTAAATGCAATTCAAAGTGAACAAATGTTCGGATAACATTCACTTCACCAATAAACACATCACCCTCTCTCTTAAAGATTTTGTTGAGGGTGGGCCAGGGGAAGATGAACCAAATTACACTAAAACCCTGGATTGCGAGTAACTTGTTCTGCCAGTGTTCCACGAAACGAGCAAACACTTCCAATAAATTTTAACTTGATAAATGAGCAATGTCTTGCAATATGAGTAGTACATGACACCAAATGTCACATGATCACAACTCAGCCAATCGTTCTTCTCTCTGTCTCTGTCTCCCTCCCTCTCTTGCTGCAGGACTATGGGTGATCACCTCCCATGTTTGAATGCTCTGTCTCAGGCCACCGTGTTTGGCAGAAGTCAGTGATTTTTTCAGAACACTGGAAGGTGCCCACAACTGGCACTAGTGTAGTTTTTGTTCCTTCAAAAAACCTGTGGACAGGCCTTTGCTTTTCCATACAAGAGTAAGCTTAGGAATGCTTTGCTTCATTCTAGGTCAGGCTGCCTGCAGATATAGACCCTTTCCTCTGCTGCCTTATTGCCAGTTACATTAAATACGGTATATGACAAGAGTTTATTAATACTGTACTGTAGTCAACATCCATGAGAGTATATACAGTGGCCCCCATGCAGAAAAGGGTTGAAAAAAAAGGTAGTAAGAAGAAGATGATTACAATGGAAGTTAAGAAAGAAATCACTGAGAAGTATGAATGATGTACGTGAGTGGCCAAAATTGCAAGATTTTATAAGAAGTCTACATCTGCATCTCGTCTACAGCAGAGGAGAAGAAAAAGGTGGAGGAATCCCTCACTTCAAATGAGATTAGGGAAATGTATAAAATGTGGGAAATGGTGCAAAATTTTGTAGAAAAGCACCACCCAAATAAGGGTGTAGCAGTGCGAGCGATGAATCTATTTAACAACAATGCAATGTCACATTTCCACGAAATCCTCAAAAGGAGGCAAAAGCAAATGTCATTGGATAGGTTCCTTGTTAAAGTTGAGTGAAAAGAAAAAGATTCCATTGAGCCAATAGATAGCAGGAATTCCGTTAGTGATAGTGAAAGTCACCCTACACGATAACCCTCCTCTCTCTTGTCTCCCTCACACCAGCCACAAAGGTTTTCAGAGGTGAGTGCAGGTTAATTTGTTTATTTTTCTTTATATTTTGTATTTTCTTTATTATTTTGTATTAGATCACAGTATTGTAATCATTTTTATATGAATATTTTTGGGTTGTGGAACAAATCATCTGAATTTCCATTATTTCTTAGGGGGAAATTTGCTTTGATGTACAAATTCGCTTTGGATTATAAGCATGTTTCCAGAACAAATTATGCTTGCAAACTGAGGGTTTACTGTACTTAACTTAAACATATAATCAGTTATGAATAACTGGATATTGATTTTAGTGCATCTCTGGGCTCCTATTCTGAGAATGCCTTAGCCACCCACATAATGGAAAGAAAAAAGCAAATGCCGGATTACCTTGAGACATCTCAGCCACCTACATGAGAGACATTCCAAATAATAACTCATAACCAGGATGAAATGTACTGCCTTTGGAGGTGAGAAAAGTCTTTATTTGACCTTTTCATAAAGTGATGAGTTCAACAGGTGGTGAGAAAATGTTTAAATAATTGACATCTCAAAAATAATTCTATTAAAAAAAACTGTCTAAGGACACCACACAGAATGAGTGGCTAAAGATGCAAACATGTCTGAGTTTCTTTTAATCGTGTCATTTACATGGAAATGTATGAAGGATATAATCTGAGAAGAAAACCTTGAAACAGGTTCTGGCTTACTGTAATATACATGTCATACTCTTTCAGTCCTTCCAATGTGAAATTTTTTTCAAATAATATGCCCCTCCGCTCATTTATGTGCCACATTTTTTCTAAAGATTACACAATGAAAGGAATTATAACTGAACACATAATTCTACTTGAATAATCAAGCTCATTTGGGAAGTCAGTTCTAATGTCTGCAGCTGGGCTGTGAAGGCATTACTGGGCTCGCAGCTATAAGCCCGTAAATGTCAGCAGGAGAACACTTGGAAACGGGTAACATCTTCCCTTCACAGCAGCCTCTTGGTTAAATGGAATGTTGTGCTCTAAACTAAATTACTTTAAGTCTATTTGTGAAACTCAGTTGGATACGTGTTTCTTACATAAACAACGGCTGGAGATAAATCTGCCAAAACTGGTGTGGTGATTTGTATTTTTAGTCATGTAAAACTTTTAAAACCCAGAAGTGGAATCTGAGAAAAATATGTTATTTTAGGCCTGAAAATTTCCTGGATATTTTATTGACGACATTATAATGTTTAATACATACATTTACTATTGGCCTCTTGGTAGTGCAGAAATTATACTCATTTCTCTGAACTGTCCCCCAATGACCAACTTACTTCCAGGGCATTTCAGCTGCTACTGAGTAGAAATTGGTAACAAGGGAATTTAAAAGTTGCCAAAACTCTTCAATATTAAAGACAACAAATAAGACATGGTAAGGCCTTTTCTCAAGGGATCAAGACTTAAACACACTTGGAAACACAGGAAATTCTTTTCTAATGTTTTCACACATTTGAGGAAGGGTGTAGTTCAAGAGTTAGCAAGCTATAAATTAGGCAGACTACCGTGATGGCTTGACACATAGGGAGGTAGACATATTAGGATAAACATCTGGAAAATATTCAAATAATATTTATCTCCATTTAAAGGATGAAGTAAGAATGCAAAATTGTGGCAGAGAGAACTGAGGTCTTTTTTTTTAATGTTTATTCATTCATTCATTCATTCATTCATTGAGAGAGAGAGAGAGAGAGAGAGAGAGAGAGAGAGAGTGCACACGCACAAGCAGGGGAGAGGCAGAGAGAAAGGAGGACAGAGGATCCGAGCAGGATCCATGCTGACAGCAGCAGCCTGACTCAGGGCTCAAACTCATGAACCGCAAGATCATGACCTGAGCTGAAACCAATGCTCAACCAGCTGAGCCACCCAGGCTCCCCAAGAACTAAGGTCTTAATTCCAAAGGCGTGTGGTTCAGGATAACTCATTCCATACTCCTGAGATAATTTTTTAAAACCTCATTCCATAGTTTCCAGTGTATTTATTTCAGAATCTCCACCATTTATACCTCCCCCTCCCCCTCCATGTCTAAAGCAACTTCATCAGTGATGATCCTACGGAGCTCCAACTATTGTTTAGAAAAAACAGAAAATCCCACACCAGTTTACATGAAATTGGATACATTTTGGATAACTACCCTCTGTTCAGGCCTAACTGACAGGACAAAAAGAAAACATTTGCTATTAGGCATAAACGTGCTCTGCCAAGTATAGGTTATCCTTTCAACATAGCATCCAATTTGATAGATGGTAAATCTGAGAGGAATCTGTCCTTCTTATGACGGATGGTAGGTTCACTGGTTCAGTACCTGTTCCAACCCCCTGCTATGGAAGCATGCCAAAGCAAGTAGGCTAGAAAATTATATTTCCCAAACTCTCAGTAGCTAGCATTCTACATGTTATTCAACTGCCAGCAATCAGATATCCCTTTGCGAGACCTTGATTCAAAACCGAGTCACTTAGAGAGGATAGCATGCACGTCAGACTTTCAGGACCTGGGGTGGATTTACACAGAGCAAGCAAAGCAAGATTCGGTACACCTATCTTCCTGGTGGTGAGGCTGGCAGAGCAGGTGAGTGCTTGGTGTCAGTCACTACTGTAGCTGCCTGTAACAGCTCCAATCCCCTTCCCACGGCAGCCTGGTCCTACGCTGGGGCTCTGTAGGAGTGCAGTCAGAGACAGTTTGTGCAGGCTTCTCAATGAACCTGTGAGTTCTTTATTTATTTCTCTGAATAAATACTCATCTAACTAAAGAACCCACAGTGGATTCTGTTATATGTATATAAGAACTCTGACGACTAACATCTTATAAATCTCTGAAATATTCTAGCATTAAACAGAAACCAATCACTGGGTGAAATAGTTCACTATCACTCTGAAAATTAACAGTGGGTTAAGAATTAAGCCTTCTTTTTAACAAGTGGTTTACATAGCTATGTAAAAATGTTTCTAAATCAGACAAAAGAGAGAGACTTTGCCTCAGATGCCAAGAAAATACAAGCAATCTTAAAATTATGAGCAAATTATATTCCTAAATTAATTTTCAGGGGAGTAGTTGTGACCTTGATTATATTTGTATAGAACATCAGTGTTCTAAATAGTGAATGAGTTCCTAAATCAAGTCAAAAACATTACATAAGCTTTACTGCAGCAGAAATATCACAAAATTGCCATAAAAAAGAAATAAAAAACTGTCACGTTATGAAACTAGTGATTATACAAAATAGAAACAAATTAAATAAGAAGAATGTAATTCCACATGAATGCTGGTTCTTGAGGGGACAGATGAGTTTCATTAGATGAAGAAAACTCATAATTGTTATTGAGCTTCTCAAAGGAACACTGGAAGTCATAATACTAATTCATTTTTATGTCTAATTTTTCTTCAAAAAATTATGGCATCCCTTTTCTAAGAAATACATGTACCACTGATATTATGCACAGCTTTTCAGTCATAATTAGTGACATTTTGAGAACTCATAAGTACAATAGAGAAGGGAAGGCCAAAGAAGCAAGACAATAAATTTTTCTTAAGAAACTGTTAAAAGAAGAATGAAGATATCTGTGTAAATGTGCAATAAAGGGTAACTCAGTGGGCTTGGGGTGCTCAAACCCTGCACATTCCAAAAAAAGGACTGGCCCTTAACTGGTTTCCAGGAGTCACCTCTAAGCCTTTGGAATGTCCTACCTGAGACGTTGGACCATACCAGATAGTTGATGCCAACAATGAGATTTACGGTGAATGACCGTTTTTGTTTTCCTGGTCTCCTAGGCCATGCTATATTAGCTTGACCTACTGGGTGGGGAGAAGATAGATAGAAACTGTGCTCCATGGCTACAGGATTGACACCCAGTGAAAAGCCTAAACACCAAGGCTCAGGTGGGCTTGCCTGGTGGGTAATACATCATATATGTTGTCATGCTTGTTTGATGGGAGAAGTAAGAACTATTAATGTGATTCCACCAAAAGCTTACTCTTGACTTCTCCTAGACTCTGCCCTCTGTACCTGTTCCATTTGATGATTTTAACCTGTGTTCTTTTCCTTTAACAAAACATAACCATGAGTAAAACAGCTTTTCTAAGTTCTGTGAGCCCCACTGAAGCATCAAAACTGAAAGTTGGGGACCCCCAGCACAGTAACTTTGAAAAGAATATTGCATGGGGTAGAGTTAACAAAAAGATACTGCTTGCAGTGGAGTTAATAGAAGACAGATCAAGGAGAAAGACAGCATGGGCCCATTTTTTCCAGAGATGGATAAAAAAGTTATTTAGATATGCACATGACCTCAAAACACTACTCATAGATTACAAAGGGTAATGTGCTTCCATAGTGGAAAACTCTGGTACTCACTGCCTTCACCAAGTGATCTAGCCCAGCATCGCGAATATTGAGAAGGATGGATGTGATACAGTGAGGAGTTGACATGTAGATTTGGGACATATGTACACACACAAAACATCACACACATACACATACACATACACACACACCTGTCATGTATATGTATGTAACATACCATGAAGATTGGATTTAATGTAGAAAAAAATGTGGGAATTTTGGAAAGATGATTGTATCTATTATTGCATGTAAATATAATTGAGTTTCTGAAATGGGAAGACAGTATGTATAATATTATAAATGTTTTTTAATGTTTACTTATTTTTGACAGAGAGAGAGAGAAAGAGAGAGAGTGTGAGCAGGGGAAGGGGCAGAGAGAGAGGGAGACACAGAATCTAAAGCAGGCTCCAGGCTCTGATCTGTCAGCACAGAGCCTGATGCGGGACTCAAACCCACCAACCGTGAGATCATGACCTGAGCCAAAGTCAGATGCTTAACTGACTGAGCCACACAGGCACCCCAATATTATCAATTTCTTTTAATTGATTGTATAGATCCATAGAGTTCTAAAGTCTTGGAGCTAGATGAAAATCTAGTATCACTAGGAATTAGTGTCACTTAAGGAATTAACATCCAAAAGCTCCCTCTCTCTAGGTAGAATATCATGCTAGTAACTATTGTGGGGATGGGGATGAGATAAATTCAAAGAAACAGAACAGCTTAATCCATACTCTTGAGAAACTTGGATTCTTTTTGGAAAGACAGAACACACTGCTTCTGCAAAAGCTATGATTTTCATTTCCATAAACATCTTTAAAACTTTCCTATTGGAAGATTATTAGAATCCTGTAATAACCAAACAAAAAGGTTATGTGAAATCTTTGAAAGACTAAGTTATTGACTTTTCAGTTCCAAGGCTCAAGCAAATGTTTGATGAAATGGTGCAGAGGAACCCCATGAGAGGTTAAAATGCTGTTAATTTTGGAGGGTCTCCATACTGGAAATGTGACAACTGGGAGAGAGGAAAGAAGTATAGGCTAGGAGTCTTCGGACCTTGGCCAGATCCCAGTTCTGCAATGTGCTGGTATATTACATGGGAAACATTATCTGGCATCTCTGAGCCTCAGCTTTCATTATACAATGATGTCCACAATGATACCACTGAGGGCTCTTGTAAAAATAAAATAGCTGAAATATGTGAAAGTCTTTGTCAATAATTCAGCACTCTGCAAACATTAGGCAGGAGGAGTTGAAGGAAGTTTGGCTACCCACTCCTACTACCTATACCCTTCCTTTTTCTTCCTAGTTTCTATCTCCTTTCAAAACAAAACTTTTGAAGCCTTGGGCTAATATTCAAGAAAGCAGCATTTCTACAGGCTACAACAGGAGAGGTAGACCTGACCCTACCACATCAAACATGACTTTGGAAAGAACAAAAAACAAACCTAAATATCCTAATTCAACTGCTTAAACAAGGAACTCCTTTTCTCTGGCAGGTTGCAAAGACCATCTTGCTCTAGGAATTTTTTAAAAAGTCAAAAAATTATTTATTATGAAGTATTTCTTAAACTGATGGGGCATATACCTATAAACTTTCTGGAAAATAAATACATTTTACCAAGGTGACTTATTATTTTATAAGGGTGCTTGAATATTATATTAAGGATATAATTCTTAACATACATAAATACTCTTCAATCCAAGAGTGTTAACTGAATAAAAGCTATCAAAAACTTTCAAAGAAGCTAAAAATTAAAGACACTACCAACACAAGAAAATTTTAGAAGTGTATTTTCATTCTTATGAGAAATCAGGGCTGTGGTGATGGAAAGAGAATGGGACCAGGAGTCAGTTCACTCAGGCTCAGCCAAAGCCTGGCCATTGACTCACTTGACTTTAGACAAATCACTTAACTTTTCACAGCCCCAGTTTTCTCTGGGTAAATTAGATGCATATAAAGTCTTTTTCAACCGTAACATTCCATGTATATCATTATTTTAAATTCCTATTCTAACCTAAATTTCATTTAGAACCTTCCCTTTTCTAAAACTAGAAAATTGTGAGTTGGTCCTACAATATAATTATTTCCAATCTACTCGACTGAAATGGATTTTAACTTCAGAATGGAATGCTTTTATGCCTAACCCTTGACATGGAGTGCAGTAAAATTTCTCATCAGACTACCAATGAGCCAAGCACAGGCCAAGTTTACCCCCCCCCAAAAAAATGTATTTATCCCTGAATACTAATTTCACCACCCAGCAGAAAATACCATGAATTGAAATTATAAGTAAATGCATTTTTTTCCAACTGCAGAGTACCCTCTGAAATGACTACTGACTTTACTGTGGATTAATTTGTCTTCCCTAAAATCAGCATGTTTCTCAATGCACCTGCCTTAATCTCCATGGCACTCGTCTCTGCCTCAGCCTAACAACACAGCATTCATAGGTCTGCCTCATCTCCTTACCTCTGGACGACGTGAGAGGAAAACAAACACAAAGGGCTTGATTTCTTGGTGTCTTACCATTCTGAGGCTCTAGTTATTCTTCTCTAAAAGGGTTATTATTAATGCCTGCAGTACTCATTGAGTCAAATACGTGCCAACTCTATTTTCACCTTTTAATATTTTAGCAAATATTTCACTCACCACAGACTAAAAAAAAAAAGCCCATTGTCTGTTTCTTGATATTTATCCTTTTCCCAACAATTTGTGCCCACTTTCTAAATAGAATAATGTTCAACCAGTGCATAGTACCATTTGCTCAGTTCAATTTGACAAAAGTTTCAAATTCCTACCATGCTGTCTAGATCCAAACATTGTACTAAGCTCTGGAGATATAAAGATGAAGACCATGCTAAGATATTGTCCCTATTTTTACAATGTTTCTATTTACTGAGGGGAGTGTGCTCATAAGTAAAAATAACAAACTATGCACACATTTAATATTACGTGTTTATTATAAGTGGTACAGAGGCATGCAGTAAATATTGTGGTGATACCAAGGAAGGGACAGTAAGAAGGGACTAATTCTTACTAGGGAGTTCCAGGAAAATTTCACAAGGAAGATGACACTTGAAGATTGAAGAAGTTACCCAGAGAAGGAACTGATGGTACAGGAAGCAACATGAACAAAACTACAGAGGGTAGCAAGTATGTAGAGAATGGCAAGACCAGCATGAGCAGTGTGAACAATTCATGGGCAAAGTAACAAGAGATGATCTGGACACTGAATGTCATGCCAGGATCTTTAAAAACACCCTGAAGAAGTGGTGCCTCCTGGCCCAATCAGTTAAGCATACGACTTTTGGTTTTGGCTCAGGTCATGATCTCACAATTTGTGAGTGTGAGCCCTGCATTGGGCTCTACGCTGACAGCACAGAGCCTACTTGGGATTTCCCTCTCCCTCTCTCTCTGCCCCTCCCCGACTTGTTCTCTTCTCTCTCTCTCTCTCTCTCTCTCTCTCTCTCTCTCTCTCTTTCAAATAAATAAATAAAAATATTTTTTTAATTCTGAAGAAAATGCATAATGAACAAAGATTTTTAGCCAAAGTTGTTGAATGATCAAATTTGTATTTGTTTTGGAATGCTAACTCTGATGACAATATTATGGATAAACTATAGATGGGTATACTGGACATAAGGCTTAAATGGAGGAGACTAGGGAGACATTCTCTTGGGGAAATGTAAGAATAGAAAGCCTGATTCTAGAGACATATAACAGGTGGCCTTCACAGCACTTGGTGATCAGATGAGTGTAGAGGTAAAGGTGGAAAGAATTAAAAAAGAGGGAAGAGTAAAAACCAGTTCCAAGATACCTATCTAGCTTAGGGAATACAGGAGAAGGAGCAGTGCTAATGGGAGAAGAAAGGTAGAGGTTGACATTAGATATAGACTATAAGGTACCTTCAACACCTCAACGTTAAATATTCAGTCATTTTAAAGAAAAGTGCTACTGAGCTCAAGTTAATAATAGGTGGATGCTAGAGAGAGGTGACAAAAGGTCTGAGACTCACTAGGGCCTCAGTAGCAGCAGAGGTCATGAGGGTAGATGTGATAACCTACGGGAAGTTTATATGGGAAGAAAAGAACAGGAATAAGGACAGAAGCCTGAGGAATAGCTACATGGAAGGAACATGAAAGGAAGAAGCTTACAAAGAAAGACTGAGAAGGGGTTGAGGATGCTGGAATGGGCCTTACAGTCACTGTTTGAAATGGGAGAGAACAGAGCCTACCAAAACACAAAAGAGCGGTGAAGACCTGTTCCAGGAAGCAGTGAGGAAACTTTTTGTGGCTGATTGTTCTGTCTACCAAGAAATTTCTAGAAACACATACCAAAGGGAGAAATGGAGTGCTGGACCCATCTAGCAAGTCATAAAGCCTGTACTAACTCTTGGGAAGCAGGGCTATCAAGAATGATTAACGTAAGAACAAAAAAGGGAATCTAGCCAGGTCAGAGAGCGGCTGGGAAAGACATCCCTGGGGAGATGATGATGGGGTGGAGATCTGATGGAGAAATGAACATTAGCTGGGTGAGAAGGAAATGAAATAATATTATAAAAAGAGGGATTATCAGGAGCAAATTCTCTATGGCAGGACAGAAAAGGACCTGAAAGAAAGTCAGTGAGTCTTGAGCTTCAGGCCTGACAGAAAGAATAAGCAGATGACATTGGAGATGAAGGACCCAGAAATGATGGGAATGAGAGGCTGTTAAATGGTTCGAGGTAGGGAGAGAGACGTGGTCAGATTTTGCATTTTTAAATTTTTTTTTAAGTTTATTTATTTTTGAGACAGAGAGAGAGAGAGAGAGAGAGAGAGAGAGCGAGCATGAACGGGGGAGGGGCAGAGAGAGAGGGAGACACAGAATCCGAAGCAGGCTCCAGGCTCTGAGCTGTCAGCACAGAGCCCGACGTGGGGCTCAAACTCACGGACCGCGAGATCATGACCTGAGCTGAAGTCGGACACTTAACCGACTGAGCCACCCAGGCGCCCCAGATTTTGCATTTTTAAATGATCCAGTTGAGCGGTTAAATGGACGAGGCTCTACAAATATAAGGGACGTGATTTTCTTTTTCTTTTTTTTTAATATGAAATTTATTGTCAAATTGGTTTCCATACAACACCCAATGCTCATCCCAAAAGATGCCCTCTTCAATACCCATCACCTCCCCTCCCCTCCCTCCCACCCCCCATCAACCCTCGGTTTATTCTGTTTTTAAGAGTCTCTTATGGTTTGGCTCCCTCCCTCTCTAACTTTTTTTTTTCCTCCCCCCCCCCACACAGTCTTCTGTTAAGTTTCTCAGAATCCAAATAAGAGTGAAAACATATGGTATCTGTCTTTCTCTGTATGACTCATTTCACTTAGCATACCACTCTCCAGTTCCATCCACATTGCTACAAAAGGCCATATTTCATTCTTTCTCGTTGCCAAGTAGTACTCCATTGTGTATATAAACCACAGTTTCTTTATCCATTCATCAGTTGATGGACATTTAGGCTCTTTCCATAATTTGGCTATTGCTGAAAGCACTGCTATAAACATTGGGGTACAAGTGCCCCTATGCATCAGTACTCCTGTATCCCTTGGGTAAATTCCTAGCAGTGCTTTTGCTGGGTCATAGAGTAGATCTGTTTTTAATTTTTTGAGGAAACTCCACACTGTTTTCCAGAGTGGCTGCACCAGTTTGCATTTCCACCAACAGTGCAAGAGGGTTCCCGTTTCTCCACATCCTCTCTGGCATCTACAGTCTCCTGATTTGTTCATTTTAGCCACTCTGACTGACATGAGGTGGTATCTCAGTGTGGTTTTGATCTATATTTCCCTGATGAGGAGTGACGTTGAGCATCTTTTCATGTGCCTGTTGGCCATCTGGATGTCTTCTTTAGAGAAGTGTCTATTCAAGTTTTCTGCCCATTTCTTCACTGGATTATTTTTTGGGTGTGGAATTTGGTGAGTTCTTTATAGATTTTGGATACTAGCCCTTTGTCAAATATGTCATTTACAAATATCTTTTCCCATCCCATTGGTTTCCTTTTAGTTTTGTTGTTCCCTTTGCAGTGCAGAAGCTTTTTATCTTGACGAGGTCCCAATAGCTCATTTTTGTTTTTAATTCCCTTGCTTTTGGAGATGTGTCAAGTAAGAAATTGCTGCAGCTGAGGTCAGAGAGGTCTTTTCCTGCTTTCTCCTCTAGGGTTTTGATGGTTTCCTGTCTCACATTCAGATCCTTCATCCATTTTGGGTTTATTTTTGTGAATGGTGTAAGAAAGTGGTCTAGTTTCATTCTTCTGCATGTTGCTGTCCAGTTCTCCTAGCACCATTTGTTAAATTGAAGAGACTGCCTTTTTTTCCATTGGATATTCTTTCCTGCTTTGTCAAAGATTAGTTGGTCATACTTTTGTGGGTCCAATTCTGGAGTCTCTACTCTATTCCATTGGTCTATGTGTCTGTTTTTGTGCCAATACCATGTTGTCTTGATGACTACAGCTTTAGTAGAGGCTAAAGTCTGGGATTGTGATGCCTCCCACTTTGGTCTTCCTCTTCAATATTAACTTTGGCTATTCGGGGTCTTTTGTGGTTCCATACAAATTTTAGGATTGCTTGTTCTAGCTTCAAGAAGAATGCTGGTGCAATTTTGATTGGGATTGCATTGAATGTGTAGCTTGCTTTGGGTAGTATTGACATTTTAACAATATTTATTCTTCCAATCCATGAGCATGGAATGTTTTTCCATTTCTTTATATCTTCTTCAATTTCCTTCATAAGCTTTCTATAGTTTTCAGCATACAGATCTTTTACATCTTTGGTTAGGTTTATTCCTAGGTATTCTATGATTCTTGGTGCAACTGTGAATGGGATCAGTTTCTTTATTTGTCTTTCTGTTGCTTCATTATTAGTGTATAAGAATGCAACTGATTTCTGTACATTGATTTTGTATCCTGCGACTTTGCTGAATTCATATATCAGTTCCAGCAGATTTTTGGTGGAGTCTATCGGGTTTTCCATGTATAATATCATGTCATCTGCAGAAAGTGAAAGCCTGACTTCATCTTTGCCAATTTTGATGCCTTTGATTTCCTTTTGTTGTCTGATTGCTGATGCTAGAACTTCCAGCACTATGTTAAACAACAGCGGTGAGAGTGGACATCCCTGTCATGTTCCTGATCTCAGGGGGAAAGCTCTCAGTTTTTCCCCATTGAGGATGATATTAGCTGTGGGCTTTTCATAAATGGCTTTTATGATATTTAAATGTGTTCCTTCTATCCCAACTTTCTTGAGGGTTTTTATTAAGAAAGAATGCTAAATTTTGTCAAATGCTTTTTCTGCATTGATTGACAGGATCATATGGTTCTTATCTTTTCTTTTATTAATGTGATGTATCACATTGATTGATTTGTGAAAGTTGAACCAGCCCTGCAGCCCAGGAATGAATCCCACTTGATCATGGTGAATAATTCTTTTTATATGCTGTTGAATTCGATTTGCTAGTATCTGATTGAGAATTTTTGCATCCATATTCATCAGGGATATTGCCCATAGTTCTCTTTTCTTGCTGGGCCTCTGTCTCGTTTAGGAATCAAAGTAATGTTGGCTTCATAGAATGAGTCTGGAAGTTTTCCTTCCCTTTCTATTTCTTGGAACAGCTTGAGAAGGATAGGTATTATCTCTGCTTTAAATGCCTGGTAGAATTCCCCAGGGAAGCCATCTGGTCCTGGACTCTTATTTCTTGGGAGATTTTTGATAACTGATTCAATTTCTCCACTGGTTATTGGTTTGTTCAAGTTTTCTATTTCTTCCAGTTTGAGTTTTAGAAGTGTGTGGGTACTTAGGAATTTGTCCATTTCTTCCAGGTTATCCAGTTTGTTGGCATATAATTTTTCATAGTATTCTCTGATAATTGCTTGTATTTCTGAGGGATTGGTTGTAATAATTCCACTTTCATTCATGATTTTATCTATTTGGGTCATCTCCCTTTTCTTTTTGAGAAGGCTGGCTAGAGGTTTATCAATTTTGTTTATTTTTTCAAAAAACCAACTCTTGGTTTCATTGATCTGCTCTACAGTTTTTTAGATTCTATATTGTTTATTTCTGCTCTGATCTTTATTATTTCTCTTCTTCTGCTGGATTTGGGGTGTCTTTGCCGTTCTGCTTCTATTTCCTTTAGGTGTGCTGTTACATTTTGTATTTGGGATTTTTCTTGTTTCTTGAGATAGGCCTGGATTGCAATGTATTTTCCTCTCAGGACTGCCTTCACTGCATCCCAAAGCATTTGGATTGTTGTATTTTCATTTTGTTTCCATATATTTTTTAATTTCTTCTCTAATTGCCTGGTTGACCCATTCATTCTTTAGTAGGATGTTCTTTAACCTCCATGCTTTTGGAGGTATTCCAGATGTTTTTCTGTGGTTGATCTGTTTCATAGTATTATGGTCTGAAAGTGTGAATGGTATGATCTCAATTCTTTAATACTTATGAAGGGCTGTTTTGTGACCCAGTATGTGATCTATCCTGGAGAATGTTCCATGTGCACTTGAGAAAAAAGTATATTCTGTTGCTTTGGGATGCAGAGTTCTAAATATATCTGTCAAGTCCATCTGATCCAATGTATCATTCAGGGCCCTTGTTTCTTTATTGACCCTGTGTCTAGATGATCTATCCATTGTTGTAAGTGGGGTATTAAAGTCCCCTGCAATTACCACATTCTTATCAATAAGGTTGCTTATGTTTGTGATTAATTGTTTTATATATCTGGGGGCTCCCGTATTCGGCGCATTGTTAGCTAATTGTTAGCTAATTGTTAGCTCTTCCTGATGGATACACCCTATAGTTATTATATAATGCCCTTCTTCATCTCTTGTTACAGCCTTTAATTTAAAGTCTAGTTTGTCTGATACAAGTACGGCTACTCCAGCTTTCTTTTGACTTCCTGTAGCATGACAGATAGTTCTCCATCCCCTCACTTTCAATCTGAAGGTGTCCTCAGGCCTAAAATGAGTCTCTTGTAGACAGCAAATAGATAGGTCTTGTTTTTTTATCCATTCTGATACCCTATGTCTTTTGGTTGGAGCATTCAGTACATTTACATTCAGTGTTATTATTGAAAGATATGGGTTTAGAGTCATTGTGATGTCTGTAGGTTTCATGCTTATAGTGATGTCTCTGGTACTTTGTGGTCCTTGCAATATTTCATTCACAGAGTCCCCCTTAGGATCTCTTGTAGGGCTGGTTTAGTTGTGATGAATTCTTTCAGTTTTTGTTTGTTTGGGAAAACCTTTATCTCTCCTTCTATTCTGAATGATAGACTTGCTGGATAAAGGATTCTCGGCTGCATATTTTTTTCTGTTCATCATATTTAAGATTTCCTGCCATTCCTTTCTGGCCTACCAAGTTTCAGTACATAGGTCTGCGACTACTCTTATGGGTCTACCTTTGTAGGTTAGAGCCTGTTTATCCCTAGCTGCTTTCAGAATTTTCTCTTTATTCTTGTATTTTGCCAGTTTGCTATGATATGTCATGCAGAAGATCGATTCAAGTTACTTCTGAAGGGAGTTCTCTGTGACTCTTGGATTTCAATGCCTTTTTCCTTCCCCAGATCAGGGAAGTTCTCAGCTATGATTTGTTCAAGTACACCTTCAGCCCCTTTCTCTCTCTTCTTCTTCTGGAATTCCTATGATACAGATATTGTTCCATTTGATTGCATCAGTTAGTTCTCTAATTCTCCCCACATTCTCCTGGATTTTTTTATCTCTCTTTTTCTCAGCTTCCTCTTTTTCCATAATTTTATCTTCTAATTCACCTAGTGTCTCCTCTGCCTCTTCAATCCATGCTATGACCGCCTCCATTTTATTTTGCACCTCATTTATAGCATTTTTAGCTCCTCATGACTATTTCTTAGTCCCTTGATCTCTGTAGCAATAGAGTTTCTGCTGTCCTCTATGCTTTTTTCAAGCCCAGCGATTAATTTTATGACTATTATTCTAAAGTCTTGTTCCATTATATTGCTTAAATCATTTTTGATCAATTCATTAGCTGTCGCTACTTCCTGGAGTTTCTTTTGAGGAGAATTCTTCCCTTTCGTCATTTTGGGTAGTCCCCGCAGTGGCTGCAAACTGCAGGGCACTTCCCCTGTGCTGTCCAGAGTAACTTGTGTTGGTGGGCAGTCAGACCCGATGTCTGCCCCCAGCCCACCACTGGGGCCACAGTCAGACTGGTGTGTACCTTATCTTCCCCTCTCCCAGGGGCAGGACTCATTGTGGATGGTGTGGTCCCTGGCTGGGCTACTTGCACACTGCCAGCCTTGTGGTGCTGCTTCGATGGGATCTGGCGTATTGGCCAGGGTGGATCCACAAGGTGCACAGGGGCAGGAGGGGCAGGCTTAGCTCACTTTGCCGGCGGTGGTCCCCTGTGGAAGGGGCCCTGCAGCACTGGGAGGGAGGCCAACCCATCAGAGGGATGGATCCACAGAAACACAGCGTTGGGCGTTTGCATGGTGCAAGCAAGTTCGGTGACCAGAACCGGTTCCCTTTAGAATTTCGGCTGGGGGGTGGGAGAAGGAGATGGCACTTGCCAGCACCTTTGTTCCCGTGCCAAGCTGAGCTCTGTCTTCCGGGGCTCAACTGTCCTCTCACCCTCCTGCTCTCCGAGCAGAGCTGTTGACTTTTAACATTCCAGATGTTAAGTCCCACTGGCTGTCAGAACACATGCAGTCCAGCCCCTCTGCTTTTGCAAGCCAGACTTGGGGATTCCGCCTCCCCAGGTGGGCTGCCCCTCCACCGCCCTGGCTCCCTCCCGCCTGTCCGTGTAGCACACACTGCCTCTCCGCCCTTCCTACCCTCTTCTGTGGGCCTCTCGTCTACGCTTGGCTCCGGAGAGTCCGTTCTGCTAGTCTTCTGGCGGTTTTCTGGGTTATTTAGGCACATGTGGGTGGAATCTAAGCGATCAGCAGGATGAGGTGAGCCCAGCGTTCTCCTAAGCTGCCATCTTCACACAATTCCAGGGATGTGATTTTCAAAAATGACTAACCACTAAGAGTGATTCACCATAAGATACAGGTTTAAAACTAAACGTGCTCAGGATTCACACTTGTTCAATGAAAAACAGGAGGAAGGATTTTTATCTGCCCTACTATTCATTGCAAGGGATACATCCTTATTTGGCAAAGAGCAGTACCTCTTTGAGATGTGAAAGCAAATCACCAGTATTAGGAACTACAAATTTTCTGAAGGACCTGGAAATCATGGCCTTCCTTCTGCCAGAATAAATATAAACTCCTTAGCAAAACTGGAAAATGTCCTTCAAAATCTTGACTCTACCTACTTCAACCTCACTTGTTCTTATCTTCCCCTCTTTACCTTACACTCTCTCATTTTTGGGCCTTTGTCCCCATTTTTTTTCTCCAGGTGGGGAATGCTTATGCATCCATCCTTTAGGTAGCAGTTTAGAAAAAGTGTCTTCAACGAAGTCCTCCATGTTGCGATAAAACTGACAGCCTATAACTATGTACATGTGCACCATATGCATAGCTTGTTCCCAACCTGTAGGCACGCCTCGCCTACTTTCCAGATGTTCTAATGGTGGCTGTGGGGAAGGCAGAGGAAATCTGATATGCTATGGCAAGTGGGGGTCCATACAAGGAAGAGAAGTGGTAAGAAGCCAAGGCGATCCGAAACAAGTTAGGGAGTAAAATCTGACTATTACTCTGTTACTCACAACAATGATAAGGGATTATTTTGTGAACATTAACACTCAATACTCATCGATTAAAAAAAAACACTTGGAGATAGGAGTAACACAGGGGGAGACCATACCACTAAGCATCTTCCAACCTCCAACAAAAAGATTCACTAGAAATCTTACCATTCTTTCAAAAACTTGATTTGCAAATAGAAGTTCCATTAGTTAGGTAACAGGGGTTGTTAGGAGATTTCAAGGAGGGTGAAATAATTTACAAGTAGAAGAAAGGGATTTTTGTTTCTAGGAGGTTCAGTGAAGGGCTGCCTGAAGATAGCAAAGACTCTGATAGGAACGAGAGGTTGTCTCTTCTCCAACAGGCACAGTGGAATTTGGGGAAAAGAACTGTGGCTTAGCCCAACTTTTTTATATTGAGCTGGACAGGGGGGTCTGTCATCTCTTTCCATAATGCTGTTACTTTACTTTATCTGCATGCTGCACCACACAATCACACAAACTGGGAACCAATGCTAATACTAACAATAGTATTATCATTTCACAAATTCTTATATTTAAAGAAATTGGAAGAAAGAGTGGAGGCAGACTCCATAGCAATTTGGAGTAATGTGACCAGGCAATTTATCAAGAGAGACAGGGACTGCCAGTGATATTGAAAAATCAGTCCCAGGACTTGGAGGATTTTACTGAAGTTACAGAGAAGTTCAAACTGCCAAACTCCCCAATGACTGAAATCTGAAGATCAACGGTTGGCCCAAATGGTATCATTTTCACCCTGCTCTGGAAATTAAGCAGCTCTGAGCTGATAAAGTCCATAATTTAACATGTAGGGCAAATTGCTAAAGCACTTAACCAGTGAGGTACTAATCTTCCTTTCCTATGTGAACTCGAACTGACTCCTGACAGCAAAATCAATTGGAGAGATTTACTCTAGGGATAGCTTCTAAAAAGCAGTGTAATCAGGAGATAAGGGAATTGATGGGGGTGCGTTATCACAGCCCTCCACCGACCCGCCACCAGCTGCCAAAGGCTTCTGACAGCCCTGAACCTAGAGCTGCATTCCTCTCGAGCAGATCTCATTGAACTCAAGGTACTTGGAGGTCAAGAAACCTTCTCCCATGTTGATTTAGTCTTGTCACTGGAAACACTTGAGGTCGAGCAAATTCACCACATTGGCTAGGCAGGGGCAACCAGGGCAGCTAGAGAATTATTAAAAAAAGACCTCTGTTTTTTCATGTTTTACAGAATGCTTTGAGCTACCTGCTTGATGTATTTGATGGCTGACATCTTTGCATGTGCGTTATGGCTTCTTAAAGTGAACTGTCTGCTTTGAACTCAAGGGGGTTCCAGAAATTCAATACTTTAGTCTTATGAATTTTCCATTAAAAGCAAATAACCATTTGTTGCTTCAAATGATGAAAAGATCATTATGGCCTCATTGCCCCATTGCTAAATATTATGTCTTGAAACCCTCACCTCTATGCCTGCTACAGAGAATGCAGTGTGGCATAGTATCAAAGACAAACATATATCAGTGTAAATCACCATAGCTTCTATAGCTTCTATAGCTTACTAGCTGTGTATACACCTGGGCAAGTATTTAACCTCCAAACTGTTTCCTTACCTGCAACTTTTACCACCTTCCTCTAAGGGGTGCTAATGAGATTTGAAGGAGATATCACAGGTAAAGTACCTAGCACAGGCCACGGCACAAAAGAAGATAAATGTTATTTTCTTTTACTCTTAGTACTAATGTTTGGTCTGAATGTTGAATAAATTCAAGTCTCCTGTCTAACTATCAGAACACGTTCGGAGTAATACCAGAGGAGGACACCCACCCCAAGCTGAAATAACCATGATTCTCTCTATATAAGAAAACAGCCTGTTATAAAGACTCTCCCAAATCTTTGTCTCTTATTTTGTCTCTTCATATCCCTGCTCACCTCTACCTCACCCCCACCATTACCTCAAACTGTTCCATACCCAAATGGGTTTCAAAATAATCTCATTTGTGAGAGAAAGACATGAATGTAATTGTGGAGGTTATAACGTCTAGAAGTAAATTATTTAAACTTATAGGTGTATAAAGACTATGAGTTTTCACAGAAAGTTCTATACCTGGTCAAATGTAAGAGCCTAGGAGAAGAAGCAGCAGAATATTCATTGGGTCTTGTTGAGGCTCTGTCACCAAACTCCTGCCAATCATTTGATTGGAATAACGGTGTTAAGAAGCCTTTCCATCAGGCTAGCTTCAGCTAGAAATTAGAAAGCTATAGGTGATCTGGATACCTGTGCCATAAAAGGGGCTTAAGTTTAAAGGGGAAGGAATTTTCAGAAAGACAGGATGGCAGTCAGAAGCCACTTGAATGCAAATCAGGCAAAAAGTTAGGGAGAAAGGAAGCTAAGCAAGAACCCTATTAAGTTGTACCATCCCTTTGAGGTTAAAACGTAATTATCTTGGATTGAGTTACTAGAAAATTGGGCTCTTTGAAGTCAAGCAAGCTGAAAACAGCTTCATAGAATGCTAAAAATTCAGGCATGAAAAAAGACTTTAAGTGTTACTTAATCATCCAAAGCTTGGGTGCTTGCTGTAACATCCCATGAAATGATGCCTCTATTCTGGAATATCTCCAATGACTTAAAAATAAATCACACACATTCCACTTTAGATGACTCTGACCATTTGAAAATTCTTCCCTATCTTGAGCCAAAATCTGTCTCTCTGGAAGTTCTATTACTGGTTAAAATGCTAAACCTCAACCTTCACAGAAAATCTAATTATACATTCACATGATAGCCCTTCAAATATCAAAAGATGGTCATCACATCACCCAAGTTATCTCTTTTCCGGAATATTTATTATTTCTTTCAACAGGTTGTTTAAATGACATGGCTTACCCACATTGGTTACTTTCTTTTGTATCTCTTGGCTATCAATCTGTCTAAATCTGCTTTAAGTGACCCACTAGAATAGAGAAGGAACAAGGCTACAACTGCTGCCTTTGTAGACATCTACATGCATCCTACAACCCTGAAACATGCTCCATTTTCTTTGAAAGCCCCATCACACTATTAGTCCACTGTGTACTTACTGCTGTATGAAACTTCCTGTATTTTTAGGCAGAATTTCTGGAAACTAATAAGGGACCATATACTCAGACTTGTTTAATTCCAGCATATTGGAATATCTTCCAGATAGTAAAGATATTTTGGCTGATGACTCTGTTATCCACAATTTGGATAAACAGACCTTCTATTTCTTCTTCAATGTCATTGACAAAAATGACAAAGTTAAAATAGAAACTTCCCTCCAACTGAACAGAAATCCATTATTTCAATTATATTGGGATCCAATCTGTATGTCTCCATCTTGTCCACAAATTAAAGAGACCTTGTCAAATTTCTTGATTACATTCAGATATATAGTATGAATTTGGCTGCATTTCCTTGACAAGTTAAGGAATTCCAAGAAAGATGAAGGCAGTCTAGTATGACCTTTTATCAACCCATTCTGTGCCCCAATGATCATTTCCCACTTCTGGTAAATCACAAATATTTGTTAAATAAGCCACCTCTGCTGGTATTGTGGTTATATATGTAAAAATAGCTTTTTTTATTTTCTAAATGAATAATGATATGTTTAGAGATAAAAATAACATGATACCTGAGACTGTTTAAAATTATCAGCAAAAAAAGGTAGGGGCAGTTGTATCAGAGTAACAGTAGATATGGCTAAATAGTGACAGAAATGAGTGCTATGTTTACAGAAATCACCTTTTTCATTTAAAAATTTTTAGAATAATTCCCCGACTTCTGTCTCCTACATCTTGCCCAGCTTCCACAATTTCTCTAGAATAACAAATAGCGATTCAGTTAATTTGTTTGAATTTTCTGAGTACCCTAAGGTGTCATTCTTTTGCTTCATATAATTTGGATTCATTTGAACTGCTAATGCTCTCTCATCACTTTATTTGTATTGAGTTTGCATTTCCCATTCCAATGTTTGCCCCACTCTTTTTAGTATGAAGATCAAGCTGATACAAGGAAATCTACTGGGTAATACATAATACTGCATCTTCTTCCCCAGTGTTGTTACTTGGCCTCTGCTTCATCTTTTACTTGTTCTGAATATATTGAAGAAATTCTATTTTATTTTTATTGTCAGTGGTACTTTCTGCAAATCTGAGTATACTTCAGCCTTATGGACGTTACTTGTATACATATGGCTCATCCTTATATTCTTGGTAATTTCTTTGTACTCCTTTGTCTATCATTTACACATATCATGCAAAAATCTGAGTTCACTGAAGATCATGTAACAATCTAGAATTCCCCCTAATTATTATCAGATGGCTGGTTTACAATATGCACAGTTAAACTGTATTTCTAGAAAGTTCCCAAATATGTTGTCATCTTCTCTTTATATAGCACACCATAAAATCATGCCTATGTTATTATTCTTTATTTTTATTTTTGAAACCTACCCTCTTGAAGTGTGTGTAGCACGTGGCTGACATTGCCAGGTGTCCCTTCAATGGTTATCATGAACTCTAAGATGTCAAAGGACTTCTCCCAAACCTGCTCCTCTCAATTGTCAGTAAATTTCTTCTATATATAAAAGAGACAGACTCAGGGAAACTTTTTCTAATGGCCTACGTTTTGGGAGATTGCTACCAATTTCTCAAAATACCTCATGAGCTTGCAAGCACTGAGCTTCTTAGCAGGTTGAGAATTCTAGCAGATTTTTAATAACTAAATCCCTCAGTCATGACTGTGTCTTGACACAGGTCATCGTTTGGACCTCTATCAAAAGCATATTATCTCTTCCTTCCATCTGGCCAGCAAGTTTGGAAACACTCCTCCAGCAATATGATTTCTGATTCCATTTTCAATTTTCCTCATTGATAAACCAGCATAGAAACTCACAATGGTGTAGACCATGTCTCCTTGATACATAACTACATCTCTAACCTCTTATCACAAAATGTCTGTTCCTTTGAAAGGGATACTACCACCATCTTTCAATTTTGAATCACGTCTCAATGAATTTCAATGATAATTATGAAAGTATATAAACCTCTTGCCATGTATTAAAATCTCACTATGTCTTGCTCATTTCTCATGTTCTGCACAGGTATGTAAGTGTTAGAGGTCATAATTTTGGCTCTTACTACCATTGCTAATTGTCCATGCAAATCACTACGTATTTCTTATATTCCTTATTACTACCTTCATTTTCCAAAAATATAATCTACACAAGTGTAGCTGATCATATGTCTTATTCTCCTTCATATTTACTTAAGATCCCAACCATATAATTTTGAGACCTGTCCTCACCTTGCAAAAAACGAATCGTGCTAGGGTCTTGAGTTACGGATCAAAACTCTAAATTCCATTTTTACAACACCATGGTGATCCATTCAACATCAATATTTTCCTCTTTCACGTGTTTATTCAACAAACTTCTATTAAGAAACACTTTGTACAATGTGCTCTGGTAATAACTGGGGTTATTAGTTTATAATATTGGAAAGTTAGACAATGCCTACACCCTCTATTGAGCATGTCAAATAAGTAAACAGGTAATTTTAATACTCATTTACAGCTCCATCCCCAGACAAGAAGTAATAAGGACACCCTTTGTATAACCAAATTCGTGCATTTCTTATGGGACTTCTATGTCACTGTTACTTATCATAAGTCTTCTCTCATAGGCACAATCAACTTTGTGTGAATCAACAGAATGAGAAAATGGATGGCAGGATTGGATATATTAGTGAGGACTCGGTGTCACATCCCATCTACCTGATCCAGGAAAACAGAGCACCGTCCAATTTCCCATGTTTCCCATGTAAGATTGGCATAGAACTACCTCCATAAAACTGTTACTACCCCCTGAATGAGAAGAAACCAACCATCATTACCTACTTCTCAAACCTCCTTGACCTTGTAAACATGCTTACCTGCACAGACTAGGGCCTAGTACTTTTTTTTTTTTTAAGAATTTTTTTTTAATGTTTATTTGTTTCTAAGAGAGACAGATGAGCGGGGGAGGGGCAGAGAGAGAGGGAGACACAGAATCCGAAGCAGGCTCCAGGCTCTGAGCTGTCAGCACAGAGCCCAACGCAGGGCTCGAACTCACTGACTGTGAGATCATGACCTGAGCCGAAGTCGGACGCTCAACTGACTGAGCCACCCAGGCGCCCCTAGGACCTAGTACTTTTAATGATCATTCTGTGGAGCATGAGATGGTACCATTTCTTCAAAAGATCCAAACTCCCCTTTTCTGGGAAGGTCCCATATACACAGTATAACACGTTAAAGGATATGCTCTGCTTTCCCCTGTGTCAGAATCTTCCACTTGCCAGTAGTATTCATCTCTCCCTTCTTCATTAAAATTTCCTTTCCTTCTCCCTGTATTCTTTGATTAGGTACTCCATTCTGACTGGCAAGCACTCATTATCTCTAACCAATTAGAGTTGAGAAAGGCTTGTACCTCCCTGGTTTCTCCTTTATAAGTACAGACTGTAAACTTCTTAAGTGAAGCAAAAAATCCTTATTCACCTTGATGTAGTCCCCTAACACGGGACTCCCTTAACACTGGCACAGGGCCTCGAAGCTCACAGGCAGCGAGTAAACACCTACTGAGGTGACCTGAGACAAGCAGAACAGGGAGAACTGATAAGTCCCGTAATTGGTCTGGGCCTCAGACAGGAAGACTAACATCCTGCAGGCGTAGACACACACTTTTGCCCTAATGCACACTTTGTAGATTGTTATAGAAAATAAAGACCTTTATAGTTTCCCTTAGGAAATATCCCTTAAACCGCTGTACCTCATTGCCCAGAGGCTCCTAGGAATACTGCCTTCAAGGAAGCCAATTATATGGCCCCTTTCCTCTCACCTCTGCCCTCTTCTGTTCAGAACTTGGTACCTAACCTAGTTCTCATCTGCTCAAAGATATCTTTATCTCCTTCAGCAATACCAATCAAATGCACACACAAAAAAGTAAATCTACAAAACACTTCTTAATCACTCTTCCTGCCTTTTTTCTATCTGCTCTAGACTTCTTCTCAGAAACAGTATGGAAGAATGTCTTCCCACAGCTTTAAAAATTTTTAAATACTATCTACTGCATATCATTCCTTAAAAAAACATAGGCAAGAGGTAGGGAGTGGGTAGATATTTTATTTATGAATAGATTTAGCATGAGCGCTAAAGCTCTTTAACTTGATTGTACACTCATCTGAGCCCAGAAAATGGAGGTGAGGACTCATAAAGGAGAAATGTTGACTGGTCCCCTTTCATTACAAATCTGCTTGAAAAATTAGAACACTATGTCAAACATCCATTTCTGAATGCTCTTAAATAGCTCAAACATTATGCAAATTAGCAAGCATAATAAGAATGAGATAAAAATTCAATATTTGGATTCCCCCATGCCCTTTATACATAACAGTAGATTGACTCCCATCCGCTCTATTTGGGGAAGAAGTCATAGACATTTTCCAAACCAAAACATTAAATGAGATAGTTCAAAATCCTAGTATTCACCCTAGGGAACTTCTTCATTTAAAATGAAACTAGAGGGGATGCCTGGGCGGCTCAGGTTGTTGAGCCTCAGACTTTAGCTCAGGTCATGGATCTCATGGTCTGTGAGTTTGAGCCCCAAATGGGGGCTCTGTGCTGACAGCTCAGGACCAGGAGCCTGCTTCAGATTCTGTGTCTCCTCCTCTCTCTGTCCCTGCCCATTTCATGCTCTTTCTCTCTCTCAAAAATAAACATTTAAAAAATTTTTTAAATAAGTAAGATAGTAGAAACTCCACCTGCCTATATAATAATCAGGGTAGAATCTATTGAGAATACTGAAAAGTTTGTAATTTGCAAAGCTCCCAGGAAAAAAAATGAGGGACCAGTTAATTAAATCAAGCAAAACTATTAAGAATTTCAAGTAATAATCATTTAGCAAAGTAAATACTCTTACATATCTGGGTACATATGATATATCGTTTTTAATATTTTATCATATTCCCAAAATAACACCATGATAATTTATTCTATTCATCACAGGTACAAAGTTTGACCTGTAGTTTCTATTAGCCTAAACAAAATACTACAACAGAAAGAAAAATTATTCAGTAGAATTCCTCTACTTCAAATGATTTATTCCTTGATAATAATCCATTATGATCAATATGCAAGGGAATATCAAGTTACAAAAATGTCCTAAATACTATAAAGGGGTAGAGAATTTTAGGCACCAAGGAAAACCATGGAAAGAAAACACACAAAATAATAAGGCTGGATCTAGTATGGATTCCATGAGTGAACAAAAGGTTAAAAAGGGGCTATAATCCCCCTTCTCCTCCATATTAGCTTCCTAGGACTGTTATAATAAATACCACAGGCTGGTGGTTTAAACAGAAATCTGTTTTCTTACTTTCTGGAGGCTGGAAGCCCAAGATCATGGTATTAGAAGGGTTGGTTTCTTTTGGGGCCTCTCTCCTAAGGTGTTAGATGTCCTTCTTCTCACGGTGTCTTCCTTCTGTACCACTTTGTGTCCAAACTTCCTCTTTCTTTTTAAATGTTTACTTATTTTGAGAGAAAGAGAGAGAGAGAGAGAGAAAGAGAGAAGGAGCAAGGGAGGGGCAGAAACAGAGGGGGAGAGAGAATTCCAAGCAGGCTCCACACTGTCAGCACAGAGCCTGACACAGGGCTCGAACCCACAAACCATGAGATCATGACCTGAGTCGAAATCAAGAGTCAGATGCATAACTGACTGAGTCACCCAGACACCCCAAACTTCCTCTTTTAAGGACACCAATCATATTAGTCTGGAGCCCACCCTAAAGACCAAGTTGTAAATTAATTACCTTTTTAAAGACAGTATCTCCAAATACAGTCACTTTCTGAGATACTGGCAGTTAACAATTGAACATATGAATTCTGAGGGAACACAATTCATCCCATAACATCATCCTCCAGTGGTGCAGGTGGGGAAATAATTCTGTAGGAGAGAAATGCTTTATAAGGATCTCAGTTGTTTTCTGAAGGATTAAGCTAATGCAAAGGATTAGATTATCAGTCAGGCTCACCTAAACCAAAGATCTCCCCAGCATCAAAGTTTACTAATAATTTCAAAGGATACAAGCAATCAAAAGGCACAAGTGAAACAGGAAATGTCTGGAACATTCCATGGGATTCCCCAGGTCCTCCCATCTAATACTGGACAAGTGCTGCCCAGCTGAGGGTAACAGCAAAGTCTCCATTGACATACATGGGGCCTCACAGCAGGAAATATTTATGACATGAAAAACCTCCACACTGGACCAAGCTTACACAACATTTCCCAGAGTCATGTCCCATAAATCCATATATCCTAAATTTGGTCACCATTAGCAATCTTAAACCAGGAACACAAGGATTCTCTTCCTTGTAAACATCATTAATTTATTTACTAAAAGTTTTAGATATCAGCATGTTTACAAGAGATTAGACCGGTTCATCTGCTTTGTGCCTTTCCCCCAGGAGTATCTTCCTAGTAATCAGGAGAAATAGATCTGGGCCAGCTGCTTTAACTTCCTCCTCCCCAGGGACCCAGTGCAATGTAAACTCACTCTCCTGTTTCTCTATACAACCTGCAGTATGTGATACATTGCTCGTTCATGTCAAATATAATAAATTTTATGGAACATTTTATTGAGTAAAACCTGTTTGGTTACCTTTATGTGAAATAACTGCATATTCAGTCAGGATATAACCTGTTAAATGGTCATATATAGAGTGTGGTTACTATATACAGAAATTTCACTAAAATTACATTAGGGTTCAACCTCACTGAAGAATTTATCTTGCAGAGGGCACCCACTGAGCTTTATATCCAATGTCTCTACTTCTGGCAACTTCTTTCCCCTTTCCCATCATTTACATGATAACCGAAGTAGCAGACCCTAATGCCCCGCCACCTGAACAGAATCTCCTCACTAGACCCCAGCCCCCAGCCAAATCATTCAATCAATCTAAAGGTCAACACCTGATCCTTGCTGAGGCCAAACCCCTTCCCCAAAAAAGTAATTCCAGGTTTAATCTTTGATGTTCTCTTGAACTCAACACTTGTCAGCAGCCACTTTCCCGCTACACACAAGAGAACCAGTTCTGTGGTGAGAGAAGAGATATAATCAGATGCTCTGGAGGAGCACAGGTGAAGAAATGGAGAGAGCCCTGATGCTATGCCAATCCCTGCTTCTGGGCCATTCTGGCTGTGTGTTGTCATTGGGTTCTGTATGACAACTGTGCCTACATCTTAAAAATAAATTTATTCTCTTAAAAAAGCATTTTTCTATTGATGTTGACCAAAAGAATCCTAACATGTATCTACAAATCTATCTTCAAACTGTGGCACTGCCATTTACCAATTGTGTGACTTTACATTATTTATTCCCTCCAAGTTGAAGCCTCTTTATTAATAAAAACAGGGATAATACCATGCACCTTAAAAGTTTGTTTTGTAAATGAAATATTAAAATTTTATGGACCACAGTAGGCACTCCATAAATGACAGATGTTAATGGAGACTGAAGCCTCCAGCTGCTGCTCTTTGGATCCCTCATGGTATTCATGGCAAGGCCACACTTTCCCCTGATACTCCCACCCAAGGGCTGAGCTTGAAGGGGGTTACTAGACCTGGCCCACGACTGTCCAAAGCAGGACTCTTCAAATGGGCAATCTTTGCTCAAGGACTTCCCATCATCCTGGGCAAAACTTTCTCAGAAATACACTGCAGTCTGAGACTCCTGCTACCCGGCCCTTCCTTTCCACTCTCCTTTCACAAGTCCTAAACCTGTATCACTACCTAAAGTCTCTACCTACTGACTCCTGTTCCCTCCTCTTTCACCCTCCACTGGCATTTCCCTGCAAAATCTCAACCATATATAACCCCATGTTGACATCAGCTTCTCAAAGGACTTGAACTAACACAATGAGAGTATACTGCAATAATTAATCTGCTGATAAAATACTACTTTTGTTGTATATTCACAGCATATCCCACACCATAGCAGCCATTCCTAAGTATTCTTGGCTCTAAGTCTGTAGCTGATCTCACATGATCTCACATTTCTCTTTAAGATACACAGTAGCTGTCAACTCATCTCAGTTGGTGTATATACACATTAACTTCCAATTTCTTCTAAGAAACTAATGAAACACTTGGCCAGGAATGACTAAAGAAAAACATTTCTCCCTTGGTTCTTCCCAGATCCTTTTCAGCTTTCCTTGTTACATGGCTGTGTCCTTCACTAAACTTTCTTTTTCCAGCTTGTTTAAACCCCCAGCTAGTCTGGTCTAAATCAGTATAGTACAATTATTAAGACTGACAGTTTGTGGAATTCAATTTTTATATGACATCTAAATTGCAGATCTCAGTGCAACTTCTACTAACATCCCATTAAAAGTACATGTGAGGGGTGCCTGGGTGGCTCAGTTGGTTAAGCGGCCGACTTCGGCTCAGGTCATGATCTCACGGTCCATGGGTTCGAGCCCCGCGTCAGGCTCTGTGCTGACAGCTCAGAGCCTAGAGCCTATTTCAGATTCTGTGTCTCCCTCTCTCTGACCCTCCCCCGTTCATGCTCTGTCTCTCTCTGTCGCAAAAATAAATAAATGTTAAAAAAAATTTAAAAAAAAATAAAATAAAAAATAAATTAAAAAAAAGTACATGTGAAATTGAAGAAAAAATAAAAATACCTAACAGAAAATCTAAGAATTTGTTGCTAATGTAAAAAGAACTTGCATGAACTGTAAGACCTATAGAACAAAATTCAGCATCAAAAGCAATGGGAAAATACAAGATTTGATACTGACCCTAAGCATATCACTTTCTACAAAGACAGGGACACACTCTTTCCCTCACACACTCTCTGCCTGCCCCATAGTTCAAAATTGTAGGGTCCAAATCAGTTCAAGGAAATCCCATGGGTATTTCTTTTGAGGTGGCCACTATACTAGCTTCTCCCTTAGTTGATATCTCCCTTCTTATATCCATACAGAGAACCCAGTTCAGAAATCAACATGTATCACCATGTAGATAGATGACGCCACATTGTGTCCTGGAAAGAGAAGCACCAGCATAGAAATAGGAGTAGAGCTAGGATATGTCAACAGTGTCTAACAGGATGTTGCAGCTTTTCATGTTCTAGCTTGCTTCCAATTGTTAGAAATCAGGTATTGAGGAGAGGAAACCCTATCTCCTCCAGAATAAGTACTTAAGTTACATACATAGGACTAAGAATCTGCACAAGAATCTACGTTGCAGCCATAGGTTTGAGAATAGTATTTAACAAGACTCACTTGAACTTTTAAGAATAGAGCCAAGGAAGATACACATTCTCCATTGGCAAATAGTGGGCCTGGAAACATCTGTTTTGATTCACACATAAGGACGCAAAAATTCATAAGAACGGTGGGAAAAAAATTCTAGAGATCAATGGAACACCATCCTGAATACCTCTGAAAATGACTAGAGGGAACTAAAAGTGAAATTGAGAACACCATTGGCATTCTAGAGTATCAAAATTGATGTACAGAATGAACAGTAGCTGAAGACAGGTTAATTCATCTGAGATTTAAAAAAATAAATCAAAAACTTAAATAAAAATAGAATAAAAAATAAAATGGTATAAAAAGAACAAGTTGTAGAATAAGAGTATAAAAGCCTTCATTTGTGGTGTAAAACACATGAAATGATATTATATTGTTAGGAATGCTTACACATGTTTAAAAGTATAAAAACTTACATGTTATTGGTATATACACCAACTTTAGGACAGTAGTTATCTCAGACGCAGAAGACAAAGAAGAACCCACCAGGAATGAGTAAAGAGGGCTTCACCTATGACTGAAATTGTGCATGCATGTGTGTGTGTGCACGTGTATGTGTTTCTATGGCAAATAGGCCAAAATGGTAAATCTTCTTACATGAAGGCTACATGAATATTCCCTAGATTACCTCTATAATTTCATGTATATTTGAAGTGTTTTATAATTTAGAATTTTAAATAATACACAAGATTGTAAAACAAAATTCAACTTTATGCTGTTGACAGATCTAAAAACTCAACTAGCACCACCAGTTTAAAATCAAATAGATTTATCAGGTAAATGCAGCAATTTTCATTTCAGACAAAGTAGAATTCAAAGCCAAAAAAAATTTTTAAAAGAAGATTAAATGGGACTACTTTTATATTAATACAAACTACACAATTAAGATATCCTGAAAAACATAACATCCAATGCTGGTCTGTAAGAAATACAAGTGGAACAAAATGAAAATATAACAGCCAACAGTTATTAATTAGGTTCTCACTATATATCAAATTGTGCCAAGGTCACACTTGGTATAATCACACTCACAAATGAGTCACGTACAGTATCTCATTTAATACTCAGAGCAATCAAGTGAAGCCATGTCTTATTACCCATTTTTTTTTTAAGACAGGGAAAGTGAGGCTCAAACAACCGCTGAGGTAGGAAAGTGCAAATCTAGCATTTAGGCCCAACCTGTCTGATTCAGAACCCATACTTACTAGAACTGTGGCTTTCCATTTCCCCAAGTTATAGCAGGAGACTAACATTTCTCTGTCAGATTTTGATTAATAAAGTAGAAAAGAAATACCTATACAATTCAAAGAATTCAAGTTTCAGTTCAAAGATGTAAACAAATTAGTACCTAGATATTAAATTGTGTACCTTACATAGAATTCATCTTTTTAAGAATCAATGTAACATGTACAAGATTAATCCTGGACCAATTTACAAGAAAAATAAAGAAAAGGTAAAACAAGTAAAAATTATAACTTACTTTCTCTGACTATAATCAATTCATAATAATATAGCACAATAGTGAATAATAGTCCACATATTTAGAAATTTTGAAACATCTTGGTCAGGGTATATACCCAAACTGTAATTTCTAAACTATAGAACAAAATGAAAATGAGGACTCAATGAGGGGCTTTTGCCAAAGACATACTCTAAGGTAAATTTCAATAATTTATTTTTGGGTTCAAATTATTTTTACAATAACATGTATCTGGTTTGTAATTATATTAAAACATTTAAATTTCATTAAGCAAATTTGAGAATTAAGGAAGCCAAAAACAACAACAACAGGATAGTAAAAGGATAAAGCAAATTAAGACAACATTAATAAACTATTTTTTTAAATCACAAATCAATAAGTCAAAAAATGATTTTTTTGGAAAATAATTTAGATAAATATTTTCCCTTTATTTATTTTTTAATGTTTATTTCTGACAGAGAGAGAGAGAGACAGAACATGAGTGGGGGAGAGGCAGAGAGAGAGGGAGACACAGAATCGGAAGCAGAAAGCAGGCTCCAGGCTCTGAGCTGTCAGCACAGAGTCCAACGCAGGGCTCGAACTCACAGACCGCGAGGTCATGACCTGAGCGGAGTCGGACGCTCAACCAACTGAGCCATCTAGGCGCCCCAAATATTTTCCCTTTAAAACTTGAATATTAGGGGCACCTGTATGGCTTAGTCCATTAAGCTTCTGACTTTGGCTCAGCTCATGATCTCCTGGTTTATGAGTTTGAGCCCTACGTCAGGCTCTGTGTTGACAGTTCAGAGCCTAGAGCCTGCTTCAGATTCTGTGTCTCCATCTCTCTGTGCTCCTCCCCTCATCATGTTCTGTCTTTCTTTCTCTCTCTCAAAAATAAATAAACATTAAAATTTTTTTAATTTAAAAAATTTAATATTAAAGAAGGAAAAAAGTATTCAATGTATTAATATGAATAAGCACAGACAGGAAAAATTAAGACTTGGTTTTTATAATTTTGCAAAAGAATTTGAATGAAAAAATTTTTAGGAAATTATCCAAATAGAATGAAGAAGATACCCTGGCCCCATAAATTATCATGAAATAAACTGAAATTTTCCAGTGTCTAAAGGTTTATTATTGATTTTTTTTTTTAGGCTTGTTTATTTATTTATTTTGAGAGAGACAGAGAGAGCATGAGCTGGGAAAGGGCAGAGAGAGAGGGGGAGAGAGGGAGAATCCCAACCAGGCTCCAGAGAGTCAGTGAGCAGAGCCGAATGCAGGGCTGGAAGTCACAAACCAAACTGTGATATCATGCCCTGAGCCAAAATCAAGAGTCAGACGCTCAAATGACTGAGCCACCCAGATGCCCCGTACCAAGCCCTCCCAAAGCCTTAGAAAACTATTATAAGTATACAATGACCTTTATAAAACTAACATAACCCAGATTTTATAAACTGTCAAAGAAAAAATATACCTACCCTATACAGCAATTTTATTTATATATATAGACGCAAAATTTCTAAATAAAATGCCAGTCTATTGCCCAACAGCAAATATCCACTTAATGATAAGAGATTTTTCTCTCATAACGAGCCTGACATTACATCGTGAAATTTCTCAGCATAATATATTCATCGATCTCATAGGAAATTCCAAATAATTATTTGCTGGCTCACAAACTGGCCCCATACCCAGAGGACAAGAAGGGAGCACCCACGTTGGTAGGTGGCAGGTTTAGTAAGCAAGGGAACTTACGTACAAGGCGTGTCCTTAGGGCTCTGCAAGTAGAGCAGATCTCTGCACCCACCCGCCAGAATGTTAAATGTTTATATAGTGGCCTTAAAGAGGTTCAGTCACATATATATGGTGTCCAGTCACAATAACACCTTGCTCTCTTCAAGGCTGCATCCTTGAGGCAGGTTCTGGAATGGGGAAAGCAAGTGGAAGACATTCCAAGGACAGGGGGTGGAGTGAAGAGCCTCTGATTGCCCGGATGTAGCTCACAGGGTCAAACAGAGGTCACATCCTCTAACTGACCTCCTCTAACACTCCACCCTTTGTGACCAGCTCTTGGCATCTCGGGATATGCCCTGAGAGATCAGCAAGGGGTTTCACTAGCATGGGGGTGGCTCCTTTGGCAGCTATCCAGCCACACTGGAGACAGCTATCACAGCAATAGTATAGATACATGCAAGAGAAAACACAGATCAAGATAATGATGCCCAAAATAAGTAACAATATTTTCTACTCAGAGCTCTTTGATCCAAACCACTGATTTATTAAGTCCCCTGCATGGGGATCAGATCACTCAGGGCATTTCTGTGTCATCATATGATTTAATAAAGATACATTAGAAGGCTTATCGGCTATGAACACACAACATTCTATCTGGATAACGAATGGCATGAGTGGGGTCCTTGCAAGGCAATAATGATGTCCAAGGCCATTCTGTTTTAAAGGACAACTTTTTTCATTAGAGACATTTCAATGTACAGTAATAACAGGTTTTGCTGACTAAAGCTTGTTGGGTGAATTTGGTAAGGGCTAAACTTAATGTGTGCTTATAGTGTGCAATATAAAATTTACATATAAATTGTGTGAATTTGTCATGTGCTATAATGCCCTCCAGGCCAACAGAAAGAACAAAGATGGCAGCCAAATGATCATACCAGTGGAGAAGAGAATGTGCTCACCTGGCCTTGAGGAGAGAGAGGTAGGCAATTGTTACCTTGGGATGGATTCTCCCATGTGTGTGGGGGTGCAGAGAGGGGAAACCCAAGGTTCAGTGGCCCAACCATCCAGGTGGGGAGATTTGTACCACATAACCACTGGTTTCCCTTTGGGGCTACTCAACAAATACCTGGGCAGCCCAAAAAGTCAGTGCCAACCATCACTATTTTTTAACATGACAAAATGACTACACAGTTCCAGTGATATCTATCCCATATTCCTGGTACAATTGGGTTGGTTCTGTTTATAGTAATTTTTCTGTTCTCAACATAGGAGTGCTTGTGTGCTCAAAGGTCCATAACTTGGAATAAGCCACATAAACCAATCCCAGATCTGAGCCTAGCCACCCATGGTTCTAGTGGTGGTATTTTTAGGGTACTTCCGGTCAGTAGTTTGATGGGCTGCCTGTGTAGTCTGATTGCCAGAGAAAGAATACCCAGGCCAAGTGTTATTGATAGTACACGTACAGGCCAGTTTTCTAGGTTAACATCGGTAATATCAGATGGATTAAGAGTACTAGTCCTAACTTGCTGCTTTAGGGCCTCCAATCCCCTCCGTGGAGTAGTGATACTATGGCAATTCTGATGAGCTTTCCTGAGGGGCAGCTGCCCACATACCCAACAACTGGACTGATTTCTTTTTTGGGCATATAAGTGGGCCTGCTGCAGGTACCCATCCCATGACCAGACACCACAGGGGCAGAAGCCTAAGGTCTAAAAGACAGATATTTAGTAGGAACTTGTATGGGGAGATATTCTTAGATAAGAATTAACTTATGGCCTAATCTTTAGATATTAATATGGCTGCAGCTTTAAGAATTTGACCTGGTTGTGCATACCATCCGTGTTGGCCAGGGAAGACAGCACTGTCAAGCATGAGGAGATGGACTGGGGGCAGGACATGCCAGACCAAGACGCCCATCTCCCCACCCCCTCTTCCAACGGTGTGTTCCATTCCATACATACTACATTTTAACAGATTCAATTTGCAGCAGTACAACAGGATCCCAGTGGAAACTGAGTAGATTCCCCTCACCTAGGGGTGCAAAGTAACGCGCCCATCCCAGTGGGATGTTCCATTGCAAATTCCAGTAGACAACAACCTTCCCAGGCATGATGGGGCTTGGTGTTCTCAGCAGCCACAGCACACTGATTCATGGAGAGAGTCTAGGTGATAGCTGTTTCCCACAACTTCCATGCCTTTACAGTGTTGGGTGTTTCGGCAGGTATGTCAGTGAAACCACCTTGGCCACGTGGACTAAAGTACTGTCCGAGGCTTTAATACATTTGAGTGATCAACAGGTAGGGATGCTGCCTCAAATGCCAGACTGGGGACCCCTGCTGAAACAGGCTGTTGAAAGCATTGTGGGCAGAGCATACAAAACCCACCTGGTGCAGCTCTTAAAGACAGCGAGAACTGCCTCAGGCTCTTGCAGGCAAACTTCAGTGTGTTCCTATGTATTCTGACCCTGTCAGGACTTATTCATTATCATCTATCCCTTGGCTTTCCATTGTCTAAACCAGAGTCAATCTCTTTAGAGCAGCCCAACTTTCAGTGCAAAGGGTTAACTGTCAAGGCTCTTGAGCGATCATCAGTCAAACCACTCTGAGTTCAGCCCACTGGCTACTGTGGTCATTGCTCTTTCCACCCAGATGGTGTCAGTGTTGGGCTGAAGAGCAACTGTTGTCCACCAGGGACAGGTTGCCCTGATTAGATCCATCTGTATACCAAGCATCAGAAGGAGCTTCCCCCACTCTCTCTCTAGACCACTGGTGCTACCACAGAAATCGAGGCAGAACATCTGGAAGATCTACATACCTACAGGGCCTAGTAGCTCCTGTATTTCTAGAGACAGAGGACTGGTGGACAGGGTGCTCCTCTGCTGCAAATAGGCACACCGTTTGGTCAAAGTGGAAGTATGAGCCATGGCAGAGCTGGGTCAATGGAACATATTCTCAACCACCCCTTGATAGGAAGGGAATGGTTTCTCCTATTTCCTTATGCTTCCCCAACCAAGGCAACTTATATTGTTTGACAGGCACCACTCTTCACGGAAGCAATATGCTTACAGGTTCCCAGTTGGCACTTCTCCTCCATACTGGCTTCATTCTCTTAACCCAGAGACAGAATTTACCAATAGAGGTTTGCAGAGCTTGATATTTTACGATAGCAATGCCCAATATTTTCTCTGGTATTGGAGAGATAAAAAGCTCATATTCTCATGGGGGAGAATGCCCAATCTGAAGTTTCAAAGAGACTGTCCTGCATGGAACCTGCTTAAGATTCTCTCTCTCCCTCTCTCTCCCTCTCTCTCTCTCTCTCTCTCTCTCTCTTTTACATATATATATATATATATATATATATATATATATATATGTTTTATATATATATGTTTTACATATATATATATATATATATATATATATATATATATATATGGAGATAGAGGAGGGGGGAGAGAGAGGGAGGGGGAGAGAGAGGGGGAGAGAGAGAGGGGGGCAGGGGGGGGGGGAGACTTACCTGACCATAACCATTTGTCCTCCATAACCACTGATGACACTGAGGAGCCAGAAAACTTCTGAGGGTTTCCAAGTGTTAGAGTATGTTCAGCTCAGCATCAACCCTGAATAGGACCAACACAGCATTGGATAGCCAGTCTGTCTGTTCAGATGGGGTCCTGGTACCAGTGAGGTCAAACCACACTTCCTTCTAAGTTACTTTCACATGACCTTTACAGCCTTTTGGTTTTTCCAACTCTTTCTGTCTCTAGCCCTCAGCCCATACCCACTCCCAGGATTTGCCAGTTTCCCCCAAATCAGCAGTGGATGGTCCAACATCTTAAATGTTTTGTCCTACAAATGGGCTCAACATGAATATCAGCATCCTCTACCAGGTGCTGGGGGCAAAGTGGAATATCTTGGATTTCATTCCTGCAATGAATGTAGCCCAATAAGGGCCTTCAAAAATAAAGGTATAGATGGCCTGTCTCATTCCCAATTCCCTAAGAAATTGTTGTACCGCCTGTACAGGTTTCCAGGGTCCCACGTGCCCAGGGTCCCACATGCCCTCATTGGGCCTCGTTCTACCTGTGGGCTAGAGTAATTCAATCTATGAGAGAGTGAGCACCTTGAAATCCCTAAGCACCATGCACACACTGCCAGAAGACAGAGTGTGGGGTTATATTACTCATTTACTCTGCCTCCTGCCCAGTCAGAGAAACGCCATCGTCCCCCCACCCCGCATATCCTATAGCCACACTCACCACGCCTGGATATTTTCCCTGGCCTTTTGCTGGAACTTAGCAGCTGTACCAATAATCACAGTGGGAGTACATTCTCTCATCATGAACGTTTCCTGAACTGGGGGCTGGCACTCCTGTTGCTATCCTTTCGCTTTCTTTTGTATTACAGGGTCAGAACAGCACAAAGTGCCCAACTGTCTAATCTGGAAGTTGTTGTCAATGCATTCACCCATGAAACAGAAATTAAAGGTAGAAGTATCCAAAAAGAGGATAACATGAGAATTTAGTACAATGTCTCTTGGAAATAAAAGACAAATGTACAATATCGATTGCTTTCCTTTATTGCCATAAAACTCCTGATCTCCATGCCATTTGGTAGAGCCCACCCACACTGACTCTGGTTTGGGCTATGTGACTCGTTTTAGCCAATGTTTCACTAGCAAACTTCACTCAGTCAGAACCTTGAGAAAGCGCTTGCATGTTCCTACTGCTTCCCATGCCTCCTCTCCTTTGCAATGAGTTGGCAGCTCTCTGCATTTTGCCATAAAGTACATGCCTTGGCTACACTGGCAAAAGATGAAATTTACGGAGCTGAGTCGAGTTACACAGTCATACCGGCAGAGACCTCCCCAGATCAGCTTTCCAGCTGACCCCAGCACATATGAGAGCCGCCTTACCTGGCCACCTACCCAACCCACAACTAATCACAGACTCAGGAGTTAAGTTCAGCCAGCACCAGACAAACACCCAAGCTGGCCTACTAACACTCAAGGAAAGTAAGTAAGTGCTTACAATTTTAAGGGAAAAACCAAAAAGCAATGCCACTGATACTGCTGACCTCTCAAAGGCTCTTGAATCTGTGGCCCTTGGTATACCTCAGATTTTGTGGTTGTCCGTTAACCAGCATTATTATCATGAGAGATCAATGATACATCAACTATAAACTTTTTTTTTAATCTGTTCATACTAACCACCTGAATCTCTTTCACAGCTACTGAGCATAAATCTAAAATGACATATGCCAACCTAACATGTAGACACCTGTGGAAAAGGAAAGGAAAACATTTTCCTTCTTCCCTTCTAGATTCTTTGGCTGGTCTAATAATTAAATTGACATAAAGCAGATTCATAAGAGAAAAGTCTATTTAATTCTGTATGTACAGGAACCCATAAAAACATGAGACTCAAAAAAAGTGACTGAAACAGGCAGCTTTTATGCCTTTTAGACAAAGAAACAATACATTTGTGAAGAACTGACAAGACAAAGGGATTTGGGCTTGGAGTAGCAACTTAGTGAAGCAGTAATAAGGTTTGTTTATGCAGCCTTCTCAGCTTGAATTCCTATCTCTGCTGCTAAGGATGCCTTCTGCACCCCTGGTAGAGGGTACAGGGAGGGTACCCTCACGTGGGAGATGTATTTCTTGCTTTCAGAGGGAAAAAGAGGGTCAGAGTGTCCTTCTGACACTGGCTGTTTTTAAAGTGACTTTAATTAAAAAATAGTTAATATACCAAAGTGGCATATTTGGGTGTGGAATATTCTACCCTCCTTCACACCTGTAAAACCTTACTGAGACATGCAAAAGAAGATTGAAATAGGGGCACCTGGGTGGCTCAGTCGGTTGAGCATCCGACTTTAGCTTAGGTCATGATCTCACAGTTCATGCATTTGAGCCCCGCGTCAGGCCCTGTGCTGACAGCTCAGAGCCTGGAGCCTGCTTCTGATTCTGTGTCTCTGTTTCTCTCCGCCCCTCCACTACTCGCACTCTGTCTCTCTCTCTCAAAAATGAATAAACATTAATAAAATTATAATTTAAAAAAGAATATTGAAATAAATAAAGAGGCAGTCCCGTGTTCTTAAATGAAAAGGTTACCATGGCAGTTCGGAATATCTAGAACACACTCACCATTAACACATAGTAGTAGTAGTAGCAGTAATAATGGATTAGCAGTAGCAACAGCATTCTGATTTTGAATTGTAATCCTATCACTTCTCTATAATTATCTGATTTTTCCAAATTTTCCATAATTAGTGTGAATCACTTCTATAATCAGGGCAAATTCATAAAAATAATGGTTTTCTTTAAAAGATTTTTTTCATCAACTGCATTCTGTCACTTTTTATCACAGATTTATTCTGGAATTTAATTTGATCTGCTCTTTGTAAACTATCTATAGCTGCTTTCACTTACCCAGAAATGGCTTTTACCTTTGAGTATGCAATGAAGTCATGGGAGTTAGGAGATTAAGGGAGGGGGAAGACTTTATAGATTCTCTAGTTTGAATCAGGAGAACTCCCACGTTGGGGAAAATCTGCAAAACCCTCCTGTATCAGAAACTGCTGCACAACAAATTACCTCCGACATTTAATGACTTAAAACAACTACCATTTATTTGCTCACATTTTGGGGGGCAACAATTTGGGCAGATCTCAATTGGGATGGCTCACCTCTGTTTGTTCCACTGTGTTGGCTGGGCTCACTCATGTGTTTGTGATTAGGTGGCTGGTTGGCTGGGGGTTGGATCATTCTGAAAGGCCTCACTCGCATGTGTGGTAGCTGGGGGAGAGGGGAACTTTTGGCTTGGCACCTCACTTCTCCAATGAGCCAGAAGGCTAACCGGGCTTCCACATGGTGGGTTTGTTCCAAGCTGTAGGACTTCTTGAAGCCTAGCCTCAGAAGTCACATGACATCACTTCTGCCACATCTACTGGTCAGAGTAAGTCACAAGGTAAGCCCAGATTCAAGGTGTGGATGGGACAGACTCTACCTCCTAATGCAAAGAGCAATCTGGTCACATTGCAAAGGGGCGAGGAATTGCTGCAGCCACCTTTGCAAACAACTCTCTCACTGCATCATAATTTATTCATCCTTACATTAAAAAAAAAGTTTTTGAATGCCTTCAAAGTGCTACGTACTGTTCTAGCTACTGGGGAACAGCAGTGTACAAGACAGACATAATCCTTGCCATCTGGGGGGGGTTGGAGGTGCAGCCTCAGGGAAGACAGGCACTGAACAATGATAATAGTTCTGTGAGTGCTACAAAGTACCAGTCACATGGGAGAATGGTGTAGGCTGACCTCATGTCGAGGGGGCAGGACAGTAACAGAATGGAGCAGGGGTTGGAGAAGGAAAGTCAGAGAAGACTGTTATTTCCTGTGAGAAACTCTCAGAGCTTTCTACTTTCTGTACCTCTGGGTCTCATTTTACTATGTCTCATTTTACTATGTCTGCATTGCACGTGCATTTCTTTCTCCCTTGCCATATAATCGCACAGTTACAGAGTGAAAATAGAAGAAAACTTAGGGGGAAATATTCCTTTCAAAGAAAGGATTGTCTAGCACAGTCCTGGGGAAAAAAAAAAGAAGAAATAACTTTTGCGAAAAAAGTAATACTTTTTTATCATGTCAAAATCTTCTCTTAATTTGAGGAATTTATTAATTAAGAAAGCTGAGTTTTTCAAGTGCATAATTCTCCCTTTGATCTATAGGCCTCCAGGCTGTAAGTTCCCAGAGGCCTGAAGTAGGTTTTATCTGAAGTGTTTTCCTAGCAAAGGCATTTTCTGTGGCACAAAATGAAGCCACAGTTGTGGCGCGTTTTGTCAGAAGATCCAAATCGATAAGCTGAGATGCCAGAGTTTGAAAACCCGGTGTGCTGGAGGTAGTCAACTTATTAATCTATATATAGCACACTGAGAAGAAGATTGAGGGGTTTTGATGGCTGTTCAAAGAGTATTCGAGATGAAGAATCCTGTGGGAGAAGAGATGGAACAGAAGAGCACGTTAGAGATTTGTCATACAACTGCGGGAAGGCTCTCCACCAAAGTGTTATTCTCTTCCCTGCAGGTTTGCTGGAAATGTGCTTCTTGTGTTAAGTTCAAAGTGTCCTATGATGGGTCTGTGAGGTAGACACTCCTGGGGGGTGTAGTATGTGCTGTCAAAGAAAATAGCAAATAGCAGCAGGCCCTCTCAACAAGAAGAGTGGTCAGAATTCAGAATGCTGGGAATGTTGTTAAGGGTTATTTGACCAATGAGTCAATAGGTTTTTTTGAACCCCTATTATATACTAACACTATGTCAGGTTCAAGGGATACAATGTTGAGCAAGATAGACAGCATCCCTGCCCTTACCGAGATTATAGTCTGTTGGGCAGGATGGATGGGAATCAGGCAATTCCAAAGCTATGCAAAAAGAACTGTGATAGAGAAATACAGAGACCCATGGAAACACAGTAACAGAGCACCCAGCTCAGACATGAAGACCACCTGACAGAAGTGACCTCTGAGCTGAGGACTGAAGGATGTACAATGGCTACTCAAGAGAAGAAGAGGACCCTGGCTAAAGATAGCGAAAGTCACCAAAATGAAAGTAAAAGAAGCTTTAAAATAAAAGACATAAACACACAAGCCCACAAAGGCAAAGAGAGTGACAAAGAAGGCACCAATGAGAAGTTTCAGAATTTGGAAAGCAGACTGACAAATGGAAAATTACTTAGCTGAACGGAGAAAACCCACGCCCGACCAGCAGAAGGGCAAAACCAAAACGCAATGCCATGAATATTGCTGACCGTCTTAAAGGCTCTTGAATCCATGGCCCCTGGTAACTCAGGAAGCAGAAGCAAAGATGGTTTCACCACAAGCGCATGGATTAAAACTCTGCTAAGAGGGGAATTGACCACCTCCTCAACTCCGCCCCCTCCCCGCCACCCAGAATCTGCCTATCACCTATCATGGCAAGATGCTAAAAGCGTTTCCCTTGAGGAAGGTAAAACTAGTGTCTAGACACATGTCACAACCCAAGGCAGAGATACCTTACTACAATCACACCTCACACTGAACGTGGAAAGCCCCTGCTCTTTTGAACCACTTAGTATCCCAATCACAGACCGACAAACTCTACGACCCAGAGTCTTTTCTAAGGAATCTCAACAACTGCATAGGAAAGACAAAAGTGGTCTGTCATTGGGGTCCCCTAACCAATGGCACAACAAGGTCGCCCTACAGTGAAGGCTACCGTCAACAAGCGCTCCCCACTTTCCCTGTGCACACAGATTCCAAATGGGCTTTTGGTGCCCTACTCACCAATGTGAACAGTCAAGGATTCCTGGACATTGTAGGAAATCTTGAAAATGGAAAGCAGATATCTATTCAAAAGCAAACAAATCAATCGAAAAAAAAAAAAAAAAGCAAACTGATAGAAAGGTTGCAATCAGAGAAGGAATCAACTTCACCCAAAATTTCTTAATGTCCTCAGCAAAATAAGAGGAGGTAAGAAATAACAGAAAGCAGCAGCCTTTTATTTGCTCAAGCCACTAACTGATTCACCCTGACTCCTCTCTTTATACACACTCCAGTATCCTATTTGTCAGCAAATCCTATGACTTCTGTCTTCAAAACCTATATGGAATTGGACCACTTCTTAAATCATTTACTACCCCTGCCCTGATCCAAGTGAGGCCCATTTCTCACCTGGATTACTGTAATAGGCTCATAATCATTCTCCTTGCCTCTATCCTTGTCCTAATGCACAGCAGCCAGAGTGATCCTTTTAAAACATAAATTAGATCAGATCATTCCTTTGTCCAAAACCCGCATCAGCTTCTGCTTTCAGTCAGAGTAAAAGCCAAAGTACTTACAAGGGTTTAAGAAGTCCCATGTAATCTGGACCCATGTATACCATCTCGCCCATCCCAAGAAGCCCCGCCATTCTGAATTCCTTAGTTCTCCTCCAACACCCAGGCACACGTGGCCCTGGGGACTCGGCGTCAGTTCTTCCCCTTGCCTAGAACAATGCTCCCTCCTTGAATAACTCCTTCATTAGCTTCAAGTCTTTGCTCAAATGTCACTTTCTCAATGATATCTACACTGCCCCACTCCCCGCCACTACTAACCCTTCTCATTCTTCTATACACTGTTTTCCCTTAGCACATACTACCTTCTCACACATGTCTATGATTCATGGCCCATCACTCTGCACTAAAACATGAATACTCTTCAGGGTAGAGTATTCATTTTGCTGAATGATGCCTTCCAAGTTTCTGAATAGCACGTGGCAAACAGGATGCTGTATTCCTTTCCTAGGGATGCTGTAACAAAGTACTACTAACTGGGTGTTGTCAACATCAGGGTCAGTTAGCAAGACACATCCAAGAATATGAAATGACATCATCAGTCTGACAGGAGCATGGAGCCCAGTGCAGGGACTTTTAATAGTGAGAGATAAACAAATGGAGTTAGACAAAGAGCTCTGTGAGCCATGACAGAAGAATCTAACTTTATCTCAAGACCAGTGAGGAAGTCTGAAGGGAGCTGGAAATGTGATCAGATTTGTCTCTTAAACAATCACTAAGACTGTGCGCATGAGAGTATGCTCTGGGCATAAGGAGGCTGCAGTAACCCAAGCACAGTTCTCCCTTAGGCCCCATGACTCTGTAAGCCAGTCTTTACTTGATCAACTGTTGCCTCTGAAGTCCTATTATGAACAAGCAAGGTCCCCACACACCTCACCCAGCAAGGCTCCTGGTAACCATGAGCACAGCTGCTCTGCCTTTCCAGCTAAAACGTATGGGGCCGATGGACATCCAAAGACCAGCATCGCAGGATGAGGCTGGAGTCCTGAACCAAAACAGACACTCCAAACCAAGCCAACAGTCTCTACGCTTCTTAAGATCATCGATTATATGATCTGAGTAAAGGAAGTAAAAGGAACTTTTGCATAATATTAAGGAAAGCAAGTTAAAATATCTTTATCTTCTAAGGTAGAAATGTTATGAGAACAAGACAAGTCCAATAGATATAGAAACTTTTTAATGGCAGAGAAAAAAATGTGCCCAGTTGGAAAATAATGACTTTAGGAAACATTATTTGTTTACACCCCTGTGAAGTTTAAGCTAAAATAACTAAGAAGGTCTGAGTTAAATATGTTGTAGAGTATCCAAATTGTTTATGCCTTTAGTAAACTGCTTACAATAGTCTTTAAATACTGAGAACTGGAAAGAGACCACCAAAGTCTATGGAAAAATGCCAAGACATTTTTACAAGCCACAAAACTTTCTAATGTACCCAGCTTTGCTTTCTCACTAAAAAGTACCAGGCAGGGGATGAGAGGAAGGCTTTTTTTAGTATATGTGCTGCCGAAGCGAGCACGAGAGGAAGGCTTTTTAAAGCATCTAGAATATAATGGCATCATGACTAATATGTTTCAGGCTTTTATGAAGGGAAAAAAAATCATATTGGACAAACCTGGGAGATGTTTTTGATAGAACGCCAGAATTAATGAATGGAACACAGTAGGTGTTGATTTTATGTCATTATAAGTTAAGCCTTTTATTTTGCCGTCAAGGAATGAAAAATAAATATCAAACCAGTCTGACCCGCTCTCCTGATTTAATAGCTTAATTTCCAGAAATGCCAGTGAAAAATAGCACAAATGTTTGCCTAGGCCAATTCTTCTTTATTATGGTTCATCCATTTTCCCTTTTTCACAAGGAATGCAGCACCTAACAGAGCTTAATTAAGTTTATATTTTACAGCACGAACCACATTGCCTTACAAGGGGAAGCTTGTTAGAGGCATGTGAGAAGGATGTGTCCTGGAACCCAGTCCATAAAAAAGCATGCCAAGAACACTACAGTGTTCCACGGAATTCTTACACCTAGTGGCTAGTGCAACATGAAGACTCTACTTCTCACACATATAAGATAACTGACATTGTACACTAAGCCAGGGCAGTGATGGAAACATACTACATCAATATCAAGAAGGGAATGGTCTCTGTGCGATTTATCTTTAGTCCTAATGACACTTTTCTTCCCCCACATAGCACTGGAGTTTCTATATTCTTTCTTTTTCTATGTTGAGAAAGGGTGTCAGAAGGATTCTCCCTGGCCCCCCTTAATAGTTTTGAAGGCAACATGCATCATGAAATTCCCTTAAGGTAAAAAGCTACTTAATGTATAACAGTTTATTCTGTCAGAGGATTTGATGTGTCACAGCCTCAGGAATCAAGTTGTTGTAACAACTTGCTTGCTAATGTTCGTGAGGAAATTGGCTTGACCCCAGCCAAGTGACCGATTCCCTGTCAAAGCTAACTGAAACATGAATGTTTAAAGAGGGTTTATATCAGGTATATAATTCAAATGGAAATAAAAGCAGGTGGCATTGTTATGACTTCTCTGAGAAAGCAAATATAGAAGTAGGAATGTTTCTGTTAGGACAGGGCCAAGTGCATACACAAATAAAAGCAAAGTAAGAGTTGCCTAAGTAGAAGTTTATGACAGTTTCATGGAAAAGTCCAGATGTAGACAGTGCAGTTTTGGAATAAAAGCATCATAGTGACATCAGGAATTCAGGGTCATCTCTGCTCCATTGTCAAGGTCACCTCATAGTCCAAGATGCATTACATCACATTACAAATGCACCCACACAGCAGGAAGGGAATGGGAGAAAGGTGGAAAGGCCATCTCCCAGGCACATTAGCCCCCTTTAAGCAGTCTTTCCAGAAATTTCATAGAACACCCCTGCTTACATCTCATCGTCAATATCTCAGTTATACAGCAATACTTAGCTGCAAGTAAGGCTGGGAAAGCATCTTCTAGAGATTACATTGTTCTCCATGATATAAATCAGGATTCACTTCAACGGAAAAGGTGGCAATGAGTGTTTGGGTAAGCAACTGGCTTTCCCTGACTCACTGGACTGTTTTTCTCCTTGTTTATAAAATTGAACATGTGACTATGTAATAGTGACAGAGAGCAGATCGGTGGTTGCCTGGAGACAGGGAATAGGTGTAGGACAAGAAACTGTAAAGGGATATGAGGCGTCTTGTAAGAATGATGGATATGCTCACTATCTCAATTGTGGTGAGGTTCTTATAATTCTACACATATGTCAAGTTGTGTGCATAACTATGTGCTATGTACTGTGCTGGTGGAACGTTTGTGTCTCCCGAAAAATTCATATATTGAATCCTAATCCCCAGTAGGATGGCATTTGAAGTGGGGCAATTGAGAGGTGATTAGGTCATGAGGGTGGAGCCCTCATGAATGAGATTAGTGCCTTCATAAAGGAGACACCAGAGGGCTCCCTGGCCCCCTTCTGCTGTGAGGACACAGTGAATCTGCTGGTGCCTTGATCTTGGACTTCCAGTCTCCAGAACTGTGAGAAATAAATTTTTGTTGTTTAGACGGCCACCCAGTCCATGGTATTTTTGTTACAGTAGCCCAAACAGACTAAGACATACTGATATTAATTATACCTACTAATTAAACTACAGAGAAACTTTAAAAAAAAGTGAACATAACAAAAGAGAATACACATACACGTTTCAGAAAACCATGTCCTAGTGCTGTTAAAGGAATAATTACCCCCACTTAATTGTGGAGTTGCTTTTTTAAATACCCTCCCTGAGAGATTGAGAGATTCTTCTTGTAAAACCTGTGAACAGAGAGATGATAATGACGGTGTCAGATATTCCACTATAGTGGCAATTCTGGTATTAGATAATCTACTGCACTGAGTCATAAGTAAATGCTGACAAGTCTAACATCAGGCTGTGAGCAACAGAAAATGTCTGGCATTCACCAATTTTTAAAAAGTTCAACTCCTCACTTGGAACAGAAATTCATTAAGTTTATTATCTTTGATTATCCTTTTTGGTTGCCAAGGAGGTTTAAGTAAGAACAATTATTTCTTTTACAGAAGGAGTGGCAGTGAAGAAACAAAACTCCAAAGGTCCTTGTACCTCCTGGAGAGGAGGGGAGAAAATACACTCTCCCGTTTCCAGCAGAGCCCACATCCCTTCAACAACAGTGGGCAGGTGCAGCCTCTGCTGGTGTCTGTCACCCCCCTCAGGACCAAACACCCTAGTATCCCTTGCCCCCCAGGCCACACCCCTCCTCAGCAGTCCAGACACCTTCCAGATGTTGAGGTATCTCCACATCCTCCAAACACCAGATGGAGGTATCTCAAGATCTGAGCACCAGCTACACAGCAACCCCTCACTGGAGGCCCAATCACCAAACCCCTGAGAGTCCAGAGACCAGTCAGCCCATGGGCCCCTCCTCTAAGCCCCAGGCTCTGGCAATACCACTAGTTCTCTTCTGTTCCCCTGTTCTCAAGGACAATAGCTTCTTCCTAAAGTCCCTAATCTTGAAGTTGCTCTGTCATCCTTTTGCTCCTCCAGACTTCCAGTATGCATATATCCAATTCCCTATATTTAATCCCCTGTGTTTGAAATACCTAGCACGACTTTCTTTTTCTAGCTAGGCTTTGACAGGTAAAAGGGACTCATTTCCCTCATAAACTGCAGTTTCTCCAGATCCTATAAGCTTAACAGACCCATTTTCCACCACTATCAAAGTGAACTAATAATTTATCAACTTTGTCAGCCTGGCTTTCCAGAAGCAAAGGGGTATACCTGGGAGCCTGGCCAGCAGACCAGCCCCAACATGAAAGTACAGGCAAGTAGCTGATGGAAAAACACCCAGGTGAGAACCAGAGGACTGGATTCTAATCTGTAGCTGGATCTTTGGCTCCCTGACTTATCAGGGACAAGCCCTCAAGTCTCTTGAACTTGAAGTTATTCATTTGCTAAATGAGAGGGCTTAACTAGATGATCTTTAACTTCACCTCTAGTTTTTATTTTGTTAGAGTTAAAAACCCCTTTCTGTCTCAATTTCCTTATCTGAAAAATCTGAAAAGTGGCAATTCTACTTCTCTGAGAAGCTTGTTTTAAAGACACCACTTAATAGTTTTTATACTATTTGGAGGACAATTATTCAATCTCAGTACATTTCTTGAGCATCTCACTGTAGCAGGGGTACTATATACCAAGTGCTGAAAACACAGAAATGAATAAGATGCATGTCTTGCCTTCGAGGAATTTGCAGTAATAAACTGGAAAGGAAGGGGGGCTGAGACATGGCCTCCCAGAGGAGGTGCCAGCTGAGGTGGGTTTTGAAGGGGCAATAGGCATTGGCTAGGCAGATAAAGGAGGAGAGCGTTCCTAACAGACATCATATTACAAAGACAAAGGTGTGAAAGCTCATGATGTCTTCAGAGAAGTAGAAACCATTCAACACCATGGAAGCTTAAAGGGTGTTGAAGTAGTGGGGAGGAGGATGAGGGCTGAGGATGGCCACACCATTCGAAGAGGTTGGATCTCATCTTGTAGCTCCTGGGGACTACAACTGGGGAGTTTTTAGAAGAGGACTGGCATGGTTCCATTTCAGAAGAAGTGATGCTGGCAGCAACATGGAGAATCAGTCAGGAGCCAGCAGCCCAGCTTCAAGCTATAGCGGTCACCCAGGCCATGGATGATGAAGGCTGGAACTAGGACAATCACAACAGGAGAGGGAAGATTTGAGGAAGACACAGAATCTGAAGCAGGATCCAGGCTCCGAGCTGTCAGCACAGAGCCCAACATGGGACTCAAACCCATGAACCGTGATTATCGTGACCTGAGCCAAAGTTGGACGCTTAACTGACTGAGCCACCCAGGTGCCCCAACACTCTCTAATCTTTAATGGACTTGACCATTCAGCAGTATTTAACACTAATGAACATGCCCTCCCCACTTTAGAAATTATTTTTCTTTGAACATAAATAGTATCTCATTTTCCTGACGTTCTTCCAACTCTCTAGTCTCTCCCTGAAGTCTTGTCTTTCCTTGCCCAGCCCTTACATTTAATATTCCTCAGGTTTCCCTCTTTGGCCCTCTTCCCTTCTCCCAATATGAACTCCCTGCTTATCTATTTGTTCTCTATACTTTAAATACCTACGATTCCCAAATAACTGTCTGACCCTCCGGCTCATATGGCTGAGAGCCTAGTGGCCATCTGTAAGCTCCATGAGGACAGGTTCCATGTATGACTCATACAAACAGTGAGTGCATACATGTGCATGTAAAGATGTGTGTGTGTGTGTGTGTGTGTGCACATGCGTGCACACACAGGAAAAACACACTATCTGGAAAGGATTCATACCAGTTATTTGGGGTTATTTTTATGGGAGAAATGGACTTCCATTTTTTATTTAACATGTATGTATTTGTTTGAATTTTGTACAGTGAGCATGAATTGCTTTTATAATTTTCTAAAAGATAAAGGAATTCCTAAATAAATAAATAAAGGAATTCCATACCCTTTTCCCTTTTCCAACTGCTGCTGATCCTCATCATTTCTCCATGACCACTGTAACATCCTTGCCTCTAATCTTGTCTGCTCTCAGCTCCGTCCTCCAAATCATCTCCAAATCACAGGGTTACTATCACATCGCTCCCTCCTTAGAGACCTGCCAGGAATAAGTTCGCTCCTCATAAGGACTCCTAAGGAGTTCACGATCTGGTCCCCATCTTGGTCCCCAGCTTTATTTCCTCCTATGCCTCCTCACCCGCTTTCAGGCACAAAGACCACATCATTCTCCATACAGCAAATTTCCTGGTGATCCTTGAAGATCCATCTCAATGGATTCCCCTGACTCTTTCAAGCAGATCAATCACCTCAACACTTTGCACCTCCATTTGAGCATTTCTATAGTAAATTCTAATGCATCTATGTTCAGCTTCACGAGAATATGAATCCACAGGTGCAACAGTCCTGCCTCAGCATGTCCTTGTCACCCTAGTGCCTGGCTCATCACCTGCCTGATAGTAGATGCTCAATAAGTATTTATTAAATGAATGAGAGATAAATTTCTTCTTTTTATTTTTTTATGTTTATTTATTTTTGAGAGAGAGGGAGAAACACAGCATGAGCAGGGGAGGGGCAGAGAGAGAGGGAGATACAGAATCCGAAGAAGGCTCCAGGCTCTGAGCTCTCAGCACAGAGCCCAACGTAGGGCTTGAACTCACAAACTGCGAGATCATAACCTGAGCCAGACTCAAGATGTTCAGCCGACTGAGCCACCCAGGCACCCCAATTTCTAAGTGTACTTGGGAAAATGGTAACAAGTTCTTTCGGTTTCCTTCTACCTCTCCTCTATTTGCCTCCATATCCCATATCCAGGCATCCACTCTGCAGAGGAGGATACCATCACTGCCATCATATGCGTCCCCGAAGCCCTGGTGCCTGACCACACCGCCCCCATCAAGGTGCCCCCCTCCCTGCCGATGCCTTGCTCAGTCACTGGAAAGCCTAGGAGAGCTGCCAGGGACGTGGCCTTTGACGACCACTCACAAAGCACTCCTCTGCTTCCTTATCCAGAAACCCATGGTGGTAAGCAAGATGAGCCCCATGGGGTTGGCTGAGAACTGAATGGGATAGTACCTGTAAAGCAACTAGAGCAGAATCTGGGTCCCTGCAGGAGACTCCACTATTCTTCCTTTCTCCCAGCATTGTTCCCTTTTTAATAGATTTTTGAAAACAAGAAAGACTTTGCCATTTTTTAAATGACTATTTAATGAAGGTAACAGCAGGTGATAGAGGCAGTAAGGGCAAAAGGCTTGCAGACAGAATCCTGCCTGGTGCTCTCAGGTCACTTTGCAAACAGCCCTGCTTTGTCTGCTTAAATACCCCTATTCTCTATTGGACTTCCGCAAATATACCCTGTCCTCCTCCTTCTGCAATGTCCCTTCTGCCCATCTTCTCTGCCTAGCTATACCTTACCCATTTTCAAGGCCCCGGTCACCAAGTTACCTCCTCAGTAGAGCCTGCTCTGATTATCTGAGAAGGAATTAGGTCACTTCTTTCTCTGTGTTTCCACAGAACATCATGCCCGCCTCTCTACCCACCTACATCACATTATTCTCAAAGCTCCATTTCTGGGTCAGCTTTCCCACACTAGAAAGAAGAGAGCTTTTGATGCTTCCTTCTCCATGATGCTTAAGAGATCTGCTCCAGAAGATGAGCCAGCAGTTGTTTCCAAAGCTACAGAGTAAGTAAAGAAGAAATTAATTATAATTGACATGGAGAATTTTAAATCTGGAAGTTGCTATTTGAATTTTGAACAAGAAAGAGGCCCTTATTAAACCATTACAGGGCACAGAGTGGCAAGAGATACCGTTATCACTGGATGATATGGCGGGAATTCCTGGCTCTTCTGTGTTGGAATTTAATGTCTACCTTAAATAAATCTCACTCTCAATGGGGGTTTTGACAGTACCAGGGCCATTAATGAGGAAGAAAAACCCTGGAAACCTAATTATCAGCTCGAAAGACACCCAGGGACAGCTATGTGAGGAAAAGGTGTGAAATCTGACTGGTGTATCGTTCGGGGCCTGTGCTGCGTCTGATTGTTTGTAACTAATGCAATTATTTTCCTCTAGGGTTGTCTCTAAGGGATGTTTTAAAGAATGCCATTTAAAGTGACCACACAGTAGACTGAAGAAAAAGAAGTAACAAATTGTATACAGACATCATGGAAAAGAGAGCCATCATGGAAAAAAGTGTGCTGACAAAGAAGATTACTCCTTCAAGCAAGGTTGCGCCTATTCTCTGATGGGCAGCCTTTAAATTAAAAGGTGCGGGTAGCCAATAAGTACCTTCAGAGAAGAGGGTGGGAGGACCACGATGACAAAAATCGTCCAGATTCTATTACATGTTATTTGTCACTCAAAAGAAAGGCTTTAACCGACAAAAGCAGGCTTTTCACCAGACGGTGGCTTTGCTGGGTATGTACTGGCTGCTTTGCTATGTTTTATTGTTCTATGTTTCACTGTTATGTTTTCTTCATTCTGTCTTTCAAGGAGCCTGAATTCAGTGTCCGTATATACACACATGCCCTAAACAGCAGACTCTACTGTTTGATTAGCAAATTGCCTCAAAAACATTCAGGGAATTTCAGAAATATTTCACTCCAAAAAGACATGTGACTGTCCACCTTACTGGAGGGTAATCGCCTACATCAAAGTTCTTAAAAATGTGTCAGGCTTTCAGCCAGAAATTTACCTCCTAGGAAACTATTCTAAGAAAATTGTTAAATATTTGTGCAAATATGTGTGTATGAGGCCAATCATTGTAGTAAGTCGTTCAAATCCCTTAAATATCTGACCATTACAAATCGCTAAAAGAAATTATGATCCATTCACCTAATGAAATCTGATAGCACCTAAAATTATATATCGGTAATAATATATTAAATAGGAAAAAAAAGGTTACAAAACGAAACGACTAGCACGATCTCATTCTTTTTATTTTAAACTTTTTACATGTTTATTTATTTTTGACAGAGAGAGACAGAGACAGAGTCAAGTGGGGGAGGGGCAGAGAGAGAGGAAGACACAGATTCTGAAGCAGGCTCCAGGCTCTGAGCTGTCAGCACAGAGCCCAAGGCAGGGCTCGAACTCACAAACCACGGGATCATGACCTGAGCTGAAGTCGGACACTCAACCGACTGAGCCACCCAGGCGCCCCTAGCATGATCTCATTCTTGTGAGGAAAATAATATTTTGGTTTTTTATTTTCCTAATCAGGTCATTGGGCTGGTCAGTATAAGAAAAAATAAGTTAAAGTGGTAAAACATAAGAAATAAACATTTTGTTTTAACCTAAAACATAAACGTACACTCCTCCACCAGTCATTTGATAAAGAGCCAAGATTAATTCATTTTGGTTGTCGGTCCACTTTTTATAGCTCTGCATCATCTGTCTTTATGTACCACACTGTCAAGTATTTTCAGTTTCAATTTCTTTAATTGCTGAGAAAACATAAAGACTGTTGTGAAGCAATCTAAGTCCAAAATACTTCCATATTTTTATAATTTTTCTCCAACTCTGATGGCTGTCTTGCCTCCACCTGACTTGATAGCAAATCTTAGCAAGTTGCATTTTTAAAAGTTTTTCCACACCATTGAAGTTAATTTCCATAAAAGTGACTCTCTTTGCAAAATCACATTTCATCAGTTTGCATAATTGAAATAACACAACCAGTATAAACAAATTTCGGTGGCGAAAATACAACTAGCTCTTGATCAGTAGACAAAGCTGGTGAGAAAGTAAATGCATTCTTGAAAGTGACCTCCTTGCCACATTAAGCAAAAAAAATTTTACTGAGCAAATGGAAAGCATTGTTTAACACAGCATGTGGGCCTGGCAGAGATCAGAGGAAGATGGAAATGCTCTTCTCCCAGCTGTCTGTGTGGCTGGCTGGACAATAATCTTCCAGTCTCAACCTCCGCCACCTCCCAAGGAAGTCTTCCATGATTTCCTTGACCATTCCTCCTATTCTTCATCACATCACCCTGTGTTTTCATCATATAAAATCATTATCTGTAACTCTCATTTATTCTTTGATCACTTGTGTCTTGTCTGTGTTCACCAACAGAATATAAACTTGTCCATCCCATTGTTCGTTAGTGCCTAGCACAGTGCTTGATATGTAGTTGTCATTTGACCTTTATTCAGAGTTCGTATATATGTATGAAAACTTATAGTTTAAGTGATCTAGTGGTGTTGGGAGGATGAAATATTATATCTCATCAGAGGAATACATACTTTTATCACCCACAGTGTAAGTTGCAAACAAGTTACTGATGTGGAAAACAGAAGCAGAAGGAAATGGCAGATAAAATTAAATTTCCTTCTAACCTGCAGCCCATTGACAACTACCTGAGGCTGGCAGAGCAAAACGTTTCTCCAGGAACTCACTGTCTTAATGTTAATGTTTTGCTAGCCTGAAAAACAACCTTAGCTTGACAATAGCTAGGCCTCCAGTATCCTGGGAGTCTTCTTTAGCATAGGAAAATCTCTTTGGAAACTTGCCTTTGACTTTACCTCCCCCAACCCCCAAGTATATAATCAGTCTCTCCTCTAGGTCCCAAGGCAGCTCTTCTTGCCCATGGGTCTTGTCCCTGTGCTTTAATAAAAGCACTTTTATTCACTAAAGAAGTCTTTAAGAATTCTTTCTTGGCCGTCAGCTCCAGACCCCACCATCACTCCAAAACCTCATCATTTACCATTAAAAAATAATTAAAATTATGATTGATAACACTCCGTTGTCATCATCTATTATCAAGCAACACATCCCAGGACTCTGATAAATAGAAACACCACAGACAGCAAGGGCACTGACAATTCTCTGGGAACTTCTCCAACAGCACACAATTTCTGAACTATTTGTATTATTAACATTTTACCCTGACAAATTTAACCTAGAGAAAGTAAGTATCTCATCTGATTTGACCTCTCTTCCCATGCAATTCATCCATAGTAACAAATCAAATAAACCTAATTATTTCTAGCATCTCTCCTTTAGAAAGTGAAAGAACAAATTCTTTGTGATTTTCCAGGGCACTTTGAAAATCTCAAAGACCATTTTATATGCAAAAGACATTATTTAGGATTCACGTTTGCAAAGGCAAGAGTCTGACTCACCACCAGTCCCTCATTGCCAATAGAAATTGAGCACAAAGAGCTCCAAGAGGGTGAGCTACCTGGGTGGAGTAAACAGGTTTCCAAAGCAAGAGTTCTACTCCAACCCATGAGGCAGTATCCCAAATGTGAAAAACAATCTGAACCAACCAGCTAAGGGGATGATTTTCTTCAGAAGGAGATTTATTAATGAGGAATGTCTCAAAAGCAAAGGAAGGAGTGTGGGGTTTCATTGTGGCAGATCAACAAGAGAGTCATCTGCCAGTCGTCAAGGAGTCATGATGAAGGATGGGGTGGGTATATCTCAGAAAAAACAAGGGCAAGATGGTCCTTTGTGGTGCCAAGGACTCCTTCCTCAACTGATCTTTAGACTTCTCTGAGCACTCTTCTTAACTAGGTCTCCTGCTTGGCCTCCTGACCCAGTTTCACAAGAATACTGCCAAACCAGTTTAGCAAGAATCTCCCCACCCCATAGCTAACCAAATTCCTCCCAGTAGTTTTCCATCCACTTGACCTTTTCGCCTGCCTACTGGCTATAATTCCCATCTGCCCCTGTTGTATCAGAGATGAGTTCAATCTCTCTCACTGATTGCAATATTCCTGACCCCTGTTGCAGTAGTCTTTTTTTTAAGAGTAATAATTTATTTACTTTAAAATCAAGTTAGTTAACATACTGTAGTATTGGTGTCAGAAGTAGAACCCTGTGATTCATCACTTACATACAACACCCAGTGCTCATCCCAACAAGTGCCCTCCTTCATGCCCATCACCCATTTAGTCCATCCCCTCCCCACCTCCCCTCCAGTAGCCCTCAGTTCTCTGTATTTAAAAGTCTCTTATGGTTTGTCTCCCTCTCTGTTTTTATCTTATTTTTCCTTCCCTTCCCCTATGTTCATCTGTTTTGCTTCTTAAATTCCACATATGAGTGAAATCATATGGTATCTTTCTTTGACTGACTTATTTCACTTAGCATAATACATTCTAGCTCCATCCACGTTGTTGCTAATGGCAAGATTTCATTCTTTTTGATCATTGAGTAATATTTCATTGTTCTTTATCCATTCATGGACATTTGGGGTCTTTCCATAGTTTGGCTATTGTCAATAGTGCTGCTATAAACATTAGGGTGCGTGTGCCCCTTTGAATCAGCACTTTTGTATCCTTTGGATAAATACCTACTAATGCAATTGTTGGGTCGTATGGTTAATTCTATTTTTAATTTTTTGAGGAACCTCCATGCTGTTTTCCAGAGTGGCTGCACCAGTTTGCATTCCCACCAGCAATGAAAAAGAGTTCTCTTTTCTCTGCATCCTCACCAACATCTATTGTTTCCTGAGATGTTAATTTTAGCCATTCTGACAGGTGTGAGGTAGTATCTCATTGTGGTTTTGATTTGTATTTCCCTGATGATGGGTGATATTGAGCATCTTTTCATGTGTCTCTTAGTGACCTGGATGTATTCTTTAGAAAAGTGTCTATTCATGTCTTCCGCCCATTTTTTCACTGGATTATTTGTTTTTTGGGTGTTGAGTTTGGTAAGTTCTTTATAAATTTTCAGTACTAACCCTTTATCCGATATGTCACTTGCAAATATCTTCTCCCTCTCCTTTGGTTGCCTTTTAGTTTTGTTGCTGTGCAGAAGCTTTTTATCTTGATGAGGTCCCAATAATTCATTTTTGCTTTTGGTCCCCTTGCCTCCAGAGACAGGTCTGTTAATCAGTTGCTGCAGCCAAGGTCAAAGAGGGTACTGGCCTGTTTTCTCCTCTAGGATTTTGATGGCTTCCTGTATTACATTGAGGTCTTTCACCCATTTTGAGTTTATTTTTGTGTATGGTGTAAGAAAGTGGGCCAGTTTCATTCTTCTGCCTGCCACTGTCCAGTATTTCCAGCACCATTTGCTGAAGAGACGGTCTTTTTACCATTGGATGCTCTTTTCTGCTTTGTCAAATATTAATTGGCCATATATTTGTAGGCCCATTTCTAGGTTCTCTATTCTGCTCAATTATCTATGAGTCTATTTTTGTGCCAATATCATACTGTCTTAATGATTACAGCTTTGTAAAACAGCTTGAAGACCAGAATTGTGATGCCTCCAGCTTTGGTTTTCTTTTTCAACATTACTTTGGCTATGTTGGAGCCTTTTCTGGTTCCATACAAATTTTAGAATTGTTTGTTCTAGCTCTGTGAAGCTAGAATGTTGATGTTATTTTGATAAAGATTGCATTAAGTGTATAGATTGCTTTCAGTAGTATTGACATTTTAACAATATTTGTTCTTCCAATCCATGAGCATGGAATATTTTTCCATATCTCTGTTCCTTCTTCAATTTCTTTCATGAGGTTTCTATAGTTTTCAGCATATAGATCTTTTACCTCTTTGGTTAGGTTTATTCCTACGTATCTTATGAGTTTTAGTACAATTGTAAATGGGACCAATTCCTAGATTTCTCTCCCTGCTGCTTTATTATTGGTGTATAGAAATGCAACCAAGGGGCACCTGGGTGAGTCAGTTGGTTAAGTGTCCAACTTCAGCTTAGGTCATGATCTCGTGGTTCGTGAGTTCGAGCCCCACTGTGCTGACAGCTGCGAGCCTGGAGCCTGCTTCAGATTCTGTGTCTCCCTCTCTCTCTGCCCCTCCCTCACTTACACTCTGGCTCTCTCTTGAAAATAAATAAACATTAAAAATTAAAAAAAAAAATGCAACCAATTTTCAGTTATCAAAAATCTCCCAACAAACAAGAGTCCTATGCCAGATGGCTTCCCAGGGGAAATCTACCAGACATTTAAAGAAGAGTTATTATCTATTCTTCTGACTGTTACAAAAAATAGAAATGGAAGGAAAACTTCCAAACCCATTCTACAAGGCCAGCATCACTTTGAGTCCAAAACCAGACAAAAGACCGTACTAAAAAGGAGAATTATAGGCCAATATCCCTGAGGAGCATGGATGCAAAAATTCTCAACAAGATATTAGGAAATCGAATCCAGCAGAACATTAAAAAAATTACTCATTACAATCAAGTGGGATTATTCCTGGACTGCAGTGGTGGTTCAATATTTGCAAATCAATCAATGTGATATACTACATTATAATAAAAGAAAGGATAAGAACCATATGATCCTCTCAATAGATACAGAAAAAGCATATGACAAAATACTGTATCTTTTCTTGATAAAACCCTCAAGAAGGTAGGGATAGGAAGAACATAACTCAACATCATAAAAGCCATATAAGAAAGATCCACCACTAATGTCATCCTTAATGGGGAAAAACAGAGCTTTCCCCCTGAGATCAGGAACTCAACAGGGATGTCCACTTTCACCACTGCTGTTCAACACAGTACTGGAAGTCCTGGCCTCAGCGATCAGACAACAAAAAGAAATAAAAGGCATACTGGCAAAGAAAAAGTCAAACTTTCACTCTTCACAGATGACATGATACTCTACATGGAAAACCCAAAAGACTCCACCAGAAAACTGCTAGAGCTGATACATGAATTCAGCAACGTTGCAGGATGTAAAATCAATGTACAGAAATTGGTTGCAATAGTCTTGAATAAAGTCTTCCTGGACTGTTTAACTCGATATGGTCCAATTTTTTCTTTGAGAACAGTTACCTGTTTCTGAAACACAAATGTGTGGTGGGATTTCTTAACTGTCACTATTTTCTCTGGAAGCACAGGACTCCTATGAAGTTGAACATTGTCAGAGGTGATAAGAAAACTGATCTCCCCAGTGGTTTGCACCAAATAATTAAGTGCTTTCAAAATGCTGATTAAGTCTAATTTCTTTCTGACCATAAGGGAAACAACACCTTTTATCAACAGGTGTTCTTTGAGCACCCTACTCTGGGCCAGCCTATCTGAAAGGAATAATAAGGTGATCAAGATAGGATATGAGAAGAAATCAGCCCCACCCCAATCTAGAAATTTCTTGCCCTGTTAAAAAGTCACCCAGCCAAAACTGTCCTCAAGATTTTACTCCCTAGTGCAATCATGACCCCATTATAAAATTTCAAAGTCATAAGCTTTTTTGTTCTCCAGGACAAATAATGTGCCTCAGTGTATTTTCACAAGTGTATTTGACCTCTTTTCAAATGTACATTACCAGTACTCCTTTCAAATATAGCCCTTTTCAAAAAGGTTTTGGAAGTCAACTTATAAGTTGACTTATAAGTTCATCTTCCCTTCCCTGTTAAGTGTCTCTTTGCCTCCTTTAGCTACCTGCGTATTATGAAGCCCCTTCTCCCCAACTGACCACGAAGCAAAGCCTGAAGTGTACACTGAATAAAAGAGAATGTCTGTCACTGAGACAAGAAAACTGAAGACACCCCATAAGAGAAAAAGCTGGGTTTTTCCCTTTGCTTCTCTTCCAGCTTTTATTCTTGCTAGGACCTGCACCCCTGCCCTACACATGCCTTCATGTATGCCCTCCTTGTAAGGGACAAAGAGTTAATGATACCTTTGGAGTCTTTCAGCACAACAGATAATATCTAAGGAATGACACAGCAGAGTCATCATGTGACTATTCCAGATTACTGGCACTGGACATATCGACACCAAGACCCTTGGCTTCAGGCTGTAAGTGACTTATGATGGACATCTAGACCCTGTCCTTGTTGTAACCAGTTTCTGGATGCCTAAGAGGACACGTGTACCAGACCACAATCATTAATAAAAACCCCGGGTCCCAAGCAAAGAAAAGACTCTCTCTTTTCCTTTCCAGGTCTCCTGGACGCTCCATCTGTATCTCTCTCTGTCTCTCCATATAGATAGATAGATATAGCTATAGCGATAGTGATAAAGATAGAGATGGATATACATATATCCAATAAGCTCTGCTTTCACTTCCTGCGGCCTTACATTTGATTTCCATCCTGTGTGAAACCAAAGAGCCTCTTAGCTGGTCCTGCGAGATCCCCCTCTGGGTTCTGGAACCCACCTGCTGCTTCATTACCTCCATGTGTTAAAAAATTGGGATGAGGCATCTCCCGGTCCTTGGCTGGTGAGCCCTTTCCTTCTTTTCTCTGATGCAAGTCCTGCAAGCAGCAACATCTTACTTTAAAATTTTGAGCTGAGGTGTTAGCCCCCCACCCCCACCAGCCGATCCCTGCTGAGGTAAAGTTCTCTAGAATCTGGCAATACCTAAATCTAAGGTGATAGCAAATCCTTGTCCAAAAAGCAGTTTAGGAATCCTAAATGTTTCTTCTGTGTCTTTCTCAGTTTCTTCTGAGAATCTAAAAGTATGGTTCTGTCAACAAGGTTTGAACAAGTCACTGTATTTTAATACGACAGTTTTTGTACAAGAACCAGTTGGAACACAGTCCCAAATTATTTCCTGTCCCCTTCCCATCTCCCCTACTCCTCTCTCCCTGTCTTTTCCTTTCTCTCTCCCTCTCTTCTTTCTCTTCCTACTTCACACACACACACACACACACACACACACACACACATTTTTTTAACCCTAAATATCCCGGTCCATTACACATCAAATTGGCCCATCCTGACTGTTCCACACAGCTTTCTGTCTTCTCCCACAGGATTTCAGGGACTCTCTGTCTGCAGACAAAAATCTAGAGAACAGTGAGGAGAATGTAGGATGGCTCACTGCAAATGAAAGTTTCCATTCTTCTCTTGCCTTTTCTTTTTGACATATCCTCCTTGAACTCTTCCTTGCTCATAAGATGCACAGAAAACTGCAAGGCAGAATTACCTTCACCATACTTTGCACAGGGAGCCGTGTGGGTGGGAAAGAACATTTCGTACTGAGAAAACTTTCCCTTGTCAGTAAGTGCATGATAATAGCACCTGCCTATTAAACAACACTCCCTTTCTGAAACTTTAATTCTGCCTATAGATCATATTTTTCAATGAAAGTTTTGCTATTGAAGTAGCTGCCAGGATGTTATGGACCGGCATGATTGCAATTTACAGTATTTCATAAATCACTGCAAGATTGAAAATGCTTGTGACAAAGGAGGCTTTAAATTGACATCCTGTCTTTTTATGGGCATTAAAAAAGTTGATCTCATGACATACTCCACAGATGCATTCCTCCTTCCTCAGCCAAAAAGTCCCCACCTGGCACAGCCTTGGGCAGGTGACTGGGGAAGGAGGGAAAAAGGGATGTCAGGAAGCAAACCACAGCTCTCCAAAGTGTGCTTTGTAAGAGAGGAAAATCCAAAGAATTGATCTTTGGATATGAATGTGATCTCCAGAATTCACAACTACTTGAAAGACAAGACCCTTGATCTATCTCCTACCAGCAGCACCAATCTGTGAATATCATCAGCCCCAATGAATCCCTACAGCACCACAAAATTTAAAGAGAAAATTAGATCAATTCTCCTTAAAGGAACCAAGAAACTTGCAGTTTCCTTAATGGAGATCACAAGGTCAAGCAATGAGTGAATTGGGAACCTCACGAGAAAATGATCAGTGCCCACTTTCTATTCTATTCTAATATGGCCACACATTAGAATCATCTAAGAAGCTGTTAAAATACCCCACAGTTCAGGGCTATAGACAAGATCTAAAATTTCCCCAGGTGACTCTAATATGCAGCCAGTTTTGAGAATCATTGGCCTAAAAACAAAAGGCAAGCAACAGAAAGGAGTGACAGGCAAGCTGTTATAAATCAGGGACACCAGAAACCACACACTTAGGTATGAATTTAATGAGTACTGTCACTACTAAATTCCAGCCGTCTGTTGCCATGAAGGAATAGGAGCCCATTGTTGTCAGACTTTCTGATTTGTACCAGAAATCTGGATATTTTTATCATGAAACCTGACTTTTCATGGTTGAAAAATAACTCAAGAAAATACTATGCAACTTAAACAAAATACATCTTGGAACTACAAGTTTGCAACCTCTGACCTAGATAATGCTGATTTACACATCAAAATTCTCCACAAATAAAAATACTTCACCACCACCAACATAAATGGCCAGGATGATTCTCTCAGGGCCAAAGGCAAGCTTAGTGGAGAAGTATTACAATGGAAGCCAGTTACACTGATATATAATAGATTTATAAATGTCAGCAACAAACATGGGAGCTGTGGTCAGATGGCCCTCCTGTTTTTATATTTTGAGTTAAGTGTCCTCAGATGAAGAAAGGGAAGCAGAAGTTCTGCTGTTTTGGGGGAGGAATCTGGCTTCCCCACAATGCTCTGGGGAAATTCCAGTCCTTGGTAGGTCTCAGAAACTCGGTCACATTAACCCCAGACCTTCGCTTGGCCATCTCAGAACTACTGAAACTGGTCTTTTACCCACTTTTTCAGTGTTTGCTGACACAAGAGTCTGAGAAGTGAGAGACAAAAGGAAAGGAGGACGGGTACCAGTCGCAAGCTCTTTCAGCATTAAAGCAGTGACTAACACTAATTACGCCTCTCAGACCTGTTTGAGCAGACCTATTTTCTCTATGAATTAATGCAGAGTGACCTACTTTTCTACATGTTATTTGTTATTTGGGCTGTTATGTTATCGATTTTGAGACTGTTTTGTTACATGGGAATGGAAAAATCTAATACAATAAAACTCTTCTCATTGAAAATAATAAAGCTACATCACGAAATATAAATTTATGTGTTTCCTTATAAAAAGATAGCATCTGTGGACTACATTTAGGTTGTGGGAATTAGCTGAAGGCTGTTTCAGTGGATTAATAAAAACAAAAACAAATATAAATACATTAATGTTTAGACATAAAACCTAAGATAAAATAATAGACTGCATTTCTAAATTTTAAAACTTGTTTGTTTATAATATTCTAGAGATATTTATTTCATAAAGGAGCACAATGTTAGTCTTACAAGACCATATATATTTTCTATTTATATTCCTCTTGTCCCATTTTTCATGTGCATTATATCATCTGATTTTATTATGCTTCATATTTTATTTATTCATTTATGAGGCCCTGGGATTTTATTTCTTGAAATCTTAGTGGAATGTTTACTAAAATACAGATAATTAAAAATAAAATCACACAGCTCACATGCACATTTTGTTTTATATGCAATTATAAATGTATTTTCAAGGCAATTTTAATGTCCAATTTCCACAAAGCATTTTCTTCTCCCTGTGCAGCACATACTCTATGGAAATCTTAAAAAGAGGCTGTTTTCATAACTTTGGTAATTGCAAGCCTCAGAGATTCCACCTACCCGGGAATGCATAGGAATGATTTGCATTCTGGTCATGAAAATAACAGTATTTTTGATGCAAGTGGGCTTCCCAGAAAGATACAATTGCCAAGGGGTGTCAGAAGAGGGTGGTTTACAAAGAGGTGGGAATTACTAGCATACAGAACAAGGCCTGAAGCAGTCTTCATAATCCCATGATGGGAGCCATCTTGCTATCTCAAATACTCTCCCACTGACCTGCAGGAGCACAATGAACACTGATTATCAATGCCTCGTAGCTACATAGTGATTCACACACCACACACATATATAAAGCAGCGGGTGTCATCATTTCCTAGCTGCCCTGCCCTCCTCCTTGCCACTGCAAAACAAAAACAAAAACAAAAACAAAAAAGCAGCGATCTTCCCAGGATGCTACTATCTCCCCTATGAAGCCACTTAGAATACAGAGCACGGGAGTCGTACCTACAGTGTTGTGCCTTGCAATCTTCCTCCACCCTTTAGATTTTCCTGTGCTGGTAAGGAGAGATTAAGGAAAATGCAGGAACTCCATGAAAATGGAAAATATTTCAATCGATGTAATTTCCACCCAAAACTAAGAAATTGGATATGAGTTGAGACCACACTGGCCTTTACCCAGCTCTTTCTTCCTTTCTCACCTCCTACTGAATAAATTAAAGTGATTTATACTTGTCTTTCTAGAGTCAACTCAAGGGTCATTGCCTTCAGGAAGCTCTCTGGGCTGGGCCTCCTCATACTCTCATGACACCTGCTGTGCCCACAACGTCATTCTTGTTGCATTACACTACAACACTGGTGTAGGGACTTGACTTCCCCAGTAGACTGACTTCCTTAAGGGCAGTGACTGGGGCTCAATATTTCTGTGGTCCCAGTGCTTCACCCAGGGTCTGATATACCTAAAAGGTGCTCAGTAAATAGTAACATATTATTCACAAAAACAGCCTATACAGCATCATAGCTCAATTAAGGTGGGACATATTCGCCCACCAAACATTTACTGGTCACCTGCCTGTGGTGAGACTGGGCCAAATACTGAACATACATGACGTAATGTAAAGCTCATCTTTCAAGAAGTGTATTTTTTCTCATATGTTACAGGTAAGTAAACACTCAAGATATGTTTATTTAACCAAGGTCACACAACCAGTAAATGACAGAGTTTGGATTTAATCCAAGGGATGTCTGACTCGAAAACCTGTTTTTCCTTTTCTATCTCAGTGCTAGTCAAAGGAAAATATCTCTATGTTACCATTAGAGAAAATAAACTTAAAAACAAATCTATGAATAAGGCCTTCTTGCCACCGCCATTTTCTCTCCCTATCTTTCTTCCTCTCTCTCCTTCAAAGTTAACACCTTCACATGTCTTCCAGACACCTGTCCTGAAAACAAAGTCAACATTACTACTTAAACTAAAAATATTAAATATCCCACCAACTGTTTAGTGCTCATATAGTTCTATTTTGTCAGAAATACAGTATGCGTCGCTATAAATCTGTTCACATGTAAGACATAATTATGCTGTCTACAAACATCACAAGCTCTACTGCTATACACAACCTGCCTTACAACCCCCACAAGCCCCTAGCAAGTGAGAATCCCTGATCTAAAGAACATGTTACTATTTACGAGCTTATCAACTGAAGCTCTGATACTTAAATGTACCTCTAAAAACTTCTTCCATAATGAAAACACAGGTATCTTAAAACACACAATGGAAAAAAACAATAGGATGGAACCAGTTCCTTGGCTAGGACCATGATGCCTGTGCTAGAGGTGGGGCAGGAAGGGGGGGGGGGGCTATCCAGCCCACAGTTGTCTCTGGTTTTGCGTAGACTATGTCCTTAAGTTCCATGGCAACCAACCATCAACCTGATTTACTAAAATAAAAAATAAAAGTGCTTCCTCCAAGAGGAATGTAAAAATCCATTTGTAAGGCCAGTGAGAGCTGCCATAAGTAACCCCAGGAGACTTGTCACATTAGAATGCTGTCACTACCACCATCAATTGGTGGGACCAGATCTAGGAGGGTTTCTGGTGTTCAGAAAAGACATCCTTCCCTCTCACAGAACAGGTGCTGCTGCACTCCTCCAGTGACCCCAAACAGACAGAAACAAAGGAGGTAGTACTCAGCATCTGTAGATGCCAAACACTTGGCCACATGGTCCTTCTTCATGTCTAGAAGAAAACAAGTCCTAAAAAGAAGAGATGCGGGGAAGCCGTCTAGCCAAGAACCAAGGGAACCATGCCAAGGTGCATCTTTACAGAAGGGAAACTTAAGAGAGCAAAGAACATGTTCCTGGTGGCAAGAGGTCAGGTTAAGGGGCAACAGTAAGAAGTACTCATTTTATCACACGTCTTACTTCCCACTGGATTCTCAGTATCTCGAAGGTAGGGACCATGTCTTCTTCATGTCCCCAGCAGAGTATGTGACCATTAACAAACAATAAATGAAAGAAGAAATGAATGTTTCCTTCATTCTCTCTCAGGTATTTGCCTTCTTTTTAATGCTTCTCTTCTCTGCTTACTGACCTGTGCCTCCTTATGAAGTCTTTATGAGTGGGACAAGAGTCTTGTCCCTCTTTATGAGTAAGACAAGAGACCATGGACACAACTGTCTGAAGCACTACCTATCACTCATCCTTGTTGCCAATTCCCAGAGCAATTAGGAGAATGTAATTATAAATGTCCAAAAATCTCTGAAATATTTCAAGCATCATTCACTAATATTAGTAGCACATTTATTTAATTCCAAGCATCTCTCTGTATTTGATAGATTGTAAAGAGGAATTTATATGAAATGAGACAGGATACTTCTTCCCCTATTAAAATGAATATAAATAGCTTATGAATGATGGTTCACTATAACAATATGCATAACAAATGCACTTCACAAGTAACTGAAGAATAGGCACCTAGTGTTCTAAACTCATGAATATTTGGGGAAATTAAGTAGAGCACAGAATGTAAATAGAAGGAAGGAGAGAAAATAAATACTTCTGCAAAAGCATATCTGTAAACAAAAGCCTTAGAGTTGCATTTGTGTTTTTCTGCTTTTTCATTCTTTAGCATGTTGTGTCTTTAAAAAAGAATTATATATATATATATGTATATATATATATATATATATATATATATATACATATATATATATATGTATATATATAAAACATATATATCTACATATAGATAAATATAGATCTATGTCTGCCTGAAGTTTTAAAGCAGTTTGTAAAATAAACTGATAGCCAACAGAGCATATTTAGACAAGCTATTTAGTATTCTGGTCCTAATGGGTTAAGAGCCTCAAGTGAAATATTCTGATCATACATGTTAATTTCATACCTCCAATGCGATCTGGCAATGCTTAGCTCAAATATTCTTGCAAATTACTGGAAATACAACATTCCCATGAGACAAAGTGACAGCTATGAAATTAAGTAGTTTAAGCCAAAGACTCCAACAGCTACATTAAACAAACACACCCCCAGCAAGTTTCTCTGCCCCACTCGTGTGAATGGAATACAATCTCGTCTAAACAGCAACTCACAGCTCTCTGCATTCAATATTAGAAAATAATGTAAATCTCTGGCTTTGTTTTATTATCTTTCCAGGACCTTCTTTCCTTTCTTCCAGGAAAGTAGGTAATCAGGGCACAAGAATGGGGAAAGTCCTCATTGGTCAGGTTCAGATAAATCTGGTATGATTTAAAATAGCTACGGGTTTTTTTTCTTAATGTTTTTTATTTTTTGAGAGAGGGAGGGGGAGAGAGACATGGGGGGAGGGGGGCGCAGAGAGAGAGGGAGCACACAGAATTTGAAGCAGGGTCCAGGCTCTGAGCTGTCAGCACAGAGCCCAACACAAGGCTTGAACTCACAAGCTGTGAGATCATAATCTGAGCCGAAGTCTGACAATCAACCGACTGAGCCACCCAGGTGCCCCACTAGCTATGGTTTTCAATCACAGCTTAGAAGTTGTTTCTTCTTTAAGTTTCTTTAAGAAAATTTACTGTGTGTTATTTCTAAATTATTAACTGATTATTTTAAGAAGTAGAATCCTTCAATTAAGTAAAACAAACAGGTGTGATTTTAGTTTTGACCACAAATTCCTTTTCAGACAGAAAGATAAATCCTTCCTCAATAGGGACAGCTGGGCCAGGGTCCCTATCTTGCTTTTAGTTGCTTTTTGTACATCACTGAAAAATTGGGGGCTAAATACATTCCCTGTCTGGGTTTTGTTGCCCTGGTTGGGAATCCTTACCAGCTCTTACCCTTTCTCCTCTCCATCCTGGGTACATTGTCACAGTTGTGGGCTTCATGTGGTATCCTTGACTGTACTACGAGGCTGCTCTGCTGGTTTCTACTAGGCCACACTTACTTTTTTTTGCTTGCTGTGTTTACTCTCCACACGCAGTCTGCATCCACCCAAAGCCAGAATATCACTTCTCTTAAGGCAGACTGGGGCTCCAGATTTTATAGAAAAAGGCTTAAGGTTGGAGTCTGCTTTGAACTTGAAGATGCAATTGCACTAGATATCACCTATCAAAGAGAAGCTGATGCATATTATGGGGGTTACCCTACAGTCCCACAGCCTCCCCGCTAAAATCTCCAGTGACTCTAGCCCACCAATCTAGCCACCTGCCCCTTGGGAGGCTGAAACTATCACTCACATCTTTCTTATGCTCCAAGTCCTAGTGATAAGGAGAGGGTTATTTATTAACATCAGGGAATCTGGAGCTCAAGAAGAAGAAATCCCTACTGTAACAGAGGGAAAGAATTAAGATTAAGTGTAATATTTAACTCAGCAAACTTCCAGAATATCTTTGAATTCATTTGTATTCCCTCCGTGTAGACTCAGACTTTCCAGGAGAGTACCTCAGTTGAGTCACCTGCAGCAGGGGAATAACGAAGATAGCTACTACTCTGAGCTTGCATGTGGATCAAATGAGGTAACACATGGAAAGTACGTAGAACAGTTTCTAGCACAGAGTAAACACTCAAAAACTTATTTTTACTCTATTAAAATTTAATCTAGTCATTTCATTTCTCTCACAGTTATAAAATGTATCCCCCTAATGAGAGTTTCGTTGAAGTCAAATCTATGCAAAGCATAATAAAATTCTTTCTTGAAGGAGTAGGCAGCCTTGCAGTAAGAATTTAACCCTTCCTCTGTCATGTGCGGTTTAGAGAGCAATAGCATAGCTTCACCATGTGAAACCAATAGCAATTACTGGGTAGAATGTGTTCTCAATGAGACCACCATTATACCCAAAGCCCCTTTGCTTCCTGGAAGAAACTGCATCTCAAATCTCAGTCAGTCATGCTGTAAGCACAGAATGAGAAAAAGACATGAGACAATGCCAAAAAAAAAGACTTCAACAAATATACCTGTTTTGAAATGGTTTTGCAGCAAAATAAAAGGCATAATTCCCTCATTTTACCTGCTTTCTTGTGGTAAGTGAGGTAGGAGTGGCATTGATTTTCACATTTTTCTTTCTCTGATCACGACACACTGTCAACAAATCTTTTTAAAGCCACCTTCATGTGCTGCTCACACTTACATTACTTCCTGAGGTTTCAAAATTTTAACTATATGAAAGCAGCTGCCTGGGATCCAGCAGCTAGGCACTAAAGTTGACATTTGCAAACATCATTGTTTCACTCCCAGTTCACAGGCATTTTGACAAGAAGAAAATACAAACCTTCACTCATTCCAGAGAGAGTGAAACCAAATGATTTACATGGTAATGGTCAAAGGTTAAATTCACATGTTTCATAGCTTCCTTGCCAACTTTAGTCAAACCTCTGAAGCGTAACTACAGAAATCCTTGGTCTTCCTATATCCCCTGTGAACATAGATGAAATAGGCATTTTAATGATAACCTTTGAGGTCACGAGGTTTGGTTTCCATATACAAGATCACTTACCTAAACATGTATATATGCAATAGAAATCATTTTAAGTGTAAGAATTTAGAAAAATGAACTACTATGCAAATAATACCTTGAATGTTCTTTGATACAAGTGTTTATATTTATTTAACATAAATTATATCTCCTGCCGTTGAAAACTGGAGTACAACATTTTGGTTGAGTATAAAACAAAAACAAACCAAAAACCACTCAAATCCCAGAATGGCCAAGTGGAGAGCATGTTCAAATAGGACTTTTAGGTATGCAGATGGAATTGTGAAAATGAAAAAGATATCTCTAAAAGTATTTAGGTGACCTTGGGGAGAATTTTTTTAAAGAGATTGTATTTAAACTAATTGCAGAACATTTTCAGAATATTTACCATTTGCTAAGGGAAACTGTTTATTGTTAAAGCTTACAGTTCTGGTTTCGTGGATATGGGAATGTCCCTGTTAGTTCAAAAGTCTCAACATCAATGTTGCAACATCCCAACATACCTCCAACAAGGTGATGCTGCTAATTCACCCAAGCAAAATGAATATGAATTTACATTTTTACACAGGAAATTTTGAGGAACATGACCTTAGATGAAATTCATTGCTTCAAAGGGAAAATTCCCAAGATAGACGGCATCTGAGAACAACTGTGTTCATTGATACAAACACACCAAGACCTCACTTCCAACTTCTGGAGACTGGTCTATGCCTCCAGGAGTTCCTTTCTTTGCTTTCCTCAGGCACAAGTCTAAGCAACTTAAGGAAGCTGCAATACAATAGTTTATCCTCTGTTTCTATTTTTGATAGATCAAGAGCTATAACAAGGAAAGTTCTTACCCCATGGTGCTTCAGTTGGAATACATTTACAAAATTAACTTTGAAAAAAATTGGAGTTGATTAGTTACATTAGATATTCTGTCAACAAATCCAACTCATCCTAATCAGTCATAATTAACACTGATGTTTGATGAGAGGTACAAGTAAGAGTAGCAAGTTGATGTGCTGAGATGTCCCTCTAGGGAACTGGGTAAAGCCTGCTCATTATCTTCCACTTGAAAAAGAAGTGTGTTTGCTGCTTTGGCCAAATTGACAAAAGAAATATATGCCCAAACTCAAGTGGATACAAGAATATTTGGTACACTTTTAGCAAACGTGACAAGTAGGTTTTAGTTTTATCAAGAAACAGAGTGTAAATGTCAAATGCCAAAGTCAAATGCCAACTAACCCATGCTTTCAATTATAGTTCTTCAGCCCAAGAATAATAGAGAATAGCTCCCAGCAAGTGCAGCAATAATTAAATTAGCATGCTTATAGGGCCTAGAATAATCCCCTGGATGACAGAGGCAAAACTGGTCATGGTGTTACACCAGACATATCCCAATAGCCCCAGATTGGCAAGGAGGGAGTTTCTAGAATGATTTGCTCCTTATCAGCATGCAACAAGACCACCTAAGCAGACAGCATTCCCTATAACTTGAGTCTCACCAAGAATCAATACTGCCTTTTCTATAACTCACATCCATCAAAGCTTTACAAAACAAATTTTTTAAGCACCAAATTCGTTGTAGTTCTGCTAGACAGAAAGGAGAGAAACAGGATCTAATATTTGTGGCTTCATCAGGGCTTAAGACTTTCCTTCCACCCCTGCCTGCCTCCCCTGGAACCAAGTTCTCCTCTCTCACTTGGATTTTCTATCCTTCTTTTGAAACTACTTGGTTCTCAGCTGTCTGCAGACATGCAAGTCTTTCCATTCGAACTCCCCTTCCTCTAATGCTTCACTATCCACTTACTGTTTAACTGCTGGCATCTCATTCCCACTGTCTTTGCCCTGCTTGAATTTCTCCTCCCTCAACCCCTTCCTCCATCCCCTATCTAAGACTCTTTCTTGAAGGCAAATGTGGTCACTACAGGTAGAGTCCCTAAGGGTGCCCTCTTGTTTTTCATAAAGAACGTTTTCTTTAGATTTTTTTTTCTGAAGTCTTCATTTGTTACTTTCATTCTACATTCTCTCAAAGCCATCAGACCCACCTGGGTGTCTTCATCTGTTGGCCATGTGCAGTGCTCTCCCCCCAGTAAAGTGAGCTCCTTCGGAGACAGAAAGAGAGAGAGAGAGAGAGAGAGAGAGAGAGAGAGAGAGAGAGAGAGAAAGAAAGAAAGAAAGAAAAGAAAAGAAAAGAAAAGAAAAGAAAAGAAAAGAGGGAGGGAGGGAGGGAGGGAGGGAGACTCTTTCTTCCTTCTTGAAGCCTTCTCTGGGACATTTGACAGAGCTGACAATCCATGTTTTTATCTCTTCTTCCCCATGGTACCAGCAACACTAATTCTCTGAACTTTCTGATCAACCTCTTGGGCTTATCCTCTTCTTCCTCTCAAGCACAGATTCGTCCCCAATGGGTCCCTGAGGCTCTTTATCCTCCTTCCTCAGTCCTCTCCATTGACAGTCCCTTCTATCACTAAAAGTGACCACTTAAATCAAATGCTCATTTGCATACTCCCTCAGGTCCCTGGTAGAGTACAAACAGTAATATCTGGAAGAATTTATTTTCTTTTCCACTATAACTAATATTAAAACATATTCCTCTATTAAAAAATATAAACATCAATTTGTACACTTAAAATTTTTCTCATTTAACTGAATATTTGTCAAGCTCAGTTTCAAAGTTAAAAGAACACATACATGTTGAAAAATAAAATTCAAAATTAAAATAAATGTTTAGATGAAGCATAAACTCTCCAAGAAAATTTGCTTCTTATGCCTTAATTCCTTCCTCCTTGAACAACTCTAGTCAGGGCCTCATATACTCTTGTTTCACAATGACCATATCTTCATGAAAGATCCTTTATGGCTCTCCCACAAGACTCTCACACTCCAACTGAATTCTCCTCCCCTCCTAAGCCTGCTTCTATTCCTAGAGATCATATCTCTATCGGCGGCAGTACCCCAAGTGTGATAATGACCCAGTCTCAAACTTGTAATTCCTTTCTCTTTGTATTTGCTGTGCCAAAGCAGTTGCCAACCATGCACACTATGACCAGACTTTCATCAGTTTTCTTATCGCCATTCCTACCTTTATTATCCTTCTAGTTCCTACTTCTTTGCCTCAAGCACTGCAACAGTATCTTAAATGATCTGCCTCCTTTTTGCCAACCATATATTTCCACTCTCAAAAACTTCCTGTGGGGCACCTGGATGGCTCAGTCAGTTCATCATCCGACTTCAGCTCAGGTCATGATCTCACGGCTCATGAGTTCAAGCCCCGCATCAAGCTTTGAGCTGACTGGAGCCTGCTTGGAATTCTGTGTCTCCATCTGTCTCTGCCCCTTCCCTGCTCATGCTCTGCCTCTGTCTTTGTCTGTCTCTCTCTCTCTCAGAAATAAACATTAAAAAAAAATTTTTTTTAATAAAAAAACGTCCTGTGAGGGGCGCCTGAGTGGCTCAGTTGGTTGAGGGTCAACTTCGGCCCAAGTCATTATTCTCGGTTTGTGAGTTCCAGCCCCACATAGGGCTCGCTGTTGTCACGCAAAGCCGGCCTCGGATCTTCTGTCCCCCTCTCTCTCCGCACCTCCCCCTCTTGTGCTTTCTCAAAAATAAACAAACATTAAAAAAAAAAAACTTCGGGTGATTCCCCACGTCTATTGAATAAAGATGGAACTCCTTAGCCTGGCATACAAAATCTTCCCCAGTCTAGTCATAGCTTACCTGAACTTTTGCTACTTTTATCCTCTAAAGTTGTGACATGCTCACAAAAACATCTCATTTGAGCTTTCTACCAACATCAGCATTTTTCCACATATAGAAAAAAAACAAAGTGAGGGTTAAGCACTTCACCACATGAACATTCCAATGAACAAAGTTTGGTTCTTAAATCCATCATGCTCCTTTATCCAAGAGGGGTGTCCTCCATCAGAGTGATGACATGTGTTAAGCAGGGCATAGCATTTGCTGCAGAGGCAGAGAGGTTTAATTTTACTCTAACTGCTCCCCTCTTTTCATGTACAGCACCGCTGCTAAGTCCCTTGGGCCTATTGGATTTCCATGTATGTGTATTTCTTTGCTTCTGTGTGATCTCAGCGGGGATAAATGAACCTAAGATATTAAAATGTAATTTGTTCAGATCTCTGCCTTTAGGGTGAGCACTAAGATGCTGCCATCAGCCAGAAAATTTGTGATCTAATTTGGAAGCAGTGAGCCATGCTGTCTTCTCTCAGACACTTGAGAAAGCTGCACTGAGTTCCCACTTTCCCATGGTTTTGTAAAAGCTTTTCTTTTGAGCTATAAACAATGTTGATTTTTTTTTTCTCCACCTTGCCATTCCAATAAAGATTTGCCTAGTAAAGACAGGGAGTAGGAACTTCACTTTTCAGCTGTCACTCTATTGAAATACCATGTTGCACAAGCAATGCATCTTTAGTCTCTTGACTGGGCTCTACCAAAGACCATCCCACCTTGACCTACTTTTTACCTAGACAGTTTGGAGGAAACCTGTCCCCAGCATTTGCAGACAGATTCCTGGGATCGGCACCGAATTGGCTTACACGAAGATTCTAAATTGACAGTTTTCATATGCTCTGAAGGAGATTTCTTACCCATATATCATTAGGTTAAAATCTTCAATACTATCGCTAAGCCAAAATCAAAGATTTTTGTTTTTCTGTAGAAAATTTTACCAAATCTAGCTCCCTCCCATCTTATCCCACTTAAAGACAGATTGTCATTACTAGTTCATTGGTTTCTGTAGTTTTAGGTTTGGTTTCTCGGCAAAAGAAAAACATATGCAGGGCTATAAAAAATAATCACATGCAATTCTGGACTTCTTTAACTCTAAGATTTAGTTAAGTTGGAAATGGAAAGCACTGGACATGATTTTGTTTAGAAGAACTCAGCATAATAAGCAGTTGGATTAAACCCCATTTAAGAACGAACCACAAGCTTCAAATGAGCTGCTGAACTTCACAGACAGGATCTGAGAAGAGAGACTCAGAGTCCTTTTGGAGTCTGAAGCATCCTCATAACTTCCTGCCATCCTCCAAGAAAAAAGGTGAAGAACAGGGTTTAACTGCATAAATGAAATTTAATTCAGGAAGATGCTAGTGTATTATTACTGACACTAACAGGCACACACACAGAGGGAAAGAAAGTAAACAAAAACGAATGTCCCCACACTAACTTCAGGGTAATACAATAGCAAAATGCTAGGCTAGCTGTTGAAAGTCATGTGCTATTGTTGGTATTTCCCTTACAAAAGTCTAGCAACTTCCTGAAATACAACTTTTTTCCAAACTAGATCTAGAGGAGAAAGCACTAGAATCCTCAAGTCTTCAGCATAAAAGTAACTGAGTCACACATTCGTTGGCCGCTGCAGACATCAGCAAGATGTCTTTTATGAATACTAATTGACTGATAGCTTCTTAACAATGCAACAACAAGGGATTTGAGGCTTTTAAAATAAGATGTTGCCTCGCCATTCAGACAGTAAATCTGACAGAAAGCAAATAAAATTCCCAGCAAATGCAGTAGGCTTACAGACTACCAAGTGTATTAGCGAGTGACAAGGAAGCCTTTGAGGGCCCAGTGGCTCACCTTTAAACAACAGTAAAACAACAGGACATAGACACACCCTTTAAAATTCTGTTCTCTGCTACATCTCATGTTTCATCCAACACTGACTGGGTCTCAGTCCCTTCCCGCAAAAAAACAGTGTGGTTTGAAGGACAGAATGATGCCCTGTGCTACAAATTTACATGTTTTAACCCCTCAATCTAATTTTGAAAGACAACTGACAAAGACGATAGTAGGGTTGGGGTAGGTCTTTAATGCTGGAAATGGGTATATGTCTTCCTTTCTTTTTTTTTTTTTTTTTGTATATGCAGCCTATTGCAATGTTCTCCCTCCTTTAAGGTAGCAACGATTCAGTGCAAATTATAAGAACAACTTTGCAAGCCTGATTAAAAGGCATATCAATTTCTAGGCATGGGTTTTATTTTTCAATCGCATTTTCCTCTGTGAAAACCTTTATTAGATTCTTAGCTCTAAGTGTGTTCTGACCATGTAATTTAACAGAATGCTGCACTTCCATAAGCCTATTTTCATCATGCAGTCGATTGTTCATCATGAATATAAATATAATCCATAGGCTCCAACAAAATGTGCCACGCTCTCAGGACTACCTTAAAATAAAAGTTGTATACATTGTCACTGAGAATGACACAGCCACATTACCTGTATTTCAACTTGTACTGATTAAGCTTTTCATACACCCAACCCATTCGACAGAGATAATTAGATAGCATAGGAAGCTCTAGCATTATAAAATCAAAGAACTTAAGTCTCATTGTAAGCTCTAAGTGCCAGTCAGATTCCTGTCTCTAATGTTTATAGGGCATGACTGCCACCTACTGGCAGACTTTAGACATTGCAACATCTGAGTGCCACCGACTTCATCTTTACAATCTAACCATGGCAGGGCTTTCCCCCAGAGCCGAAATGCACCAGTTTTCGTTGTTTTGTTTTGCTTCTGCCAAGAGATTTTTTTTGAAAGGAATGGATTTTGAGGAGAAAAAACAAGGAGCAGAAAGGTATGGAATAGAAAATAAATACAAAAGCAAGCTGTTTCGCTAACTGTTCTATAGCCACAATAATCCGTACAGAAAATGCCCTGTACAAAATACAATAAAGGTCCAAAGATTGAGCCATTCCCATAGGCAAGGCCGAAGACATCAGTGCTTGAAATTCAGGCTTTTAGTCCTTGTTTTGGGATGGATCACTGGGTTTGTGGACAAACCCATGGACATAGTCCATGCCTTTAACTAGATTTAAACAGAACAAATGGCCACCTGGTCCAGGTAAAAGTAGATGAAGTGTTTGGTTTCATGTGTCACAGAACTACTTAAGTTCCTCCCCACAATGCAGTAACAGGTGGGTTTGTACTTCTCATCAAACTCCTTCATAAGGGCCGCAACAGCCTTCTCTATGTTCTATTTCTCCAAGGCCTGAGTAGTACGCTCCGCCAAGTCCTGTTGGATTTGCTCGGGCATACGGGCATTTTTTTTTATCACAGCTTTTTGGTGACACATGGTTGCCATGGGTGGGACTGGCCAACTGCAACGGTCTCCTGGGGGAGGGGCTGGCGATGCTCAGCCCCGGCAGGAGTGGCCATTCCTGCCGAAGCCTTGGCCCATGTCTGAAATGCACCAGTTTGTTAGGTATACAGCTTGCCTCACTAGATGTTACTGTTTTTGTAAAGAGATCACACAAAAAGAGTGCTGGCTCTCGTCATTATCTTTTACACTGTGTGTGCAGCATATGCGCATAAGTATGTGTGTTTGTGCACTTGTTTTTGAGTCTATCTTCCCCTACTAGAATGTAATCTCAATATGAGCACAGCATTATTTTATTTGCTAATGTATTCTACTGGGCCTAGAGCAGTGCCTGGTACTAGTGAAGAATATTCATTGTACACTATGAATAAATGAGCAAAATGATAATGCTGTTTTAAGGCAAGATAGTATATTAGCTAATATCCTAAGTTTTAAAGACAAGCCCTAATAAACTGAACCTGTGGCTCTCTTTCTATCTTCTATCTATTGGATTTTTGTCATGCTTCTTAATTTCCTTGAGACTCAGTTTGCTAATCTATTAAGTAGGGATAAAATAAGACTAAGGTAGTCAGAAAAATTAAATGGACAAATGTTTATAAAGCACTTGGCACAGAGTAAGTGCATGATAATATTATGACATTATTAAGTCATATCATTCAAATGAAAGATCTTTCAGAAATCTAATGAAGGCAGTAAGGAGTTTTATCTTCTTTGTGCATGCTGGGAGCTCTTTCTTCTCCATCATCCTTATTATCCACCCCGATCTATATCCAACCTACAAAATTCCCCACTTCCACCAAGAGCTGGTTCCAAGCTGGTATCCATTAAGCTTTAGCATTCAGAGAGTCATATAGACCCTTAGGGCTGTTAGAAGTTTCAGTGTGATATTTAAGAAGTCACTATTCTGGAAATCTCTAAGTGTATTCTGAAGCATTTAAATAGTTCAGCACTCTCTGGAGGGTTTTATACGTGTTTTAATTTGTATTACAGCTGATATCGTATTTCGTTACCTGCCAGGGAACCATTTTGTACTTACAGGAGAATATCTACCCACGAGAACTTCTGTTCGAATGTCAGCTAAGCAATACAACTCCCATTAAGGAAGTCTATTATCCCATGTGACATGAAGTCCACAGGTGGTATGGTTGCTGACTCGCAGCTGGACAACATCACAAAGAGCCCACGTTGCATTATGCCCTGTTGTCCACAGTGTTGTTTTATCTCAAGGCTAGTTCCTTTTAGAGCTTTAGGATGCTTCCAGTAGAAATCTGGGCCATATGGCATGCTATTCACATTCAGTGGGAGAGAGAGAATGGTTCTCAGAAGGATCCTAGGAGGGAGAGAAGGATTTTTCCCATAAAGCTCTGAAAAACCATTTCTCTTGGCTCATTGGTTGAAATACTAACACACGTCCATTCTTTTTTTTTTTTTTTTTTTAACGTTTATTTATTTTTGAGACAGAGAGAGACAGAGCATGAACGGGGGAGGGTCAGAGAGAGGGAGACACAGAATCTGAAACAGGGTCCAGGCTCTGAGCTGTCAGCACAGAGCCCGAAGTGGGGCTCTAACTCACGGACCACGAGATCATGACCTGAGCCAAAGTCGGCCGCTTAACCGACTGAGCCACACAGGCACCCCCACATATCCATTCTTAAACTGGCTGACTCCAAGATTAATCTGATTGGTTTAAAGTCTTAATCATGATCCTTCCCTGGAGCAAAATGGAGTCAGCTTCCTCTGAATCCCATGGGCTACATGAAGGAGGAAAGTAGACCTACACAAAGTCCATGTTTATTAGAAAAAATAAAGGAGAGAATGGAGGTGAGGCAGGCAGCTAAAAGTTCCCATGCTAATAAGCACATGGATATATAGTGGTCCTGTCTGTGAACATAAATATCAGTATGCTGAATTGTTCTTGATTTAAAAAAAAAAAAAGAATCCTTGAAATATATATATATTTTTTAAAGAGACATTTTTCTGGCAGTCCACATACAAAGAATCCAATATGCTTCCACAGAAATGTTACATGTTTAGGTTTATTATGACATAAAACTTCTGTATACTCTCAAATGGTTTTTAATGTTTATTTATATTTGAGGGGGGGAGGGAGGGAGGGAGAACAAGCAGGGGAAGGGCAGAAAGGGAGGGAGACACAGAATCCAAAGCAGGCTCCAGGCTCTGAGCTGTCAGCACAGAGACTGATAGGGGGCTTCAGCCCACGAGCTGTGAGATCATGACCGGAGCCGAAGTCGGATGCCCAACCAACTGAGCCACCCAGGCACCCCAAAAACTCCTATATACTTTCAGAATATGATACAGTTCAGGCAACAAGAACACAGTTAAGTTAAAACTCTGAGTACAAGTGCCTATTGCTTCTCTGGATCTTAGTTTCCCTACCTATTAAATAAAAGATGAACTAGATAAGTTCAAAGGTTTCTCCCCAGCTATGTCATTCTGTGTGTTTTAATCTATATCCACTGATATGACCAAGTGAATATACTTAACAATGTGCATGTTTTTATTCATAATTCAAGTAAGTATTGACCTCTTGGTATGGACTCTACTTGGTACAGAACTGACAAGACTGACACAAAGGTGAAGTAAGTTCTTGCTTTCCAGAACCTTCAGTGGGGAGAAAAGGCAGATATAAGAAAATATTAGAAGACACAGCAACAAACAGTAGCAAAGCAACCACAGAATGGAACAAAGGAGGAGTATCCTAAGCAGGAATAGTGAGGTGAGGGGAATATTAGATTCAAGCCCCACCTAGGAGAACAGGTCTGACTTAGAAGACCGAACAAAATGGGGCAGGGGGTGGGGGGTGGGGGGAGCGGATATGCAAACACTGCAGGTCAGGAATTGGTTTCATATGTTTATGAAACTATGAGTAGATAAGACGGTTATAATGATGGACGACGTTGATGATGATGCTTGATGGGGTGATAACTGCAGATTACCGTGACCTACCAAGGGCCAGCACTTAAGTTACAGTATTTCATATCATCCTCACAATAACTCCAGGAAAGAGGTGTCATAAACCACATTTAACCTTCAGCTTACCCTGCTCAAAGTTTAAAAAAAAAAAAAAAAGGCAGTAAATCTCTGACTAGAACACAATACCCTGTAAGTTCAAAGAGCACAATGCCTTTACCACACTACCCTGCCTCTTTGAAATGCAGTGGCTCTTAGCATCCGCATGAGCCTGAAAGGCAGGAGTCAAGAAATCAGGCTGTACCTCAATTTCTACATGAGGGCCAATTTAGAAAAGCAAAAACATTTATGGCAAGGCTACATTTTCTTTCATACAAATGAAAATAGCTTTACTGATCTCATAGAGAGAGGGGCATCTTCAGTTGGAGAAAGATACAGAGTTTCAAATTTTATATTATCTATTGATTAAATAGAATTTTGACAATGAAATCAATGGCATTGCTTGTTAGCCACTGAAATGTAAATATCCAGGCACGTTTGAGAAGTAGTAACACAGAGGCAGGCTTTTATCTGGAAATTGGATTGAGGGGCTCTATTCAAAGTTATGCAGCCCCTGGGTTGCTCCCTACTGTATGTGATGTGCTGCTTGGAGAGATCAAGAGAGACTCCTCGCTGACCTCCCACCCTTCACATATACCACACATCCACCTCTGTCACCTACAAAACATCACCACTACAGGATATTCGGTTCAACACAGCATCTATCTGGGGCCCTTCTGATGGTTTCTGGGGTCCAGGCATACGCTGGTCAGGATCACCCTGTAACATTTCTATAACATGAACACACACACAAAACTCCATCATCCAGTCAGCACTGTTGAAATGGAAATGAATTTCCCACCACTGCCTGAATTCCCAAACACACTCCCCAGGAAGTCATGTACCGTGACTGCTGAACTTCTTTCACCAGCCACCGTTCCCTCCCCTACAATTGTAAAAAATGCCTTTTGATCTGTGACCTGCATTTAAAAACTGACATCTGGTGGTTAGGGTGGTAATTAGGCATCATTTAAAAGTTATTTCTGCCTTGTTAACTGAGGTACTCTGTGATCAAATTATGGGATAATTTAGAGGAATTCAGGCATATTGATTGCATAATCTATAATGTGTGTAATTAATAACTACCCCCTAAAAGCTCTGTGTGAGAAATTGTAAGGGTTCATATTAGACAAAAAGTCAAGGTTTGAACAGTACTTTCTCCTCAATGTCTTTCATTAACAACACACAAAAGGGAAAGCTTTCAAAGGGGATGAAATCAAGTTTTGATGCCAGAATGTATTGACTCTGTTGCACAACTTGTATCCCTAATGGCCACACACTCGTGTCATTTGGGAATCTTCTTGCACTGGGTGCCTAAAGTGTCAGTTCTCTAGGATTATACATCTTTGGGGGTACTCTGGCTGCTGGCCTCTTACAGACAGTCTCTCTAACCACTTTTGGGTTACAAAGGCATGCATGGGGGTGCCAACGTTGCAGGCTCGCCGATCTTGCAATGAGCTCATGCCAGCAGTTTTAAGAGCATATGCTGTTTCTACTTGTGCCTCAATTAACAGCAACAATTCTATTGGTTGTAGTAAAGGTGACAAGGGTTAGATCTCTGTGTCCCCAAGAAATACGCACAAATACACACGCAGACATTATTATTAACTAAGGTTCCTGCCCCAAACTCCTTTTTGTTCTCCTACTCTATGAATTAGGCTGGATCTTCTGTGAGCCAGGAGGACAACTTGAGCTCTATACTATAGGCAAGCAAGATACCTGCTCAGTGGCTCCTTTGTATGAGTCCATTTTAGTGCTATCAGGCCCTCAGAGAATCTGACAGTGCCTGAACAGGAGCATTGAGGAGTAAAGACAGCAGAGTTCATAAAGGAAGAGGTGTACTAACTCAAAGAGAAGGATCTGCCTGGCCCATTTGTATATCAAAGGAAATGTGACCTTGTTTAGTATTTATACACAGTCTGGTTGGGCACCTGCATCAATTTATCATCTTTTTTCTCCACCTACTAATGTACCACTTGATGGAATGGTGATAATAATAGCTTGTATTTGTTGAGCTCAGTACTCCACTAAGTGCTTTACATTTAACCATCAAAAGAACTCTGGTAAGGTAAGTGCCATCACCATCTCCAATTTACAGATACGGACACTGAGGAATGGAGAGCCTCAGCAATCAACCCAACACCCACCGTGTGAAGTGGCAGAGCTGCCAGGTCTCTCTGGACCCCAAGTACCCACCCAGCCTTGAACTTCCCTGAGAATTCCATTCTCTTGGACAAATTTGAGAGTTTCTCCTCCTTAGAGGTAGAATCAGGAAGAGATAAAGAGGTCTAAAGAGAAAGAAAGGTACTGACAACATGAAAATAAAAAGACAATATCATAAGAGGAAAGGATGGCCACGAGAAATTTTCAGTGGTGATGGAAGCCAAGACATCTTTAAAGATGGCTACTCTTCAGGGGCACGTGGGTGGCTCAGTTGGTTAAGCATCTGATTCTTGATTTAGGCTCAGGTCATGATCTCACAGTCTTAGAATCCAGTGTCAACTCACACTGAGTGTGGAGGCTGCTTACAATTCTCTCTCTTCCCCTTCTCCTCCCCTACTCACACACACACACTTGCTCTCTCTCTCAAAATAAATAAATAAACTTTAAAAAAAAGGATATCAATCATACTAGATTAGGGCTCACACCAATGATCTCATGTAAACTTAATTACCTCTTTAAAAACCCTCCCTTCAGAGGTCAAACGTTCACTCTTCGCAGATGACATGATACTCTATATGGAAAACCCAAAAGATTCCACCAAAAAACTGCTAGAACTGATTCATGAATTCAGCAAAGCTGCAGGATATAAAATCAATGCACAGAAATCGGTTGCATTCCTATACACCAACAATGAAGCAACAGAAAATCAAGGAATCGATCCCATTTACAGTTGCACAAAAAACCATAAAATACCTAGGAATAAATCTAAGCAAAGAGGTGAAAAATTTATACAATGAAAACTATAGAAAGCTTATTAAAGAAACTGAAGACACAAAGAAATGGAAAAAGAGTCCATGCTCCTGGATAGGAAGAACAAATATTGTTAAAATGTCGATACTACCCAAAGCAATCTACATATTCAATGCAATCCCTATCAAAGTAACACCAGCATTCTTCACAGAGCTAGAACAAATAATCCTAAAATTTTTACAGAACCAGAAAAGACCCCGAATAGCCAAAGCAATCTTGAAAAAGAAAACCAAAGCAGGAGGCATCACAATCCCAGACTTTAAGCTATACCACAAAGCTGTAACCATCAAGACCGTATGGTACTGGCACAAGAACAGACACTCAGATCAATGGAACAGAATAGAGAACCCAGAAATGGACCCACAAACGTATGGCCAACTAATATTTGACAAAGCAGGAAAAAATATCCAATGCAACAAAGACAGTCTCCTCAGCAAGTGGTGCTGGGAAAACTGGACAGCGACATGCAGAAGAATGAATCTGGACCATTTTCTTACACCATACACAAAAATAAACTCTAAATGGATGAAAGACCTCAATGTAAGACAGGAAGCCATCAAAATCCTCGAGGAGAAAGCAGGCAAAAACCTCTTTGATCTTGCCCTCAGCAATTTCTTACTCAACACGACTCCGGAGGCAAGGGAAACAAAAGCAAAAATGAACTACTGGGACCTCATCAAAATTAAAACCTTCTGCACAGCGAAGGAAACAATCAGCAAAACTAAAAGGCAACCAACAGAATGGGAGAAGATATTTGCAAATGACATATCAGATAAAGGGTTAGTATCCAAAATCTACAAAGAACTCATCCAACTCAACACCCAAAAAACAAATAATCCAGTGAAGAAATGAGCAAAAGACATGAATAGACACTTCTCCAAGGAAGACATCCAGATGGCCAACTGACACATGAAAAAATGTTCAACATCACTCATCATCAGGGAAATACAAATCAAAAACACAATGAGATACCACCTTACACCTGTCAGAATAGCTAACATTAACAACTCAAGCAACAACAGATGTTGGCGAGGATGCGGAGAAAGAGGATCTCTTTTTGTGTTGTTGGTGGCAATGCAAGCTGATCAGCCACTCTGGAAAACAGTATGGAGGTTCCTCCAAAAACTAAAACTAGAACTACCCTACAACCCAGCAATTGCACTACTAGACATTTATCCAAGGGATACAGGTGTGCTGTTTCGAAGGGACACACGCACCCCCGTGTTTATAGCAGCACTATCAACAATAGCCAAAGTATGGAAAGAGCCCAAATGTCCATCGATGGATGAATGGATAAAGAAGATGTGGTATATATATACAATGGAGTATGACTTGGCAATCAAAAAGAATGAAATCTTGCCATTTGCAACTACGTGGATGGAACTGGAGGGTATTATTCTAAGTGAAATTAGTCAGTCAGAGAAAGACAAAAATCATATGACTTCACTCATATGAGGACTTTAAGACACAAAACAGATGAACATAGGGAAAGGGAAACAAAAGTAATATAAAAACAGGGAGGGGGACAAAAGAGACTCATAAATATGTAGAACAAACTGAGGGTTGCTGGAGGGGTTGTGGGAGGGGGGATGGGCTAAATGGGTAAGGGGTATTAAGGAATCTACTCCTGAAATCATTGCTTCGCTATATACTAATTTGGATGTAAATTTTAAAAAATAAAAAATAAATTACAAAAAATAAAAAAAAGAAAAAACCCTACAATACAGTCACTTTCTAAGGTAACAGAGGTTAGGACTTCAATATATGAATGTGGAGGGAGAAACAATTGAGCCCATAATACACACATGCCCCCCACATACTCCTTACCTCCGAATTTTCAGTAGAAGTCTACAAGATAGACTGTCTTAGATTTTACTGTCTTGGGTAAGAGAAAACTGGTAGAAAATCAAAGGCAAAATTGTCCTAGGGGCGCCTGGGTGGCGCAGTCGGTTAAACGTCCGACTTCAGCCAGGTCACGATCTCGCGGTCCGTGAGTTCGAGCCCCGCGTCAGGCTCTGGGCTGATGGCTCGGAGCCTGGAGCCTGTTTCTGATTCTGTGTCTCCCTCTCTCTCTGCCCCTCCCCCGTTCATGCTCTGTCTCTCTCTGTCCCAAAAATAAAATAAAAAAAAACGAAAAAAAAAATTGTCCTATATATGGAATTGATGAAAAAACAGAAAGGGAGATACTGGCCAGGAAATCAGATGTAGGGCAGCAAGTAGGAGTTTAGCATAAGCAGGAAACCAAAGGAAGACCTTCTGGGAAGTTTAACCTCCCTGCCCCCACCTCATAGAGATACAAGGATTCCCAAGTACAGGTGAGATGGGCTGTGAGTATATTTGGTTTGTTTGTATTAAAGGAATGATAACTCCTAAAGGCTGGATATCTTTGGGTGGCTTAGTGATGAATGGTATAGCAATTTTTCAGTGAATTACCATCAAATCGCAACATAGTTAAATCAGATGTCAAGCAACCTCTTGTGGTAGAAATGTAATCCAAATATTTATCTCTTGATTGTATTTATCTTTTGATTATCTCTTGGTCCCCAGCCCAGTTTATCATTCCTCACTTTAAAACAGAAACTAGAAAGGATGTCAGAACAGTGGGCATTTTCTTGGACCCAAGGCAGCACAGTAATTCAAAATCAAATGTGCAGCTGGCCAGGAGATGAATCCAAGTGACTCACAAAAGCACTTTGGCTCAATCCTGGGTAATGGAATTTTAAGGCAGAAATAACATTATTAAATCTCATAGCAGTTCATAACCAGTATTTTCAATTAAAAATCGCTGGGTTCTCCCAATCTTAAATAAGGCTATAAGGCTACTAGATAAGTTATGCTAATAAATGGATCTCCTTCATACTCACAAAACTATCCTAAGTGATTCTGAAAGGACATTTCTGCTGACAGTGCAGAGGGAGAAATCAACCCTCTGGTTCTATTTCTGGGTGGAATGGCATGCTGGTGGGGCTAACAGTACCCCTGTGCCAGCATGGTGCCATCTGCCAGCTGGTCCGTACAGCTGGGGAGCATATACATACTGAGTCCTGTATCAGAAGTCTCATCTGGTCACTGACAAGGCAGCCATGCCAAAGACATATTCGGCAATTTGGTTACACTAAAATTTGATTGTGTGTGTGTGTGTGTGTGTGTGTGAGAGAGAGAGAGAGAGAGAGAGAGAGAGAGAGAGAGAGGGAGAGAGAGACTATATGTATGTTTGATGATACAAACCAATAGAGTCTATTGGCAATTGTTTTTCAGACTGACAGTAAGCAACACAAATGCTCATATTAAGTTTCTCATCTCTTTGGAATCATGTGGAGCAAATAAGGAAAATGAAGGACAGCCAGAAAAAGAAGAAAGGTAAATATTTTATAATATATTAAAGTGTGAGGAGTGCAACTGCATATATACTAAAATACCCATGCACACATGTGCTCACACACATGCAGTAACACATACACACACATTGGGGCTACTGAGAGTGAAGAGAAAAGATATAAACTCCAGTTCACCCAATGTAAATTCAAAACATTCTATCTTTATTATTTGCTCCCAAAAGTTACAATCTGGGCAGTGTGACAAGAATTATGCAGACATAAAAATAGGAAGCTAAAATAAGGAAATAGAATTAGTGCCTGAAACCCTAAAAAAACCAAATATTCGTATCTTAAGGGGAATATGAAGGACCCTTTAGGAAAATACTGGAAAACACAGAATAGTGATTTTTAAAAGCCCAGATCCATAATGGCAAAATGGGGAGTTATATGGCTAACTGATATACTTTTATGAACCAAAAAATTCCAAAGATGGTAATCTTGACACTGATATCATCTAGTGGGGAAGGAAAAATAATTTGTCCTCTACCCTTCTAGGTTCTTGACTGAGATACCTTGGTAATAAAAAAGACAGATTAAAAGAAGAAAACCAAACAAGTAAAATAACAAGAATAATAACAAATATGCTTCCTATATACAGGAGAAATACCTGGGAAAACTGAGTTATCTCTGAAATGGCCCAGGCCATCACCTTAAATAACATCTCCGCATAAAGACAAAAGATGTTGGGGGTTAGGGAGCCATTTTGGGGCGGTTACCAGGAGAGCACAGTAAACAAGGATACAGTTGTTATGCAGATTCCTCAGAGCCTTCTCCACCAATAAGAGTTTCTAGACACTTGGTCAACCTTCCTGGTACAGAGAAAGACACCCTTAGAAATGGAGACTCCCCTTATACATGTAAACGTCTCTTACAAAAGGGTAACTTCTACTGCGTCTGCTGTTTCTTAAAAAACAATCGGACAAAAATAATCCTTATGCCAAAGAGACATATTCTGGGGTGGTATATTCTGCTCCCCTTCAATCTATAATAATTATGATACTTCTAGTAGTAAGGAATAAATGTGAACACTGGCTATATTCAGAGACATCTACAAGGAAGAAGGGAGGGAGGGGAAGGGAGAGAGAGAGAGAGAGAGACAGAATATCTATTAGAAGGACACAGGAAGGATTTTATGCCTCTCCAGGGACTTCTTCGGCAATTTCCAATAGCGCATTGATTTTTGACCTTGAGTACATAATAGAATCACATGGGTGAAGGGGTTCAGAACAAGTTTCCCAAAATGTGTTACTTTGGTATGTGGACTATTTTGAGCTGAAGACAATCAAGACCCAGCAGATTCCAGAAAAATCTTTACCTCTCCCTTAAACTAGCTGAAGAATTTAGATAGGGGACCTGACCAGAAAGAGTTATTACCAACGATAATTTTTTTTTAACTGAATGGCCTATCTGTACGGCAGGACAAACATCTAATTACCAAACATCTGTTCTTCTTATGGTCTTGTGAATCGCCCACCTCCCCGCTGAAGCACCAGATCCCACTCTTTAGCTCAGGATGGCATATAAGCCTCATTTGCCCAGTTTGTCCTTGAGTCTCATTGTCTTTGTGGTGAATTAAATTTGTTTTCCTCTTGCTAATTTGTCTTATGTTAATTTGGTTATTAGACCAGCCAAAGAATCAAGGGTAGAATAAGAAGTTTTCCTCCCCAACATGGGTAGATTTGAAATAAAAGCAATGCAAAGGCTCTACTCAAACAAATTACATTAGAATCTCTGGAGCTGAGGCCCATGAATAAGTATACTTAACAACTCTCCAGCTGATCTCAGTGTATAGCCAGGCTTGAGAACTACTCCTTTGGAAGGCTGGCATTGACATCACTCAATCATAATGAACCTCAGGTCCATTGTTTTTGGTTTAAAATTCTAAAATTTCCAAGAGAGAGAATATAAATGACCCAATTTACATTCAGAGGATACCACTGAGAAAAATAAGCTATTGCCAAGAAAGCAAGGTCATATTGGATCAGACATGGCAGATGGCAGCTGGGAGTCCATGCCCATGGATCAGAACATGTTGAATTACTGGGAGCTGGGCCGCCACTCAAAAAGTGTCCATCATACCACCCATGAATGTGATGGGAAGCTTCATGCTTAACCAATTCTCTCCTCTCCCTGCGAACACACATAGATTAAATGGCACTCCACAGTCCAAATTCCAGCAGGGCAGTCTAGTGTGACACCTAAATGAGTCCAGAGATGTTTCATGCACCCTAGCCAGTGCAGCATGTGTTCATTCAAACACCATTATCACTCAATAAAAGTTCTGCAGCAGTGAATAAACAATGGCTTGTTATTAGCGTAAAAAAGCCAAGTCTCTGCTTCTGTTTGCCTTATAAATATATGCGAAATAGTAGTTTAAACAATAAAAGAAAAGCTTCTTTTAGGGAAATAAATATTTCCCAGACAAACTTTTACCTACACCAAACTTAACAAACCCTCTTTTTTCCTAGTAAGTAGCGCAAAGATGAACTTTGATCTGAATGTAATCCTAACACAAACTTGCAACTGAAGTTCAGATGAACTTTGTTTAGTGTAATAAACAACTATAACAGCTGTGACACAGATATAAAAGGTAAGCACATAGCATGTGTGGAATAACCAATAAGTCAAAAACAGCATATGTACTTCCAAACACAAGTTTATGGGAAATTCCCTGGGAGTACTCAGCCCCAGGAAAAATTCAAAATCAGGGTGAGGCCACTGCTGTTTTCAAGACAGCCACTGTTTTTAATGGGTGACAAACCTAGACTCAAAAAGATTATTAAGCATCTCAAGATAAAATGTTACTGAGAGACAGAATGAGTTAGGACTATATGAGTCACCACAGCAGCCCACAGTGAGTTTGCATCACGAGCCCAGCCCTGCCCCGGGAGGCCCCACACAGCAGCCATGCAATGGGCTGCTCAGTGTCCTTAACAACCTTCTTGAATCCCAAACACACGAGGGTCTAGGTGTCATGAAGGAACAACTGTATGTTCACACACCGTTTACAATGTGGTTGGGGAGACGGGATAAAATAATGAAGACCTTAAGCGCCAGATAAAGCATATAATGACTGTCACACACCAATGCAGAGTTCTCCGAGGTTGGCTCCTCCAGAAGCCAGATTTGAGACAAGGAACTCAAGTGCAAGTACTTTATTTGACAGGAGGGGGAAAACAGCACTATGGGAATGGAGACAGGGACAGAAGGTACGCAATAAGGGACATGTCCACAAGCAAGTTACCCTTACGAGCAGTTGGAGCTCAACCCCAATTAAGGGAGAAAAATCCAGAGCCTGTGAAGGACACACATTAGTATTATGCCACCAGGGTGAGGGAGGGAGGGCAATTATATAGCAACTCTCATCAGTCATCGGTTGAGGGGAAAACAGGTGTTAATACCTGGGAATTCAGACCTGCTGGGCATGTGGCAGACTGGCTGCAGCAGCCAGGAAAGGTACTCAGCAACTGAGATATGTTCTGGGAATTGAATGCAGTTAACCTATAATGGCACGATAAGACATGAAAGGACAGTGTGGGCACTGACAGTCACTGCTACAATGTGGAGTGGCAAATCAGGCATCATGGAAAGAGCACTAGATGTGACCCAAGGATACCTATGTTTGAGGCCAAAATCAAGAATACCTACTCCTGGGGATGCTGTGAGAAGCAGATGCAAATAGATACACACTTTACAAAACAAACCATAATATGCACAGTAGCTACAATTATCAACTGACAATTTTCAGAACTGAAGTACCATATCCAGTATTGGAAAAGGACAATCTTGGGTTCAAGCCCCAGGTCTACTACTTCCTAACTATAGGGCCTTGGTTCAGTGACTTTAAACTCTCTTTATCTGTCAGTTGGGACCTATTAATAACACCTAACTCATAATGTTGCTGTGGAATTAAAAGCCCTTAAACCATCTAAGACAATGTCCAACAAATGGTGCAAATCTAAATGTTGTCTATCATTATCATCATCCTCCTTATCACCATTTTAAATAGAAATCTATATTAGGTTGGACAACCATAACAAAATACCATAAACTGGGTGGCAAACAACAGAAATGTATTTTCCCACAGATCTGGAGAGTAGAAAATTCAAGATCTGGGTCCTAGCCAATTCAATTTCTGGTGAGAGCTCTCTTCCTGGCTGACAAGTGGCTGCCTTCTTACTGTGTCCTCACATGGCAAAGATAGAGAGAGGGATCTGTCTCTCTTCCTCTTCTTATAAGTCCACTAATCCCATCATGAGGTACTACCATCATGACCTATTCTAACCCTAATTGCATCCCAAAGGCCTCCAAATATCGCCTTTGGGGATTAGGGCATCCACATATGAATTTGGGGAGAACACAAACATTCAATCCATAATAAAATGTCTGAATGGCATATATAAAGTGAATACTAATGCAGCAAATTCTATAACAGTTATTCTCCACTGACCCATGTTAAAAGGTAGTATACAGTAACAACAAATGGACAGAGAGAATAACAGACAGTAAGGTAGAAGATTATAAGACAATGAGTGGAAATTGTGGAGTGTTTTTTTTTTTTTCTTTTTATGTTACTCTGTCTCCAGGTTGCCCAAAAGCAAATGTTCAATGTTTTCTACTTGTACCTGGTATTGTCTGTGCTTCTTGCTAGTGGACAGCTAAATTACACTAGCAAACAAATGCAACTAGGAGAGTACAGAGTCTGTGAAACTGAAACCAATTCCTATTATGGCAAACCATTTTTTTTAATGTCTGCCTCTCCGCTCTAGTAAATAGGACATAGAGAACATAATTGAATATTTGATGATTGAAAATCTTTCAGTGACTGTGGGTTCTCATCAGTTCTCATCCCACAGCCTGTAGGTGTACTTGTGGGACAGCAACAGATTGGACAGAATCTTTAATGGCCTTACGCTACTCCCAGAGGCTTTGTTTTGTCTTTGCCCTTTAAAAACATAAATACTTGCTATCGGTTTGGTAAAGATTTTCTGAGTTTCCTCTATCTGATTGAGTTAAGGGGAGCTTTGTTTACTGCTCTCTGAATGAAATCAGCTCTTTCTCTGTACACAGAGTGCTTGAGGATGAGAGACTCCCTCATCACCTCCCTGAGCATTTGGGACTAGATACGTTTTAGACCTGGAAGGGAGAATAGTGTGCCCAGCCTCCTGCCCAGCCATGGAACCTATGGGCATTCATCTAGGGGAATCATCTAGAAATGTTGAGTCCTTCAGTGTAGACTTGTTCATAATGATCCACGCCCACCCCACTCCAACTGGTGGTGCTCTGGCCTCTCTTCCTTTTCCCAGCTCTGCCTTTACATAAGGGCCTTTCCTAAAGCAATGAGATACCCCAGGATGCAGTTATTCATGACCTATCCTCGACGATCTCCTACAAGGTATATTTCAGAATTCTGGAAGTTGTAGTCTGCATATGGACCCCTTAATGGATATAAGAAAGGAGGAGTCTTGGGGGAAGTGTGGGAGATTTGGGGGACATGTCACAGATATTTCTTGTTCAGCAGATGATTCCTATGTAAATGAAAACAGCTACCTGATTCGTTCACTGGGAAGGACTCAGAGTCCAGAGTCAGGGATGATCACTGACCTTCATCAAAATGTTCTCCTTTCTCCATAATATTCTGGTTCAGATGGTGGATGGAGTACATGAAGCTATAGAATGCTTTTCAAAATAGAATCCCAACCATGTGCAGGAATAATAGTCCAGCTGGATTCAAGTATTTTTGCTTCCTCCTCAGTTTATAGCTTTGCTGCCACCTTTTTTGTGGTTATTTGTGACATTTTAATAGGAAGTTTAGAGGATACTTATCAAGTATTGCTTATCAGCTACCATACCAATGCAGAAAATACCAAAATAAGCATACTAAAGTTCCAGTTACAGTGAAACTTAAACACATAGGTTATCTAACCATCAGCCAAAGTCACTGAGAACACAGTAAAAGAGTGCCAGCTTCTATGCATTACAGTTCCTGCACTTGGCTCATGAGAAAGCCCTTAAAACTACCAGTTGTTGAATCCAACAGCCATTCTGTTCTTCCTCCCCAAACAACCCAATTTTTAGGGCTTGTACATTACAACCCAAAATAAAAGATTCATTTTTTTCAGCTTTCCCTGCTGCTGAGAGTGACCATGTAACAAAATTCCAGCCACTAAAACCTAGAAATACTGTATAGGACTTGCAGGAATTTCCCTAAAAGGGCGGAAGTACACTCTTCTTCTTCCATACCTCCATCCTGCTGCCTGGAAAACAGATGGGGTGACTGGAGCTCTGGCAACATCTTAAAACATGAGGATGAGAGGGGCGCCTGGGTGGCTCAGTTGGTTAAGCGTCCGACATCAGCTCAGGTCATGATCTCATGGTTCGTGGGTTTGAGCCCCACATCGGGCTCTGGGCTGTCAGTTCAAAGCCTGGAGCCTGCTTCGGATTCTGTGTCCTCTCTCTCTCTGCCCCTCACCTGATCACACTCTGTCTCTCAAAAAATGAATAAACATTGAGGCACCTGGGTGGCTCAGTCGGTTAAGCGTCCGAGTTTGGCTCAGGTCATGATCTCACAGTTCGTGAGTTTGAGCCCCACATCGGGCTCTGTGCTGACAGCTTAGAGCCTGGAGCCTGCTTCAAATTCTATGTCTCCCTCTCTCTCTGCTCCTCCCCTGCTCATGCTCTGTCTGTCTCTCCTTCAAAAATAAATAAAAAACATTTAATTTTTTTTTAAAAAATAAATAAACGTTAAAAAAATGAGGATGAGAGTTATGTGCTAGAGATCATAGAGCAGAGAGCTTAAAGGAGCCTGGGTCACCAAAAACTTTGTTGAGTCTCTATTCCAATCATATTTCTGAGTAACAGATGAATGATAATTTAGTGGCATAAAACAACAGCAATTATTTACTATAATTGTCTCTCATGGTTCTAAGGGTTAACTAAGCTTAACTAGGCAGTTCTTGCTGAGGTTTCTCATGGATTCATCTGTGGACTTCCTCACTCATGTGTGAAGGTTCATGCTCAGTTTTGGCTGTGATCCGGATTGCAGCTATAAGCTAGAACACCTACACGTGGCTTCCCAATGTGGCCTGGGCTTCCAACAGTATGGCAGCAGAAACAAGCAAATGTTAGAGAGCCATTTGTGACCTAGCCTCAGAAAATATATAGGGTCACTTTGACTCTCTATTGATTGAAGCAATCACAAGTTTTGCCCAGGTTCAAGGAGAAGGATCTCGTATTTACCTCTGGGGGAGGAGGACGGGGAATGGCAAGATCACAATTTAAGAAGAGCAGAAGATATTGTTATAGCCATCTTTGAAAGATCAAATCTGCCATAACCCCATGCAAGCTCTGAATTATCTACTTCCAGCTTTATGTTATGTGAGAAACAAACATCTATCTTGTTTAAGCCAATGTTGTTATGGATTTTTCTATTATGTGCGGCCCAACCTGGTCCTAACTGATACATCTCCCAAGACCATCACTCATAGTTGGTCTACATTTACTTTACACACAGCTCTAACCAGCTTGTTTCATCTAGACTCTCCTTCTAAAGAAGATTGATGACAACAGAATAGAAAGGGGGAAAATGCTGTTAGATTCAAACCAGGCACACCCATAGTAACAGAATCTGAGGAAAGAAAGTGAAAAGCCAGAAAAAGTCAACCCGATTACTTTCAAGAGGCATAGCTACCTCTCGCCATTCACCAAAAAGACAAGCAGCATTATATGAATCGAAAAACCCTAGAGATTATAATCGAATTCCGAAGATCTCAAGAATTAATGAGGGCCCTAAAATACTAAAAGGGATAGAGGTTTATTCATGACAGTCCCATCAGAGATAATTTTTGTACATATTATCACTGAAGTCAATCTCTGAGAAAAGATTTTGTTGGTTTTGCAAACATGATTGCATATTCTTATACTCTTCCCTTAAAGAATCCCTGAGAGGTAACTTATTAATTCCCAATTCCATTTTTGAATTAAATAAAGGAACAAACAAAGAAAGCAGAAACACATTCTTAATTCAGGCAGAAATGTTAAAATTCAGCTCAGCGCCTGCCCTGGGTTTTGATCTGGAGGAGTTCCTGCGTAGCTGTGTCTCCATGTCCTGGGGAGCATACCAGAATCCCTCCCCAGGACATGACACAACAGGCTCTGTCCATGGGAAAGCCCACAATGCAAAACCACCGCAGTCTCCACCTTCTCATTTACAAACGAGAGTTAGTGTTGTCTTTCACAGTTGATGATTCTGTTTTGTTTGGGGGCCTCAATATTTTTTCTTGCTTTTCCTGCTCCTGAAATACCTTGGAATTAACAGATACTAAATTCAGCTTAGAAACTCAAAACACGAAGTGTACTTCAGCTATCATCTTCCTCCTTCCATCAACCCCAAAGGGGAAAACTTTTTTTTTTTTGAGATATAAATCTACTTCCTCACTAGCACTGCGAAAGAAAGAAAGAAAGAAAGAAAGAAAGAAAGAAAGAAAGAAAGAAAGAAAGAAAGAAAGAAAACTAATTCCTAAGCATATTTAAGTCCTTCCCTTCTTGATTCTATTTAGCCTTGCTGACATTAAGTCTCCACAAACACTTCAGCCTCTCATTTCCACTGGCCTTCAGAATTTTCTTGCATTTCATTATATTCAGAAATAAAGTAACATTTGCCAAGAAAATGACTCTTTTTATTATTACCACACATACACTGCTCCACACCCAAGCCACAAGCCATTGCTCATACAGACCCACACTGCTCCATCCCCAGTACTCACTGCTCTGTTCCCCCTGCCAGACATGCACGTCCTCTATTCTCACCCACATCAAATGTCTCCTTCTCTATGAAGACTTTCCTCATCCTCTAAATTAAAATTAACCTCTCTCTTCATATTCAACCAATATTTAAGTGCCTAAGGAAAGCTGGGCAGTTTTAGGTGCAAGATGTACAACAAGAAAAAAATATATACAACATGCTGTTCTTCCACTGGGAGAGAGAAACTTTAATTAATTAAATAATGAATACATGTAAAATCTGTTATGATACATGCTATAAATGAGTAGTTCATGGTACTGTGATAAGGGCGATCTGACCAGTTGTAGGTTACCAGAAACTATGAAGGATCACAAATTTATAACAAGATAACCTAGCAGTTCATAAACCTATAATGACAGAAGACACAAGACTCTTGGGTCCGAGATGCAGATAGTGTTACTCATACCAAAACAGCAGCCACAACAGTACTGTGCATGGCCCCTCACTGCCCAATCTCCACAGAGCAGCTGGATCAGGAATGGATATTACCCGCTCCTGCAATAAGATGCAGCACAAAAAAGGAACCTCGAATTTTAGGAGACTGACTCTTGGTAAGACTGTCCACCTGCCAATTTAACCCTCTGGAGAGAAATTAATGTAAATCAATCTCCTCCAGAGAAGAAGGGAAACATCAATACTGCTCTGGAAGGGAAGCAAACGTCTCCAAGGAGGGGAAGAAGAAGGCTTGACTACCCAGGATGTCTCCAGGGAGGTATGTTTCTAGATCTCTCAGGGGAAACACTATCTCTACCTTCCAAGGCTGTTTACTGTTCAAACATGCTCAAAAAGCTTGGACCAGTGAGGAATGAAAGAAATCTACAGAGAACTGTCCTCCCATATCGCAAAGAACCCAGAAGTCTTCCTGAACTTTTGTGCTGAGATCTGAAGAATGGGTAGGAATCAGTGGATTTGGGCAGCAGGAAGCATCCACACAGAGGTGCAGTGCTCGGCACAGGACAAAGCACAGTGTTTTCAAGGAAGTAGGTGCATGGCAGCAGCACACAGAACTAGATGAATCTGGAAAGGGAGACAGGGACGGACCATGCAGGGCCTTGTCAGCCCATATTAAGGATGTCGTGCCTTACATCAAGAGCAGTGGGAAGCCAAAAATGTGTCTTAAGCCAAGGAATGCCAATGAGATTTGCACTTCAGCAAAGCCACTCTCTACTTTGTAAAGGATGAACCAGACTGGGGAAAGACATTGTGTTCGGCTTCCCACAGAATTCTGGATTAAAATAAATTCTTCAAGCTTGTCCCCTCCACATTTTACTGTCCCTCTTATACCCCCCACACAATGCAAACCAATACTATGGAACTTCATGCATCATTTGTTGTTCGCAGACAATACACAAAGCACTAAAGTATCTTCATTGTTGAATCAGTACTAAGAGAAGCCCCTACCTTCCCACAGCTTCTACTTTAATGTGCTAGAACATGTGAATTTGTTTGTGTCAGGTAAGGTCTTGAATCCTTCAACTTCTCTACTTAGGATACCTCAATGTGTCCACCATCGGAAAGATCTAGATGAAGATGAATGAGATTTGTGAAATGTTCAGCTGCTCTGGAAAATAGTACCTGAATTGGATTAAATCAGCATGGTTTTGAATGAGAGCTGTGAGTTGGCTTTGGTGGCCTGATACATAAGAAAAGAATATAAGATGCAGCTTGGAATCTAGAACCGTGATAAAAATTTAAAAATCTCAAGGCACTGAGGCTCAGTCAGTTAAGCATCCAACTTCAGCTCAGGTCATGATCTCGTGGTCCGTGAGTTCAAGCCCCGCCTCAGGCTCTGTCTGATAGCTCAGAGCCTGGAGACTGCTTCAGATTCTCTGTCTCCCTCTCTCTCTGCTCCTCCCCTCTAGGTCTCTCAAAAATAAATAAACATTAAAAAAATTTTTTTTCGGTAAAATAAATCTGAAATCTTGACTGGCATGATGAGAGAAGCCCAAAAGTTAAGACAGAGGCTGGAAGTATATGACGGGCTAAGAAGGGCAGAGGACACAGTGGCTGCAAGTAGCAACTTCTTCAGAAATAGCTGATTGGTTTTATATACGAGATATCGTTAAAGTGTTACCTTTTGCATTTTCCCCTTCACCACAAATTTAATAACTTTATTTTCACTGCAGCTCCATCAATTTTAGTTTGGATGTGCTATGATTCACTTCCCCAGAGCGTTTGCATAATATGTATCCTGCAGGTTTCATTTCTATAAATCACTGCTTTTTGGGGAGAAGGGGAGTAGATTCCAGGCACGCTCCAGGCTTTGAGTTAAGTTTTGAGACCAAAAAGAGATTGCATATCCTGATTGCTAAGTTATCTCTGCTGTTCACTGAGAAATTATTTTCCCTATAACACTTCCGTTTGTATATTCGATAAAGTTAATATCTGTGAAATCAGTTGATTCTCACTGCACTAAATTATACCAGAATAGACAGAAGATTGACTTCCTGGTATTGACAAGAGAGAACTCTCAATGTCTTTTGACTTATTATCTCTGGCAGTTGGAAAGAATTACAATAACACATAAAATTACTTCACAGGGTATGTTTAGAGAGCAAAGAAAATTAATGGAGGGATGGATTCTTAAGGTATTTTTGCCTTTTGACAAAGATTTCTATTTCCTGTCAAACATTTTCTCTGAAATGAACTGGAGGAACACAATGTAAATTGATTTATCCGCACCTTAAGAAATACCTGAGGTTTAATTGCCTCTGCAGTATTTATGCTTACATAAATAATTCAATGGCAAATTAATCCAGCTTTTGTAATTACCTCCCATAGAGGCACATGGCTCAGTCCCAAGGACTTAATTGCGGCTTGATGAAGGTATTTAGGTCACTACAACCAATAAACCATATAGAAATTTTTGAAAACATAAAGAAAAGAAATCCATAGCTTTCAAGCCTAAGCTCTTAGAAAGAAATACAGTATTTGCGGTTGATCCTAACCACTGTGGGCTTCAGGAAACATAGTTCTATTAATGAACTTTCTAAAAATACGTTGTTTTCAACCTCATCCATGAACTCAAAGCACACCGGATCCTTAAATCCACAGTCTAGGGACACCTTTCCCCAATCAGTGTACCTCCCATACAACCAGGTACAAACAGCGATCTCCTCTGCAGGGTTTCGTTCATCATCTGCAGTCAGCCTATGTTGAGCTGTTCATTTCCTTTCACTTTGCACACTGCTCCTCCCCAGAGCTAAAGCTGTAGTCCTGGACACAGCCTTCAAATAGAGGGGAGGAAGGTGAACTCGGTGCTGGCATCTTACTGGAGCCTTCACCAGCTAGGTGATAGCTTTCTCTTTTTTCAAGAGTTTATATTTAAGGGGCGCCTGGCTAGCTCAGTCGATTAAGCGACTGACTCTTGATTTCAGCTCTCAGGTCATAATCTCATGGGTCATGGGTTCAAGCCCTGCATCTGGCTCTGTACTGACACCACAGAGCCTGCTTGGGACTCCCTCTCTCTCCCTTTCTCTCTGCCTCTCCCTTCCTCATTCTGTCTCTCAAAATAAATAAACTTCAAAATAGAATTTATATTTAAGAAGCCAGGATGCCTCCCCCAAAAAAGATAAAAATCATATACCCTATCATTCACCCGTTGGAATGGTGACTAAAATTGCCATAGAATTTTAGAGCTTATTACATGGTTCAGGTGCATTGTCTGCTTATTCTATTCCTAACTCAACTGTGAAGGAATTAATGTAACTCAGTTGCATAGCTAAAGAAGCACGGGTCCAAAGAGGTTGAATAGTTTTCTCCACATGAACAAGATAATAATTTGTAGAGCCAGGTTCAAAAGCATATCCTCTCACCCCAGCCTGTATGCACTCTGAGGGGAAGTACTTCGGTTCACTGCTCTCTACCTAGACCTAGAACAGTGTCTGCACAAAGACTCCCGGGAAATACTTGTGCAATGATGGATTGTAAGCCCCATGCTCTTTGCTCTGCACCCTATTGTCTTCCTGGAAACCTATGATACTTCCACACTCCCTTCTCCTTCCCACATCCAGCCTGTCCTTCCAATTTAGGTGATTATCATCTAGACTTCAAACAACACTGACATCTCCTTCATCATAAAGCCTTCCTACGTGATTCCACTCATATAAAATTATCTCATAATTGAGCATCTCATCATGCACTATCTTATGTTAGCTTCTAATTGTATGTTGTTGCTCTTGTCTCCCAGTTCCTCTCTGTCTTCCTCATTTCTGCCAAGCCAGGTGTGTCTGTGTTAATCTGCAGGTGGAGCCCATTTGTACTGAAGATTCAATAGCTAAAGAGCAAAATTTTGGCAAGGCAGCAAGCTGAATCCTTTTAACTCTTGCTGCTACCATGGGAAGGAGGAGGAAAAAGTAATTAGTAGATAGTGAGAGGTAGGAGACATAAAGCCTCAGGGAAGGAATCTTCTAGGTAACAGTCAATCATTTTCCTGCTAAAAGCTACGATGGCTTATATGAGACCCCACCAGTCACAGAAGGGCGGGAGAGAATTTATTTTATAGCAAGTGTTTTGCATGGTGAATTTATAGTAAGGAGAACTGCACCTCCCAGAAGCTGGGCAGAAATAAGTCATGCCACCTGGTTGATGGCTTCTGTGATCTGCTAGTGAGGAGGAATTCGTGAGGAACCCCAACACTAGCCAGAAACTAGACCTATAAATTAGTTCTAAATGTATATGGGTTTGGGTGTGCTATTTAAGTAAACAGCTTGGTTTTTTTCATGATGTAGACTCACTCATTCTCAGTTGTTATTTTCCTTACAGAGTTAAGAACATTTTCAGGTGCTTTTAAAAGGGTACGGTCACTGTTCCCCTGCCTTAACTGAGCCAACAGAGGAGCAGGCTGCCTGACAAGGCCTGTTCTTCACGAACCTGAGAGCAGTCCAGCCCTGAAGGAGAACATGTAAGAAATCCTGGACTCAAGCGCCTTCCTTTTTCTCTCATCTGTGTTTCTTATGTGCACACTTCATATCCTGATCTGCAAGTGCATAGAGACTTTGCTGGACTGCAGCCCTCCCCTCCCCACATTATAGGTCAGTTCCTAGACCTCCCACAGATGACATTTTTGGGTAACTCTCTGCCTACATAAACTGACAATGTCTTCCTACTGCACTGTATCCTGTCTGCACCCTCTGGGTGTTCCCTTGGTCTAGCTAAAACTCAGGAGCTATGTCCAATGTTTCTCCTTTATCCCCCTTCAAGTGTAGGCAATGGGCAAATGTTCATTACGTGCTCATTGAATTAAAGCTCACTCAAGTTTAAGTTTAGGAATGCATAAATACTTTCAGATATTGAAATATAATAAAATGTGGTTTCTTAGCCTGTAATCTGTAAATGGATTTCACTGGGCCTCTCTTCGAATTGTATGAAAATTTTTATGCTGGATACAAATGTTCATTTTGCTGTGAGGAGCCTAATTAACTGTTACCAGCTTCTCAATGGGATCTACTCCCAAAAACAGAGTCCTGCTATCAAAAACTCTCTAAAGACTGAAAAAATTTAGAAAAGACAAAGAAGCGCACCTGGCTGGCTCAGTTGGTAGAGCACATGACTTTTGATCGTGGGGTCGTGAGTTTGAGCCCCACATTGGGTGTAGAGATTACTCAAAAGTAAAATCTTAGAAAGAAAGAAAGAAGAAAGAAAGAAAGAAAGAAAGAAAGAAAAGAAAAAAGGCAAAGAGATCTCATCCTTAAAAAAAAAAAAAAAAAAAGACAGATTATGTTTCTGCAGAGTCAACAATCCTCTTTGTTATATAAAGCTCCTGTCTGGGATCAGGAGAGGGGAAGACAAGTGTCACTGCAGACCTGGATTTCTTCTAAATTAGTATTTACAGGATTTGTTATGTCAGAGAACCCACTCTGATAGTCACACTTTGAGGGTCATGGGCTTAGACTACAGGATACAGTCTGTCTAGAGAAAGCAGGTAGCAAAATTAGCTCCTGTCTACAAAGCAAGGGTAAAGAGTCTCATTTGAGAAATATTTAAGGGCTTCATCAATTCTCCTAAGAGTCTCTCCTTTGACAGTCCTTTGACAGTCAAATCCTTCTCTTTTAAAGGGACTCTCTGACATCACCTCAGCAGACTTTCCTTTCTTTCGTGGTTAACTGGTCTAGCTCCTCCAGACCCTCATTTCTCAAAGCCCCCAGTCTTACTTATAGGAAATCCCACATCTTTTATAAGATTCAGTTTCACATTTCATTTTGCCTTATTTTTGCATTGGAACATGGGGTGTTGACACACTGGGTGGCTGGATGTAAGGATTAAGCAGGAAGGGATGTCTAAGAGCTGATATTTTATAATTGGTCAGTTAATTAGTGAATATTTTTAAGCTGCTATACTCTAACAACTCTGTAGCGCTGTAACTCAGGTAATAAATATTCAGATAATTAGGACCCCCTATACATCAAAATGTTAACAGCAGCGATCTCTAAGTGGTGGGATCATGAATAATAAAAATGATAACAGACATTAATTGAATGTTCACTATGCATGCTAAGCACTTTACAAGCATGATCTCATTTAATATTCACAGAATCCCCCTGAGAGAACTACTACTATTTTCCTTCTTTTCAAATGAGGAACTTGAGGTTTAGAGAGGTTAAAATACTTACCCAAGGTCACACTGGTAAGTGGCAGGGCTGGGATTTAACTCAGTTTGTCTGATTTCAGAGTCCAGACTCTTAACCTCTCACTTATTTGTATTTTCTTCTTTCATACAAAGAAAATTTATTACTAGTGACATAAAGGGGGGAGAATGATTATTTCTTAAAACCACTGAGTACAACTATCACCTTGTACAGCTTTTCAAAGTCATATTCCCCAGTCTGTTTACGGTCCATTTGATAAATATCATCTATCAAAGCTTATTTCTCTGGGATTTTATTAGAAATAATGCCAGTTAAATTTCTTTTTAAAAATGAACATTTCAGTCAAAGGTTTTTAACTGCTAACCAATCTCTGGCTACAAGCCTGTGGCATCTACTGTTTGCAAAGTTCCTCTCTTGGTAAGAATACTAACTCACTTCTTTCTCCTAAACTCAACATTGAGGTCTGCATAGAGAGAGCTAAAGAGTTAGGGCTAGACACCACATTCTCTCCCACAGGGGACAAGAAAGATTTAGAATTTGTATTTAATCATTTGTTCAGTGGCTTTTAAATATTACTTGTATAGATTTCCATTCATTTTACATTTTATTAATATTAATACTTTATTCATAGTATTTATGTAGTAATGTGATTATATTAGAGTTCTCCAGAGAAACAGAACCATTAGGATATATATAGATACATGTAAGAAGATATAGGAATTGGCTCAGGCAGTTACAGAGACCAAGAAACCCACGATCCCTACTATCTGTGGTCTGCACTCTGGAGAACCAGGAAAGTGATGGTGTATTTCAGTCCAAGTCAGTAGGCCTGAGAAGCCAGGGGTGTCAATGGTGCAACTTCTGGTCCAGGGGAGGGGTACAGGGTAAGTCCCAGAGTCTGAAGGTTCAAGAACCAGGAGCTCCAATGAAGATTGATGTCCCAACTCAAAATAAAAGAGAATCTGCCATTCGTCCACCTTTTATTCTGTCTAGGCCCTCAACAGATTGAATGATGCCTGCCAACATTGGTGAGGGCAATCTTCTTTACTCAACCTACTGAATTAAATGCTAATCTCTTCCAGAACATGCTCACAGATACGCCTAGAAATAATGTTGTACCTGCTATCTGGGGACCTTTTAGCCCATCCAAGTTGACACACAAAATTAACCATCACAGTGACCATGGATAACTCTGAACAGCCCAGACCCTAGGGAAACCACATATGTCAGGCTGTTCAAATGTCTGGTAGAAGCCTTGAGTAGCAAACTATAGGACCAGGAAGATGGTAAGAGGAAGAGCAGGAGTGGGGCATACTTCAAACAGACTTTGCGAATCATAAGGAGATAAGGAAAGAATATGACCTCAGGAGGCAGACTAGTACTGGCAGTATTCCCAGAAACTCCCCAGTGTTTCTCCTCCCCACAGCAGTGTTGGCGGCAGCCCTGTGGCAGTATGGGTGGTAGCCAGTACAAATGGAGCTTGTCCAAGCTCCGGTGCCATTGATACTGCAGTAGCTGGACACATCAGATTCATATGTTAAAGAGCAAACAGCAGAATCCCCAGTGCCTTACATGACCCCCTGTAGCAGCAACATCAGTCTTACTGAAGACTGGTTAGATTTTTTCAGTTTTCTTTCCAAGAAGCCAATATACTGAAGACATATCTTGGACTAAATAAACCCATGGATGAAAGGACGCAGAGGATTAAAGAGGGACACCTGGGTGGCTCGGTCGGTTAAGCATACGAGTCTTTATTTCGACTCAGGTTACTATCTCACGGTTCGTGAGTTTGAGCCCCACATATGGTTCTGCACTGACAGTGCAAAGCCTGCTTGGGATTCTCTCTCTCCCTCTCTCTTCCCCTCCCCTGCTCATGCACACACACTCTCTCTCTCAAAATAAACAAATAAACTAAAAACAAAAAAAGAAAAGAAAAGAAAAGAAAAAAGAAAAAGGATGAAAGAAAAAAACTGATACTGAGATAATGGCCTTATTAGTACCCTGGGCTGGTGAAGCAGAAATAGTAAGATATATTTACAGAGCTTATATGCTCTTTTATATGATTTTCTACCTTAGTTTAATTGATTTTTATGGAGCATAAATGTGAGGAGTTTTGTATTTATATAACTAAACCTATAAGCTTTGTTTATAACATTTTTATATTGCTCTCACATTAATAATTCACAGTCCTAGAGCACACCCTGTGTGCTAAGCATTAAAGACTTAAATTAGATAACTTCGTTCAACCCAACAATAGCTCTAACTTTGTTGCCCTTTACAACCAGGATACTAAGCCTTTTTCATACCTTATAATTTTGTATTCTTTTTGTAATTTCATACATTTTTACAGTAAGTGGAATGAGGCGTGAGTCTAAACGTATTTATCTCCATGCCAATAATTAGTATGCCTAAGAGCAAGAGTCCAGAAATTATGGCTTGTGGGCAAAATCTGGCCTGTTTTCTGTTTGTAAAAATAAAGCTTTATTGGAACAGAATTATACTCATTTGTTTGCATATTGTCCAGGGCTTCTTTCACACCACAAAGGCAGAGCTGAGAAGTTACAAAGTCAAAATATTTACTATCTGGCCCTTTACCTAAAAGCATTCATCACATAATTATTTATTTCTTCATTGTTTTATCTCATCTCATTTGTCATTGTTGTTTACTACCTCTTTTTAAGCCCTCCCTGAGTCACCATAAAAAAAGTGCCAGCCAATATTAATAAATACAGATTTATTTAAGCCAGTCAGGTTTTTCTTTAATGACTTTTACTATTTTGGATGACTTATATTGATTTCAATGTTAAAAGTTGTTCAAGTGAATAAAGACAAAGAAACTAATTGTCATTATTTACTATCACTCTAATAATTATGTACAACAAGCAACAACAGTACTTCACTGCCATATAATAATAAGCATTTATTTAGAACATGCATCTGCTGAGGGTTGGCTAGTGTAAGAGGAGCCAGCTGGTAACACTCTTCCATATGTCCATCAACCTCTTCCTGGCACCAGCTGCCCCAGGCAGGTTTTTCTCATTGTGATGGCAGAAACCCACAGGTTTCTTAAACCGGAGGCTCAGAACTGGCACAGTGACACTTTTGCCTCATCCTATTGGCCAAAACAAGTCACAAGGTCAACTCAGATTCAGGAGGCAGGAAACTATACTACAAAGTCACATGGCAAAAGGCAAGGCTACAGGGAGGAATGAAGAATCGGGGTCAATAGTGCAATCTACCGCACAATATTTTATTTGTTTATTATTTGAACTTTAAAGCATTATACACATTTTAATATTTAATGCTGACAACAATCCTAGAAATTAGATATTACCATTACTGCCTTTTAAAAATGAGAAAGCTGAGTAAGAGAATCTGACTTCCCCACTGCCAAACAGTTTGGAAATGGCAGACGCAGGATTTGGATCCAAGCCTACTTCCAAAGGCTTTCCCTCTAGGCCGTATTTGCATTATTCAATTTGTCTAGTGTGGTGGAAATAGCTATCTGCCTGCTAGAATCCAGTCTCTGTTGCCCATAGTATAAAAATCTACCTACCTAGGCACTATAGACTGAATATTTGTACCCGCTTCCAAAATTACATATTAGAATCTAATCCCTATCATGATGGTTGCGGTGGATGGGACCTTTGGGGGTTGATGAGGTCCTAGGGATGGCGCCCTCATAAATGGGATTAGTGCCCTTATAAAAGAGCATCAGAGGGGCACCTAGATGGTTCGGTCAGTTAAGCATCAACTCTTGGTTTTGGCTCAGGTCATGATCTCATGGTTTTGTGGGTTCGGGTCCCATGTCAGGCTCTGCTCTGGCAGCAGAGAGCCTGCTTGGGATTCTCTCTCTCTCTCTCTCTCTCTCTCTCTCTCTCTCTCCCTCCCTCCCTCCCTCCCTCCCTCTCTGCCCCTCCCCCACTTGGACTGTCTCTGTGTGTCTCAAAATAAATAAACAAACTTAAAAAAAAAAAAAAGAGCATCAGAGAGCTCCCTTACCCCTTGCATCAAGTGAGGACACAGTGAGAAGACAGTCATTTACAAATCTGCAAGTGAGTCCTCACCAGACACAAAACATGCTGGCCCCTCGCTGCTGGACTTCTCAAGCTTCAGAACAGTGAGAAATAACTGTTTTTTGTTTATGCCACACAGCCCATGGTATTCTGTTAGAGCAACCCAAATGAACTAAGACACCAGTCCCCACTGCACAGAAGTTCAAAAGACTTACTTCCACCAATGAAATGTGAGCAGAAGTGATGTGTTCCATGTCCAGGCCAAGGCTTTTTAGAAGAGAATCCGCCTCCTCCACACTTTCTTTCCCTTTTGGCAAGCAGATGAAGAAGACAAGGCTGTCCAGTGGACTTTCTGAGATAATGGATGTATTCTGTATTCTGCATCGGAACTATCTCACATGGTATCCCCTAGTCACATGTGAACACTTGATATATGGTTAGGACAACTGAGGAATTGAGTTTTTAATTCAACCTACTCTAAGATCTCTGGTAAAGTAATTCCAACCAATTTAAATTTGTTATGGAATTCACCAAATAGAGTATTGAGGGTTAAGACTGAAAATATATGAGAAGGAACCAGAAAATGTAAATGTTCCCTAAATCTGATTTGGCAGAAGTCAAATAGTAGCCAATACTTTGCAAATCAAAATAAGGCAAAAAACAAAAAACAAAAAAATCGTAAACTTTTGATATAGTAACAGCTGATATTTTCACAGTTTCCTTCTGACTAGGTTATAAATTGAACTCCCCTTGGGGTGCCTGGATGGCTCAGTCAGTTAAGTGTTTGACTCGGTTTCAGCTCAGGCCATGAGCTCATGGTTCATGAGTTCAAGCCCCATATCGGGCTCTGCACTGACGATGTGCAACCTGCTTGGGATTCTCCGTCTCCCTCTTTCTCCCTCTCCCCTGCCTGCTCTCTCTCTCAACATAAGTAAACATTAAAAAATTTTAGTAAAAACAAATTGAATACTCCTTTACTACAGAATTAATTTACTACTCTCTTATTGGTAAATAAATTATTATTTTGAGGCAACCTGACATAAGGTATACAGGCATAAAGCCACCTATTTAAAAATCCACTCGTTCCCTAGAGCACATGTATCTTTTAGTGGTATTTGTTATAACAACCCAGTATTTCTTATGGCTGTGAAACTCAGATGGTCTGCACACTTTCAGAACAAATCACACCGGCGTAGCTCCCAAACGTCACTCCTAACCATTACTCAAGACAGTCAGCAAAGCCAGTGCCCCTTGGTTTATGCTAAAGTTCCAGAAAACAAGCATTTATTCTTCCAGTGGAGTGGTGAAAGAAAACATGGAGCATATACCCTTCCTTGGCTATTAACACTTTAATTGTGAAGGCTAGGGAAGATGATGGCCCACTGCTCTCTTACACACTATCACATGTAGAAATCAGTTACAAATGAAACGACTATTTGGACATTACAACATCAGAAAACTGTGATTGCTTTTCAGCTTCTGTTTATTTTACAAATACAGTGTTGGTTTGCAAGCATAATTCATTCCAGAAACATGCTTGTAATCCAAAGCACTTGTATATCAAAGTAAATTTCCCCATAAGAAATAATGGAGGGGACCCTGGGTGGTTCAGTAGGTTGAGCATCTGACTTCAACTCAGGTCATGATCTCGCAGTTCGTGGGTTGGTCCCCACATCCGGCTCTGTGCCAACAGCTCAGAGCCTGGAGCCTGCTTTGGATTCTGTGTCTCCCTCTCTCTCTGTACCTCTCTCTCTCTCTCTCTCAAAAATAAATAAACATAAAAAAAAGAAATAATGGAAACTCACATGATTCGTTCCACAACCCAAGAATATTCATATAAAAATGATTACAATACTGCAATATAATACAAAATAATACAGACAATACAAAATATAAAGAAAAACAAATTAACCTGCATTTATCTTTGAAAACTTTTGTGGCTGTTGTGAGGGAGACAAGAGAGAGGAGGGTTATTGTGCAGGACAACCTTCATTCACTATCACTAATGGAATCACTGCTATCTATTGGCTTAACACAATCTTTTTCTTTTTGTGCAACTTTAACAAGAAGCCTATCCAATGATGCTTGCTTTTGCCTCCTTTTGAGGATTTCCCTGAAATGTGACATTGCATTGATGATCACCCACAATCCCACAGCGAAAGAGTGAGAGAAAGAAGAACCATTGGTTCAGTTGTGATCATGTGACATTAGGCGTCACATACTATTTGTATTGTAAGACATCGTTCATTTATTAAGTTAAAATTTATTAGAGATGTTTGCTCATCTTGCAGAACAAGTTACTCACAATGCAAGGTTTCACTGTAGTTCTAAGTACCACTGGGAAATGTTCTGGTGATGAATGCAAATGGTAGTGAGCCCTCACTATCAAGGGGAATGCCACTTTTATTAAAGGCAAGTCTATGAGAAGGACCCATGCTCCATTATCTACCCACAGCTATCTCTCCAGTATCTCCCTTTAGGAGGACCTCTTTGCTCTTGGCTGTAAAGCCTGTAATTAGGAGTGAGAGCGTTCATATTGTGGCTCTTCCTCTTACTAGCTGAGTGACCATGAGCGGGTCACCTCCCTGAACCTCAGTTTCCTCTTCCACATGAGAATTAAAGGGACTAGTGCAGACAAAGTGTGCAGTATAACGTAAATGCACGTTGTTCGCATTTAATACATGTAGCTGTTACCCATTTTTGGAGACTTCTCCATCCTCCTCCTATATAACACCACTCCTTATGCGGACAACTTAAAATGCCACATGGCAACTTAATCATTTTTAAAACTTCAAAATTCATTCAACTAAAAACAGTCTCACAACGTAACTGAGAAATACAAATGCATTTTAGGAAGCAGATAAAAAGGAAGGTCCTCCAAACAGTAATGTATACAGGCCAGTCCAGTTATGGGTCAGACACATGGAAGATTAACAGACACTCCAAATAGGTCTTAGCCAGGCAGCTCTCCTTGTTACCTTGAAAAGAGATTTTGCTAGTTTCCTTACTCATGCTAATGGTTTGAGTAATAAAGTAATTCCCTTTAATCTTATAAAATAAAATTATTATGATCACAGAAGAGATAACTAATGCTGGGCCCCTCACCTTTCTCCTATTTGTTACCTTGGATTTCTGTGATTTGCATGCTTGTCTTACGCTTAATATGTAGATGTTGGACCTGGCTGAAATCTGAATGACCTGAAGCTTTTTTCCAGGAGGTTCAAATCCAAGGCTTTGATTCAGGTAAGGATTCCAAATACTAAATGTCTGGTACTTGTCAGGGATCTCCAATGACACTGGAGGAGATCATACAGGACAGATGTCCTAAAACATACCCTTCTGCAGCCTTACTTCTCAATTTCCCTGCAAATCACTCTCACTTTCCTTATTTACTTATGGTTTAAAGTTATGAGAAAGACCTCAAACAAGTGAGGGAATTATAAAAGATGTTACCACACAGACGTTAACTGTATATAAGCATTTTTAAAAATATTTCTCCTATAAGCTGTGTCTTAACAACATATTGTGTTTGTCCATGACAAACTGCTTCCAGCAAGTTTTCTAAGATCCTTCAATTGATCTCTGTCATCACTGCTTCAAGCCAGGGATCCTGAGCAGAATATAGTTTCTGAGGGGGTGGTACACAAAAATGCAAAGGCATGTGTGGCAAACACAGTTGGCTGTCCAACAAGTATCTGTGCTCCTTTTCCAGAGTGCAGGGTTGCTAAAGGAAGCAGCTGCCCAACCAGGAAACACCCACCCCCACCCCCTGAATCTAGACATGGCCATGTACTTACTCCTACTAAGGGGATATGAACAGAAAGGACATGTGTCAGGTCCTGGATGAGATGGTTAAAAAGACTGTGTGCCTCCTCCATGCTCTCTCCTCTGGCTGTCAAAGATCAGGGTGACATTGGAAGTCACATGCTGAATACTGTGAAGCCACAAAATAAAATAAGTCTGAATCCCTGAATCACTTCTCAGAGGAGAGGAGACTGCCTTACTGGGAAACATCCAGAACAAACTATTTAGTGAGTGAGAAATGAACTGCATCAATCGCAGAAGCTGTTGTTACCTCAACCTAGAGCATGAGCATTCAAAATTAAAATCTAGTAATCCCTATCAAAATAACACCAGCATTCTTCACAGAGCTAGAACAAACAGTCCTAAAATTTGTATGGAACCAGAAAAGACCCTGAATAACCAAAGCAATCTTGAAAAAGATAACCGAAGCTGGAGCCATCACAATCTTGGACTTCAAGATGTATTACAAAGCTGTAATCATCAAGACAGTATGGTACTGGCACAAAAACACACACTCAGATCAATGGAATAGAAAAGAGAACCCAGAAATGGACCCACAAACGTATGGCCAGCTAATCTTTGACAAAGCAGGAAAGAACATCCAATGGAATAAAGACAGTCTCTTTTTTTTATTATTTTTTTTTAATTTTTAACGTTTATTTATTTTTGAGAGACAGAGACAGAGCATGAGCGGAGGAGGGGCAGAGAGAGAGGGAGACCAGAATCCGAAGTAGGCTTCAGGCTCTGAATTGTCAGCACAGAACCTGACGCAGGGCTTGAACTCACAAACCGCGAGATCATGACCTGAGATGAAGTCAGATGCTTAACCGACTGAGCCACCCAGGTGCCCCAAAGACAGTCTCCTCAGCAAATGGTTCTGGGAAAACTGGATAGTGACATGCAGAAAAATGAACCTGGACCACTTTCTTACACCATACACAGAAATAAACTCAAAATGGATGAAAGACGTAAATGTAAGACAGGAAGCCATCAAAATCCTAAAGAAGAAAGCAGGCAAAAACCTCTTTGACCTCAGCCACAGCAACTTTTTACTCAACACGTCTCTGGAAACAAGGGAAAACATAAGCAAAAATGAACTATTGGGACCTCATCAAAATAAAAACCTTCTGCACAGTGAAGGAAATAATCAGCAAAACTAAAAGGCAACTGATGGAATTGGAGAAGAAGACATTTGCAACTGACATATCAGATGAAGGGTTAGTACCCAAAATCTATAAAGAACTTACCAAACTCAACACCCAAAACAAATAATCCAGTGAAGAAATGGGCAAAAGACATGAATAGACACTTCTCCAAAGAAGACTGACTTCTCCAAAGTCAGAAGAAGACTTCTCCAAAGATGGCTGACAGACACATGAAAAAATGCTCAACATAACTCATTATCAGGGAAATACTAATCAAAATCACAATGACATACTACCTCATACCTATCAGAATGGCTAACATTAACAACTCAGGCAACAACAAATGTTGGCGAGGATGCAGAAAAAGATCTCTTTTGCACTGCTGGTGGGGAATGTAAACTGGTGCAGCTACTCTGGAAAACAGTATGGAGATTCCTCAAAAAATTAAAAATAAAACTATTCTATGACCCAGCAATTGTACCATTAGGTATTTATCCAAGGGATACAGATGTGCTGTTTCAAAGGGGCACATGCACCCCAATGTTTATAGCATTGCTATTGACAATAGTCAAATTATGGAAAGAGCCCAAATGTCCATCAACAGATGAATGGATAAAGAAGATGTGGTATATATATACAATGGGGTATTACTCAGCAATCAAAAAGAATGAAATCTTGCCATTTGCAAGTACGTGGATGGAACTAGAGGGTATTATGCTAAGCAAATTTGGTCAGAGAAAGACAAATATCATATGACTTCACTCATATGAGGAATTTAAAATACAAAACAGATGAATATAAGGGAAGGGAAGCAAAAATAATATAAAAATAGGGAGGGGGACAAAACACAAAAGACTCTTAAATACAGAGAACAAACAGAGGGTGGCTAGAGGAGTTGTGAGAGAGGGGGATGGGCTAAATGGGTTAGGGGCATTAAGGATCTACTCCTGAAATCATTGTTGCACTATATGCTAACTAACTTGGGTGTAAATTTAAAAAGTAATCAATTAATTTAAAAATAAAATCAAAAATATGTAAGAACAAAAAAATGGACAGTATGTAATAGGTTAAAGAAATAACTGCCATTAAAAATTTATAAAAATAACAATAAATTACAAAAATAAAGAGATGTATGGCATCAAAACAAATAAATAAATAATAAAAATGAGAATCTACTCAATACAATCCTATGTATCCTTTCCTACAATGGCATCTGGCTGTTGTAGTGTGGATAGCTAGAAGAAACAATAATTTTACTATATTATAATGTAGCTCGTTCACACAAGTCTGGTGGAGTATATATTAATACAACCACTATGAAAAAGTGTTTGGCAAAATCTACTAAAGCCGAACCTTTGCATAGTCTATAGCCTAACTACATATAATTCCATGAGAAATGTGTACAAATGCCCATCAAAAACATGTACTGCAATGTTGCCTATACAGACTATGAAATATTCAGTCTTTAAAAGGAAGGAAATTCTGATACATGCTACAAGATGGATGAGCCTTGAAGACATGATGGTAAATGAAATAATAAAGTTACAAAAAGGTAACTAATGTGTGATTTCACTTATATGAGGTATGTAAAGTAGTCTAACTCATAAAAACAGATAGGAGAATGGTGGTTCCAGAGACTAGGGGAAGAGAAGAATGGAGAGTTGCTGTTTAATTGGTAGAGAATTTTGGGGCACCTGGGTGGACTTCAGCTCAGGTCATGATCTCATGGTTCGTGAGTTTGAGCCCCACGTCAGGCTCTGTGCTGACAGCTCAGAGCCTACAGCCTACTTCAGATTCTGGGTCTGCCTCTCCCTCTCTCTCTCTGCGCCTCCCCTGCTTGCACTCTATCTCTCTCAAAAATAAATAGACATTAAAAAAAAATTTCAGTTGGTATAGAATTTCAGTTTTGTAACATGAAAAGAGTTCTGGCGACCGGTCGTACAACAATGTAATGTACTTAACACTACTGAGCTGCACACTTAAAAATGGTTGAGATGGTAGATTTTCTGGTATGTATATTTTGCCAAAATTAAATACAAAAGCAAAAAACATAACATGTACTAGAATGTTCAGAGCAGCACAATTCATAATAGCCAGAAACTGGAGACTAACTGAACATCCTCCAATAGTAAAATGGATAAATAAATTGTGGGCTATTCATCCAGTGGGATATTATACAGCATAAGAAATGATCTATGACATGAAACAATATGAATAAAACTTGTAAACATAATGTTAAGTAGAAGAAACCAGAACCCCCCTCCCCAAAAATACAGTATGATTCCATTTCTGTAAATTATCAAAATAGGCAAAAATCTTCAATGTCAGAAGCCAGGATAAGCGTGTGTGTAGTCACTGAAAGTAAGCCATATGGAGGCAAGGAGTATTTCTGTATTATTATTAGATTTCTTTTTTCTTTTCTTTCTTTCTTTTTTTTTTTTTTTTGAGAGAGAGAGAGAGAACGAGAACCTGTGGAGGAGAAGGACACAGGGAGGGAGAGAGAGGAAGAATCTTAAGCAGACTCCATGCTCAGTGTGGAGCCCAATACAGGGCTCAATCCCATGACCCTGGGATCATGACCTGTGCTGAAGTTGGACACTCAGCTGACTGAGCCACCCAGTGCCCCTATATTTCAATTAAAAAGCATTAATAACAGAATTGTTGAAACAACACATTTCTAAAATTTTCTATATCCTCTCAAAAACAAAAACAAAAACACTTACAGACCAGGGGGTAAAGGGGAGCAGGATATGCCACCCTCAAAATATGCCACAGTAGTATATTGCTTATTTTGAATTAAAGTTACTTAAAAAACAGCAGATGCAAGAAGGGCAATTTTGACCTCCTCTGTCCCCGTGAAAGCAGGAAATAAATCTCCCATGTGAAAGGCACATAGCCCTCTACCAGGGTGCAAAAGGCATCTTAGCAGCAGATAGGAATTCAAGGCTGAGAAGGCTGCATAAACAAACCTTGTCACTGCTTCAATAATTTGCTACCCTAAGTTCAAACCTTTGTCTTGTCAATTATTCACAAATGTATTGTTTCCTTGTCTAAAAGGTATAAAAGCTGCCTGCTTCAGTCACTTCTTTGAGTCTCATTTCTTTATGGGCTCCCATATGTATGAAATTAAATTCATTTTTCCCTGTTAAACTGTCATATATATCAATTTAATTATCAGACCAAGCAAAGAACCCAGAATGGAAGAAGGGAAAAGATTCCCCCCTATTGGGGCAGTGGAAAAGGTCAAAGTGCAGCCTTCTTGCCTGATGGCAGAAGAAACTCCAAAGCATGAGGCAAATAAATTTTAAAATTTGTATGTGAATGATCAACTCTAATCAGAATACTTTAGAATTCCTTATTATTTATTAAACAGTCTACTGTATACAGGTTACCTACTTCCTCATCAAATTATCATTCATCTAGGAGAACCAACAAGAAATGTGTTTAACAATTAAAATTCTATGGTAATTTCACACTCAACAATGCCTTGTGTTCATAATTTCAATATTAGATCTGATTGAATATGATTAAATATGGTCTGTGCCTTCCAAAACAGGCTGTACCATGGATCTAAATGAACTCATTAGTAGCTAATGCTGTAGAGATCTTTCTAAATGCTAATGTTTAGCTGCCTTTGGCTCATTAATTAATTTAAAGATTGTATAATTATCAAAGCTTTTGATTCAAGTACATCTATCACTTTTTATTATTGGATAATGCTTATTTGCATGTGAGCATAAAAAATTAAATTATGTCACCCAAAGACAGGAGCAAAATACCAAATGATCATATGGGTTATACATTTATTTGGAAAGGAAAAAAGAAAAGTCAGAGGGGGATGTTCCCTTGAATGTATGAGGAGTTGGGACCTTTGGTTACCAAAAATAGGAGTGATGAAAACATAAGCAAGGATGGGCAAGGATTCAACGTTGGGAGACCATCAGTAAAATACTAAACTAAACTCTGCATGGGAGAGATGGGGAGTCTGACTTAATTTGAAAATAGACAGCCCCATCTTAAAAATCCACTCAGAGGAAAATCCAAGGTGACAGAAATACACTAAATTCCAAGTCATGCTTTTGGAATCTGATGGCTGGAACCTTCTTCAAACTCTCTAAGATCCCATGAGGTGATTTAAAAATTAGCAATTGCACTACTAGGTATTTGTCCAAAGGATACAAAAATGCTGATTCAAAGTGGTGCATGCATCCCAATGTTTACAGCAGCGCTATCAACAGTAGCCAAATTATGGAAAGAGCCCAAATATCCATTGACTGACAAATGGATAAAGAAGATGTGGTATCTATATGAAATGGAATACTACTCAGCAATGAAAAATAATGAAATCTTGCAATTTGCAAGAATGTGGACGGAACTAGAGTGTATTTTAATAAGTGAAATAAGTCAGGGAAATAAACACAAATATTATAGGATTTCACTCATACTTGGAATTTAAGAAACACAACAGATGAACATAGGAGAAGGGAAGGAAAAATAAAAACAGAGAGGGAGTCAAACCATAAGAGACTCTTAAATACAGAGAATAAACTGGGGGTTGGTAGAGGGGAGGTTGGTGTGGGGGGATGAGCTAAATGGGTGATGGGCATGAAGGAGGGCACTTGTTGGGATAAGCACTGAGTGTTATATGTAAGTGATAAATCACTGGGTTCTACTCCTGAAACCAATACTACAATGTTAACTAACTTGAATTTAAATACATACATACATACATACATACATACATACATACATACATACAACTAGAAATATAATGAGACACTTTTAGATATTTAATGATTTTCTTTCATACTCAGGGTGAAGATTATTAAGTTATAGTCACCTACAAACAGGTGATCTGAGATAAGTCTAGCATTCCTTCCAGGTCACCATCACCACAAACTCAAAAGTCTCATCCTACGAACAAATTAATGTCATATTCTCATACTTAAGAGCAAAGGTAAGAATGAGTCCTAGTGGCCCTCTAAGTTAAAGGAGAAGTGAAACTAGGATGTGTTTTGGTAATTCCCCAGCAGGAAGCCCATCTACTTCCCTATGATTTCCACCATCAGTTCTGGTGCAAAGAAGGACAGTATGGTGGGTGCAGAGTTATAAGGAATTATTTTTAGACTGTAACTTACTGATTTCTCTACTAGTGACCAGGTTTATGGACATCACATTCTATAAGTGTGCAGAGCCCATGGGGAAGACATTTGTGAGAGGATTTTAACCAGAGACAGCCAGCATATGCAAGATTTTAAGTAATATCTTCTCGCTAATGTTTGATACATTTTGGAAGGTTTGGAAGAATAAAGGGGATCTCACCTTGATCGTTTCCATTATGCTTGCAAACTACTGAGATGTGCAAGAGGAAGTATATATTAGCAGGGATAAAGATTAAGTTGCTATAACAAAGAATCTCTTAATTAAGATAGAAGTCTCTCTCTCAAGAGTAGTAAGTCCAGTAAGCTGGAGAGACTTACACAGGTTGGGCACACAGGTTCTTTCTAATTGTTGCTCCCCCATCCCCAAAGAGATTGTCCTCATCCACACTGCTACAGCTAGATTTGCTCCAACATCCACACTGCAGCCTATGGGAAGAGTGAAAAGGCCGAAATCCAGGGAAGCATGCTTGTCTTTAAGTTGCAAAGTATCTCAAAGTTGTACACACTACTTCAGCTCACTTTCTATTAGCCAGAGATTAGTCTGATGTCCACACCTAGCTGGAAAAAAAGCTGGGAGATAAGGGGCAGTTTCCCAAAGCCCACCTTTCTGATCACCCAAATATCCATGGAGACCCTTTTCTTCCTTCACACAGAACAGGTGCACCCCTCCCCTAAAAGAGGTCCAGGTCCCATCCAGCTACTGCACCCAACTTAAATGCATCATAGCTGCACAATGTGCAGTCTCCTCTGTCAGATCTGGATGCCCCTTCTAATAGACAAGTTACAGTTCATTCTCTTCCCTATCCCCTGTCTGACCCAACCCTGAACCCAAAACATCCTCAATAAACAATGGTGGATAAGACAAGATGTGCACAATAGAAATTTATTCTCAGAAAGAGAAGAATTAAAATACACAGCAGCCACTGGTCCTTAGCAATGATTGAGTCTTGCTGAGCAGTAATTATTAAAGGGCTTTGCCTTGGCCGTGCAGTATTTTCTATAGTTAGACCTTGGTTCTGGTTTCTGGGAGGAATTCCCTTGTCCATCGTCTCTTGAGCCCGCTGTCTTTCCTCTGGGTGGCTCTTCCTTGTCTACTGTCCCCCATGATCACATTTGAGTTTAAAAACATTTCTCTCTTGAGCACTCCTTTGAGGGTACCCAGTACTTTTTAGACTGCTTCCTAGCAGTACAATTTTAGGAGCCCCATCAGGATTGAAGTATCACAGGCCTGTGGTCTTTTGGGCAATAAAATTTACCCAAATACATGATAGGTTTCTGGTCTATTTGGTTCTGGTCTGATTTAATGTGTCAGTAACCACTCAGAACTCTTTCCTGGGCATTATTTCTTCGGTGTGCTTATTTCCTGGCTTCCGTTTAGCTACCACCCTCTCCCCCATTTAAATGGCAATTCCCTTGAGGCCTCCTGACACAACAGACTTAATATAATCTTTGTTGCTAGGTCTAACTCCCTTTGTTTGGTTGAGTATCAAGGGCTATGAAGAACACTCTTAGTAACACTTATCTTCTGCCTTTGTGGGACTCAAAGTACTTGGGATTCTATTACACTTCAGTTTTTCCTACAAACTGGCCAGTGCCTGCCTGGTATCATTTCTTTCTTACAATATCCTGTGAAAAGCAGCAAAGAGCAACCAACACACAAAAATTCTCGCTCTTTCCAACTGCTTTCTCTAGGGCTGATGATTACATAGACATGGGGTTTGTCTTCACTTGACTGCAGAAGACAATTTTACCAAATGTTGCCTTGACATTACAAAGTTTATCAGCTTTCCAATATCTGCAATTTCTATTTTTCATTATCCACTGCCTAACACGTAAGGCAATGCCACATATTTAAGGCTTTTTGTAATGTTAAATACCAATTTCTGTAGTAGCTATAATAAAAAATGACATGGCAAAAACAAAGGCATGAAAAAACAGCCTAGTAAGTCAATATGGCAGAGTAACTACAGGAGTTCATTCAGGAGCTTAAGTCTTTTCCATCTGTCACTCTGCATTACCCTAGGGCATTGCTTTTCGTTGATGGAAGCTGGGTCAACGCTACATCAATATAGCAGCCTATGGAGAGGGGAGAAACAAAGACCAAGGACAGCAGCTTTTTTTTTTTTTTTTTTTTTTTTAGTGAGAAAGTACTTAGAAGTTACACATATCAATTCTACTTCTGTCCTACTGGTTCAAATTTCATCATGTGGCCACTAAATGAGTGCTTGTATGAGTATTGGAGAGAAAGAGGAAATGCCAGGGACATAATCTGGCTATCAGTACCAGAGGGTGGGGTTAGGAAAGCTGACTAAGCCCTGTAGGAAAGCTGTATAACCCTACCAACAATAGCCCAGTCCTAAAACCATTTGAGGCTTCTTCAGGTTAACACACTCCTAGTCCCAAGAAGTACGGAAGTCCTTCCCTCAGCAGTGCCCACCTCTCACTGTCTGAGGATTTACCTCTGCCCATGATGCCTGATAGTGATAACATCCACTCCCTGCACAGTGCAGTCTGAACCCTAGGGCACCAATAAGACTAATATGAAAACACAGCCAGACACAGGCACATTTCCCAAAGTCTGAGCTATTTTATCTTATACATGATCATTTTGTTACAAAAGCATTTTATTAAGGGAGCTCAATGTCGGACTCAGGGAGACAAAAAACCTTTAAAGGAAATTTCATGGAATCAGAATGTGGAGGCTGCAGCCTAGGAGATCAACTACTCACCTTTTTAGTCTAACTACACTACTATAGAACATGCTTTATTTAGCTACTGAGGCTTCAGTAAATAATCTTAGATTATGCAAGTAGTTGCCAGGCATTACTAATTTATCATACAATATTTGTTGAATATCTATCTCTAGCAACATAATAGAACAAACTTTCTACCTTCATTTCTATTCTAGATGAGAAGACATAGAATCCAAACACAAAAAGACTCTCACCATTTAGTGAAATCAAAATACATGATAAAGCTAAACGTTATCCGATTTCTGATAAATTATTCAACAGTGGAGTCGGGAAGCTTCAAAGAAGTGGCATTTGATCAGGTCCTTGAAGGATAAAGGGTGTGTGGGTAGGTAGAGATGAGAGAAAATAGCCCTGAAGGTAGAGAAAGTAACTTGTGAAAAAGATCAGGAGCAGCAAAATAAAAACAAAAACAAAAACAAAAACACCCCACATTCTGGGCCCTTGGGATAGACACTCTTTTAGGTTCACACAGAGACATTTATGTGTAAGTGAGTGGTGGGAGATGAGGTTAGGAAACTAAAATTGGAGTGACTGCACCTCTATCAAGTTTAAACTTTACCTCTGTGGTGATGGCACATGGAAGGTAAAATAAGACAGGGAGACCAGTTAGAAAACCAAACATAAGAGACTTCAATAATACTAGGATGTGTAGTTCTACTACTCAAACTTTACCTGAAGGGGAGAAAAAAAATGTTCTTTTTCCTTCTACCCTTCTAGATTCTCACTGAGCTCTCTAAGCAAAGATCCATTAACAAGAGAAAAGCATACATGTGTTTAATATTAAGTTTCATGTGACAAGGAAGTCTTGTAAGCAGTGAAACCGGAGTACGTCTATGCCAGGTCTGATGAAGAGTGGAAAGTCCTAGGAAAGTGTGATAGGACAAAAGGGTATGAGCCAAAGATGATAAACTGGGGGAAACAGCAAAGCCTGCTTGTTTGGATTCCTCTGAGCATCCCTATGTTGGAGATAAGAATACTCCTTCCCTGTGGGTTTAGGGAGGGCACATCTCCCAGGAAGGTCTCCCACCTGAAGGAAAAAGAGATCAGAGAGGCCTTGCAGCACCTGACATTTCTCAAATTCCTTCAGCTTAAAATATTTAAATGCCAGGGTGCCATATTTTGGAGTGTATGTCCTGAACCCTATCAGTATCTTCAGAATTTTAAATATAAAATTATTTTCCAAATGTCAGTTCTTCCATAAACATAGGCTAATTGCCAACAAAAGGGTCTTTTTTTCTTTTCTTTTTAAGCTTCCACTTGTTTGGGGGACTCTGGAATTTGGCCCTTTACAATCAGTACGAGACACACATACACCTTCCAGAAAACTGAAACGACAACTTTTAAATACTGGAGGTAACATGATGCCAATAAATTTATATTTCTCAATTGTTTAGTAAGTACCTACCAGGTGCTAGGTTCTAGGGCTACAAAATTGAGTAAGACTAGTAGGTTCCCCATACTGACAGAACTTCCATTTAGCAGGCCAAAGACCCTGAAAGAAGACGTTACTCAGCGGGGCCAGTAGGGTCCTGATGCTCCAGGTACTTGGTGCTGCCAAACATGTAGAAGTCACCCAACCCCAAGTAAGATGTCAGAGAGTTGGGTTCATTTCCTATTGGTACTGTAATAAATTACTACAGACTGCGTGGCTTGTAACAACTAAAATTTATTCTCTCACAGTCTGGAATCTGGAAGTCTGAAATCAGTCTCACTGAGCTGAAATCAAGGTGTTAGCAAAGCTATACTCCATCTAGAGGTTCTAGGAGACAGCCCCTCCCTTGCTTCTTCCAGCTTCCAGTTGCTGCCACAATCCTTGGCTTTGGCCACATCACACCATTATCCCCTTCCACAGCCCAGTGCCTTCCCCTCTGCTGTCTGTGTCAAAGCTCCTTCTGTCTCTGTCTTATAAGGATGCATGTGATGGCATTTTTCACTCACCCTGATAATCCAAGATAATCTCCCCATCTCAATAGCCTTACCTTCATCACATTTGCAAAGTTCTGTTTTTGTCATGTAAGGTAACATCCACAGGTTTCAAGAGTTAGGACGGGGTATCTTTCGGGGAGTCATTATTTAGCCTACCACATAAATCACTTTTCAGATAGGATTTCAAAGACATTTAGGAGTCAGCCAGTTCTCTCTGTTTCTCTCGTGTGCGCTCTCTCTCTCTCTCTCTCTCTCTCACTCTCTCTCATTGTAGTCCTGGAGGCTTGCTTTGAGCTAAGACACCCATGTGTGCATCTATCTGAGGTTAGGTGCACAATATATGAAAACTGAATTATTTTTTTTAACTGTAAGCCTGGTGCTATAAACTGAATATTTGCATCCCTCCATAATTCGTATGTTGAAATCTAATCCCCAATATGATAGTATTTGGAATTAGGGCCTTTGGGAGGTAATTACATCATGAAGGTAGAGACCTCGTGCATGGGATTAGTACCCCTACAGAAGAGAACACAGAGAGCTCCCTCACTGCTTCCACAAAGGGAGGTCAGAGCAAGAAGAGAGCTGCCTATGAACCCTTACCAGACACTGGATCTGCGGGCGCCTTGATCCTGGACTTCCCAGCCTCCAGAACTGATAGTGTTCTAGCAGTCTGAACAGACTAGACAGCCACCTACCCCTCAGAATACCCTTTGCCTTACATTATTGGTTCAATCTTCTGATTAGGCAGGACTGGAACACAAACACTGCATGACTGCAGTGGTTCTGGCCCATTAGCTACTCCACCAGTCACCGGGCACTCGTTCTGCCACCTCCCAGGGAATTAGGTGATTTAATATCACCTCTACACAAGCATGCTCTGAAAAATCTATTTTCTAGCCAAGCTTTTTCAATAATGAAGCCTGACATTGCCTCTTCCCTCAGATTTGAAGCTGTCCTCATCATTCTCCCCATGCTCTGTAAATTTACATCTTGTCTATCTAATGAGTTTACATACTTGTTTTTACTGCACAATCTGAATTCAGATCCATCTTTCTGGCTTTTGATGGGCAACATGTTTGTCATCAATATATTTTGTTTCCACTAAATATGGGATTCACTGTGGCAATTATCCAAGGCCATAATCAGCTGAAGTGGCAGCGAAGTGTTTAAGTTAGAATAGGAAAGTTGTAGAGTTTCATTAATATGCACAGAAACATGACACAAGTGCCTCGCGAGGAAGTGCTCTGCCTCAGACAGCTGCCAGAGCAAGACTGCATGAACGAACAGACAGATGAAGGCCATTAAGAGATTATTATATTTTCGTTAAAAAACACCAAAGAACTTTATATGCTGCAAGACTGAACTCGATAGTTAAAAACAATAAAATGTGTGATTTAAGAAGAAACGAGATCTACTTTTAAATGCACATCAGTATTCGTTGCTGTTGATTTCCTCCTTTCTGGAAAACAGTAAAGTAATAATAGCAAAAACAAAAACAAAAACAAAAACAAAAACAAAAACATGAAAATAACCCTTTTCCTCTAATACAAGTTGAAATTATTCCATACGTTCATTTATAACAGGGAGAATCTTTCAGAGAAAAGGTAAAAGGTAAATCAACTTATGCATATCCTTTAGGTGACAAGAAGGAGGAACAGTTTTGGTTGGCTCCCTCCACTCCGTTATTTTTCATACTCCAATTTGGATATATAAGCTTTGTCCAGATAGTTAAATTTAGTGTCAGAACTTTCCTTCCTTCTTTCTTTCTTTCTTTCTTTCTTTCTTTCTTTCTTTCTTTCTTTCTTTCTTTTTTTAGAGAGAGAGAGAGAGAAAGAGAGAACAAACTAGGGAGAGGGGAAAAAGGAGAGGGAGAGAATCTTTAAACAGGCTCCACACCCAGCAAAGAGCTTGATATGGGGCTCCATCTCACAACCATGAGATCATGACCTGAGCTGAAATCAAGAGTCAAACTAACTGAGCCACCCAGGACCCCTTGGTGTCAGGACATTTAAAGGATCCTGGAGAATGTCACGAGGGACACATGCAGCCCAAAAATAAATGCCGGAGTAAAAGTAATTTTAATATTGTGCGATTAGGTACATCATTTGGATAAACACAGGGTGTGTTTTAATTTCATATTTACTTACGCTTATGTCCCTACATTCGTTTAGCAGTGAGTGGCAGACAGCTGTGGTTGGGTCACGTTTGGGATATTATAGGACTTCCCTCCCCACTGTATTTTTTTTCATTCATCCTTCAAATAAGATAGTCATCTGTGTGCTCATTGCCTCAGAGGAAGACTGTTTGTTTTCCAAAAGGCTTGAGCCTCTTCGAAAATTTAGAGAATTTGCTAAGGAAGTAAAAGGTGGATTAGAAAGTCCAAGTGTAAACAGTGTTGGAGAAATATTGAAGGAAGAGGATTAGGACCTCCCCTCCAGAATGATGGGAGACTCCTGGGCTTAAGGGGAAAAGAGATAGAGAGGAAGTTCTTTGGTGATGGAAGCAGAGATTCTTGCCCCATTCCCTAGCCATGCTGGGAGGGAGTCAGAGGCGTGGAATGTTGAGGCCAAGAAGACCAATTCTAACTTGCAAGATTACTGTATCCCTGGAGAGTGTGTGAGCAGCAGGGAGATGCTGGTCCTGAAGGGATTATACAGGAAGGGACAGTCAGCTTCTAGAAGACAACCTGTGAGCACTGAGTGCCAAGGACCACATGGCCCTCCACCTCCACCTCACCCACCCCTCCTCATGATTTAGATCCTGGAACTGTGGCTTAACCCTGGGGTGGGGATGGGTTCTGGAGAAAAGGTCGGGAAAGTTCTGAGGTTAAATTGTTCCTCTAGCACAGTGGAACTGGAACTCAAATATAAAATTATATAATAGGAAATAAAGTCTTTTTGTACTTAGTTGGGGGACTAGTAAACATAGTCACCACATAATGAAAGCTAAACAATTATTAGATTAATTAATCAATATAATAAGAGCACATGGAAAGAACACCCAGAGAGGAGTGTGGCTCTCCTGAGAAAATGTTGTCAAGATGTGTCCTGACACAGCAGTGAAGGCAGAAGTGGGAGCAGAGATGGCATCATAGGGGGATAAAACAGTCCAAAGGACCAAGAACAAACCTTCAGATCAAAGGACAGAAATTCCTTCACTGGGGATGAAGCACAGTCTATATGGAAGATGCACACTCTGGCCAGATCCCCATGGGGCAACTAAAAGCCATTTGAAGAAGCGTGGGTATTTTTCTGAGCCCAGTGAAAGACTCTACTTCTGCAATAGACATCTACTAGTCCAGATTTCAGGAGTTTTTCAGAACATGGGCCTCACCATCACCTGGGTTAGGGCATGTGAGTAAAAGACAGCCTGGTTCCTGACCTCACTGGCCTGTGCACACTTCCCCTCCCATCTCTCCCCTGCCCCCCAGCCCATCCCTGGCTGTGGGCACCTTCCTTTACTTGCTGTGGTCTCTAACCTCCCTACAACTGGGTTGACACCAGCACCCCCAGAAAAGGGAGGCCCAAGAACTCCACATATGCTGTGGCACTGCCTGCAAGTGTGGGCGAGGGACCCTTTCAGGTTGCTGTCAAACACACCCAGGTAAACCACCTCAATTTATGAGGGGGCCTTGATCCTGCCTTACTGTCCTAAAAACAGCCATTGGCATTTCAGCCAGTCGGACATGGAAGAACCAAGGAGGCCCAGTATGAACTTCTGCAGTTTTACAGAATCAGTTGATTCACTTCCCCATCTTTTTGTAGAGAAGATTTCTGTGTGGAATTAACTGCACGTCTCTCCTCATGGAAGGAAGCAAACCACCGTTTATCGAGCCACTCCTATGTGCATTAAGCACTTCAGATACACATCGTGCCATTTAACCCTTACAACAGCCCTGAAAAATCAGCAGTATTAGCCCAACTTTATAAACAGGAGAAAGCAGAGCATTAAAGACATTTAGTATCTTGCTGAAGGTTGCCCAGCTAGGAAGACATCAATCTACATTTCAAAACCAGTGGTAATTACAGAAATACTCTGTGTACTGAAGCACACTGTCTCCCTAGAGCAGAAACTCTGACAAGTCGTGGGCCTTTGATTCAGGGCCATGACGACACTCTTCTGCAGAGAAAGATGTGCAGCACACTGTGGGAGGGGCCATTCCTCCCTGTAGGAGACCTTCTGGCATCCTATGAGGTGTAGTACTACCTAAACACAGGGTCACACAGCCATCGTGACCACACCCTACATTTTCCCCAGGAGTGTCCTCCGCTCCAGGAAAGGACAAGAGCTCCTCCTCTTGAGACCCACTCTAGTAAAAGGCAAAAGGACACAGTAAAATATTTTGAGTTTATTGCTACCAAGGTATCAAAGGCAGTATGTTTTAAAGCAAATCCTCCTTATAATCATTCAGGCGAGACTGATCTTCTCCATCTTTGTTGCCACTGAAATGTCACTATAAATTAGTGATCACCGTATAGGTTTTCTGAGGGGAGCCCAGGGAGAGCAAATGCTAGAGGTGTCCCAGTAATCGGGATCTGCCTGCTATGGGCAGAAGGGCCTCCGACAGCCATGACCAGCACTACCACCACCACCACATTAACTCATCACAAGGCCAAACATCAAGATGCCTCGCAACATGTATCCCTTTAAGGCCATGGTCGCATGGCCCAATACTTGAGCACCCTTATAACTGGAGTGTTATCGGGGCACCTGGGTGGCTCGGTCAGTTGAGCATCTGACTTTGGCTCAGGTCAGGATCTCATGGATTGTGGGTTCGAGCCCCACATCAGGTTCTCTGCTGTCAGCACAGGGACCACTTGAGATCCTCTGTCTCCCTCTCTGCCCCTCCCCAACTCACGCTCTCTCTCTCTCAAAAATAAACATTAAAAATAATATTAAGTAGAGTGATATTAATGGAAAAATTACATTTTGGATTTAAGTTATTCTTTTCTAAATGATTTTGTATATACCTTGTGGTCACAGGTAGTTAATACACATGATTTATTTCTACCATCCAATTTTTTTAAAAACCCAGAATTTTAAAGACCACAAGATTTGCCTAAGGTTATTCAAGCTCTTACTTTCATGGCCAGATTCCAACAATATTACCTTGCTTTCAGTGAATCAGTAATTGGAAAAAATCTTAACCAGGAACAAGTATTAGTATCTATTTCTTTTTTCACTCATTCAACTTATGAAGTAACAAAACAAGAGTATATGTACCATAGGTTCTAGTCCCTACTCTCTGGAGTTCATATTTTTCCTGTACCACTGACTCAATATTTATTAACACTGTTAAATATTTATTTACTTTCACTTGTTAAACTATGGATAGCCTTCACTTAACCTCTCTTGGTCTCAGTCTTTCCATCTACTAAAAAAACAAAACAAAACAAACAAACAAACAAAAACCAGCAGTTAGATTTAAGGTTATCTCTTTATTCTCTCCTAATTCTAAAATCTTTGTGCCAAGATCATTAGAACATAACCTGTCATCTTAACCTTCCCAGCAACACTTCCAATTTTTTAACACTGACTCTTCTTAGCTCTTTAAACTCACAATCATGATGTTTCATTTAGGTTTGCAATCTCAAATATTTATGCAAAATGTATTTTTAATGTCATCCTTAATGTATTGTCATTATTTTGTAATTTACTGTTCTCATTGTCTTAGTAAACACACAGAGAAGCTACTAATGGAGACTAGCTTGAAGTCCCCTAAGCAATTAGGTTAACCTATCTTGATGATAACCATGATTCATTTTTTTCCAATTATTAAACTTTTCAAGAAGCTAGCTAAATGACTTTCAGTAAGTGATACCTAAGAGAAATAAAGGGAGCCTGATAGTTTGGTTATAAGAACATGTAATTCTACTGAATTTGCATAACAGTAACCCCTGAAAGAATAACCTAGTAAATAAATCAACGGATCCAAATTAATTAAACATCAGTTTTAAGAACACAACCAGTAGAGACTTTCATACCTTTTTTTCTAAAAAGATAAGCATGCCATAATCTCAGAACCTTTGTCTTTCCCCAATAAGTAACAATATTTAACATCTACAGAGCATGTCATAACCTTGTATGATTTTGGCTAATCCCCAGAGAAACCCTGTTAAATTTGCATTGTGGATCTCACGTCACAAACGAGAGGGCAGTTTCTGTGAGGTTAGGTGAAATGCATAAAACTCTACTCACTCAAACCCAGATGTTCCTTCCTCTCTACGCCACTCAACGACCACAGCACAGTAAACTGGTGGAGAGTTGGCCAAGCCCACGGCCACCGCTGGTGCAGGTATGAACAGCTGTACTGATCATAGAGCGATCTTTATACCCTGTGAAGATAGCAAAACACCAGGCCTTACTGACTAATCATAAGTTGCCATATTTAGTTCATTTATTTACTTTTTTCCTTCATTAAACCTAAAAAGTCTTCTGAGTACCAACCATGTGCCAGGTACTCTCCTATACAGGTGATACAAAATAAATCAGTCCAATTCAGTCCATCAGGCAGTTAACCTGGGCAGTCATTCATTCAAAACACTTACATGGCACGTTCTGGTAATCTAAACTGAAAAAGAATGGTCCCTTCTAGGGAGGACCTTGTGGTTTCTACACGGCCCCTCTTACAGCAGTCAGTTTGATATTTGTAATGAACAGGTATCACACGTATCATTTAGAAGGACTTTCCTCCAGGGGGGCCTTCTTCGGCGACTTACTTCCCTAGCACTGAGGGATGATGATGCAAGTCTCAAATTGCTCTGCTCAGATTGAGTGAGAGGTTTTCTATTTCCTTTCAGTTAAATTTGAGAATTCAAGAAATAATCTTCATTCTAAAGAACGCTAATTTCATTTTGGAACACAGTACTGAAAATGAAGCAACATCATTTCAGGCTGTTTGTCTTAACTGCTGTCATTACTTGTCAAGAAGCAATTTTGGAGAATTTCTTTTAAAGGAAAGCAAGAAATCTGTAAAAATGTTATCAACTTACAATAGTAGACTTTAGAGGGGAAAATTTTTTAAGCAGGTTGAGATTACAACCTCACTGAATCTGACTATAACTGTTTACCAGAATGTGTCAGAACCAACTGATTAACAAAGTATAATTCACATTTGGACTTTTTTCAGTTCAAGATTTTTAAGTAGGTTTCATCTGTCACAGGATTGTTAAGAGAGATGTACATAAAAAATAAATCTTATTCTTACTCTCTCTCAACATAGTTGAACATGCAGTTTATTTACAAACGCAGCATGAATGACTTTCAAGTAAATTAACTACAAAGCACCAGGCATGAATGCCATTCAACAAAGTGTTAAAGAAACAGAATTTGTTCTTGTTTTTGTTTTTTAAATAAAACTTAATTTCTGACTCTGAGCCAGCCTCCGGTCTTTCCTATTCCACAAGGTTAGAGAAAAAATACCCTAGTACTTCATAAACTTCCCACCACCCACCTTCTCTGGGTAGTACTATAGTCTTGGGGCCTTCTGCTACGCCAAAACATGGGAGGGATGTGTTTTTCAGATAATCCTTTATCAGTGCAAGAGATGAGCACATTTTTCTCAAGTTTATGGCCCCTTTAGAATTGGAGATTCTCTGCTACCTCTATGTTCTTCTTGGAACATGGAAATCTTTTGCTTGGCTGCACAGGTCCCATCTGCCTAGACACAACGTGGAGCTATTCTCTCCAAATTTTGTGGACTTCATGACAGTACAGTCTAGAAGCAGAAAATGGTCTTCTCTGCTCTTGGAACCCAAACCTTCCATTCTTCTCTTTCTCTCTCTTTCACTCTCTCCTCCCTCTCCCTCCCTCCCTCGCTTTCTCTCTCTCTCCTCCAGTGCCCCCCAGCCCCTAGTTTCCTGCCACTAACTGTAATTTAGAGAAAATCACTCTCCTTTCATGTTTCTTTGTTAGTCTTATTATGACGAAAAACCATAAGTTTTCCTGAGGACTTGAGCTTCTGAGTAACAAAACTCAGAAAGACTTGGAGAATATTCATGTTTCCTACTCTGCCATATGCCTTCTCTGAGATAATGAACACAAAGCTAGCTACCTGCTGGATGAAAGGAAGGATGGGCATAGCTCAGTCTTTCGAAATATTATTCAGCAATAACTACAGCTCCTTAACAGTAGGAGGAGGAGGGATCTCTAACCCTGTATTCCCCAACATTTTATCTTCTTTAAAACAGACTTAAAGTGAGAGAACGAAAGGGGGAGGGGAGAGAGAGAGAGATAGCAGGGTGTGATAGCAGAATAACGACACCAAGACATCCATCTACATCTGAAACCTCAGAATCTGTGAATATGATATGCTACGTGGCAAAGAGGAATTCAGGTTGTAGACAGAATTAAAGCTGTTTATCAGCTGACCTTAAAATAGAGATTACCCAGGATTACTCAAGTAGATCCAAAGTACATTTAACTTAAAACTTCTGGTTTCCAGTCCCACATGTAAGGAACTTGAAAGGTACTGCTTTGCCCTCATGAGTAAAAGGCTGAACAGACTGAAATTTTAAAACTAAATCAATCAACAACTCTTCTTAGATCTATAAGAGAGGGTGAGACCATGTCTACGTCCAAGATCAAGAACCAGTGTGAGTACAGAGTCATGATTTATAGAAGCAGAAACTCAAAAGCGTAAACAGCTGTGGGATCCAGCACCAGGCCAGGAAAACCCACACTCTAACTGATCAACTGCTGGAGGCTCAGAGAGCCTGACAACTAAAAACTCCAGGGAGACCCAGTCATAGGGAGGCCCCCACATTTTATGAGTTTTACCTACAAGAGCTCAACTAGGTTCACAGTGAAAAATCAAGACAATAATTTCCTGGTGCTTCTGGAAGAGGGAGGAGAAAAAAAGAACCATTTTGAATACATCAGAGCACTCTGTTCTTTTCAACAAGGCCTGTTGTCAAAGAAACTAGTTAACCAGAGACTAATCTGCTGGGGTATTATCAGAACCCAACTGACCCGAGGAAAGGGAAATACCCAACTCCAGTCAGCTGTAGCCATCCTGCCCTACCTAAAAGGGGGAGGGGAAAAAAAATGAAAAACACTTACAAGTTCACAGTTCTAAGGCACAGGCTCATTAAAAGGCAGACCTAATTCTGGGGCTCCTGGTGGCTCAGTTGGTTAAGATCTGACTTCGGCTCAGGTCGTGTTCTTGTGCTCATGGGTTCGAGCTCCACATCAGGTTCTCTGCTGTCAGCACAGAGCCTGCTTCAGATCCTCTGCCTGCCTCTCTCTCTCTGTGCCCCTCCCCCAACTCTCTCTCTCTCTTTCTCTCAAAAATAAATAAACATTAAAAAAACAAAAAGAAAAACAAACTTAATCCTAAGACTACAGGATGCTTTTCCTCCCCCCACACTTACCACTGCATTACTAAAGGCCTATTTAGAGCAGTTCCTTTCACCCAGTGCATCATGTCTGGCTATCAAAGAAAAGTTATAGGACATACTAAAAGGAAAAAAACATAATTTGAAGATAATGTAAGCATCAAATCAGACATGACCTAGCTATTAGAACTATCAGACTGAGGTGGTGCCTGGGTGGCTCAGTTGGTTAAGCGTCCGACTCACAGTTTTGGCTCAGGTCATGATCTCATGGTTCATATGATGGAGCCCCGTGTCAGCTCTGCACTGGCAGCACGGAGTCTGCTTGGGATTCTCTCTTGGTTTCCCTCTCTCTCTGCCCCTCCCCCACTCATGCCCTCCCTCTCTCTCTTTCTCTCCATCTCTCTCAAAATAAATAAACACTAAAAAAAAGAACTATCAAACTGAGAATTTAAAACAACTACTATTAATATGCTAAAGGCTCTAATGCATAAAGTATGTAAGATGCAAGAATATATGGACAATATAAGTAGATATGATGGAAATTCTAAAAAAGAACAAAAAGAAATGGTGGAGACTGAAAACACTAACAGAAATGAAGCATGTCTTTGATAGGTTTATTGGTACACTGGACATGGCTGAGGAAAGAATCTCTGAGCTCAAGAATATCTCAGGAGTCAGGGCATTTGGGTGGCTCAGTCACTGATTGAGTCGGACTCGATTTCAGATCAAGATCTGATCTGAGCTCAGATCGTGATCCTAGGATCATGGGACTGAGCCCTGCATCAGGCTCTGCACTGAGCATGGAACCTGCTTGAGATTAATTCTCTCTCTCTCTCCCTCTCCCTCTCCCCTACTCATGCTCTCTCTCTCTCTCAAAAAAAAAAAAAAAAATCCCAGTAGAAACCACCAAAACTAAAAAGCAAAGAAAACAAAGACTGAATAAAATCAAAATAGTATATACAAGGACAACTATAAAAAGTATAATATATGTAATAGAAATATCAGAAGGAGAAGCAAGAAAGAAACAGAAGAAATATTTGAAACAATAATGACAAGATTCCCTCTGAATTAATGTCAGAAAACATCAGCTTCTCCAGGAAGCTCAGAGAATACCAAGAAGGATAAATGCCAAAATAAACAAACAAACTCAACAACAAAACAAAACAAATACACCAAGGCACATCATTTTCAAACAGCAGAATTAAAAAGATAAAGAAAAACCCTAGGAAAATGTCAGAAGGAAAAACACCTTATCTATAGATAAACAAAGACAAAAAATACATCCAACTTCTCAGAAAACCATGCAAGCAAAAAGAGAGTAGACCTAAATATTTAAACTGTTAAGAAAGAAAAAACCACCAGCCTAGAATTCTGTACCCTGTGAAATAATCCTTGAAATGTAAAGTTAAAGACTTGGCCTAACAAAAATTGAGAGACTTTGTTGCCAGTACACCTGCCCTGCAAGAAATGTTAAAAGAAGTTATTTAGACAGAAGGAAAATGATGTAGGTCAGATACTCATATCTACATAAAGGAAGAACATCAGAGAAGAAATAAGTGAGGTAAAATAAAAACTTACATTTTTCTTATTTTTAATTGATCTAACAGATAAGAGTTTGTTAAAAATAATAACAGCAACAACATACTCAATTTTACACACTTTAATATATCCTCTGTGTGTGTGATTGTGTGTGTATTTGATATGTATATATGACTATGTATATACATATGATTATATATAAGTGAAATGAATGACAGCAATGATACAAAGGATGGGAGCGAGGAATCAGGATTACTTTGTTATTATAAGGTATTCACACTACCTGTGAAGCAGTATGGTATTTATTACATATATATATAAGTATATGTATGTATATATATATATATATATATATGGCAGCATGAATTCATTGTAAATGTATATTGCAAACTCTAGGGCAACCACTGAAATAGGTAAAAAAGAAAAAAATAAAAGAAAGAAGTATAACTAATATGCTAAGAAAGAAAAGAAAATTAAACCATATCAAATGGTCAGTTAAAACCACAAAAGGCAGGAAAAAAAATGGAAGACGAAAATAGGAACAAAAAAAACCAAAGCCAACAAGTAAAAAACAATAATGAATATGGAAGATAGTAATCCAACTATATGAATAATCACTTTGACACTTCATGATCTAAATGAAACAATTAAAAGAGATTTGGGGGCACTTGGCTGGCTCAGTCAGCAGAGCATGTGACTCTTGATCTTGAGGTCATTATTTTGAGTCCCATATGGGGTAAAGAGATCACATTAATAAGACTTTAAAAGACAGAGAATTTACATAAGAAGCAAATGAAAAATAAATATGTGGGGCTATTCAGACTAAAAAAATTCCGCACAGCAAATGAACCAATAAACAAGATGAAAAGGCAACCTACGGAATGAGAGAAAATATGTGCAAATCATATGAGGTATTAATTGCAAAAATATATAAGAAATTCTTTTAACTTGACAGCAAAAAGACAAGCAAACCAATTTAAAAATGGGTAAAGGATTTAAATAGACATTTCTCCAAGGAAAACATACAATGGTCAATGGGTATAAGAAATGATGTTCAACCTCACTAATCAGGGAAGTGAAAATCAAAACCTCAATGAGATATCACTTTGCACTGGTTAGGATACATAGCTATTACCAGAAAGTCAAAACATAAGCTTTGTCAAGGATATAGAAATAAAAGAACCCTGTACACTGTTGGTGAGAATATAAATTAGTACAGCCATTCTGGAAAACAGTATGAAGGCTCTCAAAAGATTAAAAATAAAAGTATCATATGATCTAGCAATTCCACTTTGGGGCATATATCCAAGGTAAATAAAATCACTATCTGAAAAAGTTATTTGCGCTCCCATGTTCATTACAGTGTCATCATAGTAGTGAAGATATACAAAGAACTTAAATGTTTGTCAACAGATGAATGAATACAGAAAATGTGATCACACACACACACACACACACACACACACACACACACACACAATGGAATATTATTTAGCCTTAGAAACAGAAGGAAATCCTGTCATTTGTGATGGGAAATTTGGATGAAACTGGAGAATATTATGCTAAATGAAGTAAGCTAAGCTAGTCACAGAAAGACAGATACTGTATAATCTCACTTATATGTAGAATATATATTTTAAAAAAAGTCTAACTCATAGTAACAAAGAATGAAATGGTGTTTACCAAGGGCTGGGGAGTGGGGGGGAGGGGGATATGCTGGTCAAGGGAGCAAACTTCCAGTTTTAAGATGAATAAGTTCTGGAGACCCAATGTACAGCATGGTGACTATAGTTAATCATACTGTATTCTATACCTGAAATGTGCTAAAAGAGTAGTTCTCATCACACACTCAGAAATAGGTAACTATGTGAGGTAATGGATATATTAATTAGCTTAAACGTGGTAACCATTTCACAATGTGCATGTATATCAAAACATCATGTACACCCCAAAAATGTACAATTTTTCTTTGTCAATAATACTTCGATAAAGGTATTATGGGGGAGGGGGGAAGAGACAGAGATTGTCAGAGTGGATCAAAAGATAAGAACTAGCTATATGTTGTCTACAAGAAACCCACTTTAAATATAAAGACATACATAGGTGCAAAGAATGGATGGAGAGAAATATACCATGCTAATCCTAATGAAAAGAAAGCAAGAGCAACTACATTTATTTCAGACAAAGCAGACTTCAAAGCAAGGAATATTATCAGGGATAATGAAAGGCATTACATGGTGATAAAGGGGTCAGTTCTCCAAGAAGCCATAACAATCTTTAATGAGTATGTGCCTAACAATAGAGCATCAAACTACATGAGGCAAAAACTAATAGAAATAGGAGAAGCAGATGAACCCATTATCATAGTGGGAGACTTTTGCTATCAGACATGAACAGATTTAGCAGGCAGAAAATCAGTAAGGTCATAGCTGAACTCAACAACACCATCAATCAACTGGATGTAACTGACAGCTATAGACAACTTCATCCAACAGCAGAGTCACATTCTTCTCATGCTCACATGGTACAGCCACTTTGGAAGTCACTTCCTAACTGCCTTCCAATTTAGTTTCTCATAAAACTAAATATATTCTTGCCATACGATCCATTAATTGTGCTCTTTGGTATTTACCTAAAGGAGTTGAAAATGTATATCCCTGCAAAAACCTGTACCTGGATGTTTACAGCAGCCTATTAATAATTCCCCAAACCTGAAAGCAACCAAGAGGGCTTTCAGTAGAAGAATGGATAAGCAGTGGTAGAGACACAACTGAATTTTCTTCGGCACTAAAAAGAAATGAGCGATCAAGGTATGAAAAGATGTGGAGGAAACTTAAATACATATTACTAAGAGAAAGAAGTCAATCTGAAGATGCTACATACTATATGATTCCAACTATATGACACTCTTTGATATAACACCAAGTGATGATTGCTTTAAAAATAATTCAAAATTTAAAACTTCTGCCTTAGAAAAACACTGTTAAAATGTAAAAAGTATCTAATAAAAGACTCATATTCATAATATAAAAAACTACCAAAACTCAATAAAAAGGAAACAAACATCTTAATTGAAAAATGAGCAAAAGTTTTGAACACACACTGCCATGGAAGACATATGGCGGCAAATAAGTACATGAAAAGACTGAACTTTATTAGTCATTAGGGGAATGCAAATTAAAGCCACTGAGATACTACAACACAATTATTAGGATGGTGTTTAAAAAGACCACCAATAACAGATGCTGACCTGGATATAGAGCAAAAACTCTCAATCAATTGTGCTGTGGTAACAAAACAAAACAAAAAAAATGGTACAACCACTTTGTTAAACAATTTTTCTTCCCACTACTATACAGTTACCCAAATGAATTGAAACCTGCTCACATAAAAACCTGTACAGAAGGGTTTACAGCAGCTTTATTCATAATCGCCAAAAACTGAGAACAATCAAAATGTCCTTCAACAGGCAAATGGATAAAAAAGCTAGGGAACATCTACACAATGGAATAGTAATTGGCAATAAAAAGGAATGAACTACTGATTCACCTAACAAAAAGGACAAATCATAAATGCGTTTAAGAAATTGAAAGAAGGCAGACTTAAAAGGCTACATCTGTTATTTTCTTTAGATGACAACCTGGAAAAGGCAAAACTACAGGAATGGAAAATACATCAGTGAGTGTTTGAGTGTTGAAGGAGGGAGAGGAGTTGACTACAAAGTGGTTGTACCTGGGAATTTTGAGGGTAATGCAACGGTTTCTCTGTGGTATTTTGGTGGTTTAGTATATACATGACTGCATTTGTCAAATTCATACATTTTTATACTACAAAGAGTGAATTTTACTGCGTGGAAATTAAAAATAATTCAACTAGTATGTCAAGATGAAATCCAGGCTGGCAAATAAATCCAACTATATTACAAATGTGTGACACTGAATAGGGAAAGGGTTCACATCAGGCAGGGAGACATAGGGGACCTTCGGTGAGGCAGACTGCAGCTGCAAGTGGGAGGCTGAAGAAGCGGTGGGTTTGGGGGGTAAAAAAAAAAAAGGATGAAGGTATTCCAGAGCCACCTGGGCTAGGTGCCATGCATGGAGTCTCAAGTTTTCTGATAAGGTCCCAATTAAAAGTCAGGGACAAAATTCCTCAGCGGCTACCCAGTCGGGAACCCTCTCACTCTTGAGGGTTTTATACTTTGTTTCAATAAACTCTATCGCTTTCCTCACTCCGTTGTCTGCGAGATTCATTCTTGGACTCCATGAGACAAGGACCAGCGTCTGTCCCACCCTCCTGTAACAGCACGACGTCACTGAAGGAGTGGGAAGTAAAAGGAACTTACCCAAGTAACTTTGGAACAGAAACCGTGGTGCTCACTGGCTCCTCCAACCGGAAGAGGGTTCTAGCCGCTCTCCCTCACTTTGGTGGAGTGTTCTAGGGCTGGATGTTTACTGTGCCAGCTGCTCTTTTATACCGCAAGTTTGTCCTATGTCCCAAGGCAGGAGTGGGGGTTGGGGGTCAGGACGGCTGGGGCTTCTGAAGCCCGGGCGAGGTGGAGGGCTTGGAAGGTGCTCGCGGGTGCGCTCAAGATCAAGACCGAGGGAGCGCAAACCCAGCGTAAACCCAGCGTAAACCCAACGTAAACCCAGGTAACCCCGCGTAAACCCAGAGTAAAGCCAGACGGCTGCAGCCCTCCAACCCTGACAGAGTCCCAACTCCTCCGGCCACAGCTTGGCTGGGTTCTAGTGCTGATTCATTTCTACCCTAGTTGCCTTTAAACCGCAGCTTTTCTTCTGAGCCCCAGGGCCACAGAATCTGCTCCCCGTCCCTCGGTCTTGCAGGTCCCCACGGCGTTCGCAACATGGAAAATGGGGTTCCCATCATTACTGGGACCACCTTGCCCCGGGGGCTTCTCCCTTGCTCTTTTCTCCATCTTTTGTTGTGCAGAAGCTGTTCAGTCAGCCCTAAGCTCTCCCTCAGGAGGAATTGCTCTATAAACAGATGTACATTTGGTATAAACAGGTATAAATACAATAGGTATAAATTTGGTGTGCCCGTGGAGGTGAGTTCAGAGTCTTCCTATGTCACCCTCTTGGACTGGAAGCTCTAAGCAACTTTGGGAACCCCTGCTTTCACTAGATATTGTAAGGAACTATATAGGGGCCTGGGTGGCCCAGTCAGTTAAGCCTCTGACTTCATTTCGGCTCAGGTCATGATCCCAGGGTGCGAGATCCAGTCCTATGTGGGGCGCTACACTGATAGCGAGGAGCCTGCTTGGGATTCTCTGTCTCCCTCCCTCGCTCTCTCTCTCTTTGAGTGTGTGTGTGTGTGTCCCTCCCCCTCTCATGTGCTCTCTCAAAATAAAATTTAAAAAAAAAGAAGGCTTAGTGGAAGATGAATTCTAGCTAAGAGTGATTAGGGAATCCTTTGTGAAGGTGGAAAATGATGGGCATGATTATGTGATATAAGACCAAAAAAATGGGGGGAGGAGGGAAGGGGAGGCGAGGGGAGGAAGAAAAAAAAAAAAACTGCACCAAAAGCGCCTGGGTGGCTCAGTTGGTTGACCATCTTTTATTTCAGCTCAGGTCATGATTCCTGGGTCATGTGATCAAGCCCTGCTTTTGTTAAGATTCTCTCTCTCTCCTCCTCTGCCCCTGTCCCCTGCTTTCCCTCTAAAATAAATTTAAAAATTTATTTTAAACAAATGTACAAGAAAACACTGTATTATAGTTCATAAGTTTTGTTTTGCACAGGGGCACAATTAATTATGAAACTATTTTCCATGTATACTAAGGTGGGGCAAATAAGTAAACAAATTAAGATAATGAGAGCCAGGTTACAAGAGAGAAGTGACATGTAAGCAAGGGGAAAAGGCTAAACTGAACCCAAGCGGTACTGGAATAGAGTCAGAGATATCAGTGTGAACCCATGTTTATTTTAATATATATAAAGATAATGAAATAAAAATGTTTAGTATACATGAGATAATACACATGTGTGTATTTGTATACAAGCTCTACTCAGTAAAGGAGCCTGGTAGTAAGGAACACACTTAACTCCCAGATCTTGTTTTCTAAATGCCATTCTCCAGTAAAAGGAAACAGAGCTCTTTGAAGAAATGGCTTTTTCTATAGCTGGGGAAGGGAAAATTCTAGATATGCTTGGAGTATCTTTCAATGTCAAAAAATAGCAAAGTGCATTTTTTTTTTTTTTTAATTTTTTTTTTAACGTTTATTTATTTTTGAGACAGGGAGAGACAGAGCATGAACGGGGGAGGGTCAGAGAGAGAGGGAGACACAGAATCTGAAACAGGCTCCAGGCTCTGAGCTGTCAGCACAGAGCCTGACGCGGGGCTCGAACTCACAGAGTGCGAGATCGTGACCTGAGCCGAAGTCGGCCGCTTAACCGACTGAGCCACCCAGGTGCCCCCAAAGTGCATTTTTTTAAAGAAACAATGAGGCATGTTGAAAGGGCACAGAAGCCAACCTGAAAGACCTCTCAATGGCTAAATAAGGAATATGTGAGCAAAAAAATGATAGCATTGGGTTCGAATCTAAAGAACAAAATAAATACCTACAATTTGATACTAATTTCTCAGTAAGGATTAACCTTGCCTGTAGAGAGCTTTGGCTTTTGCCTCCAATTCCTAGGAAGTAACTTCTCACCCTTGGGTATCCTGAATAATGAGAATGTCTTCATTTATCTGGAGGCCTTGGCCTGTACCAGATAATCTATACTAACAACGTGATTTTGGGCGTAGGGACTTTGGGCCAGACAGTATACGTGGCCAGCCCCAAGAAAACTGGACACCAAGGTTTGGGCACGCTTCTCTGGTTGTTAACACTGGGGGAAGAAGATGCTGTCAGCATGACTCCATTGGGAAAGTGTAACTGGAAATTCTGCACCTGGTGTCTCCTGGACCCTGTCCTATGCACTTCTTTCCCTCAGCTGATTTTAATTTGCTATAATAAAACTGAGCGAAATGGCTTTGCTGAATTCTGGGAGTCCTTCTAGTGAAATATTGAGCCTGAAGTTTGTCTTGAGGACCACCCCAAGTTTGCAGTTGATGTCAGAAGAGAGGGTGGTCTTAGGGATTACCAAATTTTGCACTGATATGAGAAGTTATTAAACAAACAAACAAGGTATGAGAGAAGGGACAAATCTTCCTTGCAGAATTCCAAATAATAAACATAAAAGGGACAAGGGAAATAGAAAATCCCTGTTAAAATACTACTGTAATAACTGACACAGGCAAGATTCACTGATGAATGTGAAAATTCAGGGGGCAACATTTGGAGAAACAGGATATTTGCATAACCTTAAAATATCCTCCCAAATATATATTAATCACTGTAGTGGTTTCAGCATATGTCCTCAGACTATTTGATACTTTTTCCTCCAAGAGGTGGAGTTTAATTTCTCTCTCTCCCTTGAACGTGTGCTGTAATTAGTAATTCATTTCTAATGAATAAAATATGAAAAAGAAAAGTATTAACCTTACAGCAGAGAAAACTTGTAAACACTATCTTTAACAAATGATCATAATTCACATCACCAATAATAAAACATGTTGATATGGGCTACCCCTTGTAATGATGTGAGTACAAGGAGATTTGAACTTTGTTGTCTGCTCTCCCCAAATCCATAATGCCACTCTGATCATGAGAAAATATACAAAAGACCCAGCTTGAGAGGCATTCTATGAAGTATTTGCCGAGACTTCTTAAAATGTGGCAGGGATGGGAAAAACAGGCAGACTGAAACAGTGCTACCGATTGGAGGAGACCACTGTGACTCAGTGCAACGTGGTGTGCCGGGCTGGATCCTGGAACAGAAAAAGGACATTGGTAGAGAAGTTGCTGAAATCTGAATAAATTCTAGTTTTTGTTCAAAGTTTCATGACAATATGAATTTCTTAGTTTTTTATATAATTGTCAAGTTGGCTTCCATACAATACCCAGTGCTCATCCCAAGTGCCTTCCTTAATGCCCATCACCCACTTTCCCCTCTCCCCAACACCCACCCCCCCCCCATCAACCCTCAGTTTGTTCTCTGTATTTAAGAGTCTCTTATGGTTTGCCTGTTTGTAACTTTTTTTCCCCTTCCCCTCCCCCATGTTCTTCTGTTAAGTTTCTCAAGGTACACATATGAGTGAAAACATATGGTATCTGTCTTTGACTTATTTCACTTAGCGTATCAAATAGCCAGGGAAAGCTGGCTAAAAGATATAGAGGACTTGTACTATCTTTGTAACTCTGGGACTTAGTATACTATCTTTGTAACTCTTCTGTAAATTTTAAATTATTCAAAAGACAATTTTTTTCTTTTAAGACTGATCATACCAAGTGGGTGAGGATGTGTAGAGGAACTAGAACTCTCAAACACTGCTGGTTGAGATGTTAAAACAGTAAACAATACACCCAACTTATTTTTTTTAATTTTTTTTTAACGTTTATTTTTGAGACAGAGAGAGACAGAGCATGAACGGGGGAGGGTCAGAGAGAGGGAGACACAGAATCTGAAACAGGATCCAGGCTCTGAGCTGTCAGCACAGAGCCCGACGCGGGGCTCGAACTCATGGACCGCGAGATCATGACCTGAACCGAAGCCGGCCGCTTAACTGACTGAGCCACCCAGGCTCCCCAACAACACACCCAATTTAAATAGTTTGACAGTCTCTTAGGAAAATAAGAATTTCCCATCCATTGCATTCCTAGGTATTACCCAAGGGAAATAAATGTTTTTGTTTGGTTTGGTTTGTTTTTTGAGGGGGGGGGGGGTGTGGGTGGGAGGGAGAGAACAAGGGAACAGGGGAGAGGCAGAGAGAGGGAGAGAGAAAATCTTAAGCAGGCTCCACACCCAGTGTGGACGGAGCCTGACACAGGGCTGGATCTCACAACTGTGAGATCATGACCTGAGCCAAAATCAAGAGTCAGATGCTTAACTAACTGAGCCACCCAGGAGCCCCCATGAATAAGTCCTATACATGAACCTTCATAGCAACATTATTAGTAATAGTCAAAAAGTGTAAACAACCCAAACGTTCAAGAGGTTATTGGTTAAGTGATTTAAGGTATATCCATACAATAGAATACTGCTTAGCAATAAAAAATAATGAACCATAAATGAAAAATAATTATGCTGAGTGAAAGCTAGACTATCCCTACCCCTAAAATGAATAATGATTCCATTTTTATCAAATCCTAGAAAATGCAAACCAATTATCAGTGACAGAAAACAAATCAGTGATTGTCTAAGAATAGTAAGCAGGCTCTGTGGTGCCAGCACAGAGCCCGACTTGAGGCTCAATCCCATGAACCATGAGATTGTGACCTGAGCTGATATCAGGTCAGATGCTTAACCGACTCAGCCACCCAGACACCCCAGGACCAAGAGATTTCTAAAGGGCAAGAGAAACTTTGAAAGGTGATAGGTAGGTTCATTTTGTAAGTGTAATTGTTTCACAGGTATGTACATAGGTCAAAACACATGGGCTTGTATAATTTAAGTATGTACTTTATGTCAAGTAGAGCTCAATAAAGCTGTTTTTAAAAAGAATGAGATGAGGGGCACCTAGGTGGCTCAGTCGGTTAAGCGTCTGACTTCGGCTTAGGTCATGATCTCATGGTTCATGGGTTTGAGCTGCGCGTCAGGCTCTGTGCTGACATCTCAGAGCCTGGAGCCTGCTTCGGATTCTGTGTCTCCCTCTCTCCCTGACCCTCCCCGCTCATGCTCTGTCTCTCTCTCTCTCTCTCTCTCTCTCTCCTTCAAAAATAAATAAAAACATTTAAAAAAAAGAATGAGATGAAAAGATGTTTCAAAATATTTAAAAAAATAATAAAATCAAGTCACATAAAAACAAGTACAGCATAATTCTCTTGGCATTAAAGCAAAACGCCTTGGTTTTTGCTTATAAATGCATCAAAAAGTGTCTAGAATATCATGTAATTGACAGAACCTGCTGTAAGAGAGAATGCCCAGGTGAGTCACAGGTAGGGGTAGAAAGTGAGTATGCTACACTGACAACTCCAAAATCCCAGCGACTTGATGCAACAATTTTCTTTCTTACTCACGCTGCATGCCCTGTGTAGGTTACCAGGATACCTGCTTCCTCACCAAAACGGCTTGAAGGCCTACATTTAGCAATACTCAGGAATCCTGCTCAAAGCTAGATAAAACTTACACCTGTGATTTTCTCTTTATTTACACACACCCCAGCATTTTTTACTTTAAAATTTTCTAAAATGAACATGTATTACTAGCATAAGGGGAAAGAAATTACATAGAACGAAAGGTCTATGTCTGAAAGACAAATGTGACCAAACACACACAAGAGAAGTGCTATTTTGACCTTGATTAATGTTTCAAAATTGAAGTCTAAGTGAGATAATTGAAATAGAAGCCAAAAGAAAGTGCAATGTGAAATGCTACGTCTTTAGAAACTTGGTTCTTAATATTGATGCATTTCTGATGTTTTTCTATAAATAATAGATCGCAAAATGGATACTTGGCACAGACTTGCTTTTAAAAGTGCATTTTCCAATTCTTGGCAATGCAAAAAAAGAAAAATGTAGTAGAGACTAAGGACAAGACATAAAAGAATGCTGATAAAGTAACATAAGGGAACTGATTACAGACACACGCATCACCGTTATCATCCAACCAGGTTTCATGCAAAAAACAATGACATATTTTAAGAATTCCATCATAACAAAATACAACTGTAAATAACAGTTTGTTCAATAAACTACTTCCACATTCATGTCCCTAATAGCAGTGCTTTGTAAATCTAATTACAACCAATTATTTTCAACAAATTATCCTGTCTGACAAATGTTTTTTCTGGCATGTTTCTAACAGGAAAGATAGTAACAATAATCATGCCACGTATGAAAGCCCAACCTATGCCAGTCACTGTGCTATGATTTATATGACTGCTAATCCTTAGAACAATCTTGAAAGCGGGATATCTTATATACATGTTTCTTAAAGGTAACAAAATGACGTTCAGATGTAAAGTAACCTGTTGAAGCTCACTAATATCTGTAAGAAAAGTGTGGTGCTTTTTTCATTCTAGCATGTCACCTTTTCATTTTTATGATTTACTTACCAGGAGTAAATTAATCCAACAGCTACTGTTTTCCAGGCACCGTTCTGGGCTCTGGGTATCCACAGAGCAGTGTCTTTCAGGAACTCAATCTAAGAAGCAGCATAGGAAGCAATTCTAAAGCCAGAGCTATGTAGAGGACACTGAGAAAGCTGAAGGGGCACCTAACCCCTTCAGAGTGGGGGCAAAGGCAAAAGGAAGGAAGTGAGTGATGAGCAGGTGGGAGGCTTGTCTTCCCAGAAGCACTTGGCTTGGTGGAATCTAACAAGAATTGGACAAATGAGAAAGGGGAGAAAGCATCCAGGAAGAGGCAATTACATGCATCAAGGGGAGAAGAAACCCTACAGGAGGGATTTGCATTTGTTTGAGGATGACAAGAATGTGATTGAATGCAGGAGACAAATCTTCCTCAGCCCCTTAAATTCACAACTGCTAATCAGAACACCCCAGTGTCCTGCCACTTAGCCTCTATTCCACAGCCTGCCTCCCCCTAGGCATTGCCACAAATTCTGACAACTCCGAGCAACCATAACTTTATCACCTGTTTGGCAGGCCCCCTCATTGTAGCAGAGCTTCTAAGCTCTCCCCGGAAGCCTACATGCCAGGCACACTTAATCCAGCTACCCTTGCCTTCAAGGGAGGCCACAATGGTTCCTTCCAGACGCACAGAAACCTTCTCAGATACCAGAAACCTGAACTTCCTTACCAGTGTTATCCACACCTGTCCCAGGTGTTTCCTGATTCGAGGGCCCCATGTTCTGTAAGTACTTGTGAGTGCTGATCCTGTAGCAAAATGTAGACTGTTAAATGCTCCTTGATGCTGTTAGTGTGATCACCACCTAAGACATCCATCTTCCCTGGGCCTACTGAGAACTAGTGGAGAAAAATCACACAATGGCATAGATTGGTGCCACTGGAAAGTCATGTTTCCATAGTTCAGCTGGGCCTGCAGCAAGGCTCCACAAAATATGAATAGGAGACATATTCAAAAGTATAGTTAAGTTGTTGTTTTTTTAAGTAAAGGAAAATGTGAATGTGTGGCTACTGCATTTACTATGGCTTGCCACATTCTAGGACAGATTCAGAAGTGACTAACACCGAGGCATATTGTGAGCAGTCACTGAGTTTCAAGGACAAAGAAATCCTTAGAAATCCGGGTATGAAAACATGACCTATAAAAAGGCAAAAAACCATGTTGGCCTTGGCCTTCAGCACTGCAGCAGCGGTTGCTAGGAGATGGTGGAGCACCACAACAGCGGTTCTCTAGTTTTAGTGGAAATTAGCAGTTTCCGGAGAGCTGGCGTAAAATGCAGACAGCGGACACCCACTCTGCATGTGACCTGATTTAGTACGTCTTGGGTGGAATACCACTTGTTCTCAAGCTGGGAGTTCTTGACTTACACATTAACTCTGATCAACGGAGATAGGAGAAAATGTGATAAAATAGATCAGGTATTCATTTTGTGGGCATAAGACAGCACAAGAGCCTCACATATGCAAGGATTCGAGAGAGAGAAAACTCACTAGCCATATTTGAAGATAAAAATCCATCCAATGAAAGGACAGATCCAAATAAAGAACTCAGGAATGAAGAACCATGATCTCAAATTTGAGTATGGACCTCAATAGAAAACTGAGCATGAACAGCTGTGGTTATAGAAGACAGTGTAGATGACATAAATGGCAACACAAGGGGATGGGAACTTCTGCATCCTAGCACCCTCCTGCAGCATCACCCCCGGGAAGCAATCCTGGTTATGCTTTTTCTCATGCCTAATTATGTGCTGGGCATGGTGCTATAAAATATGTGCACCATCTCCTTCAATTCTTCCAACCTAAGGCAGGTAATTGTTATTCTAGCTTCAACCTAAGGATACAGGTAGAGAGTGGGTAACCTTGTCACGCTCACCCACTTAATTTTGTCAGAGCCTAAGATACTGACTTTGACATTTTTAAGATGGGTAGGATTACTAGGAGAACCCCTTAGTATCCTAGCATTCTACTACTCTGTCTTAATCAGTAAGCTGTGTCAGAGTACCTTTTGGGGAACCCTTCCTCCTTTCCTCTACCCCTACCATGACCAACAACTGTGTTATGGGGTCTCAGGATACATTGCTAATGTCAAGGAATTCAAGATAAAGTAATTCTTCGCAAACTTTTATATGCATATAATTTACCTAGGGGATCCTGTTAAGTTGCAGCTGCTGATTCATGAGAATCCAGGGTGGAACGTTGAACTGACTTAAGTTTCCAGGTGAGGTTGATTGACTACACAGTGAGTAGCAAAGCCCTAAACCGCAAACTCCAAACTAGCTTCTCGTGAGAGCTAATTGAATGGTAGGAGCTATCGTGTAGCTATTGAGGAAGATGTACTTTGATTCAAATACTATTTCTTTATGTGTGATAACTGCCTTTGGAAACCAAGAAGGGGCGAGGTTTGAGGAGAGAGACACATAGTGATTGGCACAAGTTTCCAACCCTTAGGAGGTTCCTGGTTGGTGATGGAAGGACAGCAAAAATATGCCTAACATCTTAACAAGTGAAAATTATAACAAACCTCTCAAGATAAGGAGGACTAAAGTGCTTAATTTCTCTGCTTTTCATAGTAAGAATGGACAATGTTTTAAAGTAGTAAGTGGAGGTGTTAATCCAGATTGTTTGAAATGACAAAAAACAAGTAGTTACAGGGGCCAAGTCGATCACGGGGAAGGCCATATTGGGTGTCCTGGGACAAACATAGCCCAGCAAGCTCTCCTAGTCTAAGGGGTCAACAGTCCAAACTGTTAGGTACTCCCTGCCATTAAAAACACACTGCCTTCCGTTATGTTGAACCCTCTGAAACTGCCGGTATTTAGCAGTTTTCGACTTTGAAAAACAATTTCAGGTGCTTCTTCAACCTAATTCCCTAACACTTCACAGGAGCAGATTCTATTTTTTTTCTTGCTCACTATTGTATATCTAGTGGTAAACACACTTCCTGGGACATACTCTAGATATTTAACAAACATATATCCTGAAGAAAATAAGAGAGGAACCAAGGCTCAAGAAGGTAAAATGTATAAAAATTGCATTTAAAAAAATCCTAGAAAAAAAAGTGAATACCTGCTATTCTAGCATGTGGACTAGGAATTTAGCACCCAGCAATATTGGTACATATCGTTAAATACGCTGGTAGTTCCATGAAATTCATAATTGAATTTATACAGTTAACTCTATGGCAGAAATATTCCATGTTTAACAAAATCTTAGTCATAATTCACTATTTAATGACTAGTAAGATAGTCTTAAAAATTAGTTTTCTGCCAGCTCCTGCCACGATTGTCATTTATTGGTCTAAATTATTCTCGTTTCTGTATGCACATTGAGTAAATATACAAATGACATTTCCCAAGAAATCTTCCTTTTACAAATTCCTAAGTGACTCCTTTTGAAATAAGATTTAGTTAAGGCAGAAAATTGGTGGATGGCGAGTTTTATAGATTCTTCATGTCTGTTAACCAGTGGCGTCCATCAGTATCAACTGCTGAATTTGCCTCACAGATATGCAAATATTTATTGCACCATTGTTTCTAATAGGAAACACTGAAAAAAATACAGTAAAACCTTGGATTGCGAGTAACTTGTTTTGCGAGTGTTCCACAAGATGAGCAAACATTTCTAATACATTTTAACTTAATAAATGAGCCATGTCTTGCAATACGAGTAGTACCTGATGCCAAACATCACATGTATACATGATAGGGGGAGAAATTATGGGGTATAATGCAACCATTAAAAATCAAAATAATGGCAGCATCTAGTGTAGTTTATACAACTGGGCACTATTCTCTAAGGGCTTAGGTATGGTAACAATTTTAATCTTCATAACCAATCTATGAGGTAGGTACTATCACATTTTATAGATGGGGAAATGAAGAAAATCGCTCCTTAGGTCAAATGGTTACATAGTGGAGTTGGGATTCAACCAGGCCATGAGGCAGAATTCATCCTCTTACAAACCTTTATCGCATACTCCACATCTACAGCATAGGGAAGTACCTACATTGGTGAGACAGAAGTCTGTGACTATTTTAATGAAAAAGCTAGTTTCTGAAATCAAGAAAATCTACAATTGCATTTATGTTTTCCTTTTTTATTTTTGGATATGTATTAAAAATATTCGCAAGATATTAACAGTGGAACTGAGGAAACCGGTTGGGAGTCTGGAAATGGGAATTTACAAGCATGTGTTTTATAATAAATATACAGTATGCCAGTTACACAAACCCCTTCTTTCCCTCCCACCCCCCCCCCCCCGCCATCATCTATGGCACACAAACAAGCACAAAAAAATGTACACAGCCCTAGTGCTATCATGTTCAGTGTAGGGCCAAGTATTTTATTTTAAAAAGGGTCTTAATGGACTCTAGGTTAACCAACATTGTTAAAAAGTAAAGTTTACTTACCTCTAGTTTAGACCGGATTCATCACAAGACGTCATTTACTTCAACACCACACTTGTACAACGTCATACTTAAGTTTATTTCCATATACTGTTTCAACCACTTAAATGGAAACATTTTAAACATACTACATAGCTACATTTTTATGTCATATTAAACTTAATTTGAATTATTTGATGACCTCAGGCCTCTATTATGATATCCACGTCAAATGGGCCATTTCGGCCAGGAGTCTTAGCTATTCCTTATCCTCTACCGAGTATACTGCTCCTCAGGTACCCAAGTTGGAAAATCATAATTAACCTGGTGAAGTACAGTGTATAAATTAAGCCAATAAATGCTTATGTGGAAGAGGACCTGACAATGTGTAGATTTCTCAGAATCCCTTAATTTGAATGTATGAGATTCTGAAAGCTGATGTTTTCAAATGTCTGGTATCTTAGACTGAGTTCAGTGTGACTGGATTTTTAATGCCAAGAGTTTGACTACTTGAGGTATCCATTCAGTGCATCTATAGGAGTCCTGCCCAGTGGCCCTCCAACATATGCCTCTGATATTTCTGGCAGTGCAGCATTTAAAAAAAAATTTTTTTAACATTTATTTTTGAGAGCAAGACAGAGCACGAGTGGGAGAGGGGCGGGGGGTGGGGGGGGGGGGCTGGGTAACACAGAATCCAAAGCAGGCTCCAGGCTCTGAGCTGTCAGCACAGAGCCTGACACGGGGCTCGAACTCACGGACCGCGAGATCATAACCTGAGCCAAAATCAGCCACCCAACCAACTGAGCCACGCTGGTGCCCCAGCAGTGCAGAATCTCTTAAAGCAGCCATTCTGACAGTGGATTAATATAACATACTTAAAAAAAAATAGAATTGTATTATTTTTTTCCGTGTAGATTCCATCCCACTGATCCTAGTTCTTAAAACGTGAATTGTTAGCATAATTGATCATACAAACCCCACAACCAAGAAACATTAATAATTGTCTTCTGTACTTTACTAAACACTTTGTGTTTAATATATTTTAAATTATAAAGAAATTACAAGGAACTCCTAAAAAATTTAATACAAAAATATTACAAGTTAGGACAAATAAGCATTGAGATATGACATTTAAGAAGGAACATGCAGAAAAAGGAGCATAGGGTTAACATTTCATTGTTGACAGAGAGCTTTGGTACAGCAGAGAAAAGCACCATAAAACTACTGTCCGTAGTGTCTTTTCCTCCACTGCATTTTGCAAATGAATGTATTGGGGAAACAGTAAGCTTTCATCTGCTATGTATAACAGGTTAGAAATTTGGTCTATTGTAGACTAGAAGACCTATGAAATTAAAAATAACCCCTGCCATGACTACTCAGACTGATTTGTTTTACCTTAAGCTTAGATGGATTATAATCCTTAGTAGTCCAACACTTTTTCAAAGTGTAAAATGCAGACTATTATTAATCTATGCCATGCAATAAAAGTTAACCCTTTGAAAATGAAAGACTGTCAGAAAGTTCTAGCAACGGCAAAAGCTTATCATTTAATAAAACATGACAAGTCTATGCCTGTGTTAGTTTCTGCTTAAGGAAATGAAACGGAAAAGTAGAAGACCTGAGGAATGTAAGTTTTTAAAAAACAAAGGAAAACAAAAAATGTGCTCAATGATTCTTTTAAAAAGTCTCTAAGTACTCAAGAGCTAGGACTAATTGAAACTGGAAGGTGCCTGGTACCATTCCTCAAAGATTGTAAGGTTCGTTAGCAACTTAAGCAACTAGCTAAGGAAGAAAATTATTTAAGTTAGGTTTATATGAGACAAAAATGCCATTATGGAAGTTGAGAACCCGGCCCTAAAATCTTCAGCAACATATACACACGGTTTTGTGCTCAACTGCACACTAAGCAAATGAATCTGAGGTTTCTTTTAGTTTATGTGAAACGATGTCCTTTCAATACAGTATTATTTTTGAAAATAATTCAAAGCAATTGTTTATTTCTTAGCTGATTAAATGCTCTATTATTCTTTAATAAAAATAGTAAATAATCCCTTCATTTAAAAAATTTCATCTCCTGTGAGAGGTAATAAAATAGTAAAATTTGTAATTTTATCTATGGGCTTAAAACATATAGCTTAGAAAACAATACAGTTGTGAAAAACAGTGGTTTGGGTTCTGATGGCAGTTGTTACAACTGATAACAACAGCTTGGGAAGAATAGACATGTTATATGTTAGGAAGGCTAACTCAAAGCAAAAAAAGTTTATTCTACAATAGAACATTGGAGGAGTAAATGCAATTAAAATGTAAACAAGAAATTGTAAACAAGAAATAGCATCCCTCTCTTTACTTGACTAGTAAACAGTCTATACAAACTACATAGGTATCAAAGGTTTTATATATGTACACAGCCAACATAATATCAAAATATATTTTATTCTGGACCTCTTTCAGATCTGATTCAAATTACAGTTGTCAAAGCAATACAATGCAAAGGGAAACTGCAACAACAACAACAACAAAAAAAAATGTGCCTAGAAAGGATAAAAGGATCATTGGGGACAAATCATTGTGATGTGGAACCAAAATACATCAGAAGTGTAATTAACATGGTCCAGGACAGCATAGAACATCTATATCAGTCTTCCTTACACAATAATCATGAAAACTGAACAATAAAGTTCTTTAACATGTACAAAAAACTGTCATGGGCTGGTTTACACTTTTACAACAGTTTTAAAGTTAACTGGATAACTAAAGAAATGATGCAGACATTTTAATCCAGTGCTATAGGTAGGCTCACAGAATTAGACCCAAAGGATTTGTAAAAATCAAAATTAGAACATTATAGCTACAATGTCAAAGTCAGGAAAGAAGAGAATTACTTCTGTATTTAGGGATTACAGAGCTACAGAATGCAGTCTGTGTTTGTTTTTAATGAGATGGATAAGTACATCAGACTAGATACAACATGCAGAATGTTTTCTTGAACTTATCCAGAAACGCCAAAGAAAACATTGTGAAACAGCTTACTAGAAAAAAAAAAAAAATATGCCCTAGTTATTCACCCTGCTTCAACATTGTCAACGTAAAGGCAGAAACAAAGAATGCTATTAATACTTCAGAACTACTGATATAAGACATCAAATTTCTAAATCAGTGTATTAAAAAAAGTGAACACTTCCTCTTTTTCTCTCTCTTCTACATTTAACTAGAATCATGTTAAAAAAAAATTGATATTGAATGTGACACTTCAGAGCTACTACCGGAAGGAGTAATTCATAACTTCCCTACCCTCCTTCCATCCCTGCTGATTCAGAAGGAAAAACAAACAAAAACAAACAAACAAAAAAAAACCAACCAGGGTCTCTTGTAGATTTGCTGCTATTCCCCAAAATGTTGGCATTTGCTGCCATGCCACAATGTTGGTCCACTGAAATAGAATTTCTGTGGAAACAATCAACAGTAATTCACCAAATGCAAGTACCACCCTTAGCATGTGAGAATAAATGCAGGTTCTATAGAAATGTACAATGTGCTCAAGAAAATGAAAACGGTTTTGAAAAGAGTAAACAGCACTGCATTTGAGATTTGTTTTTCTGCTTACTTAGTAAAATTGAACATTTTTGCTCACATAAGGACAGTCATTCGTGATTCCTTTAAATAGCAAAAATGCATACCCCTCTTCAGGCCTCTATGCGTTAATAGTTTACATTACTCTTAACAAAATCATTCTACATAAACAGATAGCTCCTTAAAAATAGTACTCTCTCATTAAATCTAATTTGACAGAAAGAAGTTTAAGGAAAAAAGGAGTGCTTTATAAGTGAAAAAGTACAAATCTTTGGCCTTTCTCTTGACATTTTTATGTCAAAAAGCAAAAAACCTTCATGTAATTCAATCTAATAATTACTTTTTGCACCATAATTTGTTTTTTTACACCACAAAAGGAGGCACTTTCAGTATCTGTAAAAGGTGTTTAATCCTAAAACATACTTACCTAGAGAATTATTCGTTAAAACAGAATTCAATATACTCTAATATCTATTAGGAAATGAAAAGTTACCACTTCTAAAAGTCATTTAAAGTCAATGATGGTACCTGATCAATGACAGAAATGGGGATTGGAACAAATATAAGCACGTATCAGATTTCCTACATGGAGAAGAAAAATGATATTCCTTTATGAAGTTTAAGAGTGACAGCTGCTCTTTCTTTATTCTACTTCAATCAATGAGTATTCTATTCATTCAAGTTTTCCTTTCTATTTTTCCTTATATGTTTCTTACAGTAGCTTATACAACAATGATATATAATGAATACCGATAGAAAATCTATTGGAATCAGTTGATCTTCAGGAGTAAGTTCTCAGAAAAAAAAGGAAGGAAAAATGAGCCAAGAACCTCAAATACAGAATTTTGCAGGCTGTGAAACTTGGTCTCCTACAATCAAGTTACTGCTCAAATTCAAGGCAATCTTACTTTTGTCTATTGGAGCAGCATGGTGGCACATCAGCAGGCAATGATGATGTTGAGAACAGCAGCAAAAATAAACAACTGTATGCTCATAAAGAACCCAAGCCTACAAAATGGATACCTTTCAGATAAAGTTTATACTTAAAAGACCCAAGACTTCAGGATAATAAAGCTCTGTATTTATAATCTTTTAATATGTCCTATTGTGGCTATTATGCTTAAGTAAAATACCTAAAGATTAAGAAAAAAAAAAAAAAGAAAAAAGAAAAGATGACAATACCATAAAAATGTAGCTGTCTATTTTGGCAGCTATATTGCAGAACTTCTTGACTATCACTTTTAATCAGCTGGGGGAAAAAAGTCAATAACTGTATGCAAATGAATAAATTGTCCATATCAAAATACAAAAGTACTATCAATAATCACCTCTGACTTTCAGATTTAAATTCAGTGCAATTGACAGATGCATCGCTAAAGGAAAATGCAGCTTAAACCTACTCAAAACATTTGTGTCTATTCCTGGGAGCACATTTAAAAATTATTGCACAGATTTTTAAATTTTTATTTATTTTTTTAAAACAACAACAGAGGTTAACCACAGATGTGGACCTCTAGCAATAAAAGCAGGATTTCAAGTGCCAGATACTCAGCATATTAGGTTTCCTACATAAGTCACAGGGTTATAGTTCTAAATATCTATAATGTGATCCAAAACCCTAAAAACAGCTGGCACAAAACCATCATGAATGACTGCCTCTCTGGATGTAAATTTTAAAAAATATTATTACAGTATCATAGTCCCCACTAACAATAATTGGGGTACATATAACAATGTATTGTGAAATTAAGTGTATTTATTCTCTTTACCAATAGCAAATGCTATCCTACCTTAGTAAAACCAAGACTTGCTTCAATCAATGCTGTTTTGTAAAAATAGCAAAACAACAAATGCTAAAAATCAAAGCTGCATTACTTGGGTTAAATCAGTTTCTACTTAAAACATAGATTAAAATTTTAGTAGTAAAGGCCTCAAAATAATTAGTGACAGAAATAGTGTTATAAATTTGCTAAGCTTAATAATAAGCAACTCCTTAATTATAATCTTTTGAGATACAAATTTGACAACTATTCTCTTCAAAACTGACACTTGTGGATACTTACATTAATCATGACAAACCCTGTTGATCACACATATAAACAAATGCTCTCATTTGCAAATTCTGTGTATTTTAGCTTTTAGTTGCATGAGCGTAAGAAGAGGTTTGCTCTGATACCTATATCTTTAAGAAAATACTTGATATTATAAACAGAGTAGAAGACATGATATAGTAGTGATTACTGAAAAACAACAACAAAAAAAAAATAGCAGCTTAAATCTATCCGTATTTGAAAAAAATGTAGTCACAAGTACCACGAATGCAGAATCGGAGCAGCAGGGAGGTTAGTGCAATTATACTTTTTTTTCTTTTTTAAATTCTCAATCACTGCTATTTAAAAACACCTTGAAGCAAGTCTTTTGTTTTAAAGATTGTTTTTAAACTAAGGTAGCAAACATTTTGCCATGTAATGGCAGTGTTATATGCCGTTATCTTGCTTTGTATAAAGAAAAACAACATGAGAGATTTTTAATACTGGAGTTTGGTTACATTACATTTTTCAGCTTCTACACAGAATGATGGACACTTTGAGAAGCTAATCCTTATCCAGAAACATTTTAATCTCTTAAAAAACAAAGCAAAACAAACAAATAAACAAACAACAAAAAAAAAACCCCAAACCTACTTTGCTCCTTTTCACAATAGTGCACATTTTAACCATAATTTAGTTATGGCTACAAAACATCAGAAGATTTTTTTTATGCATCTTCTCTATGGTATTAAAAAAAATTGTGCCCTTCTAGTCTTTAATTGGCAGAAATATGTCCCAAAAAAGAAACTATTGCATTTAAGCCACATCACCAAAAAAACAAAAACAAAACAAAACAAACAAACAAAAAAAAAAACAACAGAGCATAATATCCTTTTACTGATGTGTCTTACAGATTGACATGACCAAAAGTCATATATTTTCATTCACTTTCCAATTCCCCCTTCCACAACATGCACCAATTGAATATATGCTCTGGGAGCCATAAAATGTACCAAACATCTATCTCTTCAAAAGAATGCATTAAAATATTTTTAAGAATTTTTTGTTTAAAAGGTGAAAAAAATATAAACAAGAAACTGATTCACTCCCTTACTTCATGCATCCATAAACTAAACCGAAAACAAAGTTTAAAAGCAAGAACAAACTACTGCTGCAAGTTTTTGTAAGTCCATTTTCTCTGTACATACAAACTGCTCAACTACTGAAGGGAAAAAAGAATATAATCCATGGTGTCTTCTGATTCAAAGGGGAGAAACAAGGCTGTCATTAGTATCCAAAAACTGGTACACATATGGGCTGCTTTTATAACGCATATTTCTTTCTCTTCTGTTTTTCATATCCAAAACTTCTAAATGCTATTTTAGGGGCACAGCAGATTAGATTCCAGCACTTGGTGAACAGAATTCACAAGCTGTGACAAAATTCTGTCATCTTCAGGGTGCAATTTTGTTTATATACACTGTATGTATATATTTCTTTTAGATTTGGCTGTAGTGGACTGGCCATGGTTCAAGTGGGACTATAGCAGTACATGGGTCAGGGACAGTCATTTTGGCTATGTACACATTCATAGTCGGTCCATGGCTTCCAACTAGTAGCGCTATTTCCGAAGGTCTAATACACAAACCTGTAAGAAATTAAAATAATCAACCAGTGTGTTAAGAATTTCATTGTACAGTTTTAGTTTAATGTTTCAATAGTACAGTTTGAAATCTAGTTTTACTTCCTAGTTCACGAAACTGGTAAAGCAACAGTAATCATGGCACTGGGCACTTAACCAACAGAAATCAGATAAATCGTCTAAGTAGATGGAGGCAACAACCATGGGCTACTACTACCAAGAAAGAACGTGGCTTAAATTTTGAAGATCTACTATTAATTAAAAAGTAGAAAAAATACGCTCAAAACAGACCATTTCCTATCTCTTGGACATGAATGAAAGATACCTTAGGTTATATCAAGCTATAGCTTCAGAAAGCAGCTAATGGCTAATATCGTCTGTATCTTCCTTTTGCTTTCAGAGCTTTCGAAGCCACAACTAATATTTCTATAAAGAGTTGGCCAACCTCATCCTGAAAGTCTCTCAGTATCACACATTCCTCAATGCAGGACTCAACTGCCTCTACTCCCCCTTCCCTGGGCCACCAACACTCTTCTGCAAGGAAGACAAGGTAGAAATAGGCATTAAAAATTCAAATCTCTCTCAGAGTGGTATTCTTCTATGCTCAATTTTGCTAACGAAGGTTTACATTAAAAATAACTGTCCATTTCTTGATTATGAAGATACTCTTTCGGCAAACATAGCCTAAATTCTGTTTACATTATTTGAATGAAATAAACATGAAAAATATACAGCCTTCAGTAAAAAGGACCAAAACCATTATCACAAGATTCATTATGAAAAGAAGACTTTTGTAGTCACAACCACAATAAGCCACATTTATTTACTATGCTTACACACCCATTCCCGTGCAAACACTTCATTATACTTACTGAACCATCTGATGCACTGGCTCCAACTTTGTCTCCTGCTGCATTCCAGCAAACTTCAAAAATTCCACCTGTTCCCCTATAGCTGTGAACTAGAGCACCTGTCTAAAAAAATGAAAAACAGATTCTTAAAAATGAGAGCATATATTATTATAAATCCAAATATTGAGGTACAAATATTACTATTACATGGCTTTATTTCTAGCAATCGGAAATAGAATTTAGCTTTGACTCCAAAATAAATACAAGTTTTGAAACACTAGCAATGTGATATGAGGATCTTTCTATAAAAAGATAACACTTGCCTGCTCTCAACATGTCTATCTGTCTATCTGTCTGTCCGTCTCTCTCTCTCTCTCTCTCTCTCTCACACACACACACACACACACACACACACACACACACACTCAGTTTCTCCAGTATTGATAACCATTCTTAACTAAGGTATGTTTGGCCTCTTTGACACAGTTAATAGCTAGAAGTAAACACTCAATATACGGCTTCAACAACAAATTATTGTTGTTGAAGGATGCATGAGCTTGGCCAACATGTAGAGAGACAAAATTAAGTCAGAATTTCTTTGACAAAACATCCTAAAGAGAAAGTAAAATAAGCCGGTAAAGACAATTCCAGTATAAGTCTGTTACTCCATATTTACTGAGTAGCCCCTAAGCCAGGGGAGATATAAAAGAAGCTGAAGGAATACACGTCCATTACTCCTGAAAGAGGTTAGAAATTTAAGGAGAAAAAAAAAAAAGAAAGAAAGAAACCAAAATCATGCAGCTGCCCCACTGAATACTTAAAACTCAGTAAAAAAAATCTATTCTCCTAGGAAACCAGTCATTAACCAAGGCAAAGACAGAGGTTCTGCTGTGAGAAATTGGAAAACAATGAAAACTATGGTTCTGATGTTCTGCCCTGACAAAGCAGAAAAGCATCTCTCAGTTTTATGATAACCAAAAAAGGTCAAACTAAAGGCAGCAGATCTAAATAAAAACAACATGGCAGCAAGGCCTTGAAAATACCTTCTCAGGCAGCCAACCCTAACTTAATCATTGAGACTGTTTTCCTTTGTTTTCCTCTTCAAAGTCCGTCTGCTAATATTAAAGTAACCACAGGTGCACTGCTACAGCTGATCATATTTGGAAGGTTCAACTGTTCTCTTTACCCCTACTTAAAGTTTCTCAAAATTTGAAAGATTAATGAACAAGTGTAAGCATAGTAAGTCTTGAGCTTACTTCCATGGTTAATTAGGAGAAAGGAGTGGCACCAACAAAATCTAAAATCTTTTGATGAAGAGAAAGTAAAACCTATAGGACAGTAAATTTGGGGTTTAAAAAAAAAACAGCTTTCTTTCAAAAGCACTTCCCAATCTCTAAGCTCAGAGTAAGCTATAACTGAACCAAAACAGCACAGCCAACAAGCTAGAGCTTTAATATTCACAAAGACCAATGGATCATTAGCACTACTCAAATCTGTATATATGTTCAAACCAGACTTCAATAATTTATCTGTGAAATGCTTAGGTAACAGATCATATGGATGATAATCCAAATGAGGAAAGAAAAAACCTTGATTTATTTATGACAAGAGGATGACTTTCTCCTGCACTAAAAACTTACTAGATGCATTTTACTATTTTCAAACTAAAAAGAAAAAAGTAAACTGACATTTTTTGATATGCAGTTGTGATACATCTAAAATAGTATGGACAGCTGCTCAAACCCCCTAAGAGCCTATCAGTATCTTCCATTAGAATCATATACTTCCATACCCAAATTTCATTTAAACTGATTTTCTCATAATAGAGTAAATAAGGGACCGAAAATGTATACAACAGGCAAATTACCTATGGATTACTTTTAGAAAGTCTATGCTATTCAATCACAACAAAAATACTAACATGCTGCAAAAACCAAGGGGAAACAATCAGAACTAACAAGAGAGTGCAGAGAAGTGGATGAATTCAGTCTCAATGTGTCAAAAGTCCTAATGTTCCAAACACAAGCAACAACCAGTAAGTAAAAGGAACATATTTTTAAAAAGATGCCATTCATGGTTAATAATAATATCCACAAGGCACTTCAGAATAAATTAAGAAAAAAGATGATCTTCATAAACAAATTATAAGACCTTAATGATGGGAAAAAAGACTTAATGAGAGGAAATTTATAAAGTTACTTATTAAAAGTATGCTAATGATGCAGGTATATACGAATACAAATGTCTATCAGTGGAGAATCTATAAACAAACCACAATGAGAACTTGGTATATGAAAAGAAATGGCATTATGAGATAGCAAAGGGTTAAACAGTATTGAGACAACTGGTTATCCATTAGATATTAAAACTAGATCTCTACCTCACATCATACATATAAAAATCAATTCCAAGGCAGTTAAAAATCCAAATGAAAAAATAGAGCATAAAAATGAAGGAATCCACACTTTTATTCCCAAACAAACTCAGGAAGTTACTTATACGGGATCAAGAAGAAAATGGGAGCAAGACTTTGCAATGTATACCTTTTTAGTGTTTTGAGGGAACCATGTGAATGTATAACTTAATTAAAAATGATACTTGAAATTGATGATTTATGCAAAAATAGTTTGACCAACTATGATGATCAGCTACACAAAGAGCACAGCCCACAATAACTTACTACGGTGTGCTATGACCATTTAAGAGGTGATCGCTGATTGGCAGGGAAGAAGGTGGGAGGGTGGGGGAGAGAGTCAAGTGACTGCTATTAAAAAAAACAGTACACTTCTCTAAAGAAGACATCCGGATGGCCAACAGGCACATGAAAAGATGTTCAACGTCGCTCCTTATCAGGGAAATACAAATCAAAACCACACTCAGATATCACCTCACGCCAGTCAGAGTGGCCAAAATGAACAAATCAGGAGACTATAGATGCTGGAGAGGATGTGGAGAAACGGGAACCCTCTTGCACTGTTGGTGGGAATGCAAATTGGTGCAGCCGCTCTGGAAAGCAGTGTGGAGGTTCCTCAGAAAGTTAAAAATAGACCTACCCTATGACCCAGCAATAGCACTGGTAGGAATTTACCCAAGGGATACAGGAGTGCTGATGCATAGGGGCACCTGTACCCCAATGTTTACAGCAGCACTCTCAACAATAGCCAAATTATGGAAAGAGCCTAAATGTCCATCAACTGATGAATGGATAAAGAAATTGTGGTTTATATACACAATGGAATACTACGTGGCAATGAGAAAGAATGAAATATGGCCTTTTGTAGCAACGTGGATGGAACTGGAGAGTGTGATGCTAAGTGAAATAAGCCATACAGAGAAAGACAGATACCATATGGTTTCACTCTTATGTGGATCCTGAGAAACTTAACAGAAACCCATGGGGGAGGGGAAGGAAAAAATAAAAAAAGAGGTTAGAGTGGGAGAGAGCCAAAGCATAAGAGACTGTTAAAAACTGAGAACAAACTGAGGGTTGATGGGGGGTGGGAGGGAGGGAAGGGAAGGGTGGGTGATGGGTATTGAGGCGGGCACCTTTTGGGATGAGCACTGGGTGTTGTATGGAAACCAATTTGACAATAAATTTCATATATTAAATAAATAAATAAATAAATAAATAAATAAATAAATAAAACAGTACATGGAGCATAAACACTAAAAAGGTGAGAAAATGAAAAAATTAGAGCAACTGGCTGTTTTCTCCATTTTTAGGAAAGGATCTCTATAAAGTACTGTCCCTACAAAGGTAGCCTAGTTTTCTGTTGTTGTTGTTTTTAAAAGAGAGAAAGAGAGAGAGAGAGAGAGAGAGAGAGCGAGAGCGCGCGCGCACACAAAAGTGGGGGAGAGGGAGAGAGAGAAAATCTCAACCAGGCTCCACACCCAGCACAACCCCCCCCCAGTGCAAACCCAATGTAGGGCTTGATCCCACGATCCTAGGATCATGAACTGAGCTAAAATCAAGAGTCTGATGTTCAACTCAAGTTATCCAGGTACCCAAAGATACTATAGTTTTAAATTTATTTCTGATAAGTCATTGTGTTGAGCCATACAATCTTATCCTTTAATACATTTTATTAACTGCTCATATATAGCTCCTTCAAAGACAACTCTTTTAGAAAATAAAGAAATTAGGGTGCCTGGGTGGTTTAGTCAGTTAAATGTCAAGACTTCAGCTCAGGTCATGATCTCACAGTTGGTGAGTTCCAGCCCCGCGTCTGGCTCTCTGCTGTCAGAGTGGAGCCTGCCCTGGATCCTCGGTGTCCCTCTCTCTGCCCACCCACAGGTGCACATGCTCTCTCAAAAATGAAACATTTTAAAACATTATGAAAATAAAGAAATTATATCACTTATATAAACACGTATCTTAAACTCTCACATTTTATGTCTGCAACCTGTTGAGGAAAAAATAATACAATCTAAATTTATTTCTAAATTCTGGTCTATATCAGGAAAATATAACTTCAACTGATTTTAGTCTTTGTAAATTCAAAAAAGGTACTCATCTAGAAACTAAGAATTGAACTAATGTCACAAAAGGAATGACAACCAAAGGAGAGAAGAGTATATAGGCAAATGCTTATTAGTACCTATGAAACAATGTGATGATTTCAATCACTGAGACATACCTGTGTGTTCCAGATGTGCACACATTTATCAAAAGAACCGCTTGCCAGGTACCTGCCATCAGGACTGAAAGCCACACTGTACACAGGCTCTTGGTGTTTTGTCAATGTATGGATGCAAATTCCTCGGTCTACGTCCCATAATCTAACAGTAGAATCGAAGGATGCACTGACAAAGGAGGAAACAAAACAATTTTAAAAATAATGAAATATACCCAAGTCCCACCCACAATCTAGAATCATTCCTAGTAGCTAGACACAAATCCACAGTCATTCCTAGCAGCTAGACACAAATTCTTTATGAGACCAGATTGGCTATTAGGAAGAAAGTGTTGCGGAAGCAAAGCTACAATAGGAGAAAAGGCAGCTTACGGGCATCTCCAAGTCTCTAAACTGAAAAACAAAATGAGCTAAATTCACCATATTCCTTTCCTTTCCTCTCTCTCTCTCTTTTTTTACGTAGGCTCCATGCCCACCATGGAGTTCAATGTGGGGCTTCAACCCACAATCCTGAGATTAAGACCTGAGCTAACCGACTGAGCTGCACAAGCACTTTTTTTTTTTTTTTTACTAATTTTTTTTCCTTTTTTTTCCCTTCCTCTTCCTCTTTAAATAATTACATTGATTCATCCATGGTTCTGAACAATGTATTGACAATATTTTTAACTTTATCTTTTTTTTATGCTGAAGAAATGTTATTGCACTATACCTCAATTACTTGGGTTTTAATTAATACTTAATTATCATCAATAAATATTTGATAACTCCAGATATTAAAATCCATTATGGTCTGAAATAAGAATAAAACTCTGGGTTTAAAGGTTTCCATCAAAAAATTATTCCTGCAGGATACGATCCCATTTCATGAACTCTTTCCTAACTTTGTCATATGTATTAGAAGCTTTTTTTGTGGCAGACTCATAAAAGGAGGAGTAAAACAGAAATATTACCTTGCTAACATAAGGTTGGCATTTGGATTATTTGTCCCTGGCCCTGTTGGACTCCATTTGATAGTATAAATTTCTTTATTATGTGCTTGCAAATCATGGACACAATTGTCTTGTTTCATACTCCATATCTAAGTAAAAAAGAAAAAAATATATGATTATATTTTCCCATACAAAGGGTACATTTACAATAATACTACTTTGCCAATCCAAACTATAAATAGTGTAACCAGAACAACGATTAGAGCTCAAGGGAATATTTGCAAAGAAATTAAAATGTAGTATTTATCACTCTTTTAAAAATAACAAATTAGCTTAAAGTCCTTTCCAAATGTTCACTACTGTGAGGCTTCAAGAATGAATTAACTGTAGTTCTAGAGATTAACTCTGAGAACTTCAGATAGTACAAACTTCAACACTGAGTAAGTCCCTTGGGCAATTATCCTAAATGTTTACGGCATTAGTTTTAACACTGTTCCTTAAATAAATGATCTACATTATAAATTCCTCGTAGAATTTAGAATCAGAAAATGCTTTGTAACAGAGAAGGGCAAAGAGAACTTGCAAATAATACGGTTCATGTATGACACCAAAGCACAGGCAACAAAAACAAAAAGCCAAATGGAAATACAAAATTAAAAAGCTTCTGTGCAATAACGGAAACAATAAAGTAAAAAGGAAACTGACAGAATGGGAGAAAAAATATCTGATAAAGGGTAATTTTTAAAATATATAAGGAATTTCTATAACTCAACAGCAAAAACTGTAGAAAAAATAGCTGATAAAGGGTAATTTTTAAAATATATAAGGAATTTCTATAACTCAACAGCAAAAACTGTAACAATCCAATTTAAAAGTGGGCAAATGACTGGAGTAGACATTTCTTCCAAGAAGATATACAAATGGCCAAAAGGTATAAGAAAAGATGTTTAATGTCACTAGCCATAAGGGAAATGCAAATCAAAACAATGAGACATCATTTCACACCTGTTAGGATGGCTATCATAAAATAAAAAAGGTAATAAATTATCACAGATGTGGAGAAATGAGATCCCCTGTTACACTGTTGGTGGGAATGCAAAATGTTACAGCCACTATGAAAAAAAGTATGATGATTCTTTAAAAAAATAAAAATAGAACTACCATACAATCCAGTGATCCTACCTCTGGGTATTTATCCAAAAGAACTGATATCAGGATCTCAAAAATACATCTGTACTTGCTGTTCATTGCAATATTAAAAAGCCAAGCTAAGGAAACAACCTAAGTGTCCATCAATAGATGAATGGTTAAATAAAAAGTGGTATATACATACAAGGGAGTATTTGTCATTCAGCCTTAAAAAAAAAAAAAAGGAAATCCTGCAATACACAACAATATGGATGAACTGTAAGGACAAATACTGCATGATTCCATTTATACGAGGTATCTAAAAAAGTCAAACTCAACAGAAGCAAAGAAAAGAATGGTTCTGAGGGGAACCATGCTAAAGGCTGAGGGGAAAAGGATGGCTAACTAACAAGCATAAAATTTCAGCTCTACAGATCCACTGCACAATACTGTACCGTATGCTCAAAAATCTGTTAAAAAAAATATCTCATGTTAAGTTTTCTTACCATAATAAAACATAAGTTTAGAAAATGACTCCTACAGAACAAACCATGAAAGGTTAACAAAGCAATAAATTTAAAATCGTGAGAATGAGGCTTTCTTAAGTTGAAAACATACACGTATATAGATTTAAAAGTTATATTAGCACTGAGCAAAAATTAAGAGAAACCTACACTGAGAGCATTTCTGGCAAAATCATTCAATAAAGGCTTGGGTGGGGGGTAACATCTTGCCAAACACCAACACCAAACCCAACTGCCAACAACAACAACAACGACAACAACATACAAAAATTAGGTGCACTTCACATGTCTGCCATGTAACTAGTAAGAGATAACAAAGCAAAATCATAAACGTTTTTATATTCTAGATATTTACAGCTCCATGTAAATAAACCCCACAAATGTTTTAAAACTTAATTCTATTTGACCTTTCAATGGCATTGCTACTGTTAACCACTCCCATCCATCACACTCCCTTGCAACATTCTTCTTTAAACACTCTCTTTCCATTTGGGTCATTCCTTCTTTTTTTTTCCTTCTAGAAGCTCATTCTTCTTGAGAGGGTAATTATTGGAGTTTAAGACTTTTTGTTTTTAAGGTTTCCCTGTTTTCTTACTCTATACTAACTACACAGCTTCATCCAAGTCTTGGATTTGAATGACCACCCATCTGCAAAAAATTCCCGAATTTTTATATCAAGGTTGAAGTTCTCTGAGCGTAAGACCCACCTGCCACCTCCATCTGCACGGCTCAAATCACTGTTCAGGCTTTGCATGATATTCTAACTCATGTGCCTTGTCTCAGAATTTGGCTCTACTACACAATATTGATCCATTTCGTTTCTGCTTTAAAATTCTGACCTTTTATTATTGTTAGGACAAAAACCTCTCCAACACTTTCTAGTTCAAACTCCTAACTGCAACTCAGTAGGCTCTCCAGCCACTGGCCTTCTTTCATTTCCACTTATGCGCCATACTCTGTTCACAGAGACGAGAGCATTAAGAAAAGCCTTTTTACTAGCAATGTTTGCAAGGGAGCCCAGGCTTGAGAAAAATTGTGTAACTAAAAACACAGCAGGTACTTAACGAAAAAAACCCACCAGGTTACCAAGGTTACATTTAGTCTGTTCACAGGAGGAAAAGCAGTTTTCCTTCATGATTATCCCATCTGTAAGGGTCATCACGCCTGTAGCCATTGACATTACAAAGTTAAAGATAAATTTATTTTCACAAGAGTTAGTATTTTGTAGGAAAGGGCTCAAAGTTTCATTAATATTGGAGATTAGTATTAGGTTGTTCTTTATCTCAAAATGCTTTTTTTCTCTAAATGTGACTGTGCATAGCTGCAAGGTGATAGTTTTGCTTTTAGTCACATTGACAAGAAAAACATAAATTCATGTCAAGCTGCAGATGTTGGCCATGTCAACTAGGCTCACTTACCGAGCTGAAATCAAGAGTCGGAGGCTTAATCCACTGAGCCACCCATGAGCCCCCACACATTATTTTAAATAGAATTTATTTGCCATATTTAAACACTTAAAGTATTTCACACAAAATAAAATAAAAAACAGTGATTAACTATTAAAAAGAAGAGTAAGTCCTGACCCAGGTTTAAGCATTCAATGAACTGTAAGAGAGACATCTTCAACAACCTTACCATGCCCAGAGCAGCCACGCTGCATGGCACCCCCAGTGCATTTCTCCCCACTATCTGAATTACCTTCAAAGTCATGTCATCAGAACAGGAGGCCAGAAGATTGCCAGTTGGGTCCCATTTGATAGCATTTACTTCATTCTAAAAATAACAGTAAATATTCACATTTTCATTTTATGGACTGGGTTGCTCTTTGGATATTAAACATATTTCAAAACCACTCTGTAATATTACTTATTCATCATAACCACTTTAAAGGGGGAAAAAATGGTTACTCACCGTGTGTCCCTGGAATGTTTTAATAGGTCTGTCTTGTCCTAATTTACAGACATGAATGCACATATCTGTACTACAAGAAGCAAAGGTGTTGTTGCTCTGCCAATCAACATCCAGTGCTGGTGCTGAAAAGGAAAAAGGGCTAGGTTTGCATTCATTCCACAAGCAGTGAAATCTAGGAGCTTTACTCTTAAACATGGTTGGACATTAAGCATGCTAATAGGAGCTTAAACATTTTATTCTATAGTTTTCAAGATAATATTTTTAAAAATTATGGTATCTAAGTATCATAAATATTAATAAATTTCAGTTTAGTTGTCTTGATGTGAGACCCAACCTAACAGCAAGTACACTGACCTGGTAACCAGATTAGGATTCCTGAGAGCTTGCTCTATAAACTACTAGCCCTGGATTCTTGGGATCTCATTGGTAAAAAATTAAAAGTGATGTCATTACTTCCTTTTATTTCTAAAATTCTCTGGAGACTTCACTGGACAAGGAGGCTTGGTTCTGCCAATCTCTAACCGTTGCACCCTAAGCAAGTCACTTATTAAGCTTTCATGCTATTTTCCTCATCTGAAAAAAGGGGATAAAGCCTTTTAAGTTTAGTACACAAGGAAACTGTGAGAATCAAGTGAGATGATGTGTGTGAAAAGTACTTTGTAAATTACAAGTTAGACAAATGTTATACTGAATAATTTCCATTATCCGCTCAACTGATTAGTGGAATATTGCACACGATTGCAAAAACATTTTATTCTAAGTGATTCTTGTCAAATACTGCTTAAAATGGTTATCATTGAATTTAAAACCTCAGATGCCCCAAAGCTGGCCAGCTATTAATACTTATTTTAGCTCTGTGTGATTGGAGATTCATTCTTTTCATTTCTCCCTGCTCCAAGGTGCAAAGGTTCTCTACAATTAGTAATGCAGATTAAGGTAATGATAGCAAGTAACGGGGTTAAACAATAGGAGCATACAAAAAACAATGGATTTACAGCAGTAGGGACACACTATGGCCATTAACCAAGAGTAGTTTTTACATTTCATTTGGCTGGGTGTAGAGATTAAAAGGTGACACATGATCAAAAGAAGACCTATGAATATAAAAATCGTAGAAAACTCAGATTTTAGTGTCCTTATAATAAAATTTTATTAAAATCTAGCTAAGTTCATTTGGTTACTTATGACCCATGGCTGTTTTGCACTACAAGGGCAGACTCAACTGGCTGCAACAGAAATTCAACAGTTTATAAAGCCTAAAAAAGTTCCTTTCTTGCCCTTCACAGAACAAGTTTACCATTTAGAGCAAGCACTCAGAGACAAGGAGAAAAATAGGAAAGTTGAAGTTAAGCTGTGTATGCCCATTACTGGAGACATAAAGAATTTAATAAAGTAGGTCAAAACTGGTACCTATGGGGGGGGGGGGGGCGAAAGCCACTTCCTCATTGTATGTATCTACGCATAATAGTAAATGGCTATTTTTATACTGAGCATATTATAAATAGGTGTTTTGAGCACTGTTAGACTGATAGGCCAAGGAATACATCATGTGTAAGAGCTTACAACTATGGAAAAGAACAGCAAAAAGAAGAATTAAAGCATTTATGACTCAAAATGGAGAATTTTGAGCAACTACAACAAGACATTTAAAAAAAAAAAAAAAAAAAAAGGACAACAGGCAATAGTGAAATGGACTGAAAAACTAAAATCCAGAATATAAAGGAAGCTAATGGTAATAATATGACCAGACAATGTAGAACCATTAGGTTTGGGTATATTTCTACAATGAAAAACCAAGAATCAGGATATTACTTGGATTGAGTCAGTAAAGGAAAATAATACAGGCAAGAAAGAAATAGAACAGTTTAATAGAAACTTGCTATGGAAGGGGGTATGGAATTTGAGACTATTTGGAATTATCATATTTAATCCTCTCCCAAAGCAACCTTATGAAAAATATAGTGGGCATATAAAAATACGAACATAAATTCACCTTTTGTACAAAATTTTCAAATTATGAACATTCCCCCCAAATTAATGAAAAATAACAAAGTCACACATAATTTTAGCACTGGTGAGCGGAGTGAAGTGCAGAGCTATATTCTGTTACCATCATAAGGGAACATGACTATAGAGGTGTCTGCTATTCCCCTCCCTTGCATACCCTCTTTACCCGAACTATGTGTTGAATTTTTAGCTTCTGCATGTTTAGGTGCTATGGGTTCCCAGTGGCAAATTTCTTCAGAGAACCACCTTGTTCTGCTGCTGTCTCCATCCTCCTACCCCACAAGATGGCTGGTGGTATATAGTTGAGTTTGGGGGAGAAAGAGGGAGATTCAAAAATCTAGTATATGGTTCAAGATGGAAAACTCCAAGGTGTAACAAACAATTCAAAGCCTGGCCTGGATTAGGCTAAGGCCAGGCCCTCTTTTCCAGAAAATGCTCCCTTCTTCCGTGGTTCCCTCCTGCTTTCCCATTCTATTCTCTATAATTCCTCACTTGTTTCTCCTGAGAGTGTTTTCCTTAATAAAGCACTTCACTCAAATCCCTTGCTCAAGGTCTGCTTCCAGGAGAATCCAACTTAAATCAGCCAGCAACAAAAAATACTTTGATCAGTACTATGATCTAAAGTATATCCAACTTTGATCAGCACTACGTATGAGCTCTGCTGCTAGTCTGTATGCATCACATCATCTTAGAGCATGTGGATGACTGTCCTGGTCGTTGTCTGCTTACTCTCAGGGCCATTCCTAACACACTCTGTCCTGCTATACTCTACACGCAGAGGGGGACTCTTCCAAATTACATATCCCAGACTCCTGTGCCTACTGGTTTCCAGATGGGTTCATACGGTGGAGGACACAGTCAAGAGATCACGGTCAAGACCGAGAAGACAGACAATTTTGTTCTCTCTCTTTCAAGGCTGGGTCTCTGGCAGTGGCAACGATTACTCACTCCAAGGTGCCTAGTCTTGCCAGATCGTTGTTTTGTTTTGTTTTCTTTTGTTTTTTTAACAGTTCTAATTCCCACTGGGCAGTGAGATCCTGCCTTCTCTATAGTCTTAGGTTTTCTGCAGTTGTTACACTCTGAGTTACTAAACATTCCTGTTTTTCACTCTTCCAACACCTTTTAACTATTTCCTTGTATTAAATTCCCCTTCTTGGTATCTGGTTTAGACTCTGTTTTCACGTCAGGAATTTGACTCAGTACCTACTACACTTTCATTTTGACACTAAATATTATTACAGAAGATATCATTTGAAAAATAATTTTAACAAACTGCTTCTTTGATAAAGAATTTGTCCTAAAGTTGAGTGATAGGGGAAAAAGGGCCTGAAAAGTCTAATAAACTTAGAAAACAATTAAAAGTATAATAAAATTCTATAAAGAATGCCAAGTATCTGTCATGATGCACCAGGATGTTATTTCTATGCAAAGCCATCTGCAAAACAGGAGATAGGAGGCTGACAAAATAAGAAGTGGCATTCAAATAAGTATACCATTAGGTTCAGAACAAAACAAAAAGAAACTGTATGGCCAGGTGAAGGTAATTGGGGGAAGCTGGGGAATGCTGCGACGTGAGTTGTAGTATTTATGCTTTGTGATATGCCTAGCTCACAGAATACAATAGTTACAAAATTGGGTGTAATCTAAGAACACATAGTTCCTTACTTTGTATTTATTCCTAAAATGAGTCTAGGTAATGCCAATTCTTTAGGATAGAAATGCATCTCTACTGGGCTCCTGGCTGGCTTAGTCGGAGGAGCATACAATTCTTGATCTTGGGGTCATGAGTTTGAGCCCCATGTTGGGTATAGAAACTAATAAAGAAATTAAAAAAAAAAAAAAAAAATGCAACTCTAATAAAATGCATTTTTCTGTAAGTGATATGTGAGAGGTGTGTTTGCTAATACTGGTCTCATTTTATGTATGATAAAAGGGATAAAGAAAAGTTAATTAATTTGACTAGGGTTACACAACCCTTTAAAATCTTGGAGCTAAGATTCTAATTTTCGTCTTCTGCAATTTGATATATTTTTGTTACTCCCTCAATCCTTTGTAATTTAAAAATGTAATGAATGACCCAAACCTATGCAGTAAGGAGAGAAAGGCTTTTATTATTCATTTGCATTTTTTAGAAACAGTTATTAATATATAAATCACATACCATAAAATTTATCCATTTAAAGTGTACAATTCAATGAGTTTTGGTATATTTTATTATTAATTTTGATATATTGTGGTCATATTTAACATAAAATTTGTCATTTATTAAGTGTACAATCAGTAGTATTACATTCACAAGGTTGTGCAACCATCACCACTATTTCCAAAACTTTTTCATCATCCCAAACAGAAACTCTGTAGCCATCAAGCAATAATTCCCTATTTCTCCCTCCCACCACTGAGAACTTCTAATCTTTTACTTTTTGTCTCTGCATTTTTCTATTCTAGATATTTACTATAAGCACAATCATATGATTTGACCCTATGTGTCTGCTTTATTTCACTGAGCACATGTGTGAGATTCACTAATGCAGCATGTTTCAGAATTTCTTTCCTTTTTATGGCTGAATAATAACCCATTGTATGCATATTTTGTTTACCCATTCATCTGTTGGACATTGGGTTGTTTCAACCTATTGGCTACTATTGCTATACTGCTATGAACACTGACATACAAGAATCTGTTCAAGTCCCTGCTTTCAATTCTTTTGGAGATATACCTAGGTGCAGAATTGCTGGATCATAACATGGTAATTGTATGTTTAGTTTTTTGAGGAACTGTTGTACTGCTTGCCACAGTGACCATTTTACAAACCTACTAGTAAAGTATCAGGGCCTTAATTTCTCCACCCCCTCATGAACATTATTACTTTTTATAGCCATATTAATGGGTATGAAATGGTCACTCATTGTAACTCATCTGTAATCATGATTTATGTTTTATGCAAAAGTGTATATTGAGAAAATTTAGCACAGCAATTAAAATATGGTAACTTAAAAAGCATCGTAGACTTCTATTTCTGGTCAAGATGGAGTAATAGTGACAAAATTTACCTCCTGCCCAACGACCAGAACAAAAATGTGAAATAACAATTTAAGACACCAGACTTCAAGCAATGAAAGACAGTGGTTCCTGACAAAATGGAAACCAACCACCAATGTGCTCTTAAAAAATTGCCCAAGCTCATAAATTCGGGATGGGGTCGGGGAGGGGGGGGGGGTGTCCAAGTCTTGGCAAAGGAAAGAGGAATCTCTCTAGGCAGAGATCAATGCAATTCCTGAGCTGAAGATAAAGCTGAGAATCTGGGGAGACCAAGATAGCTGGAATTCATAGGACATTACTGGAAGAGAGAGCTATGCAGACAGAGATGTCACTAATTAGTAGTTAGAAGTAAATTTATAGCACTAAATATCCATATCAGAAAAGCAGGAAGGTCTCAAATCAGTGACCTTAACTTCCACATCAAGCAAACAAAAAGCAAATTAGATAGACACTGAAAGCATGATACATAAAAGAATAAATAATTTATGAAATTCATCAACATTAATAACTCCTGATCTTCGAGGGACATTTTGTTTGGTTTGGTTTTGTTTGAAGTAGAGTTGGCACAGAGGCACACTGGTAAAACAATGCAAAATGAAGCCACAGACTCCAAGACAGCATTTGTAAATACCTGATAAACTTGTTCCCAGAATAAAGAACTCACAACACTCAGTAATAAGAAAACAATAAATTAAAGGTCCAAAGATTTGAACAGACACTTCACCAAATAAGATCTACAGATGGTAAACAGTACATGACAAGATGCTCAACATCATTAGTCGTTAGAAAATGCAAACTAAGCCACAGTGGAATACCAATACCCACTGATTAGAGTGGCTCCAATTAATGACACTGACCACTTATCAAGTACTGCAAGGACATGGAGGGACTAGAATATCCACCTCTGGTGCAAATGTAAACCAGTTTGGAAAATGTAAACTTTGGAAAACCAGTTCAGCTGTTTATTAACAAGTTAAACATATAACTTCCTGTATGATCTAGCTTTTCTATTCTTAGATATTTACATGGAACAAATGAAAGCATGAGTCCACATAAGACCTGCACATGAATATTGATACCAGTTTTATTTATGTAGCCCAAAAAATTGGAAACAACCCAAATTTGCTTCAACAGGTAAATGGATAAACTGTGGTGTATCCATACAATGGAATATCAATCATCAACTGAAGGGAATGCAAAACAATTATACAGAGGGAAAGAAGCCAGATGAAAAGAGAATACATACGGTGTGATTCCGTTTACATAATGTAAACGAACATGTGGTGAAGAAAGGCCATGAGTGGCTTTGTCTGGGCATAGAGGGGAGAGATCACAAAGGTGCAGGAGGAAACTTCTGAAACTAACAGGTGTATTCATTATCTGAAGTGTGGTGATGGTTTCAATGGTATATGCATATGTCAAAACATACCAAATTGCACAATTTAACTGTGTATAGCTCATTTTATGACAATTATACTTCAATAAAGCTGTTTAAAAAGACAAAAATGCATGGCAAGAAAGAATATCATGGGTAAAAAGCCTATTTAACTTGTAAAATGACTTCAATGCCACCTACCTCATCAGCTTGTAGCCAGGACTGAAGGGAATCATGTATACTACTAAGGGCACCATCTCTAACACAAAGGTGGTTTAGGTTACATAGTAGCTAGTAACAGTACCAAACACTTAACTTATTTCAACTTTTCATCACTCTTAGGAGGCAGGAGAAACTTTTAAGTGGAAGAGCCAGAGGCCTAAGAGAAATCTATCTGGGTGAAGATTAGAAACAAAGGTGAAAAGGAAGTAAAACAGGTAAACAAAAACTGATGTGTAAATGTGGTAAGCTTTAATCAAGCTGAATTGTTTAAAATGATGCTTGCAAAATTATGTTACCTAGGTACTACAGAACAGTCATTTTTGTACCTTATTTGGCTTGTTTAGTCACACTAAATAGAAAAGACAAAAAGCCAAAATGTCAGAAGCTGTTTTAATTTTAAAGGTGATGCTGTGCTACTGGCTATGTGTGAAAAGGATGTCACCAAAGATTTGAAAATAACCAGTTACCTTCAGTTACCTTTCAAAACAAAACTCTTCCCAATCACAACAAAATCATCAAAGCAGCAGTTAAATCAAGTAAAATAGTAACACTACTGTTCTAATACAGCTGACCCTTGAACCACACAAGGGTTAGGGGCCTGACCTACCCCCTCCACATGCGGTTGAAAATCCTCATGTAACTTTTGACTTTTCCAAAACTTAACTACTAATAGCCTAATTGTTGACCAAAGGCCTTATCAATTAATATAAACAGTCAATTAGCACATATTTTGTATGTTGTATGAATTTTATACTGTATTCTTAGAATAAAAAGCTAGAGAGAAGAAAATGCTAAGAAAATAATAATAAAAAAGAAAATAAATTTACAGTATTGCAACTGTATTTACTGGAAAAAAAAACAAACAAAAAAAAAAAAAAACACGTATATAAGTGGACCTGCACAGTTCAAACCTGTGTTGTTAACAAGGGTCAACTGTAGTTATTAGGCATCTTGTTTAATATTAGTAATTATCATCAGGAAACTCCCTGAGAAAAGCACAAAGCCAGGGAGAGCTGGTACTAAAATCCAGCCGTGTCCACTCATCAAGTTGTATACCTGGTGCATGGCTATGTATCAAGGAGGTAGGAGCACAGAATGTTGGTGGGGTGGGGGTGGGGGGTGGGAGAGGTCAGCTCAGAGTTACTGTATTTAAGTGTCAAATTATTTTTTAGAAGAGAAATCCATCCAAAGTACCAAAGTTCCAACAATGCTTGGAAAACCTATTTTTTTTTAATTTCATGTACACAGGAGGACCGATTTAGAAACGAGTCCAAAATGAGAAATGACAACACCTTAATTTGTATGAGTTTATACATTATTTTCCTAAACATTATTTAGTTTTATCCTCATAACAAATAAGTATAATTATAATCCTTCATTTATAGAGAAAATGAGGCTCAGAAAGTTTAAATGACTTCCTCAGTCTTAAAGCTTGTTAAGTGGGGGTGGAACTGCCATTCAAACTTAGACCGCCTGATTAAAAAATCTATGTTTTCACCATTAAATAATACCGATCTAATTGCACTAGGCTGCAAATGCTTTTTTAACGGTACATTTCACAGAAGACGTTTGATGATCCCCTGACAATTAACAATCTGAAAGTCATGGAACATCAACTCTTCAAAGGACTAGTAACAAGATTGATATTTGATATTTCAAGATTTTAAGTAAATTATATCCCTTTATAAGTTTAATTAGAAAAACAGAAGAAAGCTCCAGTTCTCATGGAAATTGTGAAGATTTACCTGAATGAAAAGGAAACTGCTGCTTGGCCTCACCAGTATGTGCATCCCAAATAATTGTAGTCTAAGATAGAAAAGAAAAGGAAAATATATTAAGAGTAATGTTAAAAGGTGTTTATGACAGATGCATACATAAGATGCCTAACTATGTTAAAACAATGGGAAATGTCAAAGTGAATTTAATTTTTAACATTTACTTTATCCCCAATAGTACGAGAGTATATTTCATTTTTTGGTGGGGGGAAAATGACTATTAAGTAGTTTCAGTTTCCCCTGGTGATTTTTCATCAGTCAACTTACTTCAAATAATTATTATCTGTCTACAAAATACCAGACATTATATTACAATGCTTTAGAAACTCAATTGCAATAGCGTATTTAGTGTAAAAAATTTTTCTACCTTTTTAGCTATTAGGAGGCAAATTCTTGGTTAATAAAGTCATCAGCCAATTCTCAATACTAAGATTTTTAAAGCTCACATTTATACATTACGGCAGCTTGAATTTTGACAAGATTGAAGACAACGTCTTGTATAGTATATGCAAGTATGACAAATAAATCTGAGTGGATATATATTCAGAACTCCTTTAAACACCCTCCCATTACTAGTGTAACTCTGGGGATGTAAAGCATCATACAGTGGCAATGGTTATTAATGGAACTTTTCCCTCCTATTCCTGGCCTCCTTTACTTTCCTTCCTTTTTTTTTTTTTTTCTCTCTACTTCTGACAACTCATTCAGTTAACTATGATCATATACTTTCCTGGATTAAAATAATCTTTTATTTTTTTTTGAGACAGAGAGACAGAGAGAGAGAGAGAGAGAGAGAGAGAGAGAGAGAGAGACAGCGAGCGAGCACGAGTGGGGGAGGGTCAGAGAGCCAGGGAGACACAGAATCCAAAGTGGGCTCCAGACTCTGAACTGTCAGCATAAGAGCCCAACGTGGGGGTTGAACTCACAGTGAGTTCAGACCTGAGCTGAATGAAGTCAGATGCTTAACCTACTGAGCCACCCAAGTGCCCCTGGATTAAAATAATCTTAAACCTCTATTCACCTTGGGAGGTATGGTAAAGGGGCTGACCTAGGAAAATGAAAGCAAGAAGGCTGTATTTTCAACCTATCCATATTTTCCAGCCTAGCTAGGTGAAAAAAGCTGGAAAGATCCTGCATTTCTTACATTTTCAATTAAACACCCGCAGTTCAGCTAACAGACTGGCTCTAAGATTTCTCATGGAATCACTCCGGAGCTATTTTCATAGCTGAGATAAACTAGAAACAAGAGAAGGGAAGCAGAGTATGGGAGGTATGACATTCATTATTCCCACAAATTCCACCAAAACCGAGGCATGGTCACAAAGATAAAAAAATAAAACAAATGGCATTTTTATGAGTAAATTCAGGAATAAGTGGATAGAAAATCTAAGAGCATTTCTATTATCATCATAAATTCATACCTGAATTTCCCATATATGAATGTTTTGTTGTTTATATGATTAGCAGAAGAAAATACTTTAGGTTATACTCTGTAACACATTAACCTTTATAAAACTTAGTTTAATGTTCTTTTACCTTGTCTACTCCAGCACTTAGGATGAAATTTCCTTTCTTATTCCACTTCAATGCAAATATAGGGCCTTTATGCTGCCCCAAGGTGCTAGCAAGGTTACCTAATATTTAAAAAACAAACAAACAAAAAAACCCATTAAAATTACTTCAAGCTTTAAACTTAGATCAACAACAATATATGAAAAGACAAATGCTTCATTTACCATCTTTAGTCCATATTCTGGCAAATCCATCGTATGAACCAGTTGCTAGAAGTGTACCTTCACTCTGTCAGAGAAACACATTTCCTTCAATTATATAATCCAAAAACTGCATTTAATTATTAGACTATTTCATACTTAAACCTTAGGAATAGCAGATCCTTGACATTCTCTGCCTCAAAATTTCTGTTTGCCAATTCCCAAACTGCCTATTTGGGAATGTTACCAAAGACCTACAAAACACCCTTTATTGCTGTGAAGCTAGTATTTATTTAATCAGCATTCAGTCAGTGTGTGAGCCTTATATCCAAATCTTAAGAATGACAGGAAGCACTCTGAGGCAGGACCATCACTACCTTTATGCGTGCTAGGGTCTCCAGTATTCTCATAGGTGCACATGATGAAAGATGGGAGTAGGGTGGTAGACTGGGAAGGACATCAAAATCATATAATAATGATTTAACAGTAAAAAGCAAAATTGGCTAAAACATTTTGTTATAAGTAGAAGTTTTTATATGGCCCTCCCTCTAAACCTTTTACTGTCTAAATGAAGCTTGTATTGTGTGTGAGCCAAACAACACTGCTGTTTCAGATGACCAGATACTTAAATATCACTGAATGTTTCTTTCCTTTGTTAATTCTTTCCCAATATGAGATCCTATTAAAAAAATAAATAAATAAATACAAGAAAAAAAAAGCCAGAAAAGAGCATAGGCTGACTTTATAGTTAATGAAGTGAGTACAATTGCCTGGAACTACTTTACCACAAGGAGAAATCCATACCAATTTCTCTAATCTTATATTCCCTCGCTGTGTCTGACCTTGATGAATGGTACAACAGAAGGACAGATCTACGGAAGTGCAAGTTACAGAGTGCATGAAACAGACTATTACTGGGATTAGTAAACACTACTGAAGACACAGAATGAAATCCTGCCTTACTCAAGTGCTTTCTTGATGGTGTTTGGAAAGGGAATTGAAAGCAAGAATCACCTTTTTTCAGACCTCTCAAACCATACGTTACGTACAGGTAAGTGAGAAACAAACAGATGCTGGTTCTAGAGGTTGTAGACTCAGTCCTGCCAGGAATTGGCTCTATGGTTCTATCTGAGGAAGAAGGAGCATGTTGAAACCAACAGCAAAAGCTTATTTCCAGACTCCACACAATGGGAAGTTTCTTTTAAACTACTGGTGCCCAAATGTCTTAGCTCATGGACCACTACAGTAGGAAAAGTATACTTTAAAGGATAACATTTTCCCCTTTTAGTGGAAGATTCAAGTTCATAGTGAATAATGCATGTTTGAAAAGTCCACACTTTTAAAAACAGTAACTTGCAGTTCAGAATCACCAAGCTCAACAAACCATTTGTTAACCATCCTTAGTATAACCTGTAAATTTCATTAACATATGGCCTCTGAACCAAATAACATTATCAAGGCGATAAGGCCTCTGACCTAAGATATAAAAATAAGGTCCCATTTGAGAAGATAATTCTTAGTCCTGACCCTACAACCAAACAATACTGTGACATGCTAAACCTCTTTTCATTTTTGTAATTGTTAACTTCATAGGAGGGAAAGGGTAAATATATTGCTGGAAATTTTGGAAGACAACACTAAAGAAAGGTAGCTATGAGTTTTGGGAGAATTTCAAAGAAACTGAAAACTTTAGCTGGAGCAATCATTTTTAAAGACAGACCTCATTCATTGGAATGAGATTTGGAAGATACTTTGGAAAGCTGCACAAAAAGCTGTCAAACAGAGGCCAGAGGAGGAAAGGGTGTTCATTTGCTGAGGAAAGGGCCACGAACCCCATTAAATGCTTGGTAATACTGAAATAGTCCAAGATGTTTCTTAGAATAGGGAGGGTAGGTAAAAAATGGATGCAGAAAGAAAAAGGCAACATGGAAAAGATACAGAACTGTAAAAATGCTAACTTTTCACAAATTAATCATGGGCATGAAACAAATGAAGCTGCTAATCACGTATGTGAAAATGAAAGGGTGAAGCTTTATCAACTAGGAGCTCAAACTTTCTGGTTAAGTCAGAACAGTCAAGTTATCTCTGAAAGATGTGGAATGACAAACAGAATCAGAGAAGTGTAAGACCACTACAGTTGAATGAAGCCTGGAAGTGACCTAGACTAATGGCCCCTAAAAGGCAGGCAATCAAGTTTTCATCAGTTGATATAGCAAATGAGAAAAACAAGAACATGCTTTTTTAATGTAAATTTCTCTCATCCCCCAGCAAAGGACTTCGTAGTTAAGGATTTAGTACGTGCCTATTGTTGACTTTCATCTATTGACTCGTTTATACAGGTACCATTATCCCACTTGTACCTTCCACGTGAGGAAGATGATGCAGAGCGGGCCACCACCAGTTTTACAAAGGTTCTGCTGCAAGACAAACTGAAGAGCTGCAAGCTGAACCTCGGTCTGACTGCTGGAGGGCCAGTCTTTGTTTTTTTTAACACCACACTTCAGAATGGGGAGTCCTAGTTTGTTGTTCTTATTAGTGAAATTCAAAAACATGTGGACAAATGGACACAAGCTGCCATTAGTCTGAGGTTCAGAGAGGTTAAGTACATTAGTAACTACATTCATCGTGGTTAACAGTGATACTCACATTCCAATCTAGGGATGTCACATCCTTGTTGCTTGGGACATCTTGCCCCCCTTCTCGTATACAATGTCTAAGTACTAACTGCGTGGAGCCACTAGTGCTATTTTCACTAAGATTCCATATTCTTGCTGTTGAGTCTCCAGACCTATAAAGTATGCAACAGATTATTTACGATCTCATGACATTCTCAAGTATCCCAGAACCAAAGCAACATATTTATATGCTATTATTAATAAGACAAATAAAAACTAGAGTCTTAGAGATTTCCATCTCCAGGAGTATTCTTAGTCTCCATTTTGGGGGCCCTAGGCCACCTTCTTAAGCAGTAAGCTTAATTAAAATTTCTAAGATTACTTCAAAGATTTAAACTTCTAAGATTCTTTACGAAGAAATAACGATTTACAAAGGCAAAAGGACCACAAAGAAGCAACAAAAACCTGGAAACGTAAGTAATGCTTTTATAAAGTGTGTAATAGTTCAGTACAATATTTTTAAAAATACATTTAGTTTCACTTTGAGAAACATACCCTGATGCCAAGAGATCACTAACAGGGTTCCAGGCACAGATGAAAACTTCAGATTCATGGCCCCGTAACACAACTGCTTTATTAGGGGGGATTTCAACATCCCCATCCACTTCCATCATATCAGTATGATTATCTATGTCAGCAGAAATAAGTGGAAAATACCAGTTAGGTAATATTACAACATCCTGAGGAGGAAAAATAATTCTTAACCAGCAAATACCTCCTTTATAATATGTAACTTTTAAATTGTTTTTTAACTGTCAGGTAATGGTGAAAATGCTTATATAGCACTTGTCACATGAGGACAAGTTAAGTATATCTTTAGTTAAGTATGACCATACTATTTTTAAAAGATAAAGATGAGTGTGTGTTTGGGGTGGGGGAGAGGCAGGGAGAAAGGCTGCAACAAGGTTAGAGCCAAACATGGCTAAAATGACAAAATGATCTGAGCTAAATATAATCCACGCCAACACTATTCTGAGTTTCTGCCAGTAGGGGTTGCTGATATCATTCATATAACATGAGAGGTGCCTTTCTATCTCCACGTCAGAGTTTTACTGTGTGTGTTAAAGACTGCATTACAAATTTTCTTTAGAAATCAAAAGCCGAGAAAATTTACCTAACAGTAGAAAATGGTTTCTAAATATTTAAAAAAAAAAAAAAAAAAAAAAAAAAATCCATGTAAGTAAATCTATCTTTCTGGAGCTTTAGGAACAGAAATCTGAATTGTGATATAAGTTAGGGAAACAGTTGGCATAAACGAAACAGATGATGTTACTTCAGTTTAGAAGATGAGACATCCACATAAAAGCCAGATACTTCTTCTGAAAGGGAACTTTTTAAATTCTGATTTCAGCTCACTTGCTATAGTGTGTGCTCCATTCTCCTCCCCATTCGCTGTGTTTTCGCCATTTTTTGCAGATCCCTGTTGGTTTGTGGCAGCTGTGGCAGCTGCGGTGGCTGCCGCTTGTTGCTGTGCAAGCTTATCTCTGTAAGCTTGTTGTCTTGTTTGTACTACATCAGGCATTACGGCATCTATCAGTGACAGAGACTCTATTGGTCGACCATCAAACAAGGTACCATCCTGGATTTGGAAAATTGTGAGAAAAGAAATATGAAAGACAACACATTTAGGGTGAAGCAACTGCAAATAGGTGTTTAAATCTTCCTCCTCCTCTAGTTCATACTGTTAAATGCTGTCAGATAAAGCGGAGATAATGAAAGAATAAAAAGTAGGCCCAGATGATAAAATGTTTATTAATTAGATTCCAAAATTCCGTTAGCGAAAAGTAATGACCAATATGAAATAGTTCATACAATGGTAAGAGACTTGGTGCCACAGGAGAATGGATCCTTAAAACTAAAAACTTTTAAAATAGTTTTGTTGGACTCGAAAGCTTCCTGTGATTTGATTCAAATATTAGACAAGAAATAGACTTCAGATATTTGGCCGTATCTCATTTTACTAATGTTGAAATGGAAGCACAATAAGGTTTAAAAGACTTGTTGAAGTTACACAGCTAGTCAATGGCAACCGAGATCTCTTAACTGGTGCTATTCGAAGTGTGATCCAAGGAACAATGACACTACCATCACACCAGGCAGCTTGTTGTAAATGTAGATTCGAATGTACAGAATCAAAATCTCTAAAGGGCTCAGGAAGCCGTGGTTTTACCAAGCTCTCTAGGGTCGTCTTATGAACACTAACATTTGAGAAATACCATCATTTAACTCTGAGACTGGTGCTCTGTAATTTTATGGAGTTGCTATAATTTTCTAAAGCTCCTCTCACTGATATTAGGTAGCTCACAATTAATAAAAAGTTCTCCAGCAGGGGCACCTGGCTCGGTCAGTTAAGTGTCCCACTTCAGCTCTGGTCATTATCTCACGGTTCGTAAGTTTGAAGCCCTTATGTGCCTCTCTGCTCTCAGCACAGAGCCCGCTTCTGATCCTGTCTCCCTCTCTATCTCTGCCCTGCCCCAGCTCTCGCTCCCTTTCTCTTTCAAAAATAAACATTAAAAAAAATTAAAAAAAAAAAAAAGTTCTCCAGCGGGCACAAGAAGAGACACAGAACAAGTCAGAAATAGAAACTGGGCAAATTAGCTGGGAATATGTGTATGTAAGGCCTGACTCACGTAAGCTGGTGAACATGCACTAACCGACAATCTACAGTGGTGTGATGGGGTGCTAGGAGTTACAAAACACAGCACCTCTTTCTGAGCTGTCACTTATAATGGAGTATCTGAGGAGTAGGAGAATTTATTTTAATTTAAGTAACTTAAAAATATTAATTCCAATGAAGATACATTGTAGAGTACTATATTACAATCTACAAAACATTTATTTTTCAGATAAAATGAGACTTTATCCCTGGCCACTGGTGGAAATTGTTTATTACCCTCCACAATACAGGACACTTTGGGAGGGAAACTACTAAAAGATAATGAGGACACACTTAATTTAGTATTAGTGGATTTTTCAGTTATACAGATTAGGAAACAAAAATAATGAAATCAATATTAGTATACCACATAATTATACTAATGAATATTGATATAGAAACCATGGATGCTTGTTTTAAAAATACTTGTGAAAGGGAACGGGGAGCATGTTAATCTCTGCAAACATGAAAATACGATGAAGAGCTCCACATATTATAAATCCTGACCATGTATGAAAATTTTCAGCTAGATAGACCAGGATTTCAAAACTTTTTCTGTGAAAGGCCAAACAGTAAATATCTTAGGCTTTGCAGAGCATAAGGTCTCTGTCACAATGATTCAATTATGCCACTGTAGCACAAAAGTAGCTAAGATAATATTTAAGTGAATGAGTGTGGCTGTGTTCCAATCAAATTTACAAAAACAGGCAAGCAGGCAGGATTTGGCTCATGGGTCATAATTGGCTGACACCTAAATTAAACCACCTATATATGGGCCTTAGGCAATAGTATCAAGACATGGCTTTAATTATAAACTGCCTTCCAAAATCAGGTATAAGCAAATAACCTGAGGTTTTGTAATTCTTCAGACCATCAATTATGGTGTCAGCATTCCACAGCAAAATGTAGCTGCTTTGAAGAAAATTATTTCTTACTATTTACTTATGAAACCATAGACAGGGAAATAAGCCAGAGATGATGGTTCTTACAGTTGGGAGCCAACATGCCTTGCCTGTTCAACCTGACTGTGACATAAAGAACAACACCCTTCAATTGTGTCAACCTAGTAAAGCTAAAGTCAGATAATGAATGAACAAACAAGATATCAGACTTAAGGACATATTTAAGAGTTAGTATTTGAAATAATATTTCCTTACCTCATTAATACTAACTTCTGCCTCTACATACTGTAGACCTTTCTGGATGATAGAAATCAATGCAGCAGGTGGGACGAGGGCACCATTTATGTTAGACTGACTGATATGGCTTTCTATACCAAAGGTAAATGCTGAATGAGAAAATCCTAAAAGCAAAAGGAAAGGTATAAGAATTTATTCTCTCAGTAGCAACATGCTATAGGACACAAGTGAATGACCTCTGTAATCTTTCAAAATCATAATCCATCCATTTGAAATCCCAAACTGTTAGCTAAGATTAAATATGTTTTTACACAAAAGAAGTACCAAAATCCAAACATATGAACTTTTATGTATTTCCCTTTTTTGCCTTAATTACATAAAATACCTTTTTGCCTTAATTACATAAAATACTATTTAAAACTTATAGTGCATATAAAATTGAGCCATGGCACATAATTTTCCTCAAAAAAATAGCATCAAACTTTAAAGTCAGGGGAAAAAGTCTTTGGAAATCATGGGAGTCTATTGCTTCACTCGAGATAATTAGGTCAAGATAAATTAAGGTGACATTTAATATTTCTGTAGTATATTTAAATTTCTACATACAAATTGTCAAACACCATATAAATCCAATATTTTGCAGTTTTTCAAACTTAGGAAATAAAAAGCCAATTAAAATTAATATAAAAAATGAAGATAATTTTTATGCTTAAATCTCACTGTATGCATGAGTTAAGTGCCAAAACACTTAACTAATTCTTTGCCACTTAGTAATAACCCATCTAAATGAAAGCTTTAGGAAATGAAAGTTGGCAAGTAAAAATCCAGTTTCCACCAGAAATTCTAAGTTTAATTTGAAATACTTAAACCCAAAACACATAATAAAAATCTCTATATGTTGGTCTTGCTTTTTATGAAAGTCAAGTCCAAACTCAAACATAAAATTCTAGTAAAATCACAGACCCAAGTGAGGTTATTCTCTTTACTAAAACATCCTTCAGACCTCATCATCAAATGTCATTAAAGTATTTTAAACAATTCAATTACATTATATGAAATGTTAAGAAACTTTCATACTAAGTAAACTAAATGCATATGGGCTTACTTGTGTCTTAAACTGATTTAACCTATGTAATTAACTGTTGCCTAGCCTACCCTAGTTTTTTTTAGTGCCTATTCTTTGTCTTTTTGCATTTTGTGCTTCCACTTTTAGGCTTCTTGTGGCACTTATGAACAGTGTATAATAAAATACTCTGGACTCACAAAAAGCATGTGGCTAGGAAATATTTTAATTGGTCAGTAGACAAGGTATACCTAAAGTTGTCCTCCTGGCTCCTTCCTTCCCTCTTTGAAACACCTAGCCATTCCATTCCTGCAACCCACAGTGAGAAGTGAAAAAAGATCACTTGAGACTTTAACTCATGATTTTACCCACAGGCAAGATCATTATTAACCACATTTTTAGCTTAATTTGAGCTCACAGAGATGGCTAAGAAACACAGCAATGAAACTAAGAAACATATCAATGAAAGCGAGCATCATTCTGCATTGTCCCTATTAGGAAACTCAGAACTACCTGAATATAAGTAGATTCCAGGCTTCCAGGGTAGAAGGCTAAGAATAAAGGCCGGGAAGGATGGAAAGAGAGGGTAAAAGATAAGGCAGTGAGGTTGGAGAGTCCTGTTTTTAATTATACACACTCCTCCTTAAATTCTGCAGTAAGTCGTAAACAGGGGGAGCTAAACAGCCCAGTGGCTTAAAGATTTAACAAGACTTCAAGATGGACAATACCATGTATGGAGGGTCTACACCATGCACACATATATAGTTTTATTATTTTATAATCTGAGTCAGCAGATAGGAAAACAGCCATAAGAGGATAAGGATTTATTTTTAAGTTTTTATTTAAATTCCAGTTAGTTACCATACAGTGTAATATTAGTTTCAGGTGTACAATACAGTGATTCCACACTTCAGTACAACACCTGGTGCTCATCACAAGTGCACTCCTTAATCCTCATCATCTACTTTACCCATCCACCTCCCCTGATAACCATCAGTGTGTTCTCTATAGTTAAGAGTCTGTTTCTTGGTTTGCTTCTCCTTTTTCCCCATTTGTTTTATTTCTTAAATTCCACACACAACTGAGATCATATTAGGTATTTGTCTTTCTCTGAGTTAGCTTAGCACAATACTGTCTAGCTCCACCCATATTGTTGCAAATGGCAAGATTTCATTTTTTATGTCTGAGTATATTTCATTGTGTGTGTATGTGTGTGTATGTACACACACACACGCATAGATAGATAGATAGATAGATAGATCACATGTTCTTTAAGAGGATAAGGATTTAAATCCATTCAGAGACGATGGAGGTAACTACTACATTCTGCTGCTCCTATGGAACAATTAAGTTAGAATGTAGTCAAAGATAAAGTGAAGACAGAGTGAGCTCCTGTTTACTAATGGAAAATAAAGGATTACATCATTGTTCGGTTTCAACTCAGGGTGCTAGAAAGTGGTGTTAGTACTGCATGAAACATTAAGACATCTCATTCACAACATTTTTAAAGTGTTGTGATTTTCATAAGCCTCACAAAATTTTAGCAAAGTCCATGACATTTGTAGTCTCTAATTCACGAGTACAATTTAAACCATCAAAATCATCATATTTACACCCCGTTTAAATTAGAGTTCAAGCTTATGTCCAAGCTTGAAGAGTTGCAGGTGGAACAATGTCAATTTTCGGCTGAAATATTGCATATATCCTGAATTTGTTCTGTCAGACCAGGAGAGAAACTATCAAAGGTCCTTACATCCATCTCTAGTTATCACACATTGTGCTCACAATGTTCTCAAATAGTAAGAAAATAACTCTGAAGGGGTTATTAGCACTGTTTTGACACTTCTCATTAATGTCTACCCTAAAAATGGTCCATAATTAAAAATCCTCTGCTTCAATAAATGTGGAATTGAACCGTAATTTTTATTATTTCTAGTCATAGCATTATATGGCACCTTAAAATTATGTTCAAGACTACTTATTAAAAAAAATTTCTTAGTGTTTATTTTTGAGAGAGAGAGAGAGAGAGAGAGAATGAGCAGAGGAGGGGCAGAGAGAGTGGGAGACACAGAATCCGAAGCAGGCTCCAGGCTCTGAGCTGTCACCACAAAGCCCAATGCATCGGGACACTCAGGTGCCCCACACAACTACTTTTCTTATTCCTCTCCTTAAAACTTGTTTTTCCTTAGAAATTTGACCTTACTTTATTACACTTCAAAGTCATCCTAAGTTTTACCTGGGCTCCTGATGTTCCACCATTCACAAAATTCTATCAATCCTACCTCTCTGGTCTCTGTCATCAGCTTTCCTTTTCTGCTAGAACCTGGAGTTTAGTCCCCATCATCTTTTGCCTACAGTTACTGCCCTAAGTTCCTTTCCTTGTTCTCCAGCTCAGCCCATCTGTCACACTACAACTAGAGTATTACCTGTGAAACAAAACCAATCATATCACTCCTTATGTGGGCATTTTCAATGATCCCTTTGACCTTCCTAATAAGGACCAAACTAAGTATGACACACAGTTACCTTTGTAATCTGACCCTATCTATCTCTCCCAACTCATCTTCCCAATTCCACACCCCCACCCTTTTGCCCATTGCACATTAAATTCAAGTATTTGCCAGTTACAGGTAACGCTGTGAATACATTAATGCTATCTCATACTTTTGTACCTTGTATGTTCCAAAGTCCTTTTCTCCTATCTGAATGGAGGTAAAGTCCTTCCTTTCACTACCCCAGAGGGTGGATCATTCTCTTCTATGCTAATCCTAAAATTTGTGTATGTATGGTATTTACCACACTGAATGGTTATCCTGTGTGTGTGCAGGACTGTATGCATGTGTGCAACTACTAGACTGGGCAGCTTGAAGAGTTTATGCCTAGTAAATCTTTTCATTTACTAGGGTCTAGTCTCCTAGGAACGACTATTAGAACCTAGAACTAGAACCTAGAAATCTAGAATGTTACCTAATTTAACTAATGCTCAATAGACATTTGTTAAATCAGAATGCAATTCTACTATAATGTATTTTGGCACATCAGAATATCTATGAATCCAAGAAAAAAAGCATAGGACTTAAGTAAAACTAAAACTTGAACTGGGTTATGCCAAAAAAGATTTCCGTTTATCTGTAAATATATACGCAGGAAATACTTTTCCACGGGCAACTTTTGATTTACAGAATAGAAGGCAAAGAGGGTCTACCTAAATCTGTGAGATGCTGGAAGTCTGGCTTGACTGCTTAAAATAGCATCCCTTCTTTTCAGGAGTGAGAACAAATCTGATATAAATAATACCTCTGTAATCAAGTACTCTACAAGGTTCAGTATACAGTAACTCAGGAATGAAGACAAGCAGTGGCCAGAGTGAGGGAGGCATGGTCACTTATGAGACTACACATGGTTCCCACATAAGAAACAAGATCACAAAACAACTGTTTGCTATACAGTGCTTGTTACAAGGAGTGCTTTCCCTTGGGATGACAGGGATCGTAATCTCAAAGACATGTTAGTCCTCCAGAGCATGCCAACTGTACTTTGCAAATAGGAATGTGAAAATGGGCCTTGGACATTATGGCTATGGTATGGACTGTCTAAACCAACAAACAAAGCTTAACTGTTATCATAACACAGTCCAGAACGAAAATCTAATTTATCCAAGATCGTATTTAAACTTCAGGTAAGAAAAACCTAGAAACTTATATCCTTGTTCCCATCACCATACACTTCCTTGCCCCCAAATTCACTTCCAACTGTCCCCTACAGACCCAGACTTCTGTTTATTCAAAAGTTCCATACTTAAATGCTTAAAGATTTTACAAAGGTGTAAAGAATTAGGGGGGAAAATGCTATAGAGGATCTTGCATGTTGAAGACTGAGATACAGCACTTAAAATAAAGGACAACGTGGAGAAGAAAAAAAAATTACAATAGCAAACTCAAATGCAACTGTTAATATTTTATATTTCCTTTTTTCCTTTATACACTGTTTTCCTCCCATCACAATATAACACATCAAGCTACACAATTCTGTGCCCTAATTTTGTCTATATATATATATATATATATATATAAACATGAACATCCCATATAAATTGTATTTTCTGAAATAATTTTAATATTATCATACTATTCAGACAATAAATGTACTCAGGTAGTAAATTATTCATCCCATCGATGGGTATTTGGACTTTCCAAATGCTTACTACTTAGGAATCTCTCCTCAAATATCTACATGTATAGGATTTTGCCATGTATATACTTTTTTCTCCTTAGAATGAATTCCCCCCAAAAGTTGAGGGGAACATGAACATTTTATAGGAAGTTTTCACAATCGCTCAACTGTTTTGCCCCCAAATTGTACAAATCTACAATGCCATCAGCAATTTATGTTTCCCTATACCTTCCACTATGCTAGGCTATCCTAAAAAAAAAAAACAAACAAACAAAAAAAAAAAACCCAAGAAAAAAACCCCACAAGATTACTATTAAAATTGAATAGTTCTCTGGCAACTATTAAAGGACATTTATCTTTTAACAAGTATGTCAGTACTGATGTGTAAATAGGAATTTCTTCTATCAGCAAAAAATAGTCATTCAGCTTATAAAAGAGAAAAAGTGATTTCAAAGTATACAATTTACCACTATTTTTGACAACCTGCTGTTTTTATTTTTTTTGTTGTTAATTAGTCATGTGTACAATAATTCTATGTGACAAATCAATGTTACTGCATATTTGATTTGATTACAAAGCAAAATTATATATACCTAACTTGCACTTCTGCAGCCGGCCATTTACTCATAAAAATGAGAAGAGTAAAAGTGGACATACCCAATCCTGAGCTCTGCTCACTCCAGGCCTTCACAGCTAGTGGCACTGATAGCCAGTTTAACCTGACTCCATTCAGCCTTGTTGTTAAAGTCTGTTTATAAAGTGGCACCAGAAGGAGGATATGGAGGAAGGAATGTTTGTATAGCTCATTTACTTTTATCTGAATCAAAAGAAACTACACTGTCATTTGCTGACATTTTCTTAGCCATCGTAGGGGTTAACACAAAATCATTAAAATGAAAAGAACCAACAAACAGGCTCTTTGGTATTATAGATCAGAACCTTAATGTTATACATAAACATTCTGGTTAGCTTGTGCCTACTATGTTTAGATGTCTAAATTAAGTGTGTATGATCTTATAAACAAATACTAGAACATCTCACGGAAGCATCATCTCAGAAAAAGTGGTATGGTACAAAGCCTCTCTATCTAGAGAGACTTGAAAAAGTTAGTGAACAGTGGAGCAGGGGGCTGGGAAAGACAAGATGATGTTTCATGAATCAAATACTCTGAGCTTACATATATCATCACCTTCTCATAAATGGAGACTATATGGCAAGATGAACCTCAGTTCTAAAAACATGAGGATTTAAAAAAAATTGTAACATTCAGAATCACAATCTAAAAAATAGCTCAGTGGTAAGGACATATTGCTTTTGCATTTTCCAGTTAGTCTTCAATCACAAAATGCAACTGTTTCACAGTGTCCAAAATATCAAGTACACCACGAACAGAAATGTCATTGAGCTCTTAAACCTGAAATAGATGACAGCTTTATCTAGAATCAAGAATTCTCCCCCAAACCAAATACACAATTTACGCAAAATAAAATTACATCTTATACAGAGCAACAAGAAAAACAGTAGCACAACGGTCACAAGTGACTGCCAGGTACAATTTCTCTAGGAAAAAAATAAACACGCAAATAACTACACGAGAGTCAAAGGTGATGTACAAGAGGAAAAGGGAAAAAAGGGGGAGAGGGAAATTTAAAAGGTCCAAACCACCTTAAATCTTCTAAAGTTAACAACGCATCAAGTTCTGTTCCACACACTTAGCATGTACCTCTTTGTGCTTATTCTGCATATGGTTGCTAGATGTGAGTTATTAGGGCAATCAAATTATTAATGCCCTTGGGCGAAGGCTAATTAAATGGGGCATACTGCATAATCAAGTCAATCATTACTTACGGTACTACACTGTCAAATACACTCAATTTTCATCTCAAAAGAGAAAAAATTTTATTCCCTAGGAAATTTTTATTGAATATGAAAGCCTAAGTCTAGTTCACAAAAGTACAAAATGGATACCAAAGTAATTTGCTTAGGGTGAACTTCCTGGAGACAGAATTAAAAAAAAAAAAAAAAGTTCCAATACTTAATACAAATATCCTACAATAAATATACTTTCCTCTTAATTAGTTTTAATGAGTAGAGGAGGATGATTTATTTCAAACAAAAGCCTATAAAACATATGCAGCTGAATATCACAATATAATCCCTTTTCAACAAGTGTTTACAGATGAAGGGGAAAAAAATCAAAAGTTACATAATTTGAGAAGAGGAGAAGGGCTTTTAATAGATAATATCTTCTAGAGCTGATAATAGTCATAATAGGATGATCATCACATAGTAAAAGTATTTAAGATGAAAACAATTTAAGGGGTTTTATCCTCTCTGGGGATGGATACCACAGTCCAGTCAACATTAAACACTGTTTATAGAAAGCAAATATTAGAAGTTCTTATTGAAAAACATTATTCTAAATTATATACCTATCAAAACAGCACAAACTTTCATAAGGTGTTTTTTGGACTTTCTGACTGAGAGCTTCCAAGTAATGAGACAAGCAAGAAAAGAATTTTACTTTCCTTAGTGGGTAGTCTTTACAAACCAGTCCTTTGAAGGTCTTTTCACAGACACTTTCTTTGTCATGATTATTTCTTTTCTTCCTATCTCCTAATCCAATACAGTACTCTTTTATAGGGAAAGTAGCAATATTAAGATTCTAGTTCCTTCTGTATTGCTTTAAATCATTGAAGAGAAATTCTTATGGCCTTAAAGTAACTTGCATATTTCTTAGATATTTAATGACTGACCCTCAGTAATTATCTCTTATAAGTTAACAGTGATAAGTACATGGAAATACACCTAAAACCACCCAGAAAAGGAGTTACTGGATTCCAAAATTGAATCAATTGCAAAAATGGCCATTTCTATGTCTAATTAGAGATCAGAACCAAGAAACAGCTTTGGAATAAGTCTCAAGTGCTAAGACGAGTTAGATTCTGAGCTCCATCTGAAACCTGATCTGAGCTGACAGAACTATAAATTTCTTAAACTCTTTCCCATTTCCTACTTCCGGAAGTAACTTCAAATGAATGTCTCATGGTATCCTCATGATATAAACATGCCTCCTCATTCCTGCAAAATCTTGCCTATAAATAGAAATACACCACTTTTAGTGGCAGCTCCCTGTTTAGGAGATATTCTCACACTCCAAATCTCAATGTGTACATTTCATGCTTTCTATTTTATCTTGAATAATTACTAAATATAATTTTTCTTTCAAGATATTGTGAACATGCTACATACCTGTTGTCAACTTTCTTGTCAAGTTCTAATTGTCCTACACCTAATATGGACCAGTGGCTTTCAAACTTTATTATGCCTAAGAATCACCTGGGGCATTTGTAAAATGCAGATTCCTGGGCCCCACTCGCCGTTCTCTAAGTGATCCTGATGCAGGTGGTCAGAGGATCAAACTTTAGAACTCTGGTATAGGCGGTTCTTAAATTTATGGCAAGTTGCATTCCTAGAAAAACTGCCATAAGTCAAAATGTCATTAGTTGAATCTGATTTTCTCCTATAAATCATAATGTAAATAGGAAGTTACAAATTTAATAAAGGGACTGGTGTTTACATGTCGAGAGATGTGGCTTAACATCACACTTCATTACCAGTACACTGTTAAGTATAAACCTTTCTAAATACACAAAGCACAACTAAGAACACAGTAAACAATTATGAAGGACTTAATATGATAAACAGCAGTCTACCACATGAGGTTGTTTTTTAAAATGTAATTCCTGCTTTATTTTTACTGCAACATAAAACACCTTAAAACATGAAATTTCAAAGGGTTTTCTCTGAGAACACAGGTAACTTTAAGAAGACTTTTGATAATATTTAACCGTTGGATACTCTTTCAGAAATTAATTCAGAGTATTATCACTTTGTGGGCTTCTGTTTGCAAATAAAATCTGAGTGTTCATTAACATGTCTAACTCCACCTTGACCTATTTCATCTCATCACAGGATGCGACTGAGCTCATCTCCCAAAACAGCAGTTCCATAAGATTCAACCGGAGCAATTGCCTTTACAAAACACTTAATGAACCACTGCATACATTCCTCATCCACTGATCCTTCACAATGTTTTCTCCTTTAGTGTCCAAAGCCTCAAAAGCTCTGGCTTAAATGTGGTCAGATTCAAAGACAGAAAAAGCAGGAGTTTGTTTTGACCTAACAATTCTTCCAAATTTTGGACAAAGGTACTAAATAATAGTATCAAGGCACGTGCGTTGTATCAAGGCATATGTGTTATATATGTAATAATCACCAGGTCGGGTCACTACTTTTTCCACTTCGTTAATCATTTTAATCGTCCTCAAAATATTCAGTGGATATTGTCTTTGGATCTGCCTTCAATACCAGCTTGCCAGTTGAAAAAACAAAACAAGATCTTTCCATTTCAAAGCTTCACAACAAATTATTCTGCCTTAGTTGGTGACTTTTAGTCTCTTCTCTCTTTTTCCCTTTCTGGCCCTCATTAGACATCATTTTCTCAGCTGTTTCAGGCCAGAGAGAAGCAGTGACCGTGCCTGCGAATAGAAAACCTCCACCGGAGAACAAAGCTCAGAACTAGAGTGCAGCTGAGAACAGCTCAGCAAGCAGTGGGGTCTAAGATCTAAAGCCATGTTTGCATTCCTCGTATGAAACAGGACAATTACTAAGCCCTGTAAGAAGAATTAACTGTAGTTTCAAAACCAAAACTGAGGGCTTAATTCCTACTCTATGCCTTCCTGTCCTCCCTCACACGCCACTACCATAGTTACTTTTTTATACACTGTGCCTCACCTTACAATTACAACATTCCAACTTTATGATTTCTAAAATTCAACCTCTCCAGTGTATTTTCAACTACCAAATAGTTCCATCTCATACTAACAATCTGAACTCACCACTGACATCAATCTTTCCCACGTCCTGTGCCCTATCCACCCTCAAGATTTTTTTCTCTTCTACTTTTACAATTTTTGCTTAATTCATCCCACATTTTCCTTTGTAGTCTTCCTTCTGTTTTATAATAATGCCTCTTAATCTGTTTTAAAATGATCACTGATTTATTTAATATTTATTATAAAAGGCTTCCAATGATTTATATTTATTAATCACCTGCCAATAAACACGTTAGTAGAATTCAGGTCAAGGATAATCTAAATCAATTGGGATAATGATTATGAAAGCATTCTGAAAAATTACTGTTAATTTAGTTACTGCAATTAGGATCAGTAACATTTAGCGGAGGACTGTAAATATACATTATCAAACTGATGGTACCTGAGAGTTTATATGTTCCTACTAACCGTGTGCAATCTCACTTCGTAACAACTTATAAAAATGGTCTTTGAACACTGAAAGCCAAACCATTTGTTAACAAATATTTGCCTGACATGATTCCAACATATTTGAAAGAGTCAGAGAGTTAAACCATGCAGTAACACATAGCTTTAAAATGGCAGTCCAGACATTAAGGAAACATACAAAGTTCAACAGTTTGGACTGATACAAATTTCAAATGCATAAAAGGTTATTTTGAGAATATTAAAATAATTTGAGGCCTATTTACTTTATGAAAGTACTCACCTGACTCTTGCAAGTATCTATATACCAAGAAGTTGACCTCATCACTGCTTATACTCATCTTTATTCCCACTTAAACCATGAGGTCACAACACAGGATATAACCCTAAAAATAAAACAAAGTTAATTAAGTATTTTCTCAATAAAATATTTTTAAACAAAATGTAAACAATGTTGTAAAAACCATTTGATTTTATTAAATGATGTAAAATGAAGGTTCTATATTGCCTAATAATAAACCCTAACAAAGTTTTTCCAATAGTTAGTAATAGATTACACAACCAAAACATGGCTGGGTCTATTTTTCTGCAGGATAACATATTTGCAAAAAAGGATTCAAAATTTATAAAAGGGCTGTAGCATCCTATTTTATTTGACTGTATCCAATAGCATAAAAAGTTATTTCCTCTTTATCCTTAACTGTAAAAAAACAGAACATTTTAGGACTCAATACTATTTAGGAAAAGAATGATTTTAGAAAGTTGGATGTGGGACAAGACATCTATGCTGGTTTTGTCTACATAATCTGGTAGAATTTGAAGTCCCCATTTTCTCAATATCTAATCTGCAATGTTCAAGTTTCAAAAAGATCTAGGTATATATAAAGCAGAGAGGTGGGAATATAGTTTCCAGAACTCAAATGATATTCTCTAAATGGACATACTTAAGCCCTGAAATCAGAGGGAGGGAAAAAAGGAAACAGACAACTAACTTAATTATGCCCTAATTATATTTATATGTTCTCATGTCATGGAAATTATTTTAAAAGAAGTCAACATTTTTTGCAGAGTCAGACAGTAAATATATTAGGCTTTGCCACCCATACGGTTTCTGTTAAAACCACTCATCTCTGTTATAGTACAAAAGCAGCAACTAACAAGATGTAGACAAATGAGTCTGGCCATGTTCCAATTAAACTTTTATTTATGGACAGTGAAATATGAATTTCATATGACAAAGTTGTAACATAAAATATTTTCCTTTTAACTTCTTTTTAAGCACTTAAAAAAAAAAAACCCCTTTCTTAGCTTGTGGTTCACATAAAAGGCTAGTGGGCCAGATTTGACCTAGACTGTGTACTTTCTTGGTCTTTATTTAAAAAGGATATACTGACATTTCTTCAGTATAAAGGTGTATCTAACATCATGTGCCTATGTTGATTGTCCTGCCACATCATGGGTCTCTTTATGATGCAGCGGTCACAGTATATTTAAAAGTCACAAATTAACAAACACCTGAGCAGGCTGCCATGTGACAGGAACCATTACTGCCCTAAGTTGTGGAAAAAGTGGTGACTAAGCATATCAAGCTTCTGTCGCAGAAAAGAACAAAGACAAACAAGGAAGTAATAACAATTTTCCAGTGACACACACAGAGGAAACCCTAACCAAATTCAGCAGTATGGGAATACATCTTGAAGAAAGCATCACTGGTGTTTAGACCTGCGAGGATGGATGGGGAGAGTGAAAACACAAATGTTTTAGGGAGGAAGGCAGGGAACGTAAGGAATCTAGTGAGCAGTAACAGTCGTGGAAAGGCTGGATGAACAAAGAAAAACAAAACACTGAAGTAAGCCTTGAAACACAAACAAAAACCATGTTCTGAAGGACCCTGACAGCATCACTTAGAGAAAATACACTGAAAGGTTTTAAGCAGGGTAGCGGAATGAAGAGACTTACACTACAAAAAGATCATCCTGGCTCTGAGATGAGGAAGAGACTGGAAGGGACTGTAATAGGAGGATGCTGCAGTAATCTAGTGGACAAATGAAACCTGGGCTGTGGCACTGAAGCCAGAGAGAAGTACAGGGGTTCCAAAATGTGACCAACAGGACACAGAAAGAGGAAAAACGAAGAATCAAAGGTTTCTTTTAGGAAATCTGGATCAGCAATACTTCCACTTACTGAGATGAGAAACTATGGAAGAAGAGTAGCAATTATCTTCATATAGAGAAAAAGATATTCTCCCCCAAAATTAACTCAGAGTACAATTAACAGCCTGAATGTTTCAAATGATAAAGATAAATACTCCTTTGATTATTTCGGCTCAAGACATCTTGTCTAGATGTTACTATGGTACATTAGGTGATTTATGCTCTGGAGGGTATCTTGCTAAAATAATCTTGACCCAAAGTAATGTGTTGCAATGCGTCTGGTACACACAGTGGATATTAAATAGCCAATTTTTAAAGCATGTTGAACCAAATGATTGTAAAAGACAAAACAACCAATCCCATACCATTATAAAATTATGTGAAATTGAATCGTAATTTGACCAGTCGTGGATATCTGTTTGTAAGGGGAATAATTCATAACTATTTCATTAACAGGATAATTTCCCAAAATGAGATGTGCTAGGTAGAATCCAAGTGAAACAAAGAAAACAGAATAACTATTCTTTTCCCTTTATCATTCAGTTTGACACTCAAATAATAAACACTGGCACTCAAAGACCTAAGATGCAAAGGTTTTCAATTAATGCTTGGGCCCGATAAGCTAAGGCCATCAATATCACAATTTAAACCAGTGATCAGTGGTGTTTCAGCATCACCTAGTATATTCCAGGGCAAAGAAAAATACGAACCAAACTGATATAAATTATTGCATATAAAAGTTCTAATACTAAGTACATATTGCTGATACACTTTAAAAAGTCATCACAAAGAACACCAAACACGCAGAGCAAAAAAGTTCTTATCTGTTCAAATTACTATGAACTGGTGTATTCCACTGATCATAGTGCTATGTCAATTTCTGGAATCAAGGGTAACATTTTTTTAAGGGAAAAGGATGAATTATTCAAATTTTAAAAAGTATTATTCCAGCTGTCATCCTACTTCAGCTAGCTCTTTTACATCCTCAGAAAGAACCTTATTGTCACCCTTATGCCAAGTGTATTCCTAAAGCAGACAAAGCGCTGTGCTGAGAGTAGGAATGAAGTAAAAGTTGGCTCACGCCTTACAGAACTCAGTTTTTCAATGAAGAGAAACATACAAACAAACGTATCATTTAAAAAAAAAATTGTAAATTTAATGCAATCCTGCTTTAGAGGTTTCCATCACAGTTGTAATAAAACTACATAGAGTCTACAGACTTGAGTCTGTCCACTTTCAAAGATACTCAATTCTAGAATATGGTTCATTATGAAACTGATCCTTTTAAATTGTAACCTCAAAAAGACACCTGAAAAGAAACAGGATATTGGACAACAAAATTAAATAAGGTCACAAAACAGCAGTGAGAAACTCATCCAATCTTTATCCTACACCATCCAAGTGTCAGGCCTGCTACAGATTATTATGTGTAAAATAAGGAGCTGATGGACTATTAAATAAATAAGATACTCAAAATAAACTAACCCTTCCTGAAGTCACAAAGCAATTTTTTGTATATTCTACTTCATCATACTTATTTATCCTTAAATAGTAAATGACTGAGTTCTAATGAATGAATGAATAAATGCCAGTGTACTTCTCCATCCTAACTCTCAGGAACAGCCTATAAACTCATAAAATCTGTTATTTGAAACTCGCATCAGTCATAGGCAATCAGTTATTTAATCAGATCCATAGCTATATTACAATAGTCAAAAGTAAATATAAAAGTCTTTTTTTAATAAACTTTTTTCAAACGTTTATTCATTTTTGAGAGACAGAAAGAGACACAGAGTGAGCAGGGAAGGGGCAGACAGAGAGGGAGGCACAGAATCCGAAGCAGGCTCCAGGCCTGATGCGGGGCTCAGACTCAAGAACTATGAGATCATGACCTGAGCCAAAGTTGGACACTTAACTGACTGAGCCATACAAGCACCCCTAAAGTTAGACTTTTTAAAGAAAGTATTTATTTTGAGGGGGGGCGGAGGGAGGGAGAATGAATATGCTGGCGGGGGGGGGGGGCGGGGGGGGAGAGGGCAGACAGAGAATTCCAAGCAGGCTCCGTGCTGTCAACCCCAAAGTGGGACTCAATCTCATGACTGTGAGATCATGATCTGAGTGAGCCAAAATCAAGAGTCAGACACTTAACCGACTGAGCCACCCAGACAGCCCATAAAAATCAATCTTAACTAATATTTAGCCAAAGCATTTATATTAAAAGTATATTTAGTATTTTAAATGTTCAGTATGAAGTATTTTAAGACTTTATAGAGAATAATTTAATAAATATTATAAAAACAGGACTGTTGAGACAATTCAGCTATGATTCACTCAACTGAAAATGTACAGCATTTTCAGCATCACAAAACTGAGTTCAGCATACACACACTGAACAATAACTGCCCCACACATTTAATCATCTAGATCCCCCTCAGAGAAAGATGGATACTCTCTTCTGATTTCATTCCTGGAGCAAGCCAGTGCCTAATTATGAACCTAAATCACATTATTTTAAATTTAAAAGAATGAAAAAAAAGTGAAAGTCATGGGTAGAAATAAAGAAACCAGGAAGATTTTCTTAAATGTCCTGCCGACCACACACTGTTAAGAGATCTGGAAACCCTTTGCATGACACAGAATCAAATGTTTAATTGAAATTACTTTATCTTACAAAATGTATAGTGGTGGCATATTATCTCATAACAGAAAATTTTTGTGCTGCTCGACCATTTGGATGATCCTAATCTTTCATTATTCTAAAACTGCCATCAGGATATTTATGCTTAAAGCAGTTTTCTTTCATTTCTTTTTGGCAGGTGTGCCAAATATTAATGAATATTTCTCAGGATCAGGAAAAGTCTCTACAAGTAAATGACTGGACCAAATGAAATAAATAAATGGTTATTCCAATTTTTTTTTTTTTTTTTAACTAAGGCCTGGTCAACACACAATGTTATATTAAGTTTCAGAAGTACAACATGGTGTACATTATACTGTGCTCATCACAAGTGTGGCTACCATCTGTCACCACACAATGCTATTAGAATACTACCGGCTACACTCCTCTTGTTGTACCTTTTAACCTCATGATTCACTTATTCCATAACAAGACCCCTCTAGATGAAACAGGAAAACGTTCAATTTCACCAATAATAAACATAAAAACATTTGGCCATAACACTAGCAAAGATTTAAAAATAATACTCAACATTATCAAGATTGTGACAAAACAGAAAATTTATCTTTAAATATATCTACAAATATCTGCCACAGCTATTATTCGTGGTTTGTGAGTTCGAGCCCCGCGTTGGGCTCTGTGCTAACAGCTTAGAGCTTGAAGCCTGCTTCCGGTTCTATGTATCCCTCTCTCTCTGTTCCTTCCCCCACTTGCACTGTCTTTTGCTCTCTCTCAAAAATAAATAAAGGTTAAACATTTTTTTTTTAAATAAGAACTGTTTTATTACTGGCAAGTAACTGTCAACACCACCTTGGACACTTGGGGTTACCTTTCCAAATAAGTATCAATGACCCACAGGGTCTCAAGGTGATTGTTATGCCAGGGATGGTATGGTGCTGGGAGTCCACTTAACAAGAAGGATAACTTAGGCTTCTCTGGAACTCAGCAGCTGAGACATGGAGTGACTATAATTAGCAAGATGAAGAAAAGGGTGGCTTGCCTCTTACAGCTTCTATTGCCAGTGTCTGACAAAACACACCACTATTCCTGCCTTCCAGATTTGGACAACTACTCCATTCTCAGCCCTGTGGTTTAAATGGGATGGACTTCCTGGTTGAAAGGAAGGCACTTAGTCAATCAGCATATTTTATCTTCAGGAAGGGCTGACGTCCCACCCCCACAGATACACATTACCTCCCTCCCCTCTGATCCAACTCAATCACTCCTGGTGAATGAATGCTAGAAGACTTTTGCTGGTTTCAAGGAAAGACAACCTCCTCCTTTCAGAAAGGAGTGGGCAGATAGCAAGGACACTATGTACATAATCACTGAGGTTAGAGCAGAGATGAGAGAGAAACAGAAAAGCACAGCAAAGAGACAAGAGAAACTGTTATTAATGACATCAGGTTATCTATTAAGCAACTGGATTAAGTACTATCTGAAGCTAATTTACCACTGTAATTCAGTTAAAGAAATCAAAAATTAATTTTATTACCTAAGCCAATTAGATTTGTCAGTTGCAACCCAAAAAAGGCAGACAAATCGGGGGAATTATGTTTTAAAACAAGAAAATGACTATAAAATTCGTGATTGACCATACCTGGAGAAATAAAAAGCGGGGGGGAGTCACATTTTTTCAGTTTCTAGACCAGAAAGTATAAAAAATTACTCATATATATGGGGTGCCTAGAAAGCACAGTTCTCTGGGGAGTCACACTTTATGTATGTTGAACTAGAGGTAAAACAGGACATTCCAGCAGAAATGCTCTAGCGTAGTTATAATATTACAGCTCACGTCTTATGGAAAGTGGTATCTCTCATTCTGTTCCCCTCATACAGGAAAGCCAATCTCTAGTTGTATTACTTTGGGGTGATAAACCAATCCAAACAAATGCAGATGAGCTACAATTGTGGGGGTGGGGTAGTGACAAATGAAAAGTAAACACTACAATGGTCATGAAATTAATTAACAAAACCTAAGAGGGGAAAAATGCATTAAAGCACTATTTTCTGACCAATATATTTTATTCACTCAGTCAAAACTTCGGTTAAACACTTCTAATGTACCATCATTCCAGACAGGTACTGGAGATGTGGCTAAACAAAGGAGACCAAGGCCAGACCTTGTGACTTTACAAGGTGTTGTGAAGAAAACAACTAATTGCAACTTGGATAAGAAAAGATACAGAAAATTATGGAAGCACAAACCTCAAGGCTGAGGGTATAGGTAAGCAAAGGACGTAAAATGCAAGTGGCTTACAGGTTTCTGTAAGTATTAGAAGAACTAATTTTCTTTTTAAAATGTTTGGAATGTACCAAGTTATCTCTGCTCCCATGTGTGTGCACACTGCTTCTCATTCATTTGAATGTTAAGGAAAATGAAGCAGAAGAATATTTGCATTTATTGAGAAGCTCCTGCATGCTATGTACGGGGTTAGGCATTCTACACATTATTTAATTTCTTCTTCAGTATTTAACTTCCTCATTTTAATGTCAGAGCAGAGACATATAAGAACTATATTTCTATATATTATTAAAATACTAACATGTTATTAAAATACTAAACTACTTTCCTCAGGACATAAAACACACACAGGAAAAAGAGTATGGAATTTATAACATAAAATAATTTAATGACTATGAAGAATCAAAATTCTTAGTACTGGAAGGTCCTAAGAAGTTGCTAATTCCAAACCATGACATACATTGCCAAGGCTCCATGTACAGTGCAGGCTATCAGCGCTCAGCTTACATGGACTATGCTGGGAATGGCAGTCCTAACCTGGTCAGCCAGCCACTGCAGCAGTCACAAACAGATGATTACAATATCCTGCTAAATAACAGTCTCTAAACTCACACAGAATCATTTATCAAAACTAATTTGTTGGGTGTAAGTTCTCAATCTGCTGTGAAGCAAAGTAGACCATAGTTTATTTCAGCAAAGTAAACCACTGCTGCCATATTACTGAGTTATTGCAGGAAACTCTTGTCGAATTGTCTTGCTAACACCAAAACACACTGCAAAAATACATCATCATAACTAACAATAAAAAAGAAAAAAAAAAACACAAAGTGTACGTGGGGAGGCAAATGAACCAGAGGAGAAAAATTAAATCAATTTACTCATTAGCAAAGTGATGGTGGTTACGACCATCTTATGAGCTGAAATGTCCCTGTAGAATTCTTATGTTGAAGACCCAACCCCAGCAGTATCTCAGAATGTTACTTTATTTGGAGACAGAGTCTTTATTTAAAGAGGTGATAAAGTTAAAACAAGACCATTAGGGTAAACCCTGATCCAATATAACTGGTGTCTTTATATGAGGAGAAAGATACTAGGAATGCATGCACAAAGACAGACTATGTGAGGTCACAGTGAGAAAGAAGGTGGCTGGCTGCAAGCCAAGGAGGCCTTTAATAAGTAATCCTGCCGACACACCTTGATCTTGGAATTCCATCATCCAGAACTATGGAGAAAATAATTTTCTGTTGTTTAAGCCATCCAGTCTGTGGATTTTGTCATGGCAGCCCTAGAAAACTGATATACACCCATTATTACAAATTCTTAAAAACTGTGATCATTCATCGGGAGGCTTTAAAATCACTGATGTTAAACTCACAATGGCTAGGACCTACCTTTTTGAAAATTTGCCGCTATTTTTAGGAACCCATCCTGTTCAAAGACATTGAGATTAACAGGATACATTAACATTTTATAATCATCTGCCCCGCAATGCCCTTCTCCTTGAACTGCTCCCTCTCCCCCACCATGAAACACTCTCAGGAACAGCACTGAAAAATGCATTACCCTTCATTTCCTGCCTCATTAAAAATAATTAAAATTCTACCAATGTTAGACAATAACACTGTTGTGTGTATAAAATATGGTACAATGAAGGAAGGTATCTCTTAAGATTTAACTTTGAAGTAGTTGATAATATAGCTTAAAATACGTATAAAGCACATTTGAGAATGTACTTTTGCCATGCTAAATCTTATAAGGTGTCACAAAATTTTTTTAGACTAAATGTAATCATGTTTTCCAAATTACTTTTGTGAACTATACAGCACAACATTAGGGGGGTGCCTGGGTGGTTCAGTAGGTTGAGAGTCCGACTTCAGCTCAGGTCATGGGTTTGGGCCCCACATCGGGCTCTGTGCTGACAGCAACCTAGAGCCTGCTTCAGATTCTGTGTCTCCCTCTCTCTCTGCCCCTCCCCTACTTGTGTGCTCTCTCTCTCAAAAAATAAAATAAGATGTTAAAAAAAAAAAATAAAGTGCAACATTAGGATTTAGAAATAATCTGATAATTTCAGAAAAAACACCAAGTTCTAGACGAAATACTTCAGCTTATTTTAATACTAACCAAACTAAAACAAAAACAAAACCCATTAACAACAAAATCAAATCATCTGGCTGATTAAAGCATTAATGTCAAACAACAGCATATTTACTTTTTTGTGTATTAGCCCTGAACTACAACTACAGCTTAATTATCAAACGTTTTAAGGACATCTTTTTAAGGCTACCTGTAATATTAAGTCCAAAAAAAGCAAAGAAGTATGTTTCCAAAGAAAAAAAATTCTACCACTCTTCACATTAGGATAAATGTTAAGTTTAAACTGTATTTTTAAAGACCCGATCTCAGGAGATAATTTTTATTCACACTATTAAAAAGAAGAGAATATCTTTTTATAAATTTAAGTATAATTAATATACAGTATTATATTAGTTTCAAGCATACTATAATAGGATTCAACATTTCTATACATTACTCAGTACTCATCACGAGAAGTGTACTCCTAATCCGTCCCCCTTCACCTATTTCACCCATCTCCCCCACCAACCTCCCCTCTAGCAATCACCAGAGGCTGCTCTCTGTATTTACAAGTCTTTTTCATTTGCTCATTTGTTTTGTTTCTTAAATTCTACATGAATGAAGTCATATGGTATTTGTCTTTCTTGGACCTATTTCACTAAGCATTATACCCTCTAGGTCCACCCATGTTGTTGCAAATAGCAAGAACTCATTTTTTTATGGCCAAGTAATATTCCATTGTGTCTCTGTGTGTGTGTGTACACACACATATATAAAATCTTCATTCATTCACCTATCGATGGGCACTTGGGTTGCTTTCATATCATGGCTATTGGCAAATAAGGCTACAATAAACACAGAGGTGCATATTATCTTTTCAAATTAGTATTTTTGTTTTCCTTGAGCAAATACCCAGTACTGGAAGTACCAGATCATATGGTATTTCTATCTTTGGATATTTGAGGAAACTCCACACTTTTCCACAGTAGCTGCACCAATTTGCATTTCCACCAAAAAGGAGAAAAATCACCTTTTAAAATATAAACTCTGTATTTCATTTGTTTTATGTAAGACTGTTTTTTGTTTTTTGGGGGGAGGGCTATCTTTGATAATTTGAATATAAAGTACCAGTAAAAAGACAACAGCATCCTCAAGAGAAAAAAAAATGCAGCTTAAATTTTTTAAACAGGTAAACAAGATAGTTTGTGAAGGCATTTTACCTTCTAATTTTGGCACATGAGCATCTTCCAGTAATTTTTGTAAGAGTGTAAAGGCTACATTCTTTTTAATAGTTAAAGGCGATTTTTGCGCCGTGAACATGTTCTTCTTTTGATTCTTGTTGCTTTGTTTGTTTTTTGTCAGATTTAATGGTCACTGACGTTCCAAAGTTTGTGAATCTTAAGAAATTAAAGTATGGTGATAATAACTTAGAAGGGAGATGCCTCTAAGTTACCTTTCTTTTCCTTCTTCTTTTTTTTTCATTAGAATCTAGAGCCCTCAGATATAAATTAAAGATAACATGACCAAGAAATAAGATCTCAGGTAGCCTCTATAATTTTAGATCTTCTGGGCCTCTGTTTCTTTATGAGGAAACATTAGATGTCTCACTTTTAAACTTTTAACGACTAGAGTCAGTACAAGTACATAGGGTATTTATGTATGAATCTTACAGCAAAGAGTCACCAGATCATGCAGTGTTTTTTCATAAATCATTTTTAATAGATTTTTAAAAACAGTCAGATGTCAGATGGACACTTCCAGAAATTAGGGAAAGAGAAAACAAACAACCCCACCTCATTAAGAAACATTTAAGTATTACGCCCAATGCTTATCAGGCCAACACTGCTTTATAACACTGATTTATATAAAGACATAGGCAAATGGTATACCAAACCCATTATTCATTAGTAATTGAGACTTCTAATGTCAATCATTTATTTCAACTGTGATCTATACCAGGGGTCTGAAAACTATGGCCTGTGTGTCAAATACAACCTATCACCTATTTTTGTACCACCCATAATACCTTGTGGTTTTTACAAAACACAGAATGGTTTTTACAGAACATTTTTTTAACAGAACATTTGCCATTGATTTAGCGATAGGGAACACTAATTTTGAATCCCAATTAAGCAATATTAAGTCTCAGCAAAGCTCTCTAGACAGAAAACAGTAAAATAGCATCAATTAGGTAATGAGTCAACTCTGATTTAAGTTAAATTGACATTAACTACAGCCCCATTTCTTTTTATACCCAAAAGACCTCTGATGAGCTGCCTCACAGTCCCTAGATGTGCACTTTAACTTGCCATATACGTAAAAAAAACAGCAGTTTACATAGATGTCTTCTAACATCCCTTTAAAATATAAAACTATATGACTTCAGGATGGGCTCAATAAATAATAAATAAATGACAGCCAAAGTATACTGACAGAGGAGTGAAGAGGACAAGAAATTAAAACACTAAGGGAAAATATTTTCTTAAAGATTTTATTTTCAAGGAATCTCTACACCCAACATGGGTCTCAAAGTCACAACCCCAAGATCAAAAGTCTCATGTTCTATCCACCGAGCCAGCCAGGTGTCCCAATAGGCCAAATTTTTGGTACATCTTTTCCAATTACTGAGAAGTAATCAGTCATAGGACGACTTAAGGCAAACCATTGTCAGTCTGGAAAAGAAAAGTCTGGAAATGAAAGTTAAGTATGAAAATGAAAATCAAGACACTAGTCCCCTTCCAACTAGCAAGAAAAGCCCTGAATGGGAACCAGTATAAGAAAGGTAACAAAATTTTCTCAATTAAGTCAAACCAACTTACTATCTTATATTCTAGCTTTGGAACAGACATGAAATGAGGACATGAAAGACTAAACCATAGCTAAAAGTTTAAAAAGACAATCACATGAATGGATGGAAACTTTGCTTAAAAATGAGGTATTATAGGTAAAGAGAGAAAAGAGGTACTAGGTATAATGAATTCAGAGTTATAAATAAATACTACTTATAATAGTATATGTGAAACAATTTATTAGACAAGGATTAGGTATTCTTTGGTTCCTAAAGAGGGCAGGCAGGGAACTAAGACAAAACTAAGACTACGGAGCCATAAGTGAATCAGAACAAGTCCTGAGACTGGCTTTATTTGGTAAATCATTTGGAAGAGCAAAAGTAAAAACAGGCAGAAGACTGTTCTAATGGCAGAAATAACATGATTAATATGGATCAAACATCCAAGTATGGGTAAAAAAAAAAAAAGGTATAAGATGAGATCAACATTCATCCCAATTGGTAATAAATGCTTGTTCAAATCAAGTGAAGACAACTTAAACCAAATTTAATACTCAGATAACAGACTGGTACACACCTGCATACACACAGACACACACACACACACACACACACACACACACACACACACGCACGCACGCACACACACTCCACGAGCCAGCTATGAGTAAACCTTGGAAGACAAAAGGCAAAAGAAAATGGAGTAGAAATTGATGATAGATATGAACTGAGATAGGCTCTGAAGTTTTACTGAAAACTGGGGAAATCCACCATGAAAGTGTCAGAGGTCAATTTCACAGGGTGAAAGAAAACAGTTGACAGTACTGTCCTGTAAGAGGACAGTTTGGTTCCCCAAAACCAAACAAACATGCTCACAGAGGAACAACGACACTGAGGCCCTGCAGTGTCCATCCTTTGTTAAGTACTCAACCCAGTCAGGCTACAGACTAACTGCAAATACCATCTTATTAAAAAATCTTATCAGTGCTATCTTATTAAAAAGTCTTAAAAATATTTATTTTTAATACCATCTTAGTAAAATATATTTCTTTCCATTTCATTGTAAATGTACTTCAATGCTAATGCTGTTCAAAGTGCTCAAATCTAAAAATCAGATTTGTTATCTTTGTCCTGCCCATGACAAAGTTTCATCGATTTTTTATTTAGTATACAAATTAAGTCTCAAAGTGAGTCCTGTAGACCCCTGGGGTTCCCAAGACATTTTTAAGGGGTCCTCAGGTCAAAAATTTTGTAGTACTAAGACATTACTTGACTTTCTCACGGAACTGACTTCCATACACTGATGTTACAGAGTAATAGTGAGTGAAACTGCTCATATTGTAACGCGAATCAAGGCGGTTACATCTTCCTATATTAGCAGTCATTATATTCTTAATTATCATGCACTCAAAAAACAAAAACAAAACCCACAAAAATTCTTCACTGAAGAATTCCCTTGAAAGTAGCAAAAATGCTTAATTTTATTAAAATGTTAATCCTCAAAAACACATCTGTTTGATATCCTACATAATAAAACATTAAGTACTTAATAAAGCACTTCCACCGCACACTAAAATGATGGAGGTGGGGGTCTCAAAGAAAACCACTGTGCAATTGTTGAATTGCAAGTTTTCCTCATGGAACACCATTTTTACTCCCAAGATCAACTGACAAAGTATGGCTTTTCATATTGAGAATTTGGCAGACATTTTTTTGCAAATAAACAAAGTGAAACTGTCACTTTAAAGAAAACAAATAGCAATATTTGTTGACAAGAATAAAACTTAAGCTTTTAAGAGAAAATTAGGATTTGGAAAATATCAGCCACCATGATTATTAAACGGTTCCCAATTTTCAAAAACTTTTCTGATGAGATCAGTGATGATGAATCACTCTTTTTCTGCATACTGTAGAATGAACATATGGAAGGTCTACATAACTCAGTGAACAAATGTTTTCCCAATGACCAATACATAATTATGCATGGAGAAATGAAGTATTCTAAGTTCAAGAGAGACTAAAGGATTTTATCTAACAATACAAAAAGTTCACGGATAACATTTCAGATCCTGCATTGCAACTAATCGTTAAGAAGCTTTGCACTTGAGGTGCCTGGGTGGCTCAGCTGGCTAAGCATCTGACTCTTGATTTCAACTCAGGTCATGCGTGCTCTTATGGTTTGTGAGATGAAGCCCTGCATCGGGATCTGCGCTGACAGCATGGAGCCTGCTTGGGGTTGTCTCTCCCCTCTCTGTTGTTCTTCCCCGCAAAATAAACAAGCAAACATTAAAAACAAAAACAAAAACAAAAAACTATCCACTTGAGATTTAGTAGTATCAAAGAAAATATCCAAATTCATATGAAAAATAAAATTGTATTTTGATTTGAAAAAGTTATAATTATACATCTGTTTTATTTTTTAATTTTTTAATGTTTGTTTATTTTTGAGAGGGAGAGAGACAGAGCATGAGTGGGGGAGGAGCAGAGAGAGAGGGAGACAGAATCTGAAGCAGGCTCCTCCAGGCTCTGAGCTGTCAGCACAGAGCCCAACATGGGGCTTGAACTCACAGACCATGAGATCATGATGTGAGTCGAAGTCAGACACTCAACACTCAACTGAGCCACTCAGGTGCCCCTAATTACACATCTTTGTAAGGCCAGATGTTTTTTCATAGATTTCAACTCCGAGAACATACCTCACCATGAGAATGCAGAAGGATGTTTGAGAACCCAGCTATATTGTAGTAAGCCAGAGACGAACAGAAATTTGCAAAGAAGTAAATCACCGTCCTTCTTCTCATGAAAAATTTTTGGAAATTCGGAAAGTACACATTTTTCATAAAATACCATTTGTGTTCACATGTTATAGATGGGTTTATATTAAAATGCATTGGTAACATAAAACTTCACAATTTTAATTTCTGGTGCAGCAAATATTGCTAGTATAAAAACTGATTCCTTCTTGGCAATATTTGTGCTAATCTTTTTGGCAATCATTTGGGGAAAAAGACCTCTTAAGCCATGACTATGTTCAGACTGTACCAGGATATAAATCTTGTTTTCTGTTATGTTCATGTTGAAATACACATAGGTACCCAGCAAATTTACACCTAATAAACAAAAAAGTTACCTAAGAAGTCATAAAAACCCTCATGCAAAAGCACTACTTTGGATAAAACATATGGAAATGTACTAAATAAAACATGTAAGAGTAATAATTACACATTTTCTGAGACTACACCTCTGTAAACGGACTTTGGTCCAGATACAATCACTTGATTCAGTAATTTTATTTAAATTTAGTCTCTCCATCATTCATTCAACAAATACTTACTGAGTGCTAATACATGTTTGGCATTGTTCTAGGCCCTGAACACTGTAATAAAATAGAAATCCATTAACATAAAGCATGATATTATGAAAAACAGGCTCCACGGCCAAGCTGCAGATTGCATCCCATTTCCTACCAAATTCTAAACAGCTGAGGAAAGGTGTGGTAGCAGCAGTACTACCACAACACATTTCCTTCTCAGGGTGGATTCTCACAGGTCTGCATGTCTGTTCAGACCCATCACTTGTGTCCAGTGGTGAGGTTCCAGAATGCTGCAATCCCTTTCCCACCAACTAAAACATGAAGTTGGTCAAACATGAAGGTGGTCTCATTTTGTAACCGTTATATCCCAAAGAGAATACATTCAAGACTATAAGTAATGGCAGCCTCCTCTACCATATACATGGAAACAAATAATGTAAAACTTTGTCAGTACAGAATCAATCCAATCATAGACTCTATTAGCTAGACAAGAAATAAAGAGAGATGGCTAGCTGAGCAACAAATTTGAAAATTCTTTATGGTCAGATTTCCAGGATACCTGGTACAATTTCCGTGCCTGCCCCTGCACTCTGAGGACACAAAAGAAAAAAGCAGAGGGAATGTAGAGAATAAAGGAAATCTAGGGAGTACAAGCCCATCTGTGACTTGTAATGGCAAGTAAATAGTCCACACTCTCTTTGCTACTTGTAACTGTATCAATAGTTGCTGTGAATACATTAAAATAAATCCAAAACATAAGATAATAGGGCTTCTCTTCTTTTTGACATTCTTGTATACGTCCCATTGTCACCCTTTTGCCAGGTAGGGAAACCCAGGCCTAGGCAGAATTGCTGTGTAAATACAGCTTCCCTAAAATCTCCTATCATTCTTTTCCCCGGACTAAGCACAACAATACTTAACACTATTCTACGAATGAAACTCTCTGCCTTGACAACTTTTTCCATCTTCCTCCGAACCCCACCTCTGACCCCTACACTCCCAAACCAACTGAGCCCTTTGCTCTCCTCAAACAGTATTTATTTATAAGCTAGGTTTTCTACATTAACTCCTCAACCCTCACCACCAACAAATATTTCATCACTTAAAGCCAGGTAGATGAAAAGCTTAACAAACTGACAGAACAAAATGTTAATAAATAACAACTGCTTAGTGTTCTGCTTTCTAAGGAATTTATATACAACAAAGGCACAAGTATATCTCCTTAACTCAAGTTTCTCATATTTGAGTAATATCAAGTGCCTTCGAAAATTTTAAAAAATCAGTTCCAAGGTGTTTGATGTCTGATGTAAACTACAGTATTGAAATAAACACAAATAGCTTTACTTTGCTACAAAGTGGCCATATGGATGATCTGAATATAATCACATGTCTAGCCAGGTTGGCAAGAACAGAGAAGAACAAAATATAATAATTTTTTAAGAATCATAATAAGCCAAGGCACAAATGAGCTTAGCAGGGGATAGAGAGCTAGGGGGAATATATTACCCACAGGCTGATAAAAGCTAAATGAACACAAAACTGTATGTGTAGGGAGGGGTGGGAAAATACTTAAGCTAGAAGGTTCACCCAGTGGTTCTTCAAAATGTGTTGCACATTAAATCACCCGGGGAGCTTTGAAAAATCCTGATGTCCATGTTACTTACATCCCACACTAATTACACCAGAATTTCCAGAGGTCAGAGCCAGATGTCAGCATTTTTTTTAAAGATTCTTCAGGTAAATACAATGCACAGCAAAGTTTGGGAACCTCCTGTTTATCCAACAGAAAGCATTCTGATAACCTGCAAAATGTGTTAAGAGAAAGAGCTCTTCAGATCACTAAATACTTTTCAAAATCCTTATGACCTCCATATCGGTTTCTTGCCATAACAATGTACCACAAACCAGGTGGGTTAAAACAGAAAAGTATGGTCTCCATTCTGGAGGCTACAAGCCTGAAATCAACCTAGTGGCAGGGCCACACTCCCACCAAAGCCTCAGTGGGGAGAATCCTTCCTTGTCTCCTGAAGCTTCTGGTACCTCTAGGTGTTCCCTGGTTTGCAGCAACATAACACCAGTCTCTGCTTCCATCCCCACATGGCAGTCCTCCTTCTGTGCCTGTGGCTTCACATGGCGTTCTCCACTGTGTGTGTCTGTGTCCAAATTTCCTTCTTATGAGGACACCAGTCACACTGGAATAGGGTCTACCTAATGACCTTATATTAACTTAATCACATCTACAACCATCTTATCTCCAAATACGGTCACAGTCACAGATACCAGGGGGTTACAATCTCAACATATCTTTTGGGGAACATAATTCAATCCATAATACCTAACTCTTAAGACTCTCCCACTAATCAAATATAAAACTTAGTGTTACATGGTTTAATACAGAATTCCAGCTTAGAACCAACTGAAGTATGCTGCACCTTTTCAGAGCCTAAAAGGACATCAGATTTGAAGGTACTCTAAAGAGAGGATCTATCTTCTGGTATCTCCTCAGCAGCTAGACTACTCCATTATTAAACAGTAAAGGTTAAAATAAATAAATAAATAAATAAACTACCCTTGAGCTAGTTTCTTCTTGCCCTGGCTGCCAAACTTCTATTCCAAGATGCTCTTTTAGCAAAGTCCAAAATTCTTCAGTCTAGCAATAAAGTTCCTTCCAATATAGCAACCTACAGTTCTACCTTATATTCCTTCCCACACGCTTACAAACCTGACTGTACTGTGAAACTGTGTCACTGGATTAGCTTCCGATATTGCAATTCACAAGAGAAAAATAGATACATATATACACATATACATACATATACATATATATGTACGTATATATACATATATGTACACACACACACACATAGTCATTCAAATGACCAAATGTAGATTTCTCATATATATTTGATCTTAGTCCTAGGTTCCTGACTCACAGTTCCCCAAACCCTTGAAACTTCACACATGTTGAGAGTGACAAAGGTGTCTTCTGTTATGTTGATGAGGTGACTTTGGGAGCACACCTAAGGATGGGGACTGGTTGCCAGCCAAGAACTAACCTTGTGATTAGAGGGCTGGGACTTTTCAGTTCCATACTTGCCCAATTCTGGGGAAAGGAGAGGGCCTGGAGCCTCAATCAATCACCAAGAATTTAATCATGCCTGTGTAATGAAGCCTCCATAAAAACCCAAAAGGATAGAGTTCAGAGAGCTTCCAGGTTGGTGAACACGTGGAGATTGGGGGGGGGGGGGGGGGGGGGAAGCTGGCCCACCTGGAGAGGACAAGGAAGATCTGGCCTTTCCCCACTTGTTGCCCTTATGCATCTCTTTCTTCTGGCTGTTCCTGAGTTATAACCTTTCATAATAAACCAGTGATCTAGTATGTAAAATGTGTTGAGTTTCAGAAGCTGCCCTAGCAAATTAACTGAACCCAAAGAGGAAGCCAGCAGATTTACAGTCAGCTGGTCAGAAGCACAGGTAACAACCCAGGCTTGCAACTGGCATCCGAAGAAGATGGGGGCAATCTTGCTAGGACTGAACCCTTAACCTGTGGAATCTGATACTACTACCTCTGGTAGACAGTAGCAAAACCAAATTCTCAGATACCCTACTGGTATCTGAAAACTGTTAGCTGGTGGGGGAAGGGAGGAGAGGAACCCCACCCCATGTTAAAATGGAGTCTCAGGACATCAACAAAAGAGCCTGCCATTAATAAAGAACCACAAACTAGGTGATTTACAACAAAAATTTATTGCCTCATAGTTCTGGAAGTCAGAGGTCCAAAATCAAGGTGCTGGCAGGGCCATGCTCCTGAAGGTGCTAAGAAAGGATCTGTACCAGGACTTCCTCCTAGCTTCTTTGGCTTATGGATGTGTTACTCTAGCCACCTCACCATGTCTCCCACTAAGGCTCTTAGACATACAGGAGTAGAGCCTACCCTAATGATCTCATTTTAACTTAATTACCTCTATAAAGACCCTATTTCCAAATGAATTTATATTCTGAGTTACCAGAAGTTTGGACTTCAGCATTATGAATTTTGGAGGACACGATTCAACCTGTAACAGTCATTAAGCTGAGAAAGACCAAGATTAATAAATACACATGCCATCATTTTAACCCTCCAAAAGCACAGATGGCAGGTAGATTAGGGTTAACGAAAGCCTCTTCTCCCTGGACCTTATCAATTATCTCCCTAGCATACTCCTTCAGATAGATAATCCATTTATTTCTAGACAATTCCTTTAAAACAGAATTTAGGGGTGCCTGGGTGGCTCAGTCAGTTAAGCGTCCAACTCGATTTCAGCTCAGGTCATGATCTCAGGGTTCATGAGTTCAAGCCCCATATTGGACTCTGTGCTGACATGCGGAGCCTGCTTGGGATTCTCTCTCTCCCTCTCTCTCTGCCCCTCCCCTGTTAGCTCGCTCTCTCTCTCTCTGTCAAAACTAAAACATTTAAAAAAAAAAAACAAAAAAACAGAATTCAAAACAATACTAATTATGGGGACTATGATGGCATCAACATACAGGGATCGACTTAAGTGACTATGTGGCCAAGTGTATTGCTGTTAAGAATTCAAATCACTCTTTTCTTCCCGCAATTGAGTTATTCATCCCTAGTCCAAAAATCTGGACCTTGGCCATGTGACATGCTTTGGCCAATGGAAACTGAGTAGATGTGACACATAGCACATCCAATCAATCACAATTTTAGAGGTATTATAAGTGTCTGCAAGCTCTATTGCCACAAAAACGAGCATGTCCTACATACCAGCCTGCTCTGAGAGCCTGGATCCCCAAATAAGAAGACCAAGAAGAGGGGCACCTGGGTAGCTCAGTCGGTTGGGCATCCTGACTTCGGCTCATGTCATGATCTCATTGTTTGTGGGTTCAAGCCCCTCTTTGGCTCTGTGCTGACAGCTCAGAACCTGGAGCCTGCTTCAGATTCTGAGTCTCCCTCGCTCTCTGCCCCTCCCCCACTCATGCTCTGTCTCCATCTCTCAAAAATGAATAAACGTTAAAAAAAATAAAAATAAAAAAAAGACCAAGAACAGAGGCACGGCCAACCAATATTATCTACATTTAAGATATACAGAAAAAAATGTTTTTAAGTTTATTTATCTTGAGAGGAGACAGCATGCAAGCAGTGAAGGGGCAGAAGGAGAGGGGAAGAAGGGGGAAAGAATCAGAAGCTGGCTCCACACTGTCAGCTCGGAGCCTGATGCTGGGCTCAAACACAGAAACCGTGAGATCATGACCCAAGCTGAAATCAAGGGTCAGATGCTTAACTGACTAAGTCACACAAGCATCCTGAACATAAATACTTTTTAAAACTAGTGAAATTATTTGTTGTCATAAAGATAAGTAATACACTTTAGAGCAATATTTTGACTGCATATACCCCTAGAGACAAAAAAGAATCACAAAGAAACTTTAAACTGTTCTCAGTAGTCTTCAAACCAAAATTTTCATAAAGAAAAAAGATATACAAATAGAGAAGCAGTAAAAACTGTTTTGTCTTCTCTTCATGATATAGTATTGTGCTCAAGTTGGCTACCCCTGGAGGATATACAGCAACATGCTAGGGAGAAAAAGTGAGAAGGTAAATGCATCACATTATCCAAGAACACAATTTTTCTTGATGGCAAATAAGTTTGACCATTTTACTTTTATTACAAAACTCATATTTGATAGAACTGAATACAACTAAATTTTTTTAATTTTTACTGTTAAAAATTTTAATTTTTTTTATTATTTTTAAAAGAGAGAGAAAGAGAGAGAGAGAGAGAGAGAGAGAGGAGACAAGAGCTCAAGCAGGGGAGGGGCAGAGAGAGAGGAAGACACAGAATCCGAAGCAGGCTCCAGGCTCTGAGCTGTCAGCACAGAGCCTGACATGGGGCTTGAACCTGCAAGCCATGAGATCATTACCTAAGCCGAAGTTGGACGCTTGTGTATTAACCAACTGAGCCACCCGGGTGCCCCTAAAATTATTTTAATGTTTATAATACACAGATATTTTTTCAGTAAAATTCACAATACAAGCTTTAAAAACCTATACTCTTACATATGAATTAAAATATAACTAGGAACTCAAAATTTGTTTTACTCTTACTAAAATACATTTGCTAGTTCTAAAAAAGCCATTAACGACAACCTCGAACTAAAAAGCACTCTATACTTTGATTACAGTCCCTAAATAAACACTGTCCACTACAAGGACTCAGAACCCCCTATAGGAATGGCCAATTTCAAGGCTAAAGCAGGAAGCCTGGGACATCCTGTCATGCAAGAAAACAAGGAGACCAAAGACCACTGGCATCATAGCAAAAGGAGACAACCAGTGAATTAAACCACCTCAAAAATAGATTATAAAAGTTAAATATAAAATCCACATCAATGGTCACCTTGAGACCTTACTGGAGTGCCACCAAGTAATTACTCTAAAAACTGATAACTAAAACATTCAGGCACATACTCTGTCTTTCTTGTGACAGATCTATTTCAGAATATCCCAATACTTGACTAGGAACAGTCCTTCACAGAATTCCAGCCGAATCAATGCAAAAACAATGATATAATTGGAAAATAATCATTTTCTATCCCTAAGAAAATGATGAATCTAAACAACAATACTGAACAGTGCTAAGCCCATGAGGGAAAAGTCTGATGTGCAAATTGGGTGGATTAGGCTAACAACAACTGAACCAACTAATCAATATCAGCATCACTGAAAGTGAGACAACCAGATGGTTTTTGCCTCACGTGGTGTGATGCGAATGGAAGGAAAAAGAAGATATCATGATCAAAGAATTAAAAGTGAATTTAATAAGGTCTCTAGCTACTACTTTAAAGAAATACAGGATAACAGTGAAATATGTTAGCACTACCACAAGGATACAGAGCCAAATTCAGAATATAGGAAATTCAACAAGACAAATGAATCGCTTTCCTCTACCAATAAGCGGAAGAGACTTAAATTTAGCAAACCAAAAGCAATATGTAGACCATATTTGGATTCTGACTAAAACTAACCATCTGAAAGGTCATTTGGGAGATAAAAGAAAAAATTAATTCTCTTTACCTCTTCCAGTTTCTCATAAGGCTTGTATTTTTTCTGGACCACTGTAATACATGAAGCCTAACCTTTTCCCTATATTAATGGAAAGGGCAGGGGAAACTAACAACGAGGGCAGTGAGTACAGAGACAATACAATGGCTGTTACTGCATACTCAACATGTATCCTAGTAGTCTTCTAATCCTTACTTTGTTTAAAGATTAAGATCCTCATTTGAAAATATTATGTGGGTTTGACTCTGTTCTGGAAAGTAACTCCAAAGAAGATGACTCTCTAGTAGTTCATCTAGACATAATTCAAGGGTTTTCATCAGAAATATTTACCATCAAACTGCTGATCAATTTAGTGTTTCTCAAGTATAGGTACTAAATGGCTTCCTTCCTTCAATATAATGCAAATGTATATATACTAGGTGCTCAAATAAGTAGTTTTAAAGAAACAAAACTCTAAGGCAAAACAATGAGAGTGAAAGAATGCTTTTCTTCTCCTTTGCTCTCAACTTCACCTCCTTCTTGGAGAAGAAAAGGCATTTAAAGAGAAAAGAGGAAACTGAATACATCCATAGACATCAACTTCAGAATCAGTTTGACTTACTCCAAAAATAGTAAGAAATTAGTAGTGGGGGGCCTGGGTGGCTGAGTCAGTTAAGTGTTTGATTCTTAATTTCAGCTCAGGTCATGATCTCACAATTCTCGGGATCAGGCCCCGCATTGGGCTCTGCACTGACAACGCGGAGCCTGCTTGGGATTTTCTCTGCCCCTCCACCACTCTCTTTCAAAAAACATTTTTTTAAAAAACATGAAAAAAAAAAATAGAAAGCATATTGTGCTGAAACTGAAGACTGCCAGAAGTAAAAGAATGTTCCTTTTTTCCCATTATGTGATAGAAATGGGTTCACCTTTTTTTTGTTGCTGCTTTTATTGGTGGTAAAGGAAAGTTTCAAGGAAATACTTACCAACAAGCAAAAAGTAGTCAGAGGCAACAACAAATGAAAGCATTCATTTCAAAATTAATGTTTTTGTTTATATAGAACACTAGTCTAAAGAAATACTGGATCGTACAATATGTGGTACAGGTTAAGATTTTTCAAACACTGGTGACTCAACAAATATTCTAGGAATGACAACTTATGTTCATTAAAAAAAAATGCAAGCTACATGAACGTGGATACTTGATCCTTGTTATTCATTATGGTTGTGCCTGGAATACAGCCCGATTCACAAAAGGCACTCAATTATTATTTGTTGAAAACAGTGAATAAAGCTCTTTCTTTCTTCTAGTCAACAGTGTTTTAGAAGACCAGAAAGATCTTCTTCAATGACTAAGATTCATTGTTCCTTCTCAACCATTCCCAGTTTGATCTCCATTACCTCCACCAATTCAGTAACTTGTATCTCCATTTCTTTTTGGCCAAACACTGAATATGAAGAAAGAAAAAGGCCCGCCACACTCATTTCCAGCCCACCAGTGGTTCTTGCTTAATATGGTGTATCAAATTCACCTGTGGCAGCTCTTTCAAAGTAATGTCATAAACTTCATGACAACCCTGAAAAGTCTTAAGTTTTAGCAAATCAGAGGTACATCCCAGGCGTCATGCCAACCATGACTTGTACGTCATGCACATACTTCAAAAACTTCTCTACCTTTACATCCCATAACTGTAACACACACACAAACACAAATACACACACCCTCTCTTTTACTATAAACTCCTTAAATCTGTGATCTACTCACTTACTAACTGAACAGATTTTCATGGTCATCTCAAATTACTCATACTTCTCAGCATCCTTCAATCCATCATCATACCTCCTGGATCACATATATTTTTTTCTCCATTTTGATGCAAATATCCTGATCTGACATTTCAACAACAAATGCTATTATAATCCTGACATTAAGCTCAAGTAGTCTTGCCAATTCCCACTCAAGCCCTATCACTTATCTAAACTCCAAACCATAATGGTATCTAACATCATTTTGCCCCTCTGAGCCATTTGGCAATCGTTTTATTAGGTTTTGAATTTCCTTATCAATTTTTCCATCATGGATTTTAAAGAATTTTAAACTTCCCTCAAAGACCCCATCTCACCAAAAACCCCTCACATCTTAGGTGACTTCAGTAAAACTTATGAGTGCCTCCTCAACTTTTTACTTCAAAACCTTTATTACTTGCACTTTCTGAAGTAGCAAAAAAAAAAAAAAAAAAAAGATACAAAAGAGAAAAATTTTATCATAGAATCTGTTGGGTCTTCTATGATACCCTATCATATCATTAGCAACATTACTAGACATTTTTTTTTAACATTTATTAATTTATTTTGAGAGAGAAAGCACGAGTGTGCATGTAAGAGGTGGTGAGGAAGGGAGGTGGGGAGGAGAGAGAGAGAAAGAGAGTGAGAGAGGAAGGGAGGAAGAGAGAATACCAAGCAGGCTCTGTGCTGAACTGGATGCTTAACCAACTCAGGCACCCAGGCGTCCCTACTAGCCTTTGCTTACGGAGTTTTAATACAGTAGCTTTTCCCTGCTCCAATAATAAGCACCTATAAAAACAGGTAAGAAAAATAAATATCCCAAGACCAAATAAAACTATTTTAAATTTTACTGAATTTATACAACTAAACATAGTATTCTATTGAAAGACACAAAGGTCTGAGCAAAGGAAAAGGATGGAGTGTAGACATCTGTGTTGCCACAAGTGACTATTCCTCTGAAAGGAAATAAAAGTGGGCACGCGTGTTTTACAATAGATAAAACATGAACTCCAGGCAGATATAATACTTATATATTTTAATTTTTTTTTAATTTCTTTTGAGAGTGCACGCATACATGCGCACGAGCAAGCTGGGGAGGGCAGAGAGAAAAAGAGAGAGAGAGAGAGAGAGAGAGAGAGAGCGCGCGCGCGTGCACCAAAGAGAGGATCCCAGGCAGGCTCCATGCTGTCAGCATGAAGCCCGATGACAGGGCTCCATCTCACAAACTGTGACATCATGACCTGAGCCGAAACCAAGAGTCAGACGCTCAACCGACCAAGGCACCCAGGCGTCCCCGTACTTAGATATTTTAAATAAATGTGTGTATGCATGCACTTACACATACATACCTCTTAACAAAACAATGAGGCTACATAACCAATCTAGAGAGAATAAAATCTTTTTAACCAAAACTGGAATCTCAAAAACTATACAAGAAAAACAGCTATATCTGAGTACATAAAGATTTACTAGTTATCAAGGAAACACATATCAAAGTAACAAGGAGTAAAATTACACTCGCTAAAATTGGTAGATATTTAAAAGATCTAGTTGCCTATTTCAGACAGTAATGTCGGGAAAGGTTTTTCACCTATACTGCAAGTGGAAATGAGAAGAAGCCTTTTGGAAAACAATCATCAACCTCTATTACAAGTAAAAGTAGCAGGAACTGTAAGAATTTGACTTTTTTTGTTGTTGTTTTTAAAATGGTCAGTCATTAAGTTCAACAAATACATGTACCTTACAACCTAGAGAAATAAGGAGATTTTTTAATGTTTATTTATTGGGGGGTGGGGGGGGGCGCTCAGATAGAGAGGGAGACAGAGGCTGTGAAGCAGGCTCCACGCGGACAATAGAGAGCCTGATGTGGGGCTTGAACCACAAACTGCGCAATCACAACCTGAGCCGAAGTCAGATACTTAACCGCCACCCAGATGCCTCATAACCTAGAGAAATAAAGCATAAGTTCCTAAGGATATTTATTTTAGGAACATTGTGGCGAAAGAAGAAAAACAAATAAAGTAAACGTCCATTAAAAAGGGGTACCAAAATAAGACTGGTACATTAATAATATTCACGGACTATACAGTCATGAAAAATAATTAACTGATGGAAGAACAAAAGGAAAGAGTATACTCTTTGGCACAAAATGTAAATAACATTTACACGTTTAAATATAATGTATAAAAGAAGAAAAATATTTTTGTTATTGTTAAAGTTTACTTTTGACCTTTTCAACTTAAAACACTTTGCTACGAATAACCTCCAAATGCAATGGGTTTTCATGCTCCTTGATCTCCACTCCTGGCCATTTTTCAGCATTTAAGAATAAAATGAGAACAGTCTTTGAACTTCCAATAGTTGGCTTCCTGACTCTGCCCTCTCCCCTCTCTCGCTGATTCTTCTTTCTGCCCTAACATGTGTACAGTGGACTTTTTAGCCTTCTGGTCTTCAGTCTACTCTCCCAGCTAAGGATCTCAGCCACTCTAAAGACTTAGAAAGCTACCAACTTCTCCTATTATGTGCCACTCCACATATCCAGATCTTTCCCACTCAAGCATTCTAATTCCAGCTGACTAATGCACAAATCTATTTATATGCCTTTCAGAATCTCATTAATTCAGTATCACCCAAGGCAATTTATATCCTTTTCTCCAAGATTTGTTTCTCCTCTTGCTCATAACTATCACTGATTCTACCATTCACTGCACTTTAAACCTTAGTATGAGGGGTGTGTGGGTGGCTCGGTTGGTTGAGCATGCAACTCTTGATTTTGGCTCAGGTAATGATCCCAAGGTCGTGGGATCGACCCACATGTCAGGCTTTACACTGAGCATGGAGCCTGCTTAAGATTTTCTTTCTCCCGCTGTCCCCCTCTGTAACTCATTCTCTCTAAAATAAACAAACTTTAGTATCATGTTGGATATAACTTCCTATCTCTGCTTTTACCTGCAATCTTAGAGATTCTATCTTCTATTACCTGTACAGCACCATGTTCAGCCAAGCCTTTCTTCTTACAGTACTTGTCATCTGTATTACAACAGCCTCAGAGTCTCCTAGGTCTCTTCCTATTATCTTCTGATACCAAGGCATCAAACATAACTGATTATATCATATATATTTACTGCTACCTAGTAACTTCCACATCTTACTCTAAACTGATTAGCCAGCCATTTAAGTTTCTCATTCGATGATTTCAAAGTACCTACCCAGCCATACAATATCTTTTTTGAACGTACTTTACCCATAAGGTGCATATATTCAGGTGTATCATTTAAAACCCTTGCATTTTTAGTTCTTTGTTCCAACTACACGTGCTGAAATTCTTCTATTCTACAAATGTCATCTCCTTATGAAAGCCTGTTCAAATACCAACATCATAGTTGTGTTGTTTTTTGTTTTGTTTTGACTCTTGTGAAAACCTGGCAGTAGTATAAGATTACTAGACTAGAAATCAGAATGTTGATGCCTTCTTTCAAATGCTATTGCTTTTGACATTCGGACATTAAATCAAACCCCTGAGCCTGTTTCTTGTTCTGTAAAATACAAATAAAATTAACCTACATACCTCACAGGTAGGTAAGAATGTATGGAAAACCAATTATAATTTAAGTGCTAATGCTGTCATTATATTACGTTTTGTTACACATATTTGTTTCCTCGACCACAAATTATAAATATTTATTTTTTTAAAGTTTATTGGTTCATTTTGAGAGAGAAAGGGATTGAGTGCTACCAGGGTTGGGAGAGAGAAAGAAAGGGAGAGAGAGAATTAGAAGCAGGTTCCACACTGTTAGCACAGAGCCCAATGTGGGGCTTGAACTCATGAACTATGTGAACATGACCTGTGCTGAAATCAAGAGTCAGATGTTTAACTGACTTAAGACAGACAGGCACCCCTAGAAATTATAAATATTTAAAAGACAGTCTATACTTCATATCTAGCACCTAACACATAGTAGCTATTCAAATGTATTTTTTAAAAATACTTCATGTCATAAAATACAGCTCTCCCACTCCAGCATAAGAAATATAATCCACACACAATTTATATATAATTATACACTGATTAAACAAAAAATCCACAACCCTTCTCCCCACAGATACGTTTTCAGGAAAACTACTGTCACATGACATTTCTAGACCTCTGATGTAGTTCACCTGAAATCCAATTAGTTATCTGGCTGGTGGACAGGGGTCCTTTAAAATGGCTGATAAATAACTAGTCAAAGAATGCCAAAACCTTTAAAATATATATGTTAAGTGCTGTAAAGTATCCGTGTGACTGTGTTGTGGTATCCTGTCCATTCCAACAAATTTAACCAGCATTCATAGATGAGCATTAGTGCTTTAGTTTGCCCGAAAATTGTAAAGGTTGATATCATGGTTATTCCAGTGACATAAGACAACAGATTAAAAAAAATAAATATACAAGAGAAACAGGTTAATTTTCATTAAGCTGAAAGATTTTGGTTTTTTCCTCCTCTTTCACAAAAGCAAAATTAATGTTGGCCAATGTTCATAAAAATTCAAAATAATATGGAAAGTGGAGTAGAAACAGCACTTTGGACCTACAGAAACCTGTAAATCATAAACTTACTATGAGAACTTGAAAGTCCTTGAGGTACCCGTGAAAGCCATGTTATCTTAAACCAGAAAACAAGAAAGCTACCAAAGTAGTAAAGTCTTGTCTAAAGGACACAAGAAATCAACTTGAACAAGCACTCACTAGCCAAAAATGGGTCAATCTGAGTATCAATACAAAAAAAACTCAAGAATCTAAAATGCAAATATGCTTATCTAAATCCGTGAGTTCACAGGATAAACCACTGTTATAATTATGTAACACCACTGGCTAATATTTTTTGGCATTTTATTATTTCATAAAAAATTCTTTTCATATCTCGTATCACATCTGCTCTTAGATGTAGTATCTATGCTCTTGTACATACTTGTAATTCATTTTTTAAATCTAAATTTAAAACTCTACAAAATCATCCCTGTCATAAATTTTAACTTACTGTTGCTATCGTGCCTGGTAAAGCTACAGTGGTTACTGATAAGAAACCTTACTAAGAGTTTAACTCTTAAAAATGACCGTTGAGTGCCAAGAAGTAGTAGCAGCAAAACAAAGTAACTGGGCTACATTATGGACTAAGACAGGTATGGGTAAAAAAGGAGAATGGGTTAGACAGGAATGATGAATAGCAGTTGATTAGAGCAGGAAATCACTTTGTGTGTTTAAAAGAAAAAAAAAAAAAAAAAAAAAGCTCACCCTGTATGTGATGTTGCCGAGTTCCATAAACAAACATCAGGCAGCATGATGTAATAGAAAGAGTCCTGGACTGAGTGAGGGGACCTCTGTTCTAGTCCAAGGCCTCAGTTCCTCATCTGTAAAATGAGGGTTCTGAATTAGATATCTGAGAGGGCTCCTCTAGCTTTCACACTGAGGGATTCTGTGGACAAACTCCGAAAGAAGCAATAAAATGTAGAGTTTTTGTTAACAGTGGAATTAAACTGTTAACAGTGGAAACAGCAGGTGGGAACAGAGACAAAAACAATTTTCATAGAATTTTAAACTTCAAATAGCAATTATAAATTTATAACTGCTAGAAAGGTTTTTATAATATACCTGCCTTAGGAGCATAATCATCTAAGCTAGATTAGTAATGAGTGACCAAATTATGACCTGAAAAAAACCAATTCACCTTTGGCCAGTCAGATTGCCCAAGTAAATCTAAAAACAGTGCAGAAACACATTTGGGCTAATGATTACGCTAAGTGATAAAAGTGCCTCATAAGTGTCCCTAATTAAGTAACTGAACAAAAAGATGACAAGGAAAATGATTAAAGTAAAATAAACACCGAATTTTAACATGTAATAAAACACAATAATTTTGCTTGTGATATCCTTCTGTATTAATGCGTATATTTTCCCTAAGCATAATATTTATTTTTTTTCTGACTAGCTCTCAAAATAGAACATGGCTTCTTTTGACAAAGCTAAATGAAATAAACCATTTTTTTCCCCAGTGACACACAGAAACATTTAAAGAGTGTCTTTAAGTTTTCTACACTGAAGGAAATCAAGCTACTACCAGTAACAAATAATAGAAAGGCTCTGGTGCCTCAAAAAATGAGGGGTTTTCTAACTGCAATCACCTACATAACATTAACTGCCTGGTCCTAGTAAATCCTCCTGGGTCTAACAAACATAATACTAAATTTTAAGTTCATAGATCAGGTGACATTCTACTTTATTTTTTGCTTATGTTCTTACCTGGCAGACTTAAAACTCCAGGGACAACAGAACCAATAAACATACCACTGTAATCAAGAATCTATCAAAACTCTACTCTTTTACAGGATGTAATCTCTTTTAAAGAATGTAATCTGTGTCTTTTAAAGGATGTAAAGACAGGATGAAACATTCAGTGAAAAAAAAACTTGCTTTTTAAAGCTTGTTTTTATGCAAATTACTTAAAGTGACTATAAAATTACACCCAATTCCATTAATTATTCATTTTGAGCATTTCACCTTGGCAATATATTGCCTAATAAGTTATTCAGAATCACTAATAAAATTTCTCTCTGGCTGGCAGAAACAAAGGCAAAAATAAAGCAGTCTTGATGATAATGAAATTTGTTCTTGGCTAGTCTTAAAATGGTGGTGATATTCATGTGTCTGAGATAAAAATCTGTGAAACAAAATTTTCCTTTACATTGAATTTACTTTCCGTTTTAATTTAGGTATTTTGATTTACAATCCTAATGAGCTGATTAAAATAACCTTACACTTAATGGCAAACAACAGAAATCAGGATGGATATGCAAAGCATACTTTAGGGTTCTATTTTGAGCATAAGCTGTTTTCAGCAATTTTCTCCATCTACCTTACCGACCCCCAAGACTCTTCCAGAGACTTAAAACATTAAACTTGACAATAATATTATTACTAATGATAAAATACTACAAGCCATATTGGTTTTAGCCAGTATTATACAGATGTAAATTGTCTCCTGCAAAAACTCAGGACTGACTGAACCACTGTCCTAAGATATTCTCCTCCAAGAAGCGTTGGCACCAAGATCAGCAGCTAAAGGAGAACTTGGAATTTAAATAACTAGTTGGTATATCACATGAAGCCCACTGGACTGTTCCTCACTAAATTTCTCCGTAGAACATAAAAACATTTGTTAATTCTTTCCCCTACTTAGAGAAGTCAGCACACGGTACAATTTGCTCAAAGACCAAAATACTTCATTTACATATCAATAATACAGAATTCATGGAATATAAATGGCTATAGCTTTGAAAAAGTTCTATCTAGAAATGGTAATTCTCTTTATATTATTGCAATACAATTGGAGAGAAAAAGACAAAAGACCAAAAATAAGTCCAAATCTATTTTGATCACTAAGAAAATAGGAAACTCTGTAACATAATTTCATATATAACACAATTTCATATAACTTTTTATTTTCTAAAATATATCTAATAACTGCTGAGTTTTGTTGGAAAGTCTCCTTTTATGACTGGGTAAGAAAAAAATGCCAATAAAAAAGAAACTAAGATGATCAAATTAATTGCTAAAAATCCCACATCTTGGGGTGCCTGGGTGACTCAGTCGGTTAAGCATCTGACTTCAGCTCAGGTCATGATCTCACTGCTCATGGGTTTGAGCCTCCTGTTGGGTTCTGTGCTGACAGCTCAGAGTCTAGAGCCTGCTTCGGATTCTGTGTCTCCCCCTCTCTCTGCCCCTCCCCCACTTGCACTCTGTTGTGTGTGTCTCGCTCTCAAATATAAGTAAAAATATTAAAAAATTTTTTTAAATCTCACATCTCATTATTACATTTTATATTTTAATATTAAGGTTTTACTTTTCTCTCATCCTCACCTGCTTAAAATTTATTCTGATATATACATTTTGAAAATCAAGCCTTTCAGAATAGATTTCCTAACAGTAAATAAATGGAGGATAAGAAATGAATTAGTATTTTATAAACATTATACTTAATATTGGATATTACATTATTTCATTTTTTATTTTTGAGAGACAGAGCACAAGCAGGGGAGGGGAGAGAGACAGAGAGGGAGACACAGAATCCTATGAACTGTGAGATCATGACCTGAGCCAAAGTCGGATGCTTAACCGACTGAGCTACCCAGGAGCCCCCTGGGTATATTATATTATATTATATATAAATATAATAAATATAATATAATATTAAATATATATTTATATATTTAATATTATATATTTATATATTATAGAAATAATATATATTAAATATATTATAATTAAAAATTTATATTTTTATTAGCACTATACTTCTCTCCCAAAACTTTACAAAAGAACCACAAAATTTTGCAAAAATGATCATATGCTTTTTAACCTACCAACTCATTAACATACTATCACTATATTCCTAAAATACAGATTTTTAAAAAACAAATTAATTTAGCCTAATAATTCTAGCATAAAAATCATGCAACATTCCTCTTGATAAATAAATACAATGCACGTAAAAGAATGTGTTCTAAGTCAAACTTCATAAATGACAACTGGTCAATTTAAAAAATGGAAAGAGAATCTAATAATTGCCTCTAATAGTATTTTCAAAAACATATTCAAAATAAGCAAACCCAGGGATTCCATATCCCATTCATCATACTTGACTCTGAGCATACTCTAATTATGTATCCATCCCCTCAGAATTTATGTATTATAAATGATCTTAATAAGCCTTTGCTGTATCACTTTGAAGTAATCAAATTATTTGTGTGGGGGTATGTTTTGCCTTACTTTTATTCTTTATATTTCTGTATCTTACTGCATCCTTTAAAGTTCAGAATTCAGAAGGCAGAAAAATGTCACTCATAAAATTTTAAAGTATTTTCAAATTTAAAAAATATCAATTTTGATGAAAGCTACTAACAACCTATTAAACAGGAAAGTGGTTTAGAAAAATACTACCCACTAGTAGTTTTAAAACATTTTATTGTGAAAATTTTCAAACATACAGAAAAAAAATTTAAGACTGTATAGAAAATATTCACATAGCCACCACCAAGCCTTTAGAATTAACATTTCCTTCTATTTGTCTTACCATCCTCTCAATTGATCTTCTGAACCATTTCAAAATAAGTTGCAGATCAGTACACTTTCCCCATATATACTTCAGTTTCTCTGTCATTAATTATAGTATAGTGTTTAATACAGTGTTTCTCTCAAAGAAAAAATTTACACAAATAAAATGGATAGATATTAGACTTACCATTCAATGATATACTTAACTAATGCAAATCCCTAACAGGATATAGGGTATTACCACCACCCTAGAAAATTCCCACATGCCCATTCCCACTTAATCCTTGTCTCCAACACCCATGCATCCATTTCTAAGCCCTCTAATCACTTTTTTTTCCCAACATTAGTTTTGTTTGCCCTACCCCAATACAGAAATATGTAAGTTTGCATGTTTGGGGGACATCACAGAAATGGAATCATAATCATGTCCTAGTTTTCTGTAAGGCTACGTTCACTCAGCATGATGTTTCAGAGATTAATCCAGGTTGGTGCAAGTATCAATACTCTCTTCCTATTACTCAGTAGTACCGTGTTATATATACACAGCAGTTTATCTATTTTCTTGTTGACAGACATCTGAACTGTTTCCAGTTTAGGGGTCAGCCACATATTTGACAGAGTTTATACATAGAATCTGGTATTCCACCACTGTGGTTCTTTCTTTTCCGGAATTTCTTCCCTCTTCCTCCTGCTAGACTGCCATCACTCTACAGCTGCTGTGGTATTTGTGAATTTGATCTCATTCCTCAAGCCAGTAAGACTGCAAACAACCCAAGAGGAGTCTGCCTGAAGCAAAACACCATCAAGATGAGAAACTCACCCAAGGCCATTCCCTTTTTTTTAAGAAACCACTCCAGTCCAGTTTCTACTTGTTTGTGTTTGCCCTATAGTGTCCTCATGTTTTTTTATATGTTGGCCAGAGACTGTAGTCACAATTTGTGGGAGAATTTGTTCAGTAGGATCTCAACTTCATTCTTAAAATTATAACTCCCTATTTTTCCACTTCAAAAAAGCTATAATTTATAAATCTCTTTTTGGCTTTTCTTTTTCTCCTCAGGAGCTTGACTGATTCAGTCTCTTTCTATCTGAAAAGCCAAACTAAACCAAGAAAAGGCCTCTGGGAGCCACAGATTGAGAGCTGGAGGAGGGAATCCTGTAACTCTGTACATGAACCAATACAAGTCCCAAAGGCATCCCAACACATGTATGAAGAACACACCCAAAGAAGCTAAGGTTTTGAGACCTTCTGATAGAAGCCACTCTTCAGGTACCACACTAACCCTGAGTGGTGCATGCAAGAAGGAGACCAAAAGCAGCAGGGCAAAGGCTTTGAAAACTGAACTGGCGCTAGAGACTGACAACGCCCAGGCCACAAACACTGAGAACGTGCAGTTCTCATGAACCTAACCATGCTCATCACCTGTTTTAATTAAAAAAAAAAAAAAAAGTCAACATTCTCCTGACAAGACACAACACAAATTTATTTTACATACACAGAATCAGGAAAATCTGACCAATTCTCAAAGAAAAAGACCAGAAAAGATGCCAATCTTGAGATTACCCAGATATGAGAATTATCAAACAAAAATGTTAAGGCAGCTATTTTCATCCATCCTCCCCAGGGTAAAAGCATACACTTATAATGACAGGAAACACAGAAGTTCTCAGAAGTACAAAGTAAAAAGAACCAAATGGAAACTTCACAACTGGGAAAAATTTAGGGAAAAAATGATTTGACAAGTGTAGACAAAGGAAAGCAAGCACTGAATAACCGATCTTCCAAATAAGAAAATAACACAAATAGATAAGAAAAAAAAAATCTCATCTTAATAAAAGAAAATTTTCCTGACATTTTGCATCTTTAGCACTGAATAGTAATGGAGGGTAAAAAAACATCAACACAAAACCTAGACATCTCTAACTAAAATGCTTTAATCCTTATTCTGTCTCCTCTTGAGCCCCTCTGAAAGCTCTCATGATTCACCTTTGAAAAATATTCTGATTCTATGAATTTGTAGGATATACAATTTTTAAGAACGCTGGACTACAAGTGAGGACATCTGATTCAAGTCTCGGTTCTGTAACCATGACAAAATACGTAAAGTGACATCACTTCTCTAGGCCCTAATTCCTATTTGTGAAATTAGGACCTACTTAGTGAGTGATGACAACTTACTTACCTTTATAACATAGACCCATTGTTAGAGTAGGCAGTTAGTTAGGTTCTAACAGAATACCTGGAGGCCAGCAACAAGGAAGTCATTGCTGGCTATGGGGAAAGTCAGAGGCCTGGCGGCAGCACTCTACATCAAACCACATCAAACCTCATCAAACTGGACAGGCTCAAAATAGCAGATGAGACGACAGGAAACCCTGACCAAATAAGGAAGAAAACTCCTAACACCTTGCATCCATGCCCAGGTAATGAATATTCCACCCCCTAGTTAACAGCTCTCAATAAAAGATAGAGACCCAACAAACCCCAGGTGCTCCAGCTTCTCTCACCCTAGCTCACATCCCCAGACTGTATTTTCACTTTAATAAACTTCCTCACTTGTGTCACAGTGTCACATGTCTGTCCTTGAACTCTTTCTTGTGACAACACCAAGAACTTTTGATGACACCTATGGGACAGGCTAGGTCTCCCCCAGTTCACCTGGCAACACCATGAACTAATTTTAGGAATGCTTTGAGGGTCACTCCTGTTTCCCCAGATCTTAGCATTAGCCAAGTTCTTCACTGCTCTCATTACTTGTTTCTGACAAATAAGGAGAAACTATGGTCAGGTAGCTGTGACTGGCAAGGTCTAGGGCAACACTATTGACAGATATAAAAGGCAAGCCACAATGCAAACCACATTATGTAATTCTAAATTTTCTGGTAGCCACATGAAAATTTTAAGGAGAAACAGGTGGCAATTTTTCTACTAATATATTTAACTCAATATATAACCCAAATGTGATCATTTCTTATAATCAGTATTTTAAAATCAAGATTTTTCTTTATCTTTAAAACCCAGAATACATTTTATATTTATAGCAGATCTCAACCATGACTAGTCATATTTCAAGTGCTCAACAACCACATATCACTAGTGGCTACCACAACTATAGACTGAGGGTCCAGATGTGGAGGTGGAAAGGGGAGGAGGACACAATGGCAAACAAGGGCCAAGGGCCAAGGTGTCTCAATGAGTCACCTCTCTCTGTCTCTCTGTCTGTCTGTCTGTCTGTCTCTCTCTCTCTCTCTCTCTCTCACACACACACACACACACACACACACACAAACTTATTGGTGATGGTAAAAACGTCATCCCCACGTGGCAGATAGATCAGAGAAAGTTTGTTTTTGAAATAAATTTCCATCTCTACTATGGGGAGTACCCACTATAAAAGAAAAAAAAAAACAGGTAGATAAATGGCTTACATATCATTTCCAAATACGTGAACTTAAAGTATTTATTTTGGGTCACCTGGGTGGCTCAGTCGGTTAAGCATCCTACTATGGTGCATGTCATGATCCCGTGGTCTATGAGATTGAGCCCCGCGTCAGGCTCTGTGCCTCCCTCTCTCTCTGCCCCTTCCCTGCTCATACTCTGTCTCTCTCTCTCTCTCCCAAAGATAATAAACATTAAAAATAATAATAAACTATTTACTTTTATGAAAGCCACTGTTTATTTTATTCTATCCACAGTTGTAGGGAACTACAATCATGTAGGGAATATATTAAATAGCATTATAAAACAATTAAATGATTTTAAAGATTAGTGAAGGAAACACAAAATATACTTCAAAAGTTCACAATTTTCAAATCAAATGCTTTACTGTGACTTAGTTTCTGAAATTTCAGCTAATTTATCAAATCTCTCCTTTGAATGAAAATAACAAAAAACCTTAATTTTTTGAATAAATTTATGAACACTGAAACCTCTATATTTTTTAAATGGATATAATTTCTTTTGTTTTGAAGGACAGTATAACAATTTTATTCCTTAACTGTTTCTCATGGAAAATAAAGGAGAAGTGATCTTTGTGAGAACCTATGGTCCCACCCCAGTCCCATTTCACCATGGTTCCCATCTCTGTATTGGAACAGTAGTGCAGACAACTCTCAGGAAATGACAGAACTGTGGAAACAAGACCTAGTTCAGAGCTATCTCTACAATTTATCATCTAGGTGATTATAAACAGGAATAATTGTTTCCTCATCTATAAAACAGAGATATTAAAAACCTCACAAAGTTACAGAGACTTATTTAAATAAGATATTTACACTCTATCACAGAACATTCATTCATCCTTCCATTTCTGGTCGGATTTTTATTTACTTTATCATTCATCAAAGAACTTTTAAATTAATCAAATGTCTTTTGGTGTCTCCAAATACTTCACATTTGAAGTATTTCTATGTAATCTACTCTAAATTCGCAAACCCTTGTGTTCTAAGTCATTTTTTAAAAGGGTCAAATTATAATAAAATGATCCCATTAAACATCCGACTAGAAATAAATAATATAGTGAAATAAGAGCATTAGCATCTTTTTTTTTAACGATCCTGCTTATAGGAGAAAATGGCAATCACAGGAAGGAGAGAAACTAGTCATTGTGAAGGATCTCTGTTCCAATGAACCAGAGGAAAACAATCAAAAGATATGACTGAAAGTAACTGGCTTAAAAAGGCAGTAACTGGCAGAACATGCACAAGAGAATAAATAGTACATATTAAAATCAGAAACTCCTGTCTTTTACATACCAAACTTTACTATGTTAATTTCCTTTCGGAGCAAAAAATTAAAACTTAAATAACAAAAAAAATGCATTACTATCCACTGGAAAGATGGATGGATTGATAAAAGGAAGAATGGTAAAAAAATAGAGACTCCTAATGGCTTCAATACATTCAAGAAATTTGCAACGGCCTGTAGTTTCAAATGTTATGGCTGTACTGCTAATACTAAATCACGTAGCCCACCCCTGAAATGTGTTAGAACCTACTAGTAAGACTGAATTTAACATAGTACAGACCGTTTGAAAAGTTTGAAATACTTAAAAATAAGGCCAGAAAACAAGTGAAGATAGGACGCCCCACCCCCGCCTTTTTTAACCAAGAGAGAACACCCAAGCACCCAAAAGAGGGGGGATATGCGGCTCGATCCCATGACCCTGGGATCATGACGTGAGCCTAAATCAAGAGTTGGAAGTTCAACCGACTGAGCCACCCAGGTGCCCCAAGGACACTTTTCATTTTATTTATTTTTTAAGTCGCTTTTTTTAATGTCTATTTATTTTTGACAGAGAGAGACAGAGAGACAGAGAGACAGAGCATGAGTGGGGGATGGGCAGAGAGAGAGGGAGACACAGAATCCGAAGCAGGCTCCAGGCTCTGAGCTGTCAGCACAGAGCCAGATGTGGGGCTTGAACCCATGGACCATGAGATCATGACCTGAGCCAAAGTCGGACATTTAACCGACTGAGCCACCCAGGGGCCCCCTAACATTTTTCCATTTAACACCCATTCTCTACCTCTATGTGAGTTTTAAATTCTTGCTCTCATTCTATTCTGGGTTCCTTGAGATAAGAAGAGAGCTACATTTTGTTTCTAGTTGCATGGTGTCCATATTAAAACCTAGGGAACAGATGCCAAAATTATGTGAAGCATGAAGATCAATTTTTAAATAACAACAGCAACCCACCATAACAAGTTCTACTATTACATTTAAGGTAAGGCTTAAATCTATGTAAAAATTCAAGCTTTCTTTGACTTTCAAATGATAGATAACACAATCTTTCAGGTTCCATTTTAGTTACAGAAGCCTCACATCAAAGAACAATCATCCAGTGGTAAGATACAGGGGATTAATAGAAGTCCAACATGCATTTTACTACTGATTTGAAAATTAATTCTCCAGAGGCGTAAATTCACAACCAAATGAATATGAATATACAATGCCATCTATATAGTAATGCCATTCATTCTTCACATTTAATAACACCACTTCAAAATCACATGACAACAAAAGATGATAAATAATGACAATGAAGTTTTCTACAATGAATAGAACAAGTTAATTCACAGATGATATAATTAAAAAGTAGGTAGTAGGGGCGCCTGGCTGGCTCAGGTGGTTAACTGTCCGTCCGACTCTTGGTTTCGGCTCAGGTCACGATCTCAGTTTGTGAGTTGCAACCCTGAGTTGGGCTTTGTGCTGACAGTGTGGAGCTTGTCTGGAATGTTCTCTCTCTCTCAAAATAAATAAACTTAAAAAAAAAAAAAGTAGATAGTAAAAGGGAACAGATCATTGGTTTCTCAATATGCACCACCTCAATGATCCTACCTCTAGGAAGGGTCACAACTCTTTGGGGCCTTATCCTCAGTCTAGCAAGCTACAACTTACTTTTATCAGTTCTCTTAGGATAATATAGTTCTGAGAGAATAAATGTTAACAAAATACACTAGAGCAATTTATGAATGAGAAGAATGATTTACTAATTTACACTGAGAATGTAACTGCAAACTGGAACATTCACTGATGCAACAGAGCTGGCAGTGCCCAGCCCACATCCACTTACCGCTCAACTTTTCTTAGGAACGAGGCAGCTTTTTTACACTAACACCTACGGGTCATCTCTGGCCACAGGTTTAGGTCAGGGAGAAGTTGCTGAGGACCTGCCCACCCTGAAAGCGTAACTCCACCAATATGGAAAGGGAGTTGGTAGACAAATTACTCCCACTTCAATGCCCCTTGAGTGAAATAACTCAGAGGCATGTTCTATTCAGTCTCCCAGAGGTCCCTACATGATTTGAGCCTCAACTGCCCACAACAGTAATCTACTGTTTAAGGCATCCTTACTGGCCTCTATCTTTTCTTACTTCCCCACTACTCCATCACACCCACAGGAACTTTCTGGGTTCATTTTCCAAATAAAATGGTTATATCAAGGGTCCAATTCCCCTGAAATCAAACATAGGACAGCCAGTCAGCTTAGTTGTTTTCTTAGCAGAAAAATATTACTGTTAAACCAAATTAATTTTTAGAAGTTGTGACATGACTACAGACTCAGAACAAGAGAAAATAGGAGGTCTGAGGGACGGATCAAAAAAGTTGACAGATTTTCTTGAAAATAAGAATCTATCTTTTCAACAGTTCAAAGAAAAAGACACACAAATAGTTCTAAAAAATATGAAAAGATGCAAATTAGAACTATAGTGAGATACGATTTCTCAACTTTCAGACTATATATATATAAGTTCTGACTATATACTGTTTGTAAGTGGGGGAAAAAAAAAAAAAAACAGAAGATGCCAAAATGTCTAAGGGAATTTGGCAAATTGCCTAAAAAAATAATATGCATATTTATGGTCACACATAAAACTCCCATTCTTGAAACAAGTTAGGTACATCCATGTAATGGACTACTACACAGTTATTAAAAGGAAGGCAGGCTAGCTCTATACAGTGCTTTAAGATGATCTCTAGTTTACGTATACACGTGGGTTTGCTTATGTATATATATTTTTTAAATAGCAATATAGTTAAAACCGGTTACCTATAAGGGGAGAAATAAAAATGTACCTTATTTATAATTAACATGAATGATTTATATATAATTATAAAACAAAACTAAATCAAAACACTTAAATGCTAAACACTAAAAATAAAATGAAACAAACGGACCTGACTATATAACAAGATGGCAGAAAAATCATACAGGTGAATGTACTTCAAGTACTATAAAACAGAATACTTAACACTGTAAACCCCAGCAGGACAAAGGCCAAAAAAGCAGTTTTTAGTAATCATGTTGGTGGTACTGGTTTAGATATATAAACATATATTAAGACAAAAAATCCTATGTAATACTTCTATATGTATTTTATATATTTATTTATATCTGACATATTTCACATATATATTCTATATTTTATATTTTAATGTTATATTACATTTATATTTAATAATACCTAATATTTTACATATATGAAAGAAAAAGAAGTTTATGTAAAAGCCAACTTAAAAAGCCTTGTCTGGCCAAGACAATGAGCATCATCATCATCAAAATAAAAACTACAATGCAATAAACATAAACTATTTCAATCTACAAGCTCAATGACACTTCAAAAAAAAGAAAAAAATCCTCACTGGTCTACTTTTCCAAGATTCTAGGAAACAACTCAAATACTTTGAAAGTTGGTAAATAAAGGAAAGAATCAAGTAATTAGTATGCCTTTCCTGTGCAAACTGTGCCACAGAGTAACCAAGCATCTGATGAGGGAAGTTTCTTTTACAGAGATATTACAGATCATATATGAAGCCTTGATATAATTAGGATATCAACGTTTTGAATGTTTGCATAGAAATAAGAGATCTAGGCAGTGATCAACAGTAACCTAATCTCACAAACAGAGACAATTAAACAGCTATTTCTTCTTGGAGTACTCAGCACCTCCTTATGAAATATTCTGTCACCCTAACACCACAAAATAAAGCAAGAAAAACCTGAATTAGATTAAGCTCTTTGATATAACTACTGATTTACAAAAAAGTACAAGGGAAAGAGAAGCTTTTTACTACAGGGATGCAATTTAAAAAATAGGGGCGCCTGGGTGGTTCAGTCAGTTAGGCATCTGACTTCAGCTCAGGTCATGATCTCACAGTCTGTGAGTTTGAGTTCCACAATGGGCTCTCTGCTGACAGCTCAGAGCCTGGAGCCTGCTTTGGATTCTGTGTCTCCTTTGCTCTCTGCCCCTCCCCACTCACACTCTGTCTCTGTCTCTCTCTCAAAAGTAAATAAACATTAAAAATTAATAATAATAATAATAATAATAAACAACACAGAATGAGGAAATTTACATGGCAAGTAAGTTAAAAGGGAAAAAATATAATAAAGAAGGTGGAAGAGTTAAGGTGTATATACCATCCAAATGTAATGTATGGATTTTGTAGTGACTCTGTAGAAACATTATTTATGAGCAAATGAGGAACATTTAAACTAAACAGCTCCTTACTGATATTAAGAAATTATTGTCATCATCTCATGCATTAGAATGTCCACTATCAAAAAAATAAAAGAACACCACAGAAAATAACAAGTGTTGGACAGAATGTAGAGAATGTAGACAAAGAGAAATCAGAATACTTGTGCACTTTTGGTGGGAATAGAAAATGGTGCAGCCACTCTGGAAAACACTATGGAGGTTTCCATATGATCCAGCAATCTCATTTCTGGGTATGTACCCAGAAGTGAAAGCAGGATCTTGAAGAGATTATTTGCACACCCATGTTCACTGCAGCATCATTCACAACAGCCAAAGATGGAAGCAACCTAAGCATACACTAATGAATGAATAAAGAAAATATGATATATGCATACAATGGAATATCAACCTTTAAAAAGAAGGAAATCCTGTCACATGCTACATGCTACAAGACTGATCAGACCAAAGGACATTATGCTAAGTAAGCCAATCACAGAAGACAAATACTGTATGATTCCACTTATACTAAATATAAAGTATCTAAAGTAGTCAAACTCATAAAACCGAAAAGGAAAATGTTTGTTGCCAGCTGCCGGTAAGAGGGAGAAATGGGCATTTTTCTGTTTAACGGATATCAGTTTCAATCTGTTTGAGTTTTGCAAGACGAGAAAGTTCTAGAGATCTGTTGTACAACAATGTGAATAGAGTTAACACTACACTTAAGTGTACTAACTACACACTTAAAAATGTTTAAGATGACCAATTTTGGTTTTCACTATAATTTTTCAAAAGTATATTTAAATCCCTTTTCAAATAAAAAAATTACCACTTTTTCAAGTGTGATTAATGGTATTGTGTATGTGTGTGTGTATATATATATATATATGTATATATATAATTTTAATAGTCCATATCTTACGTAGCTACATACTAAATAAAATATGTATGAATGAAATCATATGATACATGTATTGGCTCCAAAATAACGGGGGGCGGGGGGGACATGGAAACAAGGTGGTTAAAGATGAAACAAAATTCCTGACCACTGCAGCTGAGTTCATTACGCTATTCTGTCTTCTTCAGTGTATGTCTGAAAATGTGCACAATAAAAAGTTAAAATAATAATATACACTTGTAGGCCAATAGATTATATTAATACAATGGGATCCACATTTATTTAGGAAAGTAGCTGTAAAGCATGATGATGTAAGGTACAATTAGAGTTAAAATAAATTGTACCTAGCCAAGTGAAGAATAAGCAAAAAAGAATATTATGAATCCCTCATGCTTATTTATATCAAAAACAAAGTTGAGGGTGGGGGTGGGGTGGTAGAGGTAAGGTAAGTGTTCCCACAAAGCATTCCTTTATGGCATTTTCAGGGAAAGAATGTAAGATACTACATAGCACAGGTTTAACTCAAAACACAGGCATTTCTCAGGTTCATGAGAAAACCACCACTGTGAACCAATACCTATAAATTTATTAGCACATCATGCAAGTATGTACAAATGGCTGTCGTGTCCTCAGCTAGACTATAAGCAAGTTTGTTGTAATCCTGGCCTTTTTCATCTCTAACACTAACACATTTTTAGAACTAACATAAATTTCTGTGATCATGACTCAAAAATGATTTAAGAGGGGCGCTGGGTGGCGCAGTCGGTTAAGCGTCCGACTTCAGCCAGGTCACGATCTCACGGTCCGTGAGTTCGAGCCCCGCGTCGGGCTCTGGGCTGATGGCTCGGAGCCTGGAGCCTGTTTCCGATTCTGTGTCTCCCTCTCTCTCTGTCCCTCCCCCGTTCATGCTCTGTCTCTCTCTGTCCCAAAAATAAAATAAACGTTGAAAAAAAAATTAAAAAAAAAAAAAAAAATGATTTAAGGAATTCTCAACAAAATTGGTAAATGTGTTGGAAATAACCTGATTTGAAATACAGTCTAAGAGCTGTTCCAAAAACAAAACAACATACAGTCTGTGAGGGGCACATTCAAAAACTCACTTGAAGATAGGTACTTAGAAGAAGTAGCCAGTTACACAGCACCTGTACCTCACATACCCAACAGGCCTGCACAATGGATTCTTAAGGGGGACATGCCACAAATAGTTAAGACTATCAAGAAAACCAACAGGTTTCAAATGTGAACTTCAAACATAAAGCCAAGGGCAGGTAATCCAAATGATGATGATTTACCAGAGAGCTGTTTCTTACATGAGAAACTATAATGCTTCAGAAGAAAACAGCAGATTTTAACAATGGTTAATGAGTCACCCAAGCACCCTAAAGAACCCAGCAAGCGTCTCATAAACTAATGAAGAACCATGTCATTGTGTCAAGTAAGGCCACACAAAACATTCTCTCTCAGCAGTTAATGGGGAATGTTGAAGAAAATAAGAGGGGGGAAAGAGAGAAGAAATTTTCCTCTTATCAACATACTGACCAGCCCGTCTTTAAAATGAATCATTTCCTAGGAATTTGTTCACAGATAACTCATCTCACCCACTTATTCTGATTCTAGTTAATTTTTAGTAGCTTTTATTTCAGACTGATACATCTATTTCCCACCAAGTTCTAGAAGTCTTTTTCAGTTTCTATAGCTGTTTGATTTAATGTTTAAAATAAAAAATTTGATTAAGTAAAAAAAAGTTTTAATAATGTACTACAGAAAACATTTTGAAATTGATTATTAAGTAATTAATTGTCCTATTTATTGAACTCTAAAATACATACCAATACCACTTAGGTAAAGAATTACTTTTTGTAAGGGAGAGTCATTCTGATTTTAGTTAACAGTAATGAGATCACTCAGCCTACAGTTAGAATAAACTTTAGAAATTTAGCCCAATTCTATCATTTAATTGCAGAAGAGTTCTTGCCAAAAGTTATCCAAGACATATACAGAAAAGAGAGCTATCTCAGCTCTTACAGATTGGCTTTTCTGCTGTATAACACAGTTCACAGATGTTTATTCCACAGAGAAAGGTTTCTAAATGATCTTTTTAAATATTAAGGATGGTTCTCTTGGAAATCATTCACTCACTAAAAACAGGTAGAATTTTAGACATTTAACTGCCCATTAACTATAAATATTAAGATAAATGCAATATGCAAAAAGACTATTTAACAAGAAAATTCTATTCATAAAATATAGCCCACCTGTTAAAATACAAGATGATCGCTATATAATAATAGTTTTCATCCTGATAACTACAGCCAAGTGGTTATACAATCTATAGATGATGGAACTCTCCAAAGTAAGGGTTCGCCCTTTTCTTTTTTAACTAAATAATCAAAAATTACTTTAAGTGCCTTACCTTACATATATTTTTTAAAACATTTCTTTACTCTGGGAACACAGATATATTTTGTCAACCTATGACAAACTTTAAAAATTCTTAAGAGACACTCCCAAGTAAGAGAATAATAAAAAGACCAATTAAAACACTCCACCATTCGGAGTGGGAGGAATTCTTACCATTGGCAGTGCATTGATGTGGGGATGTGCAATTGAATATCCGGTACCGCCAATCACAAGTTGCTGCTGCTGAGAAAAAGGAAAGTACAATATTCAGTGTGCCCTAAAACAAATTCAGCTTAAGAGATTTCCCACAACAAGTTTCCATGTTATCAAATTATTTTTATTTACCTCTGTAAGGTCCCTGCCACCAATGATTATCCTTCCTCCCCTAAACAACTATTATCTTATATAAGCAACAGCAGCAACTTTTGGGGTAGTAAGTGGCAGGCACTGAATCTTTACAACACTCCTAAAAGGTTGACACAATGAACAAAAGGGAGACTGGAAAAGATGGATTTGCACAAAGTGTACACTCACCCCATTCAACTTAACTGGTGCAAATATTACTGCGATAGGGCCCAGTATAGCATGTTCATAATCTATGATCATGAGCCATAAGGACTGGTATGAACTTATCTTCTATATATTCTGTTTAATAATAAAAACAAATGCATGATTGGTTTTGAAACAATTTCAATCAAAACTTATTAAAGTTTAATCTCTTCAGAGTCTACATTTTACAGAGTTTACCCCATCATCTCAATTGCTAAGTCATAGCACATTATTTTCTGTGTCCTTCTGTGTAAAATATACAAGTTGTTTTTCAGACACCCTGTCAAAGTGGTGGCTCTCCGGTCTAACGCTGACCAGTGCAGATTCCACCACGTGCTAGAGTACAATTTTATGTAACAGGGCAAGCTGATGCCACAGAAAGGAATGCAGGAGCTTTACCTCCTCCACCAAACCAGTGAATTAAGTCAGTAAACACTAAAAAGATAACTAAGCAAATACACTGAATAACTGTAGAAAGAATATAATCCCTTTAAGTTGGCTCCTCTCTGATCTTATCTTTAATTAACTAGAACTCTCATTTGTGCTGCCAACTCCATGGCCAATCTAAACAACTTCAGGGCTACTAAATAACTTTCGGGTAGTTAAGTTATAATATCTAGGAATTAAAATAACATTTATTAAACATGGCACACACTTACTGAAATTATACACAGTTACATCAACATATAGTATCATATCAGCCTCTGCAGGCACCAAGGTCTTTTGGCACAAGACACTTGTGAACCAGTTGGTAGATCCTTTGTAGACCTACTGGACAAATGTTCTACAGACATCATAAGTGAGTCAAAACAAAAACTAGATTACAGCTAGAACTGTTTACCTCAGGGTCATTTGCTATGAACATCAATTGTTTTATCAGAGTTTTCATGAGTTTTTGAGCTATAAGCTATATAGGGCTACTTGTTATCCAAAAACTGACCAAGCACCCTTAACAGAGAAAAGTTTGGGCATACATCCATTCTAGTTATTTATAAATAATTAACATGTGTTACTGAATTACATACATTTTACTTGTTTTTAATGTTTATTTATTTTGAGAGAGAAAGAGAGGGAGGGAGGGAGCGTGTGTGTGTGTGTGTGTGTGTGTGTGCACACTTGGCAAGTGAGCAGTGGAGGGGCAGAGACAGAGGGACGGAGAGAATCCCAAGCAGTCTCTGTGCTATTCAAGCACAGAGCCCAATGCGGGGCTTGATCTCACAACAGTGAGATCATGACCTGAGCCAAGATCAAGAGTAGGATGCTTAAACGACTGAGCCACCCAGGTGCCCCTAAATTACATGTATTTTAAAACATAGAAAACTGAAGGAACAAAGATGTATTCCTACATGTCAAATATCTTTTTTGATAATCTCTTATATGCTTAGCCATCTTCTAAAATAATTAAATCATAATAGGTAAAAAAGCTCATTCTAGTAGTTTAAGTATCAGCTCTACCATTTGCTTCTTTACTATTCTTATTCACATTTCTCACAGTCAGTTTCTTTTTCATGAATCTTTAAATTATTTGTCTGTTTTGCAGGGTTCGGTTGAAATTACTCCATAAGTCTACGTTATCAAACACAAGTAAACTTAGAATAGTAAGCTCAGACTCGTGGCAACTCCCAGAAAAGAACTGAATGACTGGGATTGCCACAGCTGCCTTGTGGAGCTCCCCACTCCTCAATCCCTTTATGTACCACTTTAGATAGAACTTTCTGACATAAGGCCGGAATGAGGGTGCAAATTTAACCCATCTATCAGATATTAGTAACACTTAATTTTTAAAATTTAAAACAAACATAAATAGACTAATAGAGTCCTGTACCCCAATGGATACTTGTTTTTCACTACCAGGGTGTGTACACACATACCACGCACAAACTCACACAAATCTATCCACCTTTGGAAAATACTAAATTAGATCATTCCAGTTGCTAGTCTTTCTTGTTCCTCCTCTGCCTGCTTCTCTTCTCTTCCTTTTCTGTGATTACTGAGTCTTTCTTCCATCACACTCATAGATGTCTCTAATCTCAGTTTTCTCTAATTAGTTTTTCTCTACTTTTGTTTTCTTCATCGACTCATTTAGCTTTTCCTTTTAGACTATATTTCCTTAAGGGAAAGAGTCCTAATAGTAATTTAATAAATATTTAAATAGTGAAATAAATATTTGATTCTAGGATTTCAAGAGTGAATAAATCTGTGGAAAATGGTATGTCAACAGGTATGCCCATTTGCACATATAATACAATCTGAAAAATTTAGGAAGTCCCTACATTAGCTGTTTTCCTAGTCAACTTATTTAGCCATGTCCTGGCCATTTTGGAGGGCATATATAAAACATATATATCACATAATTCTTAAGTTTATAAAATGAATTATCTGAATTTTAAAAGATATAATTATATACTCTACCAAAGAATTACAAAAATCTAATGCATATTTAAGATAATCTGACAGAATGTATATTAAAACTATTTGTACTAAAGTAATTCAAGTTGTCCAGAAATCCCAAAATGTGTATCCTTTACACCTGCCTTAGTAATCACACTTGCCCGGAATGCTTAGGTGGCTCAGTCCGTTAAGTGTCCAACTCTTGGTTTCTGCTCTGGTCATGATCTCACAGTTTCTGAGTTTGAGCCCCACGCTGGGCTCTGTACTGATAGTGTGGAGCCTGCTTGAGATCCTCTCTCTTCCTCTCTCTCCCACCACCACCCCCCCCGGCTCACTCATTCTCAAAAATAAACATATAACCACACTTGCCCAACATCCTCTACTCTCACCAGCACATCACCAGTGTCTCTGTTCTCTGCACACTTTGGCTGCCATGACATTACTCATCCTGTACCAGGAACTTCCTTCTACTATGTGGTTTTGGCCACTAACCGAGTCCATTTCTTCCAAGGTTCATCCCAAATCAGCTTCCCCTCTTGATTATTCATCCCACTACCCAAGGACACAAAAATGAGCCTCCTTTATTACAACCGTGTTACTGCTTACTATCAAGCCTCCCCTGCCAGACTTCTTGAGACCAGGGAATTATCTGTCACCTTACTGTCCCACAAAAGAACAAAGAATAGCGCACAGAACACACACAGTATTTAAGATCCATAATGATGTATCATATTATCCATAATATAATGTGGGAATAGGTAGATACATATTTGAAAATAAAACTGTAGAAACTGTATTACAGCACAAATAAATCATATTGGTAAGAAAGAACTTAACTGTGGATTTTTATTCTAAAGATGTCTAGGAGATCCTGGCTATATATAACCAGTAATTTCAGTACCATTTCCAGGAAGTGGCAAATAAATGCTGATTATTTTGCCATTTAAAGATGACTCAAGAGCATGTGATCAATCACGTTATAAAATTAGTGTAAACCTACCAACTACTTTGTATACTACATAAACTATAACCCATTTGCTTTACCTCTTACGATGAAATAAATGTTTGCCAAATGTTTGGTTTTGTATCCAAATAAAAAGCTTTGCTCTTACAATCTATATTTCATAACATTTTACCTGAAATAACTGAAGTATTAATTTTAGAAAAGGCTTTCAGCACAAAAATAGACACTGCTAGGGCACCTGGATGGCTCACTTTGTTTAGCCTCCGACTCTTGACTTTGGCTCAGGTCATGATCTCAGGGTCATGGAATAGAGCCGCATGTCGGGCTCTGTACTGATCATGGAGCCTGCTTAGGGTTCTCGTTCTCTCTCCTCTGTCTGCCTCTTCCCCACTCACGCTCGCTCGCTCTCTCTCTCTCTCTCTCTCTCTCTCAAAAGAAATAAACATCACGGGCGCCTGGGTGGCTCAGTCAGTTGAGCGTCTGACTTTGGTTCAGGTTATGATCTCATGGTTCCTGGGTTCCTGGGTTTGAGCCCCACCTCGGGCTCTGTGCTAACAGCTCAGAGCCTGGAGCCTGCTTCGGATTCTGTGTCTCCCTCTGCCACTCCCTCACTTGTGCTCTGTCTCTCTCTCAAAAATAAATAAACATCAAAAAAAGAAAAAAAAATGGACACTGGTAACTCAGTAGACCTCTCCTAAAATCTACCACCTAGATATAATTAGGAGAATTTTTTTAAGATACAAAAATCTTTTAAAACAGCACAACAGTATATTTTGACTGATCTTCAAAATTACTGCCCTCCAGTCTCTACAAGTAAATTTACTTGATTTACAGATTTCTTAAAAAGCTAATGGATTATGGGTTCTCTCCCCAGGGAAAGGTACAAGCAAAACAAAAACTTGCTTATAATTTAAAGTAGCAACAGAATCGAATCTATTACCTCGTAGCCAGAAATAAATTCAAGAAACTGTACCTGGTATCCTTAACAAATAGAAATTACAAATGAATTTATAATTTTGCAGAATTTGGAAGAATCATCCCAAGAATTAAGAGAAAAACATAACAATCAATCTGCTTAGAAAGATTTTAAGTTTATTCCTTTTGAGTGAAGGAAAGAGCACAAGTTGGGGGGAGGGGTGGCAGGGAGAATCCCAAATCCCACTAACAATGCAGAGCCTGATGCAGGGCTCAAACTCACAAACAAGATCATGACCTGAGCCAAAGTCCCCAGAAAGATTTTTATTAAATGAACTTCTTAACAAAAGTCACAGATAAAGTCCAAATTAAATTGTTCAGTACATGACTGAAAACAACAAATAAATGGTGATTACCTGCAACTGGAACCATAGAAAAAGCAATACATTTGTAAAGCAAAGTGTTTCAACTGAATCTTCTCAATTCTACTGATCCATTTCACAAAAGACTTAATTAGTTGTCTTCCTTCACATGCCAATTTCTAGTAACATACTAAGCATTAATCAAGGCCTCCAAGCATCTAGATGTCTGGACCTCTCCTCTCCCCATCTCATTTCCCACCCTATCACATACACGGGTAATATTTGAGGCAGCCAGACAATTAAGAAGGGGGAAGGGGAAGGAGCTGTAACAGGAGGAATATCCTAAAGAAACCAACCCTGAGAGGAGACTGAAAGGCAGAATGGTCAGATCAAACAGCTCTGCCATCACTGGCTCTAATTTTCCACTTCTCTTTGTTATTTAGGTGGCTCAGAAAAAAAGGATTTAAAAGCTGTGTATTATGATCCCTATTTCCTAAAAATTAGATATACTCAGTACCACAAACCCACATCAATAACAATTTAAACATGCACTGGTATCTAATCATGCTACTATTACACTTCAGTTAATTTCATTGGTAGCAACACATGTGGTTGAATTGTACATTAAATTTATATGAAAAAAAATTACTGTGGAAGAATAAAACAAAGAACTATCAAGTACCCTGAGATCTGCCCGTTAGAGAATAAGCAATGCAATTAAAGACAATAAAAACCAGAAATTCTCTTTATAGTAAACCACAGTGTTTTTAAAATTAAAGTTTGGTTGGCAGTTTCAAGTGTTACTGAAAGTCAAATTTATTTTTTAGGCACTACAATCTGCCCATCAAAAGTTTCCAGTTCACTAACTTCCAAAATGTTAAGAGAAGCTGAACATGAGAAGAGGCTTAGACTCAAACTTGAGTTATGATACTCGAAAGGTGATATCAAAATGTATAGATAAATACACATTATTGTCAGCTCCATGAAAAATAAAAGTGAATATATCAACAAAGTAACTATAATTTCCTTTTCTAAAAAACTATTACTAAATAAATGGTGCAATTTATAATTCATGGTATCTTAGAAATATGACAAATGTGAGGATGCCTGGCTGGCTCAGTCAGTTAAACGTCCAACTCTTGATTTTAGTTCAGGTCATGATCATGGAATATGGAACCTGCTTGGGATTCTCTCTCCCTCACCCCGTTCCTCCTCCACTTGTGCACTCGCTCTCTTTTGCAAAATAAATAAACTTAAAAGAAAAAAAAAAAAGAAATATGACAAATCTGACAGATCATACAAAGCTGATAACAGCTCAACTTTTTATTTTTTAAGGAGAAAGAAACAAGTAGAGGGAGGATGAAAAGCAACAGGAAAATCATCAGGGTCTAATAAGTAACAGGATGAAAAGAAAAACGAGACTTTGCCTATGATCACACATGTAGGTAGGTAGGTACCCCAGCACTTAACAAGTTAGAAGAAAAAACTGATAGAATTCCTACATTTTATTAGGTTTCTCACTCTTCCCAAGGGTTGAATATTTGATTCAAGATACCAAGAACTTGAACAGCTAATTAAGACAACACAAAAATCATTCTGCTGAACAATACATTCCCAGCAGAAATGAAATGGTCATGCCAGGGATATTGGGTCTTTCTGTGTCCTACAGAAATGCCCTTCCAGATTCTAACCTAATTGTGAGACAAAGTGGGTCCCTCATTCAGATTTAATTGGTCTAGAGTAACGATATGCACATCAGCTGCATGAAAAGCTCCCCCAAGTGATTCTAAGTGGGGGGTTAAAAACCACTGGACTTTGTGGCAGGAAAGGGCACGATGGGGACTAGTCAGAGTTTAATAAATAATCTATCTTGGGGGGAGCATGGAGAGATCACTTCTTTCAACTATTAGCACTGCAAAGTGAGTAGTTCTCAGAATTAGAGTGGGAATCACACTATCAAATAAAAGTTTTATTAATTTGATTTCAAGAGTAACAGTAAGGAACAAAAGATAAATGCCACCCTTCTCCCCAAAAGTGAATTAGAAAAGGGAGGATAATAGTGAGAACACCTTAGAAAGAAACCCAGAAAAAGAACACAAAACAAGGGCGTTATCATACAAAAAGCACAAAAGGAGCAATGCTGATACCCACATTTAGATAAAAAGGCACATAAAGCCTGAGACTCAGCTACATGTGACAAAACTTAATAGGGAGAAATTATAGAAGGGTATTTTTTTCTGCTCAATATAATGGAAAACTGTCACACAAGTCAATTGAAGTCAAACAAAAGTTAAACAAAGTCACACAAGTTAAACAAAACCTGGATGTATCACTCAGCAAGAAAGTTACTTGCCACATGATGGTGGGGGCGGTTGTCGTATGAGCCCCCTGTCCAATTCCTTTCAACTTGGCATTCAAATGTGCTATCAGGGCCATCAGCAGCCTCTGTGGCACCTCTGTGCAAACGACACCCTAGCAGGACAAATTAGAAAAATAAAAAGGCCATACTATGGTACAGGGAGGTAAGCCTGTACTGCGGAGCCACAGAGATTAGACTTGACTCGGAGCTAGGGAATTTAGAATGCTAGCCCATCTAAGACAAGTTACTTAAACTCCTGGCGCCTCAGTTTTCTCATATGGAAAATAAATTGTTGTAAGAGTTGAATAACTTGGTATTTATAAAGTGCTCAACAGTGCCTGGCATAGGAGTCACATGCAATCATTTTTAAATAACGTATGTAAGAAAAAGGAGCCCTTCCCTCTGAAAGGACACCGTCCCACACGAGAGAAATGGCTTGCTGACAGTGTGGCCTGGATGTCAGCATCCACTTGTCCCCTTGGCCGTGCACTTCTATGCAGGACACAAACTGCCCATTCGTATTCTGCTGTGCTATGTGCTACCATGACTCAAGAGTCCAGTTACACTAGGTCTTTCAGAAGTTCATTTAACAGCATTACTACTCAAAATAATTAATCATTGGTAAAACTTTTAAATTAGAACAGATGTGGAGTGTGCCCGAACATGGCAGTTGTCCTGTGTGACCAGTGACAATGCACACACCTTACTGTGACAACACAGAGTGACAAAATGACACACTTGACCCTCTCAGTGAAGCAGAGTTTCTCCATCACACTTGAAAACTAAATCTTCGACTTTCACTTTGTAAAAGGATACGCTTAACTTTTTAAAAAATTAAGAACATGCCAGCAGATAATTACTTAAATGAAAATTGTCATTCTGAAGTCTTCTGAGCACAAAGAGAAAAAATGCATTTATGTTAAAATAGATACTGGGTTCAGAATTTTAAAATGTTTTATTTCTATCTACTGCTGAAGGATGTAAAAGTCATTCTTGTGTGTCTTTACTAAGAGTATTTCCTTACAGATTTTCACACGAAAAAACTCAGAAACTGCTTACTCTGAATTCATATTTCTAAAATTGGTATAATCTAGACAGTACCAACAAATGCTTTGCCTTCAGTGAATTAAAACAAGCTCATTTAACTACCATGTTTCTATCAAAAAAAAAAAAAGAAAAAGAAATACAGTCCTTTAAGATATCAGGGCTATCCTGGGGTACCTGGGTGGCTCAGTCAATTGAGCATCCAACTTCGGCTCTGGTCATGATCTCACTGTTCACGGGTTTGAGCCCCACGTCAGGATCTGTGCTGATAGCTCAGAGCTTGGAGCCTGCTTCAGATTCTGTGTCTCACTCTCTTTTTGTCCCTCCTCTGCTCATGCTCTCTCAGTCTCTCAAAGATAAATAAACATTAAAATAATATTTTTTTGAAAAAAAATAAGGGCTATCCTGTCTTCTGGCAAAATAAATGACATATTTATAATTCTAAAAAATGTCAAATTCTCATCTGATGTTGGTTTGCTAAATTGGTTTCCACCATATTTAAAATGAAACATTTAAACAAGCAAATACAAGCTATGTTGTCTGCCTGACCCACTCAGGACACACAAAAACGAGGATGGGGGACGAGGACGGGACACACACACACACACACACACACACACACACACACACCCTTACCTCTCTCTTTCTCTTTTCTCTCTAGGGGTCATGAAAAGAAGATCCACTTTCTTAATTCAATTTATTTACTTCAATACAAAACACCACTTTCTGCTCCCTGACTACCACTCAAGTTATAATAAAGTACAGACTGAGACTAAATGAATACTACAACTGCTTCATCTTAGTTTTTAGGCACTGCTAAGCAATGGTCTAGAGGTTGGCAAATTATGGCCAGAAAGTTAAGTATTTTGGGTTTTGCAAGCCACACGGTCTCTGTCACAACTACTCAACTCTGTTATTATATTGCAAAGCAGCCAAATACAATACATGAAGGAATGGGTATTACTTTTTCCGATGAAACTATTCATACATACACATTCTCATTCTCTCTCTCTCTCTCTCTCTCTCTCTCTCTCTGACACACACGGGCATCAGGCAATACACTATGTTGGTACTGAAGTAATTCCCAAGACCACCCAAAATTCTACTGATCCAGGATGGAGCATAAACCTATTAGGACAAATAACCTAAAGATATAAAGGGATGCCTGGGTGGCTCAGTCAGCTCAGATCATGATCTTGCAGTTCGTGAATTCTAGCCTTGCATCAGCATCACTGCTGTTGGCCTGTCAGCATGGAGCATGCTTCTGATTCTCTGTTCACCGCCCCACCCCCCGCCGTCCCTCCCCTGCCTGCACTCTCTCTCTGTCAAACAAACAAACAAACATTTTTTTTTTTTTAAAAAGATAGATATAGGGGCACCTGGGTGGCTCAGTCAGTTAAGCGTCTGACTCTTGATACCGACTCAGTCATGATCTCATGGTTATGACTTTGAGCCCCACATGAGACTCTGGGCTGACAGTCTGGAGTGTGCTTGGGATTCTCTCTCTCCCTCTCTCTCTCAAAAATAAATAAACATTTTTTAAAAAGACATATTTAAAAAAATCAAACTAACAGATAAAGTAAAAAAAAAAATTACTCAAGGGGCACCTGGTGACTCAGTTAAGCATCCAACTCTTGATTTCAGCTCAGGTCATGATCTCATGGTTTGTGATTCAAGCCTTGCATCAGGCTCTGAAATGACAGTGAGGAGCCTACTTGGGATTCTTCCTCCTTCCCTCTGTTCCTTCCCCACTTGTTCTCTTTCTCCCTCTCTCAAAATAAATAAATAAACCTAAAAAAAATTATTCAAGCATTCTCCACTAAAACTATAGCCATTTAGTGGGAAAGAAATTTTCTAAGGCATTCAAACACTGTCTTATGTGGCACCACATGGAACAATGAAGTTTGATTAAAAAAGGATTAAAACTTCAGTATTTCTCTGTGATCTTCAGACACTTAGAAGACAGATGTAGAATGGAAAGAACTACTGTTTACAAGTTTAACCCCTTCATATCATATCCATATAACCATAAGCATGTCCTCATGTGTAAAATGAGGCTACTGTATAATGCTATACTCTGCAGAGTGTATTTGATAGCCCAACAAGTATGAACAGAGTTCAGTTTATTGTTTAAAAAATAAATAAAAAGCAATGATTCAAAAACAAGAGCACACTGGGGTGCCAAGGTGGCTCAGTCAGTAAGCCTCCATTCTTTACTACAGCTCAGGTCATGATCTCACAGATTGTGAGACCAAGCCCCACCACATCTGGCTCTGCACTGTCATGACAGCACGGAGCCTGCTTGGGATTCTGGCTCTCCCTTTCTCTCTGCCCCTCCCACGCTCATGTGTGCACATGCTTTCTCTCTCTCAAAGTAAACTATAAAAATAGGGGTGCCTGGGTGGCTCAGTCGGTTAAACATCCAACTTCAGTTCAGGTCATGATCTTGCAGTTCCTGAGTTCAAGCCCCGCGTCAGGCTCTGTGCTGACAGCTCAGAGCCTGGAGCCTTCTTCTGATTCTGTGCCTCCCTCTCTCTCTGCCCCTCCCCTGCTTGTACTCCCTCTCTCAAAAATAAACATTAAAAAAAAATTGTTTTAAATAATAAAAATAAGGGCACCAATCCTACTAAGTTCCTAAAGATGTTTTCACACAGTATACTAATAAATACTTGCAGCTAATTGTTAACTGCTTAGTATAAAAGTCCACAACAGGGTTAAGAATAGTATTAAAAGAAAAAAACTTCAGGTTCTAAGCAAAAGAACAAAAAACAAAACAAACCTGTTTATGACTTAACCATGAGATTATAAAAATAGCAACTAGATGTATTAAAAATAAACAAGCAAATAAAGAACAATGAAGGCAGAGAGTAACAGACCGGTCCTGGAAATGAACTCTCTTCACCACAGCAAATGCAAGCAGGAAAACATGTTAGCCCTAAGTTTTGCCAAAACTAGCTAATGTTCATCAAGTAGATGGTGAGAAGTTGGGACGCCTGGGTGGCTCAATTGGTTGAGAGTCCAATTTTGGCTCAGGTCATGATCTAATAGTTCATGGGTTTGAGGCCCGCGTCAGGCTCTGTGCTAACAGCTGCGAGCCTGGAACCTTCTTTGGATTCTGTGTCTCCCCCTCTCTGTGCCCCTCCCCCGCTCATGCTCTGTCTCTCTCGCTCTCAAAAATAAACATTAAAAAAATTTTAAGTAGTGGGTGAGAAGAAATGAGTTATGCATATTTTAAATTAAGAGAAAATGAGCTTGTATTTTAGCTTTGACATGGTTTAACAAGTGGACACCAAAAATCACTTGTATAAGGTGAACTAAAATGTTATTGCAAAAGATGTTTTTTACATTTTTTTAACAACCCTAAGTCATAATACAACTTACAAATATGGAAAACAAGTAAACTGTAGATTTGCAATTATTTTTTAAATCAACTTCATTAAACTATCTATAGACAGAATTGCATTTAAAACAAAATGTCAGGAGTGCCTGGGTGGCTCAGTCAGTTGAGCGTCCAACTTCGGCTCAGGTCGTGATCTCAGAGTTCATGAGTTCAAGCCCCACGTCAGGCTCTGTGCTGACAGCTCAGAGACTGGAGCCTGCTTCGGATTCTACGTCTTGCTCTCTCTCTGCCCCTCCCCTGCTCATGCTCTGTCTCTGTCTCTCAAAGAAAATAAATAAATGCTAAAAATTAAAATAAATAAATAAAACAAAATGTCAATTTTCTGATCTTTTCCCAGTTCTCTAATATCAAAGCAACCAGAGATTCCCTCAACAACAAAGGACCTACATACTATAAATGAACTCTCTCCATTAGTGATGCATCAGTTACTCGAGAAAACAGAAACTAAGAGGCCAGATTTTCCTTCAGGAGATTAGGAAGCAACAGAATTTAATGCCAATGTTTCATCTTTCAGCCACGTTAGATGGTAGAATTGTCATTGTTGGGCTGTTGTCTGTACTGACTGTTAAAAGAGTTATCTGGCTATAGACAATAGAACTCTGAGGAGAAAGCAAAGAGGAAGAAAAATTTTATTAACCTCGCTCCTAAACACTGTTAATTTTAAAAGTTAGCCCTTTACTGACAATGTAAAGTACATCAATAAATAAAGATCCTTGCCCTGGGAGAGTTTAAACTCCAACATAATTTAGGATTAAGTGTTATGTAGGAGATGACAAGCTATGAAAAAAGAAAAACTCCCAGGAAGGTCAGGGGTTCTGGAGTTTTCTGTGAGGAGGAGGTGGTGCCCCCAGGTTGAAACAGTAGTATGTAGGATGGTCAGAACCAGTCTGTATTTCAAGTGAGCGCAGGCAAGATAAGAAGCTCCTGCGTATTCTATGTTCTGTATGCAGACAATCATATATGAGGACGTGCTTTACCTTAATGCTGTGACCATAGGATCATGTTCATGTTTGTTGGAAGCCATACCTGGAACATGTATATTTACCAAACAGTTCATTTATGTTTCAATTACTCTAATTTTTCCTCTGAGCTACCTGTTCTTGCCTACATTTGCTGTGTATTATAAAGCTACAATTCTAGGGTAGATATTAGGCATTATAAAATGATAGGTTTACCTAAATATTTTAGCATTATAGGGGCACCTGGCTGGCTGACTTAGTAGAGCAGGAAAACTCTTGATCTCGGGGTTGACTTCAAACCTCATGCTGGGCACAGAGATTACTTTTAAAATATTTTTAAAAATAATTTTATAAATAAATATTTAGCACTATAATATTATGGAGCCCATCACAAATGTTATCAAATGAGAAAGAAGATACGTTATATTTTTTAAAACTTTTGTAATTGCCCAGAGTCTGTTTAATCAAATTATTTTTCACACAAGCATTCTTGCACAGTTAACATTAAAAAGCTTCTAACTTTTTCAAGACACAAAATACAAAAACAAAACAAAACCCAGAAAATAAAACAGAAAAATATGCCAGTGAAATGGAATGTCTAGTCACTTTAAGTTCTACTGCAGTTTAGACACAGGCTCAATTTTTAAATATCCAGCAAAGGTTTACATTGTACCTGATACTGCATGTATTTACCTGCCATCACTACTTTAAAATACTGAACAAGGTAAAAGTAACAAAACCCAAATGTGGGATATAGACCAAGGCTTCCTCAAATTCTTATTAAGAACTCTTGGTCTTGGGGATCTTGGGCGGCTCAGTTGGTTGAGCGTCTGATTTCAGCTCAGGTCATGATCTCACAGTTCATGCGTTTGAGCCTCGCATCGGGTTCCACATTGGCAGTGTGGGGCCTGCTTGGGATTCTCTTGCTCACTTCCTCTCTCTCTGCCCCTCCCCTGCTCATGCTCTTTACTTTTTTTAAAATAAACTTAAAAAAAAATTTTTTTTTTTTTTTAAAGAACCTGTTGGTCATTTACCCCCCTCACTGTGTCCAATATTCTTGAGAACAAAAATAGTGAGACTAGTTTATGAAAATGCACAAAGCTAGAATTAAAAAGGTTAGCTGAATTTATTTCAATACCTCCAACTGTAAATTCCTAGAAAAAAATTAAGTTATCTCGATAACTGTGCCTACTATCATACCTAAAACGGAATTCTGGGTTCCAATGAGTATTAAATGACAAGGGGCTGGTAAGGATCTGTGCAGATAGGGGAATGGCAACTAAATCTCAATCTCTTCTCCTTAAGAAGGAATATAAGCCAGAAATTGTTTAAAGAATACTATGAGGAAACTATCTTTGCCACAAAGAGGATGAAAATCTGTTGCATAGGACTGCTCACTGGCCTCTTGATTTCAAGTCAAGGCTAATCAATCAGATAAAGAGCATTCTGATGACTCAGATTGGATTAGATTAACTCACAAAAAAACAAGGAAGGCCACTGAGTTTACTTGGAAGGATATAGGACAGGAAAAGACTATCCGAGAGCTTCAAGCCAGGCGTGTCAGCAGAACACGCAATCCAGGAGCTATAGTCTTCACAACTCTCCGTCCCACCACCGGCACTTCACTGCTCAGGTACAAGGGAGCAAGAATTCACGAAAGGACATGGAAGCTACTTTGGGTTAAAAACCACAAACTCCACAAAGGGTAAGATTTTCATGGGCCTAGCTTCCTGCGGATCCAACCCATCAAAGCATATGCTCCATTGTAAGAATGTACCCCACCTTCCCTCCACATATGTACTCCCAGTCCAGATGCAGTTCACAAGTCAGGGACCACTCTGCCATGCCCCCTTGTTGGCTGGTAATACTGCTGGACGTTCCACTTTTATTTTTTAAATGAAACACAACCAAAACTGAACCAAGGTTATTTATCCACAGAAAGAGAAAAGGTTTGGTGACTCCTTGTCTTACAACACATGTGGGTCCTCATCTCTACTCTGCCTCTAGGTTGTCAGTGGTCTTGGACCTGTAACTTAAAGCTTCTAGGAGCAATTCACCTCCTATAAGCAACGACTGGCTTGAATATGGCAATACAGACAGAAAACCAAACTAACACGCTACAAGATATCTTACAAACAACATAGAAAATCTCTTTTGATGATATGAAGGCTAAACAATGCTAACGAAGAGCAGTGTAGTTCAAAAGGAAATTGAGGCCCAGAAGTTAAATATTCTTACAAGAAGTAGTGAAATATTAAACTCTGCACTGCTTGCACACTCAGTATCATTTAAATATCATAACAAGCTGTATAGTAAGTATTGCATCTATTTCAAAAACAGGTTAACTAAGGCTCAGAGCAGTTCCTAGACCAAGATCAACAGTAAGGCCAAGTAAGCGGACATCAGATGCCAGGTTAAATTCTTAACCACTCTCCTCTTCTATGTCTCTTGAATCTCTTTTCGAAGCTTTTGTTTCCAATAATTTTCCTTTACAACAACATGATAAAGATCTTTTAATGAAAGTTGAAAGTATCACTTAGGAGAAAGAGATCTATAGCCATGTTCTCTTACTGCCACAGGGAGGGCACAATCAGCACAGCAAGGATCACAGGCAGCCACCTGAAGACAGCTTACATCCACCCACCAATAAATACTACTTTTCGTCACCTATCATTACCCAGCTTCCAAATGCTCTGAACTTCGAGTGTTTCATACAACCAACTAGTTCTTGAAACACTATGTAGGTTTAATTGTTTAAAAACAGATACATAACGGAAATCAGGAATTTCACTGATGAGAGTTAGGTTATATTTATTTATATATCAGAATTCCTTAGGGAGCATGGAATTTTAAAATGCATAATCCTCCTACTTTTGGAAGTTTATCAAAAGTCCTGGAAGGCACAAAAACACTATAGCCATTTCTGCAGCAAATACTGTGTTGCTTTTGGCTTAGTATTCATTACCCAAAACAAAAGCCTGAAAGTTATCCTTGACTCTTCCCTGTCTCCTTTGTCAGCCATATCAATCACTAAATTTAATCAATTCTCTTTCCTAAATATATCTATAATGTCTACTGGTTCCTTGAATCCTACCACCCATTCTTCGTAGCTCAATCTGCTTCCCCATCAACTTTGATAAAATCCAAAGCAAAAAAATTATTTTTAATAGGCATGCACCCCAAAATTTATAATTGAACAGCACTTGATTATGTGAAAATTCAGATTTGTTTTTCTTTGTTTTTGTTGTTATTGTTTGTTTGTGGGTTTTGTAATTTTGAAGTGAAAGAGGCAATAATGGATTTCTCTGTTGGGTCACTGTTTATTTACGTAACAACTATTAGTTGCCTTCAGCCTCCCTGCTAACGTAATGCCAATTTTGTTCAAAGTAGCAACATATCCACATAATACTTTCTCAGCCTTTCTTGCAGCTAGAGGTAGCCATGTGAAATAGCCTGGTTAATAAGATCTAAGCAGAAATAGGGGTGGGTGAAGGGGCTCCCAGCCATCACAGCAAGAGAGGCAGCTAGGGAATCTTTTATTTTCCTAAAAATGGAGAACAGATGCAGATGTTTAAACCTGATGCCTCCTGAAGCAGTAGCCATTTTTCAACCAAGGCAATACGCCTGATGGACTTCCTTACACTGAGGACAACGGAATAAAAAAATAGCGATTTCCTGCCAGTAGATTTGTTTAAAATAGTGTTTTGAGTTACTTGAAGCCAACTGAACATCATTCTCCCCAGAGAGGTCCCCAAAGCATTTCAAACTTACTATGTATATACTTAATTCCTCTCCCATCCCAAACTTGTTCCTCCTCCTATATTCTCTACTTCTTTGTATGGCTCCGACATCCAGTCACCCACGCTAGAAATACGGTTCTTTCTCCTCTCGTATCTCCCATACCTACCTACCTACCTACCTATCTACCTACCTACCTACCTATCATCAAACACCATTGCTTTCTATCTCTAGGGTGTTATTTCACAAGTACATTTTTAGTTCCTTATGCCTTCATGACTTTGGATATGCTATGTCCTCTAGCTAAATTTTAGATCACCCATACCCCACGAAAGCTCTATCACCACTGCAGATATTTATTTTATATGTCCATCCCCCTTCACTAGAAACCTAAACACTTTATTATAATTATCACATCCTGTTGCAACATTTTAATGCTGTACTACTCTTTTTAAAATGCACATTCAGGGGCGCCTGGGTGGCGCAGTCGGTTAAGCATCCGACTTCGGCTCAGGTCACGATCTCACGGTCCGTGAGTTCGAGCCCCGCGTCGGGCTCTGGGCTGATGGCTCAGGGCCTGGAGCCTGCTTCCGATTCTGTGTCTCCTTCTCTCTCTGCCCCTCCCCCCTTCATGCTCTGTCTCTCTCTGTCTCAAAAATAAATAAAAACGTTAAAAAAAAATTTTTTTCTTAAATAAAAAAATAAAATGCACAAATTAAAAAACAGTAGTTGCTCTTAAAAGGCTTAAGTTTTGCTTTTTTTAGAGTACACAGTTTGATTCTGATCCCGTTAATTACTTTAGGAGGAGAGGAACCAGGAAGGCAAAAGAGAACTGAATGAAGAGAAAAAAGTATCAACAGCTAAAGTTAAGTTCACTGAGAAAGGTTTAAGGTTTGTTACTTCTCCTTCATTGTTATACAGACAAAAAACTGGAAAGACTACTCCAAGAGATCAACTTACAATAGGCAGGGATGCCTTTCATCGTTAGTTTCTGACCCCAAGGTCCTGGGAAGAAAGACCAGAAAGATGGAAAAATTTGCTCTACTGGTATTCTAACACTGGAGGAAATAACATCTGAAAGAATAGTGATATATGTCCCTTACGTGTTCACTATAATGAAGTTTTTCTGCATTTTCAGATCTTCTAGATTTACTGGTGGCTACTTTGAAATTATATCCCTATCTCATACCTCCTATCATAGTTACTTTTTGCTTTTTCCCCCTCTAACAACCTGAATATTTCATGTCCTTGTTCTCCTCTAACCACACCAAATCTTCTACTCCTTCCCACATTTATTCAATAACGCTGTGCCAGGACATTTCATTTGAAAACATCACAAAATACAATAGTCACAAACAAATGTCTGGTTCTTTACAATTAATTATATTAGTATTCACTCAATTCATTCAATTCACTTATTCAGTAAATATTTACACTGCCTTTCCATTCCAAAGCTTCATCCATTCTTTACAAAATTCTAAGAATTAAGGTAGAAGAAATTACACATAGAACCAGAACAGAACCAAAGGCAACAGTACTGTGACTCCTACCCCTTACTGAGCATGAGAGGCAATGGTGCTTATTTAATCTCTCTTAACCTGTTTCGTCATCTGTAAAACGAGGATTTTAGCACTAGCTACCCAGAGGGCTACTATTCTAAGAATTAAATAAGGGAATGCATATCAGGCATATAATCTTACCTGAAATATAAAAAGCACTTAATAACTGGCAGTCATTATTCTACCAGATTTAGTGACGGGACACACTGAGCTGTCCTTTAATAGAAACACAGCCTTGATTAAATAAACTTATCATTCAGTATACCCAATCTAAATGTCCAGAATGCTTTGTGTTTTCATGAATGTTAATGAACAATTTATTACATAAAACAAAAATGCAACTTTGTTTTTAAACAGACTGCTACTAGCATCCTGAAAATAATGTATCATTTCTGGATTAAATATTGGATATAAAATAAGAAAAAAGAGGATTACCCGTCATGGAAGCAGGAGTGAGTCAATTTTGGTCTCTAAAAAAAACAATACTCATGTTTTAATTAACACCACAACCAATCATCTATAATGGGTCCTGGATTAATCAAATCTCCATGTTTTTTAAATTTTTTAATGTTTGTTTATTTTTGAGACAGAGCAAGAAACAGCACGAGCCGGGGAGGGGCAGAAAGAGAGGGAGACACAGAATCCGAAGCAGGCTCCTGGCTCTGAGCTGTCAGCACAGAGCCTGATGCAGGGCTTGAACCCATGAACTGTGTGAGATCACGACTGGATCAAAGTCAGACATTTAACCGACTGAGCCACCCAGGCACCCCTGAAATGTCCATGTTTTAAAGAAATATTAGTGTGATATTATTATTCCTATACTCTGGCTTCTAAAAATAGCTGAGAAGCTATAAAACTAGTGCCTAAAGAGCAGCACTGAATTCCTGGAATGGATACTTACAGTGATAGCAAATAAAGGGTAAATTTAATAAGGCTTTCATTAAGCCTTCTACATAATTACACAGTATTTAAAAATAGTACTTTTATTTTGGTTTTGAATGTCATATAAACTATTGAATACCTGTGTAGTCTGGAAATCATTTTCCTTCCAGATAGAATATCAAAATAATTTTAAAACATTAATAGGAAATAACTTGCAGTTTCCCATTCCAGGAAATTCCTTTTAGGCAATGTAAGCTCTTGGTTCTCCCTGATGTTTCCTACCCCGGACAATTCAACATGCTCTATAAGTTCTATTAATACACATCTTCTCTAGTATAATAATAAAGAGGTTAACAATGAGTCAGTCTAACTTCAAATTCCACTAGTACAGTGACTAATTTTCTAATTTGAAAGAAGTCAGCAAATCCCACCTGGAGCTTTAATAAATTCCACTTTATTTCCATGTCATTGATTGGGAGAAATATAAAGTAAAACTAGCTATTTCATTCAAAAGGGCAGAGAAGAAGTACTGAAGAGCGGAATGGGATCACCCTAAGGTGAATTATCAACCAAGACCACTGAACCCATCAATTTGCTATTTTTCATACTGTGCAAAGAATTAAGCAGTCAGAAACCAGAAGTCTAGGGTCAATGGCCTTTTATACATTTCTTACTACACAGTATATAAATTTTTAATTTTTCCCCCTCCCTTATTTTATCCATGTTCTCAGCCAGAACCTCGGGACGTAACTGTAGAATGTTCAAGCAAGGACTACTATTAAGCTACATTCTAAGAAACTGAATATAGAAGTCCTGTTCTTCCAAAACCACTCAATCTTTTCAAACTTTGAACTGCTCTTGAATGGTCATTCATTCATTCAGAGCCTATTCAAGGACCACGGACTTTACACATAAAGGGGGAAAGAACAGCTTAGTTATAACCATGCTACACATGCAAAAATAAACTTCTAGAATTTCTTCAAACTCCAAGTCCCCAAGGAATTCTCTGAATGGAAAACAACTTGGCAGAGGCTAAATCTCCTTGAAGTCCAACTGTAGTCAGAGATGTATTCCTAGACTAAAACTAAGTATACAAGGAGGACACAAAGAAATACTAGACTTTTTCTCAAAGTCTATCTAGAATACTAACTTGATCCATTTGTTGCTGTGAAATAAATAGGGGGGAAAATATACATGTATATATGCATATGTCTCTGACCCTAGTACCTAGCAAAGAGCTCCTAAAACTTGTAATTTCCTAATGACAAGAACACCAGAAATATCTTTTGTGCTAATATTTGGTCTTTGACCCTGATTTCTCACACAGATCTCCTAAATGCCTTGGAATTTGCTGGGTGATAAGGACTCTACTTCAGTATGAGAGTTGATCACCAAAAAGACCAAGCCATGATTCATCAGAGCTTGGAACTTTCAGCCCCGCTCCCTGATCCTTCAGGAAGGGGAACAATGGTGACTGAGCTCATGATTGATCTCACCCTACATGATGAACCCTCCATAAAAATCTCAAAAGTACGAAATTCGGAGAGCTTCCAGATTGCTGAACACACGGAGGTACTGTGAGGGTAGTATACACGTCAAAAGCTAAAGCATGGGCCCATACCTTGCCACACCTACCTCTTCTACCTAAATGTCTGTTCATTCATCATGTCGTTCTATAATCAATTGGTAAATGTTAAGCGGGCCCTGAGTTTTATGTGCCACTCTAGCAAATTATGAAACCCACGGGGGGGTCAGAGGACTCCAACTCACTGCCAGTCAGTCAGAAGAAACAACCTGGGACGTGCGACTAGCATCTGAACTGGAGGCAGTCTTGTGGGATTGAGCCCCTACCCTGTGGGATCTGATGCTAACTCCAGGCAGACAGTGTCAGAACTGAGTTGAATTACAGGACACCCAGCTGGCGTTGAAGAGAATTGCTTGATGTGAAAAAAATTACCACACGTTTGGTGATCAAAAGTGTCAGAAGTATTATGTGTGTGAGTAAAGGAAAACACAGGAATGTTTTTCCTGACAGTTCCCAATATTTCTCCTACCCAATAAACCTCTTATTGCACTCTCACGTTTTATGTCATCCTAAAACAATCTTCTCTCCCCAGACATTATTCTAAGAACACCTATTTCACTAAGACATTATCAAGGACACTTTATTTAGGAGTTGAAGATAGAAAATAAATTGTGTCTCAAGCTAACAGATAAAGAAAGACATAAACAAACGTGTAATGATAACAAAAGAACCAAAATACAAGTTCTTAAACACTGCTGTCTCCTGAGGATAGGCCTAGTAAAGAAGCCTCATTTTTTTTTTTCATTTTATTATATGTATTCACTACTTCTGTGGTATTAAAAAAAAGAAAAAAGTACTGAAATTTCTGATTTTCTAGGTCACCTAGGGCCAGGAAAGAAATTTCCTTTACGCAGATAACAAACTCTACCTTTTGCACACCCCCATCACTCAAGTGTTTCTTTGGTAATTTAATAAGATTTAATATAACTTTTAGGTAGTAATTCTTTAAGTATGGGATTTTATCAAGTAAGATTAAAAAATAATCACTAGTACAAAACAAATTTTAAAACTGCTGGCTTTATCCTGTTAAGAGTGTTAAGTGTCCTTTCCAATTAAGGCTGAAAATCTGGCCATGGTATGGTCACCCAAAGGCACAACTAAGTATCCTACACAAAATTCAAATGTACCTTGTCATACTGACTCCTTTCACTGATTGAAACAAAGCCCATAAACATGGGGGAAGGAGAAAGGGAGTAAGAGTAAAAACTTTAGGAAAACTTACATCATTTCCAATGCTAATAAGGACAGAGCAGTAAGGAAACTCCTTGAAATTTATTTTCTAGTGGGGGAGGACAGATAAACAAAATGAGTACATTCTAATAAATGGGGGCTGCCTTATCTCAATTTCTTAACTTAGCTTGTATAAAACCAAGAGGGACTCAGGTTTTAGCACTATAACCATTCAGGTTCACTGACTGCAAACACTAAAAAGCAACTCCAGAAAACAGGACTTACTGAAAGCATTAGTTCAGAAAAACCTGAACCAAAAGGTTTTCAAAGAAAGAAACAACACCAGTTCTATGGATCAAGAATATACCTACTCCACCCAATTAAGTTGGTTCCCAGAACCTCTTTCAACAATTTGTGGTCAAATATGGTCCCAACTCGCTCATTTCTCCAAGGAGTAGCTGGACTCATATATAATTAGGACTTCCCTTGATGCTATTTATAGATAGGCAAATAGATATGATGACTACCAGAAGGAAGGTTATTAACCCGGAGGCAGGGAGAACAAAGAACAGTTATCTGTATACTGTCTGTCTTTACTGCCACATGACAGGATTGTTGAAATTTACTCTGAACAGACAATGGTCCAGATTCTGCTACACTGTGACATGCTGTTGGCCTAGATCCTGGCCCAGGCAGCAGCACTAACTACCAATGTTGCAAATTGTTTCAGTTTACACTTCCACTTTCCTCCAAGATCAACTGCCATACTTGGATGACTGGGTCTGCAGAAGCTCCAGAGTCAACTGACATGCAGAAACATTCCAAAGACTCTTCAGGCCTATAACTCAATCACTGGTCTATATTTCAACCTCACCCGTTTTCTTAAAGGTCATTTTATTACAGCACTATAGTTGCCCTCTATTTCCACTAAGTCTTAGTATTTTTCATATTAAATTTCTGGCAGAAGAGAGTTTGAGGTATCTTCCTCAGGCTCCCTAAACAAAGTACACAAAAACTGTCGTCCCTCAAAATTGCATGAAGTGAATTTAGTTCTACTCCAATATGCGTCTCGCCAACCTTTATTTAAATAACTTAAGAGGGTCATTTTTTTACTCCAACTCTAAATGCTATACATAAAGACCCTACTTATAGGGCTCAGAACTGATAACCTTAATTTCTCATTACTTTCCAACATGCATCACTCCTTAACCTGTGATACAACAGGCTTATTTCCAATAGTGCCTTCTTTATAATTTAACATGCTGGTCTAATGGCTTTCCCTTTCCTTCTATCCAGAGCCTACCTATTTTTCAAGACTCATCTTAACGCTTTCCTGCTTGAAAGCCTTCCCCCACTACTCCAACCTATCAAGGATGATTCTCCTTTATGAAAATTGCTGGTAATATGTCATTTTATAGTGCTGGAAAACACAGTCCAGACCTATGAAATAATGCACCCCAACAGCCAGTGGCAAAGGCTGGACTATAATGCAGACCTTCAAACTCAAACGCCAAGGTTTATGTTTTTACCAATTCCTCACTCTAACATTACTTCCTAATCTGAACATATCCCCTCACACACGAAACTTTCCAATGGATTCTTCACACCTAGTTTATCCAAAGCCAACCCATCCTTCAAATCACAGGTAAAGTGCATTCTCCACTCAAATTTCTTTTTTGACAGTTCTCATAGTGATTTTCCTCCTTTTCAAATTTTACTATATTGTAATAAATAACACACAGCCTGGCATCCTTCTACTTTGCATGCATTATCTCACTTACTCCTCCAAACATCTTGAAAAGGCAGAAATTAGCCATATTTTTTACAAAGGGCCCTAAGATGTTAATTTGCTTCCCTTTTTACAATTAATTCACAATAGAGTTGAGATTTAAAACTATGCCAACCACCTTCAAAGCCCATGCTCTTTAAATATAGCATTGCGTACTTTTTTTGCTTAACACACACAATGGAAACTATGTGGAGATAACGAACAATTATTTTCCAATAACCAGAATTCAGGACTCATTCTTGATACTTGGCCTAGAATTAAATTATAACCTACAGCTTCTTCTTGTTATGTTACTCCATGCTTTTCATTCCTTTAAAACCACAGTTCGTATAATCTGAATCTGTTCCTGAGGAAATGAACTCAAACTCAAGAACGTTCTTTAAAACTGTCAATGTCAAAGTAATAAAACACAAAGAAAGGCTGAGGAATATGCCAGGTTAAAGATTATTCAGTGTGTGATCTTGCATTGGATCCTGAGTTAGGGCAAACCAATGGCTAACAAGATCAATAGGATAACTGGCAGAATTTTAATATGGAATATGTTAAATACTATATTGTATCAATACTGTATCAATGTTAAATATCCGTAAATGTGACCACTGCACTGTTATGTAAGAGAATATCCTTGTTCTTCAGGGTACACCCAAGTATTTAGAGGTAAATGACCATAATGTGTACAACTTATTCTTAAATGGCTCAACTAAAATAATGAGATAAATAAAATGACAAGAAATAATTAATAATATAAAGCAAATGTGAAAAATACCAAAACTGAAAAATCTATTTGAAAGGTATGTGAGAGGTCAAATTTACAGAAAAGGAAAAAAAATACATCATTGAAAGGAATGGGTAGGCATATAGATCAGGGACTGGCAAACATCTTTTACAAAGAGGCAGGAAGTAAATATTGTAGGTTTGGGGGGGGGGGGGGCTTATAGTCTATCCCATCTACTCAATGCTGCCACTGTAGCACAAAGACAGCCTGTAGACAGTAATATAATGAATGGACTTGGTATGTTCCAAAACACTTTATTTACCAAAACCTGGCCTTAGTCTAATGACCCTTGATACAGATAAAAAAGATTGACCATGACCTGCTTAACACTGGAAGTTAAGCAACAGGAACGTGAGAATTTATTACATTACTCTCTTTTATGTATCTTGAAATTTTTCATAAAAAGAGTTTAAAAATAAAACTTCGCTTAGAAATCTCTTTCTTCACTTCATAGCCTATCTCCTCCAGAAAAAGTCCCAATTTGACTTTTACACATCCTTCTTTCAACCGTTATCTTTTACTTCCAAACAATGTGCAGGTTTTTCAACCAGACTAAATTCGTACAGGCCACATGCATTTAACTTTCTCTTTAAACTCTTAACTCCCTGAGGGAAAGGGTCTTATCTGGTGATTAACATAAATTTGGTGGCCTAACAAGATTATGCAACACCTCTTATCATTGGCTCTGAATTCAAGTCTCTCTTTGGCATTTGGAACTGAGAGAAATGAAACTCCCACAACCTCACTGAGCTTATTTCTTGTGAGATATAAGGAAGGCAAGCCTGTAAAGCTTGGTAAAGCTGACATCGTATCTAATTTAACTTTAGATTTCATAAGATTTTTTTTTTGTAGCTAAACAAGTAAAATCCATGGAAGCTGAAGAGTCACAGATTACTGGAAACGTAGAATATAGGGCTTGAAGGAATTATAAAAACAACCTCAACCCCAATCCCACAGAAGAAATGCAGGTAATCCCAACATTCCATTTAATTCTCATTAATTGATATGAAGTCAAAATTGTGAAGTGCGTTAAAAATTAAAGCAATATTAATAAACTAAGTTTTTTCCTATTAATAGAAGATATACTTAAATCACAATACATTTGTGTTGACAAATTCACCAAAATTCTGCTTCTGGGCACAACTGTCAAATTTACTTATTCCACAATACCGTGTCTACTAAGTGAAATTTGTTCTCTTTGGTGCTACAGGTTACAATTCAAATACTTCCTCCTCTAAAATAAGACATCTGAAGACACAGAACTGCTATACAAGATAGATGTGCTGAACACTGTAAGCCTGTGTCAAAGCATCTAGAAATGCAGTGTCACTCCAGTGTGGGGTAACAGAAGAAGTGAGATGAAAGAACAGAGAGGATAGCATCGAAAGTTTAGCACATAACCTGAAAATTGCCAAGAATTGACCCAAAGTCCTTAATATTGTCATAACATCTGCTGCAAGCACTAATGTCAAATTTGGCTCTATAAATACTGATTTGAACTCTTGTGCAAAATCTCTGACCTAAAATACTGCAGCTAAAACACTGCAAGTCCACCAACAGGGAAGGCACACTCTTGGAAATTCAAATTTGCTAGAACAGCTTTCATACAGCTATTATGGTCAAGTTTAAAGAAAAGCAGAGCTCTTGAATCAATGACAGATTCTGGCTGACAGAGCTAAAAAAGGCAAAGGCACAGGGCAACAGGTTCTTTAAATAGTGGGGATAGCTGCACATCAAAGCACAGATTATCACATATGTGGTATAAGGACTGGTGGTCACAAAGGAGTCTTTTCAGGCTCATTCAAATACCAAATAATTAGCATAAACAATGTTTTTCTTCATCTTCCAACTCCAGTAGCATTTTTTAAATTACTCTATAGCTTATACTAGTCGAATGTGGGGTACTCTTTAATACAAGGACTCTCTCCCTAAATTTAAATAAGGCTATTAAACATTATAAGCAAAAGTCAGCCATAGGAAAATACCATCTTGTGCAATATTTTCCCCCACATTCTATCCAGTACTGCATATACAGGTCTTTTTTTTTTTTTTTTTTTTTTTTAGATTTGAGTTAGTTAACATACAGTGTAGTTAGGGCTGGTTTCAGGAGAATTTAGTGATTCATCACTTAGATATAACACCCAGTGCTCATCCCAGCAAGTGCCCTCCTTAGTGCCTATTACCCATTGAGCCCATCTCCTTCCCCACGTCCCCTCCATCAACCCCCAATTTGTATTCTATATTTAAGAGTCTCTTATGGCTTGCCTCCATCTCATTTTTTATCTTTTATTTTTCCTTCCCTTCCCCTATGTTCATCTGTTTTGTTTCTTCATACATGTCTTGTATCTATTAATTGAGAAAGGAAGTGAAGTGCTTTACTAACTTCTGATAGGATCATGGAAAGAAACCTAAACATTAGCAATCTTTAGGTGGTACATTCAAAAACAGGCAAAAGAAAAGAAAATCTTGACAGTATACTTTAATATGCTTTTTTTAATGTATAGTAACTTAGAAGGAAAACTCATATACACTAAAAACACTTTTTACATTCTTAAGCATAAAAGAATACACACATTAACAAACATTTTAAATTCAAGCCTTAAAAAGCTACAATTACAGAAAGACATGTTTATTTTAATATATTTATACCAATTGCTCGTTAAGGCATAACTATACCACATCACAGAAAAGGGGGGAAAAAAAGCTTCTGTTTGAAGCCAACCATTCCCAACCAGGATTCCAGGGTATACTCAAAGTGAGAAATAATGGGGTACCTGGCTGGGTCAGTCAGTAGATCATGTGACTCTTGATCTTAGGGTGTGAGTTCAAACCCCATGTTGGGTGTAGAAAAGAAAAGGAAAGGAAAGGAAAGGAAAGGAAAGGAAAGGAAAGGAAAGACAAAAAGAGAGAAATAGACAAACACCCCTAAAATTGAGCAAACAAGATAAATGTTTAATACATGGAACAGGCTAAGCTCAGAAATTTTTCTATAAAGCTCATTCCAAAATCTCACTTCAAAGAAATGAAGGCATCGGATTTTTTCATGTTCCCAATTCTAATTTAAGCATATAGTATGAATCTTATCACTAAGTGTCCTTAAATTATTTTGCCTAAGGCCAGGTATTCAAATTCATGTGTCTCAATCAGCTTATATAATGATCAGGGTTTTTTTCAAACCTTAAAACATATGATTCAAATACACCTATCACAAAAGGATAAATCTACACTAGCACATTTTCTCCTTTTAACAGTATGTACTCTTCTAAGAGATCATTTATAAAGAGCAAAATTCCCTGAATCAGGAAGGGTCATTTCCCGAAAGGAAAATTTATACTATCACAATTTACATTTCCCTGCATTTATGCCAGCTTTTCTTCATTGAACAATCCACAACCATGCCTAAATTTGACCTTAGACTAATACTTACTAGTTTTCATCCCAATTTTCCCTCTTGCTACAGTGCCTCATCCCCACTGTTCACTATGTGTTACAACAAGGTTAGAGACGTGTGTGCGTGTGTGTGTGTGTGTGTGTGTGTGTGTGTGTTTACGTGGGGGGGGGGGAGTGCACATACATATACAAAAACACACCTTTACTCATGCGGTGAGCTAATATTCAGGATAATGCACGACAATGTTAGCTAATCAAAAACTGGATTACTTCTATTATTTAAGCCTTCAAGACAATAGCCCATTTTCACTCACCCTCATTCTCCTACTTGACAAAAGTGTGGAAGAGGATGAACCCTGAAGAGAAAACCCTTCACAACTGTGAAAGAAAACAATAGGAAATAGAAAACCTTCAACAAACTTCATTCCATGGAGAAACCCATTCTGTAATTTTTTTAAAACGCTTTTTTAAATGTTTTATTTTGGGGGCGCCTGGGTGGCTCAGTCAGTTGGACGTCCACCTTGGCTCAAGTCATGATTTCGCAGTTCCTGAGTTCAAGCCCCTCACTGGGCTCTGTGCTGACAGCTCAGAGCCTGGAGCCTCCTTCTGATTCTGTGTCTCCCTCTCTCTCTGCCCCTCTCCCACTCACTTTCTCTCTCAAAAAATAAATAAAACCATTAAAGAAAAAAATTTTTTAATGGTTTTATTTTTGAAAAAGAAAGAGAGAGAGAGAAGGACAGAGGATCTGAAGAGGCTCCATACTGACAGTTGAGAGCCCGATGTGGGGCTGGAACTCACAAACCAGGAGATCATGACCTGAGCTGAAGTCAGACACAACCAACTGAGCCATCCAGGAGCCCCTCATTTTGTAATTTTAATGACAAAATGACCCATCATTCAACCTCTGCTTGAGCTTCTCCAATGTTGAGTGCTTTTGCATAAAGGTGCTTTTTTAGTAAATTATTAGACAGCTCTAATTGTTTTCAAAGTTCTTTCTTCTCTAGGATTCAAATGTATTTACCTGTAATTCCTACTCAGAGCTTCTTGAACTATACAAAACAAGTCTAACTCTACTTTAAATGAAACTAGTTAGCAACTGGAAGGACTTTCTTCCAGTCTCTTACTCCCAAGTGTTCTATTTCCCATTTTAAAAATTTGTGACCTAACAATTAACAAAAATCTGCTCCACTTTATGTCCTTCTAAAATTAGGACTCCTAAAACAGTACACAGTGCTTTATTCACAGCGTCTTTTCAACAGTTAGTAAATTTATTCTTTCTTGGACAATGGGGTGGGTGTAGACAGTAAAACTCAAAATCTCTTCAAGCACAAAAAAAGACCTAGGAAGTATAGATAAAAATTCACAAAAATCTGTCACTATAAGAAATGGGTGCTGGGACAAAAGGATATCCACATGCAAAAGAATGAAAATGGAACCGTACTTCATACCATATAAAAAAAATTAAAATGGATCAAAGACCTAAGTAACTCTGGATTAGGCAATGGTTAGCTAGGATACCTAAAGTACAAGCAACAAAAGAAAAAACAAACTGCCATCCTCAAAATTTAAAACTCTTTCCCTTCAAAGGACACACCATCAAAGAAGAGAAAACCCACAAAATGGAAGGAAATTTTTGCAAAACATAAGAGACTTGTGTCTAGAATATATGAATAGTACACCTCAATAATAAGGAGGCAAACAATATAATTTTAAAATGGGCCAAATATCTGAACAGATATTCCAAAGACAACACACAAATGGCCAATAAGCACATGAAAATACCTTCAACATCACTAGCCATCAGGGAAATGCAAATCAAAATCACAATGAGATACCACTTCACATCCACAAGGAAGGCTATCAAAACAAAAGGACAGTAATAATGGTTGTTGAGGATACAGACAAATTGGAACCCTCAAACACTGCTGATCAGAATGTAAAGTGCAGTCCAGCCCCTTTGGAAAAGCCTAACAGTCCCTCAATTATTAGAATTTAATTAGAAATAATGAATTATTACAATTCCAAAACAAATTAGTATAAAAACTGACAGGTATCATTAAAAGATTTCATAAAAGTCAAAAACAGTATTAGAACATGTTTCCTTTCTACATACCCAATGGCCACAATACCTCAGTTTTAAATTCTGGGTGACAATAAAACAGCAAGTATACTTGATGTGCCAAGGAGATGTACTAGCAATTTTCTTTATAATTACTACTCACAATTAAAACAGCCCCCTAAATAATTTCCAGATTTTAAGTTGCAGAGCAATGACTTTAAAAAAAGAGAGAGAGAGAGTGAGAGAAAGTACACATGTGCATGCTTGTGAGCCCGACATGGGTCTCAATCCCACAACCCTGGGATGATGAGCTGAGTTGAAATCAAGAGTCCGATGCTCAACTGACTAAGCCACCCAGGTGCCCAAGCAATGACTTTTAATCAAAGTTACCAAATGGGTGATTAATCATTAATAGCTTCTAGGAAAGATTATGTAAAAAAAAAAAAAAAAAAATGCTCTATCAAATAAAAATGATACAGATTTTTTCAAAGGGTAACAATGAATTATAAATGCCTAGTCCTCTCAAAACAAGGTAGGACTTGTTAAAGCCGATTGCTGGGTCCCACCCCTGTTCTTTCCATTCCAACTGCTAGGTCTGGGGTGGATTCAAGGATTTGCAATGCTAACAGGTTACAAAGAGACCACACTTTGAGACCTACTATACTATACAATCCTGAATCATACAGCAACATTCTTTTGAGAACAAAAATCAGTAATATTAATAATCCAACAATCAGCGGTCAAACATCATTAACCAAAATGGGTTATGTAATAAAATTAAGACAAATCAGACAAGGGTTTTTATCTTTAGGACTTTCCCAGCATTGTCTGCTCCAATTGGTACATGCTTCTGTTAACATGCCCAGGAGTGGGGCACCTGGGTGGCATAGTGGGTTAAGCCTCCAACTTCGTTCAGCTCAGGTCATGATCTCATGGTTCCTGAGTTCGAGCCCCACATCAGGCTCTCTGCTATCAGCACAGAGCCCACTTTGAGTCCTGTCTCCCTCGCTCTCTGCCCCTCCCCCGCTCCTCTTGTGCTCTCTCAAAAATAAACATTGAAACAAAAAAAAAGAACAAATAAAAATTTAAAAATAACTTAAAAAAATAAACATGCCCGGGGCGCCTGAGTGGCTCAGCTGGCTAAGTGTCCATCTTCGGCTCAGGTCATGATCTCACAGTCTGGGAGTTCAAGCCCGCATCAGGCTCTGTGCTGTCAGCTCAGACCCTGGAGCCTGCTTCAGGTCTGTGTCTCCCTCTCTCTCTCTCTCTCCCCTACTCATACTCTGTTTCAAAACTAAGCATTAATAATTTTAAATAAACAAATAAATAAACATGCCCACAAGGTATCTTTCAAGCCCTTGAAAAGCTGTACTGCATCCATGAAGCCTGCTCTGAATACCCTAGCTGGAAATAACTTCTTACTCCTTTGAACTTAAGTCCTCACCTGTATCACCAATAAGACAATGTATTATTAACATTAAAATATCTGTTTTATGGCATGAGTTAGACATGTTGCCTTCTGACCTATATAAAGATGCTCAATCTGGTTCCCACCAATTTCCTTGAAAACAACAATCACTCTTGTGGCATCACCAACATCACAGAACACAGCAAAGAATTCAACAACACTATAAAAGTATTAAAAATGTTTCAGTATCATGAACTTTAATTCTTCTATATTTATACACAACTCCAATATGTTACCTCTTATCTATCTGTACATCCTTTACACAGTGCCTAGTACAGAACAGGTTCTGAATACACACACAAAACCACTGTTGTCCTTGATGACCTTGCATACTCGTCTTCATAAAGCTCATGAGACTGTTAAGATCCACACTTGGCAATTTGGGGAAGAAACGAAATCCAGAGCACCTCCAAGAATTCAAGTCCTTAAGTACGTGAAAAACATACCATTTTCTCAGTTGTACCTAATCTATGATGGACTCCCAGGTAAGAACAGACGACGAAGAGATCATTTTCTAAAACTATTAGGTCAATTTAAGGAGCTGGGGGGGGGGGGGGGGGGGCAGTTGTTAGTTCAAACACACACACAGGCAGTCCCCATTTTGTATGGTAGTGTGGTCATAGAAATGATAATAGAAGATGAAACCAAGCGAAGTGACCTTCTTCAGTGGGACCTGTTCTGTGACGTTTAAAATTATCAAAACATTAAAAACTGTTCTATAATAAAAATACAGTAAAACTAATATTTTCTAATATACCATATTAAATGTTATAATAAAAATACAATAATATTTTTTAATAATTTTTAAAATGAGAACCACTATGAATTAAAGTACTTTATTTCTTTGTAAATAACTTACAAGTAGTTTGACGTTTGTCTTCTCTCATGGTATAACTTAGAGTACAGAGCATCTTTTAGATTTCATACACCACAGGGAACTGTCATACAGCTTCTAACATTTTAACTCTTACATTTTCAAGGTCATGGAATATCTCAGAAAGTTCCTTTAGTGGGAAATTTTTTGCCAGCATCACTTCCTGTGGAACATCATCCTTTTCACCACAACCACTTTCTTCATTTTGCCCATAAAGTTTGTTATACTTCTTTCGCTGCATATACCTAGAGTCTCCTGGACAGTGGCAATATCTTCTTACAGGCACCTTTTCTTATACCTCATTCACATTTAATTCAAATACCATGGTCAGCATTATCGATTTTCACTTATTATACTTTCATCTTCACTGACATTAAAGTGTGCTTGAACAAAGGTTATTGGATGATCAGAAAACAGTAGACCTATTGAGGAAAATAATACAATGGGGAGAAAAAAATTTAATGGCCATAAAAAATTACTTAATTTAAAAAAATCTTCATGTAAGAACCATTATATGCCAAATCAAAAGGCATGACTTTTTTTTTTTTTAATTTTTTTTTTAACGTTTATTTATTTTTGAGACAGAGAGAGACAGAGCATGAACGGGGGAGGGTCAGAGAGAGGGAGGGAGACACAGAATCCGAAACAGGCTCCAGGCTCTGAGCTGTCAGCACAGAGCCTGAAGCGGGGCTCAAACCCACGAACCGCAAGATCATGACCTGAGCCGAAGTCGGACACTTAACCGACTGAGCCACCCAGGCGCCCCAAGGCATGACTAACTTTAGAAAACAGGTACAACTCATATCCCATGTAAAGGATTAACTTCCTTTATATAAAGAGATCCATAAGAATGATCATCCACCCATGGATACAGAAAAACAGTTTACAGAAAATAAAAATTTTAAGGCTTGAAACATGAAAAGATTCTCCTTAGAAGTGTGCAAATTTAATATTTCACTGAGAATTTCCAATACAACTTGTTAGATACGATGCTAAGCAAAGAAGCCATAAATAAGGACATATACTGTTATGATTTATATGAAGTACAAAAATAAATAATCAATGATCTAAGTAAGGATAATGGTTATCTTTCCAGAAGTTGGGGACTGTACAATGACTGGGGGGGGCGTGGTTACACAGGTGTGTTCAATTTATGAAACTCATCAAGCTATATTTTGTGATTTTTTATGTATTTTTATCTGTTATATTACAATGAAACCTTTATTACAATGAAACCTTATACTACAATGAAACCTTTAAAAAATACAAGATAATTGATTTAGACTCTGGTCAGGATCTCACAGTTTGTGAGATGGAGCCCCATGTCAGGCTCTGCGCTGACAGCATGAACCCTGCTTGGGATTCTCTCTTCTCTGCCCCTCCTATGCATGTTCTCTCTCAAAATAAATAAATAAATTTTTTTTTTTAATTTTTAAAAACACAAGATAGCATTTTTCATCTACTAGTTTGGTAAAGATAAAAAGTACTAAAAATAAATTAAATAAATAAATAAATAAATAAAGAGTGCCGTAACACTTCATGGTGTTACTCAAACACTACTGGTAGGAGTGTCCATTACTACAACCTCCATGGAAACAATCTGGCAATGAAATGTAAAAATGCTTATATCCTTTGTTCCTAAAATTCCACTGTGGAGAATTTATTTTTCAAAATACACTTGCATACATGCAAAATAACTTACATACAAAGATATTCTTGCAGCATTCCCAAAAGGAATGAAACAAACTACTGTCCATCAATAGGAGCCTATAATAGTGACATATTATCTAGTCGAAAAAAGAGAATAATAAACTCTTCAGGTACTGATAAGGGCATGATCACCATGATATACTGTTAGGTTAAAAGTACAAAGGGGAGGAAAAGGCAAAACAGTATGTTTAATGTATAATATGGGGGGGGGGGGGAATTTGAGAGAAAACATTATTTGTTTGCATACAGTAATATCTCTGGAAGGATACAGAAGAAAAAAAGATAACACTGAATGCTGCAAGGAGAAGAACCAACAGAGTAGGGGGCAGATAGGAGAAGATTTTTCAAGTATATACTTTTGTAACATTTTAAGCTTGAGCCATGCTAAGATGTTCAAATGTTCAAAATAATGAGTTAAAAAAATAATCACCTGAAAGGAAAGCAAAATTAGAGACCCATAAAGAGGTGATCAGATCCTAGATTTATAAAAATGCTTACAATCTCTCAGAGAAGGACAATCTAGAAATGTTTTAAAAGGACAAAATATTTGGGATTTGGATATTCTGTAAAAGCAGTTAAATTACTGAGGCTTACTGTGTGATCAGTAACTCAGTATCAACAGAAAACTACGTTTCAGAGAATATAATAGGCAGAACTTATTTGGCACATCAGGGGCATCCATTTCAAGATATCTATTTCACATGAATCCAATAAAAGAGATGAGAGAGTTCTAAATACGTAAGTAAAAACAGAAACGGAAACAGAAACAGACAAGACAAAGCACCAGAAGTTATGGTTAACATGGAATCAGCAAGCTGTAAGGGGCAGAACTTTGACTTTTTCTCATCTTCATTGCTACCATATGTTGCAAAGTTATGTCACTAGCATTCACTGTAAGGTTCTTGTCATCTTCTACTTCTACTACATGGTATAATGAGAAGTACTCTGGTTTTGGAACTCTAATGACCTTGGTCCACATCTACCTCTTCCAAGTTATTACCAAGAACAGCCTTAAGCATAGTACTTTATTTTAAGCCTCAGATTGTATTTCTTTAAAATAGGGATATTAGTGTCCACCTTGTATTGTCCTCATAAGGATTACAAATAGTGTATGTTAAAAAAAAAAAAAAAAAAAAAAAAAAACTTAGCACAATGTTTGGTGAATAAAGACACCCAAAAAAGGTAGCTATTATTGCCTCACCTGCTTATAAAAATACTCTTAGTTTTTTTTTATAGGAGAAAGTTCAGAGAGAATTTTTTGTATGTGTAACTCCTCAAAGACACATAGCAACATACAAAAAAAAGGGAAACTACCTCATTTGCCTAATTATAAAGACCCTTACAGGGGAATCAAGAAAAGATGAAGGAATAACAAGAAGGGGAACATTCACTGCCTCCTGACCTCAACACTGCATAAAGTACCTGGTCCTTTCAAACCTAAAAGTGGAAGGGAGGGAGGGAGGGAGGGAAGGAAGGAAAGAAGGAAAGAAGGAAAGAAGGAAAGAAGGAAGGGAGAGAGGAAGGAAAGAAGGAAGGGAGGGAGGAAGGAAAGAAGGAAGGGAGGGAGGAAGGAAAGAAGGAAGGGAGGGAGGGAGGAAAGAAGGAAGGAAGGAAGGAAAGAGGGAGAGAGGGAAAAAAAAACCCACCTCTAAATAGGAAAGATACTTTTGGTCATTCTGAATATCCACTGTTAAATCTCACATACATTAACAAAATCGTTGATATCTTCCAACACAGACAAGATTCCTGCTCTACTGACATTTACATTCTAGTGGAAGACAAAGATAAACACATTAAGCAAAAAGCACTCTGACAGAAATTCCAGCAGGCCTGAAAATGGCCTGAGTCAAGCACTGAAATAAAAGTACCACCTTCATGGCACATATGGATACCTAGTCAAAGCACAAAACATGCTGATTAACGGGGGCGCCTGGGTAGCTAAGTCAGTTAAGTGTCCGATTCTTGGTTTCAGCTCAGGTCATGATCTCGTGGTTTTTTGAGTTTGAGCCCCACATCAGGCTCTCTACTAGCAGCATGGAGCCTGCTTGGGATTCTCTGTCTCCCCTCCCTCCCTCCCTCCCTCCCTCCCTCCCTCCCTCTCTCTCCCCCTCCCCTCATGTTGTCTCTGTCTCTCTCAAAATAAATTAACTTTAACAACAAACAAACAAAAAACCCAAACATGCTAATTAATAATGTTGCTTTGAAACCATGGGTCCAATGAGTCTGGGCTGTTTGTACCAGCTTGTCAGCACTGTTTATTATTAACAGTGACTGATGGTTTGCACCTGGTTGTGGTGAGACCCCCCAGAGGTCTCTATCAAAAGCCTATGTGCCCTGCAGAATATAAGAGGCGAGACTTCACTGTGGGCTCTCAGCAAGGTGCTTCTTGCACACATCAGTGATCATGGTCAGAGAGAGGAAACATGTCCAGTATGACCCTACAGAGGGAAGACAAATGGAGTTCACATTCAACCTCTTCAGGTCCGCTGCTGGGAGGCAACCTTTGGTTGTGATGCATAACCTTACTTCAAGGCACTTGCTGTACGGCATCCTTTTTCAGCAATAAATCAGACTGACTAGCACTGTATTTGGGGATCCTAGGAGTCTCCTTTAGCAACCAAATCGTAGGGTCCCTACCACTGTTAGCAGAACTAGTGGGAAAAAAAATTTAAGTAACTGCTATGGAGAATATAAAACAGAATAATCTGAAAGTGAAAAAATATATAGGCAATGGGATCAGAGAACATAGCCAGGAAAGAAGGAAGGGACATTATGAACTGAGGTATATATGAGGAGAACCCAAGCAAGTTGCCAACCAGAGATTAGAGAATTCCAATCAAGTATACAGGCTCTGAGGAGAGAACAAGTTTGACTGGATCAAAAGAGAAGTATGGCCAGGGAGTGGTAAGCAAGGGACAAATGGCAGAAAATTAAATCACAGCAGTAAATGGGAACAGATCAGAAAGGGCCTTATAAATCTGGATTTCAACTAATTCGACAGCTTTCCTACTGGCCTTGCTGCCTCTATCTGCTCACACAGCCATTCGCCCTAACTTCAGCCTTTTTAATGCCTCTAGAGTAAACTTTCTAAAAGATAAATATGGTCATATAATTTCACAGCTTAAAATAAATGAATCAGAAATCCCTGGGATGACATTATCTTTATTATCTCTCTCTTCTCATATCACATAATTTCAAAATATGTGCCCTAAGCCCTAGTCACATACTGTTCCTAAGTTCTTTCACTTTTTAAACCAGATGTGTGTCCACTAACACACTCTACACAGGGTAATGATTAAGGACCAGACATATTGGCTTTCTGCAGTTTGAGTAAAACACACACCCCCCCTCTACAAACACAACATACAGTCACACTGCAACTGGACACACTGTTGGCTGCCAGTACCCAGTGTCCCTTCTGGAGCAACACTCTACACAGCTTCTACTGCAGACTTCTGGCTGGAATTTAAGCGAGTGTCCTCTCCACCCCTGGCCAAAGGACAGAAACGTAACTCAAGCTCCGGAAATCAGACTCCATCCTAGATATCGGAATATAAAGAGAAAAACCATAGAGGAAAATAATTTGAACTGGTTATTAACCACTGTCAAGTCAGCTCACTTCTATGTCCTAGATCTGTTGATAATTTTTTTTCTTTGAACCACCACATCTTTCCTCTGTGTAGCTTCAGCTATCTATAATCTACTTCTGTTGCTTGCAACCAAAATAACAGGAGTCAAAAAAACCAAGAGTGTGACAGGGGTCAGCAGAAATCACACACCAACAGAAATCATAAAGCAAAGAAGAGTAGAACGTGAGCTAGTGAGAGACAGAAATGAGTTATGATGACAGAATTCTGTACCTAGTATTGCTGCTACTGAAGGAAACACATGAGAATTCTGTTATATTCCACAAGATGTGCCAATTATCCATGAAGTCAGACAATGAAAACAATTAGTTATGGTCAAAACAGTACTGCAATTCTCTGAAACATCTATTTCTGCAGCTTTAAATAACTGCTGTTTTTCCTTACCTCCCTTATGTAGCCTTAAAGTAAAACCCCATTTAGCTAGAGGTAATTTGAGGGACCCTGTTCCCTGAAACTTTAAAACAAAAAAAAGGCACCCCTGTACTTGCCCAACTCTAACTTCCTCTATTAGGTTACTATTCCTCTTATATACTCAACTTACATCCTGTTCACCAGTAAGGCAGTTATGTCTACACGTCTCTGTACCTGCCTCCCTAAAAGTAAGAACGTTTGAATCTCATCTCAGTGCCTACTCAACATGACAGGTGGCATACAGTAAAACTAATGAAGATAATAAAAACCTTCTGATTTTTAAATATCTACATTATCCCTAGCACTGCTAGGCACTTTGCATTTATTTTTAATCCTCATTATCAAGTTAACAAGACATTATTATTCCCATTTTTCACTTGTAAAAACAAACGCAAAGAAGGAAATTACCCAAGGCCATAAAGCTAGCTAGAACCACCTAGGTCTCCTGAATCCAAACCCTTCCCTTTTCTCAGTACTCTAACAGATCAGGATTTAAATCAGGGGTTTTTAAACAGCAGGTCACAACCTATTAGTGGATTATAAAGTTAGTGGATCATACCTTTTCTTCTAATGAAATAGAGACAATACAAGTATATCCTATGAAAGGCAAATACTATTCCACGGAACTCTAATTTCGGTGTCATGTACACACATGTAACAAGGCAGCAATGTAAATGCATGTCTTACTGTGGACTACAGACCAAAAAAGTCTGAAAGCCACGTACATAAACACCTGTCTTTATTACAGTTGTATGCACTGACATCTCTTCTCAATTTTTCCTCAAAGGCCTAAAGTTTAAAAACATTTAGGCAGTAAAACCCTTCACCTAATATCCTCAGGACATTACAAAAACAAAACAAACAAGGTCTACAAGGTGGTTAAGTGAAAAGGTATTTGGGACAAAAGTGCCATATTTCCCCCCCTCCAGCAAAGTTTGTGCTAAAACTACCCTGCACATCCACAGAAGATCGTAAAGCACAAAGATGAGCTAGCTGCTCTTTCACTCTCTTCCCCCAGGCTTTTACTAAATCATTTTCAAAAATGTTTCTCTGCTTTGCTATGCTTCACTAGAGGTAACAACACAATTTTATCAGTCTTCTGACCATGTTCATGAGTGACTGAATAAATTATTATCCAGTATATAGTGTTTCTTAAAAACGGTGACTTCACTCACACATGTAACCATATACATACAAGATCCACCCAGAAGGGGATGACCGGCAGCATCACTATGGTTATGCATGCTCTCTTCCACAAAGAGCCATATGCCCAGGAACAGCAGTCAGCATTATATGGCATAGACTGAAGATTAAAATGTTGTTACTAGGGGGAAAAGAAGATGATTTAACAATTCTTCTCAGGCACGAAAGAAGAAAAAGGTGTTTGAGAACTTATATACCTTTTATCAGTCACAAATTAGTCAATTATAGCTTAAGGTAGCAGACAAAATAAATTTCTCTCAGTCTCTGTCTCTGTCTCTCTCTCCCCCCTCCTTCCCAAGGTCCCCCCTGAAATGGCAGGGAAAAGATTTATATTAAAATGAGTTGACAGCACTGTTGCAAAACAAGAAAAGATGTCACTGACCAATCATAAATTTTAAAGAAACATGGGCAGATAGAAAGTAGGAAAGACTGGATTAATAGAGGAAATCACATTAAGGCACCAAAATCTTTTCAAGGACATGCTAGAGAAGTTCTAAATATCAATCAAACTAATCACAACTACAAGCAGGAGGAAACAACTAAGGTGCTTCATAAGGGTGCTGCATTACCTTACTCTGGATAGATGACCCCTCCTCCTCTGACTGGTAATCAGAGCAATGGTGGTGGCAGCTTTTGCCTTTAAGATAAAGCCAAAGAGCTGATCTCTATGAAGTAGGCATTTCTGCCTAGGTTAGCCTTACTGTGAGAGTAGCCAGGCTTGACAGAAAAGCAGAGCAGGAAGTTGGCGGGGCACATCAGACTTCTAACACAAAGAGTGAAATAAAGGGGGAGGGTTGAGCAGGGAAAAACAGGGAGAAAGGGATCAGTTTCTTAATACTAGCCAAGTGAAATATACCAAAACGCTCCCCACCTGCAATGTTTGAAGACACCACAATTAACCTAAGTTAGAATGGTGCCACTTCACCCACACATACATCCTCCCTGGAAGGAGGCCTGGTCTGCTGGCCCACACCTAATCCAACTTCACAGAACCTACCACACCAAAACTACCATTCAAGATAGAGGCCCTAGTAAAGAACTACATACTAGAGCAGACACACTTCAACTGCCAATACTAACCAAGATCCACTAACCACATGGGGAAACCTAACAGCATGAAAGAAGAACAAGATAAACAGAACTGTTAACAGAGAAAACCAAAATCCAGGAGAAAACGGTCATGATTAAATACCAAATTATTTAAGGGTGCCTGGGTGGCTCAGTTGGTTAAGCGTCCGACTTCGTCTCAAGTCATGATCTCACTGTTCGTGGATGGAGCCCCACGTCAGGCTCCACACTGAGAGCATGGAGCCTGCTTCAGATTCTCACTCCGACCGCACCCCCTCTCCCCACACTGCACACACAGGCGTGCACGCTCTCGCTCTCTCTCAAAATAAATAAACTTTAAAAAAGAAAAACAAACCCCCAAAACACAAAGGTGAATCTCTAAGAAAAAAATTAAAAATGAATTAAGATCTAGGGGGTCCAAGATCTGTTTACACAAAACATCCCAAAGTGGAAAACAGAGGTGAAGTAAAATTAATTCTCAAAAGCAGGTGATGGGTTGAGGGGAACACATCATAAGCTTTCCAAGAGACAAAGATTCAATCTTCAAAGTGAAAAGACTCAACAAAACAAAAACAACACAACAAATGAAATAAGACCCATGACTAGACAGACTCACGCTAGTAAAATTCCAGAATACAAAGAAAGCCGTCAAAGACAATCGAGAAATATTCATCTTCTTATCAGAAATACTGGATGACAGAAGACAGCAGACCAGTGTCCTCCAAGTTCTAGGAGAAAAATATGTAGAAACTGGATTCCTATTATAACCCAGGGTTTCCCCAGCACGTATGCTACAAATAAATGGGTTACCAGAGGCCTCTGCTGCAGGCAGCTCCACCCACCAAATAGTATCATTTTCTATATACATATCATGACATAAAAGCACTGCTCTCACTAGTCAGATTTTCCATCAAGAGTCAAAATAAAAACTTTAAATTTTACTTGTATGGCAAAACTGAAAAGGTAGAGGAACAAAAGAAAAAAGGAACCCGATGAAACACAATGTGAGATAGAAAAAACAGTGGCAGCTAAGTATGACGGACCTACAAATAACAAATACAAAAACAAAAAAGGATACTCATCACTGACAGTGGGAGATTCTCGTTGAACAGAAATTTAATAACACAGTATTAGGTTTCTTTCTCATAAATATTACATAGTAATTATCATAAAAATTACTCCTTTTTCAGTTTCTAAAACATCATACAGCAAAAAAGGAGGTATAGAACTAAGTAGTTGCAAGCTCTACTCTGTACTCTGCAATAATATTCAGAAAGTTGGAAAAAGGAAGTGTAAAGAAGAGTAAATGCACTAATTTCCTCAAAACCTTCATATTAGATGTGGCTCATGGTTAATATATCAAGAAATAAGAATCTTTGGTATAATTTATTATTTAAAGTTACTATAGCAAACAGTGCCTGCCTCCAGGAAGTAAGATTGGGAGGGAATAAGAAAAAATAAAGGAAGACCAGATATTCTTAGTTTTCTTCACACCATTCTGTACTGTTTAGAGTTTTCTACCATATGTATGCATTACTTTTAAATTTAAAACCTGATTTTGATTTTTCAAAAGTATGCGACAGAAATTAGAATAGTAGATAGTATTTAAGACTAAGATATATACATATTTACATGAAATATCAACAATATATAGAACAGTACTCATATGATCCCAACTGCTACTATACTATACATGTTAATAAGTCATATTCAGTAGTCTTCACATATTTTATATATATGCTTGAATTGTGTACATATGAAAGAATACACACCAAACTGTAAATAACAGCTGTCACTGGTGAATGGGGCGAAGTCAAACTGACAACTTTTACCTGTTGCTTTGTAATAAACACCTGTTGTTAGCTCATTCATTTTTGCAATATATATGTGTAACATATAAAAGATAAACCATTGTTAAAAAAAAGCAATGTCTCAAAGAGATATCTGCACACCTGTGTTTAGAGCAGCAATATTTACAAGAGCCAAATGGTAGAAGCAACCCAAGCGTCCATCAAAGGATGAATGAACAAAATGGGGTCTATACGTACAATGGATTATTATTCAGCCTTAAAAAGCAAAGTCTTGACACACACTATAACATAGACAAACTTTGAGGATATAATACTAAGTGAAAGAAGCCAGTCACAGACAAATACTATAGTGCCACTTATCTAGTGTACTTAAATTCATAAAAACAGGAAGTACAACGGTAGTTGCCAGGGAATGGAGGGAGAGAGAAATGGGGAGTTGTTTCACGAGTATAAAGAGTTCTGGAGATTGGTGGCACAACCATGTAAATATAGTTAACACAACTCAACTATAAGCTTATATGTATTTTAACACAACTTAAAAATAAATAAGTGAAAACATTAAAATATAAAAGAAAAATTAAAATCAAAAACTGTGGCATCTGAGGAGATAGTGTCAATCCTCAGTATTCATGGATCCCATATTTGTGAAATCTGCCTACTTGCTAAAATTTATATGTAATCCCAACATCAATACTTGTAGTGCCTTTGTAATCCTCAGTCCTGTACAGAACAGTGAAAAACTTGAGGTGCTTGTTGTATACCCCCAGCCAATAATGCAGCATTCTGCCTTCTTGTTTCAACTTTCATTCTATAAACAAATATCCTTTGTATGGTACATTTAGTGCCAAATTTTTGTATTTTGTATTTTTGGTGATTTCACTATTTAAAATAGCACCAAGCATAGTGCTGAAGTTTTGTCTAGTGTTCCTGTGACACGCCTTACGGAAAACATGTGTGATAGATGGGCTTAATTCATTTAGGGAGTTATGATGCTGTCAGCCATTAATGAAATGTTAATGAATCAACAATATATATAAAATAAGGGGTGGTCTTTAAACAGAAACACAGAAAACAAGGTTATTATTGATCACTTGATGAAAATGTGACCAGAGGTTCACAGGAATCTAACCCTGCATTTCCCCCAGAAGCAATGGTTCATTATGTGCTAATTCAGTGTTCACAACAACCTTATAAACATAACTACTGTGAATGAGAACCTACTGTATTTACCTATAAATTTTTAAAACGGAAAAATATTATAGGCAAAAAATGTTAATTTACGTCATTCACTCTAATTTAAACTTAACGTGATTTTTAAAATTTTAATGGCCCAGGAGGTTTTTTTTTTTTTTAATCACACATGAAGTATGGGGAGGAGGGATATTTATATCTAAATGAAAAAATAAGTAAATGTCAGCTAACCTTTTTTGAATACTTATGTGGCAGACACTATACTAAGTAAGCACTTCTGTGTGAAAAGTGCTTAGCTCAATGCATGCCTACAGTAAAAGTTGAATAAAACATTGGCTAATATTATTTATATCATTAAATTCTGAAATCACTGAGGTGATGAGAATCTGGGAGAACCTTCAAGGTAATGGGAAGCTGAGGATGTTATCCAATCTAGTTGGGGTAAGGCAACAATCACATAAGATGGGTCTCTGATAGTTTATACTCAGACTATGGCAAAATTAAATTACCAACTGCGGTCATCTGTAATAAAGTGCTTTAAAACAAGGCTCTGGGGACCAAGCGGAGACAGTAGTGTGAAGCTGTGAAGACATGAGGTGGATACACAAGGACAGTAGAGTAGGACATAGCTTCTAACTGGAGAATTCAAATATAGAGAGCAACATATTCACAATGTAAATTCTTGAGTCAAAGCACTGACAAACAACAAGTCCGTTATTGATCGTGACACAAAACAGTTTTTCTCCAATCTTAGAGCAGGGATCAGCAAATGTTTTTGTTGTTGTTGTTGTTGTTGTTGTTGTTGTTGTTGTTGTTGTTTTGGGGTGTTTTTTTTTTCTCTAAAGGGCCAGATAGGACATTATTTTAAGGCCACAATGTCTCTGTCACAACTACCCAACTCTTGCTGTGAAGAGAGGGCAGCCATAAACTGTATGTAAACAAGCTAATGTGGCTGTGTTCCAGTAAATCCTTATACATGATATGAAAATTTGAATTTCATAGAATTTTCACTTACAGAACACTATCCTTTATTTTTTTCAATCAATTAAAAACGTGAAAAACATTTTTAGCTTGTGGGTCAACAAAAACAAGTGCAGGCCACATTTGGCCTGTAGGCTATGGTTTTCCAACTCCTGCTCTAGAGCTGTTATGACCAAAATGCACACTCTAGATTTTGCTGGCTGTTTAATTATAACATCAAGTAGTACCAAACAAGGTTAAAGAAACAGGAACCTAGTGGTTATCGAATTGGTTTGTCTGCAAGAATTGTGGAAAATCCCTAAAATCGTAATATTAGGACATCCCACCATAATCCTATAAGATCTATACTAGAGGTACAGATATTACAACCTGCAGTCTAAATATGACCCACAGTGTTTTTGAAAATAAAGTTTTATGGAAACACAGAGATGCCCATTTATTTATATATTATCTATGTATGCGTTAACACTATGATGGCTGAGTTGGATGGATTTTTTGAAGACCATAGCACACAAACCCTGAAACATTTAATACGTGGGCTGAAAAAAGAAAAAGTTTGCTGATCCCTAAACCTACACAAATAAACAACTCTAGGTATGACACACAGAGGTTGACAGAGGAGACATAAGCCACCACATAGAAAATCACAGCCTCTCAAAGTCCCTAGACCTAGAGCCTCTAGAATGAAGGTAAAGCAAAGAATCCTTCAAACAAGACCCTATGATTATATCACAAGTACTGTTATTTTCCATGGAAGAACAACAGCCACTTAACAGGGCAACTATGTACTTGGGAGAGGGAAATACCCTGACCCAAATTTTTGGGACTATAAAAATCTAACTCTTAAACTAATCCCTGAGGACCTCTTACATAACACCAACCATGACGTATGTGTCAGGAAAAAGGATTATAGCATTCAAATAATATATTAAGTTTTGGGCCAAGCCCATTTATACAGAGTGGATCAATCCCCCAACCTATAGGTATTTCCCCAGGTGCTGAATATGTAGCTGAAAAACGTAGTTCCAGTGGACTACCAAGGAACAAAATCCTACAATGATGCTATGACAAATGGAGTAATGGGGTTATACTGGATCAGGAAAGTTCAGATATAGACCCCTGGAGCACTCCCTCCAAACAAAATATTGCCCGGGGGTGGGGGGGTAGGGTGGGAGGGGAGTGGTGTGCAAATTATCAAAGAATTAAAAGATGCAAGGGTTGCAATCCCTAGCAGATAATCATTTAATACAACCGTTTGGCTAACACAGAACACACAAATATTCATAGAGAATGAGTGTATTTTAAATGTAATGACTAGAAATACAGCTGGTAATCCAAATTTGATCTCTTTAGCGCAGTACCTGCAGTTCCTGTTATAGCTGCAGCTATAGTTCTGGCAAATGGTTTCTCTACTTCTACAAACAGAAGAACTCCAGAAGTAATTTGTTATCATTTGGGTGGGACAGTAATACACAGTCACTATATTACCTCAAGCTAAGTCAAGTTTCTAGCTTTCATATGACCTTAATTATTTCACCACACCACTACACATCACGCTGGTCCACTACACTGATAAAATCAAGTCAATAAGACCTTGTGAGGTAGACATAGCATTACTCTAGATGTCCTAACAAAACACATATACCAAAAGATCAATAAAAAAAGTCCCAAGGAAAAACAGGGTCCTGCCACCACAATTTAGTTCCAGGAGCCAATGGAGTGCGGCAAGGCAAAATATTCCCTCCAAAATGAAACCCTATACTTCCACAACAAAGAAGCAGAAAGCTTGGTGGGCCTCATTGGAAACAATATATACCAATATATGTGCACCGCTGTTTACTGAGTGATCTGAAAAGCAGCAGTTTTAAGTATGGCCCCAAGGAAGAGAAAAATTCTCTAGCCAATCCAGGATGCAAGTACAAGTAACTCTGCCACTTGACCATAATGAAACTCTGATTGCAATGGTGCTCAGAGTGTCAACAGACCAATGTCATAAGAAGCTATTGGCAAACCCCTCTAAGAGAATCAGAGCGGAAACCTCTTAGGAGTTTTTAGGGCAAAAACATACCTTCTTCATCAAACCAAGATTCTCTTTTGAAAATAATTCCTGTACTTTTTATACTGGTAGAGAATTAACATCGAGCCACAGGTAACTATGAAACCTGAGCTACCCATCAATAATTATCATCATCTGATCCACAAAGTCAAAGCTGATGTGACAGAAATACTCTATCATCAAGTGGTTGTAGTACATTCCGAACAAGATTCAGGATGCTTGCAAAGCATGAGCAGATGGTTCATATTCTGTATGACTAACTCCTCATTCACTGCTATTTCTTCCTCAAACAAGGTCTATCCACTACACAGGAGATTCTCTAGGACTAGCTAATTGAGAGAAAAAAATATATAAGCCTGGATTACACATGACTTTGCATTATATGCTGGTTATCACTCAGAAATGGATTCTTTCAACCATCTGAAGTAGTTCTTATGGAAAGTTAAAAAGAGATATCCACCCACTGGGTAACACATCTCATTGTCTGCATTGTCAAGAAAGGGAAACAGTGAGATTCATACCAACTATTAAATGAGGAGTTTTCACATGCCTAGATTTCCAGGTCAGGTCCTCACAAGAAACAGGTAGGCAGAATAATTTAATGAAGAGCTGTATGGATGGACTGACCAAATGTGAAAATATTTCTGTCCCATGTGAAGTCTCCCCACAAGTCCTTGTTGTAGAGAAGACTTCCATAATCATGTGGAATTATGTAAGATAGTACAACCCATTTTTTGGAAGTCAATCAAATCTTTTCCCCAGCAACATCAATGCCTATTCAATGGTCTCAGGAAAAAAACAGCCATAGTAGGGGCGCCAGGGTGGCTCAGTTGGTTAAGTGTCTGACTTCAGCTCAGGTCATGATCTCACAGCTCAGGAGGAGTTTGAGCCCCACATTGGGCTCAAGCTCTGCCTCTCTCAAAATTAAACAAACACTTAAAAAAAAAAAATTTAAGGGGCATCCGGATGGCTCAGAGGCTGGAGCCTGTTTTCAATTCTGTGTCTCCCTCTCTCTCTGCCCCTCCCCCACTCGTGCTGTCCCTCTCAAAAATGAATAAACATTAAAAAAAATTTTTTTTAAACAGGAGGAAAAAATAAAGATCAGAAACCAATTCAAAATTAAAAAAAAAAAAAAAAACAAAACAGCCATAGTAACAAAACAGAATGTCAACAAATTGTACCAACTTGTATTTCTCAGTAAGACCGACCTAACCATACTGCCAATGTACCAGGTTATGATGTACCAAACAATCCCTACAAATCTTAATCATTTACAACATTAGTTCATAAATGTTTTGGACTTGTAACTTCTTTCTACTATTAAAAATGGAAGATCTCAAAAAAATTTAGCTACATATACTATGTCAGAAATTAAAATGAATAACTTTTAAAATTTGTGTTAACATTAATTTAAAATCAACGACATTTTCCAAAAGAAGTAACAAAATTCTAAGAGAAGCATTAACTTTTACAAATCTCTTTAAGGTCTACCTTAAGAAAACATACCAGTTATCACACATGCTTCTGTATCCAATCAGCAGCAATGTCATTTTGACTGAAATGTATGAAGAAAATCCAACCTCACTCTCACATGGATATGCAGCTGAAAAAGGAGTATTTCACAACTTTTTCAAATGAGCTGTGGTGTACAATCAAAGTTATGAATATTATTTGATTCTACACCAAAACTCAACAAGTGATAGGGCCCCGAAAATTCACTGAAGTGTGGAATCTTCAACCCTATCAATGAATTTTTCAATATTGTAACATTAAAATCCACTGGTTTGGCAACATGAATGGATCATTTATCCATGCATAATTTTGTAACATCATTCATCAATCATAAAATATTGGTCCACTGAGTTAGGCAGATCTCTCAAATGTTGGCACTTAATTATACATTACCAAATTTTTTTAAAAATTATATTCACTACTATCACTACCAAGCTCATCAGAAAAAGTCTAAGCACCTGGGGGCTCTAAAGCTCACATTATCTGAGAATTTTCCAAAATTCTAATTTTCACGTGAAATTTCAGTTTTTATTACTGGCAACAGAGACTGCCAGTTCTCCTCCTCAAAGTAAAAGGTTCATTTTGTTCACCTGAGAAAACATCTGTCAAATGCTCATGTTAGAATAACCTTAGTGAAGCAATGTCTCAGGGGTACATGATACTCCATCAGAGGCTATCCCGGCTCCCAACTCAACTGCACAAGTGCTTTTCTCTGTGACAACCAGCATACTTCAGCATGCACAAGTGCTTCAGGTTCATTTCCTGTTTAAGCACACAGACTTGTAAAAAAGCGCATACTCAGGATTAAAGTTTTTTTATTAATAACTTTTACTGCTTCATTGAAGACATTAGGTAAAACTCTGTTTACTATAAAAATGTGGAGATAAAAGGTACGGTTTGAAGCAACTATTGATCTTTCCTAAGGCACCAGTTTTCCCCACTATCACTTAACCATAATGCAATGTCAGCACAGTTAAAAAGATGCCTAGTATTATTAAAATTTAGTATTTAAAGGTCTTGGGTTCAATAGACTTTGAGAAGTACTGTTTTTACTAGAACAAAAATGTGTTTCTCAATTTTGTTCTGTTGGCTTTGGTTTGGCTACAGGTATCTTTTTCATCCTGGGATCCTGGCAAAAGAAACAACCTTTATCTGGCATGTGTTTTTCTTATGGCAGAGGAAAATAAACAAAAATCAACACACAAAATGGCTCCTAAAGCTTCTACTTAAACACAGCAAATCTCCCTTCTCATCTTCCATTAACCAAAGCCAAGTCCCAAGGCTAAGCCTGGTGTCAATGTGAAGATGTACTCCTTCTGTCAGGTAGGAACTCTGCAGAGAGAAGCCCACTAAAGAAAAGAGAAGAAAATGTGTTGGAATAATACAACCTACCACAAGCAGTAACTCAGTGCCTCTTACCTCCACACCAACGAGTACTTTATTTCACAACAGACAAATAGCCACCTAGTAGTAGCAAGCTGACAACACTCAGGAAAATAGTCACTGGAAACAAGTCCATTATCTAGAACCTTCTTGTTTTGAAGGGAAAATAGGTTTTAGGCTCTACATAACCAACTCACACACCAACTTAGAAGACAAACCTTTCATAAATTATAGTTTTTAGCAAAGAGCTTATTACAGTTTTTTGAAGTTTAAGTACAAATGGAGGTATATGTACATGCTAATGGGGGACAGTTGAAGTACCTACTGTTGTGGACATCCACCATATTCATCAATACTAAAAGTTTAAACAGATTTTTAATTTGTGTATATTTCTACATTTTATGGTCTACCATCTATTGAACTCATGTAATTTCTAATTTACTAATTCAATTTCTAATGCAGTACTTAGAATTTAAAATTCCCAAAGAGACATAGTATATTATTCTCTCTCTAATATCTAATCTCCAAAAAACTTTGACTTACAAGTAAGCAATGCACAGAACTTCCATTTTTGCTCATGACCAAAGCGTGAGCACTTGGTTTTTGATGGTGGCAGCAGCAAGTCAACCATTTCCATCTGGTTACATACAACATTCCTGTCACTGAAAAAGCATCAGAGCCAACAGTAATAGCATCTGTCATCAAGTTGAGTACCTAACATTTACTGCTCACCATCAGTGACTCTCAACCCTCGTTCTGCTGTACGGGTTTAGAAAAATTCCCAGAAGCTTGGACTCAAGTCTGTACCTCTGGCATTCCCCAATGACTCTGGGAGCTACCTAATATTCTTTAGTAATTCCCTACTCTGCTAACAACAGCCAGGGTGGGCCATTGTTTATAAGAACTGTAATTTATAACACTCATATTATTCCCATTTTATATATATGGAAACTAAGGCTTAAGATGAGTAGGTAATACACTGGTAACAGATTTCTTAGATTTGAAAGCTTATTTTGCTAATTTCATACTATACTAATTTTACAATTATTTAAATAGTACAGGATATGAACTGAAACAAACATCATTCTTCTAAAACATGACTTATCAAACCATGGCCCAAGAGCCAAATCAAACCTCCTTTTTTTACAATCCACAAGCTAAGAATAGTTTTTACATTTTTAAATGGTGGAGAAGGAGAAGAATGGAAAAATTATATGAACTTCAAATTTCAGTGTCTATCATAAGTAAAATTTTACTGTCCATTCATTTATATATATCTATGGCAATGCAAAGAAGTGGACTTGAGTAGTTACCCAGAATATTTACTAGCTGATCCTTTACAGAAACAGCATGCCAACTTCTGCTATAAAATTATTCTAAATAACTGAGGAAATACCAATGTAGACAAATCTTAAAATAGGTATATATGCACTTCTATCATCTTTGATTACCTACTTTGAGAACATGAGACATGAAGCACTGCACAATTTACCCCATAATTAAAGTTAAACAGGAAAATCCCATTTTTTTCTCACCTACCTCTTCCATTGCAAGGGAAAACATGAGACTAAAGTTAGTTCACAAAGGCTATTTTCAGGACAAGCAGGTAACCAAGAGCCAATGTGCCCGACTATTCATCTCCTTTAGAAGTTGGGCGGGGAGGGGGAGCCTGCAACAGGGAGATTTTTTTAAAAAACAATTGAGCGTTCTTTTTAGGGGGAGCAGGTTGAGATAATTCAGAAAAGGAGAAAAAAGTGTAGTGTCAAAGGAGAGGACATTTTAAGCAGAGGCTAAAAAGTCCTCAATTCCTTAAAACTTGGCAAAATGAGCCAACGGAAGAGGAAACACACAGATAAAGGACTGGAACATGCATCTGTCAAGAAATGATCATAGCAGGGTGCCTTTTCTGCATACCAAAATCCAGAGTTCAAGTCACTAAGTTGCTAAAATTGAAAACTGACCAGTCCCCGATTCTTTCTTCCTTTTTCAGCAACTATAGTTACCTAGCATGAAAAAAAAAAATCATCTGACCCTCAGAAGTACTCAGATTCAGCAGACACTGTCTTTCCCTGTCGTACAGCTTAACAATGTTTGAGGAAAAAATTTTCCCATTTACTGGTAGTATTCCCAGCTCTGATATCCAGAACCCCGAAAACGACTGGTTCTGTGTGGAAAAGTGTAAGCCATATAAAAGTCTTTGTTCAAGTGCCATGAGGAAAGCAACCAACAAAGTAATTGTGTAAGGATTCTTTGAGATAATCCTAGTTATAGTAGGCTGACAATGGAGTAGAGAAAGGTATTAATAAATAAGGAGAAACACTCAAAGCTGTCACATTTTACCTTGATTTTAAAAATTAGGACACAAAATTGAAAGAACTTGTGAAAATCCAGATTTGACCTCACCATATAAGTCCACCACTGAAGATTTGGAATGTGAGTTGGTTGTGCAGAACTTAAAACTCATTCTGTCCTAGAAATAAGGTTATACATAATGTACTTGTTCCTAAGGTAGCTCAGAAAAGCCAATGATGACAAGGAGAAGAATAACAACATTAATAAAAATAATAACACAAACAAAATAGGATCACAGAATCAGATGCACTGATTAAAGATGCTGCTCAACTCCTTTACTTTATAGCTCATGCAAGTCTGGTGAAGAGAAAATTAGGTCACTTGCCCAGCTATTTAAAATCAAAGCAAGGAGTCTTAAAACCATGCATTTTCAGACTACACTATCTCTACTTATGAAATATTTTTTAAGTACATATGTCTCAATATAGCTTAACTTTGGGTCTCAGAAACAGTATTTAAAAAACTGCATTATATTCTCTTAACTAATGGTTTGCATAAAGTAATAAATTGGCTGAGCATGAAACCAACTATACTCCAGAACACCTGTGGTATATATTCCCAGTTTCAGGTATGGTGAAATCTCAGAATAATTTTTCACCACCTAAAAGGAGTTTTCCCATTAAATACAGTACTTCTTTTTCCTAAATATTGCTAAATACAATTTGTTCCAAGTTGATTCAAATAGCTAACAGTATGAGGAAATTGCAGGAATAAAAATACAATTATAGCAGATAAAAGTTTATTTTTACTTATAGGTTAACTCACTTCAGTTAGCCTGTGCTGCAAAATTTCTTCCAAAGATGCTCCCAGCTGTCATCCTTCTTTTCCAGTCTACAAAACTTAAGTTGCTATACTCACTCTGGATGAATACACCTTACTTCTCACTTCTAGGCCACGATCCCTCCTCTCTCCGGTTTCTCCAGAGCCAAATGATTAATTAATTTGAGCCCCATTCTACTCTAAATTTTTCCAGAAAACTTAGAAAGCTTATCCATATTTAATTTCCCTCACCCACTCAGGCAATGTTGACCCTGGTTCTATATATTTCTATATTTCCTATATAGATCTCTGTAATCATCATTTATAGTCATCATTTATGCTCAGAGCTGAACATCCCATTTATTGTTCTTGATTAGTCCCCAATCGAACTACTATTGCTTCCATCTCCCTCTGTTTTCCATACATCTTTCCTAGAAGTCTGTTCAACTCTTGCTGTTTACAATTCCCACTCTCACATTCCTATTCAGCTGAAGCTACCCTGCAGAACCACACTGCTTGAAGACTTGGTTTGCAATCAAGACCTGTATCATTACTGCCTTTTATGGACCCAGAGAAAAGTACACTGACCTGCCCAGTGCCTCATATTTGATCAATGGCAAGATCAAGATCTAATATTGTGTAATTCTTCATCAACCAAGAATTCATCTTACCAATAATTATATCAGCATGGTTTCAAAAATAATTTAGATGTAAGAACAGAATATTAAATAAATAAAAATTTTAAACTAATGAATAATACAAATGGAAACAGAAAAGTAAACGGAAGCAGGAATGAAGCTGGTGCACAAACACTTGCTCAAATCTTAAGCTTTCCCAAAAAAGATATATATCATTAGAAAACTGTAAATCAAAACCACAGTGAAATACCACCTCACACCTGTTAGGGTGGCTGTTATTAAACAAAAAAAAAAAAAAAAAAAAAAAAAAAAATCTGTGCATCAAATTATACCATCAACAGAGTGAAAAGGCAACATAGGGAATGGGAGAAAATATTTGCAACTCATATCTGATAAGAGATCGACATCCGTAATAAAGAACTCCTACAACTCAATAACAACAAAACACAAATAATCTTGTTTTTAAATGGACAAAAGACTTGAAGATATTTCTACAAATATGATAAATGAAAAATATGCATATAGAAAGATTCAACATCACTAATCATTAGGCAATTATACGTCAAAACCACATTATCACTTCACATCCATCTGGATGTCTATTATCAAATAATAACAACAACAACATGTTGGCAAAGAGATGGACAAACTGAAACCTTTGTGCAGTATTGGTGAGTATGTAAAATGGTGCAGTCTCTATGGAAAACAGTATATGGGTTCCACAAAAAATTTAAAATAGAACTATTTGTTCCAGCAATAGAAAGAACTGAAAGCAGGGACTTTAAGAGGCACCGTACAGTCAGGTTCACGACAGCATTATTCACAGTAGCCAAAAGGTGGAAGTAACCCAAGTGTCCACCAAAGGACGAATGGATAAACAAAACATACTGTATACATACAGCAGAATGCTATTCAGCCTTAAAAAAAAAATTCTGACACGTGCTACAACAAAGATGAACGTTGAATAAGATCATACTAAATGAAAGAAGCCAGTCACAAAAAGACTATGTAATGCCACTTATGAGGTATCTAGAGTACTCAAAATTCATAGAAACAAACTATAAGAGTGGTTGCCAGGGACTAGAGGGAGAGGGAAATAAGGAATTGTTATTTAATGGATATAGAGTTTCAATTCTGCAGATGAAAAGAGTTCTGTAGACTGATTGCACAACCATGTAAATTTACTTAACATGACTAAAAGGTATACTTAAAAAGTACACATGGTGAATTTGACATTTTACTGTAACAAAAATAATTTTAAGTTATAAAAAAAAAAAAAACAGAAAATACCAAGTGTTGGTGAAGATGTGGATCAAATGGAACCTTTGTGCACTGAAATGCAAAACAGTATACGAACTGTGGAAAACATATAGATATATTGAATTCTCATTTGATCCAGCAATTCCGGGTATATACTCAAAACAACTGAAGACAAAAAAAAAAAAAATTTGAAAACAGGGACTCAAACATATTTGCACACCAATTTTGAGAGAAGCATTATTCCCAATAACCAAATGGTGAAAATAACACGTGTTTATCAGCAAATGAATGGATACACAAAATGTGGTATATACACATACAATGGAGAATTATTCAATCATAAGAAGAAATGAAGTACTTTTTTCATTGATGATCAATAAGCTTCCAGTTGTAAGATAAATAAGTTCTGGGGATGAAACATACAACATGATGACTATAAATGACAATACTGAATTGTAGATTTGAAAACTGTTAAAGTAGACCTTAAAAGTTCTCACCACAAGAAAAAAAAAATGTTTGTAACTATGTGAGGTGATGGACATTAACTTACTGTAGTAATAATTTTACTATATTATGTATATATATGTATTACATATACATACTGATCCATTATGTTGCACATCCTATACTAATACAATATTAAGTCAATTACATATCAATGAAGCTGGGGGAAATTTTTTTTTAAAAAACTAGAGCAATGAAATTCTAATACATGCTACAAGATTTAAGATGAACCATGAAGATGTTATACTAAGTGAAATAAGCCAGACACAAAAAGAAAAATATTAGGATTCCATTTATGTAAAGTACCTAGAATAGGCAAATTCTTAGGGACAGAAAGTATAATAAAGGTTATCTAGGGCTGGGGGTAAAGAGAATAGGAATTATTCTTTAATGGATACATAGTTTCAGTTTAGGGTGATGAACCAGTTCTGGAGATGGATACAGGTCATAATTCACAACACAGTGATTTTACCGAATGCCATGAATTGTATACTTAAAACGTGTTAAATTGGTAAATTTTATATCATTTATTTTACTACAAAAAACAAGTTTTCTAGCAGAAGAATCTACATGTACTAAAAGGTTCAAAAGTTCACAGCCACAAGAAGAGTATATATCAATTTCCTGTTCCTAAAACCTTAAGGACATTTCTGTCATAAATCCTTATAGAAAGGACACTGGTACATAATGAACCGCATCTTCAATAATATAAAATTTATATATAAGAGGTCCTTCACACACGTGAGTAGTAGACCTCAACACCTTTATAAAATTTCTGAACACATGGGGCGCCTGGGTGGCTCAGTTGGTTAAGCGTCCGACTTCGGCTCAGGTCATGATCTCGCAGTCCATGAGTTCAAGCCCCGCGTTGGGCTCTGTGCTGACTGCTCAGAGCCTGGAGCCTGTTTCAGATTCTGTGTCTCCCTCTCTCTCTGACCCTCCCCCGTTCATGCTCTCTCTCTCTCTCTCTCTCTCTGTCTCAAAAATAAATAAACGTTAAAAAAAAGTTTTTTAAATAAAAAATTAAAAAATAATTAAAAAAATAAAGAAAATAAGGAAAATAAAATTTCTGAACACAGATACAGGCTCATCGTTCCCAATTAGACCACTAAAGCACACTAGAATGCCAGAGTGAACTCTCAAACACAACACATAATATTTTAAATTTGAGGAGAAAACAGTGATACCAAGCATCTATCAGAAGCCACAATTTTGCAAGATTTAAATTGATTTTGAAAAGAAGTTACATATTTTTTCAATGGGGGGGGTGAAGCTATAGTAATCTGTGTGATAATAACAAGCAGTCAAACACACATGTAAGTGGAGTTGCAGAGGTAAGGTGGAAAAGAAAAATCTCAAAGATTTTTGAAATTCTAATTAAAGTATAAATCCACAGATCTAAAAAGCTCAAATAAACCCAAGCAAAATAAAGAGAAAACTACACAATTATTATTACACACAGAAAGCTATACACACTATTATCAAATTGTTGAAAATCAGTGTTGAAAAGAAATACCATAAAAGCAGTCAGAAAGAAAAAAAAATTTTAAATACACAGGAAGAACTGAAGACTTCTCATCAGAAAGTATGCAAGGAAGAAGATAATGGAAAGATGTCTTTAAAGAGCTCTAGTAAAAAAGATGACAACACATAACTCTATTTTCAGTGAAAATATTCTTCAAAAATGAATATGAAATACAACTAAAGTTGACAGAATTCCTTACCAACAGATCTGACAGCAGAAATGCTGAAAAAGTTCCTAAACAGAGAGAACACAGGTTAACACTTTGATCTACCCCAAAAAATGACAAATGCCAGAACTGATAAATAGGCATGCAAACATAAAGAATTTTTCTTTTTTAAAGTTTCCTCTAAAATGTAAACTATTCAGGGGCACCTGGATGGCTCAGATGGTGAAGTGTCCAACTCTTGATTTCAGCTCAGGTCATAATCTTTTTTTTTTTTTTTCTTTTTTTTTTCTTTTTTTCTTTTTTCTTTTTTTTTCTTTTTTTTAATTTTTTTTAATGTTTATTTATTTTTGAGACAGAGAGAGACAGAGCATGAACGGGGGAGGGTCAGAGAGAGGGAGACACAGAATCTGAAACAGGTTCCAGGCTCTGAGCTGTCAGCACAGAGCGCGACGCGGGGCTCGAACTCACGGACCGCGAGATCATGACCTGAGCTGAAGTTGGCTGCTCAACCGACTGAGCCACCCAGGCGCCCCTCAGGTCATAATCTTACAGTCATGAGATCAAGCCCTTGGGCTCCAAGCTGGGTGTGAAGCCTGCTTAAGATTCTCTCTCCCTCTGCCCCTCCCCCACAAGCACGCTTGCACATGGAATGTAAAAAAAAAAAAATTTTCTTTAATGTAAACTGTTCAATGCAAAAATAATATATCCTCAAATTTATAACACCCCTGAAAATAAAACGTAGAGTATGAGTGAAAAAAATGGAGAAAAGCAGATTATTGTAACATTGTATGTGGAGTGCTATAATTTTACTTGAAGACAAACTGAAAGTATGCAAAAAATAAACTGCAGAGTAACCACTAAGTAAACAAAGAGGTATGGAAACAAAATGAAACATTAAAAACTACTAAATCAACAAGTAAAAAAAAAAAAAAAAAAAGAGACAAATAGCAAGGTAGCATACTTAAATTCTATCACATTAAATGTTACATTAAATGTAAATGATCTAAATCCAATTCAAAGACAAATCGTCAACATACTTTAAAAAAAAAAGACCAATTACATGCTGCTTTAAAAAAAATCCACTGTAACTATAAAAATATACAAATTAAAGGTAAAAAAAATTGGAAAAAACATAACATGCAAACATTAGGTATAAGGAAGCTATGGTGGTTACAGTAATATCAAACAAGTACTTTAATGAAAAGGAGTAAGGAATGTTTCATAATGAGAAAGTGGTTAATCCATCAGAAGGACATATAAATCTTAAATGGGTACACCTAGCAACACAACTTGGAAATATATGAAAGCTGAGAGAACTTAAAGGAGAAACAGATAAATCACATTTGGAGTTGCAGATTAACACTCTTCACTCCATAAATAATAAAAACAAACATAAAAATCACAAGAATACAGAAGATCTGAACACCTAGCCAACTTGAACTGATATTTATAAAAAACACCACCCAACAGAAACAGAACAAAATGCAGTTAACATGACCAAAATAGACACATACAGTGCTACAAAAGAGATACAAATCTAGAAGACTTAAATCACAGAGTATTTTCACTAACCATAAAGAAAAGACATGTACAAAGTTCCCAAATATTTGGAAAACAAAAGCATATGCATAAAATAACTAACGGGTCAAAGAGAAAAAAAATCACAAAGAGGGGCACCTGGGTGACTCAGCTGGTTGAGAATCCAATTTTGGCTCAGTTCATGATCTCAGTTTGGGAGTTCTAGCCCTGCATCAGACTCTGCTGACAGCTCAGAGCCTGGAGCCTCCTTTGGATTCTGTGTCTCCCTCTCTTTCTGCCTCTCCTTGCTCATGCTCGCTCTCTCTCTCTCTCTCTCTCTCTCTCAAAAATAAACATTAAAATTTTTTTTTAAAAACTAAAACGTATTTGTCAAAGAGCTCTAAAAAAATCACAAAATTAGAACTCATAATTAAATGAAAATGTGGGATGCAGCTAAAACACCACTTTGAAGGGAAATTTACAGCACTAAATACTTTGTATTACAAAAGAGCTGGCATTTGGTATCACAGATCTAATCTTAAGAAGCAGGAAGAACAAATTAAATTCAGTAGATGGAAGGAAATAAAGTGGAAATCAATGTAAAAGAAAATGGACATACTATAGAGGAAGACCAGTGAAACACGTGTTTGAATAAATCAATCTCCCTACACTGATTAAGACACATACTGCTAATCATGAACAATGAGAAAGGTTACTTAACCAGATTCCATATTCATTGAAAGAGCAAGGATATTACGCTAATCAGCTCTGAAATTAAAATGAAAAAAAATCTTGAAATACACAAATTACCAAAAAGACCCAAGAAAAGAGAGAAAATCTACACTGTCTTGTATCTATAAAAGAAATCTGATATGTTATTAAAAACCTTCCCATAAAGAAAACTCCAGGTCCAGATGACTTTTCTGGTGAATTGTATCAAACATTTAAAGAAAAAAAAAAAAAATCTATATAAACACTTTGAAAAAATACAGAAGGCAAACATTTCTCATATCCTTAAATTAGCATTACCCCAATGCTAAAACCAAAAACTAGCCAAAAAAAAACCCCAAAGAAACACAACCACAAATCAATCCCTCATAATAAAATATTAGAAAACCAAATTAACCATATATAAGAAAGGATAGTACATCATGACTCTGGAATACAAGCAAGGAAAATTTCAAATGTTAAATCAATATTATCCATTATATTAACAAAACAGAGAAAAACATATGATTATATCAGAAGATGCAGCAAAAACCTGACAAAATCCAATACACATTCCCATTAAAAATTCTAAGCAAGGTAGGAATAGAAGAAAAACATCGTCAATGTGATAAAGAGTATCTATGAAAAACCTGCAGCTAACATAATTGACGGTGAAAGAATGCTTTGCCCTTAAAACTGAGAACAAGGCATGAATGTCCTATTATCACCAACACCTATGCAACACTGTCCTGGAGGCCCTACCCAATTGAAATAAAGAAACAAAGGCAGGGGCACCTGGGTGGCTCAGTCAGTTGAGCGTATGACTTTGGCTCAGGTCATGAACTCACGGTTCATGAGTTTGAGCCCTATGTTGGGCTCTGAGCTGACAGCTCAGAGCCTGAAGCCTGCTTTGGATTCTGTGTCTCCCTCTCTCTCTACCCCTTCCCAGCTCGTGTTCTGTCCCTGTCTCTCAAAGGTGAATAAACGTTAAAAAAAGAAAGAAAGAAAGGCATACAGATCAAAAAGAAGAATAAATCATCTTTATTCACAGTAACATGATCACATACACAGAAGACCATAAGAAATCTACCCCTTAACCACCAAAAACCTGATTTTTGACAAAGGTGCTAATAAGGTCATTAATTGTGAAAGGATATTCTTCTTCAACAAGTAGTACTGAAACAACTGGGTATTCACATGGAAAGAGAAATGAACTTATCTCATGCCATACACAAAAATTAAATCAAAGTGTTTTAATGTTCACAGACCTAGAAGTAAAAGCTAAAATCCCAAAACTTCTAAAAGACAACACAGGATAAATTTCCTTAGGACACAAAAAGCACAGATCATGAAAGAAGAAAATGTGTAATCTAGACTTGATCAAATTTAAAACTTCTACTCTACAAAAAATAAAGCATGAAAGGAATGAAAAAGCAAGCTATATGCTGGGGGAAAAAACAACAACAACAAAACATTCTCTGCAGTTCTGACAAAGTACTTGTCTCCAGAATATACAAAGAAAGCCCCACAATTACATAAAGACATACAACCCAAATAAATGAGCTAAATATTTAAACGATTCACAGAAGATACATGAATGTCATCATCAACGAAACGAAAATTAAAATACAGGAATATACTACACACACATTACAATGGCTAAGATTTAAAAAGGCTAAATGGGTGCACCTGGGTGGCTCAGGTGGGTGTGGAACCTGCTTAAAATTCTCTCTCTTCCCCCCACTGAAACTCTCCCCCACCCCTTGCATGCTCTAACACAAAACAAAACTAAACTAATAAAAGGCTAAGAATTCTAGGGTGGAGAAACTATTGGTGGGAATGTAAATTGGTACCTGGAAAACAGTTTGGCAGTTTCTTATAAAACTGAATGTATACTTACCACTTGACCTAGCAATCCCACTCCAAGGTAAAAAGAAGTGAAAACATCATGTCCATACAAAGACCCAAACAGAAATATTCACAAGCAGCTTCATTTCTAATAGCTCAAAATTGGAAACAATCCAAACCTCCATCAGTAGTTGCATACATTAAAAAAAAAAAAAAAAAAAGTATGATATATCCATACAAGGGACTATACTGATAAAAAACTAATTACTAACATAGGCAAAAGCATAATGAATCTTTAAAAACAAAAGGCACAAAAGCAAACAGCATAGAATATTACTTTTTATGGCTGCTGCAACAAATTACCACAAAGTGAGTGGCTTAAAACAACACAAATGTATTATGCCAAATTCTGCAGAAGTGTGGCACAGGTCTCACTGGACCAAAACGTGTAAGAGCAGGACCCTATTCCTCTTTGGAGGTTTACTTTGATCCTTCTAGCTAACAGAGGCAGCCTTACTTTTTTGCTAACCCATCCCTCTGACCATTCTTCAGCATTCCTCTCTCAGACCATGGTTTTTAAGGACTCAAATAATTAGACTGGACCCACCTGGATAATCTCCCCCATCTCAAAGCCCTTAATCATATCTGCAAAATCCCTTTTGGCCATGTAAAGTAAAATATTCACAGATTCTGGGGATTAGAGTATGGATACCCTTGAGGGGCTTTTATTCTGCCTACTATAAAATGGAATGGAATTCCATTTATACAAAACTTTAAAAGAAGCACAACTAATATGGAGCATTGAAAAGCAGATCAGTGGTTGCCTGGGATGAGGGTGAAGAGTGGAAATGACTGCAGCTGGGAACAAGGAAACATTTTTCTGTAACGAACATGTGCCTTGCCTTGAATTGTGGTGGTTGTACAGGTATGTATATTTATCAGAACTCAGTGAATTAACCATTTCAAATTAGTATATGCTACTGTATATAAAGTATACCTCAACACAGTTTATTCCAAAAGCCATAAATAATATGGCATACAAGGTATTTACTTTCATTACGTTCCCACCCTCCCTCCCCCCCGCAAGGCTTTAACAGGTTTGCCCATAACCTCAATTCTCCAACCTTTCTTTCTCATATACCTGAAGTTCCCACCATGGCACGTTCAGTAAAATACTCTATATGACTAGGGAAGAAACAATGTTTACCACTAGAGAACTAAACACTTTTTATATGCTATTTCTCAAGAAAAACCTGTTGCAAATTACATTTCAAATATGGGAATTTATAACAAGGCCACAACTATGGCAGTGATAAATTCCTAAATTACCTGGTATAGATTGAGGACTCAGAATCCTGTGTGTTGCTATGGTGTTGCTTTTAAGAGACAGTTCAGAAGCAGTAACTAACGGGCTAAGAAGCCAACTAACCTGTGTGCAGGTGTGATTAGGAAATCATCTGCAGCACTTCAAACACTTTGGTGGAACACCACTAGTTTAAAGAAAATTAGACAACCACTAACAACCTCCAGGTTATGTCAACCCCCAAAATAATGTAACTTAATACCAAATATTATTCTTCTACACATAACTCAGTGTAAGTCATGAACAGAACATCCACCCTATGGGCCACACTTAAACTACTGAGACCACTGAAAGGACTTACCTTCCTAACTCCAAAACTGTAAGAGCTATAAAAACACAAAATCGTCTCTAAAATCATTAACATTCAAAAAGCCTCAATGTGGAGATATCCTATTAGAGCTTTAGATCCCCTGTTCTAAAATGTAAAAACAGGAAAAATTCTTTTTTAATTCCTGTAGTGACAAGGATGATTTTACTTATGCAGCACTCAGTTGGATTTTCTCAAAGGGAAAAAAAAAAAGAGAAATCCGTTTCCATCATGGGTTTAAAATGCTAGGCCTGATTCCTGCTACTGAGGAAAGTAAACAGCTCACTTCCAAAACTGAATGAACAAGCTTCTTGAAATTATATCAATTCTCTAATGCTAAAAAGATTCCCTCTAAAATGGTAAGTAATTTACCACTCACAGTACAATTTAGAGCACCAATTTATGAAAATAAGGACCCTCTATTTTAAAATAGAGCACATTCAATGCTGTTATGAGAATTGCATGATTTATTAAGAAGAAAAACTATATAAAGTCAATATATATAATTTACACACATATAAATGACAAGTCTGATCAAAATAACTTCTTGAAAACACGAAGACATAAAATTCTCATCACATTTTAACAGCATGAATTCTTACATCCATTCTCTACTTTCTTAAAGTAAACATTTATAACACTCCGAGCACAAAGGTACGTTAGTCCTTAACATTCTAGTGGGAAAAGGAGAAAAAAAGTCACCCCTGTAAACGCAGAATTACAATCAGTGGTAAATATAAGAAAAAGTACCAGCTCCTGTGATACCAAAAAAGTCCTCTCTAACCAATTAACACTCCTGCAGCCACCTTGGGGTAGAGGGCTTGGCACAGACGGATGATGACCTTTCAAGCTTTTACAGACTATGCTGCCCCAAACTCAGTTGGCTATGCTGCTGAGTTTCAAAGACACTAGTTATACATCTTCATAAGGACTCAATATTCTGTTTCAGTAAAATTTAGCATGTGTATCTCTTTACCAGTAGTCAAGGTCATTGATATTACCCCAAGGGTTCACATATCTAACCTCACAGTTTAGATCTAAGTTAACTTAATAATACTAAGTAGTGATTAAGAGCTGGCTAGAGAGCCATATTTGCATGTGATCCTTGAGTACATTACTTAATCTGAGAAAGATAAAAAATATGAAGAGGGGAGGAACAAAAACAGTGCTTTTCTCTAGGAGCTTACACAAATAACATAAATTAAAGAGTTGCTGGAAGACTTGTTTTAATGATTTGTGGACTAGGTGAGGATTATCTGGTCTGCAGAGAGAAAAGGAGAATGAAATAACATCTGGCATAATCTCCACTGAGTCCCTAGTTCCCACTGTGTCTCTAATTCCAGGCTATAACCCTGCACCAAGTTTCATGAGACACTTTCCAATAAATTCTCCTTTTCATCAACCTCTCAAGTACTGCGTTTTATTTAAAACTCAAGAGTCCTAGGTCAAACAAGTCTAAAGTCTGCAACATTCTAGAATCCTTAATAAAATTATAAATGTATAATTAAGTACCAAATAAAGACGGTTAAACGACAATCTTACATACATCTTATATACATACATATACACAAACCCATCTAGGGATTTTTTTTTTAATTTGATAAATGTTTATTTAACACCATAATTTTCCATTTGCTATATTCTAAGTTATGCTTTACTGCTTTTCTGTTCTGTCTTCCTATTATCTCGATAACCCAAAACCAGTTCTTGCCTTTCTTTTTCATGTGGTTATCTTAGCTAGTCTATGTGCCCTTTAGGTTTTCTTTTCCCCAAAACCCTTGCTGGAGAGAGATTTCTACTACCAATGGGCAAACATTATTTCCTGCATCTACTTCACATGTACCTTATGAACATGTTAGGTTAATTCCATTTTCAATTAATAAAATACAAGTCAAAGACTTTGAATTCAGTAGTAAGCATCTATATGCATTCATAAAAGATAATTATTGTAAAATGACAACACCAGATTGATTCCCCCAAGCTCCACTGGCCAAGGCCATGAATATCCAAAAGGCAGTCAACAGTTCAAGCAACATATACAGCAGTTTATTTTCCCCTCTTTTTAAGTTGTTTTTTTGTTTGTTTTGAGAGAGAGTGAGCACAAGCAGGGAAGGGGGGGAGGGGGAGAAAGAGGGAGAGGGAGAAAAAGGGAGAGAGGGAGAGGAGGAAAGAGGGGGAGACGGGGAAAGAGAGAGAGAAAATCCCAAGCAGGCTCCACATCATCAGCCCAGAGCCTGAATGTGGAGCTGGAACTCAAGAACCATGAGATCATAACCTGAGCCAAACCAAGAGTCCAATGCTTAACCAACTGAGCCACCCAGGTGCCTCTATGTTCCCCTCTCTGGGAACTAAATTTTACACATACATGTAGACAGACACACACACACACACACACACACACACTACAGTTATTTAACAGGGAAAATATGCTGATTTATTTAAATTAGGGGAAGAATGCAAACAGATCAACCTAGAAAAAATGCATTTCTTTGATTTCATACTGTATTCATTAGATTGAAGACACAGTGTAAAACCAGGATTTGTCTTATCATTAGTGTTGGCCAGCTAGCATCATGGCGGATCTGTCCGAGCTTGTATGTATGCAACCAGCATCAATATTTGTAGACTGGCAGTCAGCCACTTGGGAGAAAAACCCTGAAACAATAGTTAGCCACTCTTTTAAACCTTATATACCAAATCCAGCAACTTAGAAAAACCTTGAAACAATAAGGTCACTCTTTTAAACTCTAAGCTATAAAGAAAAAAAAATAAGCTGGTCAACCTAATTGCAAAGTCAGTTTAAGAGCATAGCACCAATGGCTTTTAGTTCTTCTCTGGATTCTTTTAAGAAATGTTCCCGACCATATGCAAATTGGTACAGCCACTAAGAAAAACAGTATGGAGGTTCCTTAAAAAGTTAAAAATAGAACTACCCTATGATCAGCAATCACACTACAGGGTATTTACCCAAATAATACAAAAATACTAATCCAAAGGGATACATGCACCCAATGTTTATAGCAGAATCATTTACAACAGCCAAATTTGTAAATAGCCCCAAGTGTCCAGTGATTGATAAATACATAAAGATATGGTGTATAGGTGTACACACACACACATACACACACACATACACACAGACACACACACACACACACACAGACACACACACACACCATGGAGTATTATTCAGCTTATTCGCCATAAAAAAAGAATGAAATCTTGCAATGACATGGATGGAGCTAGAGTACTATGCTAAGCGAAATGAATCAGAGAAAGACAAATACCATATGATTTCACTCATATGCAGAATTTAAGAAACAGAACAAATGAGCAAAGAAATAAAGAAAAATGAGAGAGAAAGGCAAACCAAGAAACAGACTCTTAACTACAGAGAACAAACTGATGGTGACCAAAAGGAGGTGGGTGGGGAGATGCATAAAACAAGTGATGGGGATTAAGGAAAGGCACTTGCTGTGATGAGCACCGGTGCCAGGTGCCACTTGGATGTGTTAAATCACTCACTATATTGCATACCTAAAACTAATATTACACTGTACATTAATGAACTGGAATTTAAATAAAAACTTAAAAAAAATGTTCCCCACTAACATTCTTCAGGCAAAGAAGACAACAGAAAAACACACTAAGAAGTCAAAAAGTGACCCAGGAGTCCTATTCGAAATGTGGAAACTTAGGGGAAATACTTGATTTCATCTATATTTTCCTACCCATTTATCTGGAAGTATAGTATATATTAGAAAAAACTAAAGCTGTAAGTTTAAGATAAAGATTCTAACTGGTAAAAAAAAAAAAAAAAAAAAAAACTCATGTCAGTTTCACAATATTTTTCCTATTTTGTGGGAGTACACAAAGTAACAGAATATCTTACATTTGGTGGCACATTAGATTCACTGAAATATGGTAACCTCAGAATGAACAAGCAAGACCTTTCAAAGTACACCACAAAACTCGAAAACAATTTGGAAACAACAGAAATTTTGATCAAAAATTTTCCTTTCAAGTATGCTTATGTGGGGGCACCTGGGTGGCACCATCAGTTAAGTGTCTGCATCTTGATTTCAGCTCAAGTTATGATCTCAGTTCGTGAGACTGAGCACCACATCGGGCTCTGCACTGACACCTCAGAACCTGCCTGGGATTTTCTCTCTCCCTTGCTCTCTTTTTCTGCCCCTCCCCTGCAGATGCATGCACATGCTTGCTCGTTCTCTCTCAAAGTAAACAAACATAAAAAATAATAACGTCGGTTTATTTGAATTTTTGCCAGGACATCAAAAGACATATAGCAAATCAATAAACATCCGGAGGGCACCTGGCTGGCTCAGTCAGTAAAGCAGGCAACTCCTAATCTTGGGGTTACAGATTTGAGCCCTGCGTTGGGTATAGGGATTACTTAAAACCTTAAAAAAACAAAACTGCAAACTCTTATCACAATAGGTGTTATCAAAATATATTTAAAAACAAAAAAGTTCCTGGGACACCTCGGTGACCCAGTCAGCATCTTGGTTTCAGCTAAGGACGTGGTCTCACGGTTCCTGAGTTCAAGCCCTGCATCAGGCTCCACGCTGCTGGTGCAGAGCCTGGTTGAGATTCTCTCTCTCCATCCCCTGCAATGTCCTTACCTGCTCTCATATGTGCACGAGGGCTCTCTCTCTCTCTCTCTCAAAATAAACATTTGAAAAAAAGCTCCTACAGATCATGCTAAGATCCATCACCCAGTTAAAGAATATGTATCAACAGTAAACTCATGACAAGGCACTCAACTTCATTTAGTCACCAAGAAAATTCAAATTATAACCACAATGACATACCACTACACTCCTGCCAGAATGGCTAAAACTAAAAGGACTGACAGATACGAAGTGATAGCAAAGATACAGAACAACTGCAAGTCTCAAACACTGCTAGTGGAAGTACAGAGTCATACAATCACTTTGGGGAACTGTTTTTCAGTATCTACTAAAGTTTGACATATACCTATACCCTATAGCCCATCGATTCCATTTCTAATATACCAAAAAAGACGCAGGTACTCAAATCTTCCAAAACACATACACAGGAATATCAACTGCAGTTTTATTCAAAACAGCTCAAAGGTGAAAAACCCAAATGTCTGTCCTTCCACACACACACCACAAAAAAATAACAGTGTTATATCCATACAGATAGCAATTGGGGGGTGGGGGGGAGGCTACTGCTTGACACCACAGAGATGATGGCTCACAGCTTTATGAAACTCTGTACGGTGAATACAGGTCAGCAGATTGGTTCCTTTTGGTGGGAGAGAGACTGGAAGAAGAGTACAAAGGTGTCTGCCAGATGGCAGGTAATGTTCTGTATCTTGATCTTCATGGTAGGTACATGTGTGTATGTATACTCCAACAAAAATTCATGGACATGACCAATTTATGGTAAGAGAAATCAGAAAAGTGATTACCTGAAGTGGGGAGAAAGGAAAATTGAATGGAGGGGGGGCCTGAAGGAACTTCTTTCTGGGTGATGGAAATGCTCTAAATTTTGACTGGGATGAATTATATCGTCATATAAAGCTGTCAAAATTCACCAAAACGGTACGCTTAAAATCTTTCTATTGAGAGTAAATTATACTTCACCTAAAAGAAAGTTTACAGAGTTATACATTTAAAATGTATGTACTTTACCTTATGTAACTTATGCCACAATAAAAAATGGTAGAAGAATCCAAAAAATAGTTCAATAGAAGAAATGACTCAAATATATAAAAGATGCTCAATCTCACTCAAAATAGAAAACCAGGGGCGCCTGGCTGGCTCAGCCAGTCAGAGCTGGCTGAGCATGCTGGCTCAGCATGCAACTGCTAACCCCAGGGTTGTTAAGTTCTAAGCCCCAAGTCAGGCACGGAGTTTACTTAAAAAATAATTTTAGAAAGATGCTAAAATATCATCTTTACTATCAGATTAGGGAAGATCAAAACATTTGGCAACACTATGTTGGCAAGAGTGTGGGCAAAAGACTTGAGCTGGGAGCAGGAGTATAAACTGGGGCAGCCTCTGTGAAGTCCGTCTGGCAGTAGTTATCCTACATGCAAACATACACATCCTTTGATCCAGCAGTTCCACTTCTTGTGATTTATCATCAGATATCCTTGCATGCATACACAATGATAAATGTACCAAGGTGACTCACTGCAACACTGTTTGTAACAGCAACAGTCTTAAGAACCTGAATATCCATCAACTAGGAGAACCAGCTCAATTATGGTATATCCATACAGGAGCGCCTGGGTGGCTCAGTCAGTTGAGCGTCCAACTTAGGCTCAGGTCATGATCTCAGAGTTCATAAGTTCAAGCCCCACGTCGGGCTCTGTGCTGACAGCTCAGAGCCTGGAACCTGCTTCAGATTCTGTCTCTCCCTCTCTCTCTGCCCCTCCCCCACTCACACTCGTCTCTCTTCCTCAAAATTAAATAAACATTAAAAAAAGATTTTAAAAAAATATGGTATATCCATACAATAAAATACCTTGCCACCATTTTAAAACAAGCAGGGGTGGGAGTGGGGGGGGGGGGGGGGAGGAAGGCTCTTTATGTGTTGACTTAAAATACACAGTAACTAGTAAAAAAAAGAAAAAAAAAGGAAGATAGAACAGAGTGACTGGTATCCTACCATTTGTGTTTAAAACAATATTGAGAAGAGGGTATGAAATAAATACTTACTGGCTTTCTACATAGTATACAGTATTTCTCTGGAAAGACACAGAGGAAACTAGTAACACCGAATGACTCCAGGAAAGTAACTGAATAGTTAGGGGTACTGGGGGAACAAAAGGAGAAAAAATACTTTTGACTTTTTTTTTTTTAACAATGTGAATGTATTACCTAGTCAAATCATCTTTGAAGCAGTTATCAGCTTCACTTCCCATGTATCAATCACTTGTTATACACACAAAGACATACTTGTATAAAAGTGCAAAATGTATAATGATCATAGATTCTCCCAAAAAAGTACCTAAATCTAGATTCAAGTTATTTTGTTGTTATATTTTTAATCCTTAAAAAGTATCAACAGTCTGGGGAGCGTGGGTGGCTCAGTCAGTTAAGCGTCTGGCTTCAGCTCAGGTCACAATCTCACCGCTCATGTGTTCGAGTCCCGAGACAGCTCAGAGCCTGGAGCGTGCTTCAGATTCTGTCTCCCCCTCTCTGCCCCTCCTCCACTTGAGCTCGCTCTCTCTCTCTCTCTCTCTCTCTCTCTCAAAAATAATAAACATTAAAAAATTAAAAAAAAAAAAAAAAACTTTTAAAAAGTATCAATAGTCTGAAGTGATTACAACTGAACAGTAAATATTCAGCACTTTGTCCAAGCCTGAAAAAGACATATACGTGTTAAGACATAAACCTCTAAAAACATACCCAACTATCCCCATAACCAGTTACTCATCTTAAATTAAGCAATTAGCTTTTAATCATTCTGTCCCCTGACAATTTACTTTCCCTTATTAATTTTGGTATTCTTGAATCCCTGAAACTCAAATGCATGTTTACATATATACACATTATATATGTCCTTTAAAAAAATGAAAACTTCACTTCAGTTGTTAATGCAGTGATGGTATTTACGTTTTATTATTTTCTTGGATAATACTGATCATTAGTCGATAGAGAAAAAAATGGAGATTTACCACTTCAGTATGTTCAAACATCAGTAAGGACTGAATCTTATGGATAGTAATTTCCTTAAAGACTTTAAATCTAGTTATACCTTGTATAATCATCAGTCTAAAGAAAAAATAATTACATCCACCCTACAACCAAAAAATAGCTAAATCTCTAAATCTTAACTATTCATGCTTTAAAAAAAAAAAAACTCGGGGCGCCTGGGTGGCGCAGTCGGTTAAGCGTCCGACTTCAGCCAGGTCACGACCTCGCGGTCCGTGAGTTCGAGCCCCGCGTCAGGCTCTGGGCTGATGGCTCGGAGCCTGGAGCCTGTTTCCGATTCTGTGTCTCCCTCTCTCTCTGCCCCGCCCCCGTTCATGCTCTGTCTCTCTCTGTCCCAAAAATAAATTAAAAAAAAAAATAAAATAAAAAAATTAAAAAAAATAAAATAAAAAAAAAAACTCTATTTTGATGTGTTCAAAATTAAGTTATTAAAAAAAATCAAATTCACCTTTCAGTTACATTTCTCCAAGAAATATCATTAAAGAGCCAAACCTAAAGAGTCGTGCACATAGGCTGAATAAACAACTGTAACAGAACAATTCTCCCACATTAACACATCTTGGAAACTACGCGCTGCACATACGCTAGCCAGCACCACTGTAAAACCAGGAGCTGTTGTAACTGGATGTCAACAGAGAAAGACACACATTTCCAGTAATGGAGTGAGCATACAATTTTTCAGTTGGCAAAATACAGAACCTGTATTTGCATGTATGTTTCCAAAAACTAATCCCGGCCCTTTCCTCACTACTCAAAAAAGCCAGCAGCTCTAAAAGATGTAAGAGACTAAGATCAAGATTGCGAATGAGCGATGAACAGAAAGATCAGGAGGTGTAAGTATCCAGTGATCACCTCCTCAAATCCCTCCCCCTATCACTTCCCTTCATTCTCTCTGACAGCGCAGTGAATGCCAAGTGTGGTCACCAAACCAGCAATATCAGCATCAGTATCACCTAGGAATCTACTAGGAATGCAAATTCTCAGGCTCCAACTCAGATCTAATGAATCAGAAGCTCTGGGGGTGGAGTTGAGCAATGTTAAAACATGTTAATAAGCTCTCCTGGTGATCCACATAAAGTCTGAGAACCACGGTCACAGTTCTTAATTAAGACTTTCGCTTCTCAACTCTGTCGTAGCAATAGCCTCTTGGAAGTCAACATACCCTCCAAGGTGCTGTCAGGATGGCTTGATTACATTACCTTCCAACTCAAATTCCTTCAAAAGGTCCCTCAACTCTCCAAAGCCTTAGCTTACCCAAAAGACTCTCATGATATTGATCCTGCCACCACTTCCTCCCATCCCCTCCACCACCACCCCGCATAGTCAGGTGTTTACCTATAGATCTAATTCATAAATTATTAACCCCAGTAGTCTTTTCACTGCTATTTCTCTTCATGGAACGGCTTCCCTTCCTCCTACCTTTCCTCTACCTCCCCACTCAACCCCCTATCTAGCTAAGATGTAGTCACTTTTCAAGACTCACTCTATACTCTACCTGGCCCAACAGTGGGTTAAGTACTCCCTCCCATATGTTCCTTAAAAAAACCTGTGTAATCTTGATTGTGTTCTTATTCCCTGTTGACCTGTGCACAGTACTTGGCATATAATAAGCACTCAATAAAGTATGTTGGGAGTGAGGAGAAATCTTTCTTATATCTATCGAGACTCCTTGGTATCAAAAGGTCTTCTTATGTGTCTAACAATGCTGACACATACACACCTTTAAAAGTTTGCTAAATGAATACATGGGGTTCAGAATCCTTAAGAAATTTTTGTTGCAGAACCACAAGCCAATATGGATACTTTGTAAAATACGAAGACATTACTACCAGGGCACCTGGGTGACCCAGTCGGTTAAGCATCTGACTTCAGCTCAAGTCATTATCTCACAGTTTGTGAGTTCAAGCACCACGTCAGGCTCTGTGGTGACAGCTCAGAGCCTGAAGCCTATTCGGATTCTGTGTTTCCCTGTCTCTCTGCTCTTCTCCCACTCACGCTCTCTCTCTCACTCTCTCTCACAAATAAACATTTAAAAAAATTTCTTAAGACGTTACTTTCCACACTAGAAAAAAAATGTTGTTGTGATTTTAATAACAGGAAGCGAGGGCTTCTTGGAGAAGTGGCTTATGCCAAGGCTAGGAGAGGGAACATGCAAGAGGAGTCTGGAGCATTCTGTGTATCAGAAAGAACATGATTACAAATACACAGGATGGGTCATGTCAGAAGGACACAAGAGCTCCCAGTGGCCCACTGAATGAGCTCCCAGTGGCCAATGGTGGAACACCCTGAGCAAGAACAAAATAAAAATCCACAAGTCCACAATTAACATAAATAATTGAAAAATTAAATGAAGGAAAGGAACAAATCTGCATGGAAAAAAGTTCAATTAATACATGTAGAAGACATGAAGGAACTAGAAAATCCCCATTAGACCACCACCACCACAGTGATCACTACTGCAAACAAGATCCCACTAATGAATGCTAAAATTACTGAGTGAAACCTACACAGCCTCAGAGTATCTCCCCAAAGTATTTTTTTACGATTTTTTTAAAAGTTTATTTATTTGAGAGAGTGCGCATAAGAGCACGTGCAAATGCGTACACACACACACACACACACACACACACACACACACACACCCAGGGAGAGGGGTAGAGAGAGGGAAACAGAGAGAATCCTTAGGGGGCTGAGTGGTGAGATCATGACCGGAGTTGAAATCAAGGGTCAAATGCTTAACTGACTGAGCCACCCAGACATCCCTCCCCAAAATTTCTTATTACTGTGGTAACTTTAACATATGTCCACAAACTCTCGGATACATTTCCATCTAGGAGATGGAACTTAATGTCCCTCCCTTGAATAAGGGTTGAAATTATTGACTCACTTCTAATGAAAAGAATATGGAAAATAGAAAAAGTAATTTCATCGTAAAGGAATCTACCAGACACGACGTAAGTAAGTGATGAAGATTACCACCACCAGTAATAATTGACAGTATTATTGTATGTAAATATTGGTATGTACCCCTGGATGCTATAAGACAGGGACCTACATCACCTGTGCGGCATTATTCTGCCAAGTATCCATAACTTCAGTCCATCATTAAAAATATACAAACCAGTATTCTTCAAGGTCATGAAAAACAAGAAAGATTGATGAACTGTCATAGATCGGAGGAGATTAATGAAACAACTAAATGCAATATGGGATCCTGGATTGGATACTGAACAGAAAAAACATTAATGGGAAAAGTTGGGAATATCCAAATAAAGTTTGTAGTTTAGTTTAATATTATACCAATGTTAATTTCTTAAATTTGCTAATAAATGTACCATATGTAATCTTATTATGTAAGATTTTAAGAGTGAAGGGTACACATAGCAATTTTGTACTATCTTTGCAACTCTTCCATAAATCTAAAATTATTTTAAAATAGCTAATTTTTTGAAAAACTATTTATGTAATTGTAACTAAACAGTACTTCAGATCAGCTTTCTAAAGTTATCAAACCAAGATTCTTATGACTTTTATATTAACATAAAATCCTTAGGAAAGTTTTTATATATAAAGTGATTATGAAATAAAGTGATTAACCTAAAACTCCATAAAAATTACACCCAATGAACTAGTTACACTATAACAATCCATTCTTCTTGTGACTATTCTCAAATAAGCATCTAATTTAATTACCATTTGGTTAAGATATCATGACAAGGGGATTTCCCATTCCCATGCAGCAATTTCTCCCTCCTTGTGTTGCCCTCAAGCTTTTGTCCATTAGCTATTTGGATTGTCAAATTAATTCCCCATCTCCACAGACCCCCATTCTTCATACCCCGGTTCTCCACAAGAGGAGGAGCAAGCCAGAGAGAAAAATATTTGGATGCTTAGCTCTTTTGACTCTCTCCTGAATTTCCAAATGCTTCCTTTCAGAATTCACAAATGCAGTCCAGTTTTCAATACTCTCGGAATTATGTGGTGTCATTCTCACCCATCATACTATCAGCTCAACTTTCTCCCAACCAGAGCTCAGCCCCTTTCCCTCTCAAACCATCATCTCACCCTTCATGCTCTACATCATCTGAGGCTAAAACAACGTTTTTTTTTTTTGTTTTTTTTTTTTTTGTTTTTTTTTTTATTTATTTTTGGGACAGAGAGAGACATAGCATGAACGGGGGAGGGGCAGAGAGAGAGGGAGACACAGAATCAGAAACAGGCTCCAGGCTCTGAGCCATCAGCCCAGAGCCTGACGCGGGGCTCGAACTCATGGACCGTGAGATCGTGACCTGGCTGAAGTCGGACGCTTAACCGACTGCGCCACCCAGGCGCCCCTATCTGAGGCTAAAACATAATTCTGCTGTTCTCCTTAAAGTCCTTCACAAGTTTCCTGTCACAGAAGAAATGTCCAAACCCCTTAACACAGCAAACATGTCACTTAATGATACGACCCCTGCTTGCCTTTCCTGTTTGTTCTCACCACTCTACGAGTTACAAACCATATGCTACACATAAACAAAACTTTTCCAGAAAAAAAACAACTTGTTTGGCATCTTTAATGCCCTCCTGTCATACCACTCACATATCTGTTTTTTGCTGGTTTTTTTTTAAATTTTTTAATGTTTATTTATTTTTGAGAAAGAGAGAAAGAGAGAGAGAGAGAGGGAGACAGACAGACAGAGCGTGAACAGGGGAGGAGCATATAGGGAGACAGAATCAGAAGTAGGCTCCAGGCTCTGAGCTGTCAGCACAGAGCCCAACACAGGGCTTGAACTCACAAACCGCGAGATCATGACCTGAGCTGAAGCCCAGACATTTAACCGACTAGGCCACCCAGATGCCCCTCGCTGTAAATTTTTTTTTAACATACACAGCTTCTCAATTAGTAGTTAATATGGGCGACACTTGAAACGTATTTCAGTAGTTAAAAAAATTACTCAAAATACAGCATTTTCTCATTGCACTTCAGAGACGTGTATCTTTAGTACAATTTCAAAAATGTACAGCACACAAAGATAAAACCTAAATTGCTAAAAAATTTACTGACTGGAACATTCAGAAATCATACAATTAAAATAAGGGCATTAAAGAAAAAAACTGCCGTAAACATGTTTGTTGCTATTCCTTTTAGTTTTCACTACAGTGAAATGGGATGTAACAAATGCACCTGAACTCTGATTAATGGATAAAAACAGACGTTTCTTCTTCAGATATCTAAAAAATATTTTCTCTGAGAATAATCTGTTCAAAACTGAGAAGACATCAGAGAAATGTAAATGTTATCAGAAAAAGCCAATTCAGGTAATAAATAACCTGAAAAAATCAGCACTGTACATTTCCCATTTAATTTGACTGAACACTAACTTAATTTTTATTTTTGAATGTTTGTTTTTGAGTGACAGAGAGAGAATGGACACATGAGCAGGGGAGGGGCAGAGAGAAGGAGGCAGAGGATCAGAAGCAGGCTCTGCGCTGACAGCAGAGAACCTAACGCAGGGCTGGAACTCACAAACCAGGAAATCATGATCTGAGCCAACGTCGGAGGCTTAACCGACTGAGCCACCCAGGCCCCTAGCTTAATTTTTAAATTATATGTGCAATCATATGATCAAAGAATATTAGATGCAGAAGAGACTTCAGAGACCCAATTCAATGTTCTCAAGATGAAGCAACTGAAGTCCACGAAAATTAATTTCTATTAGGTCACAAAAAAGCTTTGTCTACAAGGCTAACAATTTTTATTTTAAGTGAACTGATGAAGTATTGCTCAAAATGACTTCAGAATATACAACTCATTAATTTTGCTATATGCTAAATTTGAGTATCTGGTTAGGACAAACAAGGGTAGTTATCTTCTTCAAGGTTTAAAATATCCCCTAAAAATATATAATTAACCCGTTGATAATTTTCTAATGCTTGCCCTCAAATTTGGGCTTCTGTTACCTGTAAAATTAGCAGAAATAATGTGAAAAACAAAACCAAAATAAATAACATCAATTTTTTTTAGTATGTAACTCGTTTTGAGAAGATAAATTCATTTGAACACCCATATTAGTTATAGACAGCGTACATAAAATTATAAATACTACCACATGAGGAATCCCAACTTTTCATTTTAAAAAACAATACATATTTAAAACATTGAGAACAACAAAATATATGCCAGTTCTGGTTGAAAGAGAATTTTATGGGCACAGTCCATCATGGATTAAATGCACAACCTTCCCAACTATAAATGGATGCACATTTTGGTGTGGGGGGGAGGGGAAGAGAGGCTGTCTGTCCAGCGGCTCCCTGGTTTACTCAAATGTCATTCCCACTGCTCTACTGGAAAGTGGCAGCCATTGTTTCTAAATGGCCTCTGGCCATGATGGGCACCTTCCCAAACCAAGCTCATCACTACTTCAAGATCTTTCCTGATGAGATAAATAGGTAGTCCCTCCTCTACAGCAGGGGAAAACAATGGATAAAAACTCTGGCACTGACATTTTCCACTGTGTGAAGAAAGTTAATCTTCTCAAAGAATGAAACTAACCTACCAGAACACACACACACACACACACACACACACACACACACACACATTCTGTCAACAGAGATTTCTGGTGATATTCAAATGGCTCTAGTTCTTGCTGTGCCTAAAGCCTTGCAGACCCCATGCTCTTCCCACAGTTCAATCCATTTTGGGATTCTATTGCCAAGGAATCCCTCTCTTTGGCTTAAGCTAACTTGAACTGTCTATTGTACACCTACGAGTTCTAATTCATATACCAACTTGGTGAAGTTAGCCTAGATTAATCGCAACAGAATAGCACAGGTAAATGGAATTAAAAGCAAATTAAAGAATCTCTTTAACCTGTAAAAAACATAAATAGGAATATCTAGTTCTCATCACATAACTTGAATGAAATATGTATTTTAAAACGAAAGTGTTAAGTTCTTAAAATCTAACATTTTATGGTAACAGAAGCACATATTCAAATTTGCTCATCAATTATCCATTTACCTGTTTTTTCCAGATTGATTCAAATACCATCTGTAGTAGTTCCTCCAAGAAAAGCATACAGCACTCACATATACATCCCTGGGATTCCAAACAGTAAATGCAATAAATAAGCCTCTTTTGACCCTTCCCTAAATGCTGATTTTTAATGAATTATTTCCAGTATTCTACTGTAAGGAGGAAACAAGTTAAAGCTATCAGCTGGTTACAAAAGCATTTCTGAGCAAACAATTCACTCAAATATTTACTGAACACCTACCAGTCCTGTTTTGTCCTGGAGTGACAAGACAGAACCCATCCCTGTTCTCATGGAGTGTAAATTCCAGAGGTGAATAAAACAAACAAACAAAAAGAAACAATGATCAAGGCTATTTCAGAGAGACTAAATGTTATGAGGAAAATACGAGGGTCCTGCAACTGAAAAAGGCTAAGGAGTGAGCAGCTATTTCAGTGTGACCTCTCAGGTGGTGGCACTGGAAGTGAAATCTGAATGACATAAAAAAATTAGCCATATGACAATCTCAGGGCAAAGCCTGAGGCAGAGAGCAAAGCAATTAAGGCACTGAGACAGGAACAAGCTTGTTCAGTGGGAATGGAGCTGGTATGGCTAGGCACAGTGAACGAGGGGAAGACAGGCAATGTGAAACAGGAGAAGGTTTGTGAGGTGGTCACAGAGCAGATTATGTGGTGGGGGGTTCCTCACAAGCTAAGGAAGGACTTTTGGATTTCACCCTGAGTGTGAAGAAAAACCCACAGGATAGGGTATAGGGAAGAAAACTGACATTTAGTGAGCATCTTTCATAGTGCCAAAGTAAACAGCATATAAGAATGTTTCCACCACGTATGCTATAAAACAACAGATGCATTTGTGTAAATTATACTGTATGCACTTATCATACTTATCAAAGGTCATTAGTATGCTGTTACAATCAAAAAAAAAAAAAAAAGTCACTTTTCCTGTTACTACCAGTTCTCACTTGTAGGAAATCACCTCTATGTTGATTTGTCAGACCAAATGAACCAACCAATATTATCTACTACAGAACATACATGAGTCATCTAGAATAAAATGCAAGAAGGGCAAACGAGACTAGATGAAATAAAGACAGTCAGCTATTCATGAGTATAGGACCCAAAAACAGGCAACAAAGCAAGTAGAGAAGCACCAAATTAGAAAACATACCCACATTCAAGAAGCAGAGGGTCCACGGATACAAAAGATTGTTATCTACTTAAAAAATACTCTCCTACAAATGAGTAGACAAAGGGTAAAAAACACAAAAGCTTCTAAAGTAAATTCTCTGTTCTTTTCATTTCATAATACCTTGCCTGTTTCAACAACATTCAGAGAAAAGTAAAATTACTATCTTTTAAATGCACCACCTTGGTAACTTTTTAAATCTGTTGATGAATTTTAAAACATTTATAAATACAAATATTTATTAAAATATCATTGAAATACTGTGTCAAGCATTGTACCTACCAGATGCTAAGGATAAAGATGGGTGAAACACAACTGTTCCCAAAGAAGGCTTTTGCCTAGTGAGACAGGACTCAACAAGTAACTCAAAGGGAGATCTGTGCTAGAAGCAGAGGATTAGTGGTCACAGGCCAGGACGTCAACTTAAGACTGTCACAGAAAGAAGCTTAACCTTCAATCCGATGGTGTAACTTCATTCAGCCAAAATGTTGTGGTATGTCAGTTTTTAAACACTATAAGACAATCTTATACAAACTTCTTCTCTAACGAAATAGAAAAATCTTACTATAATGGTTATTATTTTGTTACTATTCTTTATGAAAAGCAGTCAGGATTCTTAATCCAGAGATGCTGGCAGATTAATCCTCCCAAAAATCTTATATTCACATTTATTAGCAATCAAATGTCTTTATTCTTCGTATCTTACTTTGAGTGCACACTTTGGGGGATTAGAACTTCAGAATCCTAATAGAGCCTCAGAAAACTACCTAAAGAAATCAGCACCAATAAATGTGACTTACCTATGCTCTATCATTCACAACGACAATTTGATTCTAATTTTTAGTACTGATTCTAAATCCATAAAACTTAGAGAATTATAATTCTACATTACTTTAAACCAGTATTTTTTAAATTTGGTAAATAAAATCATTTTCAATTCATAAATTTATAGAAGCATGTTTTTAAATGAAAGATTATAGAAAATGCCTATACTAGCTATTCAAGCAAAACTTCAGTATTTTTGCACATATACATATCCTGTTATGTCTTATATACTTCTCAGTGAAAGTCCAAGTCTGCATAACATGCAACATGCATATTTGAAATAACTGATCCATACAAGCAACATCCACTGGGGAGCCAGAGAGGAGTGTTTCATTTGCCAGAGAACAGAAAAGGAGTGGAGAGTCCATTCCAGAAAGTAAAAAGACTATTTTTTTTTTAGGAAAAGCAGTAACTTTTTTTTTCTCTAAGTATCAAGAGGTGACCAAAAATATTTAAAAATTACTGTAAAACAACATATACGGATGGATGCCTGGGTGGCTCGATCAGTTGAGCGTCCAACTCTTGGTTTCAGCTCAGGTCATGATCTCACAATTCTGTGAGTTCAAGCGCCATATTGGGCTCTGCACTGACAGCACAGAGCCTGCTTCTTGGTATTCTCTCTCCCTCTCTCTCTACCCTTTCCCCACTGTGCTCTCTCTCTCCAAATAAATAAACTTAAAATATATATATATGTACTAGAGACATAACAAAGGCACACAGTACACATTCTCTTTTTATTTTTTTAAGTTTTATTTTTATTTAAGCAATCTCTACACCCAACATCAAGACCCTCACATCAAGATTCGCATGCTCCTCTGACTGAGCCAGCCAGGCGCCCCCAAGTTCTCATTTTAGAGTGAGCAACATGGGAATGCAAGCTGGTGCAGTCACTCTGGAAAACAGTATGGAGGTTCCTCAAAAAACTAAAACTAGAACTACCCTACAACCCAGCAATTGCACTACTAGGCATTTATCCACGGGATACAGGTGTGCTGTTTCGAAGGGACACCTGCACCCCCATGTTTATAGCAGCACTATCCACAATAGCCAAATTATGGAAAGAGCCCAAATGTCCATAGATGGATGAATGGATAAAGAAGATGTGGTGTGTATATATATACACACACACACACACACACACACACACACACACACACAAAATGGAGCATTACTTGGCAATCAAAAAAATGAAATCTTGCCATTTGCAACTACATGGATGGAACTGGAGGGTATTATGCTAAGTGAAATTAGTGAGTCAAAGAAAGACAAAAATAATAGGACTTCACTCATATGATGACTTTAAGAAACAAAACAGATGAACATAAAGGAAGGGAAACAAAAATAATATAAAAACAGGGAGGGGGACAAAACAGAGGAGACTCATAAATATGGAGAACAAACTGAGGGTTGCTGGAGGGGTTGTGGGAGGGGGGGATGAGCTAAATGGGTAAGGGGCACTAAGGAATCTACTCCTGAAATCATTGTCACACTATATGCTAACTAATTCGGATGTAAATTTAAAAAATAAAAAATAAAATTAAATAAATAAAATAGCTTCCAGATTAAAAAAAGAAAAAGAAGAGTGAGCAACAAAAGCTCAGTCACAAAATACAGAACTGGGAATTCTGGCCATCCAGTTCTCTGCTGTTGCCACAGGAAGCCCTGACAGGTTCACAAGGGGGAGTGTCACTTTTCTGCCTCTCCCTACAGCTGTTACTGCTGCACTTAACAAAGCCACCAAGTAGTAGCAAGCATTACTTCCCATGTGCCAGGCCTATGGTAACTGCTTTACACATATTCACACTTGAATCCTCACAAGTGTTCTATGACGCATGTATTAATTACTCCTTATTTCCATTTTTCAGAGTGGAAACTGGAATTACCTAATTTTCCAGAGTCATACAACTAATAAGTAGGGGTGACAAACCAGCCATGCCCGACTCCAGACACCGAGCTCTTCGCCACAGCAACATACTACAGTAAGAGTTAACTGCCTAAGATCAGACACCTACCCTGCCTAGCTCTCTTATCACTAAAGAGAGAAGCACTGCTCCCAGGGAGGCAGGTCACACTGTCAAGTCACAGTGAAGCAGAATTAAAGGCACAAAAACAGATGCTACCTTTCTCTGAGACTTTCCAGCTTAAGTTGAAAATGAGGAGCACAACTAGAACACCCTTTAGAATAAACTAAACATTCAGTGAACAATTACAAGTGACGCCAACTTATACATACATGTAAATTCCCAAGTCAGGGATTGTGTAGTATCAAAACCCAGTTCCACAAATCCCATTATACCAAAAACTATCACAATTATTAAAAATCAACTACTAAACTATGAGAAATACAATTTTCACCTGATTTCCAAACCCTTGGCAAAACACCTTTGAAATCAGACAACACCTACATACATCTGTACAACCAGTATCTCCTTCTAATATTTGCACTGAATTTCTAATTATCGACCTTGGATAGGACTTGAAAATCACCAAGTCACTATTACTAAATAGTTCAAGTGGTCTGCTGACCCAATCATGGAACAGACCAACACTTTTTAATCATACTCAGTGGCTCTAATTTTCCCAACAAATCTGACAAATTAAGTGTTTGCAGAAATATACACAATTCCAGCTCTTCAAGAACTGTCTGAGAAGCATAGGAAAAATTAAGTTTTCTCTCTTCTTCTGACTGTCCAAATTAAAGAAATAGAAATATTAAGAATTCTTAACCGGATGCCTTGATTTTTCACAATCAATACTTTTTTTAAAATGGTAATACCGACATAGCAAGATTCAAACAGTTCAAAAGGTTATACATGAGAATAAGTTTCTCCCACATCTGACCACATGATCTCCCCATCCCAACCTCACCCCCTAAAATCACTGTTACTAGTCTCTTGTGTATCTTTCTGTAGTCATCCTAAACACGTAAAACAAACATACATACACACAACTCATACACTCTCCCATCATGTCTGTGTCCTCCTCACTGCCCTTCTCCCCTTTTGCAAGCTAAAATGGCAGCAGACTACAACATCCTCTGCCTGTTTTTTCACTTAAATGTATCTTTGAGAACCTATAAATACTAACAAGAAAGTTATAAACATTAATTCTAAACAAATCTGTAAAGGAACACTTCACACAAAACAACTCTCAACAGATGTTAAAACTGGTGACCTCTGCTAGCAGGATAAAAGGAAAGCCAAGGTCAAAGAAGTAATCCCCCAACCATGAGGGCCTGTTAGTTCTCACAGAATAGGAAAACTACTTCCCTGACACAGTTAACAGACTGCAATCCTAAACTCAGTCTAGGATCTCACAAAGATACACTGTTTACTAAAGAAAACAGAGAAAGGTGATTTAAAGAAAACCCATTACTTTAGTGGGAGAAAACTTAAGTATAAAAGGTGCCTAAGAACTATACTAAAGCTACATATAGCATCTAAAAATTCACACATGTATGATAAATTCTATTCCATAAAAGAACAATTACACAGGGAAAAAAAGACATTAAGGAAATTCATTCATTATCTATTTCCATTACCTTATTTCAGAAACCCAAAGCAGATGACCCAATTGCCTTATACTGAGAGTTAATGACATCTGATAGCCAAAAAATAGAAATGGAACAAAATCAGTATACATTCTACCCAATTAGCTTGTTCAAATTAAGAGGAAAGCATAAAACACCTCTCACTAACCCATAAGCTGTATTCTACTAGCAGTTGAAGGTAACTAGCAAAATTATACCATTACTATAAATTCTCTGGAGGTGTTTGCTTATGCTAATGTCAAATGCTTTCTATTATTCTATGTAAGGTTATAGATTTTTAGCCATTAAGCATATTTTCCATGTAGATCTCCCTCAAAAAAATTACATAAATGACAGAATCTCCAAATTTTAACACAGGAATTGACTATACAAGTATTCCTTGAAAGGATGAACTAGCTTTACATAACACTTCATTTGAACCTCTTCAGTTGCATTTCTAAAAACTAAATGATTTACCCTTGTAACTATGGCTTTGCAAAAAATGATAAAAATTTATTTGCTTAATACTGAATCCATATTAAAATACTAGCCACCATTTAAGTGGATAACAGTAACAACAAAGCAGCAAACATCCACTTAACTGATTATCTATGTCATTACAATGTCCTATCACACAATGTGCTGGAAAGGACACAATGAAAAAAAATGAAAGAAAAGAACTAATTACCACCTTTGAACTCGGACAAACTAGATATCAAGAAGTACACTGGTATCTAGTTCCTAAAAAGTAAAAATTATTCACTACTTTTAAGGTATTTAAAATTTTAAATGTCTCATTAAAAAAAAAAAAAATGTTTGAGAGTCCAGAGTACAATTTTATATGAAAAAGAATTATTCTATTAAGAGACTGGAAGCACCATCTCTGACCCTTGCTTTCCATGTTCTCCTCTGTTCTACCACCTGAAAAAAACTTACAATTGCTTAAGAGGAAAACAGATGGCAAACTCCTCAGTTTAAACATTCACTACCTATTCTTCCTCATTCAAAGTATTCATCTCACATTCTTTAATCTGGATACTCTTTGTATATTTACTGAAATTTAATTGTTGATCTTTCAACACGACCTATACAGTTTGTATTAATTCTAAATTAACATAAGCTCTAAGAGGGGTGCGTGGATGGATCAGTCAGTTAAGTGTCAACTTCAGCTCAGGTCATGATCTTGTGGTTTGAACCCCGCGTGGGGCTCTGTGCTGACACAGCTCAGGGCCTGGAGCCTGCTTCGGGTTCTGTGCCTCCCTCTCTCTCTGCCCCTCCCCCACTGGTGCTCTGTCTCTCTCTCTCAAGAAATTAAAAAAATAAAAAAGTGTAAGCTCTTAGAAAGCAGGGGGACAAGCAGCTCATTTTGTTTGATGCAAATAAAATCATGCTGAGAACCTATTTAAATATTAAAAAATTCAACAGGATATAATACCAAATTAGTTGCTTTAGAATAAATTACCCAGGTTGTGAAGAACTAATATGGCACCCAGCCTTACCATAAAAACCTACTGAAGAGACGGTTATGATAACTTTCTTCTGGTAGACTGAACCCACCTACACCATAAAATAGACACACTCTACACTGAATGTTAATACCCTCACAGTAATGACTCAAATGAGATTCCAATGTGGTCAAGATGCTAAAAACACAATCTTATTTAGGCACACTACAGAGAAAATAATGAGCAAAAAAGCCAGAGAGGTTAAGAAAATAAGTACAAAATCCTAAGTTTCATTATAACTGCCACAAATACAACCAAATAAAGCCAACTTAGGGTGACAGGATTCCCAACTAGACTAGGTTCCTCACCAAAATCATGGCTACAATTCCAGGATCAAGATTTTTTTCAAATTAACAGTTAAGTGCTGCTACAGCACACCTCAACTTTGAAGGCCTAAGTCCAACAGAAGCTTCGGCCACATCAACAGTAGTATAGGACCCATCACCACTTATTTTACCATGGGCACTTGTAGAAAGAAACAATCCATTGTAATATGAAGACAGTATGGTACAAAAATCAAAAATTCTGCTAATACCAGAAGAAAAAAGGCCCTTTCCTTCAAGAAATGTAACATGCAGTTGGGGCTAGGATAAACAAACCCATGAAATAATAATTATGGAGGTTGTGATAGTCATTAAACACGATGGTATCTCAGTGAAGAAATATCCTGAGTCGAGATAGCCAGAAACAGCTTCAGGGAAGGTGGACTGAAACTAGACTATAAAAAAGACAAAGGGAAGGACAAGCATGAGTGAAAAGCAGAAGAGTAACGTGTATGTCAAAACTGCAGTATCTGATAGGCAGGCCAGAATCACAGTTTGGGAGAAGAGAGGGAACTATAGCTGAATAGGTAAAATAGAGCCTTAAAAAGCCAGACTGAAGCTTATGAACCCTATCCAGTTGGCAAAGGGAAGCCATTATGGGTTCTCCACAGCAAAGGAACTGACACGATGAAATCAGTATTTTAAATAAATTACACTGCCAAGCAGTTACAGAAGACAGAATGGAGAAGAAAGCCTGCTCAGAGCAACCTACTAGAAAATTAATGCAATAATCCAGACCTAAAACCATTCATTCTGTCTTCCGTTCATTCACTGTGAAGCAGTAGACTGCTAGCTAAGAACACTGGCCTAGAATCAGACACACGGGGCCTAAACCCCTCTGTGCGCCCCTTACTACTGAGCCTTGGCTTCCTCACTCTTAAAATCAAGGTATCAGCCACTCAGATTGTCCAAGTCCCTGTCAAAGCAGCTGTGTGGTCCTGACACATAAATTCTATTAGTAGTTAACATCACTGCTGAATTAATAGTAAAAATGGGAAGTGAAAATAAGACAATGCTTAGAGATGTATCAGAGCAACAGAACTTCCAAGTAGAACTGTCTTGACAGCAGCTGAAAATATGGAACAAGAACACAGGTGAAAGGTCAAGGCTACAGAAAACAATGATCCACTTAAAGTCATCACTCCAATCTAAAAAGGAGATCCTAGGTACTTGCCAGATCCAGCCCTGAAAAACAAAATTCCTTTATTTAAAGAGTTAGAAAATGTTCCAAATGGTGGGAGATTTAAAAAGTCCAAGTCCAAGTAACAAAAGAACAGCAATAAAAGTCAGGCAAAAGACCCAACACTGGGGGCGCCTCCATACCCCAAACATCCAGCTCTTGATTTCAGCTCAGGTCATGATACCAGGGTCATGAGATGGAGCCCCTAGTCCCCTTGTCAATGGCTGTGGAGACTGCTTAGGATTCTCTCCCTCCCTCTCTCTACCCCTCCCTAACTTGGGTGGGTGCTCAGGCACATACCCTCATTCTCAAAAAAAAAAAAAAAAAGGCAAAAGACCCAGCACTAGCACTGTCACTATACAATGCTTGATATTGTTCCTAGTTTTAAAATCAAATCTAATTCTTCAAGGTTAAGTCTTCAATCACAACTTCAAGAGCAAATACATTAAGTTTATTTCAAATATTTTACCCAGGAAACTCAGGAAATAAAACTACTAAATATTTTCTATAACACGGCCCCACTAAAATAAAGAACAAATAAAATGTAATACAAAGAAGCAAACTTCAAATCCAAACCCAACATCATCATGTTTAACAGCTTACATTTCCATGATACTTGTATGTCAAGTATTATTCTCAGCACCTTACACATACAATTCTCTCAATCTTTTCAACTCTAGAAGCTGACAGTCCACATCATGCAGAAGAGGAAACAAAGAGGGAGTTACTCCCCTTAAGGTTGCATAAGCAGTAAGGAATGGAGCTGGAGTTTGAACCCAGGCAGTTTGCCTCAAAGACCCCCAATGGAACACTATGCTACACAAAAAGACTTAACGTGACATTCTTACACAAGTTTTGAGGAATACATACTCTGAGGATGAGGATAGTTAAACATACTCTTACTTGCTTTTCCTTCTTAATTTCAGGCATGGAACCATATTTTCTTTTTTCTACTGGCAGTACTTGGAAAGGCTACTTCACTGCTGTCCATCTTAAAGGTAGGAAACAGAGCAGTTGGCAAGAGGATTGCATCTTATTAAATGGTTCTAGAGAGTTAAAGACAATGATGTAGGTAGGACTCCCATGAATTTCATTTATCCATGCAATTACTTGACACAGTTAATAGAGATGCCCAACTACAGAATTATAAACGCTAATTTTTTCCAAGGACATCTGACAAAACAGCTGGAAAAATCTGGCACAGCTACACTCATCCAGAACGAGCACAGACTAGGACTTAGACCTACCTACATTAGAACCCTAATGCATCATTTGATCATTCTGTGGCCTAGGACAAGGGAATTAACCCTGCACCTCTGTTTCATCATCCACAGATCCAGTACTACCCACTTCATAAGATTAGCCTGAGGTATACATGACAGAGAAAGCACCTCACACCTTTCCTAGATCATAACCCAAGCAAAGTCTCTTTCCTCTGGCTCTTCATAACAGGGCAATTAATTGTACTCTTACAGAGTCTAATCCTGCAGGTGGTGGAGAGTAAACCTCTCCAGCATCAGCTTTTTTTTTTTTAATTCAAGTTTCTGTTGGTGATAGAACAGGCGATACCACCATGATGGTCTCCAAACTGGACCATACTCTTACTAACTGTCTACTACACAGCCCAGGGTCCTAACCCCTCTATACTATGGGGATGTATAAATGGCTCTGTTAGCTGATTTTTGTATTTCAGTGACAAACCACAAATGTTATTTGTGAAATAAGTCAAATTCGCATATACTAGAAAAATACAGTCCCACGGTGCCAATATTTCTGCCATCTCTCTCCCCTGACTTACTGTCACTCACATTCTTTACAATTCTTTTTTTTTCTAATTTTCTTTTTACATTTATTTATTTTTGAGAGACAGAGTGAGACAGAGCACAAGTGTAGGAGGTGTAGAAGAGAAGGACACACAGAATCCGAAGCAGGCTCCAGGCTCCGAGCAAGCATTCAGCAACAGAGCCTGACACAGGGCTCGAACCCATGAACTGTGAGATCATGACCTGAGTCGAAGTCGGTTGCTGACTGAGCCACCCAGGCACCCTTCCTCTCAATTCTTATATAAAAGACACAGGAATTGAGTAAACCCAACAAATTATTTCTACTAACTTCATCAAAATACATTAAGTCAGAAATTCTCTGTAGTAATACAGTTGGAGTAAATCATAGAACTCCTGTGTCAGCTACTCAGCTGACCAGGTTGTACTTAAACATCATTGCTATGTAGGAACACATGTATTTATTCAACAAGTTGTCATTACAAAGGTTCATTAGTCACATCTCTTTTTATCAGTAACCCCTATATTTATATTAAGCTTTTGCCCTTTCTGCTTATTAGCTTGAAAGGCTCTCAGGAAGTAGTTACTTATTTTCCTGGTAGGCACGTATCATGATAATCATGATAAACCTTAATTAGATGTTGAAAACACAAGTAACAAAAAAATTCATGGACACGCAAAAAGTTATTAAAATGTCTAACACTTCTTTGAGACAACCAATGCAAAAATACAACCTCCACAAGGGGCCACTCCACATATACCACATCTCCCAAATTAATAACTAAAGTTGGTATATGCAAGAAAAGCATTTTATAAACTGATGGTGAGCTTTGCAACAATTAAGTCATTAACAAGTCCATTAAGTTCTGTAACAGTAAGGGAAACTTTTCCCACTTACATATGGTTTTCATCCTCCATACAGTGTACCATTTTGCCCTATAGATCTCATTCTAACTATTCAAATAGCAAAAAAGAGTAGTTATTTGTGGATTTAATGGTTGTGGTTACATAGATCACACAATGCATTATAGCAACACAGGGAAAAAAACATATTCCAAACAGGCAGAAAAACCACAATTTCAGAGCAAAAAGTATAAACACACATCTCACGCCTAACCACTCGTAGGCATATTTTCTTTCTGCCACCCTTCCTTCACAGGTAAATGCTAACTATTTCTAGAACCCTCAATGATGATTTCTCAAGCTTGCTTGCCATGAACTCCCATGATACACCCCAACAAACACACTGTTTTCATGGAGACAAAGCTGCCCTATTTCCCTAGACTACAAACTTCTTAAAATGGTGAGAACATACAGTCTCAGGAAATAAGGATTACTAACAAACACCAATGTAGCACAGGTCTTATTTAACAAAAATGAAAATGAACTAAACTGAGAAAGCCAAAAAGTCACTCACTGTATCTTCAATGTGTAATTACTATATTTTTTATAATTTGGTTTAGTAAGTAGATGAAAACACCACAGGGGCCTTATACTATGCAATCTGATAAAGGAGTCTTTGGGAAAAATGGAGGAGAAAAACCATTACTTAATTACATGGGGGGAGGGGAGGTCAGGCAATTCAGACTAGAAATCACCCATCATTTCACCCACCACATTTTACTAACAAGCTTATTTAGATCAGCATAAGGTTCTTGTATGGAAAACAAGGAAGCCAACAGTAAACTTCCCTAAGTCAACCGTAAATGACATAGGTACTAAAACTCTTCACCTTGGTGCACAGTCCAAGATTCTAAGTAAACTCCAGACACTGAGAAAAATATAGCTTTTAACTAGGTCTCAGCACTTGTCATTTGTAATCACCAAATTATTTTAGAGAATGTTATGAGGTAACTTAGTAACAGGAGCATTCTTTAAGAGCCATTTCAACCGAAATTTTACATGAAACACCATTTTCACAACCTAAATTTAATCTCGGTTGCCACTGCAAAGTGATGCCTCTTTCGGCAAATTAGGAACTTCCAAAAATACTGAACATGTTAACACATGCATGGTTTCCCTCGAGCTGCCATTTAAGATTAATAATTTCACTTGAATAAAAGTCGGCTTGTTTAAAAAAAAAAAAATGACATCGGTTGCAAAGAGGAAGTTACCGAGAAACCACCCTCACAACGTGGCCTTTACACTGTCAGAAAATAATGTGACTTTGTGCCACCCAAAACTTACCAGGAAGCTGGCAATAACTTTGCCAATTCTACACTTCTGAACCCAACTTCAAAGAGGCTCTAGCAAATACCTCCTTAAGACGATAAAAGGCACTAAGTTACAAATAAACACGTCCGGGAGTGCGGCCCCGCGGCCGCGCGCCCCTCCCCCTCCGGCGCCCCCGCCCGGGACGCGCGGCCCCAACAGCCGCCCGCAGCCCCTAGCACGCCAACCCGGGTCGCCGCGCCTGCACCGGGGACGCGCCTGGGGAGGGGAGCAGATTTCCATTGCCAACAGAATAACGTGCACCGAAAAGATCCCTCTCCTCTGCTAAAAATAGGCTATAAAAGAGTCGGCCTCATGATGGCTCCTTGATTCAATTTGCTGCAAATTCTTTCCTGAAAGCCTCCCCCCACATACATACACACACATACACACACACACACACACACACACACACACACACAAAGGGGGTGTAAATGCACGAAGGGTGGAAGCGAGGGAGAAGGCCGAGGCGCACATTTTCGGGGACAACAACATAATAAGGGTGAGGATCCCCGAGATCAGGAAAGGGTAGGGGGTGGGCAGGCACGTGAGCATTTCAAAGAAGCCTGAGAGGAAAAAGGGGGGATGGGGCACCCTAAATGCCTTCCCTGACTTCCCCTCCCCCACCAAAACCCCAGCTCGCCAAAGGGCCAAGTTGAAAAATGCATGTTCCACTTGTGCCCATCCCCCCGCGGCCCAGCGCCCCCCAGCCGCCTCCGCCCGCGCCGCCCGCGCCCCCCGCCCCGGCCCGCGGCCGCCCCCACCCCGGGGTCCGGCCCCCAGCGCTTACCTGGAAACGGTGGCCTCCGACGCCGCTCCCCCCTCCCGGGAATGGAGGCACAAGGAAATTCCCCTCCTCGCCGCCGCCGCCGCCGCCTCCAACCACCCCCAAAATAACCCCTCCGGGGGGTGAGAGGCAATTATAACCCCGGCGAGCGGAGGGCGCGGGGGATGGGCGCCGGGCGGGCGGGGGCGGGGAGCGCGGCGCGGGTCCCCAGGTGGCGAGCGGAGGTGCTCCCGCCGCGGGGGGAGGGGCGGGGGCGCACGCGGCCGGCGGCGGGGGGAGGCGGCGCGCGGGGGAAGGGCGCGAGCGGGGAGAGGAATTGAGGCAGAAGGTAAAAGCTGTTACTAAGGGAAAGAGCCAAACGGTTCGGAGCAGCCAACGGCTCAGACACTCAACACTGGGGAGAGAGGAATGGGGACCAGCCAGGCACAAATGAGCTCGCGAGGCCCGCGGCGGCGGCGGCCGCGCAGCAAAACAAACCCGAGCGGCCTGCGCCGGGCGGGCGCGCGGGGGAGGGGCCGGCGGGGGAGGGGCGCCGCGGACTGGGGGGGGGCGGGGGAGGAGGCGGCGGCGGCGCGGCGGGGGGGCCTCCGCCGGCCTCGCTCCTCTCGCTCCCGCCCGCCCTGGCGGCGCTGGGGGCTGTACGAGTGCGGCGCAGTCTTTTAAAAATAAAGACCCGCAGGCGCTGCGAGGCGCCGCCGGGGCACTGGCCGCCCCGCCCCCACCGCCGCACGCTGCCGGGTGCGGGGAGGCCTGGGTGTTGGCCCGGCAGCCCGAGGCCCGGTGGGGGCGGGGAGGCTCGCGCCGCAGCTGGTGTGAAAACGCCGGTTAACTTTCCTGGGGAGGCCCCGCGGGGCTTCCGCGTGTTCGGGGGCAGCTTGTCCCTGTGGGCACCCCGGCTGCGCGGGGTGGCCGGCTGGGCACACCACGCGGTGGGCATGTGCAGGGGAGCGCGGCTCAGGCATCATATGGACATTTGTTTGTGAAAAGATCTGCACACACCTTTGTGTGCATAAATACATATGTTTCTCGGAAACGTACCTGGAAAGGGGCTTTATCTGTAATAAGCGATTTTCAAAATGTAATCCAGAGCACGGGATCTGTAGAGAAAACACACGCACACAAGAAAAGGTTTTTGATACTAAACACAAAGCTGTAATTGAAGTGTTTATGCCCAAATGTACTGTGAATCAAACATATGGTGGTATTTATCGTCTGGTGGGTCTGTTTGAAAGGTTTGGTTGATCAGTTCTCATTTCACAAAAATAAAATAATGTAACTAAATGTTTACTAAATATATACCTCTACAGCAGCATTGACAGTAGAAGTTTATCCACTTTGTATACTTTTTGCATGTGTATACCACATCAAAGCAGTTTATAAAGTATAACTTAGATGAGTGATAATGTGACAATATGAGGAGAGGAGTGCAACGGATTGTTTTTTGAAAAGAGGGGCACCAGCTTTTAAAACAAATGTGTTAATCTTTCTAAGGCCCTCTGAAAGCAGGGGTTGGGGTCTTAGACGTTTGTATAAGCCTAGGACCTTTTTAAGATTTGACCTGAAAGAAACCTTTTCGTTTTTTTCAGTTATTGCTGTCTTGAAAGTAAAATCATATTTTCTGCAGCCTTTTTAAGAAGGGTTCTGTTTTTATGCTTTCATGACAATATTTGAAATAGGTGTATTATTCTAAAGCAGTCTTTTTTTTCCCTCCCAATACCAGAGACCTAAATTTTCACACCAAAGAAAAAAAGTTCATTCCAACTAACTTTTACACATGTGGACTCCTGGTGGCCTAATAAGCTCACTGATTAGACAGGTACTTTTCTTGACCAAGGTCAAAGGTTCTTTCCCCTGGTGAGCCCTTACTTGTGGTAGGGAGTGCGGGGGTGGGTTGGAGGAAAGCAGCCAGAAGCCTTTCCTCACCTACTTGTGGTAGGGGGTGCGGGGAGGGGGAGGGGTTGGGAAGGCAAAGGAAAGAGAGTGAGATTGGAAATTCCCTCCCAACCACCAGAAGAGAGAGAGTTCAAAGCATCTCTGCGGTTTGTCCTTAGAGCTGTTTTCGTATACGAAAGAGGGAATGTTAGATTAAACAATGTCACCTGATGGGAATTTAGATAACTGAAGGTTTTCAAAACACTGTGTTGAGTGTACAGGGAAACAGCACAAAGAAAGCACGCTTTGCATTTCAGGAAGATTCTAAGCTGAGGTTTATTTTCTGCAGTACTGACACCTTGGCAAAGACTCTATTTCAGAAATGATGAGAGTATAGTATCTTCCTTTTTTATTTTAATATTTTTAAGCTTTGATTAATGACGTATGTATTTCACTAAGCATAATCCTCTCTTCAGTAAGTAAACCCAGTACAATTAGGGTTCTTTATCTGAGCCACCCAATGAAACAAATGTATAGTCCTAGCTTGTTTTTGAAGTTTCACTTCGTGCCACCATGCATGGATCTTCTCTAGGCAGCAGTTATTATAAAATCAAACCACTCTTCCAGGGAATGAAACCTCCCAACTATGCTGATTTTTAATACTCATCTCCATACCTGGAGCCTCCGGTTTATCCTCCCTCAAAATGACCTCTATCCTTCCCTCTCCAGGGAAGGGCCCACCCTTCTTCTTAATGTAATAATAGGGTCCATGACTTCCAGCCTGAAATTCTTTTTTTTTTTAAGTTTATCTGTGTTTTTAATTTTTTTAATGTGTATTTTTGAGAGAAAGAGTGAGCGGGGGAGGGGCAGAAAGAGAGAGGGGGACAGGATTTGAGGCAGGTTCCGTGCTGACTGCAGATGCAGGGTTGAACTCACAAATCATTTGATGGCTACCTGAGCAGGAAGTCTGACGCTTAACCAGCTGAGCCACTTAGGCGCCCCAAAGTTTATCTATTTTTTTAAGTAATCTCTACACCCAACATGGCGTTTGAACTCACAACCCAGAGGCCAAGAGTCATGGGCTCTTCCCACTGAGCCAGCCAGGCCTCCCTACCCACCCCAACCTGAAATTCTTTTTTTGTTTGTTTGTTTATTTATTTTGAGAGAGAGTGTGTGCAAGAGAGCGAGAGAGAGCGAGAGAGCGCATAGTGCAAGTACGGGGGAGGGGGAGAGAGGGCCGAATGAAAAAGAATCCCAAACAGACTCCACACCCTTCAGCTCAGAGCCAAGATCACAACCTGAGCTGAAACCAAGAGACCAACGGAGCCACCCAGGGGCCCCCAGCCTGAAATTCTTATACCCTACACCAAGCTGCCTCCTTTTCTAATGAAGTTATTATCACAATAATCTGTATGTTTCTTTACATTTTTGTAGTTTACGAGGTATTTATTTCTGTGCATAAATTACTTTATTTGAACATGATAAAATTCACCAAAGGTGGGACCTGTGCCATAGTCTTTACTTAAAGTACCTTTGGACAAAAAAAAAAAAAAGTGCTAAATGGGAAAAGCCTTGATTTCCCCTAGGGAAGGAGTTTTATGAGACCATATTCTGATCCCTTTGAAATACATCCTGGAACCTATCTGAAATGATAGTGTGGCCTCAACATGAAATGTTCAGATAAGTGAGCCACCGTAAAAAGGTCACATGTATTGTCACCCCACCCTCCAGTCATTCCAACATAGCTAGTACACATGACCAGAGGCCTCACCAAAATTCAAGCAATAGTTAGGCACAAGACAGAGAAGTAACTGTTGTTACTAATTTTCAGTGCTTTGTCCTAATCTTAAAGCTGTCCCTTGTGCTTTGAATATAAATGTTAGTATGTTTCTAGAAAGGAGAAATTATGGTTACTGAGAAATTTTAAAGCAAAGAGACAAATTATTAAGAAAGTTCCCTTGAACTCTCTAGCTAATTATTCAACAAAGAGAAACCTCATACCAGTAACTATTACCAGAAGTTACATATATATTATAAAATGACTAAACAAATCTTGACTTGTTTTATTTCAGTAATATCACACCCAAGGGGGTGTTGTATGGCAAGATAGCCTAATCTTTGCAACTTCCATCACTCAGGAAATAGAACATTTCTAAATTAAGGTGGTTTAATCCCAGGTCTACAGTATCTCATTACTATATATGTTTATATATTTTTTGCGTTAGTTGATCTGTGTAATTAAAGTGATCAAAACACAATAGCATAAAAAAGATATTTGATACCAAAAATATTATCCTGGTAACTATAACTCTTTATATTCTTACTCACCCGGGAACTCAGTGGCTTTCTGTCTGCAGCATTTACCCCCAAGCATCTTACCGATACCCTGTGATACGTTTCTGTTTCATTTTGACTCAGTTTGTGCAATTCTTTGTCTGTGGTTCTTCCAGCTATCAGCTTTTGCCATCCGAACTGATGCACATCTCAGCCACACATCTCAAGATCTCAGCATACAAGCTTCTTCTCTCCATCTGTGCTTAGCATGAGACTTGTGACCTTTCCTCATCACTGTGAACCTTGTCACAGTTTTCCATGACTCTGTGACCTGATTTCATTACAACAATGAACTTTACTTGGGAGTTTTCATTTAAATTACAAAAGCAACACACAGCCATCTTACAAGTATTTATGCTTCTCAGATAATGGGAATAGCAGGTTGTATCCTGCCTTTGTGATTCAGTCAGAATAGAAAACCAACCACACACAGAGCATATTGCTGTACCCATCACTTACTTATACTGACCAGCTTCCTCAGGGCAGCACTAAACAAGGCCCTGCATTATGTTGATGGTTTTGCTATTTTCATTCATTCAACAAACACTTATTGAATGTTTAGTGTGCCAGACACTGTTCAAGAAGCTATTTACAGTGAGCTAAACACAGCCCCTACTCTAATGGAATTTACATGCCAATCTTGAGTCAGGTAGGGGTTGGAAAGACAGACAGATGCTCAAAGAACATTGTATTAGGCTATAGTTTGACTTCTATAACAAAGATAATATAAAAATGCCTTAACCAAGATGATCGTTTTATTCTCTTCAGTATCCATTCAAATGTAAGCATTCCAGAGCTGATGAAGTATCAAGGACCCAGATACCTCTGCTGTCTCAACACACATCTTCTACCTAGTGATCTAAGAATGCATTTCTAGTTCCTGCCATCACATTAGATGTTTTAAAAAGACTACTGTGCAGAAGATCAACTGCAACAGTGCAACAGTGGAAAGAGGACACCTAGTTGGGGGCCAGTCCAGAAGTCCTAGTGGGGGGATGGTAATGTGGGTGATGGTGGCAGGAACAGGTGAAAGAAGCTAAACTCTGTGTACATTTTAAACAAGAGAATCTGGGTATATTTTGTGACATGTTAGAGAAACAAAGAGTCCACAGTGATTCCAAGATTTTAGACCAATCAAGTGGAAGAATGGAATTGCCATTTATTGAGATGGAAGAGGCTGGGAGAAGAGAAAGCTCATGGGAAAAATCAAGAGTTTTGTTTTGGAGTTTGATGTGGCTATCAGACACCTCAGTGAAAATATTGACTAGGCAGCTAGATATACAAATCTGGTATTCAGTATCAAAGCTGGAAATATAATTTTGGGACTTGTCAGTAAAGTAATGATATTTTAAATCATAAACCTAGATATCATTGGCTTGAGGGTGACTATTGGTAAAGAAGAGTTCTCTATTGCCTTCAATTGGCTCTTGTCCCAAATATTTTCTCTTATTATCAATGCTTCTCTGCTCTTAATAGGTTCAGAAACCTAAATATTTTAGGTGAATGTAAGGTGACATTCTATCTATGCAAGGATGTTGATGGAAACCATAGATGATATTAATTGGTATCATTTATTGAGCTTGTTGCCAAGCAGTGTAATGTTTGTCGTCTCCAAATTTCTCAACAACTTGAAACAGTAAATAATATTATCTCAGTTTGATACATGAGGAAATCAAATGAGACCAAAGAGCTTGCATCATGCTGCAATTGGCAAAACAAAGATTTGAATTCAACACTGATTGCAACGTCTATTGTTCCACTAAGTGAAATGAGGCAGATCAAGGCCAGAAAGTGCAAGTGTTTGCTGAAAAATCCTTCAATAGGTGAGGAGAACAGAGAAATGCAAAGTGAGAAGGAGAAACTACTTGAGGATAGGAACCATGTCTTACCATATTTATATGACGCACCATTTCCTAGATCAGAATCTCAAAAAATGTTTATTGAATGTAGATGTGGTTGTAATCAATTGGATTCACTCTTTGATACCATTAATGTATCTACTGATTTCACAGGAAAGATCTTTGTCCCACTCACTCCCTACCTCTCATCACCACCCCTAGCATCCCCACACCACAGGGCAACTTGGGTCTGGAATGTTCTTGAAGACAGGTTTTGTGGGTGAGGAAGACAACATACAAGAATTCAATTTCATTTATTTTGAATTTGAAAACCGACTTTTCCTTTAAGCTTTGAATTGCACGTTTTATGTCTAACTTTCCTTTTAAGGAAATGTTTACAATTTGATTAATTAAATTCCCTTGAATTATTAAGCTGCATTTATAGACTTAATGTATTCAATTTTCTTTTTAAAATACTTTAGTTACTCAAGAAACAAAAGAATCACAAGTAAGTAATACTTATAAATATGATAAACTAATTATAAGATATGATGCATCTTAAGTTCTGTTGAACATTGTGAAAATGTTTACTGATTTAATGAAATTCTCATATCTTTTCACTTGAAATCACAAATCTAAGTCAAGTACAGATCCCATGTAGATGTTTTGCATTGGTATCACATGAATAACGTGCTGGCCATTCTAAATTCTCAAATTATCTTAAACATAACAAATATTGAAAATACCAAACACAAATATTCAGAAATTATTTCCAAACATAAAATAAAAATAATAGTATTATGAGTTTACTTTATCTCTTGAAGCTTTCCTGGAGCTAAAAGAAAGTTGTTATGCTTTAAATAAATAATTCTGGCCCAGGGGAGTTGGGATGTCTTTCCACTGGGCTGAGTGGCTTATTCACAACTTACGAGAGACATGCTGAACCCTCCTTAAGTGCGAACTCCAAGTTCTTGCTCTCAAATGAGTGGTCTTGCCATAGTTCATGTCCACAGATCCTGACTATGCTCATTTCTTCTAAACAATTGAAATCTGTAACCCTACTCTTAAATTGCTGACACACACAGTTGGAGTCAAACAATTTACCACTTCATTTTATTCTGAATTGTTTTCATTTTCTTTTCTGGCAGGGCTACAATTCTTATAGAAATTAGCTGTGCTCACATTCATGTCTGTGCCTTGCTCTGCAGTTCCAAACACACACACACACACACACACACACACACACACACACACACACACCTTTATTTATTTTATTTATTTATTTATTTATTTATTCATAGAGATTTTTTTTTTTCAAGTTGACTTACCTTGAGAGAGAGAGAGAGAGAGAGAGAGAGAGAGAGAATGTGCATGCACAAGCAGGGGAGGGGCAGAGAGAGAGAGAGAGAGAGAGAATCCCAAGCAGGCTCTGTACCAGCAGCATGGAGCCAAATGTGGGGCTTGAACTCACAAACTGTGAAATCTTGCCCAGAGCTGAAATCAAGAGTCAGATGCTTAACTCACCAAGCCCCCAGTCGCCCCCCACACATACCACCTTATTACAGCCATTGGAAAGTGAGCAGATGTGGCTTTACAAGCAGAATGCCCCAAATGCCTTGCGACAGGTACAGCCTTTTTTTTTTTTTTCTTTTTAAAAAATAGCTGCTATCATTTCCTTATGTCAAGATTTCTTAAACTGTGTTCCATTCATTATGGGCACATTTCCTTTTCTTTGGGGAGTAAAAGGTTCCAATATTAAGGAAGTTTGGGATATCTCACATGTTAAATCCATCTTCTAGAGATTTGCAATGTCCATTAGCATATTAAAGACTGATAAACCGGGGCGCCTGGGTGGCGCAGTCGGTTAAGCGTCCGACTTCAGCCAGGTCACGATCTCGCGGTCTGTGAGTTCGAGCCCCGCGTCAGGCTCTGGGCTGATGGCTCGGAGCCTGGAGCCTGTTTCCGATTCTGTGTCTGCCTCTCTCTCTGCCCCTCCCCCGTTCATGCTCTGTCTCTCTCTGTCCCAAAAATAAATAAAAAAAACGTTGAAAAAAAAAAAATTAAAAAAAAAAAAAAAAAAAAGACTGATAAACCTTGCAGCATGAAAATCTTGTAAGCCCAATGAATCTCTTTTTAAAAGATGTATGTTTTCAAATTTGGCAAAGCTAGCATTCTATTAAACGCTGATAAATTGTATTCATATTTGGTATAATGTTTTTATTTTCTTTCTTGAGGTTTTATTTTTTACTTCTTGGAGATCAAAGCTCAGATATACAACCAAATGGGCTTCCTAATGTTTTTCTTCCCCTAAACTTGCCCAACCCAGCCACAGACAGAACTGAACAGTTGCAGCCCTTCCCTGCAGGGGAAACTACTGCACACCCAGGGGGTAAAGGGTTGAGAGAAACTGTGTCCTGTGGCAAGTCCCCTCCAAAAAGACAGAGGAAGTCGCTGAGTACCTTGTGCTCACTTCCTTCCCACACCTGTCCTTTGGGGGAAAAGCCCTGCAGAGACCTCTCCCTTGGGGCCTGGGAGCTCCCCTCCCTTATACAACCTTCTGATATTGCAATCCTCTTTGAGCAACAAACCAGGAAGGCTGTGCAACACAGTAACCAGGTTATTATTGGAATCAAATAAGACAAATTTGATTTTACACATATTTAGTGACAGGTATAACAGCTGCAGGGCTAGTTTGGAGGCCCAAGGAACCTGGTTCTAGATGCAGCTCTAACTCACATTACTGTGTAACATTAGACAAGACGTCAACCAGCTCAGAAACTCCCATCTTCGCCGATAAAGTAAGGACCACGTTGACACCATTGCCCCAGAGTGGATATTCAAGTTACTTATCAACCAGTTCTACATGGCCACTGACCCATCAGCCATGCCAGATCATTCTGCTAACTGTCAGCCTCATAGCTCACCTCCTTCACTCAGTCAACATTTAGAGGTGCCCACCATGTGCCAGCAATTTCACAGGGCTGTTGCATGCATCTAATTTAAATAGGTTTGTGAAAGCAGATCATAACCTCCATACAAAAGCAAGGTATTTTTAGTTGTTATTATCTTATATAATAAAGATATAAATAAGGGAGATGGGAAGACTCTTAAACACGTGTCACCTGTTTAACAGTCTTGCATACCCTCCCGGGGCGTGGCCCAACTAAGTTTGAGAGCAGACAGCACTTTGAGCAACAGCCTGAGAAAGTGGAGACCTGAGCCCAGACCAGCCCATGACACAGCTTAACCTCAAAATACCAAATAGTAGTAAGAGCTAGCACTTTATTGAGTACTTACCATGTGTTTAGGCCTTGTTCAAAACAATTTTACACAGATTAACTCTTAATCCTAGTCACAGACACATGAGAGAGGAACCATTATTATCTCCTGTCCACAGATGAGGAAACTGAATCACAGGCTGATTAAGTGACTTGCCTGAGGTTTCCTAGCTGGTACGTATCAGTTTCATTTTCATGTAGGTGGATGAGTTCATGCTCTTAACCACCACTATATAGCAAACAGATCTGAGACTGGCAAGGGAGCAAAGCGCTGAAAGGCTGGCCGCCAGAGAGCATTATGGGTCACAAACTGAGCTCAGAGTTCCTAGGAAGCTTCTCTTAGGACCACAGGTTTTATAACTCAAGGGAGTCCCAAGGAGCAGACCTCTTCACTGTTTTTCCAGAGGATACACAGGACCCTCGGTCTCCAGAAGCTACTGGCTGGCAAGAATGCTTGCCTCCATGCATTAAGAACTGGGGTAGAGGTATCTTTCACTTTTCAAAAGTTCATGTTACATCTCTTTGCTTTTACAAAACACCTACATTCATACCTGTCTTCACTAACCAAACAATGTTTGGTTATCCAAAAGAAATCCAAAGAGAATTTTCGTTTTTACAACAAAGGCAAAAAGCAGAAACAGCGTTCACCATTTGTTTTGCAGCAAGTTGTTGTGGAGGCGGTTCATATCCTGAGCAGGAAGAGCGGCCCCACCAAGCTCCTTCCCCGGGAATTACACTTAGCATTTCAGCATCAAGCTGCCATGTCGCACTGTGTTGGTGAGCACCTGGGCTCTATCTCGATTTATTTTGTGAATCCGTTAGTAAGATGTGCCTTCACGTACCTAACATGCCCTAAAGAACCTAAGAAAGGTGTTTTTGGGGGGAGGGTCTGGAAATGTTCAAAACTTTTTCCATATGAATTGATGGTGATTGTTTCTTTGCTTTATGCCACTTTGGTTTATGAAGGATTTCATGGGAGTGCTCTACTTTTGGCCAGCTAGCAGAGAAACCTGTGCCCGCAGCCTGAGGAGGGGCACCTCCCTTCCACAGCATATGGTGGAAGCCAGGGGAAATGAGAAGGGGGAAAAGGAGAGGAAGAAGTTGGGGAGCAAGTCTTCCTCCAGCTGGGAAAAGGCGGTCAGTTCAACAGGTTTGCCTTTGGGTAGGAGGATCAGCTCTCATTGCTGAGTAAATAAATCTGGAGCTGCGGGCTAGGCATCAAAGAGGAGGGCAGAGAAAGGGAGATGGGAGAGCTCTGAAACTGGGTAGGCAAACTTTTCCAGTAAAGGGCTAGATAATTTTTATAGGCTTTGTGGACCATATTCTTCTTTGTCGTCATTGTCATTTTTTTCCTCCATATCTTTAAAAATGTCTTTACCATTCGTACCTCCAGGCTGTGGCTGAATTTGGCTGCGAGGTATAGTTTTGCCAACTCCTGCTCTAAAGAAATCATCTGTGGGGCTCCTGGGTGGCTCAGTCAGTTAAGCCTCCAACTTCAGCTCAGGTCATGATCTCACGGTTCTTGAGTTCGAGCCCCATAGCAGGCTGTCAGCAAAGAGCCCGCTTCATATCCTTCTCTCCCCTTCTCTCTCTGCACCTCCCCACTCATGCTCTCTCTCTCTCAAAAATACACATTTAAAAAAAAATTTTTTAAAGAAATAGTCTGTAAACCTCACCATTTTACCTGAATCTGACCCTGTGCTCCTCTCCAGCATTGGCCATTTACCCTGAATCAGGGCCCCAAGGAGTTGGAGAGATGCTATGGTGAGGAAAAGGCATGCAGTTCTGATTCTAGAGTTGCTTTGTGAAATCTGAAGTATGTTCCACTGAGGAGGTTCAGGACTAACTCTTTTTGGCAATCTGAAGGTTTGCTCTGGGGATTTTTATGCCATGCACAGCTGCACACATGAGCAACTATGCAAGAATTCTGTTTCATGCCACATTCCATTTGGGAACTTATGCCCAAGACAATATTGCAAAGCAATGGACCTCAGTGTTACTCTATTTCAGGGAAAATGGAGTAGCAACCTTTCCCACTCAGTACCCCAAAATGGAATATCTCAATGTCTTTGGGAAAAGCCTGCCCTCAGCAGGAAGAAACTGGACCTTTTTTTAAAGCAATCTCTACACCCAGAGTGACGCTTGAACTCACAACCCCAAGATCAAGAATCACATGCTCTACCAACTGAGCCAGTGAGGCGCCCCAAGAAAGTGTACTCTTTAATAAACATGACTCTCAGTTATAATGTATCCCTTAGAGACTAGCTATACAATAAGGAAGCTCACCTATAAAACAAGCAGCTTTATATATTTTGTTATTAGAATGATAGCTCATTGTCCTCCCATCTGTCCAAAACTATCTGACACAAAACAGCCTTCTCTCCTTATTTTGAACTCGAACTGCAAGCCACTGAAACTATATTCTTTTTAAATTTTTTTTAACTTTAAAAAAAATTTTTTTATGTTTATTTTTGAGAGAAAGAGGGAGGGATGGAGGGAGACACAGAATCCGAAGCAGGCTCCAGGCTCTGAGCTGTCATCATAGAGCCTGACACGGGGCTCAAACCCACGAACCAGGAGATCACAACCCGAGACAAAGTTGGATGTTTAACCGACTGAGCCACCCAGGTGCCCCTCTTTTTTGTAAATTTTTTTTATAAGTTTATTTATTTTGAGAGAGAGATAAGGAGAGAGAGCCTGCATGTGCAGAGGAGAGGCAGAGAGAGGGAGAGAAAGAGAAACCCAAGTAGGCTCTGGGCGGCCAGCACAGAGCCAGATGAAGGGCTCACACTCACTAACCATGAGATCATGACCTGAGCTGAAATCAAGAGTCAGACGCTTAACCGCTTAACCGACTGAGCCACCCAAGTGCCCCTAAATCTATTCTAAATTAACAACAAAGCCTTGGTTTTAAAGCAGGAAGGTAGGGAAAGGGGAGGGAACTTCTAAAACACTTTTTGGCCTGCGCAGCCCATTGAGATCTCCCTGATAAGGGTTCCTGCATTGACCAAGGCAGGCCAACTAGACTACGTATTAACCAAGAAACAGTTAGAATTGCCCCACAACAAATTTCAAGAACTTGTTCTGCGGAGGTTTAAACTTATAAACAATTATCTCCTTGGAGTGGTCTGGGGAAATTAATGCTTGGACGCTTTGATATAAATTTTATCTTAGAGGTCTCTTTAAATTCTATGAATTGATTTAAAATCCATAAATAGAGAAACCTAGGCCAACTAGCAGTATCTTTCATCTGCCATAACCTCCTAACTCTCTGCTTCCTTTCTGCTTTCCTCCAAAATGTTCCCACAAACTGGCTTAAAAACCTTGAATGCCTGGGGCACCTGGGTGGCTCAGCTGGTTAAACATCCCACTCTTGGTTTTGGCTCAGGTCATTATCTCATGGTTCAGTTCGTGGGATTGAGCCCTGCATAGAGGTCTCTGTGCTGACAGTGTGGCGCCTGCTTGGGATTCTCTGTCTCCCTCTCTCTCTGCCCCTCCCCACTCACAGTGTCTCTGTCTCTCTCAAAATAAATAAGTAAACTTACAAAAAACGAAAAACAAAAACAAAAACAAAAGCAAAACTAGAAAAACCGTGACTGCCCAAACTTCTGTGAAGCTCCATTTACATGCACCCTTCTGGCCCTGGGCCCTGGGTTTCAGCCACATTGAGCTTCTTCCAGTTTATCACATGTGGTATGCTCCCTCCTACCACAAAGTTTTGGGACCCAACCCCTCACTTCTCCCCATACCTCATTCCCTCTCCTTAATGAACTCTGTACTTTTACTCCTCCTTCAGATCTCAGTTCAAGCATCACTTTCCTGGGAAAATTTTCCTAACCCCTGGACAAGATCAAATCTCCCTGTTATTCAGATGATCTGTTTACAACAGACTTCTCCTTTACAGTGCTTAACACGGTGGCCATTGTATATGTATCTGTCTGATTATTTGATTTACAGTCTGTCTCATCCACTAGACCATGAGCTTCTTGATGCCAAAGATTAGGCTTGTTTTATTTAGTAGTGTACAAGGCACAGAGTAAGCATTCAAGGTGAGCTATCATTACATACATCTGGAACAGTAGGTCAACATTTTGTTTGGAGTGTTTGGGGATGCTATCTACAAGTTTACTACTTACAAAATTGGCACACACACAAATTAACCAATGCCTAAGCATGGTGCTGAAGTACTCAGTCTGATAAGTAAACAGAAACACAAAGCTATTAGATAAACGTGGTATGCTGTTCTGAAGGGTTAATTTATTCATGGGGTACTGTGGGGGGCATTTTTATAGCATGACAAAGAGATATTAAAGACCTTTGAACTGTGGGCAGAGCGTTTAGGGCATGTTCTTCAGACAACCCCACCCCGCATTTCTCACCTTGACCAGCCTATAGGGGCACGAGTTGCACCATTAAGTGTAGCATAGTGGGAATGTTAACAAGTGCTTAAAAGAGAGGATTCTAAAATACATCCTAAATATGGACACAGGATCCCTTTTTCTCTAATCTTATTAAAATGCAAGATTGGAATATTAGTAATAAGCAAGATCCATGCCACACCCTCACAATTTCTTAAGCCTAAATCAGAATGTGGTAAAACATTGTCTTCTAAGGTGCATAGTTTCAGCTTTACATATATAAATACCTCCCCAATTTATAATAGACTGTTGTAGAAATCCTAGTATTATCATAGACAGATCAGGCTTACATTTAGTAAACACATTAAATGAGCTGCCTGGCTTGATTTGATGTAAAACAGGTACATAATAACACATAAGCAAAAGTGTATAAAAGGCCCACTATAACCAAAAAATTTAATAAGTGGTATTTCATTATTTTTCATGGATGTGTGCCAGAGAAATTGGAAAATGCCAAGAAAAGCAGGACTGGTATTTAGGGCTCTGCCAGCTTTGGATCTAAATTCCAGTGTTTTGACCTGAAAGCTCTTCAAAACTTGTGCTTTAAGGACAAGGCTGAAATCTGGAACAGACATCCCAATCAACACACACACACACACACACACACGTAGACACACACACAAGTGAGGAGGAAAAGAGTTTAGGGGTTTAGGGAATAGATTAGGGATTCTTTTCTTATGTGTGGAGATGATTCTCTTTAACCAGGGTCCTGTGATTCAGCATTCATAAAATAAATCATTTACAATTTGAACAAACTAACATCAGGTTCCCACAGAGCTATGGAAAATGACTCGTGGGGGCTAATAAGAAATAAGGAATGGAACAAGTGCACGGAGACTTTGTTCTGTTCCAAGGGGTTGACAGTCCTTAGAAGGCTTCTAAGCCACTGTTTGTGACTCATTCCCTTCCACCCACACTTCCTCTCTATGCTCTTAATACCACGTAGGGCTTCTTGTGTTAGCTCAGGTTTTTAATTCCACCGCCTCCTACCATTCTCCAAGCAACTACCTTCTCTGTTTGTGAGGACCCTTAGAAAGGCTGGCTAAGACATGGTGAACCAAACCATTTGTCACCCAAATTGACCTAGATTCTCCTAAGTGACTAATTACTTGGTCACCATTGATGTACCAATTCCCTCTGCTGGCCTTGTGTGCCCCAACCTCGCCTGGTCTCAGCCACCTCAAAGCAAGCTTCTAGCTAGGCACAAGCCATGTTCTCCCCTTCAAACAATCAGAGCAAAACAGGATTTGAAATTTGTCTTGATTTTTCCCGATCTGAATATTTCCTCTTCATCCGGTTGCATTTCATTCCAAGCCCCGGGCAGAGAAGCCAGGCCACCAGTCTGCCTTCCTCCTGCCTAGGTCTTTGGATCACAGCACTCCTACTGCCCTCCCACCAGTCCAGCACATGGGCACAGGGTGGATGGAAGCCCTGACATGTACCCCAACCGTTAGGCTGAAACTTATTTCTCAACTGCATCTTGCCAACCCATTTTCCTGGAGGCACAGCTCTATTTCATCCCTTCCAGGGCAGGTATCTCAGCAGACCTACTTTCTCTGATCTGCACTGCCTCCCTTCTGTCTTTATTCTCCCTCTAATTCTGCCTTCCCTTTTCCCCTTCCAGGTTTTTACCAAATTTGCAGTTCCTCTGTTTGAGCGTCAGCTTGCATTTTCAGCCCAGACTTGGGCCACTTGCCTGAGTCCAATTTTGGCTGAGAGGGTACTAGGTTCCTATTAACCTTTTCTTCATTCACCTCTATCTCCAGCCCTTTGCCTCCACAAGCCCCTCCATTTATATCCGTGTGTGCGTGTGTGCACGCACACACAATCATACTGCAGAGGTAATATTCAGATCATTTGTAGCACAGCTATGAAGATTTCTTTTCTATGAACAGGACCTAACACTGATGTCCATGGAATTGTAATGGCAATTTTATCCTCACAGACAGCTCTAGGGAGAGATGTAAAAAGCTAGGTAGCCAAAGGCAGACTTGTCTTCCACCATCATCCTTAGAGCTCTCCCTACATCCCCAACTTCCTCACTTCTACCCATTCCAAATCCCTTTAACACTGGGCAGTTCTAATAACAAGTATGAACAATGCCACTTCCTCTGAACAGGAAAGAAACCTAATCTCTGCCCTTTTTTCTCCTCATATGACTACCTTCCCCTCCAACAACCACCCAGGATCCCTAACCTGATCCCCCAGGAAAGTTCCTTTTCAAGTGACTGATCCAGTGCCTTTCAGGGGGAATCCAGCATTTACTATGCAACATTCCCAAATGCCACCTTCTTGGGAAGAATTTTCCAGTGGACTCTAAGCCTTATTAGACACTGAAATAAGTTATGGAAGATGGTTTAGATTCTCACTCCCTGGAGGTCTTTAAAAGCAGGATGGATTCTCACCTGTCTGGGACGATTATGTGGGACACTGCTAGTTGGTTAAGGGGATAGACCAGGTCATCAGGAACAAGCAATACTTATTGAACTCTTGGGCATTCATGATACTGTGCTAGACTCCATATATATTAGAAGATACTTTAAGAGACACAGCCCCTACTCTCAAAGAAGTTTTTAATTAATGAAATAAAAACTTTATATGGGGTACAAATAATATAATGAAAGTGAACAGTTCTTTAAATTTCAAAGCATGCAGGTTTCTTGTTTTCCTTCCTTTTCTTCTTATGCTCCTTAGTTTTGGCTTGGGACTAGGCAGACAAGATTTGCAGTGAGCATATTTTTCTAGCTCATATTTTCCAGGAGCTTGTGAATGATGCAGAATGTGAGCAGATATCAGAAGAATTAAGTGGGGCAGAAAGCACAAAGTGGCCTCAGTTCTATCATGCAGAAAGCAAGAGGCTGCTGGGTTTGATCTCAAAGGATTCTTCACTTTCTAACACCCTGGGATTCTAGGTCAAGGAGTAATTAGGGTCAAGGGGAAAAAAGAAACTATAAGGCGGTAGGAAGAGAGCAAATTGTTGAATATTTTCCATCAGAGCCATAAAATAATATTGGCCACGGGTCTATTTGAGGTCAGATTTTCAGCAGACAAATAAGGAGAACCAGCAGGATCATATGAATGCCCTCTGTCTGAGAAGTGCACATTTATGTGCAGGCATAGGTCCATCCCACTCCCTTTACCAAAGTGCCAAGGATGTGGCCCTGTACTCTGCAGTTTCAGATCTGTGCTGTCCAGAATACCCAGAGCCCATAAGGGCCACATTGAAGACACATTTATACCTTCATTCTCATGCCCCATAGGAAAGTCTTTCTGGGCTACCTCTTTGGTCCTTCTCATTCATGAGAGCAGGGTCACTGAGGGACCCAGCCAGCATATGCAGGTCCTTTGTGCTCCCTCTGGGTGGACCAATTAAAACTGCATACACCATCCTCTGCTGGGACCTAGCACTGTGCTAGGGTACAGGGTGTGGCCAGAGGGGCAAGCTATGTGTTAACCACCAGTCCTGCTACTTGAGCTGGGCCCTACCCAAAAACACAGCAGCCTGACAGGCAGTGAGAAGATTGTGAAATATTCTATATATGTGTGTCTCTGTACAAAGCAAATAACTGATTCAAGTGCCTTGTGATTTTTCTCTAATTTCTGTGCATATAGAGAAATGTGAATGGCTCAGATCTTATGATTATTTATTTCTGAACATAATCCTTTTTTGCCACTAAAAAGAAAAGCATCGACAACTTTTCCCTCAATTTTCAGGAGAGCTGGTGTCGTGTACGTTAAATGTTGTAATGTAATCTCCACATTCGGTTTATTGGACATTTTCCCCTTTTAGGAATATACAGGAAATAGGGTGTGGATAGTTATATGTCTCTTTGAATCTAGTGAGGATCTTTGGTTGAAACTACCTCTTGTTGCTGGTACCTTAACCAAAGTCCGTCAACCTCAAGACGTGTTTCTTAGACTACTTACATCTAATGATTTCACTGGCTTTATTATTTGTAACTAAAACGTGTAAGTTGAATTTACATAGGTAAATAAATGTGGAGTGTAAATAATTTGATCAAGGATTAACTGCTATAAGAGAAGAAAGTGGGTATTCAGCTAGTTTCACTGAAACTGGAAAAAAAATATATATGCCCGAACTGATCAGCATATAATTGGTCAAGTCTTCAGCATTATTTAGTCAGCCATTTAATCTATGATATAATTCATTAAATGTTTAAAGTAAAACTTAAGTTATAATTTTATCTACTGAACATTTTAGGCTTTAAACACATTGCACAACTAAATTATTTTCAACATTAAAGAGTTGATCTATTTTTTTTTAACATGTTAAGTTCTCTTAGAATGTTAAGATAAAGCTTGTTTACATATTCTGTCACCAAGGAGTTCTATTTTAATGCTCCTGACAATTTAGGAGAAATATTTTTAAAACATAGAAGGACTGATAATGGTCATTCATTCAAGGAATTGGTTCTACCAGAAGTTTAGCAGATATTTCTTTTTCAAAGGTGGAACTAATTTTGCTCCTCTGTAGTCAGTTGTTAAAAGTTGCTAGTTACAGGGGCACCTGGGTGGCTCAGTCAGTTACGTGTCCAACTTTGGCTCAGGTCATGATCTCGTGGTTTGTGAGTTCAAGCCCTGCATTAGGGTCTGTGCTGATGGCTCAGAGCCTGGAGCCTGCTTTGGATTCTGTGTCTCCCTCCCTTTCTACCCCTCCCCTGCTCATGCTATGTCTCTCTTTCTCTCTCTCTTTCTCTCTCTCTCAAAAAAAAAAAATTAACATTAAAAAATTTTTTTAAAGTTGCTAGTTTTAGGAGCACCCATGTGGCTCAATTTGTTAAATGCCCGGCTCTTGATTTTAGCTCAGGTCATGATCTCACAGTTTGTGAGAATGAGCCTGGTATTGGGCTGTGTGCTGATAGCTTGAAGACTGCTTGAGATTCTCTCTCTCTCTCTCTCTCTCTCTCTCTCTCTCTCTTTCTCTGCCCCTCCCGGGTTGTGCATGCACACATGTGTACACTCTCTCTAGCTCTCAAAATAAATAAATAAACATTAAAAAAGTTGCTAGTTTTAGGGGCCAAATCCATACAGAGGAACTCTTGGTGTTCTTGAACATACATGGGAGAAAGCAGAAAGAGCAAAGCCTCCTTTTTCCTTACTAGATCCTGGAATCAAGCTGATCCAGTAAATGCAAGAGGAGTAGGACTGGAGCTTGTTTCCTCATGAGTTGTGTGGCTTTGAATAATTTACTTAACCACTATAAACATTTAGTCTATTTGTTAACTGAGGATAATATCTACCTTGCAGAGCATTTGTAAATATTTTAAATATTATATATAAATTATTAATCATATTGTTCTTCACAGTAGATGTTCAATAAATGGTAGCTGTGCATTTGAGTCCTTGCCTCGTTTTCCTCCATCCACAGAGTATAAATTCCTTGAGCATAAGAATTATGGAGAGTTGAAATCACAGAACCTAGGGTGACCTGGGCACTTTCTTCGCTGACTCTACATCCAGTCTACAACTTGTTTTTCTCTATCTCTTTTTTGGTTAGAATTAAATACAAAGTAGCAATTCATCTGGTTGCTTCCTTTACCCTGGTAGAGGTGAAATTTTCAGAAAAACATGTTGCTAATTTATCAGATGCTTTGCTTTTAGCAGTGAGACCCTCCCAAAGATGGCTTGAGAGCTGAAGCCCCCTTTCTTGCAATATACCCTGCTTGGGCCAGATTTGCATGTTGTTGAAGGAATGTGAAGCTACAATATCTATTCTGTCAAGGCAAATTTTGCCTTATCCTGGGCAAATATCCTGTTATTGAGATACCACAGGCATAAAGTATCAACTTTCTCTGTTCTATTATTCCCTTTCTGGAATTGTCCCTCAGATTCCAGGGTTCAAAATCCTTGTACTCTTGTGCTCATCCAGCCCGAATGAGAAAGTGAGCCTACTCTTTCCCTCAAGCATCTTTCTAAAGATGAGGGGGTTCCTTTCTTGAGGCAGGCCTGGGCTTACTGCACTTTTCCTTTCATTCAGTTAGGAACGATTTCAGTTGCAAGTAACCGAAAACCAACTTTAAAAATGGCTTTTAAAAATAGAAATCTTCTTTTATTCTTCTCATTCTCCTCCTTCCCCTTCTTCTTCTTTCTTCTCGGCTCCTGAGAAAATGAGTTCCAACTCCCCCCCTCTCTCCCCCTTCTCTTCCTCCTTCTTCTTCACAACAAGCAATCGAGAACCACAATATTAGGGTCATTGTCTCTCTTGACTTGTCCTTTGTGCTAGTTCTCTTCAATCCCACAATGGCTGCTGTGGTTAGAGAGGCATCATATCTGATTTCAGGCCAGGAAGAAAGCATGGGGTGGTACCAGTCATGTCTGTCTTTCAGACCAAGAAAACAAAAGCATTCCTAGAAACCCCAGGAAACCTCAATTTAGATCTAATTGGCAGCATGTGTCACATGGACATGTCTAGCACCAAGAGTATTTGGGAAGGTGGGTATTTAGTGAAAATGGCAAGGGAGCTTGGGATGACTCTTGGTTAGCCAACCATCAGCATTTACTGCAACTTTCCAGTGTGAAGTAGTAAGATTTGGCATACCAGCTTTGCCAACATTTTCCTGGACCTAGACCATTATTATGTATGGTTCCTCTCAAAGCTAATGACAACCAGAAAGTATTGTAGATAGCAAAATCTGATACCCACTGTCATGGGCTTTTTCAACCTGTGTTTTCCAAACTTAGCAAATCAAAAGAATCACTTATAATATATATTAAACAGAATTCCTTGGGTTTTCCCCAGAAGTCTAATTTAGTTGGTCTGGAGATAGAGTCAGGAATTTATATTAAAACATACACATACTCGTACACCAGTAGATTTTTCTTGTCAAACAAATTTGATGATCCAAAGGATATCTCTGATTATTCTTGCTCTGCTTATAAATATTCAGCTTCTTAGGACATTGTCATGAACAGAGTTATATTAACAGAGTCATATGTCCTCATATTCTTTCTTTTACATATGCCTCTCATAATGTTCTTCTCAAAATGTTCTGTGCTAGATAAATTCCTTTTACCCTGTTTCCTCTGTCTCCATGAGTTCATTGCAAGGACCTCTTCATCTCTTTTAAACCTATCCCAGGAAACAATCAACAAAATTAAAAGGCAACTGATGGAATGGGAAAAGATTTTGTAAATGACATACCAGATAAAGGGTTAGTATCAAAATCTATAAAGAACTTACCAAACTCAACACCCAAAAACAAATAATCCAGTGAAGAGATGGGCAGAAGACATGAATAGACACTTTTCCAAAGAAGACATCCAGATGGCCAACAGACACATGAAAAGATGCTCAACATTGCTCATCATCAAGGAAATACAAATCAAAACCCCATTGAGATACCACCTCACACAGGTCAGAGTGGCTAAAATTAACAATTCAGGAAACAACAGATATTGGAGAGAATATGGAGAAAGGGGAACCCTCTTGCACTGTTGGTGGGAATGCAAACTGGTGCAGCTGCTCTGGAAAATGATGTGGAAGTTCCTCAAAAAATTAAAAATAGAACTACCCTACAACCCCGCGAAAGCACTACTAGGAATTTATCCAAAGCATACAGGAATGCTATTCATATGGGCACATGTACCCCAATGTTTATATCAGCCCTTTCAACAATAGCCAAATTATGGAAAGAGTCCAAATGTCCATCAACTGATGATTGGGTACAGAAGATGTGGTGTATATATACAATGGAATACTACTCAGCAACGAGAAAGAATGAAATCTTTCCATTTGCAACAACGTGGATGGAAATGGAGGGTATATGCTAAGTGAAATAAGTCAGTCAGAGAAAAACAGATACCATATGTTTTCACTCATATGTGGAACTTGAGAAACTTAACAGAAGACCATGGGGAAAAGGAAGGGAAAAAAATTTCAAACAGAGAGGGAGGCAAAGCATAACAGACTCTTAAATACAGAGAACAAACTGAGGGGTGATGGGGGAGGAGAGGGAAAATGGGTGATGGGCATTGAGGAGGGCACTTGTTCTTAAAACATATTTTGTAATTTTGATTAAATGAAAGTAAGGAAAATACATTTTATTAAATAAATTTATAGTAACTTAAATAAAATAAATAAAAATAAATAAACCTATCCCAGTCCAGCCTTGACCCCATCCCTCCCTTTTATTGCCTAACCTCAATTTCCAATACAGGTCATTATGTATTTTTCTTTCAAGTTTTACTTTGTTACTTCAGACACATCAATCAAACTCTCATAAAACATTATCACCCTGCTATAGAGATTATGTGATCTCACTGAACATTTGAAAGAAAAATTCTCAAGCTCCTGCATTTACATGTAATCACATCTATTCTATATAGCGCTTTTCAGAAGTGGGAAATGTTGTATGCATGAATAGTACACAAAGACATGAGACAGACAATACGACACATTGAGTGAGATGAGATTGTTGTGGGCTGAAGGGGTTATGGAAGGCACAGAGTAGAAAGAAAATTTGCTTTGAATGTTGGAAAGTAGGCTGGATTTAGAAAGGCGGGGAAAAAAAAATTCCATGAAGGTGGTCATTGCTCTATTGTCTTCCTTGCACTGACCTTTTAACATATGCAGTACTTTACTTGTTGACTTCTCCCTACTAGACTATGTGATCCATGATGCAGAGATTTTGTTGTTGTTGTTTTAACTTTTAAATTTTTAGTGGGGCCTAGCCCAGAGTAGCTACTCAGTAAATATTTGTTGACCGAAGAGCATGTGAATGAATGAATGGTAAGGTCAGCCTGACAGAAGCAGTGTTCCAATGACATTGGAATAGAAAATACAGTTAGTTGGTTGTAAGAATGTTGGATTTGAGACAAGAGAGATTGGAGTCTTTTTTAGACAATGGGAGAGAGAAGAAACATTATGCAACTCCTCAGCTCATCTTATTTCATTTCCATATTTAGTCTAACTACTCCAAAGAAATTGGGAAAGGAGATAAAAATTGCAAAAGCAAACATGGATCCTTCTTAGAAAAGGGCGATGTACTGATGGACTGGTTGGAAAGGCTGTGAGGTTGCTGAGGGCAGACTCTTCCGTCAGCCAGCAGCACCACCAGGGAACAGCGGTTAGAGGCACAGATGAGTCAGGTGGTGTGCTGCTGCTGTGAACACTAGAATATTCTTGGGGACTAGATTCTCTTTCTGGACCCAAGGGCCATATCTCTCACATGTGCCCTGTTGTCTCCATTCTTGCCACTTTTATCCTAATCCACAACTTCTCTAAACCTACTGGTGATTTCCTGAAATTGTCTTTTAAAAGTTTTCCCTACTTCAAGTCTCTAGTTTCCTCTTTGCTTTCCACTCCCATAACACACTAACGCAAAGTCTTTTCTATCACATCAGTGATATCACTCTCCTAAAGGACTGCTTTAATGATGTAACTTTCTGGTTAAGGGCCATAATAGATCTCTAGTAAATATCCATTTAACCCATTCCATATTTAGGTCTGGCTTTCTCTCCCTTTCCTTGCCCCTCCCCACCTCTGTCCAGCTAGCATCAGTCTTCTCTCTACTATTCAATTTTTAATTTATACATATTCTATTTTTAATTTTTTGAGGAACCTCCACATCATTTTCCAGAGCAGCTGCACCAGTTTGCATTCCCACCAACAGTGCAAGAGGGTTCCCCTTTCTCCATATTCTCTCTAGCACCTGTTGTTTCCTGAATTGTTAATTTTAGCCACTCTGACCGGTGTGAGGTGGTATCTCATTGTGGTTTTGATTTGTATTTCCCTGATGATGAGCAATGTTGAGCATATTTTCATGTGTCTGTTGGCCATCTGGATCTCTTCTTTGGAAAAGTGTCTATTCATGTCTTCTGCCCATCTCTTCACTGGATTATTTGTTTTTGGGTATTGAGTTTGGTAAGTTCTTTATAGATTTTGGATACTAACCCTTTTTCTGATATGTCATTTACAAATATCTTTTCCCATTCCGTCAGTTGCCTTTTAGTTTTGTTGATTATTTCCTTTGCAGTGCAGAAGGTTTTTATCTTGATGAGGTCCCAATAGTTCATTTTCGCTGTTAATTCCCTTGCCTTTGGAGGCGTGTGGAGCAAGAAATTGCTGTGGCTGAGGTCACAGAGGTTGTTGCCTGTTTTCTCCTCTAGGGTTTTGATGGTTTCCTATATCACATTTAGGTCTTTCATCCATTTTGAGTTTATTTTTGTGTGTGGTGTAAGAAAGTGGTCTAGTTTCATTCTTCGCGTCGCTGATCCAGTTCTCCCAGCACCATTTGCTAAAGAGACTTGGATATTCTTTCCTGCTATGTCAAAGATTAGTTGGCCATATGTTTTTAGGTCCAATTCTGGGTTCTCTATTCTATTCTATTGGTCTAATTGTCTGTTTTTGTGCCGATACCATACTGTCTTGATAATTACCACTTTGTAATATAAATATATTTATAAATATAAAAATAATAAACAGAGGCACCTAAGTGGCTTAGTTGGTTGAGCATCCGACCTGGTCTCAGGAAATGATCTCACAGTTCGTGGGTTGGAGCCCCGCATCAGGCTCTGTGCTGACCGGTTGCTCAGAGCCTAGAGCCTGCTTCAGATTCTGTGTCTCCTTCTCTCTCTGCCCCTCTCCCGCTCACGCTTTGTCTCACTCTGTTTCTCAAAAATAAATAAATGTAAAAAAATTTTTTTTAAATAATAAACATAATTACATAATAATATATTATAATACATTGTAATATATAATGTAACATATTATTATATAATGTGTTACATAATAATATATAATATATTATAATTGGGGCTTAAAAGATAATTATATTGGATAATTAAATGCTTTTATTTATTTAGTAAAAAAATTTTTTTTTAAAGTTTATTCATTTTTGAGAGAGAGAGAGAGACAGAGCATGAGCGGGGATGGGACAGAGAGAGAGGGAGACACTGAATCTGAAGCAGGTTCCAGGCTCTGAGCTGTCAGCACAGAACCCAATTTGGGGCTCAAACTCACAAACCAGGAGATCATGACCCAAGCCAAAGTTGGACGCTCAACTGACTAAGCCACCCAGGTGCCCCTTAAATGCTTTTAAAATCATCTTAGGGTGATTCTGTTCAGTTTTTTCATTTGCTATTAATATGATAGGAATTTCAAGTGTGTTACTTAATACACATTGATCTAAATAGGAAAATTAAAGATGATACTTTGGATTCTTTATATGTATATATTAGGAGACATTTAAAAAGCTTTGGATTTCAACAATGATTGTACTCTAATGTGGAAAATAGAAAGAATTTTCCAAATAATTAGATAAAAAATACACTCGCAGATATATCTAGATATTTAAATAGGTCTTTGAGGGCTTTCAAGAAATTATTCCCACATTTTGTTTTCTTTTTCTTAAAAACTGAAATTAAAAATTTTAATTTTATTATTAAGTACAGAAGAATATATGATACATTCACATTACAAAAATTTGAAAATACAGACCAAGCAAAAGTCCTTCTGACAGTGTTTCTCCTCTGAGAGAGAGGACATTACCTGCCTGACACTTGCCATCCTCTTGCTTCTAGCCACTTCCACCAACCACGTTATGCCAGTGTTACTTTTAATGTAATAGTGTTATGGTTAGTAACAATTTTTGTTGGTAACTTTTTAAATCTCTTAAAACCTTAATGAAGTGTTTAAGGCTTCAAAGGGTGATTCTGAGAGATGAAAAGTAACAAACAGGGCTTACATTATCATGACTGTAAATATTGTTCACTGCAGAGATAAACAATGTTATGTATTTCCTTCTCTACTATTCCAATGTCACAACACTGGTGACAGAATATTACAGTTGAATTCTCCCTAGTCTAGTCTACCAACTGCTCAAAATCATGCCACATTTAAAAATATTAGCGTCAGACCTTTTCTTGTGGAGTTCTGTTTTATTTTTCTTGGTGTTTCTATTTGCCTTTATCTCACTCTTTTTCACTGCTATGTGTGATAGTCTATGACAGAGATGCACTATAATATATCTCCTGTTCCCATATTGCTCAACATTTAAGTTGTTTTCATTTTTTTTCTTACTATATATAATGCTTGAATGAATATTTTGCCTGTGCAGCATTGTGTACATGCAAAGTTGTAAAGGATAAAAATCTACAGGTAGAACCTCTGGGTTAAAGGACAGTACATTAAAAAAAAAAATATTTTTAATGTTTATTTTTGAGACAAAGAGAAAGAAAGAGAAGGGGGTTAGAGTAACAGAGAGAGAGACACAGAATCTGAAACAGGCTCCAGGCTCTGAGCTATCAGCCCAGAGCCCCACACCGGGCTGGAACCCATAAACCATGAGATCATGACCTGAGCCAAAACCAAGAGTTGGATGCTTAACCGACTGAGCCACCCAGGCACCCGGGACAGTACATTTCAATGACTACTAGTGGTAGCCTTCAGAAAGGTACTGCCATCTACATTCCACTAACATTATACAGAAAGGTATAATTCTGTACAATGTTTCTAGACTCTTACTAATCATGTTGATTTTTGCCAATCTGATTAGTTTAACATATCTCACTGCTGTTTTAATTTGTTTTTCTTGATTATTATTAAAGTAAAGTATCTTTTCATAAGTTTAATGGCACTTGGCATTTCCTCTCCAATGGTGGTGTTGTTAGTGGTCTTTTTTGTGTTTAGGATTTCTTGTGTAATTTGATCATTAATTCTTTTTTCTGTTGTACAGGTTGAAAAAAATATATTCTTCCTGTATATCAATTTTCTTTCAACTTGGCAGTATCTTCCGTCAAAGAGAAGTTTTAATTTTCATGTGATTAAAAACCAGTCTTTTTCCTCTATAGGTTTTGTACCCTGTTTTGCTTAAGATAGGCTTTTCTAGCCTAAGGAAACATTTCTATGTTTTTGTATGTTTGCAACTACTTGTATAGATTTCTTTTTACATTTAGCTCTTTAACCCATCGAAAATGTCTTGTTTGTATACAGTGAGGTTAATTTTCTTCATTCTGTATGTATGTAGGACAAATTATGTACAAATTCTCCAACTCAGAAGACATGATTACATCCTCTCCCCTTTTTAATTATGTGCCTTTTTAGTTATGTCTCCCCACTCCTTATTCTCTCTTACCACTAAGGCAACACTGGTCAGTGTGACCCATTTCAACAGGCCTTTCTAAGGTTATGAGCAATCCCAGCACCTATTCAATACCCCTTCCTTTCTCTCTATGGAAGACATTATTGGGCTCACCTGTATCCAGTTCTCTCCTGGGTACACAGAAGACTGTACTTATCAGACCTCATGTAGATAGTTGGGGCTGTGTAACTATTTCTGGCCAATAACTTCTGAGTGGAAGTGGCATATCATTTAGATGTCACTTCAGGCTGAGGTGTAAAGCCCTGCTTGACCTAGCAGCTTTTCTTCTGAGTCCTGCATTGGGCTGGTGGGGCCGTGTGGAAGCAGCCTGTGCGGTGTGTGTTGTGAGGCCCTGTATGGAGGACAGATGCCCTGCTGACTTGCTCAACTAGACATTGGACATGTTGTGAGATACAAACTCTTACGTGTTAAGCCACAAGACATTTGGGTTTGTTTATTATGACATCAAAAGGCAAATCAGTAAAGAATGACAACATTTTTTTTCCCCATTCAACCTTGATTCTGCTCTATTTTATTTTTTGACAGTTTGAAACTTTGGTACTTTATCATTTGAAACAAATCATTTGCAAAATACCTTGCAACTGATTTGAGAAACACTGATATCATTTATTCATTATTTAGGTGTATTTGTTGAGTACATATCCAGAAGCAGATTTTGTGAATAAAATGAGAATATAAGAGCTGGCCTTTGGAGCTTGGCAGTAATATCAGAAGAAACTGTGCAGGGGGGGCGCTTGGCTGGCTTAGTCAGTAGCATGTGCAACTCTTGATCTCAGGGTCATGAGGTCAAGCCCCACACTGGGCCTAGAGCTTACTTAAAAAAAAAAAAAGTGGGGCGCCTGGGTGGCTCAGTCGGTTAAGCGTCTGACTTCCGGCTCAGGTCATGATCTCACTCCTTGTGAGTTCGAGCCCCACATCAGGCTCTGTGCTGGCAGCTCAGAGACTGGAGCCCGCTTCAGATTCTGTGTCTCTCCATCTCTCGGCCCCTCCCCTGCTCATGCTCTGTCTCTGTCTGTCTCTCAATAATAAATAAATGTTAAAAAAGATTAAAAAATAAAAAAGTGCACGGAAGAGGCTGTGCAGGAAACTGTTAAGGGTATGGTTCTAGACTCAGGTGCCCTAAGGTAGAATCCTGGCTCTGCCTCTCATTAGCTGAGTAAACTTAGGCAGTTTAATTAACTTTTTACTGCCTCATTTTCTCATCAAGAAAATTAAGAGTAAATGTGTTAATTCATATAAAATATTTAGCACAGGATTCGACAAACAATAAGCACTCAATAAATATTAGTTAGTATCACCACTGGGACCGTGGGCCTGGAATACACCCAGGTGCCTTGGGGTATCTAAAGCTCTACCCTCAGAATATGGAACCCACACCACTACATCACAGCCCCAACCTAGCAATTTGCCTCATGCCTCAGCATGGTGTACTTACCATCAGAAAACTAGCGGAAAAGGCCTAAAGCAATAAGAAGTAGGGATTATGAAAAGCACCTTGTGCTGTCATCCCTCTAGTCTTAATGTTTAATTTTTAATGTTCCAGGGCATCTGACTTAACCAAAGATAATGATCTATTTTTAGATGGCCTATAAAAGAGCGCTAAGTCTAGTTTATGGGCTCTGAAATTCTCAGTTTAAGAATATGTTAAAAGAGGGGCGCCTGGCTGGCTCAATCAGAAGAGCATGCGATTCTTGGTCTCAGGGTCATGAGTTCGAGCCCCATGTTAGGTGTAGATGTTACTGAAATAAAACAAACATCAAAGAACGTGTTATAAGAACTTTGTGTGTTTAGCTTATGGATACATACTGCATACGTAAACATATACTTGCAACTGTGTAGAAACACATACATTTAAATGTGGCACTTCCTATGGAGGGTGTTAGATTTGTTTTGAACTCTGAACTTAACATTTATCTGTTACCCAAGATCACAGAACTAGTCGGTAGCAGAGACAAGAATCATGAAATCAGCAAATGCTCTTTCCATCACACCCTGTTTTATGGAAGAAATAGCCACCTTCGACTTACTAGAGCTGCAATCAACACGGAAAAGATAGTAATATATTACACATGCACACGTTTTTATTGCTAGACTGTATAACCTTATCTTCAACGGAGGTTTCAATATTTTCTCTGTAAATACACTCCACTTCCTTTGTACACCATGATAGCTAAATTATTAATAAACACAGTAGAAGGCAAGGTCTTCGGTAGAACTGTAGATCTAATATTAGGTCAATTACAGAATCTCTCTCCTTTCCTCCTATAAAAAACTGCTATACATTTGTAACATTATAGCCCCTTCTAAACCACCGAGCAAATCCCTAAGGGAAAGGGAAACTAATATTTATTGTGATGTTAACATTTATATGTTAGGAACTGTGAAACAGTCTTCACATAAACACAGACTCTCAACAAATACACGATTAATTTAAATATATACATTATGCATAATTTTATTTCACTTTTACAGGACACATACACAAAATAGCCCACAGAAAAGTGGAAAAAATCTGCAACCTCTTCATCATCTTTATTCTTGTTGGACTGAACTTTGATTCAACAGAATCACTGAACTATGACATGTTGCCTTTAAAGCCATAAAACCTCTGGATTTGTATTTGTGTGTACATTGATTACAATCAATATGTGATTGTTGTCAAAATATGTGAACTATGATTAGCAAATTCTAGAAAAAATTCCATGATTTTACTACCACTGATTGAGAAAACCACTCAGAGAAAATCACTGTCAATATTTTTAGGTATACCCTTCAGATTTTTTCTGTGTATGCATATATTTTGTAAATATATTTTTATGTGCCAAGTATGCATCTACATTATCTTTGTTAAAGATACATATTTTCCCTCGTACCATAACTTTGTACTATAATTTATGTGACAAATATCCTGTTGTTTGTTAATTAATATGTTTCCAATTTGCCACTGTTTTCATTAATCCTAGTGGCTGAATCAAATCCTCCAGATCAGATATTAGGACTATCCAAGGGTCAAACATGTAGCTGGGACATCTGTGCTTGGTGTTTAGCCCATGATACCTTCATTCCTCTCTTCTTTAAGCACAATAACATCAAAGGAACATGGATGTGAGAATCCATGGTATATGGATTTCAATCTCAATTCTGGTTGCTAGTTAGAATAATTATTATCCGTGGGATAGAGAGAGTTTAATTACAACTTTAATTACTGTATAAAAACCATTTTCAGATACTCGAAAATGGGGAACTGGACTAAGATGAGGTGCAACAAGTCAAGTTATCATGAGTTACCTGAGAAATTTAATATATATTTTGGGTCTTGATTTGGAACTTTTGAATCTAGATCTTCAGAGCAAGACTTGGGAATCTGCATTTCAGAAACTCTCTGAGTATTTCCGATGCATTGCAAACTGGAATCCACTAAAACAGGTTACCTTTCAAGTGTTCTCCTCTGCTGGAGGTACTTCATCCTTTTTCCCCTCCTTATCTCCCTGGGGTCCCAATGCAGTTGCTTCGGCATCTAGGCAGTTTGTGCGTAATAACAAGAAAAACTGGGCAATTCAGTAAGTTAAAAAACAAGGGTTCTTGAATCATTTTTAAAAAGCATATTTAAACCAAGATAATAAAATAATCTCACTTCTGCTGCTTCTAATTGACTTACCTATTGTTTAATTTATCAAAATGTTGGCTTAAAAATTCCATTTTATTCTTTTTCAAAGCCTGATTAAAATTTTTCTTGGTGTCCAAACAGATGCCATCTGGCAAATGGCAAGTGGGCTGTTTAAGTAATAACTGAAGAGTCCAAAGTCACTTGTGGTTCTGAAAATCTATGATTTTATTCCAGATAGTCTTATAGATGCTAGAAAAATATCCACACTGTTGGCAGGTCCAGCTCTCTAACTCTATGGGGAATATGCTAACATAAAAAGTTTATTGGAATTCAGCTCTTTCAGGGAGAGTAAAACATAATATACTGATTCAAAGGTACTGTCAACCAATAATAATTTAGTACACACAGTTCATCTAAGATCTGTTTTCAGCTGTTTTTGAATATCAATTCAATGAGGCTAATATAGAAGGCTGAGAAAGCATATGTAGTATTTTCATTTTTCATCCTTAAATATTAGTGCTGATAAAATATTTCTAACTCACCTCAGTTTTGTATTAAATCTTTACATCTTCCACTTAAAAGAAATAAAGCCAGCGAATCAGAGAGAAAACTTAGAGTCTATGTTCTATTTTAAAAGTAAATACTAATAGAATTTAACTTTTCTTTATGACTACAGTAAAATGAAGATTTTATCTATTAATTTTAAAGGATAAAAGAGAAAACAAGGCATTTGAGACCTAAAAATATATCATCTTAAGTGGAAAAAGCCTTATTATTTCAATTTATCAATTAAGACATGTTTAGCCATGAGATTCTAATAAAAATATGAGCCTTTCATTCAGAGATCACATTACTATGATAGTATCTATATCATACTCCTATGATGTGATAACATTTTCAGGGGCTACTTACAATGAAAATGAATTAATGCTTTTTATCAACTATCAGCCCTATAATGGGTGATTATAAGTGCTCAATATTCTCTTCTGCACTCTGACTCTAATTTATGTCATGTGATGCACTAAACCATTTGGCCCAGAATCAACAATACACTGAAATCAAACTATTACGGTGCTGAGTTGTTTTCTGCATTGCACTTTACTTAAAATGTACGATACCAGAACTGAAGCACCGAAGGTTACTATTACTGAGAGTCATTTATCTATCACTTCAATAACAAAGCTAGTATTAAATATAAAACCATTCACAATACTGTTCAGCAAAGAAAGTATCATTAAGATAACTCCAGGGCTCCAATTTAAGCTCACATTACAAAAAGAAACCTTGAATGGAATTGTCTTTATAGCCTCAATTTACTATTTGAGGAGTCACAGTGGAGAGTTACAATTTAATTCTTTTTCCATGGGGAGAGGGAAGACTGTCATGAAGTTAAAAAGCTGTAGGCCAAAGGTCCTTCTCCTTTTGTGAAGGGAAATGATTTTTAATTCCCCCAAAGCTCAGAGATCTATGTTAGTGAACAGAGTGGAGAGGAGCCATGGTAGCTTTGCTCCTTCCTCCCAGAATCCTGTGGGGTATGAACAAAGTAGCCTGGTTGTGAAGTGTAATCATATACTCTGATTTATAATTATTTGTGTTTTTCTTTTCCATGAGACCATAAACCTCCTGTGGGAGTGATTATGTATTTTTGGTGTTTCTGTGCAAAGGATCTTGAAACACAAAGAATCTTCTTGCAGTGAGAATTTGAATTCTTAATGAATTTGGCATTGCAAAGATGGGCCTGAGAGACTTTAGAAATGAATTTCATGAAATTAAAACTGCTGAAGTACATACTCCAGGGGAAAAAAAATTGATGTTCTCACAATTGGGGCAGTCAAAGGCAGTGTTAAGAAATAAAAAGGTTCTAGTGAGTTTGAGGATTATCTCTCGTAGTTTCATTGGGTGGAGTAGAGCTCAAGAGAATGTCAAACAGAATGTCTGCTGTTCTGTTTGAAGCTCTGTGGATAGTACAAGGTAAATGCCTGTACTACCTCACTGTTCTCCCATATTCAGTAAAGTCAGCTGGATATGAAAGTATCATGAGAGTGGAATTTGCAAGGGGAGGGAGGTGGACATTAAGTAGAGGTTGAATTTTATGTTAGACACTACTGAGAATAAAGAAAGCACTTGAGAAATGGCCAGAATAAGTTCTAAATCTGCAGAACCAAGAGATCAGTGCCAGAGGTGAGCATAAGAATATACCTTCTCAGGGTTGCCTGGGTGGCTCCGTTGGTTAAGCGTCCAACTCTTGATCTCATCTCAGGTCTTGAACTCAGGATCTTGAGTTCAAGCACCATGTTGGGCTCTGCACTGGGCATGAAGCCTACTTAAAAAAAAAAGACTACACCTTCACAGATATCCCAGAAATCTTGGGGGAACACTTGAGACTTGAATAGCATGTCTGGATTATAATGGTCATGGAAACCTTAGTTGAAACTAAGTTACATAAATGGATTGGAGTACCTGGCCTATTCCTTGGGTATTGGAGTACACTAACTGCCGTGACTAATGGCCCCCAGTCTCAGTGGTTTAACAATAAAAATTTATCTCTTGCTCCCATAATAGTCTAATATGAATCTGTAGTGTAAGCTATAGTTTTTAAATATAAAGCCATTCATCAAGCTTCTCAGTAATGAAGCTGTCTTGAAATAACTCCTAGGCTCTATCTTAAACTCACATAACAAAGAGAAACATTGCATTGGAATTGGAGGAGGTGCTCTACTCCAGGCAGTATATTGGAGTCTTCCAGAAGATTCTCAGATTTGGGGAAAGGTGAGTGGGACACCTACTTTTAACCATCATGGCTTTAAAGTACCACTCATTGCTTTGCTCACAATCCACTGAAGAAAACTCTTCATTCCCTTCCTAGCTGCAATGGGCCTGGGCCATGCAGGCCAGCACTGTGCCAAGGACAACAAGAACATGGGTGGTGGGCAACAACTAGCTAGTCTCTGCCATTCTCAGTAAATACTTGCTGCATTAAATTAACTACTTCTCTCCAACCCCTGTTTATTAAAGTATATCCTCCTATGCCTTGTACTTGGACCTTGCTAAGAAGACTGGCTGTGGTAAAATAGTTCTCCATTTATAGTTCCTGGAAGACATCTGTGTATAATAAAAAATGCCTACATGACTCAACTCTTTCACCCAAAGCAACATGTTGAGGATGGTGAGAAGTGGGTAGACCTGACCTATATCCTCTGAAGTTGCACCTGATTGTTGTAACTAGCACTGTGTCTTTACCTTTACTCTGAGAGCAGAATCTCTCATGTAATATGCTTTGCCTACAAACACTTATATAATGCTTATCCTCTGTCAGACACTGTACCAAGAAATTTATTAATACTAGTTCAGTGAATCCTCATAAGCCTACAAGGCACATAATATTTAGCTCCATTCTACAACTGAGAAAACTGAGGCACAATGAGGACAGAAAACTGCCTACGACTAGTAGCTCATAAGCCATGGGACAGAAATTCAAAACCAAAGAGTCTAGCTTCAGAGTCTGAGCTCATAACCATCGCCCCATGGTACCTTCTCCTCTTGTAAGCCTCTCCTTCCCCTTTCCACATTTGAGTTTGCACCCGAGAGCATTATGTATGCAAGTAGGGGTTTGCTTAAAATTTCCAAGGGCATTGCTCTTTCACATTATTTCTAGTTGGCAGTTACAGGTGGAAACAGAGACTTAGAAGCATGTATTTCAGTCTTAATAGTTAAATTTCAGAAACCCTTAATGCATGTTAGATTATATTAAAACAATGGAGAGAATTCTAGGCCCTAATAGTAGGCTGATGGAAAAGATAGGCAGGACTGCCTTTACCCTTACCTTACAAATCACATATTTGTTCAGTTTATTCAACCAATATTGATTAAATCCCCTCATAAGCCATGAGATACAATGGTATGCAAAATAGACATGGCCTTTGCATTCATGAGTCTTGTGGCCAATAAAGGAGAAATACCTGAATCAAATATGCTTATGAGTAGATAATCCAAATTCTATAAGTTCTATGAAAAGTATGGGGGAATGTGAGTAACTCAAGACTTATGCAAGGCTTGCTTTCCTAAAAATGTGGCATTTGAGTTAAGTAAGCTAAGTAGGAGTTAAATCAGTGGAGGGAGGCACAAGGGAGAAAAACATTTCAAGCAAAAGGAATAACTTTTTGCTTTTCAGGGGGAAGGATTTGATGCTTTGGAGGGAACTGAAGAAGGCAAATGTGGCTGTCACTCAGAGAGCAAGGGAGAAGGAGGCATGAAGATCAGAGAAGCAGAGAGACGATCCTACAGAGACTGGCAAACCACACTGAGGGTCTTGGTGTTTATCCCAAGAGCAATGGAAATCCAGTGAAGGATTTTGAGCAGGGTAAGTGACATGATCAAATTTTCAGTTAGAAAGATCATTTTGGCATACAGATATGAAGTGTTCATTGTGGAAGTAGGTAGATCACTTAAGGAACTAGTACAATCCTCCATGGATATCTACACTTAAACAACTGCCACATCTATGTGTGAGTGTGTCCTTGCCAATGTCCTTTGAAACTCAAGATACAGCTAAGACATTTTTAAAAAATTTTTAACATTTATTTATTTTTGAGGGACAGAGAGAGATAGAGCACAAGCAGGGGAGGAACAGAGAGGGATAGAGCACAAGCAGGCGAGGAGCAGAGACAGAGGGAGATACAGAATACAAAGCAGGCTCCAGGCTCTGAGCTCTCATCACAGAGCCCAATGCAGGTCTCGAACTCACGGACCGCGCGATCATGACCTGAGCTGAAGTCGGCCGCTTAACCAACTGAGCCACCCAGGCACCCCAAGACCTTTCTATACTGACTTCAAATTTTCTTGTTTTGGCATGGCTAGCCTATCTCTCATTGAGGTGAGGACACATTTAGGACTCCAAATCTAACTTATAAGAAGGTATTTTGCTGTTACATCCTCTTTCCCCATTATAATTTAAGATTGATAATGTGGAAGCAGTGGGTCTTATAGAGGGCATCTAGATAACTGGATAATAAAAAATTGAAAGATTATATAAATAGATCATTGAATATAATAAATATTTATGGTACTCATGAGTGAGAGGAGAAAGTGTATAAGAAATCATAAGTGAAACGAGAGGCAATTCTAGAGTTTTTTTGTTTGGGAAAAGGAGTGGTACTTTTCAGACTGGGGTCTGGCAATCTAGTCAAGTATTTTTATTTTTTCATTCATGTAACAGTCTAGGACTATCATTCCAGGATTGGTACAAGGTGACCCTCAGAGTCAGGGATACTTGTTCCTGCCTTGTTGATTATCTGTCCCCAAGATTTTGACCTTAGTCAGGTTTATGATGGTTTACTAGCAAGCAGAAAGGAGAAATGGGGAAGTGAAGATCAAACCTGTATCCTTTAAGTGTACAACCCACAGGCTGGGCTCATATCCCATTAGGCAGAAGGTAGGCACATAGCCAAGGGAGGCTGAAAAATCTAGTCTGTTCCTAGTGAAGGAAGAATGAGTATTAGGGACAGACAGCATCCTCACCCATAGAACTATAGGAAAATGAGACTACGTCAGTAGAGCTTACTGTCTATTGGGAGAAAAAAAGACATTAAATAATTATACAAATACATATTTAGTTATAGCTATATTATATAATTAATATGATCATGAGTAAAAGTACAGGTGCTATTAGGATCACTATATATAATCTGCTGGAGGGGCAGAGATGGGAGTGAGGGTGCATGGAACACTTTTCTGAGAAAATGGAGCACATGAACCCTTTTCTAATTTCAAGACCACGAAAGACCTGAAGAAAGATGAGGAATGAGGCAGGGGAAGAGCATTCCCCAGCAAAGGTAATCAAAGGTACATGGTACATTCTAGAGACTCAGGGACTATAGCTCAGAGAGAACTGGGGAAAAGAAAGGGCTCCCAGGAGATCAAAAGTAGTTGGAGAAAAAGGAGAGGGGATGGAGATGAGTGTGGAGAAGAAATTAAGTGAAGGGTTTTATTAGGGGAGTAAATGATGAAATTTGCCTTTTAAAAACATCATCTCAGCTACAAAGTGAAAAAGGTATGGGATGGGCCAGGACCAGAGGCAGAGAGACTAGGTAGCAATAAATCAAGGGGAAATGGAAATAAGTGGAAAGATCTGAGATACTCAGCAAAAGCCTCAGGAGGGTGACTTTTCTGAGTTCTTGTGTGTCTGAAAATATCTTTAGTCTATCCTCCTAAGTGGATGCTGGTTTGACTTAGTTCGAAATTTTAGACTACAAATCATTTTTTTCCCCCAGAATACTGTTGTCTTCTAACAGTCAGTGTCGCCAGTGTGAAATCTGATTCCCATCAATCTGTGTTCCTTTGTAGGTTGTTTTGTGTCTAAAAGCTTTTGGAATTTACCTGTTTTCCTGAGAATCCTAAAATTTCACCAGTATTTATGTTGGAATTAAAAAATATTTTTTTTTCCTTTGTCCTGATTTCTCCACAGCCAGTGGTACTTATAGTGTGAAGCCTCTTAACTTTCTTCAGCCCTGGGAAATGGTATTTTTCTTCAAAAAAAATTATTCCTATTTTCTCTTTATAGAACTTCTGTTGATGACTGCTGGAAACTTTTAGTTTTCCAAAATATCCTGCTACTCTATAATATTTGAGATTTCCATGAACTTTTGGGCTAATAAGCATTTTGATCTTTTATTTCACTGATTTGATCTTTGATTGAGTCTATATTCCATATTTATCTCCCCTATTGAACTTTTAATTTCAGAGATACACTTTTCTTTTTTCTTTTTTTTTTTTTAAATTTTTTAACGTTTATTTATTTTTGAGACAGAGACAGAGCATGAATGGAGAAGGGGCAGAGAGAGAGGGAAACACAGAATTGGAAGCAGGCTCCAGGCTCCGAGCCATCAGCCCAGAGCCCGACGCGGGGCTCGAACTCACGGACCGCGAGATCGTGATCTGAGCTGAAGTCGGACGCTTAACCGACTGAGCCACCCAGGTGCCCCAAGATACACTTTTCTTATTTAGAAAATAAAGGTTTTTGTTTTTTAAAACTCAACTTTATAGAGGTATGACGTACATACAACAAAACAGTCGTATTTTAAGCAGATGGGTTTTGACAAACATACATTCATGTGTATAGGATATATACTACTCCAATTGAGATATAGAACATTTCCATCACTTCCAAGTTTCCTTGTTCCTTGGTGCAGTCAATACTCCCCCATTCTCCTCATACCAGGCAACCATTTATCTGAAATTTATCAATACATGTTCATTTTTCATGTTCTAGAACTTTACATAAGTAGAATCATATACTATGTAGTCTTTTATATCTAGCTTTTTTTTTAAGAGAGAGAGAGAGAGAGAGTGTGTGTGTGTGTGAGTGAGTGAACAAGGGAGGGGTAGAGGAAAAGGGAGAGGAAGAATCTTAAGTAGGGACTGCCTGATGTGGGACTTGATCTCATGACTGTGAGATCACAACCTGAACCAAAATCAAAGAGTGGGACGATTAACCAACTGAGCCACCCAGGCATCCCTCTAGCTTTTTTTTTTTTTTTTTTGCTATTCATAATGTCTGTGTGATTCATCCGTATTGTTGCATATAGTAGTAGTTAGTTCCTTTTTATTTCTGAGTAGTATTCCATCACATGAATGTGTCACAATTTCTTTATCACCTTATCATTTGATGGGCGCTTGGGTTGTTTCCTGTTTGGGGTTATTATGAATGAAGCTACTATGAACATTCACTTGCAAGTCTTTTTGTGGATATATGCTTTTATGTCTCTTAGGTAAATACCAAGGGGTGAAATTGCTAGGTTGTATGGTAAATACATGTTTAACTTTATAAGATTCTGCCAAATGGTACTCCAAAGTAGCTCTACTATTTCTCATTCATACCAGCAATGTATGAGTGTTACATTTGCTCTACATCCTTGTCAACATTTATTATTTTCAGGCTTTTAAATTTTACCTATAGGCATGTATTTCATTATGGTTTAAACATGCATTTCCTAAATGTGTAATGATGTCATGTATCTTTCTGTGTGCTTTGTGGACATTCATATGTCTTCCTTGGGATACCTGTTCAAACCTTTTTGTCCATTTTTAAATGGACTCATTTGTCTTCTTATTGATTTCTAAAGATTCTGGTTATAAGACCTTTATACGTGTTGCAGATAGCTTTTCCCTATCTGTGGCTTAACTATTTTATTTTCTTAGTTTTTAGTGTTTTTTGAAAAGCACTGTCTTTTGAAGAATAGAAAATTTTAACTTCCATGAAGTGTTTATAATTTTTTTCTTTGATGGTTGGTGCTTTTTGTGTATGATGCAAGGAATCATTCAAGGTTCTTTTTTTTTTCCCAGTTGGAAATATTACTTCAGCAAATTTGTTGAAAAGACTATTCTTTCCCTATTGAATTGCTTTGGCACCTTTGTAAAAATTGAACTGACCATATAGGTTTAAGTATATTTCTGGACTTCCAATTTTGTTTTGTTGATCTTTACATCTATCTTCATGCCAATATCATACTTTTGCTTTATAGTAAGTCTTGAAATCAGGTGGTGTATGTCCTCCAATTTTATTTTTCAAAATAGCTGTGATTATTCTTGGTCTTTTGCATTTCCATGTAAGTTTAGAATCAGTATATCAATTTATGCAAAAAAATCTGCTAAAATTTTGACTGAGACTACATTATATCTGTAAATGATTTTAGGAAGAATTTACGTCATAATGGTATTTAGTCTTGCCAGCCATGAACATCGTGTATCTGGCCATTTATTTAGGATTTCTCTAATTTCTCTTAGCAGTTTCATAGTTTTCAAAATATAAGTCTTGCATATACTTCATTAAGTATTTTTGTGTGTCTTGATGCTACCTTAAATGGTGTTATTTACATTTCATTTCCTTATTTGTTGCTAATAGAAATGCAAGTGGATTTTGTATATTGACCTTGCATATATTTCATCCTGGCCATAAGTGGAAACTATCTGCCTGTGACAGATTGAACATGGTCACAAATTCTTTGCTATTCCTCTCAATGAGAGGTGGGCCCTCATTCTCCACCTTTGAGTCTGGTGTGGCCTTAGTTATGCTTGACCATTAGAATGTGGGCAGCATGATAGTGTTTGGATTTCCAAGGAAATTCTAGGTCCTAAGACTCTTTCACTGGGGTTTCTTGGAATCTTTGCTCTGGGGAAGCCAGCCATCCTATAGGAAGTTTTACTACTCTGAAGCTGCCATGTTAAGAGGCAACTTGTAGGTGTTCTGTTGGACAATTCCAGCTAAGTCCATTCCTCTGGCCACCCGCAGCAGGCATGTGAATAAATCTGTGTTGGAAACTCTAGCCCAGTTTATCTGTCAGCTGCATGTAATCAAGTGAGCCCAGCTGATGACACAAGGAATAGAAAAGTCACCCCACTGACACTTGCCCAATTTCCTGACTCACAAAATGGTGAAATATAGTAAAATGCTTGTGTTTAGCCACAGGATGGTAGTTTGTTATGTAGCATTAGATATCTGGAACATTGCTAAGGAGATATTTTAACTTATAAGATTTCTTATTTGTTTGAAAGACAACTTTCCTTAAGTTGATTTTGGTCATTGTTTTCCCAAATGTTAGTGATTGTCAGTGCTCTTTGAGGCTTGGGCAGGACGTGTGTCTAGGCAGTCTGTGAATTTCTCTGTGAATAACTTGATTTTGTTGTTGTTGTTGTTAAGTTCATTTATTTATTTTGAGAGAGAGAGAGAGAGAGCAAGAGTGAGAGAGCACATGCATGAGCAGGGGAGGGGCAGAGAGAGAGGGAAGGAGAGAATCCTAAGCAGTCTCTATGCTGACATGGGGCTCAGTCTCATGAACTGTGAGATCATGACCTAAGCCAAGATCACCACTCAGACGCTTCAGTGACTTATTCCTCCAGGCGCCCCTGTGAATCACTTGATCTTGGATGTGAGGGCAGGGCTCCCCATCACTTTTTGGGAACTTAAATTATCTGGCATTCTTCACTGCTTTTCTGGCCCCAATTAGATCTTCTGGTGTCAGAAAACCCACCTTACAGGACAACATCTAAAAATTCTGTACTGGAGACAAGTGCCTGATTTATCTATTCTCCTTTTCCTTTTTCTTTCTTTCTCTCCTGCCAATGTGGGGGTTTGGAGTTACTTCACTGCTTTTCTTCTTTCTCCAGCTTTAACACTCATTGCACTCGTACAGTAGGCACACTGTTTGCTGTTGGTGCTGGTGGTCGAGGGACACACAGCAGTAGCCGCTTTTCTCCACTTTCAGGGGGAGAGGAAAAGCTGACTGGTACAGTGTATCCAAACACCGCAATTTAATGAACCACTCAGACAGTTGTGCCGAAGCTACTTCGCTTTTTTTTTTCTTGCCTCTAAGCTTAGGGTCTGTCTGGAATGGCTCTTATTTTTGCAGTGGAGTTATATTATACCAATACTTAATTTTGCAGAATTCAATTACATTGTAGGGGAAACAGAAAGAAAAATAAAATTTTAAATATGACAGAGGATTTTGCCTGTCATTCTGTTCAAGTAGGCTTGTCCCGGTACGAGCAAATCTCAGATGGGAAATGTAAATCTGTTGTTCTTTCCATCATATTTGGCATCCACACACCTCTTGCAGTAAAAGCATTCACAACATTTATTGTGACAATAATGATTAAAGATACAGCTTTGTCTTTTACCACATGGCTTCTAAATGTAAGGTGTTTAACCAAGGAAATATTCTGTTCCAACAAGGAAAAGTCACTCGTGCTGGGTGGTTAAGAGATATTTCGAGTGTCTGCAATGTGGCCCTTTCTCAAGAGCTTTCTGAGGATAATTTTTCATTTTTTTTTAAACAGGTGATTGTGTACTTTTTATGAAGATGATTCTGTTCACTGGAAGACAACAAAATTTCAGGTGTACAACACAGCTTCCTCATCTGGGAGAAGAAAAGGTATGTCGCTTTGTCCATACAGTTCTGGGGGCAAAAGGCCCAACAGCAGTCTCCCTGTTGGAGTGACAGTTTACCTGACTGTGGCCTCCCACCGGGGTGTCTGGCTGCTGGTAGCACCACCTGTTGACAGAGAGAACTCTGAAGGGTTTTTAAGAGGTCGTTTTGCTATTACTCAGAGGTTGTTGCTCCCTTTTGATCACTCTCAACTGCTCTGGGGACTTTGGTGAAGTTTCTAATGTTCACCAGATGCAAACTGACTCGTGACCACGGCAGCACATTCCTGAGTGCTTACTGTAAGAATGGATGAATTGGAGATCACTTTCTCGGGGCTGTTTTTTCAGGTGTTCTAACCCCCTAGAAGACCCTGGCCTCCCAAAACTTTTACCGACATGATACGTGCATAAGGCACTACATTTGAATATGCAAAAAAGGACAGTGAAGACAAAGCTCTTTTCAATGGTAGTTTTGATTATAAACAATTTTTATAAACTACAAATTTACTGAGATGCTTTTCTCCTGTTTGTGTTTTAGGCTGGGTGGGGTTTTTGTTTATTTTGTTTTGGTTTTACTGACTCTATTCCCCTTCAATTTCCCATCTACTTTGTTCTTCCTTGAATTTCCTGTTAGGTGATAATATGGGTGGTTTTTTTTTTTTTGTTTGTTTGTTTGTTTTCAGCACAATTATCCTTTATAAGTGAAAATTATTATTATTATTTTCTGTAGGCTGAGGGATTTGGGAAAGAGAGGCTAGGTAGATATATATTTCAGTCTGACATCTTTAACTAAATGTCATCTTTGGTGTTGATGGTTTGGGGTCTGGACTCCTAATTTGGGTTTTCCCACAAGGACTTTGGTGTGAGTTTCCCTCGCCATCTCTCTCTGCTTTTTTTAGAATTTCAGGTAGAATTCCTGCACCAGCTTTTCTCTCAGAACCATATTTGTGCTCCTGGTGCTCTGTTTAATGCTGCTAGTGACCTATCTAATGCACTAGAATAGGAGAAGGGACTTGGGCAAGGCCTTTTTCCTGTTCGTTTCCCCAGGGCCTTGTGGGAGTGGCCACTGCCTTTAGTGTCCCCGAGGTCCCCCTTGCCCTAGCTCTCAGCTCCCGCTGCACAGATCTCCTTTCAGTGCTTTGAAAAGAAGTGCATGCCCAGGTTTGCTTCATAGCCTCTTACATGCTTCCTCTGTGTCTAGAGCTGCCTCTTCACCCACACCAACTCCCAATTAGTTATTGTCTTGTCATTTTCAGGTGTCTGTTCAAATGCTACTTCCTCAGAAAGATCTTCCCCGACTTGCCACATACTCTGGGCCTCAGAGCATCATATGCATTTCCTTTGCAGCATTGATTTCAATATGTAATCATATATCGATTTGTATTATGATTTGATTGCTGCATTTCCTGTTTGTGACTCCTAGACTCATGTGTCTAAGATCATGTCTGTTTGGCTCATCACTGTCCTCTCAGCTGCTAGCCTAGTGCCTATATGAATTGCTAAATGAGTAAGTAAAGTGCCAGTAACTGGTAATTTTTTTTTGAATGAAGATACTGGAATGATGAATGAAACTGATATTTGTTTCTTTTAGGATTTCTGACATTAATAGCATTATAGTATAATGCTTGTATTTATCGGACAGAATAATATACATATAGCTATATGTCTATAGCATAAAAATATCAACTTATATAGAAACTAGATAATGACAATTTTAACATGGGCATTAACTTAAAGATTCTTAAAGTGTACAGTCTATTCTAGTAATATTGAATTTAACTATCTTAACTCACCTACATGTTAGTGAATCACTATAAAAACATCACAAGATACTTTATTTCCATTCCCCAGGCTTCATTAAGGACATAGAACATCAGTGTAAGTCATGGTTCTTTAGGCAACAAGCATATGGCTAAATTAAGTCAACTAATATTGATATAATACATACTATGAATTTGAATTAATCTGAACTTGCTCTGTGAATTTATACAATAGAATATTCTCCCTGTATTATATAGGCACAATATAGTACACAGGGTCCACTTATATTGTTAACTCATTTTATAATCTTAAAAATCCAATGATATCTTGGTTAGGGTTCCTAGTAAAAAAAAAACAGAAGTCTGTTCTAATTCAAATAGCAAAATGGATGAAGTAAATCACAGCATTAGAGTTACTGTATAACTCATCTGTTCAGTGTAATTCTAGTTCATCCTTGACATTATTAACAGCATCCCCTTTCCCTCCCAAATGTGTCTTAGTTCAAATGATAAACTATAGGGTCCCCTACACAGGGTCATGGGGAGAGTTGGAAAAATAGATTAAGCTTCCAGGAATGATACTTTGAGGCACACCACAGAATTGGACTAATGAGAGAGTTGTCGTTTGTCACCACCACGGACACCGGAATCAAGCCACAGATCTGTTCCATGGAGGAAATTGTCACTACCACTGACTCCCAAATCATATTTCATGGATTAGAGAGAAAGCCTCCATCACCACCTCTACTTCTGGTGCCATTCACACCATCAAAAAGTGAATTCCCATGCAGATCCATTTTCCCACATGGCAGAAACCAGATAACATGGCTTGCACTGTTTGGAAAAGAGTCTGTAAAGATGTAGTTTTTGGGACTCCACCTGGGAAAGTAAGTTTTACAAGATAGGAAACAATCAAAAGCAAGGAGAATATTGAAAATATTTTGAGCAGTCAAGATAGACAAATGTCACCCTTTATTTGGACATATATCCATTTTCTGGACTTAAAACAACAATAGCAACAAAAACTATGTTCCTACCTAATAAGGTGCAATTTCTCATACAAACAAAATCTTCACCTTCTTCCCAGATGAGGAGATTCTCAGATTATTTAGAATAATCTTTTCTAGGTTTAATATATGTAATGATGGTATGTTTCCTCAATTCTGCCTTGATATATATATATATATATATATATATATATATATATACACATATATATATATATATATATATATGAACAACAAAGTGAAAATGGGAGTGGCACTTCTTACTATTCCCTTAATGGCCTTCATTATATCCCCTTCATTATATATCCTTCATTATATATCCCTTAATGGAGATATATATATATATATATATATATATATATATATATATTTAATAAAGTAGTTTTTAAAGGTTATTTTTATTTATTTTGAGAGAGAGAGAGAAAGAGAGAGGGAGAGAGAGGGAGAGAGAGAGAATCTCAAGCAGGCTCCATGCTATCAGCACAGAGCTTGATGCGGGCCTCAATCCCATGAACCATGAGATCATGACTAGAGCCAAAACCAACGGTCAGATGCTTAACCAACTGAGCCACTTGCCTTGATATTTTTAATATTTGGACTAAATTGTAAAGTAAATACTGCCAAAATATACTAAATAAAGCAAGGGTAAAGCAGAAAACTTGTTATACTTTTTGCAGATTGTCTTCAGTTGATGTGTGTAACTTTCCTCATCAACAACTAACCATTCCAATTACTTTTATTTTTAGCTCAGTATTGGCTCAGTTAACTGGGGCTCTTTTGTTAGGAAGAATAGGAATCCTATTCCTCAGGATTTGTGCCCCTGCTGGTTCTGTCTCTATAAGGGTGCTCTAGTTTCCTGTTAATATTTACTAATGCACGTGGAAATACTAAGGAGACACCCTATGGGAATCTTTGTGTTTTGGAAATATTGTTTTATGTTTACATTGTGTAGTAGTGATTCTTCCTTTTTAAACCTGCTTAACCCTGAAACCAACATAGTAATCCTCTTGTCTGCTTTGTTAAGTGGTTTGAGACGCTGTTGTGTTTCTTGGTGAAAGTATTCCTTCCGTAAGTATTAAGATCCTTAACCCAGTGCAGTTTGCAGTGGCAAGGATGTGAAATACAAGGGAATAGTGGGCCATTAAGGGAATAGTAAGAAGTGCCACTCCCATTTTCACTTTGTTGTTCCTAAGCTCGTATGTTCTGGCCGTGGCTGAAAAAACACTACGTGTTGGTGACTATTTTGTACATATACTATATTCTTCAAGATCTCATCTCAATTTTGTAAGGTATCTCCCAATAAGCACCAAAACTAAATCTTGAATACGTCATTTCACTGCTTCTGGTTGGAAATCTTAATGCATTGTAAATACATCAATCTAATGTCCCGATAATTTTTCTATAAAATAAGATCCCTAGTTAGAAGCGATGTTATGTGAATTATAGTGACAGCAAGTGAGCATTTGGTAAGTCCACAGATGGTGTTGCTGGCAGAAGCTCGGTAGACAAGATAGACAAATCTATATCTAGAATGTATCAATTTCAGGGAGGACAGATTCCAACACTCACCATGTTGGAAGAGGCCCTGTGTAATTAACCTGCCATCAGGTGGCTGGTTATTCCTTTTGGGGTATGGTACCATATGGCAGGGCTCGTGTTTGTTCACTGTTGCTTTCAAACTGGGCACTCAGGAGAAGTAATATCTAGACATCTAGGGGAGAGGAAATTTAAGTTGTTAAGCTCATGCATGAAACAATGACCACTTTTTTATAAGATATTTATTTATATATATATATTTATATTTCAATAATTACTAAGTGACTGTGGAAAGAGGTTAACAAACCCACATGGCAGGTCATCTTGTCCAACCATCTACTGACACCTTCTAGGTAAGGTGTCAGTCTTTTTGTGTATTCACATGGGACATGAACTTTCTCAAACTCTAAAATAGTCTAAAAGTCTAGATTGACCTTTGCTCTAATCCTTTTTTGTCACTAATTCTCCAACCTTATTCTCACCAAATCCCTGACTCTCCGATGAAATTATTAGCTATCGTCCGTAAATTAATGTAGACCTGTAGCTCATCTCCCTTTCCACATAAATGGATCATAATGAGTACTGTTTGAAGTTCTGTCTGTTGGGAATATTTACTTTTCTACACTGACCATCAGGTCACCCCTGAATGAGATTGTCATGATATAGTAGTCCACTTCTATATGAGAGATGATTGAGCTGCATTAAAAGGGACACAAAATACAGCTACACGATGCGGGCCAGAAGAATACCTCTATAACATAGAGGTTCCTATAGGGTGCTTCTTAGTATTGTCATGTCCAGTGGAGTTGATAGCAAACTGGGGTATTTTTCTTCTCAGTCACCTAGTCATAGAGATTTTGTACTGAAGCAAGGGGTGGTTTGAGAGAATAATAGCAGCTTGGCAGGAGTAGATGCACTGAGAATGTGACTCATCTGCTTTTGCAACTTGTGTTTTCAGGACCTACTTGAGCTTGTTCAAATATAAGCAGTTTCGTAGGGATGATGGAATGCTGCAGGGAATAGCTGACTGTAGCTCAGTAGATGAGATAACACATATTCATGGTGGGCAGGTTAACGTCTATAGTCACATGGTATACCGCTCTTAAACATTCAGTCTCTACCAGGGTCCAATAGCAAACCAAGGGTTTGTCAAAGGGAAAATGCTATAGTTACTAACTGAAAAAGATACCGTACCTTGAAATTTGAGGATATGTACTATAACATAGATCTTCTAGAGAATTTTCTATTGCTCTGTACTGTACTCAAAGCTTGAAGGCTTTCAGATGGCCAGATAATTACTTGGAGAAGCATAACCAAATGTCATGTGTATTTTCTACAAAATACCAAAGAATTGAGCAAGAAGAGCTTTGTTTTCTTCGTAATAGGGGATGTATAGTGCAATACTTTTCTTTCACGTTGGTGGCGACATTTCAAGAAGTTCTCAGATCACTTGTCTGTAGAAATGTCACCGAAGTAATAGGTCTCTGTATTTTTCATATCTTTTTTGATATATATGTGATATATTATGAACACATCCAGGGTACTTACTCTTCCTATGCACTGAGTTGCATTAGCATAAAGTTGTCAGTTTACAGACCACAGGGATGTTCCGTGGACTAAATTATGGTACAGTGAGTTCACATTGCTCTTAGGTAGGGAAGCCAGTGAAGGTGTGCATCTGTCCATGCCAGGTGAAAACAAACTACATCTAGTGTTTTCTGTTTATTGAGACAGAGAAAAAAAAAAACACTGGTCAGATCAATAACTACATTCCAGCTACAACCCAGGGACTGAATTGATTTTTTCTACCAAATTATAGCATCCTTATCATGTGACAGCCCAAGCAAAATAATTCTTTGTCATTGTGCAAGATCCTTTTCTCTTCTGCAAAGGTCAGATAGGTATATTCAATGAGAATATGATAATGGTCTAACGATGACATTAATCTCTGTGATTACCCCAGGTGTATGGTACCGCCTTTCATTCAACATTTTGGGAGCACAGATACATTTTGAGACTTGCACTTGGTCATTTCTACCATAATTTAAACTTTTATTATGGGGGTCAAAGGCCAATATGGGGGGTTTTCCAGTTGCTGAGTATTTCTATTCAAACTCTATTTTGAGAACTGGGAAAGTATTAACAAGATGTTTTTGTGGAAGCCCCAGATCCACTTTAAGAGTGACTAAGTCCACAAAACTCGCTTATCACCTGGCTCCCATTAGCTTGCATTCTGACCAGTAGGCCATAGTAAAAGCTTAGATTTTCATTGATTAACTGGATCAGAGACAATGTTCAGTAATCCCCAAAAGTGTTTTTTTTTCCTCTCATCCTTGCAAAATGGCTGCAGATCCCATTGGAGAATGCTGGAAAAACACATGTGAGGCCATTTTAGGGTCTCTTTTCAAGGGTTTTCTGGGTTCCCTCCTTCACTGATAGTCTTCCAGGTCTGAAATTACTCAGATCTGGAATTGGTTGGGTTTGGACTCTGTCATGGCAAATTGTTTTATGCCTTTGTTCTTCAGAATTCTGAAGCTCTTATTGTTATGTCATTATTTACTTTTTTTTTTTTTTATCAAAAAGGATTATAGTGAATTGCTCTTATGTTTTTGTACTGGAGATGTCTTGGCCAATTAGCACTGTCAAAGGTCACTTTCTTATGAATCATATGATTATTGTGCTGGCCCAATTGCTTATTACCATAACCATGTTCACATTTTCTTTTGAAGTTAAGAACTACTACTAGATTAACCAAAGATCTGCTAATCAGAGAGCCCATTTCCATGATAGTGTCCCTTGCCCACAGAGGATAGCACTTTTCAAAGACATTGGCTTTCCGCTCACATATGCATTTTTCAATGGTGTGGTGAAAGGAGTTTCTTCTGGGCTCTTTCGAGGGTCACTTGTGTGTGTGTGTGTGTGTGTGTGTGTGTGTGTGTGTGTAGTTTGCAAATTATATTCACCAACATTCTTATTTATCCCAAATCTTTGTATTTCTTCCTCTTTACAATATCACACAACTTCTTTTATGTCTTCATTTAGGGAAGACCACTACTGAATTCAGATTTCAGTGAACCAGTTGAGCAACACTTTGAACTCTAACTACTTGACTTAGCATACTGACTCTAGAGTCTATAATAAGTATACTCACATCAGTAACTCAGACCAATCTGAATTTATGTTCATTGGTCTGGATGTGGTTTCAGTTACTAGTGCTGTGTAACAAGCTACTCCAAACTCCGTGCCATAAAGTTTGTTGTTGTTAAGCTCATGGATTCTGAACATCAGGAATTAAGAGAGGGTATGGTGCGGACAGGTCATGTTTGTTCCATGACACTTTGAGGCCTCAGTTGGAAGGATTCGAAAGCTGGGATGTGGTAGGGAGCTAAGTGAAGACCTGATTACTTACCTGTCTGGTGATTAATGCTAAGCGTCTCCCTGGGACCTCAGCTGAGGCCAGGGACTAGGAGCACTACATGAGGCTTCTTCGTATAGTTTCTTGGACTTCCACACAGTATGGTGTCTAGATTCCAAGGGTAAGAACTCCAAAAAAGAAGGCCAGGTAGAAAGTGTTGCTCTTTATGACCCAGCCTTGAAGTTGCATAACTTTACATAACTTCACTTTTGCCGCAAGCCCATTCGTATCCAAGGGGAAGGAATAAGAGAGTTCAACTATTGATGAAAGGAACACCAGAGGAGAGTATATGGGATGGAAGATATTGTTCTGCCATCGTTGGAAAATCTGCCTACCTCAAGCATGGTCAAAATCCATTCCCGCATGTTATTTCCCAGGTTTTGGCTGATACAAATTAGCAAAATTTTGCTTACTTTTGTGTGTGCATATTCATGTGTATAAGCTTTCTCTTTTCTGGTTTGACTTTGTAATAGGCCTCTGGAAATTTGTAATTATAAGCCTGTAGGCAATGAGGATTCTCATGGGAGGAGAGTGAGGAGAAGTAGATTTCCCCTATAAAATAATTGCCTCTGTCTAGGCCATTACATGGAATTCAAGAAAGGCAGGAACTGTCTTATTAGATCAGAAATGGCTTTGTGAAATTGGGATGTTTGGAGTATTGTAAATCATCAGACTCTTCCCATATGTCTCATTCTAATTATTAGGGGTCTGAGGAGTAGTACTACTCTTCCTAAATACCTTCATTTTTATATAAGAGAAGCGATGAGACTGTGAAATCAACTGGTGTAATTCAACAATTCATAGGATACCCCTGTGTGTTATATTTTCAGTTATAATAGTCTGTGGCCACGTAAGGCATTCTTTTTTTTAAATTTTTTAATGTTTATTTATTTTTGGGAGAGACTGCATGTGAGTGGGGGAGGAGCAGAGAGAGAGAGAGAGGGAGACACAGAATCAGAAGCAGACTCCAGGCTCCAAGCGAGCAGCAAAGAGCCTGATGTGGGGCTCGAACTCAAAAACCAGTGAGATCATGACCTGAGCCAAAGTCAGCCACTTAACTGACTGAGCCACCCAGGCACCCAGTAAGGCATTCTTTTTAAGGGCATATATAGTTTTGTTACTGCAACTTGATCCAGGTCATCATGGTCAAACTTTAAGCCTGTCTGTATTAGAGTTCTTGAGAGAAACAGAAATGAGACATAGAGACAGAGAGAGAGAGAGAGAGAGAGAGAGAGAGAGAGAGAGAGATAGAGAGAGAGACTGTGTATGTGCGTATACATATAATGTTTATACATATACATTGACCACATATCTGGGTACCGTGGTTTCGCCAAGCTTACACATAAAATTAACGATCGCACTGTCTTTTTGTTCCCATCACAATTAGAAGCATCCAGACGATCTTCAGTCTTTTCTTCCATATGCCTGCTTACTCTGGTACAACTGCAATCCTGCAATCACTTGGTCCCTGCCAAAGTCCTGCCATTGATAGGCTCCTCCTCCTTCCTTGATCGAGTGATAATTTAAATAACTCTCTCTACTGCTGTCATGGTCTGGTTTCTCACTTCCTTTTCACCTGACCATATAAGATAAGCAGCCATACATTCTCATTTCCCAAAAAATATCTGTTGTCTATCACCACATCTGCAATTAATTATGATCTTGGTCAATGTTCTTGTTTCCAAATAATGGAATTCACTCTGGCTACTTTTAGCTGAAATAGATATAATAAAGGTTATTAAGTAGCTCACTGGATAATTGGGAAGGCTAGAGAAAACTGCTAAGTTTCCAGAAGAAAAAGGCAGAGCCACACTAAAGAACGAGCCTAATGAGGGAATAGTCATTATTGCTGCCAGCTTCAGAACCACGAGCACAACAGGCCTGCGGGGAAAACTGGGCTCCAACACCATGGGTGGAGGTCAAAGTGCATTGCTTATGGCTTACATATTAAAGAATGGAATAGAAGCAGTTAATCTTTTTTAAAAATTCTAGTTTGAAGGAATAGTCATCCTGAAGTGTCAAAAGCTGAATTTCAAAGTAGTGTTGACAGTGCAGTATTGACAGTGATATTTCCAGATAAGGGAAGGCAATGCCCTCTTCAGAGCTGTGAAGTAAAAGTGACCATTGTAACTACTTCTTCAAGCAGCAAAATGCTCATCTTTGTTGTGGTGGGAAGGATTCTAAAACAGCCCCAACATTCTGTCCCCTAGTGCATAGGCCTTCTAAAACCCCCTTCCCTGGAGTGTAAGTGGGGACAGGGAATGTGAGGGGGTACCTTCCCATGGTTGGGTTACTAACTGACCTTGAGTTGATCACAAGGGTGATTATCCTGGACCTGACTTCATCAAATGAGCTCTTTAAAAGAAGGTAAAGCACCTGTAAAATGTTTTCCTGCTGGTCTTGAAGACAAGCTAACTGCCAAGTTGTGAGAAAAGGAGGGCACATGGCTAAAATCTAATCCCTCTGGCTGAAAGCCAGTGAGAAAATAGAGACTTCAGTCCTATACCAAAAAGAACTGAGTTGTACCCATAACGTGAATAAGCTTCGAAGAGGGTCCCAAGCTCTAGATGAGAATGTGGTGTGACTGACACTTAAATTTTAATCTTGCAAGACCCTGAGTAGATAACCCACGATGCCCTGCTGAACTTCTGACCTACTGGAAATGCGAGGTGACAAATGGTATTGTTTAAGTCACTAAATGTGTGATAATTTGTTCTACAGGAATAGAAAACTAATACACTTGTGGTTAGGAGCCATCATTGAGAGAATTTTTAATCACATAAAATGTGTCTTCAAATCTGTTTACTTTGTACTTGCTTTGGGAATGGAAGCTTTCTCAGAGATATGGGACAAGAAGAGAATAAACTCAACAATATATCATTGAATCCACTGAATACCTCTCTTCTTCAGGTGTAGAATTCTTATGTTTTGATTAGTGATTTACACAAAGAAAACCCAGACTTTAGGGTTAGTCAAAAGGCCTGCCTCAAAGTTCCAAGATCTACTAGAGAACTTGGCCCACGATGGACACATTTTAAATGGAGGCTATCATCACTATTGTCACATATATATGTGGATATATGTATATATACATGTATATGTCATATATATGTATACTTCATATATATTATTATTATTAATACTTTCCATAAAACTCTACAATTTAGAAGTTCCTACTACATATTTGCGTATTCCTGAGCACAAGAGTCTTTCATGTTAAGAACCCCCAAACTTTCTGTATTTCCTATCAATTTCCAAAGGAAAAAATTATACCGGGTGTTTTATCCCTATGTTCAAATTTTTTTTACTGAAATAAATGGAGGATGGATGGTGGCATTAGTATTTTTGTCTTTCTTAATAACTGAATCATATTTTCAAATGATTGATCTGATTCACCAACAGATGATTTGATTTCAAATATTGTTTGAAAATACCTGATGGCTGTATAACAGAATGTTTAACCATGCTTTGTAGACCTATCCCAATTTTTAAGCTTCAAGATGTTGAAAACCTTTATATCCTCTGCTACTGTTTAATCTAATCACTTAGAAGTTAGAAATTGTTCTTGGCTGTGAGCAACAGAAACCAGAAAAACAGAAGCTTAAACAAATGAAGGTTTTTATTTCTTCACATTATGTGATATCTGGAGCTAGGCATTACAGGGTTGTTATGGTAGCTCCTTGCTCCCAATGTAATCCAGGCCCCTTCTCTGCTTCCACTCAGTTTCCTTAATGGATGCTTATTGCCTCCTGAGCCTAAGCTCCCTGTACCCCTTTTGACATTACATCTACTCTCTAAGAAGAAAGGAAGAAGAGTAAGGGCAGAGGAAAATATTTATTAGCTGCATCTGTACTGCCATTTAAAAAATTTTTTTTCAAATTTACACTTATTTATTTTTGAGAGACAGAATGAGACAGAGCATGAGCGGAGGAGGGGCAGAGAGAGGAGACACAGAATCTGAAGCAGGCTCCAGGCTCTGAGCAAGCATTCAGCACAGAGCCTGATGTGGGACTCGAACCCATGAACTGTGAGATCATGACCTGAGCCGAAGTCAGACACTTAACTGACTAAGCCACCCAGGTTCCCCTGTACTGTCACTTTTTAAAGATGTTTCCTCTAAGTCCCAACCAGTGACATCCATTTATATGCCATTGGTGAGAACAAATGGCCACTTATATCTGCAAGGGGATGTCGTTAAGAAATTTAGTGAGTTAGTTTGTTTTTTGGTCAAGCACTTGGTGTCCCAAATGGAAGAAGGTGAGAATGGAGAAAATTATGAATTTTTGCCATGTATAGCATAGACAAAAATTAATATTGTTTAAAGAAGAAAAGGAATTTGGACTGTTTCAATTGACAACCAGCAAAACAAGCTATTTCAATATATCAGTGGTAGAATTGGATGCTATAAAACAATGCAATACAATAGTATTGTCTTGGCACTAAAATGTTATAAAAATCTCTGGAATTACTCAAACAGGGAGTTGCAAATATATTCCATTGGAAGATCTGGCTTATAACTAAAATGGTCAAAATCTATTGTACCTTTTGTGGGTTCCTTGTTAACTGTCCATTCTCCTTAAGTACAGATTTTGAAAGATAAGTATTTATATACTCATTTCTATACTCATTTCTATACTCATTTTTTCTAAGTATTTATATACTCATTTTTTTATAAAGCAAAGATAAACACTAGTATTCTAATTCTTATAGGCATTTACATATCAAGAAACCAGGTTTTCTTATGAAGAAAACTGTAGGGTGATAATAAATAGATTGAAAAATATGAAAAATTTCAGTACTGAGATGTGTGCTCTATAAAACATGAAGACACAATTTCTTGAACAGGAGAACAGTTGATCTAGCTGAGAATAATCTTTTAGGTACAAACTCAGTATAGTCAGATAGTTTGTTTTTGTCTACTGAGGAAGCAAGTTAATTTCAGTGGAGTACAATCTTTGGGGAAGGGAAATGGTGAGTGAAATTGTAAATACTTATACTTCATCACCAATTATCATTCAGGATACCATCAACAAAAAAATCTCTACAAGATGGCATTTTCTACACCTACTAAAATATAGTGTCCTAACAAGCATGTAAAATATATCTGTGTCTTTCGCTTCCTTGTCTGCAAAATGGGAAAAACAATTGTACCTACAGTTGTACTTACTGAGTTGTAGGAATTAGAAGAGTTAGTATGTGAAAATCACATAGAATGGTATTGGTATATAGTAAATGCTACATGAGTTTGCTGTTAGTATTAAAGCAAATCCCAAAATAGGGTTAATAACATCCATTCTTTGGATGGATTTAGTGTGTGGTTGTCAAACGGTGATTTATTCTTCCTGGTGAGGTTGAGGAATGGTGGTTTAAAATTAAATTTCTGCCTCCCAGTGTTTTTGTTGGCAATGATAAGGTCATTTCACTTTTATCCACTGTGTGTCTAAGCAGGATTGTTGGAAAAGGTTTGAGGGACAGAGTTACATTTACTGAGTCACTAGGAATTAACTCTCATTATTAGGCCCTCCGTTTCCTCTACTTATTTGTAAAGCCTCTATTATCCTTGTTGGTTATAAGTTTTTTGCCTTTATGTTTCAAGGCTAAAATTCCCTGCTAAACCTACTAAAGAGAAAGAGGTCATTGCTTCCAGAAGTGTGCTATACTCTTAAGCTCCTAGGCTATAGGGAAGCTGCTGTTGCAGTAGATGTTGGTGATTGTTGGACAGCAATCTCTTAACAGAAGCAAAATTATAGTAAGGAAACTACAAAAGGACATGGAATAAAATGTCACATTTCATAATACGCTATCTCTATTCTGTACAAAGTGTCTAAGCTCTGGCAAAGACCTTTAGGATGGTTGAGGAAAGCCCTGTGGTTAGAGAACTGGGGCCAAGGCTTAGCTCTGCCTCTTACTGGTTATATCACCTTTAAGGAACTTCACAGCCATGAGGACTTGTACTTGACAGGTGTCCACCTAAGCATCTGTAACAAACAGTACCCCAAAGATGTTGGCTTACACAAAGTAGTTTTTCTTTAAAAACAAATTTTTTTAATGTTTATTTTTGAGACAGAGAAAGACAGAGCATGAGCAGGGGAGGGGCAGAGAGAGAGGGAGACCCAGAATCTGAAGCAGGCTCCAGGCTTTGAGCTGTCAGCACAGAGCCTGATGTCGGGCTCAAACTCATCAACTGATGAGATCATGACCTGAGCCGAAGTCAGATGCTCAACCGACTGAGCCATCCAGGCACCCCACAAAGTAGTTTTTCTTATTTCCTTCTCTGCAGAAGCCCAGAGATAGGAAGTCCATATCTGGGTTTAAGGCATTAGTTTTTGTTGTAGCCATCCCATAGCCAGCAGGAAGGAAGCAAAGGGCCAGGAGCATTCACTTAGTCTGTTGAAGGGCAAAACCACATTCCATTGGCTGGAACCAGTGGTCTCATGCTAGATATGGTGGAAGTCTGTAGCTAAGAAGCCATGTGGCCAGGTAAAACAGTATTACTGTGAAAGGGGAGGATGGATATTGAAGGATAACTAGTGATATGCCTTATCTGCTCCACCTGCCTCACAGTATTTTGAAGATAAAATCATAACTCAATAGACAGTGCATAAAACTGATTTTAATCACATTTTTGTAGTGTTACCAATATGCTGTGTGAGCAATCCACTCAGCCTGATTGTTGTAGGTAGGAAGGCATGAGCTCAAACAAGGAGGTTGGGCCAAGGGGATCTGTAATTCCTCTGCATAATTGTATAAAGGGTATTTGGGGGGGTGTGTGGGAAAATTTTATTGATTAGGTTGGCTTTGGTAAGGTGGATTTTGTTTCTTCTTGGGAGCATGCATATATGTGTTTCTTAAAGGTGACCCAGAGATACACAGGAGTAGAGATAGAGAATACAGAGGTTGAGCTTCACCTCATACTTACACAGTCACTGTGTAGTAAACAAGATATGGAGACCTGGAGCCTGGCCCAAACTGTCTTCATGTCCCCTGCTCCACAGTGTGATATTCTTAGAGTGCTGCTGTGGGTTATTTATCATATGAATCGTCCTGATGTGCATGCATATAGGTCTGTGTGCATGTGCGCGCACATGCATGTGTGCATGTGTGTGTTGGGGAGCAATGTGGGTGTAGGTTGGGACAAATTCTACAGTAAATATAATTCATCTATGGAGAGGGGGTCCTTATTCATACAATGAAGGATTATGGAGGGAGATCTCTCTGAAGACCTCAAGAAACAGAAACAAAACTAGGAACTGGAGTTTGTCCACGAGGAACCTCTATCATGAATTTAAAATCCTCTTTCCTTGAACTCTGGAAACAATTGTGTTCAGCACCCAGTTGTAGATATATTCCCTCTAATTATCCCCCACTCTTCATTATAGTCTGTTCACATATTAGCCTTGTGTTAATAGAGACATAGGGAGTTAAGGAGTGATGTGGCACTGAGAAGCTTGGTTCTCTGTGATCCCATCCTTTGAGGCTAGCATCACCAATGACTGCATTGTTGCAAAGGAAAAAAGTAGTCCTCTAGTTCCAGGATTAGCAGAAAAGTAATCAAAGACCAAGGCAGAGGGCTTTGGACTCAAGTAGAGTGGAGACACAGGTCACAGCCACATGGCTTCTAGAAAGGAAATGAGACAAGCCCAGATTTGGAAAGATAAATACCTATTTTTCTAAAACAAAATGGGTGCATATATCATATATAGGTTGGAAGGGGAAGTGTAAATGTTAAAAGAAAGGGTCAAACCAGCTTACTAGAGGGCAAAGATACTTCCAGGGAACAGGCATCTGGGTTATAAACATAGTTAGGCAAGACATCATGGCAAGTCTAGGGTGGCTAAGTGAGTACACTGTGGGTTTTCTGATCCTGGAGTCCAGGCTGCATTGAAGGAATGATGTGTTCGAGGAAGCAGACCTATGATTTAGGAAGAAAACAAGGACCCAGAGTAGTCCCCGTGGGCAGAGAGCAGGTAGTACAGGAGTGCCTGAGAAGTGGGCAGTCAGGAGGTAATTGTCAGTGAGGGAGCAGAGATCACGTTGTGAAATCTAACTTTCTACTGACGCAAGTCATGTGTAACATTTTAGAGTAATGTACCTTCAAATCCTTGTGGTTTCAAAAGCGAATGGAGATATTTTGGTTGAAATTTTTCCTTTTTGCCTGTAAATTGACATTCCTTGATTATGGAGAAGAGAGAAAACTTTTCTGACAATACTTAGATCTCCTCTGGCTTTATGGGTGATAAATATCACACTTAAATATATTCTTTATGTTCCCTGTAAGAGGACATCCTTGACTCAATCCATCCAACGAGTGTTTCCCAAACTTCCCTGATAAAAAGAATCACCTAGGTTCATCCCAAGCTGATTGAATCAGAATCTGCAAGAAAAGGGAATCTAAGAATCTGCATTAAAAAAAAAAATAAGTTTATTTATTTAATGAGAGAGAGAGAGAGAGAGAGAGAGAGAGAGAGAGAAAGGGAGGGAGGAAGCACATAAGCGGTGGAGGGGCAGAGAGAAAGAGACAGAGAGAATCCAAAGCAGGCTCTGCACTGTCAGGGGGGAACCTGATGCGGGGCTCGAACTCACAGACTGTGAGATCATGACTTGAGCCAAAACCAAGAGTCAGATGCTCAACCAACTGAGCCACCCAGGCACCCCCAAGAATCTTCATTTTTAACAAGGGTTCCTGTTAACAATTTTGACTAGGCACACTTGGGAAATAGGATATTCTCTCAGTGTTGGCAGCACACTTAGAATGTTGGGGTGGTTCTGTGTGCGGTCAGTGGGTGTAAGTGGGTGGGATGTGGGAGGAGACTGGAAACCAGGTAGAGAAATGAAAGCTAAACAAGAGATGGGGAATGTAGAAATCCAAAATGTAGCAGAACCATGTGAGCGGGTTTCCTAGTTCTTCACCTTTGTCATTTTGCTTTCTGGGTTTCTTTTCCTCATATGTAAAACAAAGGCTATACTACTTTTATAGTTCCGTTGGGAAGAGACCCTTAGGCTCATCACAGTCTCCTCTTCAACAAAAGCAGATCTGCTTGGATTTGCTCTACTCACTGGGCTTCCATACTACATTTCATTTAAATAAAGTGTTGAGTACTGTCTTTTCAAAGTTTGAAAACTGCCACACTAAATGATTTCTGAGGCCCTTACAACTGTAGGAGAGTAAGCGTTTGTGTAGAAGCAATGCCAACAACACAGATCATTAGCACAGTAAAGAGTACCAGGGGCTTAGGATGCAGACCACATTTTGAGGCCTAGTTGTTTTTTTGTTGTTTTTTTGTTGCTTTAATACTGACTCCTGCTGTTCAAGCCTCCTGGCTTCTTTCTTGTGGGCTGACATTTAACTGGAGAGCAAATAATTGTGGTGTCTTCGTGAATGTAGCAATTCAACTCAAAGACAAAAGTCTACCCCAAAGATTGTTTATCAATGTGTAAACAAAATAGTTACTGGTTAATTGTCTGAATTTCCCCCCTTTGCACTAGTTATTTTAGAAGCAAGTGGTTATAACCCAATGTAAGCTGGGTTGAGTGACCTGGCATAGGATTGCTGTGCTTTTCCAAAACAGATGTAGCCAGCAGCAAGCCAGGTGCCTTGTGGGAGAGCTTGTCCAGAGTTTAGAGATGCCACTTCCCCTATCTGGGCATTACATGCTAGTACATCTTCAGAAACAGGTGTCTGTTTACAAATTAATATAACTTTTGCCTTCCTACTCATGCTTCAACCCAGGGGAAAAGACTGCTAGTTATATGTGGCAAAATTTGGATTCAAGTCCAGTGCTCTGTGCTTACTGTGCACCTCGGACAAGATCACCTATCTTATCTACAGTGGGGGATAATAATATCTAATTCACAGCACTATGAGGATTAAATAACATAATGCATGTGAAAGCATTTTGTAACTAGCACAAAATCTTAGAAATATAAAGGTGCATTTATCTTAATAAATAACGGCACCACATTCAAGTAAACAGCATTGGGGAAGAAAACGCTATTATGTTCACAAACTAGACAAATGATTTTATGTATAATCAGATGCCATGTGTTAATTAACACATCCATTCATTTGTTCATTCAGTCACTAGTTCCTGCCTGTACAGCACCAATCCCTGTGAGAGATAAGAAATAAACGAAGAGGGCATGGTTAGGTAAAAAATACATTTAGGGTTTGATGATTATACAGTTCAATGTCCTTTGAGCCAGTACTGTGTTCCTCCCTGTGGGAACGTACACTGTTAACACCCTATGTCTCCAGTGGAGGGGCACAGCATCACGGAAGCGGATTGTGGCTCAGTATGTCTGAAAAATCCAGAGGGCATCTGGAACTGACCCTCAACTTGGCAAGTGGATGTTGACTGACCCAGATTTTAACTTAAGAGATTTTCATTTTTAAGGCCACTTTCCAAAATGTTCATTGCTCTTCCCATTCCCCATGTAACCACACTCAGGAGTATCTTGCCTGGATGCTCAAGAGTCTCTCAAGTGCCCTGAGAAATTGCACAGTATCCCTTCAGGGCTGAGCCCTTTCATAGCAGAATGACTTGACCCATAGACCAGTAGAATGATGGTCCTCAGAGCCCTTATCCCCTAAAATTAAAGGAAAAATGACCTTTTAAGTAAAAGAATAAAGCTGGTGTGCTTCCACTGAATATGCCCTTTTATTTTTTTTTTTTTTTATTTTTTTATTTTTTTTTAAATTTTTTTTTTTTCAACGTTTTTTATTTATTTTTGGGACAGAGAGAGACAGAGCATGAACGGGGGAGGGGCAGAGAGAGAGGGAGACACAGAATCGGAAACAGGCTCCAGGCTCCGAGCCATCAGCCCAGAGCCTGACGCGGGGCTCGAACTCACGGACCGCGAGATCGTGACCTGGCTGAAGTCGGACGCTTAACCGACTGCGCCACCCAGGCGCCCCGAATATGCCCTTTTAAATAGTAGTAGAAAATACGAGGGATTTGGCATGTACGTGTATGGTTATGTTGAGAAAAGACACAAGATGAAATAGCTTTAGGTATCAGACATATATGGATCTGAGCTGCCTGTTGGAGTTAACTGGGCTACCGTGCCCTTTGGTTTTCCTGTGTCACCTTATAGCATGATGCACCCAGGCATTAGTCTCCCACATACTGATCCTGTAGCTCAGTGCTTTTATTTCCACATGGCTAATCCCAAACTTGCTTTCAATACATGTCAATAAAAACAAATGTAAGATTGGTCTTCGAATCCCTCGTAGGAAGGCTGAAATTGGATAGTAACTAATAGAGTTGCCTGGTCTGAGTGTAACCCTTTTCTTTTTGATGTCTTGCTTCTCTCAGAAAATGGTGACAGTAAAGATGATAGCTTTTTCCTCTGCCAAGTGTTCCTCTTCCTGCCCCCTTTCCCTCTTTCTGAAGGGCTCTTAGGTCATACAAGAGCGTTGCACATATTTTGCAATCCGAAGAGATCAAGCAAGGACAAAGGGCGGGGTTTCCTGCTTGGAGAACCCTCCAGTGCCAGCAGCCTTCCCGCTGAGCCTCCATAAGACACTCCTTGAGGCCTCCTGACATTTTCTGTGCCATTGACTTTGATTAGGTCCAGTGACTCCTACTGGGGGAGGTCCTTCATATGTGTTTTTCTTCTGTGTGTTAGAAAGACTATCAGGCAGCATGTGGTGTTGAAGTGGGTGCCTTGTGGTCCATTACTAAATTATTCCTCAGGAAAAAGCCATTTCCTTTTCCATAGACTTGTGAGGCAAAGTCCTCTTGCTCTGGACAGGTGTTACCCATACCTGTGGTGACGCCTGTGCCTTTGTTCTATGGTGTTCTGTAATCTCCCTTTGTTTATCTAGCTGTGTTTTTGTAGCTCCTAGAGACTAAATGTATATGTCATTTGCTGTTTGTTCTTTAACACTGTATTAGTATAACATGGGTACTGCTCTCTTTAAATAATATATATTTTTAATAGGCTAGATAATAGATAGCCTTACAGTTGCATAAAGGTTATATGAAAAGCTTTTGGAACTTGTTTAGGGATCATGCATTTCTTATGACTAACCATGGTCACAAATTACAAATCTTGTAATAATTCTAAGACTAAGGTTATCCTGAACAAACTGTGACTACCACCTCCCTTGTGTCATAATAATAATGACAGCTAACATTGGCTCAAGGCATAGCCATTTGGAAAGTGCTTTCCTGGAAATTATGCATTATGTTCCTCACACCATTATCAATGCCATTTTATGGATAGAAACCCTGAGGCTTGGAGAGGATAAGACATTTGCCCAGGATCACTCAAGGGGTACATGAGGAGCCAGGATGCGAGGCCAGGCTTCTGACTGGAGAGCCATGGGGCTGCCCAACCCATGCAAGTTTCCAACACTTCTCCAAGAGACACAGGAGCCAGTCAAGACTGTGTGGTGATAAACTTACCAGAGTAGGCATCAAGGGATTGTGATTTGGTTGTAATATTGCTGCCTGTAATTGTGTGATCCTGAGAATTTCTTAACTCATCTAGGCCTCAGGTTCCTCATTTCTAATAGGAAGAGCTTGACCAGACCAGTGCTTGTCAGTGGGATGGCTTCATGTTGGCATTTCAGAGGTTCTGCAAATGCCTGACTGATGGCATAGAGGCAAAGGCTGACCTGTGACCATTCTCAACTCCTGTTTTCAAATTTCTGAGTTCATGTGAAGAGCATCTTTGTTCAACTGTGATAAGTGTGAACTTAAAATGTATTGTCAGAGAAACCAGACTGCTATACAGAACCAACAAAGAGAGGTTGAACACTAGTTCTGCAAGCTTTATCCCTCACCTGATTTGGGATACAAAGCAATTAAAGTTGAGGAGACCAAGGATGGATGGGAGTTGGAAGATTTTGTTTTTCGAGAGAGTTGTCCGTATGCTGTTAGTATTCTTTACCCACGGAGGGGGTTAAAGTGGGTGCTTTTTCCTCACCCCGTGATCAGTGAGCATGGTTTTAGGGAGATCACTTAGAGTACTTGATTTGTACTTCTTGCAGTTTGAGGAGACCCCCTGGATCTCTATCTCACTCTACCCTCAGAGACTTAGCACCAGTGGCTGGCTGAAGCACTCCAGGTAGACTGGAGGGTGCGGTTTAGGACGTGGCTGCACTCCTTGAATGAAACATGAGAGGTGCACGCTTCTTGTGGACCAGATGAAGGTAAGAAAGAAAGAGCTAGCTTGGGGTTGCCTTAGATTCTACATGAGAAAGCTACCTAGGATAGCAAGGCAACCTCAGTAGAAGAGCCTGGAGGTAGGGATTGACGGAAGACTCATTAGTTGCCAGTCTAAAGACATTGACTTGGGACACCCGGGTGGCTCAGTCAGTTGACAATCCGACTTCAGCTCAGGTCATGATCTCAGGGTTCATGACTTCGAGCCCTGCATCAAGCTTTGGGCTGACAGCTCGAGTGTGGAGCTGCTTTGGATTCTGTGTCCACCTCTCTCTCTGCCCCTCCCCTGCTTGTGCTCTGTCTCTCTCAAAAATAAGTAAACGTTAAGAAATAAATTAAAGACATTGATTTGGGGTGCTTGGGTGGCTCCGTCAGTTAAGTGTCCCACTCTTGATTTTGACTCAGGTCATGATTTCACGGTTCGAGTCGTGCATTGGGCTCTTCACTGATGGGATGGAGCCTGCTTGGGATTCTCTCTCTCCCTCTTTCTCTATCCCTTCCCTCCCCCAAATAAATAAATAAATAAATAAATAAATAAGGCATTAGGGACACCTGTGTGGCCCAATCGGGTAAGCATTGGCTCAGGTCATGATCTTGCGGTTTGTGAGTTCAAGCCCCAAGATTGTGCTCTGTGCTGACAGCTCAGAGCCTGGAGCCTGCTTCAGATTCTGTGTCTCCCTCACTCTCTGCCCCTCCCCAACTCTCGCTCTGTCTCTGTCTGTCAACAATAAATAAACATTAAAAAATTAAAAAAAAAAAAGACTTTGACTTACCTTTGTAATGGTAACAGCAAATGGAAGTTCATAAAAGAGTCTCCCAAGAACCTATGACAAAACTCCAGGAGAGAAAGAGGCAACTTTACATATTTACTGGGCCCATCAGGGTACCCGTTGAGTAAAACTTTTCTTGACCCTTGGCCTCTCCCCTTTCTCTTGACCCTTTAATCCTGGAAGTGTCAAAAACTTCATTAATTAGCTGGAGGCCAAACAGATAGAAGAAGGTGGGCAGGTTGTAAGCTAAAGAATTAGCCTACCCTTGGGACGCCTGGGTGGCTCAGTCGGTTGAGCCTCTGACTTTGGCTTAGGTCATGATCTCGTGGTTTGTGGGTACGAGCCCTGCAATGGGCTGTGTGCTGACAGCTCAGAGCCTGGAGCCTGCTTCCAATCCTGTGTCTCCCTCTCTCTCTCTGTCCCTCCCCCACTCTCACTTCGTTTCACTCTGTCTCTCAAAAATAAATAAATGTAAAAAAAAATTAAAAAAAAAAAAAAAGAATTAGCCTACCCAAATTTCCTCCCCAACTACTGGAGCCCAGCCTAAAGTGGGAGGGAAAAGCATAAACTTTGAAAGGAACTCAGAATTTTGGTTACACTAGACTCATCAGACTAATTACTGACCTGACATTGTTTGGAGGAATACAGTGAGCAGAAGACTTTCTTTTTTTCTTGGTTAACTCTGGGAAGGATCAGAAAAGGCTCGCTCTATATTGTATCCAAAGGAAAAGGAACACGGGCATGGCATGCAGGGGCAGTGGGGAGAAAGGAATAAAGTTATGTTTCTGTTACCTTTCATGGGCCCTGAATATCGAACATAATGGTTAAATTTATACACTAAAAATAATACTATTTTTTTTCATGTTTCCAATAAACTGATTTGAAAAAGAGTTCTTCAATTTCAAAAGCTTGAGAATTGCTAAAGCTCAGTGATGTTGAAAGCCACCTCCAACACTGGCATCAATACCAGTTAGTACAGAGTGGAAAAAAAGTGGCAGAATGTTCTTTTTTTTCCCCCCTTCCCCATTGTGCTCATAACCATTTAGACCTTTTGGCATGAAATTAAAGGAACTGTAAATGTTTCTTTCTTCGTGAAGAGAGAATATAATGTTGATCCTGGTCCTTCCCCTCCCCCACACCCCCACACCCCCATAAACACACAGACAATAGTAAACCCTACCTTTGGATTAAGGGGAGAGTGGAAGAGGAAATAAGGAAAATGAGTGGAAGGAGTAACAAAAATGAGGTTAAGGAACAGGAAAGGAAAGAGGAAGTGGAGGGAAAGGTTACTGTGGGCACAGAGCAGCCTTCTTGACCATAAGGGAAGGGAGCAAGAGAGAGAGCCTCCTGAGGAAGAACCACCCTGCCTCATTGAGTACAGGCTCCCACAGCTCCACTTCCCCAGTTCTGCCCCTCCCACTCCCTGGGGCACGCGGGGACAGCTGTTTGAACAAGCCTGCCCACAATTACAAACATGTCCCCTGGCCTCATACAATTATATTGGTACTCATCTACCACCGTTTCAATGCCTTTCCTCTTCTGACTTCCTCCTTGGGGTCTTATCAGTGTCTGTCCCCCAGGGCTCGTTCCTCATCTGGCAGGATAGAGTGATCCAGGATCACCTACAGCCACAGGATATAATGCAGTGCATCTTCTTACAGTATTGGTTCTATTGCTGCTAAGCAGTTCAGGACAGTTTTATGTGAAAGCAAACCTGGGTATATGATGGTGTAGGGTGTATAATTTGTATGAATGCCAAATCCAACAGAAGACTTGATTTAAATGTTGGACTTTCAGCTGCTTCAGGCTTAGTTCACTCAGATCCCCAGGGTTCCTAGTTCACCCTGCTCTCTTATTAGAGGTGTTTTCCTGGAAGTGCTTCAGGAAATTTGGCCTAATTTGTTTCTCTTCTCAGGAGCATCTGTATTTGGAATAGCAAAAAGTGTTCAAGAACCAAAGAAATGGCATTTTAATGGCACTTTAATGGTCTGACCCCCCCCCCCCCGCCCCGCCCCGATTTCATCAGACGAATGCCTATGGTATCATCAAGAGGCTATCAGAATTTTTGAGCAACATGACTTAGTTGCCAGACTGAATTGACATAATTTTAGCCCAAAGCAAAGAAATCAGATGTTATAATTAACTTGTATAAATAAATATATGGTACATGTAAAATTGCATTTAGAAGTCTGAAAATATTTAAAATAGCACCAAGGTGTCTTGCTAACTTCATAGATCCCTAAGCATCCAGGTATTACAGACTGAGATGTATAATAGGCCATTTTACAGATGCTATTATTGTGTTTAAATGACATACATTGCTTTTGTATTCAAAGTTCTATTAATCTAAAGACAACTTTACATTAGGTAACACTCAGGATCACACCGAGTGATAATATATTATAAAAACTATGAGAAAGTTAGAAAATCATGAAGCCTGACCAACTGTCTACTCTATAAGTAGAAATTTTAACCCCCAGTTAATTGACTATAAGGACTTCAGAAGAATCACATTCATGCATTGTGTTTTATAGATGATATAGCACTTCTACATGAGTGATATCAACCAATTCTCCCAGCAGTCAGGTGTTGCTGTTTCCAGTAGACAAAGTGGCACTGAAGAGTTCCACATTATATAATGTTTGGGACCTTTCAGTTGCAAATGTGAGAAACCCAAAACTACATTATGTAAGAAAGGCAATTTATTGGACTGGGGTGGTTTGTTGTTGTTGTTGTTGTTGTTGTTGTTGTTATTGTTGTTGTTTTCTTCCACAGACTTCTAGAAAGCATTGAATAATCAAGACATAGGGAGAACCAGAGGTACAGGTGTGAATAGTTGAAGCCAGGGACTAGAAGTAAGTCAGGATTCTTCTCAGTCTTATGGGCCTCTCTGGATGTTGAGTTCATTCTATCTCATTTCAGAGTAGCTTTCTCCACTTGGTGGAAGACATGCTTGCCAAAAGTACCTGAGTTTTGTATCTAAGTGTGGAGCTACTGGAGAGAGATTGGTTCAACTTGTACTTCATTTGAAGGCCACAAGCTGCAAAGAAGGACTATGGCTCAGCTTAAGTCTGGTGCTAGCCTGTGGATGAATGAACACTAGCCAGGGAGCTGGGCCCTAATGTATACATATGGTGGCTCCTGTGGCAAAATGCATATATGGATGGGTTGTGAGAATATGCGTAGGGAGGGGACCAATTCTTGGAAAAGTTGTGCTGGGCAGAAAATCCTATAGGTTTGTACTCTGTACTGGTGGCCTGTCAGCAGAACCCTCAAGCCCACAATAGCTGAAGTTATGCTCAACTCCATCAGGAGAGTGATTATACATTAATGGAAACTTCATGGGTCATTACTTCCAAGGAGGCCAGATCTTCCCCATCTCACACCACAGAGAATGTAAGCCATGGTCTGTCTGTTCAAGCCTGGGATCAACATGGCGGGGTTTGTTCAGGATCTCCTAGTATATGGGTAAAACTGGTTAGAAAAGAGCTATGAGAAAATAACTGATAACCTGGAGGAAGAGAGGGCATATCTCTGCCTGGACTATTTCCTTATATGACAAGTGTCAGTGAGACAAGGAGGAGAGTTTTGGCTGGACTTGAAATTCTAACTACTTAGCCTTTCTAGGAGGATCTGTCTACAGATGTTTCAACCTTTCTTCCAGGAGGGAGAGGTAGAGAAAAAGCTGGGGGAAAAGACCCATAATTCTAGGAATTAAAAAAAGGAACTGTTTGGGTGCGAATTGTTTGATTCCCAGGCAGGGGTCAGGTGTGGCCAGGCCTAGACCACTGTGAAGGAGTGTACAGTGCTAGAACCAGAGATCTGTTCTTTGGGAACTTAGCAACTCGTGCTGTTGTAGTTTTCTGTGATCATTTCCTTTTATTTCTCTTAATATGTTCAGGGCACCTGGATGGCTCAGTGGATTAAGTGCCGACTTCGACTCAGGTCATGATCTCACAGTTCATGAGTTTGAGCCCCACATCTGGCTCTCTGCTGTTAACACAGAGCCTGTTTCAAATTCTCTGTCCCCTTCTCTCTGCCCCTCCTCCATTCTCTCTCTCTCTCTCAAAATAAATAAACATTAAAAAAAATTTTTTTTTTCTCTAAAGCAAGGGCATATTTCAGCTGTGCTGGAAGAAACTTCCAGTGCACCCTGCATGCCTGCAAGCCCTCTGACTTTCTGTGTCCATACTTTATGGGAGGAGCCCAATATCCATGGGGTTAGTTTCAAGATGGCTCTGGAATAAAAGTGAGAAAATTCTGGGGCTCCTGGGTGGCTCAGTTGGTTGAGAGTCCGACTTCGGCTCAGGTCATGATCTCACAGCTCATGAGTTTGAGTCCCAAGTCGGGCTCTGTGCTGACAGCTCAGAGCCTGGAGCCTGCTTCAGATTCTGTGCTTCCCTCTCTCTCTGCCCCTAACCCACTCACATTCTGTCTCTGTCTCTCTCAAAAATAAAAATAAACATTAAAAAAAATTAAAAAAAAAAAAAGAGAAAATTCCAAGGGCCAAGAGAAATTCCCCCCTTTTGTGGTTGGTAATGATGATACCGAGAAGAAGCTATACTAGGTCTTTAGAAACTGTGATGGTTAATTTTATGTGTCAACTTGGCTGGGCCACGGTGCCCAGAGAGTTGGTAAGACGTCATTCTGGATGTTTCTGTGAAGGTGTTTTTGGATGAGATTAACATTTAAATTGGTGGGCTTTACGTAAAGCAGATTACCCTCTCTACCGTGGGTGAGCCTCATCTAATTGTTTGAAAGCCTGACTAGAACAAAGACTGGCCTCCCCTGAGCTAGAAGAAATTGTACTAGCAGACTGCCTTTGGACTCTTTCCTGGGTCTTTGGCCAGCCCTACAAATTTTGGGTTTACCAAGCTTCCACAACTGCATGAGCTAATTCCTTAAAATAAATCTCTTTCTCCATCTATATATACACGCACATACATACGTCCTGTTGAATCTGTTTCTGTGGAGAACCCTAATTAATACAGAAGCTATTCCTACAGCTAAACTTTACAGAGATTGCCCACTCAGAGCTCTTAAATCATGAAAGCTGTTGCTGTACAGAGCCCCATCCTCGAAGAGCACAAACAAGAGGGAAGTTAATTTCGCAAATATCAATCACTGTTCATTATTTGTTGAGGGGCCTCTTTCTGCCAGGTCTTAAAGCCCAGTGAGGTAGAATTCGGATGTGTAGGGATGAGAGAGAAAGGGGGTTCTTGTTGATAGAGCAACTTGTGCTGGGAGCACGTAGAGGTATATGGGGATGTGGGAGGGAGTGGGTGAGAAGGGTAGGTACCCAGGAAATATCAAGGGAATTATAGAGGTATTATGTTGGAAAAGGTTTATGTGGCCTTGATTTCCAGCCTAAGGAGTTAGACCTTTTCTGTACAGGCAAATAGAATCCAGTGAGGATTTTTGAATGAGGGAGTGAAGTATTTGGAGGAGAGGAAGCTGGCAATGCAATATTGAGTGACTTGGAAGGAAAAGACGGGGAATAAGGAATCCATTTGGAAAGTTATTGTAATTATCTCCATATTAATTCCCTTATTCTTTTATTCACCAGACATTTATGGATCCCCTGCTAGTGCCAGGCATTGTAGAGCTTAAAGAGAAATAAAATGGTGCCTGTGTCCCTGAAGAGTCCACCATTCTGCGGAGAGATGTAGATGGTGGAAGAAATGTAAGCAAATCCTCGTGGAAGTATTTCCCAGTCTTTAGTATTTATGCCTGGGGGCTGGCCCACATCGGTTTTGACACAGAACTGAGAGGTCAAAGTTTTTTCAGAGTGCCTAATAGAGTGGTACAAAGTACTTTCATACCTTGCTCGTACACTGTCTCATAGTAACAGAAAACAAAAGTCCGAGTTGAAGGAGGAGAAATAATTCTGGCAATTATGAACCTGATATAAATATATCTTGTCAGCTCCTCAGGGAGAGAGAGTTTGCTGTCTAGGCTGACTCAGGATTAGGCCCAAAGCTGGAGAGAATGCCCTGATACCTGGTAAACTCTGTGCTTATGATTCAGAGGATGGACTCTGTGAACATAAAAGATTGGACTTGGACCTGTAGCCAGAAAACAGTATTTTCTTATCTTTAATCTCCACGAAGCACGTGTTTATTCTTCTCTCACAAAAGCCAAGCCTGAGGTACACTGCCTATTTTATTAAGGATTTATTCCTCTTTGGACAGCTGTGCGCCCTGTAAGTGCCCTCCTCCAAGGGAGACAGGCAGAGGAGGAATGCGCACCCTCTGAGACCTGGCCTGTATAGCGTTTCGGTGGCCCAGTGATATAAGCAGAGCTACACCCTGGAGTGCCATGGTTCAGTGAAGGGCCAGGAGGAGTGTTCATTTCGCTCACTCATTCGCCCGGAAAGGCTCAGCACTGTCTCACAAACCTGATTGCACTTTACAGCTTGGTAAGTGGTATATTCTAAGGCCTCACAAAAATTAGTCCAGACCCGTGCTACAGAGCCGATACTATGAAATGAAAGAATGAGTAGAGGCCCCCTTTTGATGTGAGTCCAGGCTGGGCTAAGGTATGCCTAGGAGGAAAGAGGCTCTTCTACTACTTTCCCTTGTTGCAGTTGCCATGTTCAACTCGTCTGGAAGGGCACTCATACTCCCACCATCACTCCTGTACTGGGGGTCATGATGCGGGAAGAGCTGTCTTTCTAGAGGTTTCTAGAGAGTCCCCCAGTTTGCTCCTTCTTCCAGCTCCTCCTTTCAGTTAAATGAAATCATTATCTTGAAAGTTGTAATAGCTACCATTTACTGAGGACCCAAGATGTGCCAATTTGTCGACACATGCTGTGTGTTTAATTCTCCCCATCACATACCATGCTCAGTAGTATTATCACCTGACAATCAGGAAGAAGGACTTGCCAACGGCACACAACTACAAAATGAGGGAGTCTGCATACAGACCTAGATCTACCTACTGTCACTGTCCACACTTACTCAAATTCTACTTGATTTAAGGCAATATCTGGGTCATTTTTATTTATTTACTGTGGAGATAAAATGCAGGTCCTACAGTTATACATGTTTTAAGAGGAAGGAGGTAAGAGGTCTAATTTTCTTCCTTCCGAGGATTCTCTGGCTTTTTGCATTGAGATAGAGTACAGGGAGAAGTACATGAGAAAATTTTGAGTCTTCCTTTTGGAGCACTGTGTCAAATTTTTTTTTTTTACAAGTTTATTTACTTATTTTGTGTGAGAGAGAAAGAAAGCGTTAGTGGGGGAGGGGCAGAGAGAGAGAGAGAGAGAGAGAGAAAGAGAAAAAATCTTAAGCAGGCTCAGCACTGTCCGTGCAGAACCTGATAAGGGGCTCAAGTTCACAAAGTGTGAGATCATGACCTGAGCCAAAGTCAGATGCTTAACCAACTGAGCCACCCAGGTGCCCCTGTGTCAAATTTTGAATAGCAAGACAATGGCCAGGGAGCGACTTGGTATTTTTAGATATTGAAAGTTTATTTTAAGAAGAATTATGGTTAAGATCTTTGCATATAGTTTCTAACATTTTCTTTTAAAGAGAAACTGTTCTTATTGTTTTAAAAATAATTCAAACTATGTAGGAAAGCAAAAATGAAAAGTAAAAGTGAATCACCCAAATCCATTGCAGAAATTGCCACTGTTAGCACTGTTAGCACTGGATGGACGTGCGCCTTTCTATGCACGCACTCAAATGGCTAGACTTTATATAAAGATGGTGTCGTGATATAGGTATTATTTCTCAACGAAAAATTTGAATTTAATAGGTGAAAAATCAAGTAAAATACAACTAGAGGAATTGTTGAAATTCAAGTAAATATTTCTTCTTCACTAGGGATATTTCCTAAATATCCCTCTAAGATTATAAAAGCAGTTGTAAAGAATATTGAAAAGTCCTCCCCACCCCCCAATTTTAGATGGTATAAAACGAGAAAATTAACAGTGTCTCTGTTCCATCTCCCCTGTGTCCATCTCTCGAATGCTATTATATTATTAATTTCAAATTATCCAGATTTATAATGTTTATATTCTATAATTATAATTCTATTGTTTTCGTATGACTTTGTGTAAATGGAAGTGTTATTCCCCACCAGTCTTTGTACTATAGTTTCTTTGATCTTTACTTTGATTCATCTCTTATTTGTTTGGATTTCATTGTCAGATATTTTTTTTCAAAAGGAGCACGTTAGCACCATATTCCCTGGTTCTTTTATGTTTGAAAAAAATCTGTTGTTTTTATACTAGAAAGGTATCATGACTGAATCAATGCTCCTGAGTCCGTTTCTTTTCACTAGAAATTTGTGGCTATTTCTCTAGTTTTCTGCTATTGCATGTTATTGTGAAGACATATGAGATGAGGCCAATCTGATATTTTTCATCTTTGTAGGTATGTTAGTCAGAGTTTTTCAGAGAAACAGAACCAAGAATGTGTGTGTATGTGTGTATAGCCATCATCCTACATGCAGGATATTTACAAAGAGATTTATTATAAGGAATTGGCTGATGTAATTATGGAGTCTGAGAAATTCCCAGATCTGTAGTCAGCTAGCTGGAGACCCACAAGAGCAGATGTGTAGGTTCTAGTCTGAGACTGAAGACCTGAGAAGTAAGGGAGCTGATGGTGTGGTCGAGTCTGAAAGCCAGTGGCCTCAAGGTCCAAGAAGAACCAAGGCTTCAGTTGAAGTCCTCATGCTGGAAAAGATGAATGTTTCTGCTCAGTGGTCAGGCAGGAGAAGTTCCCTCTTACTCAGCCTTTTTATTCTATTCAGGCCTTCAATTGATTGGATGAGACACACTGACAAGGCAATCTACAGATTCAACTGTTAATCTCATCCAGGAACACCCTCACAGACACAACCAGAGTAATGTTTAGCCAAATGTCTAGACACACCATGGTCCAGTCAAGTTGATACATAAAATTAACCATCATAGTGGTGATATGCTTTCCTAGACATCTAAGTCATTCTTTGTTTGTCCTTGATGTTCAATAGCTAACCTAGGTAATGTCTATATTGAGCCTTCTGTTTCAAATTTTTTTGGAATTGATTTGCATATCCAGTTTTTTTTCCTTCACTTGGGGTGTGGGTATTGTGGATTTTTTTGCTACTTGATCTTTCATCACACCTTCTGCTTCATTTGTAGTTTCTGTAGCATGGAGATACCAATTACCATTATTTGAGATTGTAACATTTTTTCTCTACATTAGCATTATTCTAATTGAATTTGTGGTTTCTCTTTTATAATTTCATATTCAATGGTGTCTAGTCTTCCTTGCCATCTCTAGTTTATGAATTAGTCCTATGATGATAATGTTTGGTCAAATCTGCCTTTTACTCTCATTCTACTGTCTCATCATCTTTGTGCTCATACTTAATAAAGTATTGAGTTCATATTCTCCTTAATTTATGCTATGGCATGAAGCAAATGTTAATGCTTTCTTTCTAGGTTTCTTTGTCCTTTCTCCCTCCCTCCCATTCTTCCTTCTTCCCCTGTATTATGTTTTCAGAGTTTTCATGGCGTTTAATTTCTTCCTGTTCTTGCTTGGTCAGTTCTATCCCATCCTGCCTCTGTTATGGTGTGGAAGACTTCTTAACTTGATTCCCACTGAATCCAATGTGATTTCTTCTCTGCGGAAGGATTTGAAGCTGGGTACTTTTTCTTTTATTTACTTTATGAAGCTAATCTAACTTTGAAGGTCTGATCTGAAGGTTAATAACTGAGTTAGACCAGCTCTCTCTTGTTTCTCTCAGAATCTTCTCTTTCTTTCCCTAGCCATTAAATTTTGAAAAATGGCATCAGGTTACACCCCTTTCTCTGCTTGGTTCCATAACAGTGTTCTTAAATCTATATTTTGTTCAAATTTTATGTGGTAGAAGAAAGAAATTCTTTCTTTTGTTTCCTTTCACATATTTTTAGAAGTCTTAACCCAGAAGTTGGAATGATAGGAGAAGGAACTAAATGAATAAGTGGGACTGCATTTAAGTCCGAACATTTTTCTCTTTTCTTTTTTTTTTTTTTCATTTAGGGAGCATCATCTCATTATGGCACAGGAGATTGTATTGTGCAGGGAAAGAGAGCCAAACTGAGCATCAGATAACCATCAACTCTAGCCCTGGTTCAAGCATAGACAGCTGGAACTGGGGAAAGCACCTCACTTCTTTGACCCTCATTTTTGTCAGCTGTAAAATGGACTGTTAGTGTCAACCATGACTAGTTCATAGAATCATAGCTGTCGTGAGGCTCAAATGAGGTAATTAAATGAAAGGGTCTTGTAAATAGCAAAGTGGCATTTCGTATAAGACATTGCCATTATTTTGTTGTTAGCATTATTGTTATTGAAACTTTATTTGTAGAGATCATTGTAAAGATGGTTAGACCAAGGGTGCCTGGGTGGCTCGGTCGGTTAAGTGTCTGATATCGGCTCAGGTCAAGATCTTGCAGTTCGTGGGCTCTGTGTTGACAGCTCAGAGCCTGGAGCCTGCTTTGGAGTCTGTGTCTCCCTCTCTCTCTGCCCCTCCTCTGTTTGAGCTCTCTCTCCCTCTCTCTCTCAAAAATAAATAAACATTAAAAAAAAAAAAAAAAAAAAAAGATGGTTAGACCAGAGTTCTTTGGAATGGGATTTAACAGGGTCAGGGAACTGACATTCTGATTAAGCCAGGGAGTGCTTCCAAGCATTCACATTTCCCCTATTCCTCATCTGATAGAGAGAGAGGGAATGTGCAGCCTTTGAAGGATGTTTTGAGCTTATTCTGTATTCCATCTCTCCTCTCCACTGAGAGGTAAGAGGTTTGGACATTCACCCACCTGAAGATAGGTGACTTAAGTTTTTCTTATAGCTCCATGTTTTCATGAATATTGATAAGATGTCCAAGTAATCCTTGTATTAAAGAGTTAATAGCTTTAATCATACTTTAATGCTTTTTATGGTACCTTACGGATTTCAAGAGATTTGCACTCTCTTAAATTTTGAATTATATTCTCTTCAAAACAGAGGCACCTGGGTGGCTCAGTCAGTTAACTGCCTGACTTTGGCTCAGGTCATGATCTCACAGTTTGTGAGTTTGAGCCCAGCATCGGGCTCTGTGCTGACAGCTCAGAGCCTGGAGATACTTTGGAATCTGTGTCTCTCTCTCTGTCTGCCCCTCTCCCACTCATAGTCTGTGTCTCTCTCTGAAAAATAAACATTAAAAAAATTAAAAATAAAAAGATTCTTTTCAAAACATAGGCATGAGAAATATGTTCTTTACTGATTTGAAGGAGAAGAGCTAGGAAAGCTTTGCCCATAGAGTTGAGTAATAAACCTTGTTTCTAATAATACTAAACCTGAATCACACAAATGATTTATTCATTTAACAATTTCATTTTGAAAACTAACATTTTATTTTTTCCACTTCAATATTACTGATTCTTAAACATTTTCCCTCTTAAATATGCATATTTTTAAAAAGTAATTGATACACAGGACAAAGTTTCATACCCTCACACATGCTGGAAAGCAAAATAAGCTCATTGACATCATTGATTTTGCATTCCACTTTATTCATGTTTTCAAAATAATCTTGGTTTGGGCAAAAGCAATATTGGATTGAAGAGCTTTAAAAGAAACCCTTTATACAGTGATTACAATTTTTAATTTTGGTTTAAGAAGTTGATAATATTGCTTTTACATTTATTTAGCATACTCTAATAAAGAAATCTATGCAATGTTTTCTGCTACGTAGCCTTGGAACTCAATGACAGCCACAGAAATGAAGCAGTAAGACACCAAGCAGGGGCCTGACCATTTGTAAGTCTTGGCTTGAAATGAAATGTTGACTCCGGTCAGAACCCAAGACTGTTCTCATCCTTGGAGAATGACAGCTTCCCTGTACACGGGTGTGGCTCTGCTTCCATCTTAGACTGTACCTGTGTTCATGAAATGGTCCTTTCAGCTCAACACTTCAATGTTCACCCTAGAGACATTATTCCTACTGCTATAGTTCAGGGAACCATCCACCAACTTACAGCACAGTTCTGCACTACATTTGGCTGTGTTTGTTTTTAGGACTCATGTCATATTGAAATAAATCTATCACATTATTTGGAAGTGTGTCCCTTATATAGTTTGGTTTTCTTTACTATTACTTAAAACCTGAAACAGATTGAAAATGGAACATTTGATTTCAATATGCTATGAGGAAGGTCATTGTTTCAGAATTTATTACACCATCTTTGCATCATTAGAAAGATAAAAGGGAGAAAGAGCCCTCTTCCGAAGAATGATACGTTCCCTCAGCCTTTAGCTGATTTGGCAGTACTTACAGGGTGTGGTGTTTTTATTCATTGAAACTAATAAGTTGTTTTTATTTCAGATTCCTCCTATCTGAAGCTCATTGCCTGGGTTGTCTTCACGTATGGACCCAAAAAAGGCCCATTTGGATTGAGGAAAACAAATACTAATGAGCATTAGTAGAAATACTAGATCAAATACCTAATACATGCTTTCATCTTAGGTTAAAAGAAAAGATTTAATGGTTAGGTTTGTCAAGATACACATATTATGCTTTTCTGACTTTCTTCACTCTGCTTTCACAGTTGATAGTGTGCATGTGCTTCCGGTGTTTTTTTCTATTCTCAGCAGCATGGTGGAGTTAGATGTGAGCAAAAACACCTAGTGTTCAGTCCCAGGTCAGTAACTGTGGGTGTCAGTCTTTTTGTCTTCAGGTCTCCGTCGAGGAAAAGAGGCCTTCCGGAGTGGGAACAGCCACGCACAGGTGCTCCCAGAGCCACTCTTCCTCAGGAGCCACACGGGGCATGCGCAGGGAGGGTTCTTGGTGGCCACTCCCACTTCAACCACAGCACTCTTACTTGTGTCTGCTTATTCTCTTCCGCTTAGCGGTAAACATAAGGTTCACTATATATACACACACACGAGATTTTGCTGAGACGAAAAATTAACAAAACTTGAAACCTACTGTTATCTGTTTTTGGTTCCCTTTTTGCTGCCTTCTTTGAATTCACTGAGTATTTTTTACGGCTTCATTTTATCTCTTTTATTGGCTTGTTGGCCGTATTCCTCTGTTATGTTATTTAAGTGGTTTCTTTATGGGTAGTGTAGTACACATAACTTATCCTCACCTACCTTCAAGTGGTGTTATCCCACTTCGCATAGAGTATGCGAACCTCCCCACAGTATATCTCCACTTCTCCCTTCCCAGCCTTCAGGCTTTGATGCCAGACATTTAAGGCCTCCATATATTTGCACTCACAGTACACTGTGTGGTTGTTTTTGCCTTAAACAATCAGTTATCTTTTAAAGACACTTTTAAAATGTGACAAAAATTTCTTTATACTTCATAGTTTCCATTTCTGGTGCTCTTCATTTCTTTGTGTAGACATTTATTTCCATATGCTATCATTTTCTTTCTTATTGAACTACATCTTTTAACATTTGTGGTAGTGCATGTCTGCTGAGACTACATTTTTGAACCTTTTTTTTGAGTTTGAAAAAGTCTATTTGCCTTCATTTTTTTGAAAGGTATTTTCACTGCTGAAGTATTCTAAGTTGACAATTTTTTTTTCTTTCAGTATTTTAAAGATGACATCCCAGTATCTTCTAGATTGTGTTGTCTCTAACATGAAATCTGCTTTCCTATATATTTTGTTTTTCGGCATGCACTGTGTCTTTTGTCACTGGCTGTTTTTAAGATTTTCTAATTACCACTGGTTTTAAGTAATTAGATTATAATGTGCCCTACTGTAGTTTTATTCATGTGTCTTTTCAGTTTTTGGATCTGTGGGTTGATAGTTTTCATCAAATTTGGAAAAACTGTACCCATGATCACAATATTACTTCAGATACTTTCTGCCCCTCCTCCTTCCCTTTGGGAATTCCAATTGCAGGTGTAGTAGACCTCTTGAAGGTGCCCCACAGCTCACTGAAGCTCTTTTTATTTTTTTCAGATTAAAAAAAATTCTCACTCTGTCATTGTGCACAGTTTTTTGTTTTGTTATGTATTCAAATTCATCAATGTTTTCTTCTGCAATGTGTAAGCTGCCATCAGTTCTGTCTAGAACATTTTTCATCTTAGACGCTTCAATTTCTATCTCTAGAGCTTCAGCTGGAGTTTATATATTCCATGTCTCTAGTTAACATGTTTAATCTTTCCTATAGCTTCTTGAACACATAGAATACAGACACAATAACTGTTTTGATATCCTTATTCACTAACTATATCATCTGTATATATCACTATGTGAATTGTGGGTCAATTTTGATCAATTGTTTAGTCATCATGGGTCACTTTTTCCTGCTTCACTTTTTGCCTTGTAAATTTTGGTTGGATGCTAGACATGTGATTTTTATCTTGTTGGGTATTTTTATATTCCTATAAACATCCTCAAAAAAATTTTTTTAATGTTTATTTATTTTTGAGAGAGAGAGACAGACAGACAGAGCATGAGTGGGGGAGGAGCAGAGAGAGAGGGAGACACAGAATCTGAAACAGGTTCCAGGCTCTGAGCTCTCAGCACAGAGCCCGATGCGGGCTCGAACCCATGGACTGTGAGATCATGACCTGAGCTGAAGTCAGACACTTAACCAACTGAGCCACCCAGGTGACCCTATTCCTATAAATATTCTCGAGCTCTGTTCTGGGTTGTGCCTAAATCTCTTGGAAACAGTAGCTCCTTTTGTTTCTGGCTTTAAACCTTTGTTAAGCAGGACCAAAGCAATGTTTAGCCTAGGACTAGTTTCTCCCCTTTACTGGTACAAAACTCTTTTAAGTAATCTAACTGAAGCCCTCATGAATGCTGAGGTTTTCTAGTTTGGCTAACAGAAACAGGCAATTTTTTCATTCCACATGAGATTAGGGTATTGTTCCCTTTAATATTTTCAGTTTCATTTTTTTTTTCACCTGGCCTCAGGTAGTTCCTACACCTGCATGCAGTGATTAGCACTCAGCTAAACGCGAAGGGTCACTCTATAGGCGTCCAGTTCTTTTCCCTCTGGTAATCTGCCCCGTGAATCATAGATGCTTTGGCTTTCTTGGACTCACAGTTCTGTCTGCAACTCAGGGAGACTGTCAGGCTCTGCTTGATTTTCCCTTTCCTGTGCCAAAGCTGGAAACTTTTTCTAGGCACAAAGCTAGGGCAATCACGGGGCTAATGTTATTTGTTTCCCATCTCTCAAGAATCACTGTCCTTTGTTGCCTGGTGACCAAGGTTTTGTGAACCAGTGTTTCATGTGTCTGTTCAGTTGTGTAGTTGTTTCAGGAGGGAGGATAAATTCAGTTATCGTTATTTCATGGTGACCAGAAAGAGAAGTCTGTTTAGAGTCCTTTAAAATATTATTCTTGGGGTGTGGGGTGTGTGTGGGGGGAGAGGATAACCTGAATAGGACAAAGCCATTGGTAATTTGAGGAATGTATCATGGGACTTGGTGTCTAATTAAATAAGCATGGGCAACCAGAGAAAATTTCTATCCCCCATGACCTTATGACTGTGTGGATGGCAATGCAGTTTTCTGAGTTAATAGGAGTTCAGGGGAAGAAGTGGTTGGGTGTGGGGTTGGGAAAATGAGTGCTCGGTTTGTTCATGATATTTAGGTAATTCAGATGGAGATGATCAGGTAGCAGGTAGAAATATGGATCTGGAGCTCAGGAAAGAAGGAGCATGGATACAACTGTAGGTCCTGAAAAAAATCCTTCTAGGAAGGTTAGTGCCCAATTGAAAAGGACTATTTATCTCAAGTTTTGTGACTAGAGATTAAATGTGAACAACTTGGTAATAGATATAATCATTCTGCTCTAAAAGAATTTATTGATATTAATGCTGAGTTTCATTCACTGTACTTTGTGTCTATTTTCTTTTCCTCCAATAAATTTTAGATTGGTAAGGAAACAAAAACTTCCTAAAACAACCCAAAGAATATCCTATCATTTAGGGTAGCATCTCCCCTCTACTTTAGATTTTTTTTTTTTTACAGAAATAATAAAACACAGAAGTGTAGGCTAAATGTTCTGCTTTTCTTTGAGTTTCTAAAATTGTATGTCTGCATGCCAATGTAACATGTATCACAAATTTTGTAAGAATACTTAAAAAATGGCAGTTCGTTAAGTTCTTTGATATATCATGTAGCTCTTGAATTAACTGGAATTAAATGAATAAACAATACTATTATTAATGTGAGTCTTATGGTATTTCAAAACTTGGCTCAAGTTGAAACTTTCAGTATTATAAATTTTACTTTCAGGATTATGTATTTCTTCAGTCAGTGGTTTGGGACCTATGTCAAAGAGATGAGAAAACATCGGGCAAAACCTATTCTGAAATAGCAGTGCAACAACTTATGTAGAAATTAGATATTTTAATTTAGATTATATGAGAACTTGGACCCATGTATTTCTATTATTAGAAGAAGAATGTAGAACATAGTATCACACAACTGTCAGGTCACACCAGTCAAAGATCATCTCGTGTCAAGTCTACCCTGGTCACTTGGAAAATGAGCATTTTAAAGATAGTTTTGTATTTTTCACGGATGCAAGAATCGGAGTGTAGAAGGAAGGTCAATCATCCTAAATGCTAAATAATATTCCTGCACTTCATTGACCATGCAGTCCAACTGACCTTCATTAGGCCAAGCTCCCTCTGCAGTCACAGTGGTCTTCATACTAATTGGGGGTGTTAGTTTGAATAAGGACGGAAGCCTGTGTAATGTGCCTCCAGCTATCTCTGGGGCTTATTTTTAAAGGTTAATTATAAAACTTTAACTTTTCTTAGGGAATGCCCTTTTGTAAGCACATTTATATCTACCATGCAAATTTAATAATTAGGCTGAAAATAAACCAAATCTACTCATGAAGAGAAGCTCAATCTGATTTACAAATGGAACTGAAGTGTCAGGCTGAATGACAGAATTTCAGAGAACATGCAATTTAGGAGGTTGTTTGTTGAATCCAGATCCTTTTAGTTTCTCTTTTTCTTTCCTTTCTTTTTCTTTCTTTTTTTTTTTTTTTTGCCGTGTTAGTACTTCAGAACTAACAGTACCGGATACAATTCAAATTTTAGCGACACAGTTCACAATAAAACTTAATCCCATTTCCTAATAATTCATTTAATATTTGATTAAGAAAATTATGGGTTTATTTTTCATTCTTTCATGAAAATAGTATCACGAAACGCTGCATTTGTGAGTACCTGTATGCGTGTATGGTAACTGGAGCTACCCCTTTTACCAAAATTTTAACAATTTAATTCACTTTGGATACAAATCGTTCTAAAATGTACTACATACTTTATTTTTTATAACATCATGGCAAACACGGAAAAGAATAAATTCTTGAAGCTCCTGCCATGTAAAAAGCTAATTCCATTTTTGTATTTTCTCAGACTTTGTGACATATATATGCAGACTTGTAAAATAGACATTATTTAAAAATATAATTGATATAACTTAATTATCTTAGGGTAGACACTGTTTTCAATAGGGCCTGATTTTTATTCTGACATCATTATTATACTGGGAACACTGTAAACCCTGGGGTTTTTTTAAAATGGTTATTTATTTTTGAGAGAGAGAGACTGACAGAGTGTGAGTGGGGGAGGGGCAGAGAGAGAGGGAGATACAGAATCCGAAGCAGGCTCCAGGCTCTGAGCTGTCAGCACAGAGACCGATGCTGGGCTTGAACTCACAGACCTTGAGATCATGACCTGAGCCAAAGTTAGATGCTTAACCAACTGAGCCACCTAGGTGCCCCAATGCCATGGGTTTTAATTCCAGTAAGATATTTGACAAGTCTCCCCTGCATTTCCTATAACTTGGAGTTAGACCTGGAGGCTTGTTTAGACTAAATTAGTTCAAATTTTAGGCAAGAATATTTCAGAGGTGGTGCTGTATCCTTGATTTTATACCATAGGAGGAGAAACACAAAACCTTGTCCTACTTTTAGTGACAGCAGGATTGATCAGTGGTTTCTGGTGTTGCAGTCTGGGCCATCCATTATAACATTTCTCATCATTTGTGTGTCCTTCCAATCCAGTGCTGGATTTGATTGACCACCATCTTGTTTAGGCTTTTTAATTATTTTTTTTTAATCTCAGTTCATAAGTGAGCTAGCTCTCTGGATTTTTTCAGTTCATTATCTTTGACAGGTACAGGCAACAGGATGAAAGAATAGAGAATCCAGAGAGGATGGTACTTTGATGTCAGGCAGCCTGGTTACCATCTCAGAAGGCTCTAATCACCTGTCTGAGACAGGCATAGGACTCCAATGCCTGAGGGAGAAGCTGGCAAGAATATCACAACTAGAGCAGATAGATGCCTGTCCTGAGAAAAGGGAACATAATTCAGAGGGATCTCCAGTGTTCAGGCAGCACTTCAGGCTCCTGCTGGTCACTGGGGTCTTGGTTCCCCGGTCTAGTTAGTATCAAGAGACTGAAGGGAACAGGCCGGGAAGCAGCCTCCAGCCTGACTATGATAGCCCTCCTCATATCCAGAAAAACAAAAGAGTGTTCCTTTTTTTCTAGACAAGAGTCAGTCATTTTGAATGGGTGTTGCTTTGAGATTTCAACAACTCATCATTTTTTTCTCACTGTTTGCTTCTTGGAGTTTTGTTTTTTCCTTTGCTGGTATATACTTCAAGAAATATTTTTCATTGCCAGAAGACTAACTCCTTGACAGGAGAGACATTATATTTGGCACAAAAAAATGTGCAAATATGTGTGTGTGCACACATACAATCATGCACTTGGGATTATCTTAGCAGTTGACATTCTAAGGCTCCAAAGGAGGGAGATGAAAGGCGGCTTTTAGAGGTAAGGTCTTGGGGACATGGACTATATCAGGTCAGCAGGAAATCATTCCCACTGCTTTCCCCCTTCCTTCATCATGTTCTTGATCTGGGGCCTCCAGATCCTTTATCCTTCCTTATCTTATTACAAAAATCCTGAAATTTTTGGAAATGTGCTTTAAGAATGTTTTAAACCAAACTGTCAACAGTTTCATTCTGAATATCTGGGCATTTCATTACTGAGGATAATGTAAGACCTAGTTTCCAAGCATGCCTCCTTTGTTCAAGCATGAGTACAAACATTCATTGAACATTTTGTGCCAGGCACTGGTTAATGCTGGGCAAACACCAAGGTGAGTAAGACATGCTTCCTGCCTTCCAGCAAAGAGACAGATGTAAGCAAATAATTACAACCAATGTGAACATCGGAGTACAGAGAAGGAGAAACTAATTCTCCCTGGAAGAGGTGATATTTCTATTGTATTCCAAAGATTCTTTTCGTTTTCTCCAGTCGTAAGTTTCCACTCTCAGTGGGTCAGTTTATTATATCCCTGTGGTTTGGATCAAGAAGAAGATTTAGGTGAAGCACTTCTAGAAAGACTAGCCCTCCAAGAAATAATAGAACCCTTTCTCCATATTCCTGTGTGGTTTCTTCTTCTATCTCATCTGTAGGGCAACAGCCAAAATGACTATTCTTATAATAAATAGCAATTCACATTCAGAGTGATACCATTGTCTCCTTTTTTTTTTTTTTTGCATATAAAAAAATATTTTTAAGTGGCTGAATTTTTTCCCCTGTCCTCTCTTTTTCCTATAGCCTGACAGTTATTCAAGCTGGTATGACAAGTGACCTGACTCAAATTAGATGAAGCTCAGAAGCTCTTTAACATAAGAATTGGGTGGGAATAGGCTCACAGGCGGTCCATGATGGCAGTGTGAAAGAACATATCATCTTGTATGTGCTTTTTGCCCATCTGTAGAAGCCAGCATGACACTAAACCCAAGTCCTGGTCTCCCAGTGCAATGGCAAGTTGCCTTCTCTGCCTCCGTGACATGAACTGAATGAGAGATAGAAAAGCATACTTCTAGGGAAGGGCACCTAGGTGGCTCAGTCGGATAAGCATCCAACTCTTGATTTCAGCTCAGGTCATGATCTCACGGTTCAGCGTCTGCAATGACAGTGCAGAGCCTGCTTGGGATTCTCTCTCTCTCCCTCTCTCTCTGCCCCTACCCTGCTCTCACACACAATCTCTATTAAAATAAATAGATAGAAACTAAATTTTTTTAATTAAAAAAAAGAAAAGAAAAGCATATTTCTAGAAAGTTCACTCCTTGATTGTTTATCCACAATAAGAATTCTAATACCTTGTGGTAGTGGGAGCCCTCACTTTATTCTAGAGGCTCTCTTTCACCTCAGCTTTCACCTCACCTCACCTCTCTTTCACCAAATGGAAATCTACTTCATATCCTTATGTACAGCCACTGACTGCAGGCGGGTCACAGAAATAATATGGAAAGCAAAGGAGGAACACATTATTGTTCTGCTCACTGTCTCATATTGAAACTACCTCACTCGTACAAAATGTTTAGGTAGCCTATAAATGTCATGTTCCCAGGAAAGATTGTTTTTCTTAGGACCCAGTCTTTTAAAAAACGTCTTCCATTGGCACACGTATCTACTTAAATCCTCATTCTCATTATGACATTTGATAAAACTAGGAAGTTCACATGTCAGCCTAAAGATTGACCCACATGACCCCTCCTCCAAAAGACAGGAAGTGGATCACTATGTTTTTATAGCACATGAACCGAGAAGTAGAAAATATTCTGTGTAATGGGCACATGCTGAGACTGCAATTTTTGTAAAAAGCCATTGTTTTGATTTCCTGACATTGACATCTAAATAATGTGTTTTGTCTCTGCTCTCGGCACTCTAGGAGGGACTATATATCCTGTTTCTGTGTTTGGGGGAAGAAGACTAGAAGCTGGGCAAAATGCCTCTTGGTAGACTGACATATAGTTATATGACCCCAAGGGAAACTGAAGCTTCATACTATCCAGGGACAGAAATAGCTTGGATTCTGGAGGAGGTTTAAAATTCTTTAAAACTCAGAATAATAAAAAATGTTCAAAAATGGAATATTTTTACTTTGGCTATGTGTTTTAAGATATTTTATTAATCAACTTATAAAATATGTGCTAGTATCTATCAAAGTCCTGTTAGGAAAACAGAAACCACACTAGGTATTTTAAACAAAGGGGATTCAATACAAAGAATTAATAGCCTGGAAGGAAGGGAAAAAAATGAAAAAAAAAAAGGTGGTGCACTGACCTGGAAATTAGTAAGTTGGAAGGAGTCGCCACCCTTCAGATGGGAGAACAGAAAGGAAAAGGCAGAGATACCAGAACCAGGGAGCTAAGCTGAGGAGCTGCCACTTCAGAGTGGGATGTGGGAAGAAGTCACTACTTAGCTGCACTGTGCAAGCTGAGAAGGTGCCATGCAGGTGTGCTCAGACCTCTGAGGGCATCTCTTAGCTGGCTCAGCCTCTGAGGGGGTGTCTCCTGGCTAGTGCTGGGGCTGTGGGGACTTCTGAAAGGGCATTGCATGGCTGACATCCGGGACCCTGAGGGGGTTCTCCATGGATGTCATGGGTGCCCACAGATGCTATGGTCTTTGCCATCTATCTGTGCTGAGAGATGCTGACAGCTGTTGGAGGCAGGAAACAAATCTCTTCTCCCTTCTAGTCTTTCCCTACACCCCTCACCCTTAGCACCTTCTATATTTTTTGGACATAACAAATTACTAAGAGATACCTTAGAGAATCTTCTCAATTCTAAACCTCGTCTTCCCTGCCGGCATTGTGCAGCAAGTAATAGAGGTCAACAGGATCTATCACTCCAACCATGTAGTAACTCCTTCCTTTGTCCATTGGTTCAGTGACATGGAGAAACCCAAATTGCCAGATAGCTATCTTAATTGCCAATTCAAATTGTCATTCTTCCTTTTGGAATTAAGCTCTCTAATAAGTGCTCATTACACACATTTGTGGGAATAGAAAGCAAAAATTCTGTAAGCGAATTATTAGGGGTAACAGAGGAACTGTGGTGATTTTTACCTCTGTATTTCCAGATTCATAGATTATAACTGTGGGAGAAAAACACCATATATTGGTCATTGGTTTAAAGCATATACTGCATCCTCTAGGAAAGTGATGCCACTTCATAGGATGCTCTGTCAACTAGAGCCATGACTGAATCCTTAGGAGCGATGCCACCTTTCTCTTAAGCCAGCTGCTTCTAGGTGTTAATGGTAGGGCCAGTGAGTTCCATGGGCATGAACCCATTGCTGTACTTTTTATTTGCTATGAAATGAGTTGCTCAGTCTGAAGCAATTTGTATGGGATATCATGAAGGTAGAAAAGGCAATCCAAAAAACACAAATGGTGTGTTCATAGAAGTATTGCAAACAGAGAAGACAAATCAGTATTTAGAACAAGTGCCTATGCCAGTGAAGACAATTGCAGGCCTTCCATTATGGAAGGGGTACAGCATCATGGATAGCTGAATCATCCCCCTTGCCCGCCAAATGGTGCCATAATAGGAGCCAGAACTGGCTTCTGCTATTATCAACTTGAGTACTGAGTAGTGGTGGTAACCAGATCACAACTGGTAATGGGAAGTCCATGTTGTTGGGTCTGAATGCAGCCTCCATTCCTGCTGCCGTGTTTTATGTACGTGAACCTATTGACCAACTACCTGAGTTTTTGGAGAAAGAAACTGACAGATAGTCTCTCTTTTCTACCTGATTATTGAGAACTTTGTCTGCAGCAGATGCTGTTGTGGACATTCACATAATTAAAATTCACATAAATATCTTCATGCTTTATGCCAATTCGAGAGGTCCACCTACATACTGCTTTGCAGACAATCTTCTGATCCTTTCTTTCCAAACCCCTGATGATCCAGCCAAACCATTAGTTATTACCCAGGAAGCAATGTAGGCTCGTCCATATCTTGGGCCATCGCTCAGTCCAGTCAAAGTGGACAGTGAGGTATATTGCTTAAAGTTCTACCCACTGAGATATTTTTCTTCCCTAGTGTTTTCCTTTTTGTTGCTGTTTGTTTGTTTGTTTGTTTAGCATACTCCTAATGGTAGCTATAAAGCTCTCCTCTTAGTTTGCCAGCATATTGAAGAAAGCCAGACCATTTCTCCATCATTTGTTCACAGGGACATCTCCGTAAAAATCTAACACTGGATGAAGGAAAGATAGATAAACAGTACAGGAATGTGCCATAGGAGCCTGAGCCATCAGCACATATGGCTTTCTTGTTCCTTTGAGATCCACTTGAGTCTGATATTGCACATGCCACCTCTACTTGGTGATGGAGTGTTGTTGTGCGTGCCTAATCGTGTAGCCTAATGCATCTGGTTACTAGTACCAAGTCAGTCATGGGCAGCTCAAGTCACAAGGCCAGAGTTTCATTCTCTGTAATGTCCAATTAGAAAGGCAGGAACAGTTTTTCAAAAGGAGAGTAGTCATTTGGAAAAGAGGGCACCACTTTACTTCAAACCCTCAGGGTATGCACCATGGTCATCTTTTTGGGGGTTCGCTGTGGGCTCCCTACAGCATTCCTATTTACCATAGAAACATCCAGGGCTACTGGATCTGCTGGGTCATAGGTCCCATGTAGCGGCATAGCTAGCACTAGATTAGCCTACAGTCTATGTGCTGGACTAGTTGAGCCTTCTTTTACTTTCTCACCACTGAACTCTGGCTGCATGTAGGTTAAACACTGAACTGGTCAGAGAAGCACACTAGAATATGTTATATGTTGCCTCCAAAATACAGAGACCCACCAAGTGGTGAAAATTGCTCTTGGTTATGGTTGGTGCGAAGTATATGGAATTATCTTTCATTTTGGGGAGAATGTCCCATTATGATCCAGAATATTGGGCCTGGGAGATAATGGGAAAATAATCTGAGTAAAGTTCTTCACAATTAATAAAATGTGGGGCTATGCAGCATATAATGTGGGGGCTGGGAGCAGGCATGGAAGAAACTTTCAAAAATATATCAAGATATGATTACTGGGGTCTTCATTTAAAAAGGACATCATATGACTTTTGTGCCATTCTTTGCTCATGATAAAACACTGTCACATCTTTAAAAAAATTCTTTTAATGCTTATTTATTTTTGAGAGAGAGAAAGAGAGCAAGCACAAGTGGGGGATGGGCACAGAGAGAGGGGGACAGAAGATCCAAAGTAGGCTCTGTGCTGACAGCAGTGAGGCTGATGTCGGGCTCGAACTCAAGAACTGTGAGATCATGACCTGAGTCGCAGTTGGACCCTTAACTGACTAAGCCACACAGGTGCCCCAACACTGTCACACCTTTTAAGAATTATATGGAAGATACATGAATTAATAATGGAAAACAGACTCTGTAAGTGGTGCAAGGTCATTCCTCTTTACTTCAGTTCTTATAATAGATATGTAAAATAGTCAGGCTAAGGTGCATTCCCATTGTGCAGATAAAGATAGTGAGGTTTTCTGTAATCAGGTAACTTGTCTGAGTTCTCACAGCTGATCTACAACAGAGTTTCAAATCAAAACCAGCTATATGGATTGGTATACTGAAATAAGAGATATGATTAGGAGATGTACATGTGTTTACATAATTGAAATCTTAATTTACCTATTTTTGTTCAGTTTTTCTTTCTTCTTTTTCTCCTTTCCAATTCCTATCACAAGGGGAATAGAAGAGACTTTTTAAGACTGAGAAAGAATGGTAGTCTTCAGGCTTTTCTTCACATAGCAGAGATCCATACCCAGATTCCTTGCTGGATCCTGGGAAGAGCTTGGAAGCGAATGGCTATGTGGTATAGCTGGAGAGCCTGAACTTTAGGCTCTGGGCCTTTCAGCTCTAGCAAAGAGTTGTGTGCCAAACTTTCACAGTATCAGCATGTTTTCTGAACTGAAGGGACTCTGAGTATTCGGACAATGGACACACGGGTGGTGATTGGTATGGGTTGAAGACAAGAGGGCTTGGTTCAAGTGATGTGACCTAGGTAAGTTCCCAGGGGCTTTTGTACAACATGGGAATGCTCAGTAAGATGAAGTCTTATACTGAGATGTATTTTGATTTTGGAACAAAATGAAGTATTGTGACATGTCCCATGAAGTTTGTTTGTGGAGTAAAAGTCACACCTCCTACTTGTGTATTTGTTTTGGGGCACAGAAGCGAAAAACAGGACAGTGGTGATGATAGGACTGTGGCCCTTGGTATTAAAGAGCATGAGAATTTGCTTTCTATCTCCAAGGGCTTGAAGGGAAAAGAATGGCCTTATGTGCACCTTAATATCACCGTCAACCCAATACGTTTTCAGTTTATTATTGGCATGTGTCAGCGGCTGATTCACTTAGCTGTTTGGAAGAGAGTGCTAATGAGGCCAAGGTCAGGGCTCTCATTTCCATACAGTGAAATACACTTAGTGAGCGAGAACTTCAGCTCTAGTCACCACAGATTAAATCCCTAACCCTCACCCACTGCCTTACAAATATGTGTGCTGGGTTATGGGAGGCCAGTGAGAGGGTGTGAATGAGTCAGCACTCAAAGTCTTGCCCTCTCCAAGGGCAGAAACTCAATGTCCTGTAGATATCCCTGTAATCTATGTGAGTGCTTATAAAGGAGAGAACATGCTGCTTCCATCTGAACTAATTCACGAAAAAGAAATATATCAAACCAAATTCCTCTAGTTTCTGAATAGAATCTGATATGGCAAAAGGCTCTATCATTAGTTGGCTTAGTGCCATGTCTTATCTGCACTAAACATTTTACTCAGAATATGTTTTTATTGTGATGTAATTTACAAAAATGATACAGATTTTAAGAAGCATGTTGAAAATCCTGCAGAATAAAGGTGAGGATTCTAAGACTACATTTTAAATAAAAATTCTGAAAAGGAAACCATAATTAGAACATTGTGCAATGTTGCTAAGATTTTTTTTTCTATTATTGTAGTACAATTTATATACAATGCACTGGTCTTAGGGGTTTGGTTCAATGAATTTTGATAGTTGTATGTAGCCATGTAATCACCACTCAATATAAGATATAAAACATTTCCATCATTCCAGAAAGTACCCTTTGCTCTTTGCCAGTAAGTTTCTCCTCTACCCTCCCAGGCAACCACTATTTTATCACAAGAAATTATTTTTGCCTTTTCTTGAACTTTATATAGATGTGATCAATCAGTATGTACTTTTTTGTGTCTGGCATTTTTCAGTCAATGTATTTGAGGTTCATGCCTGTTGCTACATTGCATCTGAAGCTTATTCCTTTTTATTTTGGTATGAAGTTACTACAATTTGCTTGTCCATAATCCTATTGGTAGATATTTGGGTTGTTTCTTGTTTTCAACCTTTATGGTTAAGGCTGCTATACACATTTTCTTAAAATTATTAAAATTTATGTTTAAATTCTCATTTTTCAGGCTAAATCTCTGAGAGCAGTAACTCCTACAAACTCTTTCCTGGTTCTTTCATTTTGCTTTGATTTTCTGCAATTGTTACCACAATTAAGGAGCTTTAAAAAGTCACATTTTCCCAAGTGACTGCTAAGTTATAGGGACAGTATTGAGAAAGACCAAAAGACATGTTCCTTGCATCCAGGTGTACATCAACTTCCTGAGCCATGCCAGTTAAATCCAAACATATATGGTTTTGCATTCCACTTTTCAACGCCTCTCCTGTTTGTCAGTAATTCGTTATTTGTGGTTTATTCAATAAGAATTCATCAAGCTCCTACTATATGTTTGTTGGGCCTGTGCTGGTCTCTGCATACATAACAGCAAGGGTTACCTTTGGATGAGAACCAGGGTGATCCTCGGTGTGCCTGGTGCATAGAGGAAACTAAACACGTATTTTTCACGTTGACCTGAATACAAATAAACAGATACAGTAGAAGTATGGAGAGAGGTTGTGGAAACATCAAGATTTATAAATATATGTTCCTGTTTTTGCCTAGAGCCTATTTGATCATATTGTTCTAATTACACTGTCTTTGTTCAGCTGTAATCTGTCTAATTATGGTTTCCTTCTCCATTTCAAGAGCAGAACAGAGACTGTTCCCTATTGGTCTTGGTATCTCAGTCCATGGCCTGGCTCTCAGAAGGGAGTGACTAACTGTTTAGGTTTGAAAAAAAAAATTATGGAGCCAAAGGGACATCTTAGATGGGCCTTGGAGAGGATATTGGGGGTGTTGGTGAGTGGTGGGGGGATGGTATTTTAAATAAGAAACAGTTTGATCTGTGAAGATCCTTTGGGTACTAATTGTTTTCTTTCTTGAGGATGTTCCCATTTAATATTCCTGAATCACCATCATGATTTTGAATCCCTTTTAGCAATTCAGTTTTTAATTAACTTTTTAAAAGCCCTTACTACATACACATCTACATAGCAAAATGGTTATGAGCTAGGATTTTTTTTTTACAAAAGATTATGTTCTTGTCATTTCTTTAAACAATTATCCTGTTGAATGCCTTACATATAAAAGAAGAATATGACAAAAACAAAATAGTTGCCTAACATTTCAACAAAGACCTTTATCCTGAATAGAAAGAATAAAGGGAATTGTTATTATTATGATTTTTAGCCATTCCAGGTAGAAGAATGGTCTATTTTTCAAATAATTTAAAAAATTAAATAGTTTCTTCTTCGTAATTGATAATCAAATCCAGCCAATTTAATTTATTGTTGAAGAATATGCATCTCGTTGGTTTAAAGAGACTATTATTAACAAAGAAATTGGAATCTCTGTACTTCACATTTATCATACAAGTGGAAACTGTACATAAGGATTCAGGAAGAGTATTTTAGCATACTTTTTTTTCCCTTTATGCTTACAGGCTTTGAGTAAATTGCATAGGAAACTTCTCTGATTGAATGTTGGAGGTCATCTTTTGGTAAGCATGGCACACAGTGAGCCCAGGCATTATGAATTCTAAGATGTAAATTACAGGAGCTTTGAAGATAGGAATGATTCTCCTAGACAATGCATTGCACAAAGGAGCAGAGTGAAAATGTCATCATTTATGTTTTATTTTGGACAGGATCATCTCCTCAATTCTTTCCTTTCCTACTTTGCTTTAGCAGATTTTGACATAAAAGAAATCTCATATTCTTTGTAGATAAAATGTGGAAGTCTAATATTTTTGAATTCAGAATAAAACTTTCTATGCCTTCCTTTAATAAGATCTTAAAGCATTTAAGAAGCATTAATTAAGCTTTATAAAGCAACTGTAAGATGATTTGATCAATTCAAAAACATAGTCATAAAGTCTGTGCAAACTTTCAATTACTAGATGTCCCAGTGGAGAAAAAGCACAGATAACACAAACCACAGATAATACCCAAACCATTTCTACTCAATGAACAATGGCAAAGATACTTTTAAAAATGCAGCTAATCCAAAATCATTTATATTTGATCTTAGAATGCATTATATATTTTTTTTCATAAAACCATATGAAAATATACTACCATAATTGTGCTTTACATAAATGGAATCTATAATGAATTTGGTCTCCTTGTATATATGATGATTACTGGAAGAAAAAAATACCTATGTATCACAAGTGGTCCAGAGATGTATGTTTTTGCCTGTCTACAATCTGCAAAGTGAAATCACCTACATGAAGTTGCATTTCATGTTACTTTAGAGATGGGAGAGCTCTCCTCCTAGATAAACTACACCAGTGTGAGCACCACTCATTTGATAGGCAAAAAATGAGGTCAATATAGTGATACATGACTTGCTAGGATTAATTAATAACATTATTTTTTATAATAGAGGAGAGAGAGAGAAAGAGAAAGAGGGAGAGAGGAACTTAAATTTTCCACAATCGGAGTGTATTTAAGCAAATTATGGCCTATCAACCTCCTATCATTCAACTACCATTAAAACGTTACAACTAGGTAGCAAGAGCCCCCACAGAGATGCCCCTTTTTCTGGGCTTGGTCCTTCTCTATTTCCCATATCTGAGTTGGGTGCCCCTCTTGGATTCTGCCTTTAAGACTGAACATACCTATCTTATTTGTACGCTTCACTGTATTATCCCTGAAAGCTTCTGTGCTCTTTGAAAGCTGAGACCATGGCAACCTTGCTTATCATTTCATCTCTAGAAATTACCCAAGCAGTTGACCCGTGATTATCATTCACTAAACACTAATTTCAGTTGAATACAATGTTATTAATACAAACAAGGAAAATCCAGAAAAAAATGTATTCACAGCTACAAACACAGTCACATATTCTCAGGCTCTCTTCCTTTCTATACCCACTCCCTTCCATATTTAGCCCTGACTCTTTCCTAGCTGGTTCCTTTGCTTGTTATTCAAGAACCGGAGCAGATGACTTAGAGTGGCAAGATGCTGGGCTGTCACAGGTAATTTACAAAGTGTACATGGCATCTAGAAGTGGTAGCTTTGACAGAGAAACAACTTTTTGATAACAGCCTAAAAAATAAAACACTAAACTTTCAGCTTTCAAAAAAGAATCAACAAATATGCTCAACAGACACTATTACCCCACAGCTGAGCCTCACCTCAAACCTAAGCGAATCAAACCTCTTCAGTGACCTCTAGGCAGTGACACAGGTGACAAAGTGGTCAAGCTGGGGACCAGGTTTTGTGATCCTTACAACAGCGCCTTCTGAGTATCCCCTTGTGTTAGTCAGCTCAGGCTGCCATAACAAAGTGCCATAGACTGGGTGGCTTACACAACGGGCATTAATTTCTCACAGTTCTGGAGACTGGAAAATCCAAGATTAAGGTGCCAGCAGATTCAGTGTCTGGTGAGGGCCCACTTCCTGATTTGCAGACAGAAGCCTTCTCACTGTGTCCTCACATGGTGGGGAAGGGTGCTGGGGGGAGGGACAGAAAGAGACAGATGCTCTGGTCTGGTCTCTTCCTCTTATAAGAGCACCAACACCATTATGGGAGCTCCACCCTCATGACCTCACATAAACCTAATTAATTCCCAAGGTGCATCTCCAAATACCCATCACACTGGGGAGTTAGGGCTTCAACATGTGAGCTTGGGAGGAACACAAACATTCAGTCCATAGCACCCATGCCATCTTAAAGGGGGATTAGAGAGGAGGGACCTACTAAGCACCAAGCCTGTGCTGCCTCAGGATTCTCCTTTCCATGGACAGATATGTTCCATTTCCACAAATATAGGACTAGTTTTGCTTTTAAAATTTATCTTTGAAAAAGAAGGAAATGTTCCCATATATTAGGGCCATTGCCAAGAGCCCAAGTGTCAGAATCTTATAACTAAGTCCTGATGAGGTCATTGTGGTCCAGTGGAGCTGAGTGGGGTGTAACAGTTATGGGGCAGCATTTGGGGGGAGGTGGCCCACCACATGTTTTAGGAAGAGGTCTAGTTCTAGAGCAAGAATTCCTCAGAAGTGGGAAGAACCCAGGAACGGAGACACCAAGGGTGGGCAATATAAAAATGTCCAGGAAGCCAGGCAGTTGGCATCTGGAGTATTTTATTTTTGAGAGAGACAGAGCATGAGCAGGGGAGAGACAGCGAGATAGGGAGACAGAATCCAAAGCAGGGTCCAGGGTCTGAGCTGTCAGCACAGTGCCTAACATGGGGCTTGAACTCACGAACGTGAGATCATGACCTGAGCCGAAGTCAGTTGCTTAACCAACTGAGCCACTCTGGTGCCCTGCCATCTGGAGTATTTATCTTCAGATCTCGGGTCCTCTGCCTCCTGACTGAGGCTGCAGGCTCTTAGAACACCCTGACTTTTGCTTTCCCAGCATTTACCACCAGTTGTAATTATACGCCTCTTTGTGTGATTTTATTTTATTTTTTGGTCCTGCTTCCCCTTTGGCAAACACCATGCATTTTTGTCTTGTTTTATCATTGCTCCTTTATCCTCAGGCTTAGCACAGTGTTTGGCACATAATAAGCATGCATATAGATATTTCTTGACTGGATGAGTGGATTAATTTGAGTTCATTGCAGGCATTCCCAGAAGGGCTGAGTTAGCAGGTAGAGTAGTCACCCAGAGCTTCATCGATGGAAAAGGCAAAAACCACAGTTATCAAATGAAGATGGGTTGAGGCCAGAAAAGTAAGTCATAGATGCCGAGAGTCAGAATCCAAGGCCAAGGTTGTTTGTCTCTCCTGCCTAGGGTAATATGAGGTCCTGGGGCTTTGGATTAGGACTGAGCATATGTGCCCACAGGTGTTCTCAGCAGTGTGGAGAGGTCTTGGGGCCATGTTGTCTGACGCAATGCAGGGCTGACACAATGTGTTTTGAACATATTTGATTCAATTCATCTTTCTCCGCTCTGATGGCTATTATAGATATCTCTCAGAATTGAGTACACACAAGACTCTTTTTCTCCCCTTCTCTACCTGAATTCTTTGATCCAGCTTGAATTATGATATCTATAGTCAAGGAAATACCAGCAATCATCTGAGAACATACCATCACCACCTTCATCCCTCCTTCTCCAAACATCTATAGCATTCTTTTGGCCTGCTACACACACACACACACACACACACACACACACACACTCACTCACTCACTAGTGAAAACCTATAGGTTTGTGCATAGACCCTGATGCATATTGGGAAGGCAATTCTCAGGGTCCTTCCCTCTTCCTTGAGCATGCCTTCCTAAAAGAGAGGCTTCTGTTCCCACCATAGAAAGTGGGGGAGAGAGGCCTATTAGGATTTCTTTGCAATTCCCCTGTGACCCTGTCCCCTAGACCCTCACCGTGCTCTGGCACTTGGCTATGGCACTAACCTTTCTCATTCACAGGAAGGCCAGCACCGTCTCCCAATCAAGTTGTCTCTCCAATAAACCACACTGCTTAGGGCTCACCCTTGTGTGATACAACTGTGGTGGGGCTAATAATAGAAACCACAGATCCTGCCTGCCAATCCTGCATTCTAACCTCTAATCCACTTGTAGCAAGGACAAATGTTTTCAGGAAAATAAAACGACGCTGTAGAGAAACAGTGGCATGACTGATCCTATCGTTGGGTCTTCCCCACAAAAGCCTAGAAATAGGGGCTGGATTCCCCCCTCCATACCATACTTGGTATGGTACCATACTTGGTTACCATATACTATCTGGTTTCAAGCTTCCTCTAATTGCTAATGCAGACTGAGTTACACAAGCTGTGAAAAAATGAAAAGAGAACACAGGCAGGAGGGGGAAGGAGACCTAAAGTGCCATCACTGTTGCAAGTTACTTAACGATGGGAATGTGTCTTTTGTGTTTCAGTACAATGCAAATAGCCTTATAGAAGTTCAATATTAGATGAATAGGATGCTCACGTTTGTCCGATGGAAAGTTGGCTAAGTGGGCAAATTCCTTAATCTGGCGCCTCGATTTGAGGGCCCGAGGCAGCCTGCTCAGTGGAAAGTATCCTCAGAAAACCTAAGTGGGAGTCCCAGCTTGCCACTCGTATCTGGTTCAAAGGGGCAAACCATTTCATCTCCCAAGCCTTGGAGCTCTTAGCTCTAAAACAGCATGAAAGTTGCAGCCCTGTTTGCTGCACAGAACTGTTTTGAGGCTCAGTGAGAGAGAATGTCTAGGAAATGCTGTATCAACTGTAAATCTATCTGTAACTATGGGGAATTATTATCACTGGGCACAAATCCATTTATTGTTCCTGATTGGCTGTACACATAATTCAGATTCCCCAGAAAATAGCTCAGCCTTCATTTCCAGCTGTGTGGTATGCGGCTTCTAAACATTTCTACTGAAACCTTGCCTCTTAAAACCTTTAGTCTTGAGGGTCTGCAGAGAGCTCAGTTAACTATTCCATTCCCAGGCAGCTGTGGGGCAGGAATTGCTGATTCGATGCATGTTTTAACCAGCTCAGCCCTTCTGCCTCTTGGCCACTCAAGTGTTTTCAAAAAGATGCAGACTAGAGTGAAATCAAACACAAACTTTGGTGAGATGAGTTCTAGGAGGAATCTGGTTTAACAAATGAGATATGTAAACAGGACTCAGGAAGCTGTGGCTACAGACTTCTCTTACAAAGCTTTAACTTGTTCAGTTTTGAAACGCCATGTTTGCTTTTCTGTGTGCTGTCAGTGAAATAACAATGTACATTGAGATTTCTCAGCTGGCAGGGTGGTAACATTTAAAATATTATTCCTGTTCAGTATCATTTTGGAATTTTGAAATGAAACAACCATTGATGAAACATTAATGAAACAACCTCATGCTGTTGGGGAGGGTGAGTGTATTTTCAGCCTGAGTTTTGGGGTGGTTCAGCCTTCTTTAATTAAGTGCATGACAATAGATTTATTATTGAAAAAATAAAGAAAGAGGTCAGACAAAATCAGCAAATTATTATTGGAAGACAGTCATTTATTCTTTTTTTTTTTTTTTTTAGGAAACAATTTAATAGTTTTTGTGTGTCTTTCCAATATTTTTATACAAATATAAACAAACACAAATGCATACTCATATTTTCCCCCTTTACTTTACAAAGGTAAGTCACCCACTCTATTATGTCAGAAATCTTATACTTGTGTTTCCATAATAATAAAACATAGGTATAAGAGGGTAGATGTTTTAGGGCTCTGCTCTTGCTTGCCAGTAGTGTATAAATATGAGAGTCCTACAGGTTACAGATGTGTGCCTTGATATAGTAGTCATGATAGCTACCAAACAGAACACGCTTGCCTTCACTCTGGTCTGCAGTGAAAATAAAATCAGAAGAGAAAGAAGAAGATATGAAGTGGAACAATGTGGTTGGGAAATTCCCACGCCTTTACCCTTAAAAAAAAAAAAAAAAGAAAGAAAGAAAGAAACTCTCTTGTAAGTGAGGCCAAAGAGAGTATTAAATGCATACAGTATGAGTCAAAGAAAATAGTATTAACATTTATTCATCAAAGTGGATCGTTGGTGTTGGCTGCATATGTGAAATTTCAGGGGCTGTGCTCTCTGTCAGTGCATTTGTATCAAACCATAAGTGTCTGAGTTTTAATTGCTTAAGTGCCCAGTTTCTAAGTGTTTTTTTTTCTTTTTCTTTTATTTTTGGCCCTTGAGTAAGTATCCAAAGAACGGATTTGTTAACAAAGAATAAGACTAGACAATAGATGAGGAAAAATAAGAAAAGTCTTCCGTGATTCAAGAGAAGATTAAAAAAAATTTTAAGTCTTTTCTTTTCCTAAGCAGATTTAATTGAGAAGTATGAACCAAGAAAAATTACAACATCATGCTTTGGCCAGCTTGTCTCAGATAATAGCTTGTGTGACCAATGGAAGTCATGGGGGAGGGGAAATTCAGAGAGCAATGCGGAACTTCTCTGTCATCTCAGGGTTTCACAATACACACAGGAAACATTTGTAGTTGGCCCTTCGTTAGCCCAGAAGATTAGCTAATCCCTTGTTTCACCATAAAATGCCTTTTAAACACAAGGTCCTGAACTGTAAGCAGTGTGGGGGACTCACAGTCCTCTTGGATTACAGTTGAGAGATGCTTTACTTTGTTCATGTTCACTTGGGCAATCCGGACACTGGGGTGGTTCTGGGAGATGTGCTGGGTTGACATGAGCCCCTCTGTAGCCCACCAATGGAGCAAGCTGATTCCCATGTCCAGCATGCCCTGGGAATTCTACAACAGTGTTCTTAGAGTAGTATCAGATTCCTGAAGCCAAGAGATGGATTAACTGTCCAGGTGCCCCAGCCAAATTCCAACTCATCTTGTCTACACAACTTTTATGTCTGTTTAATGGAGCTGCGATCTGGTGTGCACAAAGATAAGTGGCTACATTTTACCATGGTGGTTTCTAAGCTTACCTTTACTACTGGCCTGTTTTCCCATTTGTAGGTTTCCCACTGGCCCTTTTTTTCTAGACATAGTCATTGATTTCTAAAATGCTTGTGGAAAGTGTTGAGATGATAATTCTTTTAATGTGTATAAAGAATTCATCACAGGTTTATTGTGCCGCAGGAGGCTTTAGAGATTATCTAGTCCAATGGTCCAATGCCTTTTCTTTTACAGATAAAGACATGAGAAACCCAGAGAGGTTGTGTCTTGCTCAAGGTCACTCAGCTAGTCGGCCCCAGTAGATTTGCAGTGTGGGCACATGGGTAATTCTTAAGCTATTCCATAGGTCCTATGTTTTCACAACTCCTCACTGAGCAAAGGCTCTAACTAAGAGCAGTTTTGTCACACATTCTACATCCGGGACTTTTCACCTTTGAGGTGTTGTGGGGATACCACCAAGAATGCCATGGGCCTGAGATCAGCTTGGAGGGTCAGCTGCTCACAGAGTTTCCTGTGCGCTGAGGCAGCATGACAGCTGGGGAGTATCTGTCACATTTGTCTTTCTGAATAGCCCCCATTGCTAAGCTGGATTTAGCTAGATTCCAGATTGCAAATATGGCCAAATTCATGTGGCTTTACCCATCTCGCAGCACAAGTTTCCCTCTCTCTACGTAAAATACAAACAGAAAATAAGTAAGAGGAACAATTAGCGTAAAGGGAAAGTTGTTCTGTTTTTGATAGGAAAATGATGAAAGACAGATAAAATTTATACACAAAAATAAATATTATAAAGTCTTTGTTCAGTGTCTGGAGAAGGGTGTCAACTTTGGCTCTGAGTTTCTTAGTCGCCTCAGCAAAGTGGGACAGATGAGCTATTTTAAGATTCTGAATATTCATAAGATTAAAAAAATCAATTCAAGAGAGGCATGGCTTTTACTCACACTAAGACCAGAGAGAAATTTTGCCCCTTAATAACATCCTCTGGGTGGATATAACAGTGAGTTTCATGCAGCTGCTTCTCACTATATTCCTCAGCTCAAGCCATACAGAACTAACTAACGTAAATCAGAAAACGTGTTTCCAGGATATCGCATGTAAGAACAAATAATAGATCTAAATACACACCGCACTGTTTAGAAATCAGTAGATGACATGTCCTTCAGGAAATCTTCTGTATCTACTGTTCCTTAAAACTGCTTTTAAAAGTAATTGCTGGGAGGCAGAGAAAGAAGGCACTCAATAGTGAGTCCGGTGAAAATTCCCGTTCCCGAGGCAAAAGCGACTAATGTTCCACAGTATCCAGGCTCTCCGCCTTTTCACGGGTCACACTAGAGGATTTCCCAGCCACCTTTACGGTTAGGTGTGACCACGTGACTGAGCGTGGGCCAATGAAATGTGAGCGCCCTTTCCCTAGCCTCTCTTTCCCCTTAGTCCGTCTCAGAGTTCTTGCGGAGAGGAAGTGTGCACGGCATGGGGTTTGGCGTGTAGCGAGCACAGGATTAATGTGAATTGTTAGCCTTGCTATTCTCTAGAAATCTATGCTTGTATGGGTGGATTGCTTGGGGAAGGCCCGCGGCAGGCCGCGCAGCGTCCCTGCAAAGCTGGCTGAATTTCTAGCAGTAAAGCCATTCAGGGTGGCCAGGCTGTCCTCCTTCCCGCCACTGCACCTTCTTTCCCTTCCCTTGTCGATCCAAGCAGCAGTCCATTCAGCCTTCAGACTCTGACCCAGGCTGCCACAATCTAGGACTGTTCCATCCATCTGAAACTTTTCGATAACTCTCATACAGTCCTTCTGGAAAAAGATGCTGAAGTAACACCAATGACAATAATTCCTGATAGCAAGTACAGGCTTTTGAGTATATGATGTTCTGTTTTGTTTTGTTTGTCCCATTCAAAAAGCCTCTGATGATTCTATCAGTGCATTTTTTGATGTGAGAAAGTCTTAACGATATTCCTTGCTAAGACATGTTTCTGGAAAGATGATTACACAAAAATAAACATTTTTGTATTGAAACAGGAAATAACTCAGTTTCTGAAGAACGGTGTACCACGTAAATCTTTCTTTAGGAACTTAGTATCTTTTTTCTTTGCTCCTGACCAGAAATATAAACATAGCTAGAGTCTTGGCTAAAAATAACACCACGATGTATACAGACCTGGCCTTCTCACCAGCTTGCTGAGTTATTTGTGTCAGCAAGGATTTTATCGTAAGTACATTTCTTTTCGTGCTATCACATGATGTGCCATTGAGTTTCCCATCAGACAAACTTTCTAATCTCATTTATAGTCACAGAAGTTGAGTATAGGTAATCAACATTTAAGTACATTACAATCTGTAAAGTAATCCAGATATGGCTAGAGTGGAAGCAGTGTGGAGCATTGCAGGGGCTCCAGCCTGGGGGACCTGCTTTTAGTCACCTATTAATGAGTCCTGTGACTTCCTTTGGCTCCTTGATTTCTCATGACCCACTTTCAATATGTGCAAATTCAGTTTGTTTCTCTCAATATCTCTCCAATCCTTATACAGTAGAGCATCCTCATTTTCTAAATATTTCAACTTAATTTGTGATATAGTCTTCAGTCATGGTGCAAGACGGACCAGGGCCACATATAGGACTGCTATAGCTTTTTTTATGAGCCTAAAAAATGCGTACGGGGAGACCTGCCAGTTTCCTTGTTCTTCATCCTCTTCAGTTCTACCAAATCCTCCCAGAACAACAAGTTATACTGTAGGTGACCTGGGCTGACTTCTAACCACACCATTCCTTTGCCTTCCCTTCCTTCCTTCCTTCCTTCCTTCCTTCCTTTATTCATTCATTCATTTTTACATTTTAATTTTTGTAGCAGTAAAGGAAACTTCTTTTCTGAGGGGATCTGTTAGGCAAGTAGTGAGCTGACTAAGTGGCTAAATAAAACTGTGAAACCTGACTTTGCTTGAGCGCCCCACTGTTTCCTTACATCTATTTGGCATTTACTTATTTGGTTCATCTGACTGCTTGACAATTGACTTATTAATAGCTATCCCTTGTTACAGGAATCCTCTTCATCAAGTGTTCTGTGAGTGGAATTGGAAAGAAGGGAGCACTTGCAAATGGATTTAGAGAATTGTAGGTACAGTTTGCAAGATGATAACGAACAGAAGAATGCAAATTGAAAAAGAAGGGGGTGATTTAGATAGTTGGGTTTCTTTGACTCAAAGATGAGGCTTTACCAAGGAAAGTGGAAGGACGGAGTTGTGTTTCCTGTCCGAGAGGTGGCTGAATAGCGTAGTCAGTGTACCATCTGAGAGGATGTTTCATAACAGGAGAAGGACTGCAAAGTATGCAAGACCCAACTTGCCCAGATCGTATGTGATCCCCCTGGACTCGAATCCAGGTCTATCCAAACCTTAGGTGCACCTTGGCTCCCAGCAAGTTTGATTCTTGCAGTGTGACTCAGTGTGATATGCCATTTGCTAATTTTATTATTTTTGGAGAATAGGAAGTGAACTAATAGCCGAATGCTAAATAAAGCTGGACTCCCTGCCTTCAGTTCAGCGTGTAGTGTGCTGAGGAAGCAACCAAACAGCAGGGGGTTGATATGCGAATGTTCTTGTACTCTAGGTTTTGATGCTGCTGTTGTTATTGTGGTTGTCCTTATTTCTGTTGTGCCATCAATGGTGGCAGCTACCAGCGGCCATTGGATAGGCCTTGGCCTGCTCTCTAGGGCTGCTGCTTTGCCCAGTGACTGTACCTTTCCTGTTAGCATGCTCATCATACTTGGAAATTATGAGTCAGTGAAATGTAGCCGTGAGCAGTGAGGATGGGTAGATTACGAGGGCAAGTGCAGCCAAGACTTCCTGTACCCGCTCAGGGTCATTATCTTTGGGAGAAGATAGGGACTCACTGCGGCAGTAGGAATACCAGAACTCACCTGGCATTTGCTGTGTACAAAATGGATTTAGGGAGAGTAAAGGGGAGCAAATTAAAAAGGTAACAGAATTAAACCTTATTTTGCAGACTTTAGGGTGGAGCTTTGAGAGCCATGTTATCGTTTCACTATTATTGACACCTTCAATTTGTTATTAGTTGGTGAGACTCATTAACTGTTCCCATTTGTCTGCCCTCATTCAACTCCTAGCAAGTGCAGCTACAGTCCTATTTAGAATAATAGAGTAAGATTGGTAACATTACTGATTTAACAGGAAATTAGACGACTTACATTCACAGAGCTTAGGTAATTGATACCAACAGCACTTTTCTCGTAATTTATGCACTATGATTGATTCCATTCCCTAGCTGGTCCTAAAAGAATCTCTGAAGCATATTCATATTCAGCCATCAGATTACTGTGCAAAGGAATTAAATGAGTATTACCCTGCTTGCTATCTATTCCAGAGCTGGCAAAAAGTTTCTAAGTGGTTTGGAGCTCAGAAGTCAGTCTAAAATTATAATGCTATTATGAAAGAGTTCAGCCTCAGAGCATTTCTTTGTAAGTGACAGCTCTGAATTTATATGAAGAAACCTTACTGACAACAAGGACACCATTACAGATGGGTCAATTACTTACTCTTTTAAGAGTATTTTTATAAACTCTATGTAAATGTGTATTCCCTGAAATACCCTAAAAAACATTCACTCACCTATAATAGTGTTGTTATAAATGACCAATTTCCAGATGTTAATTTGTATTTGCAGCTGGTATTTGCATCATAATATATGACCTTGCTTCCTGCTTCTCTACACCCCTCCCCGGTGTAATTAACAACCTTAGTACAGGAGGTTTGATACATAAGGAATAAACACTAAATCCTTGTGTTCTACCCCAGAAGTTTCATGAAACAGTGGTAAAGAAGACACAATAAACCTACAGTGTTCGAGTAAATCATTATTATCATATTTGGGCTATTTCTTTAGCAGAGCAGGCATGGGTTGGGGTCTACTTGCCTACTCCTATGGCTTCATTTGCCACATCTCCTTGTATGACTTGTGTTCAATCATGTGGAACAGTCCCCAGTCCCTCAGGCTCGTCACCCTGTTTCAGGCACCTGGGCTGCTGTGCTGGCTCTTTTTCCTCCCTGGCATGTCCTTCTTCTGCTTCTTCACCTGGTAATGACTGCTTGTCCTTCAAAACTCAGTGAAAGGGTCACTGCCTCCAAATCCCTCTGTGATTCCACAGTCTCACTCAAGACTTCCTCTCTGCGTTCCCTTAGCAGCCCATGATGGAGCATGTCCTAACCTTTGTCACACACTATTATTAATGTGATTTATGTGTTTATCACCCCATCAGACTGTAAGTTCCTTGAGGGCAGAGATCACTGGTTAATTAACTGTGAATTGCAGCATCTATAACAATACTTGACACAGAATGGTGGTTGATAAGTGTTTCCCAAATGATTTGTGAGTGTAGAATGTGGCTCTTTGAAAGGCCAAGTTGATGTGATGCCATCATTTTCAAGTTAAATGTAAAATTCAATCCTATACATTTTTGTCCTCAAAACACAGACACAGAAGCGCATGTGTATGATGAGCACTGGGTGCTCATTAGTGAGCATTTCTAGAGTCAAAGGGGTTAAAATTCTCTAAGAAACTACCTCAGCATGCTCAGTGTATCTCAGGTGAGAGTGGAGTCATAGTCAGAGGTCTTGGATTCCCACGATTGCAGGGACCGCAGGAATATCCTGGGCTTACGATTTTGTGCTATAAAGACTAGGAAACAGGTGGCATGGAAGTCTAGAGATGTCTGAACTATAGAATGAGCGCCCTCAACCTCACAGAGGGATTGGCTTGCTCAACAGCATCTTACCCATTCTCATTTAAAAACCCTCACTGCTTGCTGAGGCTAGAAAGCTAAAAAGTACATTTCTTAGTCCCTTACAGCTATGCTTCCACCAATGAGAAAAACTCCAGTGGGACTTTAATTTGGAGGTGAGACATGCAGGTTTGTGGTGGAGACCACCTGGCTCTGGAGTCGGCAGCTGGGCTCTGAATTCCTGACCCGTTGGGGGGGGTCTCCCAATTTGGCGGCTTCTGCGCCAGTGCAAATAGGCTTCCTTCCCTGGGGCAGAGGCAGTTGTTCCAGGGTCTGGGAGTTGTGCCTGGGAGATATCAGCCTAGAGCAACGTTTTTCAAATGGTAGGCATGCCTCGGAGATCTTGTAGGTTCTGTTCCAGATAACTGCAATAAACTGAATATTGTAATATCACAATAAAGTGAGTCAAATGCACTTTTTGGTGTCCCCACCCATATAAAAGGGATGTTTACACTATATTGTAGTCTGTTAAGGTAGTTTAAAAAGTACTTTAATTAAAAAATACTTTATTGCCAAAAATGCTACCACGATCTGAGCTTTCAGCAAGTCATGATCTTTTTGCTGGTGGAGGGTCTCACCTTCACCTTGCTGGCTGCTGACTGATCAGGGTGGTGGTTGCTGAAAGTTGGGGTGGCTGTGACAATTTCTTAAAAGAAGGTAACAATGAAATTTGCCACATCAATGGACTCTTCCTTTTACAAACAATTTCTCTGTAGCAAGTGATGCTGTTTGATAGCATTTTACCCACGGGAGAACTTCTTTCAGAATAGAAATCAATCCTCTCAAACCCTGATGCTATTTTTTTATCAACTAATTTTATGTAATATTCTAAATGCTTCGTTGTCATTTCTACAATCTTTATAGCATCTTTACCAGGAGTAGTTTCCACCTCAAGAAACCACTTTCTTTGCTCATCCCTAAGAAGCAGCTCCTCATCTGTTCAAGGTTTCTCATGAGATTGTAGCAATTCAGTCCCATCTTCAGATTTCACTTCCAATTCTAGTTCTTTTGCTGTTTTCACCACATCGGCAGTTACTTCCTCTACTGAAGTCTTGGATCCTTTAGAGTCATCCAAAAAGGTTGAAATCAACATCTTCCAAACTCCTTTTGATGCTGATATTTTGAACTCTTGCCACGGATCACAAATGTTCTTAATAGCTTGTAGAATGGTGAATCCTTTCCAGAAGGTTTTTAATTTATTCTGCCCAGATCCATCAGAGGAATCACTATCCATGGAAACCATAGCCTTATGAAATGTATTTCTTAAATAACAAGATTTGAAAGTCAAAATCTTCTCGATGGGCTATAGAAAGGATGTGTCAGCAGACTTGAAAACAACATTAATCTCATGGTACCTCTCCATCAGAGCTCTCAGGTGACCAGGTGTATTGTCAATGAGTAGTAATATTTTGAAAGAAACCCTTTTTTTCTGAGCAGAAGTTCTCAATAGTGGACATAAAATATTCAGATGTGTTGTCATCCAGGATTTGTTGTTCCATTTACAGAGCAGAGATAGAGTAGATTCAGCATAGTTCTTAAGGGCCCTAGGATCTTTGACATGGTCAATGAACATTGGTATCAACTTCAAGTCACCAGCTGCATTAGCCCCTAACAAGAGAATCAGCCTGTCCTTTGATGCTCTGAAGCCAGGCATTGACTTCTCCACTCTAGCTATGAAAGCTGGATGGCATCTTCTTCCAGTAGAAGGGTGTTTCCTATGCATTGAAAATCTGTTGTTTAGTGTAGCCACCTTCATGAATTATCTCAGATCTTCTGGATAACTTGCTGCTGCTTGTACACCAGAACTTGCTGCTTCACCTTCCATTTTTGTGTTATGAAGATGGCTTCTTTCCATCAGCCTCATGAACCAGCCTCTGCTAGCTTCAAACTTTTCTTCTGCTTCTTCCTTCTCAATCTTCATAGACTTGAGGAGAGTTAGGGCCTTGCTCTGGATTAGGCTGTAGCTAAAGGGAATGTTGTAGCTGGTTTGATCTTCTATCCAGACCACTCAAACTTTCTCTGTGTCAGCAATAAGGCAGTTTCTGTTATCATTCTTGTGTTCACTGGAGTAGCACTTTTAATTTCCTTCAAGAACTTTTCCTTAGTGTTCACAATAGCTACGTGTTTGGTGCCAGAGGCCTAGCTTTTGGCTTGTCTCGGCTTTTGACATGCCTTTCTCACTAAGCTGAATCATTTCTAGCTTTTGATTTAAAGTGAGAGACGTGTGACTCTTCCTTTCACTTGAACACTTAGAGGCCAGTGTAGGGTTGTTAGTTGGCCTTACTTCAATATTGTTGTGTCTCAGGGAATAGGGAGGTCTGAGGAGAAGGAAAGTGAGGGGGCAGTAGCTGGCCCATGGAGAGATCAGAACCACACAACTTTCACTAAGTTTGCCCTCTTATATAGGCATGGTTTGTGACACCACAAAACAATTATAATAGTACCATCAAAAACCACTGATCACAGATCACCACAACAAATATAATAATAATGAAAAAGTTTGAAGTATTGTGAGGATTACCAAAATGTGACACAGAGACACAAAGTGAGCAAATGCAGTTGGGAAAAAGGCACCGATAAACTTGCTCCGTGCAGGGTTGCCACAAACCTTCGGGTTGTGAAAAATGAAATATCTGCAAAGCTTAAGAAACCAAAGTGCAGTAAAATTAGGCATGCCTGTATAGGAAATGAAACATATTTAGTTGATTTAGTTTAGAAAGAAAGAAAGAAAGAAAGAAAGAAAGAAAGAAAGAAAGAAAAAGAAGACAGAATGGAATAAATGGGACAATCACATTGTCCCTGGTAAAAGTTAATTTGTTTTAGGGAACTTGTAGTTTAGTTTTGCATGTGTGCGTGTACATACATTTATGTATGTGTATTCTGAGTCACAATGTAAAAGGTATTTCTAGCTATGAGTTTCAGTCACAGAAGTTCAAGAACATCTGGCCTGGAGCCTTACCTCTAGCATTTTCAATAATCTTCTTAATCCCTTCCTGTTTAAACCATCCAGGAGTCCTTTTTTATCTGTAGAACATCTGTTATGATGCCCATCAGGCAGCATAAAGGTATATAGATTTTCTTTTTTTAAGTTGTTAGTTGCAGAGAGAGGTACATGGAATTTTATTTCAACTGACAGCTTTCTCCTATATTTTTTTCCAGGTACTTCCCTATACGTTCTTTAATAAGGACAAGATAAAAGTATGAGGTATGAGTGTATGTTGGGGGGTTCCCAACTTTCTTCTGGTCCTACAGCATGTTCTGGGAACCACTAGGGGGAATTTGTGCTTGAGCCATTCTCACAAACTCCTTGGGCTTCCTGCACACAACTCAGAAGGGGCTATGCCCAGAAGCAGCTCAGCTCCAGGCCTCCTCAGAGAAACTGACCTCGGGTAACCATAAAGGTAATAGGTATTGGGTGAAGTTGTCCTGCAAAATATTGTTAAGATGATAAGGAAGCAGAATAAAGATATGATAGCAATCTGTGAAAAAAGTAAAATCCTGTGAAGATTAAGATAGGGACAGGTTTCAACACTCTCTTAATTACTGCTCTGGGCAAAAAGTCAGCTGCTGGTCCAGGATAAAAACATTAGGTACCCCAACAATTATTTTTTCTTAATCAACTTCATGCTTCCTTTTTGGCAGCCTGCTGCTCGGAGTCCTTCCTGACTGGGGAGCCTGGTTGTCTCTGCAGAGGGGAACTAGAGCGCTGGTGGACAGAGGCAAAATAGAGAGATTTCCTCTGCCTCCTCACACTGTTTGTATTTAATACTGTATACAAATATTACCTATTCAAAATCAAACAGCCTCGATCCCTATTCCCAGCTGATGACCTCGTCTTTTACTTCAGGGACAAAACTGAACAGTCAAAGGTCTTCCCGCAGATTCCCGCAGTCAACAAGTGCCTAAAACGGTGCCTGAAATGTAGCAGCCAACTCCCTACATGTATGCTGAATGACAGCCAGGCATGCTGCAGCCCAGAGGCTTGCGTCCTCAGCCTGACTTATGAGTCTTCCTATCCGGTTGCCACAAGCTGCCTTGACTTTGCTGCACTGGGACACCCTCCCCCACTCCAGACATCTGCATCCTGACCATTCTTCAATATGGCGCCTTTCTTTCCTATCTAACTCCTCAGTCACGTCTTCTTCTCTTAACACCTAGATATTAGGTAGGGCCTACAGTGACATCGATGAAATGAGTGAGAGTTGTAACTTTGTTTCATGCCAGGTGGCAACTCCCTCAACACTTCCACTGTGCCCTATGCAGAGCAGACACTCAGTAAATACCTTTTGACTGGCTGAGGACATCTTTATACATTCATGTAAAATTCAGTGACTGGGAATTCTGTGGGAGAAGTGGGGCCTCCCCTCCCCCAGCCACTCTCCTGGAAATCCAAACTCCTTAAATGAAATTTAAGAGAGCCTCAGGCTCACTCTCCTTATTTCTGCCAAGTGTTAATTATGTGTGGAATCTAAGGGGACTTCCATGTATGGATTACAAGGGATATTATGAGGGGACCTTAAGAAAGACAGCTGTGCAGCAGGAAGACATTCTTTTCTAAACTTTCAAAGACCTACAGTTCTCTAATTTGTTTTTGGGAGAAAGACTTTTTTCTCTCCAACATTTCCTTTGTGCTTATTGAAAAAGGAGAGATTATTTCCAAGAAAAACGCTTTGTCTGATTAGCTCTTTGCATTATCAGGATTCAAAAACATAATGGAAAATTCTCAATCATTTTCTCTGAACTATGACGGCCATGATATTATAGGTCCTGACATTGTTGTTTAGATCTTCATTCAGCCAACACTAACCAATGTGTGTGTAAGAGTATCTCATTCTAAAATATTTCTAAAAATATTGATTATTTTAAAAACAACTTTAACATATGGAGTGACCATGATATAATAGGAAACACCAGATAGATTATTGCCTGTCCTATGGAGTCACTTGAGTCACTTGTCCTATGTAGTCACTTGAGTCACTTGTCCTATGTAGTCACCTTCTTTGACTTAAACATTTATTCCAACTTTGTTGTCATTGCTCAAAATGAGACTGGGTTGCCTTGGAAGCCACTTTTCCAGCTATTTAAGGAAGATCACTATTTCGTAGTCACACCTCATTTTTTTTTTAGTCTTAATCTAAACTATATTAGCTTGATCATGTACCTCATTCACTAGATTTGGCACTAGGCACTTTTGGGCTGTTTCCCAAACACCAAATCAAACAATGAACATTTGCTAACATTAAAACTACTTTTGAAAAGCAAGCGAGACAGGCCCTGGAGGTGATTTCAAAAGAGGAATCACAAAAGAGTTTTGAGTAATGGAATGAGTGTATTGTTGCCTGGGAGAGCTTTTCAAATTGGGACAACACTCATTTTGAGGTGGCAGAGTTCATCCATTTCTCATGGTCCGTCTCTTCATCTTGCATTCTTATCTGATATTTGAAAACTCACTTTGGGCTGAGGAAGTAATCTTCGTGGATGAAGACTCTGAAATTTTAAAATTTCTTAAAATTTCTTAAAATTTTAGGGAGAAATTACATCCTGCTGAGCTGAAAGAAAAATGAGTACAAAGGAAAACATCGTTAAAAAATTCCAGATGGGAAAAAAAAAAAAGCCAGATGGTAGCAAGTATTAGAACCACATAAACCTAGATTCAAATCCCCACTTTGCCAGTACTTGTTCGCCACTTTGGGCTTGTTATTTAACCTTTTAAGATACTGTTTTCATGTCTATACAATGATGGTCTATTAAATGGCACTATGTAAATCATTTAGTACGGAGACTGGCAAATATTAGAATAGTAGGTACTTGAAAATTGCTATTTTCTTTCTTTTCCTTGGAGAAATTAGTAGAAAGAAGATTCTCTAGGACTTAAAACCTAAGTTCGAGTCCCAGTTTATCAGCTATGTGACCTTGACCAAGTCACTCAAACTTTCTGGGGACTAGTTTTCAAAGTCCATTTGTAAAGTTATGATTTTATTTACTGTGGCATTTAATTTTATGTGTCAACTTGGCTGGGTCACGATGGCCTGATACCTGGTCAAACATTATTCTGGGTATTTCTGTCAGGATGTTTTTGGATGAGATTAACATTTTAATTGGTGGACTCTGAGTAACACAGAATGCCTTCCATAAATGCAGGTGGGCCTCATGTTATCAGCTGAAGCCCAGAATAGAAAAAAAGACTGACCATCCCTAAACGAGAGGGAATTCTGCGAACAGATGGCCTTTGGACTGGAACAGCAACATTAGATTTTCCACGAATCTCAAGTCTGACCTCCAGCCCACTCTGTAGATTTTGAACCGGTAAGTCTCCATAATTATGTGAGCCAATTCCTTAAAATAAATTGATCTCTTTATCTCTGTCTCTCTCTGCCTCTGTCTCTCTCTCTCCCTTTATTTATATATAGGTATGGTTCTATTTCTCTAGAGAACTCTGACAATACACCTGCCTCAAAGTTTTCTTTTATGGCCACAGGATGGAATAAAGGAAGTCATGTATGGAGCACAGCCTGTCACAGGTCTGGATCATGACAGCAGCTTAGGAAGCATCAATTTTCTTTTCCCTTCCCTTCGCTTGTTGAGCTTCAGTTTTCTCATTTGGAAAATGAAGAAGCTAGACGCACTAGATAATTTCTAAAGCTGCTTCAGCTAGGAACATTTATGTATCTATATGAAGCTAATTGCTTGGTCTATAACATTCAAAACCAGTCATGTCTAAGTTGGGTTTCTGCCAAGGAAGAAAGGCATGTGGGGTGCACAAAGACTATTTATGTAGAAAGAAACCCTTTCAGGGGTGCAAAGAGTTAGGGGGACTAAAGGGGAACTCCTGGTAGCCCTATAAATATTCGTTTAAGCATAGATGCTTTCTCAGTGGTTGGGGGAAGCCACGTACAATCTCTTACTCTATGCAGAAGTAACCGGGGAAAGTACCTGTTTTACCTGTTAGTGCATTTCTGTGCGTCTCTGTGCCCAGGTTCAAGTGACTGACTGCAGAAAGAAGAGCCATTTCGTGGATTCAAAAAACCTATGGCATCAAGTCGAACAACACTAACCTTCGATCTCTGAAAATTTAAGGTCCGATATGGTATTTGTTAGAAGGAGAAAAGAAGTACCCTAGGCTGTGTTGTAACTGTAGTCTTAGCAATTCATCAGAAAAGTTCCCTAGTGTATTTTAGGACATAAGTGTTATCTCCTTTCTTTTTTTTTAATGTTTATTTATTTTTGAGAGAGACAGAGACAGAATGCGAGTGGGTTAGGGGCACAGAGAGAGGGAGACACAGAATCCGAAGCAGGCTCCAGGCTTTGAGCTGTCAACACAGAGCCCGATGTGGGGCTCAAACTCACGAGCTGTGAGACCATGACCTGAGCTGAAGTCGTTCGCTCAACCGACTGAGCCATCCAGGTGCCCCAATGTTATCTCCTTTCTTAACCAGTGAAGTGGCTAGATACTTAAGCATACTGGCTGGAGTACTTTGGGTCTTTGAATTTTTAGATGAGATAGTTGGAAAAATCCTTTGTGGGCTCTGTGGTGCTATATAAGGGTAAGTGATTATTATTCTTACAATACACACTCAAGTGATACCCATGGTTTGAGATTCAGGTGAAATAAGTCTGGCTGAGAGAACCCCTCTCACCAATATTTGAGTTCCATATTTTCTTTCTTGTACATACAGGGAGGTCTCGTCAGGCAGGCTGATGAGCAAAATTAGCAACTGCTCACACAGCTTGAACTGCGAGGCTCAGACAAGGTTCTTGGTCACCCGTCCAAGTACCCACAGCCTGTCACCTGGGCTCTGGGCTACCGGCCTCTGTGCTATTCTGCTCCATGATGGAGCTAGAGCCACATCAGGCACATTCACTGTCATGAGAGCTCAGTGCTTAAAAGGATTCAGTGCTACTCCATTGCATGTGGATGACATCCAAATAACAGCATAGCACACAAGGCCTTCGAGACATATGGCTTCCACCTATTTCTCTAGTTCTATCTCTGCTGTGATTACTGCCCATCTTCTGTGGCACAGTTCTAGGCTCCAGCCTGTAAACTTTCATTCTCAAATTTCATATTTATTCAGCAGATATTTAATGCATGCCTACAAATGGGTTCAGTGCTGGGGATATATCACTAAATAAAAGGGAGCTTACATTACAGAGGGAGGCAGATGATAAACATTAGGGTGCATGATAGAAAGTGGTGAGAACTGTGGGAAAGACAGAGCAAAATAAGAGGACTTAGTTGTGCTGAGAATGGGGGTGGGGGTTGTGTTTTATGTAGGGTGATCAAAGTAGGCCTCTCTGAGAAGGTAAAAGAATGTTTCAGTTATGTCACATTATTATAATGATGACTAGCTGATGGAGGAGTGAGCCATGCCAACATCTTGGAGATGCAGAGGCAGTGGCTGTCTTGACACAGGAAATGGTTATTGTGTTTGAGAAACAACAAAGATGCTACTATGCTGGGATGCAATGAGAAAGCAAGAGAGTAGAAGGAAACTGGGAGGGAGTAGGTGGTGGGACCATACAGTAAGGTCTTGAATGTCATTATCGGGACTTTGGCTTTGACTCTGAGTGAAATGGAAAGCCATTGGAGGGTTTTGTGCAGGAGAGTGACATGACCTGACATATTTTCAAAGGACTCCTTTGGCTGATGGGCTGTGAACAGACTGATGTGCAGAAGTGGGAAGACCAGCTGGGAAGCCGTGGGGGTAAGAGGTAAGGTATGGGAAGAGAGGTAAGAGAGAGTTATGGTTTAGACCAGGGTAGCAGCATGGAAGTAGTAAGAGGTAGTCAAATAAGGGATCTATTTTAAAAGCAGAGACTATAGGATTTGGATGTGCAGTGCTTCAGCATTCAGGAGACAGAAGATGGGTAGGGTGGAGGGATCGGCAAGGAGACTGGGATGGTATAGTCAGTGGGTGGGGGTGGGGGAGTAAAGATAGCATTGTAGATACAAAAGGAAGAAAGTATTTCCAGAAAGCATCAGTGATCAATTATATTAGATACTGCTAAGTTCACTAAGATGGTGAACCTGTGAGATGAAAACTCACAGGTAAGTTTAGCAGTGTGGAGATCATTGATAACCTGGAGAAGAGCAGTTTGGGTGGAATGCTTTGAGGCAGACACAGTAGTGATGAGTAGGAGAAAATAGGAGAAGAGGAATTGAAGACAGTGAGTTAATACAACCCTTCTGAGCACTATTTAGCAACAAAGGGAGCAGAGTAATAAGGAATAGCTAGAGGGATAAGTGAGGTCAAGAGAGGCTTCCAGGAAAAAAAAAAGAGAGAGAGAGAGAGGGTTCCAGGATCACATGTGGGTAGTCTCATGCCTTCATGCCTCTCTTCTAGACTCTACCTACTGCACCTTCACTTTTTCTTTTTTAATTTTTTTAATGTTTATTTGTTTTTGAGAAAGAGAGCACAAGTGGGGGAGGGGCAGGGAGAAAAGGAGACAGAGAATCTGAAGTAGGCTCTGCACTATAGCCTGACTGACATGGGGCTTGAAGTCACAAACCTAGTGATCATGACCTGAGCCAAAGTCGGACGCTCAACCAACTGAGCCACCCAAGAGCCCTGAACTTTTTCTTGAGGATATAATTTACCTATGTCTACCCTGAGCCTTCTCTATTGGCCCTGCTCATTCATCAAAAAGGACTTACTTCATACTTGCTATGAAATAGACCATGGTCAGTGAGCTCAATGATGAAAATGAGCAGCATAAGATTTGATAAGATCTTTGCCTTCCTGGAGGTTCTATTATAATGGGGAGACAGAGAATACAGAATCAGGCAATTAGAAAAACAGAAGTGATCATTACAGATTATGATAAATGTTTTTATAGGCCATCAACTGGGTAATGTGAGAGAAGGTGAGGTGTGGTGGTCATAGGAGGCCTCTCTAGGGAGGTGACCACTGAACTGAAACCTGAAGAATATTGCTCTGGACTGAACGATGATGTCCCCCGCCCTCAAATTTGTATGTGGAAGCCCTCATCCCCACTGTGATGGTGTTTGTGGGGCCTTTGGGAGGCAATTAGGTCATAAGTGTTGAGCCCTCATGAACAGGATTAGTGCCTTTATAAGACAGGCCCTGAGAGAGGTGAGCTCTCTCTCCACCATGCAAAGACACAGCAAGAAGGCATGTGTCTGTAAACCAAGAAGCAGGTTCTGACCAGACACTGAATTGGCTGGCACCTTCATCTTGGACTTCCCAGCCTCCAGAACTGTGATAAATAAGTTTCTGTTGTGTAAGCCACCCAGTCTGTTATGGCAGCCAGAACAGAGTAAGACAGATACCGAGGACCCAGTGGCAGAAAGAACCAGAAGAGTCTTCCAGGCACAGAGTATTAGCTCCAAAAGCAAAAGTGGTCAGGTGGGAAGGGGTGGTGTGGTGGAAGAAGAAAAGGAGGTCTAGTGTGGCTGGAGTCGCCTGAGCTGGGAAAGGTGGTGTGGGTGCAATACGGGACCAGATTACATAAGGCTTGGAGGCCTGTGCAGCAGGCTGAGTGTGGAGAGAGGAGGGTGGCTTTGCTGAGTGGTAGCAGTGTAGATGAGAAGTGCACTGGTGGAGATACTTTTGGAGGTAAACAAGCTGGTAGATTGGATATGGGGAATGAGAGAAAAGAACAAATCAAGAACTGCTCCTATGGAGTGACCGGCCAGGTGGTTGTGGCACCACTACCTGGAAGAGAAAGAAGATCTCTACAAGGAGGGGTGGGAGATCATGTGGGGGTGGGAGGAGAGAACTGGTTGGAAAACAGGCATCAAGGAAACCTTGAGAGAACGTGTTTCAGGAAGTTGGGAACAATCAAGCAGGTCGAGTTCTCCTGAGAGATGGTGAGGAATGGAGAATGGGAATCATTAGTCTTAGCACAGCCTGCCCCATGGCCCCCAACCTTTGTCTAACCTCCCTTCACTTCTGCCTTTCTCCATTATTTGACAAATTTTAGAGGTTAGGGACCTCCTTTTATATTCACCTTTGTATCCCCGGGCTCAACAGCGTGCCTTAGGAATGGGGTAGGTTCATGATGAGTTCCTGACTAGAAATAACCCTGGGAAAGAGACACCCAAGGTGCTATCAGCTGAGAGATCAGCTGCCAGCTGCCAGAGTGAGTGGGGAGGGCCCAGCCCTACTCCTTTAAGAGCCCGCCCCAGAGCCACATGCAACAGGTTCCACTCAGTGCCTTATAGGCTGAAAAGTGTTCCATCTTCTTGGAACTGGAAAGGGCGCTCAAGATAAGGCAGGGTGGGAACCTGGCTCACTGACACATAATTAGCCAGCTTTTGTCTTTGGATCTGACTGGAAGTGACTCATAGGCTGGAAAAAACCTTTTGGAAACAAATGAGGGGGGAAAAAGTAGGTTAAGTCACTATAGCATTTTCTCAGATAAAATGTGGATCTGCTGTCCCATAAATGTTGAATGCTGTACATTTCTTCAGCCTCTCTCCAACAAAAACCCAGGGGGAATTATTAAGCCTGACTATTCCCTCATTTTCTCCAAGATTTTTATTAAATGCAATTTAGAGGGGATAAAGTTTCTTCTCTTTTCTCTTTCTATTCACTTGAATAAACCCTAATTATTGGTGGGGCAGAATAAATGGGCTTCCAGAAGACTGTGGCGATTTGTGATGTTTCCCCTTTAAGTTAACCAGTTGGAGGCTCCTGTTCCAACAGCTACTGGGGCATTTCCTGTCCACTCACACCTTACTCAATTCAATTTGAAGTATTTATAGAGTGCCTTGTTGTGAGGCACTGACACATACACAGCTCTGCCCTCTGAGGGTTTCTGGTAGGGGTGGGGAGGTAGTCTTGAACTCAACTAAGATACTGTACAAATCAGACTAAGAAATGCCATGGTGGTGTGTATTAATTAGAACTTTTTTTGGTTGCAAGTAACAAAAATGCAAACTAAGTTAAACGATTAGGAGAATGTGTTGTAGAAAATACCAGGTTGTCCCAGGAACCCGGGCAGGCAGGACTGTATCAGGAACCCAGGAACCCGCACTGCCAACATCACAACTCTATGGGCCTCTCAGCTTTGCTCTCCCAGCCTGTGTATCTCTGTCTCTGTTTCCATCTGTCTATCTTTAACTCTACCTCAGACTCTGCTTTCAGACTGGCCTCCCCTCCACATTATGGGAAACATGGTCATATAGAAGATTCCCAACTTTATAATATCTTGCAATTTTAGCTCTGGGGTGAAATGGACTTTTTCACTTCCAGTTTCAAAATTCCTCAAGAAGGCTTCTGATTGGACTCAAATGTGTCAGCTCTTCACTTCTGGACCTATCTATCCCACGTGGGGAGCCAGGGGAGGGAAGGACTTGGCAAGTGTCTGTGAATGGTCCAGCTTGGGTCAGAAGCACATTACCCGCTCCCATCCCCAGCCCGACAATAAAATGGCTTTTCTCAATAACCCTGCCCTGGTAGCTCCAGAGCAGCGGGCTCAGTAAAGCCAGGAGGGTAGGGGGAAATCATACGTCCAGCACTGCAGCTGACTCTGTTTTCAGAACCAACCATGGGGGCCCTGGTTTGATACGTGTAACTCTACTAATGAAGGCCTGCAATATTTGAAAAAAGGAGTCCCTTATGAAATCTGGCTTTCATATGATCTTCTTCTTTTTAATGTTTGTTTATTTATTTCTTAGAGAGAGAGAGAGAGAGAGAGAGAGAGAGAACAAGTCAGGGAGGGGCAGAGAGAGAGGGAGACACAGAACCTGAAGCAGGCTCCAGGCTCTGAGCTGTCAGCACAGAGCCCAATGTGGGGATCAAATTGGTGAACGGGCAGCTCATGACCTGAGCTGAAGTCCGCTGCTAAACCAACTGAGCCACCCAGGCCCCCCTCATTTGATCTTCAGGACAGTGATTGAGGGCATTACTACCACCCACTTTTTACTGAGCACTCTGTCCACACTGACACAGCTAGTACGCCACAGGGCAGGGTTCAGAACGATGCGATTCCACAGCCCCTGTGCGGTCTGACCATTCGGGTGCTCCACAAACACAGCTCGGTGGGGAGAGAGGGCAGGAGCCCCAAGGAAGAGCAATCCGTCACAGTGGGGGTGGGGAGAAGTTCTGAGCCTGGCTTTTACTTACTGGGAAGATTTCAACAGGTCTAGGTGAGGGAGGTACCGAGCTCGGCCAGAGGGGAGGGCCGGGGCACCTAGTCTCAAAGGTAAGACCAGCAGAGCCGGGTGGGAGGACTGGAGGAGGTGTGGCGGGAGCTTCGTGGCCTGAAAGAAAGGTCCAGGCCCAGTGGGGAATGCCACGCCCCAGTTTGGAGTTCTTCCTTCCAGATCCCGGCCTCTAAAATGCAATTCCATTTAAGGGCAACCCAGCCTGGTTCACACCTAGCCTTGGAGATGACAGATTGCCCTGTGGTCAATTTGCGGGGTGAGAATGGGAGCCTCCAACTCTGCACCTGCACTGCCAGCGCCATAAAGGAAGTCAATCATTTCCCATAAAATGTCACCACTGCTGAGGTGCAATTTACAAGGGGGTCCTCTGCAGACGGAAATACACCACGGAAAGAGACCCCTAGATTTTCAAATTCACTGCAGCGAGGCGCGGGGAGGAAGGCCCGGGTGCAGAGTGGAGGAGGGACCAAGGAGCACCCCCCCCCCTTTTTTTTTGCCCTCGGCTCCTTGCTTTGTAACCGGCTCTGCCACGTGTTAAAAGCTTCCGGGGGTGGGGGAGGGCGGCCTCAATTATTTCTGCCTGAGATGTGCTGGACCAAACGTAAACAGCGGAGGAGCGGGAGCCGGGAGCCCGGAGTCGAGGCTGGGCAGGGCTGCAGCGACCCTGCTGCCGCCGCCGCCGCCGCCGCCGCCGCGGAGCCTGAGCTCCGAGCTGCCGCGGCGCCTGCGAGCCGCCCCTCCCCCGCCGGGCCCGGGAGCCCATTTTCGCTTGGCCGGTCCCCGCGCTGCCGGATGGATTGCGCCCCACCCCCGCTCCTCTGCTCAGTCATTCAGACTTGGAAAGTCAATAACACGCTGACATCATCAGGGGTTTGTGTATTATTACACGGCTACTTTCCAGAGTACCTGGCATTATCTAAGAGAGGAGCACTGCGGCTGCCCAAGAAAGGGCCCGGACGCGGGGCAAGCTGGCCTCTGGAGGGGTGGCTGCCCGGAGCCAGGCCTTTCCTCCGTGGGGAGCGTCTTCAGGGCACCGATTAGAAACAGATTATGAGCTTTTGCTGCACTAAATGCAGATGCGCTTTAGATATCGATACATGCTTCATTTTGGCTTGGGGTGCACTTATAAATCATTCTTAAGTGACCTCTATTTCTACCAAAGACATCCACTTGGTCTTTAAGGAGCATTTTTAGTGATCTTCACAAAGGAAAAAAGGAAAAGGCTTTTTTTATGACAGGAAGCCAAAGGCTGATTCTTTTGAGACTCTTGGGGTTTTTTGTGTGTGTGTGCAATTCTCTATTATGTAATCTCCATCACGGGTGATTAGGTCTTCTCTTTCCCTCCAGGGCTGGACTGGGTGGTTTGGTTGCTGTGTTTTTCTTAAGCCTCATGCAGAGCAAACACACACATAGAAAACATGTCCCAGATTTATGGTGCAAAACTGCTCTCCAAGCGAATTGCCTTAGAAGAGTGTCTCAATTTGAAGGAGGGAAATAGATGAATTTGTTGTTAATTAAGACTCCTTATCTTACTATTCTGGCATTTCCTTTTCCTAGAATGAGTTTTTAAAAATAATTTTATGTATTTTAGATGTTCTCTTTCCTCCCCCCCACCTATTATGATACTTGTAATAGCTTAAATAACTATAGATTGTATAGATTATTGATACTTTTGTTCTGTTAATACTGCAACTCAATAACTCACACAACATAGTACCTTTTCTGTCTGGCCAAAAACACTAGTTCCTTCTTTACCCACACAGGGCAGATCTCCTTTAAATTTTCTTAGTATCTTAAATTACAGAAAATGTCAGCCAGGCCCAAATTGGCTACCTGCAGAATTACAGGGTGAGAGTAGTTCTTCATCAGCCTGATCTCATCTCTCTCTATCTCAGGCAGGGAAAGATCACTGATTGACATAGAAGTCTTTAGCCTCCCCGGGAGAGAGCAAGGGAGCCCTGTTTCTCAACAATGTAACAATTTCCCTCTGTGTGCTTGGTCATTTCAGAAGAATCTGTAGTAGATTGTGACCACTTCCCTCCAGATGGTCTGAAAAAAACTCCCCCACCAGGTTGCACTTCTAAAATCACCTCCCCAGGCCTGTGCTATATTCCTCCCTCCCCACCCCCAAGCTTGCTGCGGGAAATTCCCTTTTCGTAGCTGCCTGCAGCTGCTGAGGTCTTGTGTGCAGCCCTCCAAGATGGTTCAGTAGGTGTTGGGTCTGTGGAGTTTGAAGCTGCTAAAGGAAGGATGGAGTGGGGTGTGGGGGTGAGCTCCCAGGCAGCCCATGGACTATTTACTTCTGGGGCTTTCCCTCAGCCCTGTACAGAGGAGCCTGCAGATCTGTGAGTTTGTCTTTTTGGTTGTCTGTTTTCTCACCTGCTGGCCTTCTGGTCTTTGCCTGAACCCCTCCTAGACGGACTACCCTGCTAGGGGGTCCTTGCTAGGCTGGAATGTCAGCCATTTCATTCTAGATGTTGAGCTCTAGTTGATTCCTGGCAATCAAATTCTTTTCCTGGAGCTTTGGCTTAAGCAAGGAGGACAAACAGATCAGTGGGTCGCTTGGGCACGCGCTGCAGGATAGGAAGTTGATTACCAGGTACCAAAGCTCCAGAACTAGGTGGCTGATGCCTTTCCCTTATACAGAAGCCTATATGTCAGGAGGAGGAGAGCATTCAGTAGCAAGAACCACGTTGGGGAGATGGAGAAGCAGGAGTCTTGGCTGGAGATGAGATAAGTATGTTTGAAGAGGTAGACATGTGCTCACTGGCGGGAGATCATGGCTTCTGCCCGCCATGGGCCCACCCAGGTCAGGGCCTTGCCTGGGTTGGTCCTCCTGTGCTGTTGGAGGGAGGAGGAGCTCCACGTGACAGATGGCATCGGGCCCTTCTTCCCAGAGCTGGCCCTGAAGGGAACTTGGTGGCCTGATGGGCCTAGGAGCGATCCTGCAGAGGGTACATGATATTCCCCCATTCCTCCGGGAAAAAGAGGTCACCTTCAGGGCTTTTACTGCTAAATATTTGTCAGCTGCTTATAAATGGGTGCATTTTGGGGCACCTGGGTGGCTCAGTCAGTTAAATATCCACTCTAGGTTTCGGCTCAGGTCATGATCTCATGGTTTCTGGAGTTCAAGGCCTGAGTTGGGCTCTGCGCTGTTATCAGGAACCAGCCTGAGATTCTCTCTCTTTCCCTCTCTCTCTGCCCCTCCCCCACCGACGCTGTCTCCATCTGTCTCAAAATAAATAAACTTAAAAAAAAAAAATGGATGCATTTTAATTCCCAGGCTTGTGTCTTTTCAGGTAGTCAGTATGAAGATTGGTATTCAGGTATAAAGCCCTAATTTTGGTTTAGAAAAGGCATCATCTTTGGGGCACCAGGGTGGCTCGGTCAGTTAAGCTTCCAACTCTTGGTTTAGGCTCAAGTCATGATCTCGTGGTTTGTGAGTTTGAGCCCCACATCCGGCTCCACGTGGACAAGCTCAGAGCCCGCTTGGCATTCTTCCCCCCCCCCCCCCTCAAAATAAATAAACACAAAAAATATTTTTTAAACTAAAGAAATAAAATAGAAAAACAGATATGAAAATACAAGCCTAATTTTTCTTATTAGGTTTAGAAAATTATATTTGCAAAATGTCTCTACCAAACTGCTCTGGCTGTCTCTAAATGTTATTCTCAGTTGCTATGTGCATCCCATCGTGGAGTGTAACAAACAGTTCTTGGATCCAGGCCGACTCTGAGAAGCACTGGAGCAGAGGCTGCTCTCTGGATGTCCAGCAACTGAATTCAGCTCACATTTGTGTTTTGGTTGACCTAAATAGGGTCTGTTTGTTTGTTTTTTAATTGGATTGAAAATCCAGAGGTTTCACATAAAAGGCAGCTTCTCCTGAAGAGTGGAAAGCTTCCGGCAACACAAGCGTGTCAGCCGCCCCTTTATTCTTGCGTGGCCTGGGGTAGGGTCACTCATTTCAGCTACCTGCTTTGCTCCAAAAGGCTTTCGGATTGTTGTACCCCCTTTCCAGGTGTCCCGTATTTTGCTAGCCTTCTCACAGGAGAAGACCACCCTGAAAGGTCAAAGGACCCCGACCAGGGGAGTGTGGTGTTAGCGTGGAGTTGCTGCGAATCCTCTGGTACCCCAAACATTCTAGATTATGATGGACAGTACGCTTCAGATCAGTATAGGTTAGTCTTGAGATGCATGCCAATGTCGTTTTGATGAATGTAAACGTTTATTTAATAACTCACAAGTGTTACTGTTAAGTGTTACTACTAGTTTTTTGTTACTTTTTCTTGGTGAATAGATATAGAAAGTAAAAATACTACTGCCTCTTTTTCTATGTTCAGGAGGGGATTCTCCCTCATAAAAAGGTTAGGGGCCTGCTGAGCTATACTGGTTCTCATCTTTAGACTCTTGTATATGTACCCCCAAAAGAATGTCATAATATGATGTATCCTCAGCTCTTTTTGAAAATGACAGCTACAGTTTTGCATTCTAAGTTGAAGTGTTGGCAAAGGATAATACCCACTGTACTGCAAAAATTGACATTTTAGAATAAAGCCGTTACATCACTTTTTAAAATGTATCCAATGGGATCCAAATACCACAGCAATCAGATACCTATCATCATTCACTTAAAAAATACATGAACAAGCTCTTTTTTAATGGTGGCGGGTTTTACGTGATTTTTTTCTCTTTGAATTTATATGGCCAGCCTTACAGAACCAACAAAATAAATATAAGTTTTAATTAAAAAATTCTGTGTGATTACATGGCTTTAAGCATTAATTTTTATTGACCATATATCATAATGAGGTGAATGTGCTTTTTTTTTTCTAACTAGCTCCTGTATCCATGGATGACTACTGCTGCCTATTGCTAGAATGAACATTCATTCTATTTCTCGTTTTCTGTTCCCACACTTGCGTGCACATAAGAAATGTTATCACGTAAACAGGTAGATAGAAATGGAAATAGTTTTTTTTTTAATTTTTTTTAACGTTTATTTATTATTGAGAGACAGAGAGAGGCAGAGCATGAGCATGGGAGGGGCAGAGAGAGGAGGAGACACAGAATCGAAGCACGCTCCAGGCTCTGAGCTGTCAGTACAGAGCCTGACACGGGGCTCAAACTCACTAGCTGTGCGATCATGACCTGAGCCGAAGTGGGACTGAGCCACCCAGGCGCCCCAGAAGTAGTTTTAAAATAGCAACATCCTTTCTAGATTCATTTGCCATTCTTTCATTCTTCACCTCCTGAATCATTTGCCAAAGATCTCATGGCTTGCCCCAAATCAGCTGTGTTTACATCCTACTTCCATCTTGTGGGGAGCAAAGAAGTCACTCATTCTAGACAGAATGTTTGTGTCCCCCAAAATTCACATGTTGAAACCTAATCTTCCTGTGAATGTATGAGGAGGTGGGGCCTCTAGGAAGTAATTAGGTCATGAAAGAGGAGCCCTCATGAATGGGAGTAGTGCCCTTAGAAAAGCCACTGCAGACAGCTCCCTTCCCCCTTCTGCCATGTGAAGCCAGTGTGAGAAGATGGCCATGTATGAACCAAAGTGTGTTCTCACCGGACATTCAGTCTGCCAGGGCCTTGGGCTTGGACTTCCAGCCTCTAAGACTGTAAGAAATACATTACTGTTTTTTATAAGCTGTCCAGTCTATAGTATTCTGTGATAGCAGTGTGAACTAAGATGCGTGACAAGCAAAGGTATTTATTTCAAGTCATTAACAGTATTTGCTTCCTCTATACCTACTCTGAGACTTAATTCTTCCTTTGCTCTGCAGGTGTTCATGCCCCAGGGCAGTGTACCACAGTAAGACTGGCAAAAGGTGAAAGGTATGTATTTCTTTTCTTTTTTTTCTGGGTAGTTGAGATTTTACTTATTTATTATCATTTCTATTCTATTTATTTTATTCTTGTCTATAGTCTTTCTATTTTATTTATTCTATTGCTTATCTATATTGTTTAAATTTTATTTAAAAATTGTTTTTAATGTTTTTATTCATTAATTTTTTTGAGACACACACACACACACACACACACACACGCACAAAGTGTGAGTGGGGGAAGGGGAGAGAGAGAGAGAGGGAGACACAGAATCCGAAGCAGGCTCTAGGCTCTGAGCTGTCAGCACAGAGCCCGACGCGGGGCTCGAACTCACGAGCTGTGAGATCATGACCTGAGCCAAAGTCGGGCGCTTAACCGACTGAGCCACCCAGGCACCCCAATATTGTCTAAATTTTAAAATTAGATGTAATTGACATATATCATCATTTTAGTTTCAGGTATACAACATAATGATTTGATATTTGTATACATTGTAAAATGATCACCTCAATAATCTAGTTAACATCTAATACCACACATGGTAACAATATATTTTTCTTATGATAAGATCTTTTAAGATTTATTCTTAGCAACTTTCAGGTATAAAATACAGTGTTATTGACTATAATCACCGTGCTGTACATTACATCCCAGGATTGATTTATTTTATAACTGGAACTTTGTACCTTTTGACCCCCTTCACCCATTTTGCCCACCTTCCCCACGCCCCATCCCTGCCTCTGACAACTACCAATCTGCTCTCTCTTTATATGAGCTCAGTTTTGTTTTTGTGTTTGTGGATTCCACATATAAGTGAGATCATATGGTATTTGTCTTTCTCTGACTTCTTTCACTTAGCATATGCCCTGAAGGTCCATCCGTGTCAAATGACAAGATTTCCTTCTTTTTTATGACTGAGTGGTATTTGGTATGCTTTTCTTTAGTAAAGTAGGAGACAGGAGATTGAGAGATCACCTTGACAGCAAGCTCTTTTCCAGATAGATAATACTCATAGATGCCGAGGAAGTTAGTTCTCTTAACACTATCCTTTTTTGTGTGCTCCTTGGAAAGTCTTCACATACCCACAAAAGTGTGTGTGTACTCCAGCTTGAATATAGCTGCCCTGGAAAAAGTTGGGCCTGGGTTCTTACACTTAAAAGGGAAATACCAAGAGGTAAGCGCTGCCAGTGATTGCACTAACAACATATTCATAATGTTTGCCTTGTAAGCCCAGTTATATCTGTGGCCTGTTCTGTGGGAGCTCCCTGTCAGGGCTCCATGAAAGAAATTATAAAGGGGATCTTTGCTGAGAGTGCTGTGAAGGCTGCTGGTGGTTCATAGACTTGCACTGACAACGTGGGCTTTTCACACAGTCATAACTTAGTTCAGCATGCCATTAGTTTCGTTCCTCCTTTTTCACTGGGATTCTAGAGGGAATGTGCTCTCCTCCATTCCTCCTTCGCTACCAAACTCTTAGGCTGATGTAAAGAACAGTTCCTATTCCTTCCTAGGTGTGCTGAGCCGTCCTTCAACCCCCCACCCCCTTCCCCATGCTCCATCGCACAAACCATCTTTTCAGTTGGCTGTTGTTTTGAAGAAGGTAGCTCAAAGTAAGCCAAGAATTTTTAGAGGAGGAGCTCATAATATTCAGAGTCCTCTTTTGTTCTCTACTTCCTTTTGCTTATCCTTCCTAGTTTTGAGGCTTTAAGAGAATTTCATGTATGAGCTAAAGTTGCCTCTGGAGGGTAAGTCAGTCTTCACTGCTCCTGGCCTTTTAATGTAATCTCACCAATGAGAATTTTGAGGGCCTCAAGAAGTTAGGTCCATTCTTGGAATACCCTAGGGATTTGGGTCCACTGTAGAGTACACCTGAGAAATACGGTCTGGGCCACTTGAAATGCTTGAAATATTTTTAAACCAAATTTAATTTCTACAGGTATGCTGGAACACTTTTGATCTGGAATCATATGGGATTTCTTTCCAGGTGTATTTCATTCTGCACCAGAAGGCTTAAATTGCCTCAAAATTAGGGGAAAGGAAAGAGAAAGGTGAAAAAAATTTAAAAATAAAATATTTGTTGAAATTTCTGAGCACCCAGCATATGCCAGGCATTTTGCACACGTCTCACGAAATCCCCCCAACATCCATGTGAGGTAAGTATCATTACCCCATTTTATAGCTGAAGAAAGTCTCAGAAAGTGTGGAAGCCGAACACTTGTGCCATCTTTGCTTCGTGTTTGCTTGATTGCAATATTTATTACTCAAGCACATGAGGAATTTCCCAACATAGAAGGAAGAGCAGAAGTTGGGCATAGCTCCACTTTATAAAATAGTGAGTTTGTAATTACCTGTGAATAAGTTTTTCTAGGGCAATGTCAAGGTATCTCAAATAGGGGTCCATCTAGGTCCTAAAAGAGACTTCTTTAGATTTCTAGTGGCACTTCAACAGAGATTGAAGACTAAATAAAATCTCTTAAACTGTTTTGTTTAACATTTTCTAAACAATATAAGCTTATATGTCTTCCAAAGTAGTTAATTAGACACCTCATTTTTGAAACATGATTGATTTTCATAGTTACATCAACAACAGGATGAAAAGAATAAATCAGACTACTTGGATCAGAACAGTGATAAATAAGAGAAAAACTCTTAAAAATATCAAATACTTTGTTTACACTGGCACTACAGTCCTTCAGAGTAGCCAAGCTATATAGAACGTGACGTTATTCAACAGAATGGTAAACCCAGAAGAGAGAATGAGTTCGAGCAGAACGATGAGCCTGGTTTTGGACAAGTTGAGCTTGAGGAGTTTCTGGCACAGGCAAATGGTGATTCCCATTGGGTCTGTGGTTCTGAGACAGGAGGTGAGCTGGATTGTACTAGTCATTCACATATAGATGGTGATTGAATCCACTGGGGAGGAGGAGATCACTGGGAGAGTATGTACAAAGGAAGAGAAAAGAGAGCCAGAAAACAAACCTGGGGATCATAGTAAACTAATACCTGGAAAGCCAGCAAATGAGATTGAGAAGTAGCCACGGAAGAGTGAAAACCAGATTTTTTTTCCCCCAAGGAAGTTAAGGGTAGTGGGAGATTCAACAATGTCAAAAGCAGCTGAGAGATCCTGGAAATAAAGACCATTGAATTTGACCTAAGGAGATCACTAGCTATCTTGGCAAGAAGAGCAGCAGGTGTGAAACTGCAGTGGATGAGAAGGGAGTAGGTGGTGAGGCTGAGGAGGCAGTGATCAGATACCACAATTTTTTTTTTTTTTTTTTTTTTTTTAGAGAGAGAGAGAATGAGAGAGGGAGGGAGAGAGAGAGGGATGGGGGGAGAGAGAGAGAGAGAGAGAGAGAGGGAGAGAGAGAGAATCTTAAGTAGGCTCCATACTCAACACAGAGAGCCTGGCAGGGGGCTCCATCCAAGAACCCTGGGATCATGACCTGAGCCAAATCAGGAGTCTGATACTCAACTGAATGAGCCACCCAGGTACCCCAGACAGGACTTTTTTTTTTTTTTTCATGTTTATTTATTTTTGAGAGACACAGAGTGAGCAGAGGAGGGGCAGAGAATCCCAAGCAGCGGGGAACCCTACTCAGGGCTTGAACCCAGGAACTGGAATCGTGAAATCATGACCTGAGCCAAAATCGGATGCTTAACTGACTGAGCCTCCCAGATGCCCCACCCCCTTCCTGACTTGTGAGTAAACTTTGAGTTGTGAAGGGCAGTGGTTATAGGAGGGATTTATTTCATATTTTTAAAAGAGGGGGAATATATTGACATGCTTAAAATGCTGATGATGGCAAGAGGCCAGTAGAGAGAGACAGCTGGAAGATGTGAAGAGAGTGGGGACAAATAATAGATTGAGGTGGGAAAAAATGTCTGAAAGGATGAGATCCAGAGGGCAAGGAAATTTATGACACAAGCTCTCTTTGTGATGAGCACCGGGTGTTGTATGTTAAGTGATGAATCACTGATGAATGAATGATGAATGATGTTAAGTGATGAATCAGTGGTACACCTGAAGCCACTATTGCACTGTATGTTAACTAGCTGGAATTTGAATAAAAACTTGGGGAAAAAAGAGAAAGTTTGTCCTCTTTCGTTCTGGTGAAATAATTGTGGAAACTACTACATCTCTATCATTGCCCTCATAGATTGGTTTTCTAATTTACTCACTAGCTTTGGAGCTGTTGGAGGAAGGCACTCATATATTTAGTTCTGCATTTCTTCTTTTTTTTAGTGTTTATTTTTGAGAGAGAGAGAGACAGGGAGAATGGTGTGAGGGAATGCAAGGGGGGAGGGGCAGAGAGAGAGGGGGGACAAAGGATATGAAGTAGGCTTTGTTCTGACACATGAAAGCCTGATGTGGGGCTCAAACTCCTGAATCATGAGAGAGGGGCAGAGAGAGAGGGAGACGCAGAATCTGAAGCAGGCTCCAGGCTCTGAGCTGTCAGCACAGAGCCTGACATGAGGCTCAAATTCCTGAGCCGTGAGGTCATGACCTGAGCCACCCAGGTGCCCCTTTGCTCTGTATTTCTACTTCTTAACTCACTGTACTCAGTAGGCATTTTGTTTAGTAAGTGAAATTTTGGTTCTGATTTATGCCATCCAAAAAAATTTTGTTTTCTTTTTTCTCCCCCTGCCGCCTTGGCAAAAAAGGATAGAGCATTAGGCTCTATCTATAAGGAAAATAAATCCTGGGGCACCTGGGTGGCTCAGCCGGTTAAGCATCCAATTCTTGATCTCAGCTCAGGTCATGATCTCACGGTTCATGAGTTCAAGCCCCACATAGAGCTCTGCATTGATGGCATGGAGCCTGCTTGAGATTCTGTCTCTTCTTCTCTCTGCCCCTCACCTTCTTGTGCTCTGTCTCTCTCTCAAAATAAATAAATACATTTTAAAAATAAAAATAAAAAAAGACTAAATCCCAAGTCAAGAGATGGAGGGTGACGGACAGCAGTTCCTACCAAGTTTCAGGCCTGGCTGTCAATCTACCCAGATGCATTGCAGTCAAATTAATCGATCAGGAAACAACCCAGGTACATCATTAACTGCCTTCGCTTTCCAGGTCAGGTGTGCTGTTTGGCTGCATACAAACATGACTTTAAATTTCTTATTTCCACAGAAAAATCCAAAGGCTGACAGTTTATGTATTCAGAGTTCCCAAGTTACATGCACACAGCCCAGAACACAGTGTAGAGATATTACAAAATACTGGCTCATAAGAGCAGTAAGAAATATTTAGATGTGCTTCACAAAATTCTTTAAGTTGTTTGCCAAATGCCTTAACCATTGTAGAACAATTTTGTTATGTGCCTCCTCCCACAGAATGTGGATTAATTATCAATCTGCCACAGCAGGAATATAGGCAATGATACAAACTGTGTCTAAGTGAGAACTCTCCTGAGCCAAAGGACTGTTGGGGACTTTAACTGAATTCATGTATTAGGTTCCTTGGTCAGCACATGCTCCTGAAGACTATGTACAGGACTATGAAAGTTCATTATTGTTTATTTTTTATTTTTTAAGTTTATTTATTTATTTTGAGAGAGAGACAGAGAACAAGTGGAGGAGGGCCAGAGAGAGAGGGAGAGGGGAGAGAGAGAGAATCTCAAGCAAGCTCTGCACTGACAGAGCAGAGCCCGATGCAGGGGCTTGAACTCACTAACCACGAGATTATTACCTGAGCCAAAACCAAGAGCCGGATATTTCACCAATCGAGCCACCCAGGAGCCCCTCATTTTTGTTTAGTAAAAGAAACTTCCCTTGTTTAAAACTTGCTGGTTGAATGTTATCTGTAAATATTTGGCCAGAGTTAGAGAAAGACTGGCAAGATGTTTTCATTCAAATTGGTTTTTACTGGTCAAAGTTTCATTTGAAGCCTATGAGAAATTTGCCAAATGATGAGAAAAAAAATCAGGCTCCAACCCAACACAGAATTTGGAGGTATCCTGGGTGTCCCTATCTGTGGGCAGCTCTTCAGCTGGTAAGCGGGCCTGGTCGATTCTATTTTAAAATGCCTCTTGTATGGATCTCATTTTCTCCATTCCTTCTTGTTATCCCTTAGACCAAGTCTTCATATTTTACCTGCCAGTAAGTGCCACCACCCTCCACTTCTGGTCTCTCTCAGTCTCCATCCAGTGTTTTGTAAATTGCCACTTCCTATGGGACATTTCTCTGCTTGAAAATCTAAGTGTCTTTGATATTGCTCCCTGAATCAAATAGGGATTTTTATTTTGAATAAAAATTATTTATTAGCATAACAAAGATCATGTGTCTTGATCAAGGGTGACATAAAACGTAGACTGGATCCCTTCTAGGACAATGTAAAGTGAGAAAGGCATTAAGGGATTGTAAAAAATGAAAAAAATCTTTGTTCAAACCAGGGGCATCCAGGGCGTGAAGCTGATATGACATGAGGGAATCTCTTTAAGAGAAAGAACAGAAACTGTATCATTACAAAATTAGATGTAGGCCTTGGAAGGTGTCAGTACCAGTGCGGGGCCTGGAGGCTTAAGCTTTAATAGCTTCGTAGTGAATGTGCTTCTGTGTCAAACAAATGCGGCCTAATAACTGAGCTTATTTGTTTTGAATTTTCATATTTGGTTCAGAGTAATACATTCACGTGGTATTAACTCAAATAGTGCAGGAGAGTTTAGGATGAAAAGCTACATTCTCTGATCCCCAGTTCTATTCCTAGAGACAAACTGTTTCAACGTCGTTTACCTTTCCTCTGGTATTTACCCTAAACAGTCTAATAATATATGCTTACACTTTTTTCTTTGATTCATCAAATTTATTTTTTTTTAATTTATTTATTTTCAGAGAGAGAGAGAGGGAGAGAGAGAGAGAGAGGAGGGGCAGAGAAAGAGGGAGAGAGAGAATCTGGAGCAGGCTCTACACAACCAACATGGTGCCTGATGCAGGGCTTGAACTCACGAACAAACCGTGAGATCATGACCTTAGCTGAAACCAAGAGTCAGATGCTTAACCAATCCAGGCGCCCTTGATTCATCGAACTGAAATATTCTCTATGGTCTCTTTGCAACGACAGATGAGAATTTCTCGCATTTTATATCACCTCCTCCCACTGTTTGGTAGTAACTATTACTGTTGTGAGTTCTAGTCTTTAGTACCTTAGACTAGTAACTAACTTTTGTTTTAGTCTTGTGTCATTTGGAAATCGTTCCGCAATCTAACTTCACTGTCACCCAGAGTGAACCTTTCCCTTGGCAGCTGGTTTCCTAGTGGTTTCCCTTGTATAATAGGGTCATCCTCCTGTTCCCTTCCAGCTCTGCCCCCTTTTGCGGATTTCAGCTCTTTCCATCCTTCAAAGCCCAGATCGATTCTTACCTCATCCTTACATCTCAGCTGTTCCAATACACTTCGGTATCTCTCTTTGAATGCTCTTCACTTGATTCCCAACACACAATTTAGCACTTAATTATAAAGCTTATTGTTTGTTTTTGAGCCCAGCTTCCTCCCCATCCCTGCAGCCAATCACTCTATCTCTTGCAAGGTTGACTCTTAGTAACTGCTTATTGAGCTGAAACATTCTGTTCTCCAGTCGGCTCAGGTTTATGCATCTTACCTGTCTCACTAGATTAAAAACTTTATATATGTTTGCATTTTCCCACGGCATTAAACACGGAGTAGGCATTCAGTAATAAGCAGCTGAATAATTCTGATCTTTTTGCTTCACCCACACTCTCCTGTAGCATTTTTGTTGCATTTACTGGAAGATAACAGAAGATAGTAGAAAAGGTCCTTTTTAGTGTCAACTTTGGGCTATACAGTATATATTTTTTCCTGCCTTCTCTGTGGGAGCATAATTCTTTCTCTCCATTCAATCCCTAGGCTCCAAGGATGTTGTTAATTGTGGCTTAAAAAAATACCCTTTAAGGCAGTTTTTGTGTGTAGAAAAGATTACTCAGGTTTTTTTTTTGTTTGTTTTAAAAATTAATAATGTTACAAATCCACAAATGTAGCTCTTCTGTAAGCTTTTAAGTTCAGTTTAAAGATCTGATTTTTCTATTTATAAGTTCAGCAATTTTAACAGTCACTTTTAAGGGGGCCTTTGAGTAATGCTCAGTCCCATTTACAAACTTAACTGAACAGCCTGGAACATTTTAAATTTCATTTATAATTTAAACATGCTTGATTTTCTTTTTATAGACTATGATTGTTTTAACTAACAAAACCCTTCCTATGTACTTAAGTAACGGTTGTAAATCTAACAAATCAAACCCATAGATATGGGAACACTAAAATCTCTTAAATCTTCCGACATTATAATATTTTTACAATCACAATTCTAAATCAATAACTCAATTACATATTTCAAATCAGAATTACAAGGCTTAACTATTACTTAAAGAGGCCAAACTCTTGTATGAATATTTGAAATTCTAAATATGCACATATTATTTAATGCAAAATCATAAATGGTACCGGGTTGATTTGTTAAACATTTATCATTTAAATTTAAAATTTGGGGGGGCTTAAAATATGCTTATCCATTATGGGAAAAAATGTATTACCTTGATGAATTTTGGGGGTTGCATTGCCATTGATTTTGGGACTTGCCTCCTCAGCTTGTTGAAGGTGCTTACTGCCTGGAAATATTGGCCTGGGCATGCATAAATCCTCATCTAGGACTAAAATAGTCCAATGGAACCCCTTTTCATTGTTGTGGGGTAAATGGCCTCCATTTGGAGTAATCTCATAGCCAATATCCACTGGATTCAACTAACAATTTTCCTAGCTTTGTTTATATGGGAAGTCTGCTACTGATTTTCACAGATGCAATGTGCACTGTCTAGTTGTTCCAAGCTAAGGCAGAGACTTACGTAGAACCTTGCTTGATTGGGTTTTTCATTTCTTGGGCTCTGAAAATATGTAAACGTCTTTGCATCTAACTCTAAAAATCTTTGGACTGGAGAGAATGATGCATTCTTTTAATACATTTCTTATCCAAAACATCCACAATTGCTATATATATTAAAATATTATCTAGTTGAATTAGGGACATGTCTCTTGGCTCTGATCGGCTTTGCAGTCACAATGTCTAAGAACCTTTCACTACCAGGTGTGAGCTGGGCACGGATTTATAAAATAAAGTCTAGAAGTGGGCATTTTGTACAAAGCAGGGATATTACTCTGCCTGACTCTTCCGTGCTGCAGGGTGAACGGAAAGCTAGTGATGGAGCAGTATGTGGCCCCAACTAAGCTGCTTACAACTATAAAAAGTCTATAAAAGGACACAGCTGTGCTTCTTCTGAAACTTTGTCTAGAGGTCAGGAAAGGGGCTTATATCCGGCAGGGTAATTTTCATAAAATGGAGTGCATGTCTACCTTGCTTATTCTCAGTGCCCAGAACAACAAACTGTAGGCTATTAATTAAAAAAAAAAATTGGAATGGATGGGTAGGGGGATAGCTGGCTGGCTGGCTGGGATGGATGGCAGGTAGACAGGGTATACCAGGCAGGTCCTCTCCCATGCATGTCAAGGATATATATAGGAGACTGTTCATCTGGCTGCCATTTGGCATGGAACTAGATCCCGACAAACTGTACAGTTCGTGAGTAGAACAGAAAAAGCTGACAATTAGGAAAGAATTGAAATGGTTTTATAAAAATACAAGATAATGCAACACAGCAACAAAGTAAAAGCCCTAGGATCTCACTGTCCTGGGCAAGGAGGTCCTTAATGGTGCTCCTGATATGATGAATATGATGTATGACTTACATTAAAAAAAGTGATCCTGGTTTTCTTCGGTGCTTATTATCACTGAAACAGCAGGTGTTCATTGTGGTTTTGCTCCTTAGATTCTCCTTAAGTGCCGTACCAAGTCATGTTGTAGGTAGCTTAACTGGCTGCAGAGAGTCTGTCTAACATAGCAGATGGATTCCTGTCTTCTTATTGTATTTCTTGCTGTATAGTTATGGGGGAAAACAGTTGATGAACGAAGATTAACTTATAAAATAAAATCCTTGCTCTCCACAGGCAAAGAAGTACATTAATTTTGTGGGGTGTTGTGGGAAGAGGAAACATAGGAATTACCTGCTAGGGTGTATATTGGGACACAGATTAAAGAGCATTTCTTAGAAGAATATAGGATTTCAGGAGCTGCTAAAGGATGAAGTATGAGACCTTAATCAGAAAGAAGATGACACTTTAGTTATCGGGTTGGTCCAGAGGGTGGTGGAAGGATTGAATGAGTGGGGGCTTGGAGCGTACAGAGGGTACTGCTGGGGAATGAGAGATCTTGCTTTTGTTAAGAAGCATTACTCTTTAATGGTGAGAGGACTGGAAAAGGCCTGGATCTTGAATCATATTAAAGATCAAATCAACAAGTATTTTGTGGAGCCCCAGTTGTATGCAAGGCATGGGAACATTCTTTATTTTCCCCTTATGTTTGCGGCTGCTTCTCCTGAAAATGTCTGTGGATGAGAAATAAAGAGTTAGACTATTTTTGTCTATCTTTGGCCATTTTTGTGTGGGGGCACATTTAGTCAAAGACTAAGTCTCAAAGACTGAGCCTTAAAAAAAAAACAGTGCATTTGTGGACTCTCCTCCATTACTATTTTTATTCTTACAGCCTAAAACTTAAGTGCTATGACACAGTAGCTCTAACACTCCCCATGGCTCTACACAATATGGAAATTACTGAAAATGGTTTCTTTCCCATTATGCAGCCAAAAAGCAGTGAGATCATGAGGAAGGAGGCAAGAGAAAACAATATTTAATTTGTTCTAGAAGGGTGCCGTGGGAATAAAAATATTCTCCTTTTCCCCCTGAGGTTTAAATACATGGACACAACAACAACAACAACAAAAATGCAGAAACGATGTTGCTCACCAAACAAGCCCACACTTCACTGCCTAATTAAATCATTTTAATCTAATGAATATAAGCAACAAAATAAATTGGCATAGCAGTGAGTCAGAGAGTGATTCCAGCTGAAGCCACGCACAACCGGCGCTGCCCTGCTGGGACACGCATAGCCTTTCCGCTTCCTTTCAAGTGACGCCCTATTGCACTTTCGCACAAGTTGAGGAGGCCTGCGGAGGCGGCTTTACCTGGCAGTCTCCCAAACAGGACTGGACCTCCTACATACCTTCCTCTTTAGCCTGGAGAAACCTGGGTTTTAGCAACTATAGAATGCTGGGGAACCTAGCCCCAGTTAAGTGTGCTCCCCAGGACCGTGGGTGCAGGGGTTTCCCCAGCTGGCCTGGAGTTTGGTGCTAACAGATTATTTACAAAGATGAATGCCAGGTTCCTTGATCTTGGTAGTGGTAAATGGAAAAAGTTCATGGTGTTATTCTGTGTTGTTTTGACAGCAGATCAAAGAGGAGCCACATTCTGTCTCAATATAGTAAGGGATGTTTTGGAAACATTTCGAGAACAATTTTTCAGCCTTATCATCTCATTTGAGTTTTCCCTTTAAAACCGCCTTCTTTGCTTCTTGCTCTTACTATAGGAATGAGAGAAAAAAACCCACTAGAATAAGTTGATGTTAGGGACAGGCTAGTGCATTTTAACATGGAACAAATAATGATGCTGGATTGATTCTGACATATACGTGCTGATGACTGGATTTTACCACTTACAGGTTTGGTGACCATGGGCAAGCTTAGTTTCCCCATCTGTAAAATAGAAATAATAATGCAGATTCATGAGAAAGCTTATGAAAAATACAGATCGAGCTGGAAAAGATCCAGGGAAGTTTAGTTTCCTTTACTGAGAGGTGCCTACCCATTTACGATGGACATCCCTTACTTTCTAGATGCCTCTGTGGCAGGGGGTTCCCATCTTGTCATGTAGGCAGGAAAGTCCCTTCTTATTATATGGGTTGCAAGGGTGTGGGAAGATTTCTTTTCTCACTATGGTGGCAGTGAGGATCAGGGGAGTCCCTTTTCACCCCTTTAATACTGATGGAAAGGAGGGGAAAGAAACGGTAGGGAAAGTCACTTCTGAGCAATGTTGTTCAGAGTTTGATGGGACTGGAGACAGACTCTGTTCTTGCCATCTGTCTCCTGCTTCTGGAGGTGGGGAGTGATGGTCTGTTTCTAAGGCACATTTCGTTATAGTCTGACCCCCACCCCCCTGCACCATCGTCCCAGAAATCTTTTTAAATCAATAATATCAACATGGTACTGTGTTCCTGCTTCTGTACTTCTCCTTTCCTCATTAGCCATGGCTCTTAATCCCTAGTTGCAGGATATGCCGGTAATGTGGAAACCGTCCTATTTTTAGTGAAGGGAGATTGGAGAAACTCCGTTCCAGTCCTCACGTACAAACACAAGATAGTAATAGCCCTCATCCTTGCGGGGCTTGCTGCCTAGGGGAAGAATCCAGGATGTGTGCCCAACTGTGATGGAGGAGAAGCTCTGGGCCTTTGGGCTGCTTTGGTACTTCCAAGAGGAGATGCGGAGGTGGCTGTTGGATTTAACATGTTCATGTTTAGAAGGCAAGATATACAGATTTTGAAGCCATTGACATATGTTTAAATGAATCCAGGGGAGCTGATGACATTGCCTAGGGAGACAGTCATGAGCTGTAGTTCTCAAACCTTGGCTGCATATAAGAAAGCCTTGGGGATCCTTCCTCCAGAGATTTTGATTTGAAAACAGGTATAGAATGGAATCTGGGAATCAGGAGTTTAAAAGCTCCTTAGACGATTGTAGTGTGCAGCTGGGTTTAAGAATCACTGCTCTATCCTTGCCTTCTCTCCTCTTCTCTCCTCTTGTCATGTTACTTCAGCACTTCACCCTGAGCTGTGTATTGGCGTCACTGGGTGAGATTTTGAAAGTCAAGATGCCCATGCTGCATCCCAGATCAATCAAATAGGAACTTGAAGACTGATGACTCCATTGGGCAGCCCATGCTGAGAAGAAATACCAAGGAAGGAGTGCATGTAGATATCGGGTAGATGCTGAGGTAGCAAAGTCAATTGAGAAGTAGGCTTAGCACAGAAGCCAGGAAGACTTGTTTTATTAAGCATTTGCTATCAGTGGAGCCTTCAATACAACGTTAGGAAGAAGTCATGATAGTTGATCTCATTCCTGATTTTAAAGATGCTTCCAACATTTCCTGATAATAGATACCACGCTTCTAGTCTTTTCTCCGTTTACTATGGGTTTGTATTATGATGAATTTTTATTAGATGCTTTACTTGCATCTGTTAAATTGGTTGTATGGTTTTCTTTTTTTAATCTGTTAATGTGCATAATTCCATTATAGACTTTCAAATATTGACAACTATCCCTGCTTTCCCAGGTTAAAAGTACCTTGAACATAGCATATTGATTTTTATCTGCACTGTTCCATTTGACCATGCTAGTACCCTGTTTAAGGTTTTGTGTCTTTATTCATGAAGTAGAAACCTGAAAGTTAACCTTTTCCTAATGTGTACGTGGTTTTAGTATCAGGACTATTCTGGTTGTGTGAAATGACTCGGGGGCATATTTCCTCTTTTTCTATTTCCTGGAAGATATTGTATGAAACAGATGATTTCTTCTTTGAAAGTTTGGGAGTATTTTTGTCTAAAGCCATCTGAGCCTAGTGTTTTCATTGTGGGAATATTTTAAAATATTGCTTTCATTTCTTTCAGAGTTATAACACTCTTCAGGCTTTGCATTTTTGCTAAAAACAATCTCAAAGTTGTATTTTTCTAGTTCCCAACCTCTCCTATCCTTGCATCTATTTCAGATGCCTTTTCAGCCAATTTCCTGCTGTCTCCATTTTCCAATTAACATGGACTCTGAACACACTGAAAGGTGGTTTCTGCTTCCTCTGAAGCTGCTTTGACAAGGTTGCAAATGGATCTCCATGATGCCAACTCAAAAGGATTCTTTTGAGTTCTTTTTTTTTTTTTCTTTCTTTTGACCTTTATGCTTTTTTTTGAGATAGTTTACCAGCTGGTCCTTCCTGAAACTTTCTACTCCTTGGCTTCTATGACAAAATTCTTTTCTAATCTTCCCTCTCTCTAGTTATAGTCTACAAATCTCATTCATAAGCTGCTTCCCCTTTATACCTTGTAAACACGTTTTCAGGTTTTCATTCTTAGTCCAATGTCCTTTTCATTCTATGCAATCTCTTCAGATAATCTTATGTACTCTTAATGATTTGAACATCACCCAGGGGTAGACTGAGGTTTTGTGGGGTCTGAAGCTTATATAATTTGGGGGGGTTTCTCTTTGATAAAAAGAATACAAAATTGGGTACTGGGTCTCACATTGGAAGTAAGGGGTTTGAAACTCAAAAAATTATAGTGAATTTGCCTCTGTCTACATCTGTGGATAGATGACTCCCAAGTTGGTTTATCTTCTTTGACCTCGTTCCTACACTTAAGATTTGTAAGTTGAATTACTTATTGGACTTTTCTGTCCTATAGTGGAACTTAAGGTGGGGGTTTTAGAACATGGCCCCGAGGTTGTTTGACATGCCTCCCTTTGAGAAGTGGGGTTCATGTCCCTGTCTTTGAGTCTGGGCATGGTAACTGCTTGACCAGCAGAATACAGTAGAAGTAGCATGGTGCCGAGTTCTGGGCCCAGACCTCAAAAAGCTGACAGCTTCCACTTCCATACTTTGGAGTTTTTGCTTTTGGAACCCAGACACCCTATTGTGAAAAAGTCAAGCACCACAGGAGACCCCACAGAGGTCCCAGCAGGCAGGCAGCACCAACTTGCCAGCTATGTGAGTGAACCATTGTGGAAGTGGATTCTCTAGCTCCCAGTCAAGCTGGCGTAGTTGATGCCACTTGGGGCACAAATGAGATTTCCTCACTGAGCTCTGCCCCAATTACAGATTGGCAAGATAAAAAAAAAATGAATGTGACTTAGAAACCTTGAGTTTTGGGGTCATTTGTTACACAGCAAAAGATAGCTAGCTAGAACACACAGATACCTGAACCTATTCCTTTCTCTGTATGTCCATCATAATTAATGATGGTACCAGTGACACTGTTACCCATACATTATATGAACATTCATTCTAAATTTTTTCCTATTCTCTCTTCCTCATCTCCAGTTAATCATTAAGTTATGTAGTTTCAGATTTTGCCTCTTAGATGTTTCTATCATCTACTCTTTTTTCTCTGTCACTTGGTTTGTAATGCCCTCTGTATCTCAAAATATTTTGCAGGAGACTCCTAATGTATTTTACAGTATCCATTTTTGTCCTGCTCAAGATCCATTCCCTGCACTGCCACAGAAATGCTAACAAAAGGGACGCCTGCATGGCTCAGTCAGTTGAGGATCTGACTTTGGCTCGGGTCATGATCTCTTGGTTTGTGTGTTCAAGCCCCACGTTGGGCTCTGTGCTAACAGCTCGGAGACTGGAGTCTGCTTGGGATTCTGTGTCTCCCTCTCTCTCTGCGTCTCCCTTGCTCATGCTCTCTCTCTCTCTTGAAAATAAACAAACATTAAAAAATCTTTTTTAAATGCTTACAAAATTCTAAACATTACTTCCCTGCTTAAATCCTTTTGATATTATAAACAGAATAATTAAAGATATGATGTATTTATCACATTTTTCAACTGAAGAAAGATCTGAGCTTACAGATTAAAAAATTGCAACACTAATAGATAGATAAATTATTATAAAATTTCCTACATACATCCTAACTGCACCCCCCTGCCCCCGTCCTCACTTCTGCCTCTATCAAACAACTACAACACTAAAGTTTTCCCAACAATGGATTAAAAAGAAAGTGTCTTGGATTTCCAATTTGCCAGTCATAAAAAATAAGAAAAAGCAGTAGAACAATCTTTGTGGGATTTCAAGGTGTACAGTGTTAGCATACCAGCCAAATCATCATTTGTAAGTCAGATATAGAAATGCAGGAAAGAAGAATATCACCCACATATAGTTTCTAGAAACAAAAATGTTTCTCAGTATTATTTACAATCTGTGTTCTATTTACAGTGAAACTTTCCATGCCCTGTTATGTCATGAGATTGGATAATATTGCAGTAGCCACTATACTATTGTCATGTAAATATAGTATCATTAGTTACTACTTTTCAAATATCTAATAGCTCAGCAACATTATAAGGCTAGTCTGGGGGACTAGCTGCTATTTTGAAATCTTGTTTTAGTGAGAAAATCCATTTCCAACTTCTATGCATCTAACTTAGCAAACAATTTTTGAAGCTCAGTGTGGACGTATCTAAAGGGATTTGTCTTTCTGTCACACAAGTGATAGGTTGGGTTTGAACATCTTATAGTCAAAATTCATACTCCTGATATTTAAAAGATGCACATATTTATGAGAAGCCTGAACAATGTTTTTCTGAAAAACAGTCCTTTTATTTCTTGCTACTTCTTCAGATCAGTAAAATGTGTGGAGATCAGATACTGAGTCTGTTTCAAAGTGCGACACATAAGAATTGGCTTCGGTTTGACATGAATTGCCATTTCTTTTTGTTTTCAGGTTGCCTCAGGTCTGAATTATTAAAGAAATGTCTCTCCTAAATCAACAGGGGCAGGTATGAAGGTTTAGAAGATGATAATACCAATATTTTAACATTTGACAACGAATTTAATATTTGGAGTACAGAATAACAGGTATGTGTGGTACCGATGACTTTTCCGGAGTCACATATTAATTACAGGAATATCTGAGAATACAGGGATATTTTTTTCAGAGTAGCTTGCAAGTGACTGCAGTGCTAAAACAGTTTTTCTTTGGGGGGAGATTTTAGCAATTTGGGTTTGTTTTTTTTTTTTTACATGTTGTTACCACAGAGGTGGTTATGTTGGAGCAAGGTGTACGTTTGTAGATGACAAATTCTAACCCAAATTCCATATACGAGATGGTTATTTTAATCCAGAAATCATTTTGACAGGTGATCTGGTAGGAAGTTTAACAGGCAGAAACAAATGAAGGAAGGTGCCCCCAGTGAGAAGGAAGGTTGTATGTAAATAAGTCTTGGCTTGGACTTGCTTTTTATCTTTATTTTCTGTTTTAAAATTCTTTCTCTTAGTAAGTTTGGGAGAAAAAAAAAGAGAACTAGCGGATTCTTACTGTACATCTTTTTAAGAAGCATGGGGAGTTGTGAAAGACATTGCATGTTTTTCTAAGGGCTCAGTTACTAGAAAACTTGAGAAAGTTTGGGTTTTGGAGCACTTCGTGAGCAGATGAGAAAGAGAGAATGGTTAAAAGAACCGCGTCAAGTATCAGATGATCCTATTGTTAGGGTGTTGGCTTAATATGACTGGAAGGACTGGGAATTCAACAGGCACAGCTCCTGAGTTAGGCATTGGTACCATTTCCCCCTCCCCCCCCCCCCTTTTTGGTTCCAAGTCTTAGAAAAGATTAATGTGGGCAAGGAAGAGCCAGGCAGCATGGATCATGCGGATAAAGGAAGATCTCATCCTACGACTTAATTTGGTTTCACCCTTACCTCAGTGAAACCACAAAAGACTCATGTGAGCTGAGATTTCTCGTGCCTCGGGCCTATTGGTCCCCAGTTCTCTGAAACCTGGAGAAAATCCTGAAGTTCTAACATTATTTTGGGAAGTCCCCACAGTCATCTCTTTACGTGTTATGACTGAATAAAACATGAATGTTGGAGAGTGTCCTGGGTTTGTCAGCTGTGGCTCATCTTCTCTTTTCCAATCTTGTCATTAATCATCTTCTTTATGAGCTCATTGACTCTTTCTAGGTCTTCTACCACCTAGTCACGCACAAAGTATCTTGTAGTTGGGTTGCTTGAAGACTGTGAAACTTACAAAATAGTTATTTGAATCTTTCTCCCTATAACCGCACCTTATTATGTAATCAAATCATTTGCATAATTGTTTGTTAATCCAGTCTAGGGTTATCTATGAGTGGTACTCTCCTGCCAAATTTTAAGTGAATGTGACATCACCATCTTGGAACTTTGGCCAAAATCCTAGGCAATGACCTTGAGCTGATTGATTTCTGCTAACACTGAACTTCCTGGGTCCAAAAGGTTTAAGTAGCTCATTAGGGAATCACAAAAGCCATCCTGACCGGGAGGCATTCCTTGAAACTATTAAATAGATCAAGTAAAATTGATTAGATAAAATTCCTGTGGTTGAAATTTTATTGATACGCAGTTCATAATTATCCAGAGAATTGCTAAGCAAATTTGTGTTTTACTGTACTATGCCTTAAAAAAGAGTCTTACCTAAGTCAGTTGTGGCTTGGCTTGAGTTTTCTTCCAAGGAGCACAGTAGTGGGGCATTGCTTAGCTGAGGAAGTATGGTATAGTTGTAGGCAGGGAATTGTAGGGTTTGGGTATCCAGTTATCAGGGTAAGAGGAAACCTGTACTTTTTCTATGCCAGTCTCTGATCTGTTATGTTTATTTTCCTTGTATAAAAAGGTGACATTCTTTTTAATTGGGGAAGCAAGTTCTAAGAGTATCCTTGATCTATGTAGTGTGAAGAAGGTAATAGCTGCTGCTCTCACAGATGGGGCACATAGTCTGTGCCTTAGTGTTATGAGATGCACAAACATTATCTCTCAAACTTACACCAATGTAAGTATAAATAGCTCCAATGGACAGATCAAGAAGATAATCCCTGGAAAAGGGCAAGGGAGGGTCAGAATCCTGAATGTGCAAAGTCACTTCCTGAAGTGACTATGAAAATATTTGCTAAATTAACTGGAAGTGATGAGCCAAAAATGACTAGATCACATTTTCTATATCAAAAAGAATGGAGCTTGACAAAGAAACAAAGGTAGCTTTAGTGGGAGAAAAAAGTCTTTGTTCTTTGCATACCAGCGGTTAAGATGTGTGAAATTAGTCCCCAGTACACATGTACCTTGATGTATTTTTACCTTTTCTAGATGATAAGCTCATTAAATACTCACTGAGTATCTACCACGTGTGTGGCATTGTGTTAAAGTAGAGGCTTCGTTAGTTGTTCATGATCAAATAACTGTGAGGGTCTTTCTCTTTCCACCTCTCTCTGGGAGCTTTTATTCAAGCTTTAAAAAGCAGCTCTTCATTTCCTCTTTGAAGCCTTCCCTGAATGCAACAACCAGACATTAATCAGCCCCTGCCGTAAATTTCTGTGTGTAGTACATCTGTTATAGAACTTATCCCACCGACCATATTTATTTACTAATATGCCTGTCCCTTCCTGGCGGGTTATGAGACTGAGTTCCATGCCACAGAGATTAGTTCCTCCTTCCTTCTCCCTACCTCCACCACTACCCCCAAACCCACACACTCATTCCCCAAGTGGTTATGTGAGTCTGGCTCTTAGTAGCAGTTCAATAAAGCTTGCCTAATATATGAGTTACTGTCTACCAGTGAAGCAGAAAGTTACTCTCCTTCAAAGTCACACATAATTATAAGAGGTACGATTAACTGAACATTTGTTTCTGCATGCTTTACTTACATTATCTAATTTAATCTCACCACAACTCTATGAGGTTGACATTATTTTATTGGCTCCTTTACTGATAAGACTGTGATATTAAGAGATATTAAGTTGCAAGCCCATCTTGCATCTCTGAGCTGGTAAGTCGTGGAATAGAAAATGAAACCTTGCCTGCCCGACTCTGAAGCCATGCTTATTCCACTAAGTTAGGTGGAGTCCCATAAAAAAGAATGACCTACATCTTAAAATGTCATTATCGATCCACTTCTCTATTTTTTAAAACAACATATAATAGAGTATTGTACAAACACTGACTTTCCCAGCTCTGGGTATGTGCTACCTTTTAGCATTTAGTTGGAGAGAAAATCTCACAATATCCTTCTGGTGTCATAATCAATATACTCCACATCCACCAAGCTTTTAGCGTGCTAAAGAGGAGAGCATACCTAGGCTCTGAGCTGTCCTTAGGACTCAAGAATCTAGTCTCAAGAGAGTCCAGGAAAACGCCTAGTGCCTGGTAGATATGATAGGCCAATCTGAGTGTGTTTATTCAGATAAACTTATTCCTGAAAGATCTGAGATAAATTCTCAGTCTCTCAATAGAAAGAGATGTGCGACCTGGAAGATAAACATGGAATGCCTGTGTGAAATGCCTCCATCCACACAGGATATTAGGGAAATTGTGAGCTTGTCTTTGGATAAAAAGATCCTGCAGGGCAGGGAGGATATGTCTCCCCATAATACCTGGCTCACAGCATGTGGTACTCACCGGACGTGCTCAGTAAGATTTTGTTGATAAAGAGCTCTCCATCATCGTACAGATAGGCTGGAGACATATGCCCGAAGGATATACCATCATAAAACAATAAACTACTCCAGATTTGAGAATAAGGTATAGATTATGCTCAGCGAGGCTGAGGGAGAGGAGAAGCTGTGGCAATCAGAATATCTGCATAAAAATCTTAGACATCATCTTTTAAAGAGACTCGAACAGCATGGAGGAGGAAGCAGCATGGCTCTATTAATAGTTGGTGAAATAGCAGGGCATACATCCCGTAGAATAGCTCCATATGGGGAGAGGGGAAGACGACATCTTTTATTACCACACCTTCCCCAACAGCTAAACTGATAGCCTTGTAGTGAAGAGCTGCTGACAGCACGCTGCGAAATGACAAAAGCCCCACAGCACACTGAACTGCTAGAATGTATTCATCATGCTCTGCACAGAGAGCAGGAAAATCCCACTTACAATGTAATCACATCCACGTGTCCTTCTGTGTGTGTGAAGTTCAGCCTTCTGCCTGAGATTCTACAGCTGAAACCCAGGGAACAGAGCATACATCTGAAGGCAGGAAAGGAAATATAAGGAAAACCGCAGTTTCTCATAAACCAGCCATAAAAGGTCATTTTCCTTATCAAACCCATTAATCTATTAGCACAACTGATTTTCTGAAACAGTGAAAATGTGTAAGTCTCTTGGAAGCAGCGAGAAAAGGATCAGTTTTTGTAAGAATCTGAGATCATTGTAGATATGACATTAATGTAAAATGCTATTTTTGCTTCAAAAGCTGTAACATAGTAATTATAGACACAATTTGAAAAGAAAGACAAGAAATTTTAGGAAATACTGATATTTCCACCCCAAAGAGATACTTACTCTTAACATTTTGGTGAACATATTTGTGGGCCCTTGAAAATGAGATCACGCTTGGAATATTGTTTTATAATTTTTTTCTTTATTTTTTTAAATTTTTTTTTAATGTTTTTATTTATTTTTGAGACAGAGACAGAGCGCGAGTGGGGGAGGGGCAGGGAGAGGGGGAGACACAGAATCTGAAACAGGCTCCAGACTCTGAGCTGTCAGCCCAGAGCCCAACGCGGGGCTCGAACTCACAGACCGTGAGATCATGACCTGAGCTGAAGTCGGACGCTCAACCGACTGAGCCACTCAGGCGCCCCTATATTTTTTTTCACTTATAAATATATTGGGAGCAGTTCCCCATGACAGTATGTTTTTGTAATTAATTAAAATTACAGAAGAAAAGTGCACTTGTATCATGCCAAGATATATTTTAACATCATTTTTTTCAATTTTATTTATTTATTTTCACACACACACACACACACACACACACACACACACACACGGCACGAGTGGGGGAGGGGCAGAGAGAGAGGGAGACAGAGAATCCCAAGCAGGCTCCATAGCACTGCCAGCACAGAGGAGTCTGATGCGGGGCTTGAACCCATGAAACCGCAAGATCATGACCTGAGAGGAAACCAGGAGTGGGACATTTAACCGTCACCCAGGTGCCTCTTAACATCATTTTTAATGTCTACAGTATTCCATTCTATGGATATGTCATAATTTAACTAGTGTTTTGTTTTTACTAATACAAGATTTCCCCACATTTCCCTTCACTGTTAAAAACAATGTGCAGGGGCGCCTGGGTGACTCAGTCAGTTGAGCGTCTGACTTCAGCTCAGGTTACCATCTCATGGTCAGTGAGTTCAAACCCCATGTCGGACTCTGTGCTGACGGCGGCTCAGAGCCTGGAGACTGCTTTGAATTCTGTCTCTCTCTCTCTCTCTCTCTCTCTGCTCCTCCCCTGCTCACGCTCTGTTCTCTCAAAAACGAATAATGTTTAAAAAATAAACAATGTGCAAAAGAGTATTGATGGAAATATAGCTTTGCACTGATTTATTTATTTTACTAAAATAAAATTGGAAATACTGGTTTAAAAAAGACGAGCTTTCTAAAGCTTTGCCTCACTGTTTTCCAGAATGGCTATGCACTGTTTCTCCTCCTACCCACAGTGTGGGAGCATGCAGGAAAGAATGGGTGGTGTATCATATAAAAATTGCAAAGGGTTTTTTTTTCCTCTACAAATTATGTGTATTTTTTCAAGCATGTATTGCCTGAATAATTTTATTTTGTTTTTTCTATTGGGATTTTTGCCTTTTTGCTTTAGTTTATACAATCTCTTAATGTAGTAATTAATGCATCTTTTATTTGACATATATGAAGGAATTCTCATTTTGTCATTTGACCTTGAAGTGTGTGTGTGTGTGTGCGTGTGTGTGTGTGTGTGTGTGCACTCAGTCCTCATTTTGTGTCGACTCTGTATTTGCATATTTGCCTACTCACTAAAAATTACTTGTAACCCCAAATCAATATTTGTGGGGCTTTGTGGTCATTTGGGGACATGTGCAGAGCAGTGAAAAATTTGAATTGTGTGACAGGAATGATCCCAGCTGATGTCCAACAATGCAACCCTTCACCTCCTTGTTCTACCTCATACTGTAAACAAGTGTCCTTTCACAGTCCACTTAATGCCACATTTTTCACATTTTTCTGCTTTTCTGTTGGAGATTTCACTGTTTAAAACGGCCCTCAGGGCAGTGCTGAAGTGCTGTCTAGTTCCTAGTGCAGGATGGCTGTGATGTGCCTCATGGAGAAAATGCAGGAGCTTCCTTTAGGCATGAATTATAGCAGCTGTTGGCCGGGATTGCAATGTTAATGAATCAACAATGTATATTAAGTAAGGGATCTTCAAACAGAAACACACATAAGATAAGGCTATGTATTGACTGGTTGACAAAAATGTTGGGATCCGAGGCTTGCAAGACCCTAGTGCTGTATTTCCCCCCAGGAGTAATGCCACAGCATTTGCTAATTCTGTGTTCATGATGACTTTATAGAACATAACTACAGCAAATAACAAGAGTTAAATATATCTATATCTATATGTTTTGTTATTGCTATATATATGTTATATATATTTATATATGTTCTTTACATGTGGGCATTTACAGTTTTTATCAGGTCAAAAAGTTCAGTTTGTTCTTTGTGGATTGAGCCTTGGTGTTGTGCTTAGTGTTGGCAGAACATTTGTTTTATACTCTTCGTATTTTCCATGTGTGGGATCCTACTGGAGTAACACCTGGCTTCTCTGTGGACTAATCTTGTCTGAATGGTGAATTTGGGAGAAGAGATAGCCCCTTCGCCTTGAATCTGTCCCCTTCTGCAAACAGCATGCGTCCTCAATTTCTGATCCTTATTTCACAAGGTGGCCCCCAATGTGAAGGCTCACAGGTAGTCAGCACTGCCTGTAACCAAGAAAGTCAACTCCTGGGGTACCAGCATGAGCAGGGCCGTTGTCATAGCTGACTTAAGCTGTGTTCTCGGATGTCTGCTTTACCTGTGAAAATGTTCATTATCTCTCTGACTCTTGGGTCTATCTCTCATTTGGTTACAAACTTAAGGCAGGAAAAGGAGGGGTGTTTTTGTAATAGCCTCCTTCATTTAAAAAGGTCATAGACTGCGGCTTCTGATTTGGGTGCTCACTGTCTTTCATCACTTACCCTGGGAGGAAGCCAGACGTCATGTTGGGAGACAGCCCTGTGGAGAGGCACCTGTGGTGAAGGCTTCCTCGTAGATGGGGCTGTCGGCCCAGCTGACAGCTTGACTGCAACCTCATGAGAGACTTTGAACCAGAGGCACGGAGCTAACCTGCACTCAGATTCCTGACCCATAGCAACGGGGAGACAACATTGTTGTTTTAAGCTGCTAGGTTTCAAAGTAATTTGTTACTCAGCATTAGATAACTAATACTCACCGTTAATTAGCAGGCTGAAGTAGAGATACCTCACAAAAAAGTTTTCTTAGGGTTGGGAGTAAGGTAATAGGGACAGAGAAAAGACAAATTTTTCAATGTCATTCAGAAACACAGCGCAGTTTCCTGTACACCTCACCCCTCTTTCATGGTGAAGGAGCATTTATGTAGTTAGAGGGCATTGGTTCTCACTGACCTTGTGAAAGCAAAGGTTGCTGCTGCCAGCTTTCACCCGATCTATGCCAAGCCCCCATGGCCTGCTCAGTATAATAACCTCAGACGTCCTAAGGCTGCTGTGCACAGTCAGTGCATCTTACACTCAGCCACTGGTGGGGACCGCTTCCAGCTGGATGTGTGCCTCCTAGCTAGCGTGTTTCCAGATACCTGTTTTCTCTAAATCATTAGTGACCCTAATGTAGGGATCTTCTGGAAATTACACATTGGGGTTAAGTGGGAGGGTATTTTGAAGGTCAGTTCACTACTCACCTCTTACAGGGATGGTGTTTGGTACAACTGAAACCCACAAGTGTGTGAACCTTTACTCTCTAGGATTCTCCTCCCCCGCTCCCCTCAAAAGTCCCTTTTCGCTTTAAAAATGATATATTCATGCGTGGTTTCATCTAGTTCTTCTTTGGCTTATCTTTTTTACTCTTAACTTTTTGTTTTAGAGTAGCTGATACTGCTGTTGAATTTCTCTGTTTCTAAAAAAGGCACTGTTACCCAGGGAAAAGAGAGCACACCCTGTTTGCCCCTATTGTATCTGGGAGTGGATGGAAGTTCTTCTCTTGTTCCTACCAGCCTTATTTTCTGGGGTCTGAGTCCAGCTCTTATTTACTGTGGCTTATTATCAGAATTGTTAATCTCGATTCTTGAAGTGTTTGACACTCAGCCTATTTTGACATACCCCTTGTCTCTTATTCCCATGGACTGTGTCCTTTTAGAGTCATGTTTCACCTCTTCTTTCCTCCATCAGTACCCTTTAGATCTTTGGTGTTTCCACTCAGATTTGGGCCAAAGTGTAGTGACTCTGTTCAGTCTCACTCTGTTTGACTAAAGCCCTGTTGACTTCACATTGATTTTTTTTCCCACCCTAAATGCCATCACCCATCACCTTCTGTGTGCTGGGTGGCAGCAGCTGTTCTACTCTTCCCTTGTATGAAATAAACATGACAGATACACCCAGTTTTGCTCAGGTACTGCAATAGCTTTGTAGATATCATATATCTCTCCATATGGAGACCCACGTTTTGGGTGCGTGGGCAGCTTTCCTTCTCTAGCATGCTGAGATTGCCATGGTGGATATCAATACTCAGGGAGGGGACTGAAAGGCACAAAGGCAGTGCATTAAGGAGGGACAAGCTGAGACTAGTACTCTTAATTCATCTGATATTACCAATACTGATCCAAAGAGCTTGCCTGTAGCACATGCTAATAGTAACACTGGGTATTGTTATTCTTTCTCTGCCAATCAAACTACAGAGGCAGCCCATCAAACTGCTGAGTAGAAGTGCCCCCAAAAGACTGCCATCAGAAGCATGGCTGGCTACACCAGATTTAGGATGGGTTCATGAGGCTTACCTCAGGTTATTGACATTTGAGCACTCATACATCCCTATGTTTAGAACAGAGAAATTACTCTAAACAGAACCAACCCAGCTGTATCAGGGATATGGGATAGATAGCACTGGAACAGTACAGTCATTGTGTCATACTAAGAGGTAGAAACTGGGTGGCACTGACTGGTTGTACTGCCCAGATATCTGTTGGGTAGCCTCGAAGAGAACCCAGTGATTGCATGGCACAGACATTCATCCGTGGTTTCTGCCTGGGTGGTGGCACCACTGTATTCTGGACATGGAGCACAGGGGAGACTCTGCCCCATAGTAACAAGAGTTGACAACCTCCTTCTCCTCAAGGCCAGGTCTGCACATTCTCTTTTCCCTGCACAATCATTTGGCCTCTGTCTTTGTGCCCTCCAGTGGTCTGGAGCACATTATAGCACACACAGAAGCCTTACTAAATTCACCCAGCAAGCCTTAAATGATAACTGACAAAGCCTGTCCTTACCGAACACTGAAATATCTCTAATGAGAAAAGCTGTCCTCCAAAATAGAATGGCTTTGGACATCATTACTGCCCCACAAGTAGTCATTATCCAAGCAGAATGCTGTGTGTTCATACCTGATGAGTCTGCTAATGCATCATCTTTATTTAATCTCATGAAGACACAGTGAACACCCTGAGTGATCTGACTCCCACCCTAGGAGACTTAATAAATCTGTGGTTTGGATTATGGGGCTTTTGGGGGGCAAAAAATATCACTTGTTTTGTGAATCGTTATCTCAATCTGTGTTTTCTCTTGTATGTGCTTATAATGTTGCTGTCATATTTGCCTCCAGTGCAGCCGGATAGACACCAAACCAGCCCCTCAATGCTAGAGGAATCCCTTGCTGACTGCTTAGGGCATATTGCAGAAGAGGGGGACATGTGAGATTGTAAGAGTTGGTCATGAGGGCTGGAGTGTTGGAGGAGATCAAGGAGAGGATGTGACCCCTGGTTGACCCAAGAGTTGGACCCAGGCAATTGGAGGCTCTTCATCTTGCCTTTTCCTTAGAATGTGTGTTCTGCCCATCGTTCCCACACTAGGAGCCACTTTAGGGACATAGCCTTAGGAGAGTAATATGTTATTGAGACCATCTGGACTATATATGACTGAACCCTGTCAAGTCCTCTATATAGTCTTAAGATTCTGGCAAGTAGATGCAGAGATCTACTCATCTTGCAGCCATCCAAGATAGATTTCACATGTAAGTTCCCTTGTTTATTAAATCTGCTACCCGCCCCCCCCCCCCAAAAAAAAAAAAAATCAGAGCAGGGAGTCAAACTCAGTCAAAATCAGAACTGGATTAAAATCGTATTTTCCTCTCTTAATGGTGTGTAATCTCTCATGTTAACCTATAAGACTGAGTCTCCTTATTGTAAAATGGTAATGATGATAATAGCAAATATGAGAGAATGCTTGTGGGGCACCTAGTACAGTGCTTGGAGATGAGAGAAGCTTGATTAACGTTGGTTAAATGTGTGCTTTATTCTGGTTCCTTCTTTTCTACCTTGGGTGAGATATGAAGTATCTTTTGGTATGTTCATAGGATAAACATCAAAGTACTTTCCATGCATCATTTGGTAAATTATTCTGTCTTATTCCATTCTGTAAACTACTAAAAGTAGCAAGGAAACCATATCTTCTTTTACGGGCCATGACTCTTCTAAGGATCTTGTAGAAATACTCAATATCTGATCATCTGCTCACAGAAGGTGTGTGATCTCATGTTATCAACTCTTGCAACTTCTCAGTGTCTTTCCTTGAGGCTGTCCTTTGGTCTAGGTCATCCTTTGCTCACACGTCTTCCCTTTCTCTAACCCAGCGTTGTGCTTGGGAAACAGTTTTTGAGACCCAGTTTCAGTAACATCTTATAGCCATTCATGCTGTCTTTTCTCAGGTGAATGGACAACTTCCTCCTCTGTGTACACTTTGCACCCCCATTAATGTGTCTCACGTAGAATCTGCTATTCTTATTTGTTATTGTAACCTTTCTTTCCATTTACTGCCCCAAGGCCCAGCACAACATTTGGCATATAGTAAGTGTTAAATAAATGTCTGTTGAAGGCATGAGCAATGAATTTATGAATGGTAAAAGATATAGAGTAGTTATGATGGATGTCCAAAGACATGCTGTCTTTGGAGTGCTGTAGGATGTCAAATGGGGCCTTCAGATAAGGATGTGGACACTACTTCCTGTTTTCTGCAGATATAATCATGTGGCTGAATAAGGTTGAGAGATGACTGGGATGTTTGCTGAACCAAAATGCTTCAGCCAAAGTTCCACATGTTACTTGTTTTTATAATCTGCTTGGGATAAATACACCTAATTTGTATAATACACATAGAGCTCACGTGGGGGTTGGAGAGTGGGTGTATAACCTCACGTGTACATTCTCTCCTGGGCACATTACATGAATATTAAATCTGGTTTATTGAAAAGGCCTTGGAAACAACGATATTTTTTTGAAAATTGAAAGCCCTCATGTGTTTTCTTAGTGTTTTGTATACTTAAGATGTCCATCACTTCAGTGATCTGTCTTATTTTAAAATTAAGAGAAGCAACTCTTTTTTTAAAATTTAAAAAAAAAATTTATTTTTGAGAAAGAGAGAGAGAGAGAGAGAGAGCAAGCATGAGCATGAGCAGGGGAGGGGGAGAGGATCCAAAGCAGGCTCTGTGATGACAGCAGAGAGTCTGATGTGGGGCTCACTCATGAACCATGAGATCATGACCTGAGCCAAAGCTGGATGCTCAACTTTGACTGAACCACCCAGGTGCCCTGGGAAGCAACTCTTGAATAAGTAAATTGGGAAGAAGAGGCAAGTTTTTCTTATGATATAATTCCTAGATACCCCTCCTGCCCCCCCACCCACCCCCCCACCGAATAATACATGGAGACACTTGTCTCTCCAAAAATGTTCTCACCCACCAGCCCTCTTGAGTGTGGGTTGGACTTAGTGACTTTTCTCCAAAAAATAAATAAAAGAAAGAGTAAAATAGTAAACCTAGAGTAGAGCAACTTGGCAAACCCTAGCTTCATAGAGGATGAAGCCTAATGTCACTGGTGATATCATATGGATATCAGGTACCCTGCTAATAAGTGATGAGAAGGGCAATTCACCTCTGTGTTATTCTTTCTAAAAACTCACCAGTAACACCAGTCTAATTGTGAGAAGAAAACAAAACAAAACAAAACAAAACAAGAGGGAAGCTCAGATTGGAGGACATGTTATAGGATACCTGACCAGTCATGAAAAAGAAGGAAAGACTGAGAAACTGTCACAGATCAGGGGGACTGAGAAGACATGTACCTTAGTGCAGTGTGGTAACATACATTGGATCCTGGAACAGAGAGAGGACAGTGATACAGAAACTGGTGGAATCCAAATAAAGTCTGGAGCTCACTGAATAGCAATCTGTCAATATCAGTTTCTCAGTTTCATCAAATATACAATGATAATGTAAGATGGTAAAAAATGGGGAAACTCAGGAAGGGATATGCAGGCACACTCTGTATTACCTTTGCAACTTTTTGGTAAATCTCAAATTGTTTCAAAATAAAGAGTTTATTTAAAAAATAAAGGAGACAGATGTCTTAGTCACTTTATTTCCTTTTCCAACCCATAGTCAAATGACAGACACCTTCAGAAGTAGACAGGAAAAATGAACCCTCGTGGGTTGCTTTTTATTGAGAAATTTCTGTTGTATTACAGAGGAACTCCTACTGAACCAAAAACTTTCCAAGAGAAAAGCACCCAGTTAAAAAAAACAAAATAGAAAGAAAACACGAATATCTTACAGGTTCTATCATGTATACTGGCATTTTTACAAGATAAAGGTAAATCCCTTTTGTGTGGTAAAGCTTAACACAAAGATTGGTGGATCTGCTCACCTTTTAAAACATGATTGCTTTGCTTTTGGGGAAGCTTTAGTTATTACTTTCCTAGATTTAACAATTAAAGCTTTGGTAATCTGCAAGGACAATGGGTTAATTGACCCTTTCATTAGTGACCGAATGCAATATGTTTTTAAGCAAATGTTAACTTCTTTATATTCAATGTGGAAACAAAAATGAGTGGTAGACAATTCTGTGGCAATCTACCAAGGCTTAAGGTGAATTTTCTTGTGTACAGACTAAAAATACTCCTAGCTCAAACCACTATTCTAGAGAATGAAATTTCACAATGTTTGCCTCTTTGATTTTTTCATTTGCGCTCAGCACCAACTCCACATACATGTCAGTTTGCATCCTTAAATGTGCGTGAAACCAAACCCGGGGCTTTTGCGGGGCTCTAATTGCTATATGATTTGATGTTACTGTGCAGTGAAGCTGTGCTAGTTAATTGTTTTCCGGACTGAATTTCCATTTCTTTTTCTCCCCCTGCCCCCATTCTGCCTGAAGGAGCCTATAAAGCAAAAAACAAACACACAAGAGTCCTTCGGAAGAGCGTCTTTCACTTTCTGAAGCACTGAAACCTCATTTGCAGTGGGTAGCAGGCTCATCATCATGTGGGTGATAATGATGACGGATAATTGTAATCCTTAAGTGGCTTCAGCTTATGGTGATTACGGGAGGGAGCAAAGTGAGGATGGGTATGTGGAAGAAAAATATGGTTTACTCTGCTTTAATGGCCTTTCCAGCATTTCAGACAATAGAATGAGAAAGTCATCTCTTTGCATCTCTTGCCTGACTCTATTCTAGCGTTGGTATGTGGATTTGGATGACAGTCCATTGGTACATAGTGTGATATGCAGCATGATTACTGGAGGGAAATTCATGGAAACAAATTAGATGTATGATTAACCACTTTAAATAATGATCGATTTATATAGTTTCCTGTACACTGCCTTTTTCATACTAATCAATAACTCAGGCAATATATAAACAACAGCCTTCTGGAATAAATAATTGCATTATATAATGCTAGTTAAATTTAGAAATTGCTATTTTATTGCATTTCTCACTCATAAAATGTAGTGCCAAATAGTAATTGAGATTGAGTTAGAGTCTCATAATGTTTTGCTTCACAATCCAACCAAGGAATTGTTTCTCTCTGAAGACCTATAGAAAGACATCCCTTGGGTAATGATGGATGACTGAGGAAGACCAGGATGGGGAGGTGGGGAAGGGGACTGGGGAAAGAAAAAGTATCTAAATGAGATTGGAAAGGAGGGGGAAGGGGGAGAAAAGAAAATAACCAACTTGATGTGGCATGTTGCCTCTTTGGAATCCCAGTCAACCATTTTAATAGATATGGGCGGGAGACAAGGAAGAACCAATTGGAAAACGTTGAGAAACAGGCCCTGTGTCCTCAGGAGAGCAAAATGTCTCAGACAATAAGATGGGAGATTTATTACGAGGAAACAAAATGTGCTGTTTACCTCTCCTTGATGTTTCTAAAGCCCTTAGCTTGACAGGAGAATGTAGACTCTAGTTGTTTCAGAAACATCACTGGTTGCTTGGAGACTAAATGTCTGCTGGCTATGTGAATCAATGCTCTCTTTGCCCCTGTCCCCAAGGATGAGTGGATTCCCCCATTCCTTAGATAATCCCATCATCGTCTCCAAGAAAAATGAAGATCTCCCAGGTGGCTAGAAGCAGATGGGGAAAATGGAGCCATACAGCCCTAGCTCTAGAATTGGAAGGTGTACCCTCATCCTCATGCAAAGGGTAATAAGCACTCCTTGCAACAGAGTTTTCTAGAAGGGCAGTGCTTTCTGTTGAAGAATATGTGAGTAGCTGTATTCTGAACACTCTTTTCAAACCCCAGTAAGTGTGCTTTCAAAATTGTAGCTGAAAATATGACTGGGATATAAGACCCACATGGAAGGGAAAAGAATCAAATGAAATTCAGCTGGGAAACAGAAAAGTACAATCTAGAGCTGTTTTGCAAAACTATGTGAGGTGTGTGGTCTTGAAAGAGTTGCTCTTCCTTGTCTGGAGAATCTGACAGGGACTCTGGAGATAACCAGAGTGATGGGAGAAGTCCAATATCAGCTCGAAACTACTACTCTAGTTGTGTCTACAGTGTTCTCCTCTTTGCCCTAACCTGGAATGAGCTCTCTCGCTTTTTGCTCCTAATTAAATTTTAGCTCTTCAATGTCAGCTCAAAGTCTACCTCTGCCTTAACAAACCCCACTCCCAGTGTTTTCTTCTTCTTTTGAACTTTTATCACTAATGCCAAATGCTTTGATTATAAGGATTCTTTCATTTTTAATAAGCTCTTTGCCTTTCCAACTGAAAAGTAAGTCCTTTGAGGGCAGCAATCAGATCTTGGTTTCTTTTGTGGTTTCACCAATAAGCTTGTCACAGTGAGGAACTTCTGGGTGATGACTAACAAATACTTGTTAGTTAGTTGGTTGAATGATTCAGGAACATGAAGGTCTCCAGGTATTTCCAAACTAGGACAGGACATTTACTTATGGCAGATATAATCATTTAGGAAAAGTATTGGCATGACCATGTATCATTAAGCTCCAGATCACTGTCCTGGCATAAGGTAATGTGCTTAATCAGTCTGTCAATCAGGATCCAACAGGGATCCTGAACACAGAATTTAGAGTGTATTTGCTTTCATGGTCTGAGCGACCAGAGCTCCATTCATGATTCTTCTTCAGACAAATTTCCCTTGCTCTTGGACGTTCCTGTCCTCTGTTGACCATTTGGAACAGACCAATCAACCTGGCTTTGCTAGGGCTGTAATACTGAATCAACAGCTAGAGACTTGGGTGACTTGAGTTGGCATAGTTCTGAGAGAATTTAGGGGGCTCTAAAAGTGTAAATCACTTCATGATTTGTAGATGTGGGAAAAATGTAGTACTTAAAAACATAATTATGATCTGGAGCTAAAAACTGCTAATCAGCAATGCAAAAACATCGCTCAATATTACATGTGTATAATTTTGTCTTCAGGACACTGCAGCCTGGAACTATGGACTCAAGAGTGTGTGGTTTATGCTAACAGAAGTCTCAGGTTCAAGCTTGTTTGGCATCATGAATGGAAACTAAGTCCTCCAAAGTTCTCCATTTCTTATTGGCATGGTCCCTAGGGTGGTTCAGATGCTTTTGGGGGTAGCATTAGTGTTCCTCTCTTTGCTACCATGAGGTCATCATTCAGTCTTTCCTCTCATTACATGGCTTTGCTAGTTGCTGTGTTTGCTACTTCCTCTGTGGACCATAGGGTTCCCACAAATACTGTCTTGTTGATCAGGGTCTGAGCTTTCCTCTGATTTGGGATTCAGGGACTTGAATAGGTGTAATGCATCTTTTCCAATTCATTAAAAAGAAGACAATTGTTTGACTATTATTTATTCATTCGCTCATTCAGTACCTCATTCCATAAGAGATTAGAGACAGTGTAATAAATGAAGGAAAGCAAAAAATAAATAGCTGTGGAAATCAGGAGCAAAGGAGAATATAGGCAGGGAACTAATAAAACAAGGAGTGAGTATAGTATATTAAAAGACATATTACAGGTATTTGGCCTAGAGAGTTTCTAGATGTGGGATATAAATTTGGCTGAACAATTCCTAACAGCCATAACAAAGATGGAAACCAAACAGGAATAGAATTTACTCTGTTCATATTTACAAAGTGACAATTTAGGAGAATACAGCATTTCCTGATACTGAGAGTAACAGGAAATGTTTCCCCATGGGTCTTGGTAAGGAGGATACTATGTTAAGGTAGTAGATGATGCCTTCAACAACATCTTTGTGTTAGATTTGTTTTGTCCTTCAATGTTAGATTATAATGTCCTTCAATGTCAAGCTGATGGCTGTACAGCTTGCTAGAGTTCTTGCTTGATCCAAGGCTGAAATTTGAAATGTCTGGAGGAATTGACAGACTGCGTATTCTCCAGACACCCTTCCATCAATATTATTTTGGGCAAGAACTTCCTACCTGCCTTAACTCCTAAGAGGCAGTATAGTGAGTGGTTAAGCATGCAGACTCCCTGGGTTCAAGTCCCAGCTTTATTACTATGACCCTCAGTTTCTTTAGCATGAAAAAAGGGTAATGCATTCCTTATGGAGATGTTTTAAACACGAAATGAGATCATGTATGCAAAGTGCAGAGCAATGGGAGTGCTCGATAAATATGAGTCACTATAATTAGACCCCAAAACAGAGTGGCTTTCCAAGTCTCAGTGCCTTTCAGGGAGACGTATTGTGCCTTTTTAAAAATTTGCCTCTTTTTCCCCCAGGAGTAGGAAGAGAATCAGAATGCTACCATGAGGCGTTGACCCCTTTTGCTGACATCTGAGTAGCGTCCTTAGGCTGAACTTACAGGCTTGACCCTTTAGGCAGATGGGTGACAACCTCTGATGTGTCCAACCAGGACAGGCTCTCATGGATGCAGAGGCCCAGAAACAGGTGCCAGGAAATGAAAACAGGTCAAAACCAAGAGCAAATATTGAGCCGCGGTAGTGGAGGGGAGCATATGCACACGTACACACAGGCTCAGAGAGTTCTGCTAGAGGCTTGGTTGTTTTCCAACTGGCTTTTATTTCTGTTTTCTCCTCATAGAACTTTAAATGCACTAAGGTGCAACCTCAGAGAGATTTACTTAGGAGAAAAAAGATATTTTTTAGTGTATCTAGTGAATTTATAAAACCAAGAAGGATAATGACGAATTGAAAATGGGACAATTCCTGGAAAGCTAGAGCTGTTGGCTCCCATCATAGTCATTAAAAGGTTAACTTTACACAGCAGGTGGCAGGCAAAGGGTACTCACCAATGAGAGAGGTAGCCCAGAAATGTAGTAGATTAGTTCAGGAAGATAAATCCAAGGCCAGCATTTCCATTTCCACGAAATTGCAGGTGTTTGTAAGAATGCTCCCTACCTTTGAGAAGGTAGAGAGATTTTGTTTCTGTTATTGTTGTACATTATGTATTTTTGAGGTGGAGATAGTTTGAAGTTGGGACCAGATGGCTCAAGTGTAGGTTGTGGCTTTTTCACACACTTTGGTAGTTATATTATTTTAAGGAGGTCACTATATTCCCCGAGGCCTCGTCTTCCTCATCTATAAAAAGGAGGAGTGGAAATTTATTAGATTTTCTTGACTTCCAAAATGGTGTGACTTGTTACAATTTTTATGATGACCTGGAGAGAACATGTACACTCCTATAGAACACTTCCTGTTGCTCTGTTTCAAGTGCGGAAAAATGCCCTGGATAAGAGCTACCTGTAGAGAAATTTCCATCTTCACTCTGGAAATGTTTGCTATGCAATTTCTTGTATTATTAAGTTCTTTGGGAATATAAGAAGGCCATTGAACTTCTTTAGGTCTAATCTGCTACATATACAAGATAGTGTTTTTATACCTGTATCAGAGTCTTGATGTTTTCTGGATGGAAACCCATTTATCTGTTAACATGAATGAAGTGATAGGGCCTCTGTGAAGTAGGGTTCACTTAGCCAGCTATATGCAACACTACTCCATTCCTCACCTTCCCCCAGGCACATCTCTTCCCCTCCGTGGACCCAGGGGCCAGGAATTCCATTATTTATTCTTTGAGTTAGGGATTTCCCTATCTCTTTGGGCTTCCTTTTACCCAGTGAGGCCTTGATGTTTTTGTCTTCCTTTACAGGTAAGGGTAGATTTCCTCATGCAGATGTCCAATCACATGTGCATGGCCCTCTTCCAAAGCGCTTGTGCTTTCCGACATATCCCACCAACACAATACTGAGCAGACAGGCAGCATCTAGCGAACCCAGAAACAACTCCCAGATTATGGAAATTTGCATTTCATAAGTTTTGAGGGCCATTAAAGGTTCAAATAAAAACACCCTCCAGAGAGGCAATTCAAGAAGCAGCTTATTCCTTTTTTTTTTTTTTAACATTTATTTATTTTTGAGAGAGAGAGACAGAACATGAATGGGGGAGGGGCAGAGAGAGAGAAGGAGACACAGAATCTGAAGCAGGCTGCAGGCTCTGAGCAAGCTGTCAGCACAGAGCCTGATGTGGGGCTTGAACCCACAAACTGTGAGATCATGACCTGAGCTGAAGTCGGATGCTCAACTGACTGAGCCACCCAGGCGCCCCAAGAAGCAGCTAATTCTTTAATATGAGAAGTGATCACTAACATTTGACTAGGTCTGCTCCTGTTGCTTTTTGTGAAATGCCATAAAAGTCACTTTGCCTACCATGAACTGACACCTTAGAACGGCTAGAATTCTTAGCATTAACTTTGTATCACATTGCTGTTTTTATTTCCTAAAGAGCCTATCTATCTATTTTAAGACTGTATTTTCTCTATTTAGTCTTAGTCACAGTGATAAGAGGGGGGTAGGAAAATAGTTACACTTGAACATAATATCTTGTTTCCGAGAGGCAGCTAGTTGCCAATTAAACAGGAATACTGTAAAATAGCAGGTGGATATTTACCTACAAACAACGGGGAACTGAGGAGACAGAGAAGGGCCCCAGGAAAGAAGCTACTGTCAATAAAAAATGATGAGCAGCTTGGGTCGTCCTCATGCGTGATCTCACCCCCATATTTTACCCCCATATTTAGCTGAAAAGCCCCAACCTGTCCTTTTCCAACTTTTCCTGTGTTTAAAGTGAAACTACCCGCACCTCTGCTTATACTTGCATTTACTTTGGATGCTCGGGAGAAGTTTGTGAGTTGGAACATCTCTGATGTTTACATTCTTCACTGATCCCATGTTCCCTCCTCTCTGAGCCCTCTCTGACTCTCCAGACAGAATTTGTCATTTTCCCTTCCTCTGTGCTTACTTCTGTGATGGTGCTGATTTTAGTGTGTGGTAATTTGTTCATGTGTCTTCTGGGGCAGAGAAACTAGCAAATGGAAGGTTCTCAATCAACATTTGTTGGATAAATGCATCAAGACATGAATGAATGATGAAAGGGTGAGCTATCTCTTCATCAGCAGTTGTTTTTCTGGGCCACTTTCCATTACCATGGGGACCCCCAAAGTTTGGTGCTAGGGTGATCACCCTGACTCAGCATTGTCAAAGGACTGCTGTGTCCCATGTTCTACAATGAGCCTTTATTTGAAAGTCATAAGTAATATATTCTTATAGCCTTTCTCACAAAGAATGAGAGCTTGAACTACCCCCCACCCCACTTTATTTAGCAACCATGGGGCATAGCCCACTGGCTTGGCACAACCACCGTCTTTGGTGAGACTTGGCCACTTCTGCCCTGGGACTTGGGGCAGAACCCTAATGGAAGCTCCTCACCCTGAGCTCCACATATCAAGGAGAGCTTGAGCTGTTGGGCCATAGATGAGGGAGGTGGCTTTGGGAGAAGATAGAATTGGGTTTTTCAGCTGGCCCCAAAGAAGTTTGAAGCTTATAACTGACATAGCACCTAACGTCTAACAGAAACTTATAAAATATTTTAAGATGAGTGATTGAATGAATCCCAGATTGAATGAATGCCAGACCTTATCTGACAACTGGCCTTATCCTATACTAAAGCAGATTTTCCTTCTCTCCCATATAACATGCAGGCATCATGTTGCCCTTTGCCAAGCTCTCTGCTGTTGTTATTAACTGAAGGATGCCAGTGTCCAGTTTGCTCTGAGATAATATAGATTTCAATGTGGTTTATATGAGTACTGATACTGGGCAGGGAGGTGGTTAGTGGAGCCTGGCTTTGCCATGTAATTTCCCGTAGGCCAACTCCCTTGAGGGTTTCTCTTGGACTCCACTTCTGGGCAGGCAAATCTTAGAACAGGTTAGCTTTAGGCCTCTGAAGCATTTAGAGAGTGACTGATGCCAAGAGGAGGGTGGTTTTGTCTGGTGTCTCACTTAGATAAGGATAATATGCAGGTAAGCAGAGAGCATGGAAGAGGCATCATCATCATCATGAAGCCGGCTTAGCCTGGGGCCTGCAATCATTTTAGGCTTTGGAACAGCTTTTCTGCTTGATATTCTTTTCTGCAGAAAACTCCTTCTGCAAACCTGAGCGTCCTCTGGTTGTTTTCAACCCAAGGTTTAAGAGAAATCACACACACACACACACACACACACACACGCACACACACACACACACACACACACACGTGTATATATAAGTCCTCTTTGTTGTTTGGTGAGCATGGCACATTTAACTAAAAAACAAAAATTTGTCTTAATTTCTGTTAGACCTTGAAGACTGCCAAATGAAAGAAAGTGAATGGCGCCTTAGGACAAACAACCATGTGAATTTTCTCATAAGGTTAACTTATTTCTTGATTGATTAGCTTTATACAAAGCAGGAAACAGGGATATGGACAGGGGCTCGATTTGGATTCAGCCCTCAAGGCATTTACAGTTTAGTACAGCAAGTAAGGCACAGATATGAGTGACTATTTTACAAGATGGGATGTGGCAAGGGCCTAGGACACGGGTATAAAGTTCCGTGGAATCACGGAGAAAGAGGGCAAGGCTGTCTGCAGGGAAAACCAGGGATGGGTCATGGAAGATGTGGGCCTTGAAGGATGGTGGGTGGATGTTCCGTGATCAAGTAGGAAAGCAATTTGTGTGTTCATTTGGCTTGAGTACAGAATGTTTGATGAGGGTAGAAGGAGAGAGAGCGAGAGAAAAGAGGCTGAGAGAGAGAAGCCACAGGGAAATGGAACTAGAGCTACTGGATTAAATCACCTCAAAGCCCATCCTATTTGTGTCCTTCTAGTTATATGAGAAAATAGGTTCCCTTCTGTTTAGGCCAGTTTGAGCTGAGATTTCTGTTAGTTGTTAATGGAAATTATCCTAACTGATGATAAAATTTTATTGGAAAGAGAAATTGGAGCCAGACGTTGAGGAATTTAGACAGTATTTCAAAGGCAGTGTGGAGCCATTTAAGGTTTTTCAGCTGAGGAATGAAGTAATTAAAACTTTAAGAAGATTAATCTGGCAGATGTATGTAGGATGGTTTAGGGGAGGGAAGAGAGTGCCCACGAGGAGGTGGTACATTCCCTACAGTAGAAGTCTACACATGTGGAATTACACTGATTAGAGAATCTGGTTCTCATCTTAAGTCAAATGCAATTTTGCACGTTAAAATGTAAAATGAATCTCTGTATGGCCACAGAGCAGTCCTAGATTAGCAAGCCCCTCCTTCGTCCTTCAATTGCTTTGCATGATGCAGCTTTTGTTTGCCCTGTTCTGAACAGATCTACATACTCTTAGTTACCCTATACAAGGTGGAAAGGGTGATGTATTCCAGCAGACCCTTACATGCAATAGGTGTCTTTTCCTTAACGAAGTTTTGGATTTCCAGAAGTTTCTAGATAGACCTCTAATACCAGTGATATTCATGAATGAGCATTCACAAATTTCAAAACAAACATTGAATAGCAGAGCCCTTGGGACCTGATTCTGTTACTTCTTTTATGACTCTGAAAAAAGCTAATTCATTTCTTTAAGCCTCAGTTTTGTCAACTGTAAAATGAAAATGGTGAAAATATAAGTAAACATAGAGTAAGTTACAATAAATTTAGTTGTGTTTGTAGTTGCTAGTTGTTTTAACTACCAATAGGCTTGGAATGGGAGGTAAAACATCTGTTTCCTCAAGAAGCATGAAGGTCTACGAGCCTGTCTAGATTGGTGATTTTCTTTCTGATTTAGATACCAATTCAGTAGGCACATCTGATTTTGAAAGGGTCAACAAAAGAAATGGGCAATAATAAAGACACTATTTGAGATATTTAAAATTCAAAGGATTTTGATCTTTAATTTTTGTTGACTCACAGATAGGACAAGAAAAAAAAGATTATTGAGATTTGAAAAGAAGAATTGAACCAATGAACTGGAATGGGGAAATTATGGCTTTTGGAGAGTGACAGTTCAAAAGAGAAATGTTAAATATTGATGATATCTGTGAATGCTCTCTGTGGTTATGTGCTGAAAACTGATATAATACATTCCCTATGTTTGCTTTAATCTAATTTTAACCTAGCAAGTTGTAAAAGTAGTATTTTCTGTTCATATATGAGGAGATTATAGGACTAAGACCTTACCTGCCTGGGCTTTCTTGGGGACTTCCCAATAATGTCTAATTCTAGGTATCTAGGTTTGTCCAATCTTGCTTTATATTTAAACTTTTTATTTTGAAATAATTTTAGATATAAAAAATTGCAAAAATAGTGCAGAGAATGTCCATATACCCAGCTTTCTCTAATGTTAATATCTTATATAGCCATATAATAATTATAGAAGCTAAGAAAGTAATAATAGGACAATCCTCTTAGCTCAACTACTGACTTTATTTGGATTCGCCGGTTCTTCCATGAATGTCCTTTGCTTGTTCTAATAGCCAATTCAGGATTTTACATTGCACGTAGTTGTCATGCCACACACTGGATAGTTTTGTGGCCTTTCCTTGTCTTTCATGACTATTAAAGAGAACTGGTCAGGTATTAGATAGAATATCTTTCAATTTGAGTTTGCCTGATGTAATCTCATGGGGAGATGGAAGTCCTGCCTTTCGGACAAGGATACCACAGAAGTGACATGTGCTTCCTTGCAGGGCATCATATCAAGGGGTTCATGATGTTGATGTGTCTCATTGGTGGTAATGTTAACCTTGATCATGTGGTTAAGGTGCTGTTTGCCAATCTTCTCTATTGTAAAGCTATTCTTTCTCCCTTGGTAATTAATAACTATCTTGAAGGAGATGCTTTGAGATTATGAAAATATTCCACTCCTCAAAATCTTGCCCATGAATTTTAGCATCCATTGGTGGATCTTAATATCTTAGAGTCTATCTTCCCATATATTTTTCTATGCATCTATAATGCATGTATAAACAAACAGCTGATCATGCTGTGCATGCTAGTTTGTAAACCTGCCTCTTTCAGTTAATGATACATTGTGAACATCTTTCTATAGCAATAGATATGTCTCTATAACATTTAAAAATTTTTATTAAAACATTTTTTTTTTAACATTTATTCATTTTTGAGAGACAGTATGTGAGCAGGGAGGGGCAGAGAGAGAGAGGGAGACACAGAATCTGAAGCAGGCTCCAGGCTCTGAGCTGTCAGCACAGAGCCTGATGCGGGGCTTGAACTCATGGACCGCGAGATCATGACCTGAGCCGAAGTCAGATGCTCAACTGACTGAGCCACCCAGGCGCTCCTATAACATTTTTAAAGAATAGCTCAATATTCATTATATGGATATATCATAATTTTGCTTAATGAATCACTTAGTATTAGATATTTTCATTGCATTTAACTTTTCCCTTTTACAAATGGTGGTGTGATGTACCATTGTGATGCCATCATCCTTCTGTATATTAAATAGTGTGGCTCAAGGCCAGTGGCAACATTTATTGAACTTACACACCTTGCCAGGTGTGCTGGTGCTGAGCATTCCCATGTTTGAGCTGTATGATGGCTATGACTATTACCCACAATTCACACCAGGGTGTTGAAGTTCACATTTGGTAATTTGCCCAGTTTCATTCAGCTAATCAGTGGAATCAGGACCTGAACCCAGATTCTGTTGACATTAAGGGCTAGCTCTTACTCACTGCCCCCAATTGATCTTGTTAGTTACTGTCTTAAGCACATTTCTAAAACTGGAATTTCTGGTTAAGAAGGTATGCACATTTTAAAGGCTTTTGATACATAGTATCTAAAGGCCATCCAGAAAAGCCTCTCAAGTTTACATTCTACTCCCAGTGCAGGTAGGTGTGTGTGTGTGTGTGTGTGTGTGTGTGTGTGTGTGTGTGTACATTTTCCTGACACAATGGCAATATTGGCTTTTATAACAACAACAACCCTGTTTGTTAAGGAAGGTTTTTAGAGGGGTCTGCCTACCGACAGGAAAGTCTCGTATGGTTGTTCTTGGCTTCCCAAACTTCCTCTTGGCTCCCTGATCCAGAATAACAAGGCTCTAGGGCGAGGAGCACAAAGAAGATCCTTGTTGAATGAGTGAGTGAATGAATGCATAGATACTCCTGCCTTGGCTGGTGGCCTTAGTGCAGCCCTTCCCTGTTGCAGTGGCTGTGGAAGGACATCTCAGGGAGAGGTTGCTGCTCTTGCCCTGGCCTCAAGGAAAGAAGAGACCTTCTCCACTTGAGGAGGAAGGAATAAACAAAACCTGAGGGATGGCTCTTTCTTTCCCAATCACAAACTTGGATATGCAAACTATCTTCTTTACCTTCTTAAAGTAAATGTAATTTCTCACTTGACAGAAAGTTTTGAATTTAGTCTTTTCCAAGTAAACTCCATCCAAGTGAGAATTTTCTCCACAAGTTCAGGTTTATCATCCAGTCACATTCAAGTTCAAATCCCCCCTCAGATCTTTTTCTTCTCCGTCCCACTCCTTCCTGGGGTGGATTCTAATCTCTTAGATGTTTATGCAACTGTCTTGGTCACCTCTTCATTTTGACTTGTCTTGGAATTTTCTGTATTTCCTCTCCAGACACACCCTGGGATGGCCTCAGGGCAGTCTGTAGGGCAGCCTCTGGCTTCCCAGGGCTACTGCTCCTCTGATGTGATCTCCTGTGTGCCCCAGTGCTGTGTGAACCTGACCTCCCACCTTTTCTTATCGATTCCTTTTTTTTTAGTGTTTATTTATTTTTGAGACTGAGACAAAGCATGAGTGGGGGAGGGGCAGAGAGAGAGAGGAAGACACAGAATCCAAAGCAGGCTCCAGGCGCTGAGCTGTCAGCACAGAGCCCGATGTGGGGCTCAAACTCTGGGACCTGAGATCATGAGCCAAAGTCGGGCGCTTAACTGACTGAGCCACCCGGGCGTCCTTCCTATCGATTCTTGTAGACTTTTTGTTCTTCTAGGATCCCAAGGCCACTCTTCTTTATAAATACATTTACAACTCAGAAAAAAATTTTTTTTCTCAAATCACACACCCTGATTTTGATTCAGAAAAATCTGTTTATTATACCTATCACTGACTTTGAAATACAGGGGGCTGTAGAGATACCGTTTCGAAGATTCAGTGGATAGATTTTTATCTAACCCATTTACACATAAATGCAGCTGCACATTTCTCTCACTTGGACTCGTGTTGTCTGCACAAATGTTCATTTTGATGTATGAATGCACCCTTGGCGTTCACGGATTTGACATTCCTGGTTTCAACTATTTGCAGATGACCCAGAGATTTATGACGTGTACCAATTTGTTCTTCTGTTCAAGCACAGATTTGAATCACATGCTCTCTGGCCGCAGTGGCCCAGGAGTCACTCAGCCGGTGTGGAAACGTAGGTGGCTGCCCAGCATCCCTCTGTTGTAGGCTCACTATTTCCATCCCTCCTCACATCTTCCAGTACTCTCATTAAGCATCTGATTACAATGGAGGGTTCATTTCTCTGAATTTAACGGGAGAAAATCTGTTCTGTGCTATGGTAGAATTCATGAATCTAGTACTTACGTATATTCCTTGGAGACACCACTGAGCTTCCCCTCCACTGCCAACAAAGGCCCCCTCCCTCCTGGAATGAGGGTGTGCTTGTAGAAATGCTCTCAGGAATGCAGGAATGTAGGAATGCCCAGCGGTGGCTTGAGTACCTGGGAGCAGCCAGAGATCACTCAGTCCCTTTGTGCAAGGTGAATGGCCAGCCTGGGAACCCTGAAGCCTGAGCTTCTCCCCTCCTAAGGCCATAAGGCCACATTGTGCCTGGGCAGGAGGCATGGGAGTGCTGGGGTGAGGACAGCATGAGGACTCTAGCCCCAGTCTGCTCCAGCCAGCATAGCTAATAGCCAAGGTTGGTTTTCTGTTTACTGAGAGTCCACCTGTGACTCTCAACCCCAGCTCCTAGAATCCCAGAAGGAGCCTGTTTAAAAATCGAGGTGACTGATTAAATCAGAATCTCTGGGGGGTATGGCCTGCATTTTATTTAAAATATCCCAGGTGATTCTAATCCACAGCTGGGATTAAGACTCACTAGTCCAGAACAATGTTTTTTGGCATTTTTTGGTCCCTAAGGGAACTGGTAGCATGGCCCAAGTCATCTTTCAGGCTGGGGACCCTTCACAGCCCTGTCATACTCCAGAAACTCTAAACAATTCAGATAGGACTAATGCCTTTGCAACTGATTTCTGCTGAACTGGCCATTTGTTCCTTCTCTGTGAGGCTAATTTCTCCTTATCCAACACTCAGTGTTAAGGGCTTCCTTCTCTGAGGAGCCCTGAAGCGACCTTCCCTCCTAGCTTGCCATTGGCACCCCCAATTCCTGGCTGGTTAGGTGATTCTGTGTCCCTGAAGCCCCTTGGACACACTGAATGTTAGCATTTTTCATATCATTGCTTGTCTATCACCTTTGTTGAACTGCGTTTTTCATCTTGTCTCCTCAAGTCCTTTGGATGGTGCCTGGCACACCTGTGCATGTCTGTTACATGAACGGGTCAAGTTTGGATTATGAAGTTCAAGACCTTGGAGGATATAATAGACAAAAGGAAGAAATGGGCTACTCAATATGTATTTAGATGCATAAATGAAAAGGAAAAAAACACCTTTTTTTTTTTTCTTGAAATAGAGCCTATTCTTCTTTGTGTAAAGTTATGGGAGCAGTGGTTCTAGAATACTGGCCCTCAAACTTGGTGGCACATTGGGATCACCCTGGAGAGTGCTACAAAGTAGTGGTGCCAGAGACCCATCTCCTGATACTTGGATCTCATTGGTTTGGGGTCTAGGTAATTCTATGAACCGCAGTGTTTAAGAACCACTCATCCAGGCTGTGTCTCAAGCTGCTATCATTGGAACTATCTGTGGAGTCTGTTACCAGGGCAGGGCCCTGGGTCATGCCTTGAAGAATCTGATTCCACGGGACTGAGCAGAGGCCATTATGCCTTTTTTTTTTTTTTTTTTTAATGTTTGTTTATTTTTGACAGAGAGAGAGAGAGAGATACAGAGTATGAGCAAGAGAGCGGCAGAGAGTGAGGGAGACACAGAACCCAAAACGGGCTCCAGACTCTGAGCGGTCAGCACAGAGCCCGATGCAGGGGCTCAAACTCATGAACCATGAGATCATGACCTGAGCCAAAGTTGGATGCTTAACTGACTGAGCCACCCACAAGGCCTGAGGCTGGTGTGCCTTTTAGCAAGCATCACACATTACTCTGATGGGTCTCTCTAGTAACCAGACTTTGAGAAACACTGACCTACAAAGTTGGTTCTGAAACTCTCTTTTACTAGAGCATACTGCTAGCTGAGGCAAGGTGCATTTTGTTTTCAGTTGTCCAGGCTCAGCTTTTCACTTTGCATAACCCAAATACCTCCACAAGATTTACATTTCAGATGCACGCATGCCCGTATGGTTTCTATCCACTACTAAATATTTGTTATTTGTAATCATATTTTATATCTCTCTTACTGAGTTGCAAATCTCTTTGGGGCTCAGATATTTTATTCACTTTGTTTTCACCCACTTATGCTTGGCGCAGTGCCTCGCAACTAGCAAGTGCTTAATAAATGTTTATAAAATGAAAGGATTACAAAAACAATTAGGTGTTGTTCTGAATCAGCAGCTTGCCTAATTCAATTTAAAACAAAAGATGGTCAAGAGAGGAGTACGAAAAAATAACATTAGTGAGAATTCATATCAATTTCTAATATTTGCAGTTAAAAAGAGAAACTTAAAAAATGGTTTGAAGCACTTCCTTGAGGCATATATTTAATTACCAAATCATTTTTGTCTCTACCCCCCCCCCCCACCCCCCCAATATTTAAAGTAGCTGCTCTCTCAGTAGACTATAATTAAGGAGGAAAATCAGAGTCAGGACAGAGTTTGCCCCACTCTGAAGGCACCTTTGTATGATTGGAACTCTTCTCAGTATCTTATCTCAGGTCTAGAAGGCACTCTCTGGGCACCTGGGAGGTTGTCACGCTCCACCGTTTTTCAGGCAAGATGTCACTTTGGCTTTCTAAACCTGTTCCCCTTCTCCACTTTCACAACCCTGTAGCAGAGAGGGAAGTGGCTTTAAGGGTCTGGCAGCCAGGGAGCTCCTTTACCAGTCCAGGCTGGCCGACCTGCTTCCCCTCAGTGCTCGCCTTCTTCATGTAGGCATGTTGTCATAATGATGCAGGTAGAGGCTGCAGGCCTGGGAAGTTTTTCATCTTTCTCTGGTGTCTTTGCATGTTGTTTACCTTTCTGTTCCATTGTTCTGAGTCCTTACATGGATAGAGGCTTTCCAGCCAGGAAAATCTGGCACTGGTTGCCCTCTCTCCACTTGGGACAGGACAGAGGGGAAGGCTTGGGGCCAGGGCTAGAATCGACTTCCTGTCCCTCAGTCGGGCACTTGGTTTCCTGAAAAAGAATGTCAAACTCCCTTCTAAATATTGTTAATCACCTCTTTCTCCACATGTGTGAAGCAGGGGTCAGTAATTTTTTTTCTGTAAAGGGCCAAGATTGCATAATAAGATAATAAGTGCTTTAAATTATGTGCACGTTAGGGTCTAACTACTCAACTCTGCCACTGTAGTGAAAGCAGCCATAGGTAATACAAGGCAAACAAATGGTCATGGTTGTTTCAACAAAACTACATATTTATGGACACTGGATATTTGAATTTTATGTAATTTTCATGTGTCACAAACTATTATTTTTGTTTTGCTTTTTTCCAACCATTAAAAAAAATTTAAAAACCATTCTTAGCTCAAGGGCAATGCAAAAAACAGGCAGCAGGCTGGATTTAGCCTGTGGGCTATAGAAATAAGGAAGAAGGAATGGGGAAATGGTTTTCTCCAAAAAGCGTAATGTGGTTTCCTCTCTAGACCCATGCATATGGGGTTTGGCATGCAAAAGCGTCTACAGGAAACTGGAAACATAGTGGTTTGAGCATTCTTACCTGGAAATAGCCCCTGAACTATGTCTAATATATAAAGATTTTAGAACATGATATAAGTTGCGTTCCTTAAATCTCTGAATAAAATATAAATTGCTCCCCCTCCTTTGACTGTTAGTAGACTGAAATCTTTGCTCCTTCGTTGGGATTGCACAAGAAGTTAGGATTCTTTGGTGCTCATCAGGCACGGTGAAGGAGATGCCCATCACTAGTCCATAGTGCTGTCTTTACTCTTGCTCCTTCTACTTGGTGCTGGTGTTGGGGTTGATTTCTTCGCTAAGATGGGAGTTCAAGCATATGTTTTGCTCCCCACTGACTGGTCAGGTTCCCACACCCTCTATGCTGTCAGAGCGTCCCCCTTCTAAAGGCTTACCGTGGTGATGCATGAACTCCCCACCCACTGATAAAGTCAGATCCGAGGAGAAAGCCTTTCCATCCTAAGGCTCCTCAATTCTTGTGTCCATGGTGCTAGATCTTGCTGCATCAGCCTAATGAATTCCAAGCCATTTCCTTTATCTCTGAATGTCACCATTCCCTCTGTATTCATGGGTGATCCCAGAGCAATTTCTCTTCCTGGATGATGTATATAGAGTGGAGACATTTAGAAGCACAATGTTCTCCTCTTTGGGGACTGAGGCTGGGGTGGGAGGGGTTAGGGAAAGGAGACACTAATATTGGTTAATTTCTTTCATAATAGCACACACTTTTGTTTCCTTCTCCTGTACCAATTCTTACAATGAAATGCCTCAGCTGCTTCTTGGTTGTTTGGACTCTCTTCTTCAGATGTCAGTTCTTATTGGAGGCAAAATTAGGAAGGGATGAGTCCTGCTGAAACAGGGAAGACCCTACACTACTTGAAGACCTATACTGGAATCCTTAGTCTTTTCAAGTCGAATCACTTTTTTTTTTTAATCTATTGTTCTCCAGAGTGTTATGTGAAGAGGGTATGGTTGTTTCAGACCGAGTGTTGAAGGGCCTTCTACTAAAGAGTCTGGACTATATTTTATAAGCAATGGAGAAATTTATGCAGAAAAGCAAAACAAGTGCATTTTTATTTTGGGTAACTAACTCAGGCAGCAATGTGGAGGATGGATCAGGAGTCTGGGGTTGGGAGTCCCTTATTTGGTCACTACAACAATTTACACAACTCTGGTTCGGATTATTTACGCACACACCTGCCTATCTCTCACAACAGATTGTGCTCTGTTCAAGGGTAGGTATTGTAAGGCTCAATTTTGATTCCCTCCACTCCCACCCCACTCCTAGAGTCTCAAATATATTTATTTTCACATTTTTGACACTTAATAAAATAGTGATCGAATTAGATTGTCCCCACATGGACTCTTAGAATACAAACACTGAAAAATAGAACACTTCCATCTTCGCAAACTTTTCACTGTGCTATACCTTTGGGGTGAAACAGGGTTCTTTAGTTTGACAGTAAAACTGATGACACCTTTGGGTAAACCTGTCTTCCCTTCCCCCTCCTATTAGCACCAGGAACTAATTCTCTGTTTTATAATATATATTCATGACAATGGAATATTAAAACCACATTCTCAAGTCGTAAATATTATACACCACAATTTTACATGGTATTGCATAGCCACTGTCTTGTGCAACAACTTGGCATGGAATTACAAATAGTATGCATTAAATTTCATATGCTCTTTAATTTTTTTATCTCTTCATTTGCATGCATATATTTTATAATCATTTATTCTGGTAATAAACCCCACAGGATTTTAAATTGAATTGAAGTCCCAGATGCTTTAAAAGAATTTATGTTGCATAATTGTACTGGTTTGCCTGAAAACAAACAATAATGTGTGACTTAAATATTCTGCCCAGGAGAGAAGTCAGATTCTTTCTTGAAAGTCTCTGGCTTCTATTGACTTGTTGTGAGAGAAAGATCCCAAAAGCTAAGAGAGTATGCAAATGATGGCACAAAGGAAAGAGAGACAGTCTCGGCTTTTGAAAAATTCACTGTCCAGAAGCATATACATATTTCAAGTGAAAATATTTGTGAATTAGCTATAGAGCTTACTCCATAGCCAGAGAGGGGAAGTTAGTGTATTGACACAAATGTTTATGGAAGACAAAGAAGAATTGTTCTTCCCTCAGCGGGAACAACCTGAGTGGACCAAGATAGGAGAAGTGTTTAGTACCTGGAAGAACATCTCAGGGCTTGAATTTGTTATCTATAACTGCATAACAAATTACACTCAAATGTAGCAACTTGCAACATCATTTTTCCCCTGGGATCAGGAATCTGGGAGCAGGTTAGCTAGGTGGTTCTGAACCAAGGACTCTCATGAGGTTGCACGCAAGCTGTTCGACAGGGCTGTAGTCTCATCTGAACACTCACCTGGGGAAGATTCTTTTCTAAGCTTACATAGGTGGTTGTTGACAGGCTTCAGTTCTTTGCTGCTGTTGGCTGGAGACTTTAGTTCTTCACCATGTGAGCCTCCCTGCAGACTACCCAAGTGTCCTCATAACATGATAGCTGGCTTCCTACAGAGTGAGTGATTCAAGACAGAGAGAGAAAGACAGAAGGAAAAATCACTCAAGACAGATGTTGCATTCTTTTAATAACCTACCTTCAGAAATGAGGCATCGTTATTTCCATTATATGCTGTTGGTTACCCAGACCAACCCAGGTACAATGAGGGAGGTACAACCCACAGGTGGGAATACTAGTGGGTGAGGATCATGGGTGGCCACTTTGGTGGCTGTCTGCTCCATGGCTGGATAGGGGCAATGACTCAGGACCACAACCTGAAGATGGTTTTTGAATCATGTCCTTGTGTGATGAAGGCCAGACAAGAAGATGAGAGAGGGTTGAGGCAATAAGGGTATTCTCAGCTGCCCTCCTACATCTATGCACCTATTTCTCTGACCTGTATCAGAAAACTGTGGAATAATTAGTGGAGAGAGCACTTGTTTAGGAGTCAGGAGTCATGTAATTTGGGTTTGAGTGTGGTTTGACCACTAACACTTTGGACGTAGAGGATGCATTATTAAATGAACATAGACTAGAGTTTAAGAAGTTTCACTCAAAGCCACTCCTCACTTCTTACTGGTTATGTGATCACAGGCAAGCCTTGTGAGCCTCACTTTCCCATTACAGGAAATGGGGATAACATTTTATCTTTTAGAGTAGTTGAAAAGACTAAATAAAATGTTATTCTCCTGCTCCTTCCGTGCGTGGCATTAACTTGTCACTTCACTTCTCTGGATTGTGTGTCAATGGAGAAATGACAATAATGGGGAATTTTACCCAGCAGAGTCACTGAAGTGCTCTCTGTGGGGCCCAGGCACTGTGGTTCTTAGCTGTGCCTTATCTAGTTATGCAGCCTGAGCAGGGGACAAGGCTGGGGCTGGACACATGATCAAACCTAGATAATGGTGAAGACGGGAATGGGTGAATGCAGGGTGAGGAGAAGGGCTGAGGGCTGGGCTTTTCCTTATGCATGGAAGATATTTTTGGACAGTGATTAAAGGGAACAAAGAAGGAAGTATGACTGATGGTTTGTATATTGCTGGTATTACAGAAATAAGGAAGAGAAAATGACTAGCAAAAAAAAAAAAAAAGCAAAAAACGAATGGTAAGTCCCTCTTTTGAGAATGCATGAAATTAGTCCATGTTTTCAATTCTAGACAATGTTCTTTCAGATATGGAACGGATACCCTGTAGCTCAAGTACAGAAAGGGAGACAGCAGAGGAAGGGGTGAAATAAGGAACTTGATAGAATTCCATTGGAGTAGGGAATCGGAGCTAAAAAACGAAGGTACTTTGATGTTTTCTGAGGCATTTGCTTTTCTCTTTCAGTCCTCTCTGATGTGTTTCTTGACTACCTGCCCTTGCCCACTCCCCTTTCATGCAACATGACTGCCTTAGTCCCGACTTTGTGACATGGCCTGCCAGCTCAGAATCCACCACGGACTGGTCTTTAAGTCCTGGTAACTCAGATTTGGAGAGGGGATCTTGTTGGTAATTGGTTAGAAAATGCATTGGCTGGCCTTGGGTTAAAGGTCTGTGCCAGAACCCGTTGCATGGCAGTTTTCTGGGAGAAACTATGAGAGATACAGTTAATGAAATTACACCTGGGACATCATTTCTCCTTCTAATAGATGGCGATTGTACAGAAAGTGGTTAACAGGCCGCCTGTTTGCATTTAGGAGGATAATGCTGAGGGATAGAAGAGTTTGAAAAGTTTCATGTGGCAGATCTGGGATGGGCAAAGAGAAAGCTTCTTTTTTCTTGTGACCGAAGTGATGCATGTTCTGAAAGTCAGTAGTTTTCAGACTTGGAGTTCACAGAGCATTAAAATTAGAACAACAACAACAACAACAACAACAACAACACTGACATAAGGTTGTGACTTTATATTATGCCAAGAAAAAAATCCTAAAGACCTCCAACAATTACTACTTAAATAAAAATCATTTCATGAGAGAAATGACATTTCTACCCCAGAGAAATATGAAGGGCTTACTCTCAGGCTAGCAGAAATTCCTTGAAGTGGAATATGCTTTGCCTCATGAGAAACCAACTATGTTATACTTACTTATTTTCTCTTACTCCGTGCCAGCTCTTGAAAATTTTGTTGCAGGTTGATCTGAGTTGGTTTCTTGGTACTCGTTGGCTGACTTGTTTTGGGGGAACGGTTGCTGTAGTTTAAAAGAAGACACGTAGGTCATAGAAGGTTAGAGCATGTCATCTAGTAACAGGACGAGAAAACTGACCATTATTTGATCATTTATCTATTCATTTTGCTCATTCACTGAATGAATATTTGGTGCACACTGCTATGTGGTTCACAGATATCAAACGACTCATCCAAGATTATTCATTAATTTTAGTTAATTGCTGAATTGGCTTTTTAAAAAAAGCAGTCTTGGGGCGCCTGGGTGGCTCAGTTGGTTAGGCGTCCGACTTCGGCTCAGGTCACGATCTCGTGGTATGTGAGTTCGAGCCCCGCGTCGGGCTCTGTGCTGACGGCTCAGAGCCTGGAGCCTGTTTCAGATTCTGTGTCTCCCTCTCTCTCTGACCCTCCCCCGTTCGTGCTCTGTCTCTATCTCAAAAATAAATAAACGTTAAAAAAAAAAATTAAAAAAAAAAAAAGCAGTCTTCTTCCTACTGATACCCTTTGCTTTTCCAATTGGACAGGTTGTGGGGGATTAAACGCAAGTTTTAAACATGTGGAATCAAGATTTCAAATTGGGTTTTTCAGAGAAGGGGTCTTGGCTAGATTAAACCTCCAGGAAAAGAAAGGTTGAACTAGCCGCCGGTGTTTCAAATGTAAAAAAATTGCAGGTACCGGTGCACTAAAATGTAAAAAAACTGAACCCCTCCGATTAAATTAAATCTTTAATTTAAAATTTCTTTCAAAAAATTTTTTTCTCCTTGGTAGGCATTACTTTCATAAAGGCATATATGTGGAAAACCTTTTCATTTCAGGGAAGACTGCTTATATAGCTATATATTTGTTCAGAATGATTCTCCCTCCACCCCCCCCCCCCCCCATTCTTCAAGGCATTATTGTATCATTTATGTGGGTGTCTGGAAATTTTCTAATTCTTAAGATTTCTGATCATGACCAAATTTCATTCAGGTGCTGCTCCTCTTCAAATAGAAAAGTTTGAATAAAACCTTTATCTTGGTCTGACAGAGAGAAAAAGTGAAGGGAGAGATGTCCCAATTCTCTCAGTTTCCATTAAGTTTAAGCAGAAGCTTTGCCTGTGGAAAAGGAGATATTCTGATGGCAAAGAGACTGAGGAGATTAGGTGGCTTTCACACCACCATGTAGGATGTCATTCACTGAATATCTAGATAACCTGATTTCCAGGTCCACACAGAGGTATATGCTCTGCTCTGTGCAGTCAGTAACAGCACTGATTTACTCTGGGAACCTTCCCTACATTACAGTTAACTTACAGTGCAAGTGATTTGCACTTTAATGGAGTTGCAAAGTCTGTGAACTTCATTTCTATGCATTCCATTCCCATTGCCTATAGCTTGCATTTAATGTCAAGTCAGTGTAGACATTGTTAATGTCTTCCTGTGTCATTTCCCCCCTCTTAAATGCACTTATAGGATTGAAGAATTTTCATGATATTACCTTTGGCTTTAAAGTATGAAAATTTTAGTAAATAGAGAAAATAATGTAAATACAAATTAAAATTACCAGAAATTCCATTTCCCAAAGAAAACCACTGTTAGTATTTTGGCATATGGCCTTCCCCCACATCGTGGCAAAATAGAAAAAAAAATGCTATTTAGAGGAGCAGTGACTACAGAAACTTCTGCATTTTAGAGGAGTAGTGTAAGTCATCTCCGGTAAGGTTGATAATTTGTTTGTTTGTTTGTTTGTTTGTTTGTTTGTTTATCTAGGCCAGCAATAGTTTGGGAATAATTCTGGATCAGGACAATAGAACCCAAAAAGTCCTGCATTCGAAAAGCCAAATTTAAGACTTGATGCATACCTCAAAAAGTAGGTCCACAAACAATTCGCAAGAAGTAAAAATAACACTCTGTGCAAAGGACAGAAAAGGAGAAATAGTAATTCATTCAAATTACAGTCTTGTGTCTATTTAGATACAATATGCTACAGCTCTGTTTATTGTCTTGCCCATTCAGGCTATAACAATGTTACTGCTTTTTGGCTTTGCATATTGATATACAGTGTTTTTCATTGTGATCAAGAACTGAGGAGGGAAAAAGGAGAGAGATTTAGTGAGCTATGACACAATTAAGATTTTACGTTGCAATGTCTCTTTGGTTTGTTGTGTTTTGTCAAAGATGTGTCTGGTCTCTATTGTTTTTATTATTTCCAGCTGTCCTAATTATTTTTCTCATTTGATTTTAATTCAGCTTTCGAAGAGGAGCTGGCTTGCCAGGTGGTTATCATTTTTTCTAAACTCTTTCAGATCTAATGAAAAAAGATGTCCAAAAAAGTCGTTATTTCAGCATTTACGTGTAACATGTTTATGACCCCATTGATGAGGGAGTCACGTGTTCCTAATGCTGATTCCTATGTTGACACTGACACCCAGACCCTGGGAGAGAAGAAAAAGGCACAACCTTTCAGAATGTGTGTGTATTTGTTCTTAAAAGGGAAGAAAAACCAAAACAAAACATAGTGTGTTCTTGATTGGGAATAAAATGTTGACGTAAGACAAATGTTGTATATGAATACCCTTAAAAAATAATCCTAACTAACATTTATTGCTTGCTAATACTTTTAGTTTTCATAAGCTAGGTTTTCTTTGGGTTACATGTTAAGCAACCTATTAAAACTCATGAAAAAGGGAATAAAAGACTTGATCTAGAGGTAAAGGGGTCTATGAAGTCAAGTTCAGCTCCATGGAGTGGAATGGGTGTCAATTAGTCACTTACCTTTGGGAAATGAAACAAATAAATGGTTATTTTTCATTTATATTAAGTAACAGGACAGTTAAAAGCCACCAGGCAGTTTTTCTTTGGAAAACTTGGCTGTATGAACCTTCTCCCCAGACTTGCCTCATTGGAGGAAGGCAGCTGGGTGACTGCAGTTTCTCGTCTTCCAGGTGCTTCCATGCCCCATCACCCACTGTCCTTCATCATCTTCCTCGGGCCACTCTTTCTCAATCTAGGTCACTTCCACCTTTCATGCCTCCTTCAAGTGATTTCCAAAGCTGATTGCTCAACGGTGTGTGCATATCCTCAGGAGACGCAAGTGTTACTACTTGGAAAGCCAGCCCGTGCCCTCTCTTTGTGTGCTCAAACATTTCACAGGGTAGTGAGCAAGCCCAGAGAGGGCAGGCTCTGCAGGTCGTGTCCACACTGCTTCCTTTAAACTACTAAGATGTGTCTAAGATCTATGCCTGGTGCGTGAAAGAGCTAATCCTATTCCACAGTGCTGTCTGCCTTTCTTCCTTCCTTCCTTTCTTTCTTTCTTTCTTTCTTTTTTAAATTTTTAATGTTTATTTTTGAGAGAGAGAAAGGGCATGCACAAGTGAATGGGGAAGGAGCAGAGAGAGAGAGAGAGGGAGACACAGAATCTGAAGCAGGCTCCAGGCTCTGAGCTGTCAGCTCAGATGGGGACTCGAACTCATGAACTGCTAAATCATGACCTGAGCCAAAGTCGGACGCTTAACCAACAGAGCCACCCAGGCACCCCTGTCTGTCTGCCTTTCTTAATGCATACATATTAAAATGACTTGGCAAGAGGGACTGTTGTGAAGGTGGGGGCCCCTGAGCCTCCGTGTCCTTCTTTGTAGATGGGGATTCCGATCAATGGGGTGGATGTGAAGATTCAGTGTGTATGTGAAAGTGCCAGTTACTGAGTAAGTGTCAATAACTATGAGTTCCTTTTCCTTCCTCCCTCTGATAAGTATTCCAACCCCCAGTTATTTCTCCAGGGCAAGTGAGTGGAAAGTAGGTGTGGAGTCTTTATGTGTCACAGTGTCACTACCCCATGCCCTGCTGCATAAGGTCCTTGCTAGACTCATCATTGATATGGAAGTCATATTAGAAAATAACTTGAGAAAGTAACAGTTTTCTAAGAATGCTTGGCCTACACTGGCCATTTTATCCTTTAGAAAAAGAACCCTAAAGCTAGAATTATGGACGTGACCCTTTTCCTCTCTTTGAGAAATAGGATAGTTTCTGGAAGAAGCAGCACAGAGCATAAAAACTGCCCTGGACCCAGAATTGTGAAATGTATTTTAGAACTGGTCTGGACCCAGCTTTCAATATGTGCCGCCTTGGTCTGTTCTCTTCATACGCAAAACTATCCAGAGATAGCCCAGCCATGCGCATCCTGGGGCACCTGCTTCCTGCCGATCACAGCCTGGTGCGGGCCGTTCCCTGCGGGAGCCGTGGCCAGAGCCAGCTTCAGTTGCTCCCTTTGCTCTGTTCTGACTAAGAATGGCTCCATCCTCATTTACAGAACCTCTTCCTAACCCCAGGCCCGAGAATCCTGCCTGCCCTTCCTCAGCGAGCAGCCACAGAGTCGTTGGGAGAAAACTCAGAGGTGGCTGGTTTCCTGATATTCTGCATTTATAGGAGAGCTTCGGTCCTCCCCACACTGAATAGCAAGCATCTTGAAAACCCTATCTCCCAGGCTCCCCTGCTCATATCATTTGGAAGCAAGGGATTCTTCGCCAAAATCTCCAGGTTCCTAGCTCTGCCATCCAGGAATGACTTTCAGGGAGTATTTCTTTAGCACAGCCCAGATGGAAATGGTTGTCTACTCCTGAATTTACACAAAAAGATAATTCTGTACTCCCTTGTGATTACTAAAATAATTTTTTAAAAGTGTACTTACAGCTATTTCAGGCCCCTGTATGTGATAATCGTGCAAAGGCCCTTGTGAATAGAAGTAGAGTGTACTTATTTGATAATCACCTGGAGAAACTTTCCCACCCACCTTGTCATCCTTCCATGTCTGCTTACCTCTTGCTCATCTTCAGGCGTCAATTCTAACGCCCCGTTCCTCAGGGAGGACTTCCCTGACCCCCTGGACCAGGTTTACTTTTGCAGCAATTACCTTAATTAATATTAAAGACTTATTTGTGTCAAAGAAGCAGAAACAAGGCTCCAGAATCATACACCTAATGTTAGAATCTTGGCTCTGTCTCTTGCTCGCTTTGTGGCCCTGGGCAACTTATTGAGCTTTTCTGTCTCTGTCTTAGGCTGCTTGGGCTGCTGTAGCAGAATACCACAGACTGGGCGGCTTACAAACAACAAACATTTATTGCTAGTAGCTCTGGAGGCTGCAAGTGCAAGATCAGGGTCTGGCATGGTGAGGTTTAGGGGAGGGCTCTCCCCTGGGTGGCACATTGCCCACTTCTGGCTGTGTCCTTCCAGGGTGGAAGGAGCAAGGGAGCTCTCTGGGGTCTCTTTTATAAGGGCACTAATCCCCTTTCTGAAGACTCCACCTTCATGATTGAATCCCAAAGCCTCCACCTCCTAATACCATCCACTGGGAGTTAGGATTTGAACATGTGAATTTTGAGGGAGAAACAAGCATTCAGTCTATAGCAACGGTCATTTCTCTATGCAGTGGTGATTCCCTATTATATGTCATAGAAGACCAAACTCTCCAGCCTGGCTCAAATCCCAGACAAATAGTTAAATAAAGGATGATATGAGTTTAATTTTAAAAAATGTTCATTTACCAGTAGGGATAGTTTTTTCTTTTAAAGAATTTGGCATTATGAATGTACGATGGCCTGAATTCTCACTGGACATTCTCTTTCTTTTTTCTACTCATATTAATGAGCAACACTTCATTATTTAAAAAAAATTTTTTTTAATGTTTATTTATTTTTGAGAGAGAGAGAGAGCACGAACGAGCATGAGTGGGGGTGGGGCAGAGAGAAAGAGGGAGACTGAAGCAGGCCCTAGACTCTGAGCTGTCAGCATAGAGCCTGACATGGGGCTTGAACTCACAGAGCCGTGAGATCATGACCTGAGCTGAAGTCAGACACTTAACCAGCTGAGTCACCCAGGCGCCCCCAAGCAACACTGTAATTTTTGCCGTATTTTCCTCCTATTTGTTTTGTGTGCCAGGTTTTACCTTCTACACTTCTGGAAATTAACTTTGTTATTAGCTATTACCTTCTTTAGTTAGGTTTCCAGGCCTTTTAAAATAGAATTGTTTCTGCTTTCCTTTTTCCTTTTCTGGACTCCTGTTGCTCTTCCTGGTAAGAGCTCGTGAGCCCAATATACCATCTGCCCCCTCCTTCTATTTTAGCTAGCACAAATCTTTTATAGACTCCCAGCCTCAACATGTTAGAGTTGAATGGGACCTTCAGGAATCAAGGCCGGCCCCATCATTCTGTAAATGAGAAAATTTACAGAGCCTCAAAAAGGGAAGCAATTAGCCACCAAGTGGAGCTAGTTAGGGGAGAGGCTCCTCATCACAGCACTGGACACTACCCCCCCCTGCAGCACAGGGCTGCAATAGGCTATAAACCCATTGCTGTGCATGGACATCATTCAACCTTTTCGATTTCTTTACCACATCATGAACTCTCTTCTACTAGACACCATTAACATTTCCTTTAAGAAATCTGAGACCAGCCCAACCGGGTTTTCCTGCTTTCCTTGTCTTCTTTTCCTTTACTTAGGGAATGTGTCCAGGGTGCTCTTTGGGTCTGATGTGGGTCCGTAGACCCGAATTGTTTGGTAAAGCCAGGCTGATACTCAGCTAGAAAATAACCAAAGCATGTTGCACACTGTTCTGCTCAGATAGTTAGCAATGATGCCCCAAATTCCCAGGCTGGACAGAAACACTGAGATCCAACAGTTGGCCTTTCTGGATTGAATTTCAGATAGTCCTTCCCTGGGCCATTCTCTCAAGGATTGCTTTGACAGTTAAGTGAGAGAAGAAAAGGGACAACATTACTGATTTTAAACAAAAGATAGATCAAAAGCATCATATATTTTAGCAGACCAATTCACACAAATGGAGTAGGTTTGCAAATAGAATTAACTAATTGAAGTGGATATGAGACATTTATGAACTTTGTATCAGAGCATGCTATGGTATAAAAGATGAGCCTACTTTTCAGGGAAGTTACATATTTCAGCCTTGAGAAGGGTTATCCATCCCCTCCCCTCCCCCACCAGGACCACGCAGTGGCTGATTCAGAAGGGGCAGGTGATCCTTAACTTACTACACAATGTACAAAGAAGACATCACATTTATTAATCAACTGAAAATAATCGCTCATAACATGCCATTAAAAAAAAAAAACAAAAACAAATGAAACACCAAAGAAGAAGAGAACTTTGTGTTCAAAGCAGAAGATATTGTACAAGTCATAGATTGCTAAATTTATGCAGTAGCCATTTTTAAAAATTATCTAAATGTCACAACACAAACACTATGTCACAGCAGAAAATAATCTTTTCCCCATGCAAAGCATGGCGTCATCTCTAAAGTTCCCTGCTATTAGAGGCACTTGCCAATGTTGTGGGCCAATTAAAAACTTTGGGCACATTGATCGTAACACTATACTTTTTTGTTTGTTTTTATTTGCTTTAGTTATAATAAAGCAGAATTAAGTGACAGTTGTGCCAATACAGGCAGATTAATCAATAGCTGTGTGCTCATTAGCTGCGGTTAGGAAGCTTCTAGTAACGGTGACTGTTGTCTCTCCGACTTCTATTCCACCCCTTCTTTCTGTTGTGGAGCAAACCTCTGATTATACATGATGCTATGCATTGCAAAAGAAGCGTGGTACTATTTAAATATTATAAATAATATATAAATTAAAATTTTTAAATATTCATTTTTGAGAGATGGAGAGTGACCGGGGGAGGGGCAGAGAGAGGAGACACAGGATCCGAAGCAGGCTCCAGGCTCTGAGCTGTCAGCACAGAGCCCAACGCGGGGCTTGAACCCACGAACCGTGAGATCTGAGGCAAAGTCGGACACTCAACTGACTGAGCCACCCAGGTGCCCCAATAATAAATAATATTATTTGTGCCTTATAGAATATGTGTAGTTTCAAAGATAAGTATTCTTGAAGTATAAAACAGCACTACAGTTTTGCTACAGCAGAGTGAGAGGGGAAACGTAAGTTTGATGTACGATGCCAGATGCCAAGGGGCAAAATTCCAAGCTCTCTTATAATCCAATTGACACATACAATATTTATTACAGAGCAGTGGGAGTTCATTATTTCATCAATAGGCTGAGAGATAGGAAGATTTGTTTTTCTTTTTGGGTGAACGACTGTTTACAATAACAGAATTCTGTATCAGGTGTGGATCAACCCTTTCTTTTTATAATTCCAGTTAGTGAAATAAACAAGGTGCCAGAACAAGGTGATGAACAGTGTGGCACGAGCATGCCCTTTAAATGGCTTCCAACAGTGGTTTAGCTAGTTGAGACTATAACGCAAACATTAAAAAGGCTACCTTTGTCAGATTTCTTGTTCTTACGTGGCCAGAATTTACAGCAATGGGAAAGGAAAATTAGGGCAGCTAAAAGGGGTGGTCAATTGCTTTTTTTTTAAAGTAGTTTTTTTTTAAGCTTATTTATTTTGAGAGAGAGAGAGAGAGAGAGAGAGAGCAAGTGCAAACAGGGGAGGAGCAGAGAAAAGGAGAGAGAGAATCCCAAGCAGCCTCTGCACTGTCAGCGCAGAGCCCGATGCAGAGTCTGAACCCACAAACCATGAGATTGTGACCCGAGCTGAAGTCAAGAACCAAATGCTGAACTGACTGAGCCATCCAGGCACCCCTTTTCAGAGTAGTTTTTAACACTTCTTTCCGTATTACCCGAATAATTTATACTTGACTAGCTGCAACCTTGCCTCCTCCAACGGAAGTAATGTGTACAAATTCAGTGATGCTCTTGTACCTTCAGGATCTCCCGGTAAGCAGGGGTGGTATTTGACATATCTAACTAGTAGGATAGAGATTCTGACCAATTGGATTGGACCCTGGCTGGGATGCTTTGTCTGCAGGCTGAAGGTAAGGCCTGCCAGATGGCTTCTGTTGAGATAATTTGGGATTTGTGGGGGACTATCCATGGCTAATGGTTTGGAGTATTCATCTCTGGGCCCTCCCACTTTGTGGGAGATGTTTAGATAATTCAGATCTGTGGATTACTCCAAGGTTGCATATCCATTCCTGTATATGTTTTTGTTGTGGGTTTAAAAAGCATGGGCAGCATGGCATGTTGGTAAGAGTTTTGGATTAAATGACCAAAAAAATCTGTATTAATGTAATGTCCCAACTCTGCTACTTAACCAACTGCATGAACACAGATAATACACATGATCTCATGCTTACCTATAGAATGAGGGTACTGGACGAAAACTCCCATCTGTTCCATAGTTCATTTAGACTTAACACTCATGCCTGCTCACAGACCATTAATACAAAAAACAAAACAAAACAAAAAAACCTTGCAGCTTTCTGAATTGTGGAAGTGCATAGTCTCCTCTCAGTGGAAATTTGCAACTGTAATGCATCTTTGCCCCAGAGATGTGACTTTCTCCTACCTTCACGAGGTCCGTATTTTTGGTAGTTGAGTACTATGAAATGAAAAAATGCTGTCGGTGCAGGTACTTAGTGTTCTATTCTGTCTTACAGTCTTCAATATCATGTCACATGAAATTGGCATGGTTTCTTAAATGGAAAACATTGCATACCTGGGCTCCAGTCTATACCTCCGAAGGAGAAATGTCACCCCTGCGGGAAGTTTGGAAGCCACTATGGTGGAGCGAGTTATCTGCTTTATGTGCTGCCAGTCTCACTCTGCAGATTGTAAAAGAGGAATAAGTAGACTAATTTTGTCACTTTCCATGCATCTCTTTCATTACTACAAGGAGGGGTGAGCAAAGACTTCCATTAATGCCTCTGGCTCAGCTGCCGTGCTGGCCATCAATAATCCTCTACCCTGCCCCTTCCTGCCACTGCATTTTATTGAAGGTTAAAAATATCTATTTCCTAAAAATTGTGGCAAGAAGGAAGCATTGTTCCCGCCTTCCTCACATGTGGGTAGGTAGACAGGGTTTGCTTGCCAAATCCAAATCTTTGTGTGGGGTAAATTACTCCTTACGCTGATCATAAAATAAGCATCTGACATTTCCTGCAAATGCTCTATTTCTTCCTACAGAATTAACCTGCCAAAAATATTGTGTTTACAATCTAAATATTTGGATTATAAGCCAAAAGGGTGGGGGAGTCTGTCGTCCTCCATATTTTGCACCGTGATGTGTCCAATAAATGTTAATTATGATAATAATAAATAATCAAAAAATAACATGTTGAGGGGGGAAGTGTGAGGAGTCAGGAACGGTAAATTGCATTAGTTATGAGAATTGTTAACAGGGAAAAATATGAAAAGATGCTGCCTCACTGCCTATCCTGCTGCAGACATTTTCCTAATTTTAGGATCTAGAGACACATGGGAATGTCGTGCAAACTGACTCAAGGGCTCAGGCTGGAATGACAGTCAGAAGGTGTGATGTTTCCTAACGGGCGTTGTGTTTGGTCCAGGGGCAGGTTGAAATCTCAGAGCACCATCCCTGGAATCGGAAGACTTGTGTTCAGATCTGTGCTCCAACAATTCCAAGTGACTTTTCCAAGCCCCTGTCCCTATCTCACCACAGGGCTAGTGAAGGTCTTGTCAGGGCTTTTCTGAGTGTTCGATGAGATTGTGCACGAAAGCACTGGTGCACACTGGACACAGTAAATACTCAAGAAGTGTAACTGTGATGGTGATGATCCCTGGAATCTCCTTCCTTTAATTGGCGGCTGCCCTGGGCCCGACCCAGTGCTCAGGACACAATGCCCTGGGCATGCCTTCTGTCGCGCTTTCCCTCCTGCAGAGGGATGCCTGCTTCTGGCCTGGACCATATGTCTCTTTTTTGGAGATAGCATCAGTTTCAAATATTCTGACCTGTTGTCTCCACAAATCAGTAAAATAACTGAGACATTGCAGTAACTGATAAATAGTAACTGGATGTCTTTGAGCAGTAATACAATAAAAATAGATACGACGCAGAAATTGAGTCACTGGCTGAAGGAATTCAGGGATTGATGAGGACACGTGTGCATGCTAGCCCATATTCAGTTCACTTATGTGTATGTATGTGCTGTTTCTTCGTTGTAAAGTTGGGAGAATATCATGCTTCTAAAATCCTGTCGGTTGGGGCTGATGCAAAGGTGACAGAGTGCCATGGTGGGAGGAGAAGGACACGGTGAATTTCCCAAGTACTACTGAAAGTAGTTAGGCCATTTAAAATGAATTCAAAAGAGTGTCAGAGGGTCAGAAGTATTTCCTTTAAAATTTGTATTTTATTTTCACATTAAAATAAATAACGGATGGCCAAAATTCAGTTGGATAAGACATTTTGTAAGAAATCATAAAATCATATCAGATTTAATTTCAGAAACTGTGTCTAGAGTTTTGATTTGAAATTATGGTTAACATAATTGTTCTATGATAATCAAAATTCATGGAGCAGAAGACTTTGTCAATACCGAAGACGTCCAAAGGAAGGTGCAATGTATTTATTTCTGAAATGATGGCCACAGAGCATACATGAGTCATGTTCAAGAGAAGGATAATGGAGCTGCATTCACAAGCCTGTGACTAATTGCAAAAAGCCTTGGAAAGCTGCTTAAAATTCTTTGCTTTGTTGATAGTGGTTTTTTTTTTTTCATTTAAAAATTATCCCATTTGCAAAACTGTCCCAGGGCACATGCTCAAATTATAATTGTTATTATTTTAAATGATTATCTATTTTGAGAGACAGAGTGTGTGTAAGTGAGTGGGGGAGGGGCAGGGGAGAGGGAGAGAGAGAATCCCAAGTAGGCTGCATGCTCAGTGCAGAGCCTGACATGGGGTTTGATCCCACGGCCATGGGATCATGACCTTAGCCAAAATAAGAGTTGGACGTTTGACTGAGCCACCCAGGTGCTCCTCAAATTATTTAATACATCATTTATATGGCAAATGACCTAGAGTAGCAACTAAATAATATTACGAGCAAATCCTCACTGTAGTATCAACCCACTGCACAAGATTAACTAGAATAAACAGAAGATGCTGAACCTGGAGATCTCCTTCTTGGCTTTGTGTTCATACATGGTGATAAAGGTCAGGTATACTCAGGATTTTGAATTATGACACCCCTCTCAGGGTGGAGATAGAAATTTCACTAATAATGATTGAAAGTAATGATCTTCGCGGGTGCCCGGGTGTCTCAGCTGGTTAAGCATCTGACTTCGGCTCAGGCCATGATATCACAGCTTGTGAGTTTGAGCCCTGCGTCAGGCTCTGTGCTGATAGCTCAGAGCTTGGAGCCTGTTTCAGATTCTTTGTCTCCCTCTCTCTCTGCCTCTCCCTTGCTTGCACTCTGTCTCTCCCTCTGTCAAAAATAAATTAAAACAACATACAAAAAAAAAAAAGAGTAACCATTTTCAGTAGTAACAGAAGGGACTGGCTGGTCTATACATATGTGGTTGTGATTTGGAATCCTGTGAAGGTAGCCAGAGTGCTTTCTTCGGGTGTGTTCATAGTGTAGGACCATGGCATCTGGTAGCTTAACCCACGCTGCCTGCATTTCATCATCCGAAGAACTGTTGTGTTGATAGGAATGTGGCGGGCAGAGGACTGAGAAGGGGGAGACAGGGCTGGTTGCAATGTGAACATTTGGGGGTGTGGGCCGCGTTAGACTGTGGCTGTGTGCAGAACCAACAGGTAAGATACTCTGACTAGTTCCCCTTGTTGTGATTTCATGTTTAAAAATTTTTTTTTAACATTTATTCATTTTTGAGAGACAGAGAGAGACAGAGCATGAGTGGAGAAGGGGCAGAGAGAGGGAGACAGAGAATCCGAAGTAGGCTCCAGGCTCTGAGCTGTCAGCACAGAGCCCGATGTGCGGCTTGAACTCACAAACTGTGAGATCATGACCTAAGCCGAAGTCAGACGCTTAATGGATGCTTAACCCAGGCGCCCCATGTGATTTCATGTTTGACAAGCACTTCCTGACTATAAAAAAGTTGCCTATTTAGGTTTTCAAACAGGAGAATCTGTACCAACAACCAATATTTGGCATGTCTAATTGTCTTGGCAGTTATAGTTCTCAATGTAAACTCATTAACTGCCTAGGTGAGGGAGAGAATGAAGTGACTTATTCTGTGCCAAGGAGAAGCAGAGTGAAAAAGAGGCTTTAGAGGGCTTTGGAATCCCAGGCTTGTTCTATCATGGACCCATATGTACTTCCATTGGCCTCTAGAAGCCTGACAAAGCATAGATACATCTTACATCGTCTGGCTTCTTGTTGTGCACTTATGTAAGTATATGAGCTTGTGCATGCTGGGAGAGAATCCCCCACCCCTTCTCTCCAGCAGTTGCCCCTTCTCTTCAGGTCTTTTGAAGCAGGCCTAGGCTCCATGGATGGAATACCGTGCAAAAAGTGGCCTATTAAGCCAAGGAGTGGGTCATAGAGTCCAAAGCATGCTTCAAGCATCAATCACTGTGTTCACTTTATGCTGTGATCTAATTCCTGGAAGACCTGGCATCTTCCAGGGGGATTGATTGTAGATCCTAGTTATATTCTTTTATTTTTATTTATTTATTTTTTTAAAGGTTTTTATTTATTTATTTAGAGAGAGCACACGAGTTGGGGATAGGTCAGAAAGAGAGAGGGGGAGAGAGAATTTTAAGCAGGTTCTGTACTGTCAGCACAGAGCCCTATGTGGGCTCAAACTCACAAACTGTGAGTTAGTGACCTGAGCCGAAATCAAGAGGTAGATGCTTAACTGACTAAGCTATCTAGGCACCCCTAGTTATATTCTTTTAACACAATTACTTACTTATGAGGACAAAATCTATTTTCTTACTGGAACAAAAAGCTATAAACCGAATAAAACCAAAGCCTCCATAGCCACTGCCATTTTAGATCCCAGATCTACAGATTTTGGAGAGTTATTGAACCATAGGCTTTCTAGTTAGAAAGGACCTTTCTAGTTAAAAGGGACCCTTAAAAGGGGCGCTCTACTTCAAATGAGAACAAAAAGAAACACATTTATATCACAACCCAGTTTATACACACATGTATACAGACACATGTACACACACATGTAACTGAAATAAAAACTTAAGGTAGTAACAGTTTGCTTACCACATGGCGTGTGTGCGGATGTTTTCTAATCTATTTTATGAAAAATATTCCTGGCCACTAACCCTCTAAATTGGTTTTACAATCGGTAATGGAGTATGTGTTTATGTGCGCGGGCGAGTGTGTGCGCGTGTGACTTTGCTGCGTTCAACCCTTATCCTCTGCTTGAGTCCCATCTCTTAATTCTTTTCTTCTCCCAATTGTAGGAGCAGTGACCTGATGGGAGTTATCTAGCTTATCTGTCATGGAACTGGGGTGTTATGATGACTCATGCGGGACAAACATTAAGGAAGGAAGGAAGGAAGGAAGGAAGGAAGGCTGGCATGAAAACAGAGAAATGGAGTCAGTGCCCGAGGGCAGAAACCGGTGTGGTCGGCAGTCACGCAGCCTCGGGCAGAGCGAGGAAGAATGTTTTCAGCATCCTCAGAGGTCTTCGATGCTGTCAGTTTTCTGCGTGTCTTTGAGCTCCAATTCTCTCACCCTGGGCACAGCAAGGCCCTCTGAGGGAAACTAATGCTGCTGCCTAAATGTTATGGCTGAAATCATGGTGCGTGTTCACCCCCAGGGTCATATTATTTCTGATTTAATCATAATAATAATAGAAATAGCAGTGATTATAAAAATAATAATAATCTCCATGATTTATTGGGTGATTAGTATGTACTGGCACGTGATGTACTTTATCTTATCAATTTTTGCTCAGATCCTCTTAAGTAGGCCCTATTCTCTCCATTTTACAAAGGAGGCGATAGACGCTTGCAGAGATTTGATGATTGGCCAATGTCACACCACTAGTACGCGGCAAAGCTAGGATTTGAACTTCCATCTGCACGATCCAGCGTGTCTGCTCAACCACAAGACGTTTGTTTTATGGAATTGGCCGGACGACTTTTAGATCTGAGAGAGTGCTTTCCTTAGGGAGTTGTATCTCCCTCTCTTTTCAAAATTCCTGTGTTTTCTGAAACCGATTTATATTATCTTGTTATTCCAGAGACCTGCAGAGAAGCCAGGCGAAAGATAGTAACCTTTCTCTTAAAAAAATGTTTTTTGAAGATAATAGGGAAAGTATAACAATGTCTAAATTGAAAGCACTCATATTTCTATTTGCATGCCACCTGGATACAAGCTAATGTTAATGGGCCCCAAATCCATGCATTGTAAGTGTGTTTGCACTTCTATTTTCAGAAGATATTATTTAAGAAAACTCTTAAGTAAATCAAAGTGTAAACAAAATCTAGCTTTCATATTGTAAAATGCAGAATGGGAAATAAAAACCTAATTGTGAAAGGCAGACATTTATTTACTTAGTACGACATTATAATCACTGTGATTTAGACCAGGGGCTTTACTTAAATGAGAACAAAACCTCGGGAATATAAGTCCAACTCTTTAATTTGCTAATTACATTTCCCGGTGATAGAATGAGGCTTATCATCTGTGTGGGTGGTGTTTTATTATGTTATTTTATTAATATGTGAAGAAGAGGCTATAAAAATGGTGCAATGTTCCTACTTAATACACAGATATTTTAAGCCTGAAGTTAGTAATTATGAATAAAATTAAAATCCATTGCACATTAGTTACAGAAAATAATATACAAACTTAATTATATCTTCTAGGTAGCAGTTAATTCTATTCCATACTATTCATCATTAGAGAAATTAAGTATTTGACAAAGAGGTTAATTTGAAAAAGAGATAGATAGTAGAATTAGAGACCTTCAGAGCTGGGTGGAGTATCTTATAGGTACTATAGTTGTTTTATGAATAGGGGAATCCGGGTGGGGAGAGCTTGGGGAAGTGACGCAGTGAGGCAGTGGAAAACCTCCTCGGAGAAACCAGTGTCTCCTTATGTCTAGGCTGGTGAACTCCTCCAGAATTGTTGTTCAACCGATCAATTATCTTGGGCAGACTCTGGATGCTTGAGCAAATGGGCCTCAATAGTAACAATCAAGAGACTGCAAAGCAAACTCACAAACTCACAAGTCCTTCATAATAGAGTCAGAAAAAAAGTACTTTCAGGGCGCCTGAGTGGCTCAGTAGCTTAAGCGTGTCTCTCTCTCTCTCTCTCTTTTTTTTTTTTACTTAGGACTGTTGTATTTAAATTTTGGCATCAGTCATTAGATCAAGCACATTAGAAAAATCATGATCTGTGATTTTGTTTTTTAATTATCTTAAGCCTTATCACATAATTTACAAATTTGTACTGATGATATATCTCCTCTACTTTAACCCTTCTAATGAGTTAGCAAAAGCACCATTACCAATCATACATATGGTAATTCCACAGTTGCATTTTTGAATAGCTGTTTAGAAGACAATCCTAAATTATAACTTAGTAAAAAAAAGAACACAAGCCAAATCTGTTGCTATAATTTATCACATTGAATTTTAAAAGCATCTGACCTTACAGATCATCTATAAAATGTGAGAAGTGTTAATATTCTTTATTTAATATTATACATAAACCACACTAAAATGCCTTTCATTAAGCAAAAGGCAACATTTTAGATGCGGGGAATTTAAATTGGTGTAGTTAAGACTAAAAAGATAAAGTGGACATTGCCAGCTTATCTTCAGCCCTTGCCTTTAACAGGCTAACAAACACAACTTGAAACACAGCTGAGTCTTGCTGTTCTGATACAGTGAAGGGATTTCCTCAGTATTTAAATATATTAATATAACCAGTTATATAAATCTAAATATAAAACCGATCTCCTGTAAGTTTAGAGATGGCATTTGCCATCTCTCTGAAAAGCTCAACATCTAATCAACTCCAATCATATTTTTCAAAGGGGAAAACAGTGACAGCACTTTCTGAACCAGAATTACTATCAAAGTTCAAAAAGCAAATCATATTCATTTAACCACAAGCCAATCTTATTTAAATCAGGACTGTCCAAAAGAAATATTCTCTCAGCCATTCATGATCTGAATTCTGGTGTCTGAGATCAATTTAGATATGGTACACATAAAAAAAGTTATGAGACATTTTTGTTTTGTAATAAATAAGGCAACGGCCAACTATTGCTCCTTAGTAGCTTTTTTGAGATAAGCTGTCAAGCTTGTTCTTTCCCCTGCCTTTTAATGCCAGCGAAGATCATTTTTGTTCCAGGGATGTACTTCTTGGGATTCTCCAAATATTCCATCAGTGTCTCCTCTCCCCAGGTGATGCCGTTGTTCTTGTTGGCATCCGTGTAAGAAACTCCAGGGGCTTGACCTGTCTTTCGCCCAAATAAACCATGGAGATTTGGCCCAGTCTATGCTTGCCTCCCTTTCCCACAGTATGGCACTGGGCACACTTCTGAACAAAAATCTCCTTGCCCTTCTCAACATCACCCATTTTTAAATCGCTCTTTGGTTGCACATGAAACGAAGGTGCCTGCTCCCAAGCCGGACGTCCAGCTCTTTCAAGCGCCTGACTCTTGATTTTGGCTCAGGTTACGATCTCACGGTTCATGGGATGGAGCCCCACTTGCACTGACAGCGTAGGGCCTGCTTGAGATTTTCTCTCTCCTTTGCTTTCTGCCCCTCCCCCACTCCTGCTTGCTCTGTCTCACAATAATAAACATTAAAAAAAGAAAAAAAATTTCATCAGTGTTTCAGTTTACATGTCCTCTGGCACTACACAAATATATTTAGGGAACCAAGAGGAGTTTCCTATGCAACACTCACAGTAATGCCTGTTAATCCCATGAATTAATGGTGAAAGGATCGCTGACTTCAGGACGGCTTGGCAATAAGCACCATTAAGCACCCAGACTCTTTGTAGTTATGCATACCAGCCTGGAGTAAAAATAAGGTTCTCTCCAGTTGATGACCTTTCTGTGAATAAACAGAATCTCTGACAGTGAGCCACGGCACATGGTTCTCGAGACACATGGGCCACTTGTTTTTGAAATAGAGTGACATGCTGAAAGCCTCAGGGAAAAATAGCACTTAAAACATAAAAACATAGCAATTCCTATTGAGCAATCCATCCCTATTCTCGTTCGGGAGCCGGAACCATATGTGTTAATGGCCTACAACGTGCGCCTGGAGTCATGATAGATGAATATTGAATACAAGTACCTCTGAAAGAAATTAAAGATGAAAATACCAACACAATCCTTGTCCGCCCAAGAAAGGCAACCCTTAAGCCCCCAATGACTTTTTTCTCTTTCCCATAAACACTTCTGAAAAATAGCAACTCTTTATTGAATAGCATTCACTGTGTACCAGGCACTGTGCCTTAAGTGACTTTTTGCAAGAACCCTGTGAGAAAGCCCTTATTCCCTCCATTTTACAGATGGGGGCTTGGAGAGGTTAAATAATCTGCTACAATGTTATGGAGCTGACATATAGACCCAGGTTGTGGAAAAACAAAGTCACTAAACAAATTAAAAGTAGCCTACATGCTATTATTACCCTTTTGAAATAATCAATCTTAACTGAGTTAGTGAGTATTTTCCCTGATATTAGATCACCAGCCTGGTTGGTAGCAGAAGAATTGATGGGCCCTAGAAACCTGATATTAATTCCAAACCCCTTCCTGAGATGAAAAATATTGAGAATCAGACAGCGACCTTTATTTAGCCATTTGAATGAATGTACTGTTATTTTATAATAAAATGTTTATGTGCTTTTTTATATCAGAAATGTGCTTAATTATTTGGTGGTTTTCTGACTCTGGGATGACATAGTGGCTCTTCAGCTGGTTAAGACTGATTATCTCTGGTTTATAACACCAGAGCTTAATTAATTTACATATTCCTTACGGGATTTGGAGAAGAAAATTCTTAAAAGTTAATGGGCTAGTTTTATATTTAGTCAATATATCTTTAGCACAACTCTGGGCAACAACATTTTATGTTATACAGCTTAGCGCAATAATGGTAGTGAAAGAGACGTTGTTGATGGCTTTAACCAAGGTTTACATTCTAGCTCAAAGCTCTTTCTATTTCTTTTTTTTTTTTAATTTTTTAACATTTATTTTTGAGAGAGAGTGCGCATGAGTGAGTGTAAGTGGGGGAGGGACAAGCCAGGGAGACACAGAATCCGAAACAGGCTCCAGACTCTGAGCTGTCAGCACAGTCCGATGCGGTGCTCGAACCCACGAACTGCGAGATCATGACCTGAGCTGAAGTCAGACACTTAACCGACTGAGCCACCCAGGTGCCCCTCTTTCCATTTCTTTATGAGCCTGACCTTCACGAATGGAAGGAGTTTGGAGGCACTGACAAAGGAGAGGTGGAAGGTAGAGACTGGCAAAATAGGTGATTAGAATCTGACTGAAAAGTGGGGCTGTGGTCATTGTCCTGAGTTTCAAATGCCTGCTTTGCCACTTTTTGTAAAGCTATTTAACCTCAAACAACGAGCGCCATCTATACCACAGCTTCTATACCTGTGAAGCGGGGAATCGCAATACCTACTTATAAGGTTGTTGCAAAGACTAAATGTGCCCAAAGCAGGAGCTCGGTCAATGGTGGCAACTATTGAGAGATGCTGATGTACAAGATTTAGAAACTGGCTTCTCCAAAGTGAGGGCCTGCCCTGGCCTGCCACAGCTCTCTGAAGGTCGGAAGAGGCTGGCCAAGAGCCCACGATTGTTCTTAGGGTGCTCCCCTGCCCCCCTCTTTCCTGAGTTCATCGCTTGGGCTGTACTTACCAGGGTCACAAAGAAATATGATGTGACTTGTAAATCCCATGATTCAGGCACTGGTCTTTCCATTTTTCACATCAACTTGTATTACACTGGGCACACAGTGGCTGCGTCATAAATATGTATTGATCTTATTTAACTATAATGTGCAAAGTAGAACTTCTCTTCCCTGACTATGGGTTGGGGATGGTTACAGATAGGTGAGTTCTGCATAGTAGAGAATATAGCATATGGAAAGAGAACAAGGAATGAGTCTTCCCAAGAGCAAGCATGAGAAATAAGATATTCTTACAAACCTCGTGCTGTTTTACCAAGAAAAAAGTGAACCCAGTAAACATCTTATTAACTCAACTAACACTAGTTTGAAACGTGTGGAGATTTGGTGTGAGTTGAACTGTATTATAATTTGGTGACATTTAAGTCTCTCCCAGAGAACCAAGCATTTACCTGCATTTTTGAAGCAATTAATTTTCATATTAAAAATGGCTAATTGAACATCATTTTTACTTCTCTCTCTCTACTTAGCAACACTCAACTAAGCTAATTTGTGTTAGTGGATGCAGAAAGTTATAAACTTCTATAGCTAGATTCTTGAAAATCCTGAAAGTTTTATGTTCACATAGCTTGCGATTTCTCTGTCAAAAATGCACAGAACCTAAAATGTATGTGTTTTTAACATGCTGATGGGTAAAAACAAAGCTACATACACCTGCAAGGTAAAGACAACTGATTAGGTAGAGGCCAGGAGATTTTTGAGCCTTTGTAAAGATTCTTTTGATAAACTTAATCGGAAACGCATTTTTTTCTGATTAGCTGTAGTGATAGGTTTGTAGATAAACCGTAATGCAGATGCTTATTTGTACTTTAATAAAACCTCTTGGTATGTTATGATTGTCTTCTTGAGAATAGATTTCCTTACTATGAAATAGTGAGCACTTCCTGTTTTAGGTCAAATTGTAATTTCCTTGAAACAATCTATTAGAAACATTTTGGTTCTTCTAGGCAGAGGAAAAGAATGAATAATTAAACACACAGATATAGAAGGCAACTGGGAAAACAAAGGAAAAGAGTAAATAAGGAAGAACACTAGGGTCCCCTGTTTCTGAAATATAAGAAAATGGCATTCTAGATTTGAGTGTGGTTTTGACTGAGCTCAATCAAATATTGAGCATATTCTACTTAGCACGTAATCATTAGTTTTGGCTCTGCTGATCTCATTGCCACACGCAGGCCTGAGGGTTTACTGAAAGAAAGGGATTTCCAGGAAAGGTGACCTCACCACCGAAGCAAAGAGGCCAAGAAAGACTTCAGGGCTGGGAAGCTAAGTTCATTACGTGAGTTCCTGTAGATATCCTTATTATTTTGTAAACAAGGCCAGACTTGAGGCGGACTGGAAGCAATGAACAGAGGTCAAACGAGCTGTGAGGCTGGTTGAGTCCTGTTCACTGCAAGGACAAAGCAGTTCCCTTCTCAAGTTCTCGATTTCCTTTTGACACAACATGGCAGTTGGACTTAACGGATGTCTAAGTTTCCCCTCTCAGTGCTACAGTTCTGGGTGACTAGAGCGAATAGTGACCCCATCTTTGCAGGACCAGAACTCAGCCCTGCACCGTGGCCTGTGAAGTTAACCCTGTGTCTGAGAAGAGAGGGTATATAAGTAGGGAAGTTATATAATAATGAGCAAAATTGCAGATCAGATCTCATTCCTCTTAAGTACTTTGAAGGATTTCTCTTTTATCTTCTTGCATAATTGCATCCGTTAAAAAATAAATTTCTTTATTTTTAATAAAAACAGTAAACATCCATTGAGTGATTCCTATGAACCAGACCAGATGCTATGGATTTTACATGTACCATCCCATTCGGTTCCCCAGATAAACCTCTCCTTTAGGGAGAGGCCAGCATTTTTGCCAGTTTTACATACAGATAAAATTGGGGGTCTCGAGATAGAGAGGAATCAACCTCAGGTCTTTGAACCAGTAATGACAGTACTCGGTTCAAGCCCAGTTTGTTCACAGAGCCTGGGCTAGTAAGGGCTTCTTGATGCTGTCTTTCAATGTCTCATGATCCAACAGGGTGCACGTTAAATAAATATAGGTGCAGTCACCTGACACGATTTCACCCCCGGGCAAGTAGGAAGATGATGTGTGCAACAAAGAAAATGCTTTTGTTAAGTGCAAGAGTGATGGAAAATGATACCTCTGCTCCAATAGGCCTTCTAGAAAAATGACGCACACACACAGGCAAATGGAAATGTTTCAATTCACTGGGTGGCAGGATTATGGGTGATAACTTTTTTTTTTTCCTCTTCTGGTTGGTATCCCATTTATGTTGCCTTTGTAATAAGACACAAAGCAAACAATAATTTAGAAACCCCAAAGAAATGGATTTTCTTGATCAACGCATTTCTTGTAAGAATTTGGTTTCCGGCGGGAAAGAGCAGAGCAGTTCGCAGTTACCTGTAACAGATGCCGTGGTGGCTGTGTGTCACAGATGAGCTAATTCATGCTTCTCAACAAGCCCCATGTGCCATGCTTTGTATGTATAAGAAAGGGGGATGTGGTATTTGGATTACTCGGCCTCGGTTACTCCTTGTGTGAGCAGTATGGATATTTTTGACTGTCCTTTTGATTCTAGTTGAAGCTGTTTGCCACCGGCATCTCTTAGCAGATTGCTTTGTGATTTATGCGGGTCTAAAGGAGACCAAGGATCATTTATCTTCAAACCAGGAAAGAGATGAAAGCAGCTTGGTAGTAAAATTTCCTGTGGAGTTAGATGAGAGCATCAAAGGGAAAAAAATGTCATTGTTTCATGAAAAACTAGGAAACGTGAGTCAGTTTCTAATGTCACAGATATTTTCCTGTGAAGAGTTCACCTTTAAAAAAAAAAAAAAAAACCTCCACTAAGGGATAAAAACAACTGGAGCAGTGAATTAGTGCGATTCGAAAGCTATGACTTCAAAACATGGCCTTTTTCGGGAGGTTAAAAGGAACAGAAAGGAGAAAGAGGTGAAAATCTTAAGCTGACTTAAGCCGTTTGTAATTATTTTTCCCACGATTAAATCTAATTTTCTGCCCTTGCTTAAATATTTGAGTACTAGTCTCACTTTAAGAGGAGAAAAAAAAGTGTTTCTCAGAACGGATACCTCTGTAGGCTAGATTCCCTTTGTTCTCTCCCATTCTTCATACTCCATGGCTCCACATTCACAGACAGCCTCTGTAAAAATGATGCGGCTCTCACTGTTCTGTACTGTCTGCTAATTTGTACTGTGGTCTCTGTGTTTGGTATGTTGTGAGAGTCCTGTTCCTTTTAAGTGGGTTCCACAGATTCAGAGATATTTAAAACACTATGATGCCTGGAGGGAAAAAAAAATGGTTGTGATCAGGACATTTGTCACCGTGCATAGGAATATAAGATTCCCACCAGACAGAAAAGATATTATAGGTTTCTCTCTGGCTACTGCACATGCCATAAGTAAAACAATGATGCATGAAGCTGAACTGACTGCCAAAAATAGATCAGGAAGAAAAATCTCTCCCATGACAATTGGCTGTGATCCTAGGGATTTTCCCTTTTACTCTGAAACCTTGAATAGTATTTCTTTTCTCTCTTTTTATGTCCCTCTCTCCCCCCTCCCTCCTTCCCTTTTCTTTCTCTCCTTTTCTTTTTCTTCTCTCTTTCTCTCTCCCTTTCTTTCCTTCCTTCATTCTTTTACCTTCCTTCCTCCCTTCCTTTCATCCTTCCTTCCTCCCTTCCTTCTCCTTCCTTCCTTCCTTCCTTCCTTCCTTCCTTCCTTCCTCCTTTCCTTCCTTAATATGCACACTGTGATTTTTGTCTAGAAATCCTCAGCAAACTAGACAGCAAAGTTGAAGTGTGGATCTACCTGAGTTAGTCTCAATGAATGGCCACTGCATCAACTTTCCAGTAGCAGCACGTTCTTCCCACTCCCAGTTCTCAGACCTCCATTCCTCACTCAGAAGGGCCTGGCAGCCTTGGGTAATGTCATTTTAGTCCTGGGGTGACATCACTATTCAATCACTATTCAATAAATATTATTAAATAATTGGGAAAAGAAAGGAGTCCCTCCAAATGATTATGCTTCAGCCAGAAATAGGATTACTATACAACCAGAGGTTTGCAGCTAAACTCAGAACACCACAACCCAAAACTCAAAAATTCTGAAACTCCTCAGAGTGTCGCTATTGGGCATCTAAACTGTGCCGTCTATGCAACTGTCATCCATAAATATGTGGAAGGTCTAGAGGTTGACACCATTTGGAATTGTCCAATCTATGGCAGAAACGTAGGAGTTTGGGGACAGTACAGCATGTGGACTCTGGCAACTAACAGAATTGGACTAGAATCTTAATTTTGTAGTATTCATGTTAACTCTGGGCAAGTGACTCCACTTCTTTTTACAGATTTCTCATCTGTAAAACCCTCTCTCCTGCTCTGGAGTCCTAGAGGAGCTGTAGTTTGCACTCTCATTGGCTGTTTTCCTGCTGGTGACCTTTCTTTGCTTCATACTTGGTCTTCCCCCAAGGTCATGAGAGCCCATGTCTTTGTTCTCAAAGTGCCTACCGTGGATGAAAGGAGTAGATGAGATCTAGGAGAAAATGGCTTTCAGTAGTTTTATTTTTTAAATGTCTATTTATATTTGAGAGGGGGGGAGGGGCAGAGAGCAAGGGAGACACAGAATCCAAAGTGGGCTGCAGGCCGTGAGCTGTCAGCACAGAGCCCGACGCAGGGCTCAAACCCACGAACTGCAAGATCATGACCTGAGCCGAAGTTGGACGCCCAGCCGACTGAGCCATCCAGGCACCCCTCAGTAGTTTTATTTTTTTTCAATTTTATTTATTATTTTTTTAAAGTTTATTTATTTTGAGAGAGAGAACATGAGCAGGGGAAGGGCAGAGAGCAAGGGAGAGAGAGGATCCCAAGCAGGCTCCACACCGTCAGTGCAGAGCTGGACATGTGGCTCAAACCTACAAACTGTGAGATCACGGCCTGAGCTGAAGTCGGATGCTGGACTAAGCCCCCCAGGTGCCCTGGTTTTCAGTAGTTTTAAATTAGTGAAATATGGCAGGCTGATTAAAAGATGGGGATAGAACATGAGGGGGGTGTATTTGTGCTGCTCTCATTGTAACAGCCAACAGCCCAGGTGTGCCTGGAGAAAAGGTTAAGGAGTTAGAATTTTTGGATAAAGTGGGACACTAAAATGTAAAGATAAGAAGAAGGAAGTAAAGGAATTAGGAAAGTCATGAGGGAAATCTTCCTTTCATCGTATGGGTCCCATTTATGGAATATATGTATGGGTTTTCTGGATTCTGGTTTATTGGAAAATATATGCATCATAAACGTGATGGCCTCCTATATTCATGTTGGAAAAGAGTAACAGGTTGGTATGTAAAAGTTCTTTGCAATTAAGGAAATGGATCTTTAGGTTCTCAGATCCCACAAAGGAATTTATCCCCCAGGTTTGGGTGCTCCAGACTGTATTCCAGATATGTATCAAGAGTTCTTTGTTTTTAGTCATGCACTATTTTCTTGGAGGAAATTACAACTAAGGATTTAACCATGGACTTCTCAGGTAGGAATAGCCCTTGTTTTGGCACTATCCACAAGGTAGGCTGTTTATGCCTGGCACCTGAATCTTCTTTGCAATTTTCAGTGGGATGCAGCTTGTTCAGAGACTTTTCCCCAGTAACAGCTGAAAGGGATCTTTAAATGTGGGGCTTAATAAAACTGCTATGCTGGTCAGGAGGGAGCCGCGGGCATTGCTTTACTCTGCTGCCTGGAACAACAGAAAAGATGGATCAAAACAGATGAAAAAGCAGTTTTCAAGACTTCGGGATGAGGTAAGAAAGGGCAGTGATGCCCGAGGGGTGGCAAACAGATGAGGTGAGTGGGCCATACGGTCACCTCACTGCCTGGAGAGTTTCCAGGCCCTCAGAATGGAGAGGGAGGCTGGGCAGATCCTAGTGGTCACTTTGAATTGAGAGATGGCACTTGGGAGGCCGTGGCAGCAAGAATTTGCAGGTGGGTCTCTGGAAAGAAGACAGTTGAACAGACAGGGGTTTCTGGGGCTCTGCCAAGGGGCCCCCCTTGAACATTCAACTGAGTACCGATGGGTGTGTGCGTGTGAAAGGGCTATTTTCAAGAGGGGGGAAAGAACCACCTTAAAACCAGAAAAAACAATCTTTGAGGCCCACACAGGGCCAGGAATTATTCCAGTTTCTGCCAGACAGACTGGAAAACCAAATAATTGTGGGGTGCCAGGTAGAAGGAGTGCTCAGAGGGATTTGCTTCAGTGGTGGAGTAAAACTGGCTGAAGAGTGAATGCATCAGAAATGGAAATAGGTGGGTAAATGTAAAGACTTGTGTTTTTCTTGTTTGTGTCTTTATTTTTTTTAAATTCATTTTTTAAGTTTTATTTGAGAGAGAGAGGGAGAGAGGGAGAGAGGGAGAGCGAGAGAGCATCCCAAGCAGGCTCCATGGTGTCAGTGCAGAGCCTGATGCAGGGCTCGAACCCACCAACCATGAGATCATGCCCTCAGCCAAAATCAAGAGACGCTTGGGGCGCCTGGGTGGCGCAGTCGGTTAAGCGTCCGACTTCAGCCAGGTCACGATCTCGCGGTCTGTGAGTTCGAGCCCCGCGTCAGGCTCTGGGCTAATGGCTCGGAGCCTGGAGCCTGTTTCCGATTCTGTGTCTCCCTCTCTCTCTGCCCCTCCCCCGTTCATGCTCTGTCTCTCTCTGTACCAAAAAAAAAAAAAAAAAAACGTTGAAAAAAATCAAGAGACGCTTGACTGATTGAGCCACCCAGGTGCCTCTAGTTTGTATCTTTAAAAGGTAATTTAAATAGCCATGTATTGTTAGGTTTATAGCATATGTATAACTAAATTATCTGACAGACACAAAGACTGGGCGAGAAGAAACGGAAGTAAGCTGTTGCCAGGTCCCTCTCTGTTAGAGATTCTGCGGTGCAGTGTGGCTCCACGGCAGAAGTGGTCCGTATTCCAGGGTAACTGTTTAATAAGTGCAAACAAAGGAGAGGCGTCATAGGAAAATGACATCAAGCTGGGCCCCCACGTGGATGGAGGGTTTTAAAGCGTTGTTATCAAGAACGAAGGGTCTTCAGGGTCAGGAAATAGCATGAAAAAATTAATGGAAGGAGACCAAAGAGCCTGTGTTGTCAATTGTAGACAGTCCCGTTCAGTTGAAAAATGGGAGTGTTCTCGGGAGCAGTGGCCACAAGGCTAGCGAGGTTAGTGGCAACTGAACCACGGAGGGCATTCTATAAATTTGTGTTTTCTTCTGTCAGCTGTGGTGGTGGCAGTTTCTGGGGGGTGGGAAGATCAGAGCTACACTGTAGGAATTCTATGACGCATAAAATGAATTGGGGTGGAGAGAGGCTGAAAGCAGGGAAGTCAGTTAGGAGGCTAAGAGTTCCAGGGAGCAGCAGTCAGCATTTAACTAGGAAATTGGTAGCAATGAGGGAGACAAAGGGGTGGGTCACAGTGCATCAGAGAGGGAATTGTTAGGTTTGGTGAAGGGCATGAAGGAAGAAAGAGAGAAAGCTGCTTACTGGTTTTGATCTAGCCTGGGAGGATGGTGGTACCTTGAACAGAAAGTTGGAACACAGGCGGGTTTGGGGTTTGTGGTTCTCGGCTTGGGTGTCAGGGAGGTGTCAGAGTACTGCTGCGAGGCAGACAGCTCAGAATGCAGCTTAGGAGCCCGACAAGAGCAGTTGTGGTTAGAGACCGAGACTGAGGAACCACGCACATATTGGGGGAGTGTTGAAGCTGTGGAATTGGGGATCACCCGGGGAGACAGTAGTGGGAGAAGGGTGCTCAGAGAAAAGAACTCTGGGTTAAACTTTCATACCTTCTCACACCTGCAGGTAAGCAGGAACAAAGCCAGCAGAGTAGGTGTGTGTGTTTTGTTTTGTTTTTGTATAACACCTTGGTGAGATTTTTCTCTGGAAGGAAACGTCAAAAATTTTTGAAAAAATGGTTCCTTTAAATGGTTGTGTAGCTCCCTTATGTGCAGGTATGTGTGCATTTGCCAAAAAGGGGATTATTTTGCAGTATTGTAAATGCCGAAAGTGGAAAGATTGTGCGAGGCCTGCGGTTAACTTGTAGAGGCAAAGATCACGCTGAAGGACTTGATACATGTGAGACACAACAGAGGATAAGGCAGAAGAGATCTCTAACACCTGCCCATAGTTTATCACAGGCAAATTCAGCCATGGAACATCTCAGGTGCTGAAGTCCAGTTGGGGGCTGCACATTTTTTCCCCCCCATACGAGGGAAAGAAACTGAGGTTTGGTCACCTGCCTTAAGTCACAAGGAGCTGGCAGGAAGTTGGGCTGGGATTAGGCCCCAGGTCTTCTGACAGCTCTCTGGTCCTTTGCACCACAGTGAGCTTCACGGGCTGTGACCTATGCTCTTGAGGATCATTCAGGGTATTGCTAAGGGTGCAGACTTTCGTGCCAGTGAGACGATTTGAGGCCCAACTCCATCACTTGTCAGCTGTGCCCATTACTTGGCCTCTCCAGGTTTAATTTTCCCTGTTTGTGGAACAGGGACAGTGGTATCTGTTTTGTTGGGCTGCTGTAATTAGAGTTCTCTGTATATGAAACTAACAGTATGGGCATTTGTTCTTTTACTGAAAACCAATTGGAAGGTTCAGGGGCAGTTTTGAGGGCAGAGAGCACTCTTTCCAGTGTTCTTTCCCTGCACACTCTGCCCACTTCCCCACGTACCAACATCAGCAAAATGCCAAGTGCATAGTAGGTGCTCTGGAAATACTGTAATTAAATGCCATTAAGCTTTAATGAGATGCCATGGACTCAGGCAGGATTTGCTAGCCATGGCCCTTGAGTGCAGAAATTTCAATGGTGGGGGGCGGGGAGGGGAGGAGAAGGGGGAGCTGGCTTTGTTTACATTTGCAGCAGAGACTGCTGCAAAGAGGGAGGCACTTTTATTTCCCTTGTGGACTGGCAGTTCATTTTGCTGTAGCAGCTGCTAATGGAAAATAATAAAACCCATTTTCGTCAGGCAGTATCTGGAACACTTACAGGTCAATTCAATGCTCAAAACAGATTGTTACAGAGCACATTAGTTCGTCATCAGCATCCACTTTGGTCAGGGGAGTTTTACCATTGGAAATTGAACTTACAGGTCATAGTCTGTTATGATTCCTGAATATCCTCGAATTTTTGTTAGTGGAAGCATATAGCCAATTATTATAAATGAACACACATCATCTTTCCATTTGTTAAAATCACAAAGGTAGCAAATTAAACGGGAAGAATTGAACTAGAGCAGCTGCAAAAATATGACTTCACTAATATTAAACCTATGTTCTGCCTATTAATTGAAGAATGTGGTCCCAGGTTCATAATAACCCCCCTCCTATAATACACTGCCGGGAAGTGATGTCAATACTGTCTTTCAAAGCACTGAAACTGAAGCAGGAGATGGAATTCGAGGTGTTTGTTTGCTGCTGCTCCCACTATGTGTGCGCGGGTGTCAGGACGGTTGTTTCCGAATACAGAGTTAAATGAAGGCAGCTGGGAGTTTAGAACACAACCGCCATGATGGTGGTTGCCTGGTCTGGTGGAAAAAAAAAACACCCTGGGCTTGAGGTGCTAAGTCTGCCATTTGCTGAGGTAGGACCGTGGGCATACTTCCCTAGGCCTCTATTTCCTCTTCTGCAAGATCAGGATTTTGGATTAGATGTTCTCTAAGGACATTTCTTCTGTATACTTAAAAAGTCATTCTTATGTATGTATGTATTTATTTATTTTTTTTAACATTTATTTATTTTTGAGACAGAGAGAGACAGAGCATGAATGGGGGAGGGGCAGAGAGAGAAGGAGACACAGAATCGGAAGCAGGCTCCAGGCTCTAAGCCATCAGCCCAGAGCCTGACGCGGGGCTCGAACTCAAGGACCGCGAGATCGTGACCTGAGCTGAAGTCGGACGCTTAACCGACTGAGCCACCCAGGCACCCCGTATGTATGTATTTAGACAGCACAAGCAGGGGAAGGGCAGAGAGAGAGAATGGGAGAGAGACAATACTAAGCAGGTTCTGCGCTGTCAGCACAGACCCAACATGGGGCTTGATCTCACGAACCAGGAGATCATGACCAGAGCTAAAATCAAGAGTCAGATGCTCAACTGACTGAGCCATCCAGGGGGGCCCCTGTTGTTTCCTTATTACCCAAAAATAATATATATTCATGGTGAATTCCCAAAACATAAGCAAAAAAGTGTTAAACTCATGTATGATGCTATAATCCAGAGATACATGTGGTTGACATTTTGATGTATATTCTTCCAGCCTTTCTGTTTACCGATATATATTTAAATATACACAAAAAATGGGACCATTCTGTATATACACCATTTGCTACCTACTTGTTTTTACTTAACAACAGTGTGGACATCTTTATCATGATTTTAAAAAATGGAATCCCATTGTATGAATAGGCCCTCAGTTTCTCTAACCAGTTCCCTGTAAGTAATTTGGTATTTTTTAATCTCTTGCAACTTTTCACAGTTGTTATAATGAAAATCCTCATGGCTAAATCTCCAAACATTTCCAAATTCTTGTCTTAGGGTAAATTGCCCAAAGCAGAATTGCTAGGTCAAAAGTGACGCGTGTCTATTAGGTGTTGAATATCTATTGCTGTATTCACATAAAGTTTAGGTTATAGGACATGCTTTGGTGTCTTCAGACAAAATGAATTACAGTTAGATTCAGAAATCCTGAGCGTGACTATTCCCTTTTATAAGATCTGTTGGAGTGGATATATATGTGTACGTACTTACATGTGGGCAGGTTTGGTGTGCCATTTTGCGATTACTGGGGAAGAAATGCAGTATATATTACAGGATCATCTTCCAACTTCCTTTCAGGGAGTAGTATTACAGAAAGAAAAAAATATTGTTCGTTTCTGAGCATCCAGGTTATTTACAACGGATTCTCTAAGACTCTTTTCATCTCTAACAGTTCATGAGGGTGTTAGATTGATAAACATTTATTGAGTACCCAATAAGCGCTTAGTGATGAGGCATTTGGCACTAAGAAGCACAGTGTTGGGGGCGGGGGGAAGTTCATCAGACAAAGGCAAACCTATGTCACCAGAGGCTAGCTGTGTGGCACACGCAGTAATGCTCTAGGTGCCGAGAGAGAAGTCCTGGGGGCCCGCAGGGAGGAAGGGAGTTGAGTGCCATCTCTGAAGACCCTGTGTTAGCCTGCACTCTCTGATCAGCACCTGAGAGAAAACTGCCTCACGCTTAGCAAATAGGTATACATCTATTGACTCCTATAATCAGCCCCTAGGAAGACCAGGGATTTGGGATTCTTTTTTATTTTTTTTTCCTCCCCTTCTGCTTTCTTCTCTCTACAGGTTGGCTTCATTCTCTCAAAATTCTCTAAGTTGGTGGCTGGAATTAGGTTTGCTAGCTGCTTGCGCTTAAATCTTCAAAGTCTTAAGTTCAGAGGGGAAAAACCTCTTTCCCGTCTCCAGTTTGAAAAAATCCTAAGCAGCACTCTGATTAGCCTGGCTGGGGTGCTGGGCCCACAGGTACAACAGCATTGGGCCAAGAGGAGGCCTCATGACTGACCACACCCGTAGGCAGAGGGTTGGCGCTATTGCCCTAAGAAGAGCAAAAAGGTTCATTTGTGTGGAATCTAAACCTCAACTCCCAGAAACAATAGAATGGTGGTTATCAGGGGCTGGCGGGAGGGAGAAATGTGGAGACCCTGGTCCAAGGTTACAAACTTTCAGTTATAAGAGGAGTATGTTCTAAGCATCTAATGTACAGCATGGTGACTACATGCTTGAAATTTAAAGAGTAGGTTTTACATGTTCTCACCATAACAATAAAAAACGGCAATCATGCAAAGTGAAGGATGTGTTAACCTTATTGTAGTGAGAATTATATGCGTGTACACCTTAAGCTTCTACAGTATGTCCATTATATTTCAAGGCTGGGGAAAATGGAACAGGAGTGCTGGGCAGACTTAAACATGATAAACATTTAAGATGGGTAGGGATTGCGTAAACAGCTTTAACAGGGCATATCAGCAGCAGGTGATTAAAGAATATGAATTGGATGAAAGGGCATGAATAAGAATGGAAAAGAAAGTATCTTCTTAATTACCATAATTTTACATTAATCATTTCATCTTCATCACATCTCACAGATATGCATGTTCACATTTTGTGGATAAGGAAAATGAAGCGGTTAAATTAAGCCCTTCTTTAATATGATTCTTGTAAAGCCATAACCCACAGAGCCCAGTCCTGTACCATGTTTTCGTTTAAAAAATCAAAAGAAAACAATATACTAATGAACAACAAAAATAGTTTCAGAATTGAATTTCTTTCCTTGGGTTTCTAGAATGTCACGGTGAGGCTCCCTATACCTTTCTGTGATGATCTCCTGCACTGGTTCTGAGCCTTGTTCATCTCAGCACTGTGACCTAGTTGGTGCACCTCTAGGCTTTAACTCCCCTGCCCCAATCCTGACTCCACATTTCAAAACCCACAATAAATGGTCTTGAAGAGTAAGACTTTTCCTGGACTTCTGGGCAGGGAAGACAAGCTAGAATCTGTTCAATGGGCAGGTTGAGGAAAGGCTGTGAATTTCACTGTTAATTTGGCTGCAACACCCTTTTTAGTGGAGCTGTGATTCTGACCCAGATGCTTCTCTGAAATTTGCATGTTTTCTGTCCTCCATGCTACCTGGGGAGAGCGCTGGAATAACAGAAGCAAAGACTGACTCTCCCCAGTCCAACCTTCTTGATCTTTGTGCTAAAAATCTCTAACACTTAATGAAATACCAAATGGTATAAGGTAATAGTCTGTTTTTCTCATTGTTTTCTGTGTTTTACTTAGGTCAGCCTGATACAGGCTGTCCCCTCGGCCTGGAATACCCTTTCCCTGCTTATCTTCTGATCAATGCCTACTCACCCCTGAAGGCCCAACTGATGTGTGTACGTCTCTTAGGCTGCCCAGAATTCTGCACATGTATCTTTAGTGTTAAGTTACCACGGCATGTTGTGGTTATGGTTACCCATTTGCAAGTTGCAGGAAACTTTGTGCTTCTCTGGCACAGGAACCATGCCTCATTCACCTGCTTATTCCTTCCAATGCCCAGCATGGCTTCTACCACTTAGCTGCTCACTAAACACTTTTTTTAAATGAATAAAAAGTTAGTTATTCAGTTAGTCTTGTAGGTAGCGGAGGGCTGTGCCCTAAATGAGATGCTCAATAGCACTAACTGATCTGAGAGCAAGAGGGAGATGCTGTAAGTCCTTGAGCAGGGATTGACGTGATAAAATTCATGTTTCAGGAGAATGGATGTGGCAGCAAGATCTGTCATTTGAGACTTTCAGGCCTTAGAGTAATTGCTGGTGTTTTGACATTCTTCTGTATCTTTGGGGAAATATATGGAACTAATGTGAAAGAAATTCTTCTGGGACCTTCTCAGAAGTAACTGGTACTGATTCAGCAAAACAAGGTATCAGAAAGGATCCTAGCCTAGTCCCTCCCTCCCCAAGGCTTTGAGAGGGAGGCATATGCTCTTTTTACCTCCACATTAAGTGCCAGGAATTGTTAATGAACAGATCCTTTCCTTTTTGATTTCCTTGTGCTCTGTCTCCCTTCTGCTTTACAGGTTTAGTTATGTATATTCCACTGAAGGTAAGATTTACAACAGCCATCTTTCTTATATTTACAACTTGACTACTTTTTTCTCGTTGTAAATTGGTTCTTTGATGATTGGTTAACATTTGACACAATATTTTCAACCATCCCATGAGGATTTAATTTGTTATTCAGACACAAAATATTCTCTGATCTACACGAATTGTATTTGGAATCTCCAAAGTTGATTGCTATTGCCTGGATGGTCCCAGTGTAAGTCCTGCTGACCTCTGTCTCTGCAAGTGTTAGAGTTCTGTGTCTTCTCACGTGAAACCACGAAGGCAGTGTTTAAAGGTGGTCAAGCAGAGAAAACTGAAGGTCAGTGATGTTAAATGATAGCTCAAGGTCCTACAGCTTGTAGGAGAAGCCCTAGATCCTAAAAACACACATTTCAGGAGAAATTGGGGAAAAAAGACCAGTTAGGAGATGGTGAAGTTAGAATTACTTAGGGTCATTTAAAATTAAGGGAAATCTACATGTCTACTGCTCAATATGTGCTGAATATCACCAACCATTGAAATCACTTCAGAAGTTTCTAGAACTTAAGAATTTTTGGGGCGCCTGGGTGGCGCAGTCGGTTAAGTGTCCGACTTCAGCTCAGGTCACGATCTCGCGGTCCGTGAGTGGGCTGATGGCTCAGAGCCTGAAGCCTGAAGCCTGCTTCCGATTCTGTGTCTCCCTCTCTCTGCCCCTCCCCCATTCATGCTCTGTCTCTCTCTGTCTCAAAAATAAATAAACATTAAAAAAAAAATTAAAAAAAAAAAAAAGAAATGGAGAGGAGGTAACATTATCCAACCTGGAAATCTGGGAGACAACTGAATCATGTCTTGAAGGTTGTGTGAAGGAAGGTATAGAGGATACTACACAGACTGGAACACTGAGTTGTAAATGTATTATTTTAACATGAGTCCATAACCCAATAACAACAGAAACCCACTACCTCAAAGTAGAAGTTTTGTTTCTAATTATGTTTATGAAGACCGGTTCTTCCCATTTCTTAGATCTTCTGGTTGCTTTTGCTGTTGCCCTGTAATTTTCTGCTGTTCATATTTAGATGTGTATCATCCATTTTCATCAACAGGGAGGATAGGATTACAACTAGGAAAAAAAATGAGGACCATTAAGTAGGCAGTTTTGTTCACAGACTCATGTAAACCTAATGCATAGAAACAATGGACAGCAATATCCAATGTGAAAAGTCAATGGAAAATGATTAAGTTTAGGTTTTGACGTGGCTATTTGTTATTTGTATTTTGTGGCTTGCCCACTTCCCCAAAGCTCCTATTCCATAATAAGTTGACCCATGACCATTTTCATACTAGCAGCTATAATTTTAGAGAGACTCAAGGATGTTCGGATGCAGATCGGTGTGCTTTAATCAGTTTTTGACTCATTGCTTTTTTAGCTTAGAACTTTCCTAAGCTGCAGTTTCCTCATTCATAGAATGGGAGAGAATATCTTAGTGCTATTTTGGAATTAAATGAAATAACATTTAGCAATGTTAGGTACTGTAACTAGAACATAATAGGTGCTGAGTAAATGAAAGCTTATATTGTTACTCTCATTCCCTCAACAGTGTCCTATTGCTTAGGTATTAATTACATGACACCCTTCCCTCCTGCCCAAGAGTGTTCAAATTCAGTCTGAAGCACCGATTAGTAACCAGAGTGAAAAAGCTCAATCCCTCTATTAGTCACTAAGAGCAGAAAGTCTTAGAAGTTCAGTCTGCCCTCTCTAATGGTTGAACTTCTTCCCTGTTCTATATCCAGATGTTTTCTGGGTTTATTAGCTTCTCAGGGATGATCTGGTCCAGCTTTGCTCTGTTGAGGTATGCACACCCCGGTGATTGTAGACGTTGGTTAAAACTAGCATGAGTAAGTTGAATGTGAGGTGGAGAAGGTAAGTGAGGTTCCCAACACATCAGGTGGCAGTGGCTGCTAGGGTGGCATTGCTCCTGAAGCAGCTATAGTTCGTGTGTGTGTGTGTGTGTGTGTGTGTGTGTGTGTGTGTGTGTGGTGCAGGGGAGACCACCAATTCCTCTGTTCCTGGCACTTTTCTCACCAAAGAAGAGAGGAGGGGCCAACCAACAGTGCAGACTCAATTTTCTTCCACACTAAGTGTGCAGTAAATGGTTATATTCGGTTGGGCAAACAAGGGCGAGTGGCCAGACAGTATGCTGCCAGATGCTGTAGCAGGTGTTTGGCCCCCCATTGTCCGTGGCATTCCAGGACAGCATACTTGAATCTAGCAGGGATGAGAATCTGTCTCTGGGAGGGGAACCAGGTTCTGGGACTGTGGGGCTTTCCAGCTACATGAATAGGCAGCACTGGCCCCTCCTCTGGCATATTCAAGGGTAGAGATTTGGTAGCAAAATGACCTGGCAGGACTTTAAGTCCATCCTTGTCCTGCCAGCCAAGTGGTTTTCACTGGGGAAGCATTAGTTCTTCCATTGGCAGAATTAGGGGCTAAGGTCCAAGCCTGGAGGTTGTGGTTGGTTTGACCTAGTGAGCTTAAGGCGTATTCATGGTTGGGGAAGCCTTCAACCCTCCCTGGTGCAGCTGGTGAGGCTGGGGTCCAAGCCATGTGGTTGACTAGAATTGATTGCCTTAAGTGCTCAGCAAGGGCTGGTTTCTATGACTACATGTGAGCGGCCTGCTCCTCTTCTGGGAGGCCAGCTTGCAGGGAATGACCACAAGCAAGGTAACCCCTACTATTCACATGATACATGAAATACTAACAGACTGTTCATGTTAGTTTTATATTAGGACTTGAATTAGTTCCATTTTTTTAGCCATTAGATATAAAATTTAATTTTTTTCCGTGTTAAGCAAAACTGTAATTGGGGGCTATAAGAGTTTACTTGGCATCCTGATATTGTTCCTTGGGATTGACCTTTTGTGGCTACAATAGACCTCCATTTGACACTTATTTATGTTTATCAAGGGTGTTATGTAGAGGTGAGTCCTGTGGACTTCAAGATAGTCATTCCTTCATTCTTTCATTAATTCATAAAACATACATTTACTCAAAATTTGATTACTTGGGACAGATATATGGACAAACAGTAGTTTGAAGAATAGTTTGCTTGGAGAGAAAGGAAGGTGAGCTCAGAACTGTAATCAACGTAACAAATACCACAACAGAAGCAATTGCGAAGTCCTTTTGGAGCATAGAGGTAGGAGTAATTGGCCCTGAACAATAGGGGAAAATTTTATGATAGACATGCTATTCAGGTTAGGTCTTGAAATGAGAATAACTTTCCTTGGTGGGGAAGAGGCAGAAGAACTTTCTGGCAGGGGATAGAATTTATGTCAAGCCCTGGAGGTTGGGGAAGCCTGGCTTGATTACAGAATGGCAAAAGGCCAATGGGGCTAGAATGTAGGTTTGAGGCTCAGGGGAGAGAATAAAAGTAAAGACCATTTATTGACAGGGAGAGTGGGTGTCTGACTATTGGAGGAAGTCAGAAATCTGTATTTCTAAGACAATTTCCCAAAGTATGCCCCATAATTCACTAGCGCTTGAGATATGGACTAAGATTTGCAGGTTAAGCGTGGAAATGCTACTAAACACTATAGCATTATGTGTATATATGTATATGTACAATACTATATTATTGTATGAGCTCTGATAGGTTATAGCATAGAAACCTCTTCAACTATTTGTTTTTTTGACTCAACCATAATATTGTTTTGAGTTATTAACATCTTGAGGAATTAACACTCTATGTTGTCCATCTAGGTAATGCTATGCTAGGGACATGTAAACTCAAAGTAGGTCTGGAAGGGGAAGAAGACCAGTCAGACCTATGTGTATTAGAAAGTGGCCTTTTGGGACCTTGGCTATGAAGCCTGGAGCTAGTGATTACTGAGGGTGCTGAAGGCAGGTACTCAGGAGAAACAGGAGACAGATCTTCAGCACCTAGGGGCTATGTTGGGGAACTAGCCTCAGGGGCAGTGGGTTTACCTGGTCACTGGAGCACAAGACCACAGTGTCAGACATTGGTATATCAAAGTAAGAGTCGCCTATTAATAGAAGGTGAACTGTTAATAATTGACATGAAACTTCTTGTGTTCTGACAAAGCATCCGAATTCGGCACAAATTCTGAAGAATGTCTGATCCTGTGGGGTAGGAGTAAGGTGGGGGATTGAGGGCCAAGAGGGTTTGATCGCCAGGAGCCCATCAAGCACCATCCAATCTCCTTCTCATGTTCGTTGCCCTCAGGATACCTGTCTCTAACATGGCCTCCAATTTCTTCTTGTTCTGTTCCCCGCTTTCTCCTTCAGTGACTTATTTCAAATTCTCACTCACCCAATGCTCCAGAACTCCTTCCCATCCACCAACATGTCCCATTCTATAGAGCTGTTGAAAGTGAACAATTATTGAATGCTTACAGTGTATTGAGTCCTTTACTAAACACTTGACATAAATGATTTATTTACAGTAACCCATAGGATAGTCACATAGGAATGCATTTAGGGGTAAATAATAGAACACCTCACTAACAGTGGCTTAAACTAATTTGGACAATTTCTTCTCATAGAGTCCAGAGGGAGGCAGTTTTTGAATTGTCTCCTTTCATATTACCTCTAGAGACTCCAGACTCTATGTAACTTCTTATTCCATCTTCCTTAGCCTTTGACAATTGTCTTCATGTTTTAGCCTCATGGTTGCAAAGTAGGTGCTGTATCTGTAGGCATCATGTTGACATCTTTTATATAGTGTGTGTGAGCTGGTGTATTTAGAACACGTAGCTTTCCCAGAAACTTCTGGGCTGTTTCTGTTCTTGTCTCATTGGTAAGAAGTGGCCTGTGATCTTTCCAGCTGGAAAGAGGCTGGGAAATTGAAGATTTAGCTTTCTAATCTCTACAGTTGAGGAAGGCAAGGGTGAAATGGGTTGAAATTGGGTTTTAGGTTCAGCCTACGTAGAGGACCTATCATGGTAGGCATTGTTATTCTCATATTAAATGACAAAGCAGCACAGGAGGCTGTTAACTTGCTTAACGTAACTGTTAAATTTTAGAGGCAGAGTCCAAGTTGACTTAGTCTGATTCAAAAGCCTACATGAGTTCCCCTATCCCACATAGTCTTTTCAAAATTTTAAAGTTCAGTTGAATTCAATCTCTGTTTACTGAGTGAACATCTATACTCAAAGCACTATATTGGAATTCCAAATGGACACACAGATAATCAAAACATTGTACCCATCCTCTAGAAATCAATCACCCTGATGGAGGTGGACTTGAATGGCTGATGTCAGATGACAATGACTTATTGTCCCAACAATAAGTTGTGGGTGTACTGGGGAGGGACAGTGGAATCCTGCATTGGGAATCCTGAAAAGGCTTTCTGGAGGAGAGATGATCTGGGCCATCTGTATGGAGAGGTTTCTTTTATGAGCACCGTGGTTATTGTTATTATTTTTCTGTAAACCTCAGTTACTGATAACCTAGTCTTAGTTCATCTTGGGTGGAGTTTTTTTGGAAATTAATGCAGAGGCATAATGTCTGCAAGTAAATCAATTGATCAAGTTTTTGGTTTTTATTTTAATATTTCCCCCCAAATCCCACAATCTTGGACTTCAAACCCAAACTAGATCTAGTCTATCAAATGAAAACTCATGAAGTAAGACATTTCAAAACAGTAATAACCACAAAGCCATTTAAAATAAGCTTAACCTATTATATATTTTCCTAAACAAGCTGAAGTGTCAGGTGGCATTCCATAAAGAAAAGTTTTTATATTCCAATTACACAGGAATAAAATGACAGATGAACCATTTTTTTACCCTGACACAAGGTAATATAATGTACTATTCTTTCAGTGGGGAATAATTAGAATGAACCTGAATAGAAGTGAAGTGAGAATACATTTTTTTTTTTTTAAGTTTTTATTTGGGAGAGAGCGAGAGAGAGACAGACAGGGAGAGGGGCAGAGTGGGGGGGGAGAGGGAATCCTAGGCAGGCTCCATGCTTGATGCCTCTGTAATCAAGAGCTTAGAGGGAGAGAGAGAGAGAGAGAGTGCTTAGAGGGAGAGGGAGAGAGAGAGAGAGAGAGAGAGAGAGTGCTTAGAGGGAGAGAGAGAGAGAGAGAGTGCTTAGAGGGAGAGAGAGAGAGAGAGAGAGAGTGCTTAGAGGGAGAGAGAGAGAAAGAGAGAGAGAGTGCTTAGAGGGAGAGAGAGAGAGAGAGAGAGAGAAGAGAGAGAGTGCTTAGAGGGAGAGAGAGAGAGAGAGAGTGCTTAGAGGGAGAGAGAGAGAGAGAGAGAGTGCTTAGAGGGAGAGAGAGAGAGAGAGAGTGCTTAGAGGGAGAGAGAGAGAGAGAGAGAGTGCTTAGAGGGAGAGAGAGGGAGAGAGAGAGAGAGAGAGAGAGAGTGCTTAGAGGGAGAGAGAGAGAGAGAGAGAGTGCTTAGAGGGAGAGAGAGAGAGAGAGAGAGTGCTTAGAGGGAGAGAGAGAGAGAGAGAGAGAGAGTGCTTAGAGGAGAGAGAGAGAGAGAGAGAGAGTGCTTAGAGGGAGAGAGAGAGAGAGAGAGAGTGCTTAGAGGGAGAGAGAGAGAGAGAGAGAGTGCTTAGAGGGAGAGAGAGAGAGAGAGAGAGAGAGAGAGAGTGCTTAGAGGGAGAGAGAGAGAGAGAGAGAGAGTGCTTAGAGGGAGAGAGAGAGAGAGAGAGAGTGCTTAGAGGGAGAGAGAGAGAGAGAGAGAGAGAGTGCTTAGAGGGAGAGAGAGAGAGAGAGAGAGAGTGCTTAGAGGGAGAGAGAGAGAGAGAGAGAGTGCTTAGAGGGAGAGAGAGAGAGAGAGAGAGAGTGCTTAGAGGGAGAGAGAGGGGAGAGAGAGAGAGAGAGGTGCTTAGAGGGAGAGAGAGAGAGAGAGAGAGTGAGTGCTTAGAGGGAGAGAGAGAGAGAGAGAGAGTGCTTAGAGGGAGAGAGAGAGAGAGAGAGAGAGAGTGCTTAGAGGGAGAGAGAGAGAGAGAGAGAGTGCTTAGAGGGAGAGAGAGAGAGAGAGAGAGAGTGCTTAGAGGGAGAGAGAGAGAGAGAGAGAGTGCTTAGAGGGAGAGAGAGAGAGAGAGAGAGTGCTTAGAGGGAGAGAGAGAGAGAGAGAGAGAGAGTGCTTAGAGGGAGAGAGAGAGAGAGAGAGTGCTTAGAGGGAGAGAGAGAGAGAGAGAGAGAGAGTGCTTAGAGGGAGAGAGAGAGAGAGAGAGTGCTTAGAGGGAGAGAGAGAGAGAGAGAGAGAGAGAGTGCTTAGAGGGAGAGAGAGAGAGAGAGTGCGTGTTAGAGAGGGAGAGAGAGAGAGAGAGAGAGTGCTTAGAGGGAGAGAGAGAGAAAGAGAGAGAGAGTGCTTAGAGGGAGAGAGAGAGAGAGAGAGAGAGAGAGAGAGAGAGAGTGCTTAGAGGGAGAGAGAGAGAGAGAGAGAGTGCTTAGAGGGAGAGAGAGAGAGAGAGAGAGTGCTTAGAGGGAGAGAGAGAGAGAGAGAGAGTGCTTAGAGGGAGAGAGAGAGAGAGAGAGAGTGCTTAGAGGGAGAGAGAGGAGAGAGAGAGAGAGAGAGAGAGAGTGCTTAGAGGGAGAGAGAGAGAGAGAGAGAGTGCTTAGAGGGAGAGAGAGAGAGAGAGAGAGTGCTTAGAGGGAGAGAGAGAGAGAGAGAGAGAGTGCTTAGAGGGAGAGAGAGAGAGAGAGAGAGAGTGCTTAGAGGGAGAGAGAGAGAGAGAGAGAGTGCTTAGAGGGAGAGAGAGAGAGAGAGAGAGTGCTTAGAGGGAGAGAGAGAGAGAGAGAGAGAGAGAGAGAGAGAGTGCTTAGAGGGAGAGAGAGAGAGAGAGAGAGAGTGCTTAGAGGGAGAGAGAGAGAGAGGAGAGTGCTTAGAGGGAGAGAGAGAGAGAGAGAGAGTGCTTAGAGGGAGAGAGAGAGAGAGAGAGAGAGAGTGCTTAGAGGGAGAGAGAGAGAGAGAGAGAGTGCTTAGAGGGAGAGAGAGAGAGAGAGAGAGAGTGCTTAGAGGGAGAGAGAGAGAGAGAGAGAGTGCTTAGAGGGAGAGAGAGAGAGAGAGAGAGTGCTTAGAGGGAGAGAGAGAGAGAGAGAGAGAGTGCTTAGAGGGAGAGAGAGAGAGAGAGAGAGTGCTTAGAGGGAGAGAGAGAGAGAGAGAGAGAGTGCTTAGAGGGAGAGAGAGAGAGAGAGAGTGCTTAGAGGGAGAGAGAGAGAGAGAGAGAGTGCTTAGAGGGAGAGAGAGAAGAGAGAGAGTGAGCTTAGAGGGAGAGAGAGAGAGAGGAGAGAGAGTGCTTAGAGGGAGAGAGAGAAGAGAGAGAGAGTGCTTAGAGGAGAGAGAGAGAGAGAGAGAGTGCTTAGAGGGAGAGAGAGAGAGAGAGAGTGCTTAGAGGGAGAGAGAGAGAGAGAGGAGAGTGCTTAGAGGGAGAGAGAGAGAGAGAGAGTGCTTAGAGGGAGAGAGAGAGAGAGAGAGAAGTGCTTAGAGGGAGAGAGAGAGAGAGAGAGAGAGTGCTTAGAGGGAGAGAGAGAGAGAGAGAGAGAGAAGAGAGAGAGTGCTTAGAGGGAGAGAGAGAGAGAGAGAGAGTGCTTAGAGGGAGAGAGAGAGAGAGAGAGAGTGCTTAGAGGGAGAGAGAGAGAGAGGAGAGTGCTTAGAGGAGAGAGAGAGAGAGAGAGAGTGCTTAGAGGGAGAGAGAGAGAGAGAGAGAGTGCTTAGAGGGAGAGAGAGAGAGAGAGTGCTTAGAGGGAGAGAGAGAGAGAGAGAGAGAGAGTGCTTAGAGGGAGAGAGAGAGAGAGGAGAGAGTGCTTAGAGGGAGAGAGAGAGAGGAGAGAGAGTGCTTAGAGGGAGAGAGAGAGAGAGAGAGAGAGAGTGCTTAGAGGGAGAGAGAGAGAGAGAGAGAGTGCTTAGAGGGAGAGAGAGAGAGAGAGAGAGTGCTTAGAGGGAGAGAGAGAGAGAGAGAGAGTGCTTAGAGGGAGAGAGAGAGAGAGAGAGAGAGTGCTTAGAGGGAGAGAGAGAGAGGAGAGAGAGTGCTTAGAGG